>NC_137580.1:73456189-74708585 GCF_963210335.1 Falco punctatus
GAGATGCAATTGTAAATGCTAAGCTAATGACCACGTAAAAAAGATCAAGGAGGCCAAATTATACCATTTGTGGAAAGTACACACTTGAATTTCTCTGCATTTGGAAATTGAAATAGGAAATTTTATGGTTATATAAAATATCTGTGTTGATTTTTTCTTTTCCTTTGTTATTTATTTTTATGTTTTGTGCCAGATAAATATTAAGTATGAAGTTCTGAAAGTTTGGGTAAACAACAATCCAGTAAATTATAGGTTTTAAAAGTAATTCACCAGCTGAAATTATATGGTTTCCATTCCTGAGAAACCCAATTTAGACTAGAGATTCTTTTTTTTTTTTTTTTCCTTTTAATAATGGTCCGGTCCAGATCTTGAAAAAAAAAAAAGCTTGGGAATTAAAACAGCCAAGAAAAGATTAAATGTATTCTAACATCAGTGCCAATGCTGTCTAATTAGGTAGTGTAATTAATCCTGCCTGATTACACAGCATTAGATTAGCAGGAATAAACACAATGGAGAAACTGCAGAGAAGGCGAGACTACTGCACACAAATTAACAGCAATACCCCACAAGCTACACAGATGCATCTAAGCTACACAGAAAAGCTATAATTGATAGTGCTACATTAAAGCTCATATTTAGGTTCAGCTTTGGGCATTGCTGCCAAGTACATCTTAATAAGGTCTTTTTTTTTTTTTTTTTAAGTTTTTTGTAGATCCAAAGACTTAATTATGAAGGTAACAAATTTGTTGTAAGACTGCATAAAGCTGAGATGGCTGGTAAAGGGACAGGTAGATTGCCACAGGAAAGAAAGCGTTACACATGCAGGTGTGGAAGTAAACTCATCTCTGGTGTAAAATAACATATTTGCACATGGTCTGTGGCCAAGATTTTCTGAAACACGTCTGTAGTAGGTTTCAGAAATAAGTCTTCCCTGAATCTGAAAAATATGACATACTCTTGCTTCCCTGAACTTCAGATAATAAAACGAGAACTGAAGTTCGTGGAAGTCTCAAGAGGTTAAGATTTCTGAAAATGAGGACAAGCTTATTTAAGGAGCTAACTGCTGATTAAAGGGCTAAGCTTTACAAATCTATTTTGAAAGACTCAGCCACTGAGCCTAGGGGATACATTTTTCAAGTAGAAGCCAAGAAACCTTTGAACTTACTGGTGAGAATTAGCTCTCACCAATGGGAATAATGAACTAAATATTGATGTATTAATAATGTACTACTCTACAAGTAGCAGTTGTGTTTTACTCAGAATAGTTGCATATTTATACATCATCAATATAATTTTTTTTTAATTCAAGCTTTTCTAGAAAAAATAGATAAGAGATTTTGAGGAGCAACATTTACCTTACAAAATCAGGAAGCTAAGGAAATATTTCTGAATTTGATTCCCCACCCTCTCTAATGTTATAAAGTCAAGGCAGCAATCTTTAGGGTGCATGAAAATTCCCCAGGAGAAATGGAGGGTCTAATACCTCTTTTGATGGAACCCGGGAGCCTTTCCTTTTGTTCCACCATGTTTCCAACATTGCAATGAAACAGGATAGGACAATTCCAGCAGCGAGGATGCAGAAAACACCTGCAAAACTTTTTATGTCCAGGGCACCTCCTTTCTGTTTGGTATCCACAGATGAGTAAAGATCACATTGACCGTTCTTTGGCCACCACTTATGCTTCAGTATGTCCATGTCACCATTCTGCTGCAGCTCCAAAATCCTTGAGGAGAAAGCACAGAGTCAGGGGTTACAGTGGGGCAATGAAGGTGGCACCTGAGGGTGCGAAGATGTAATCCAACCACTTACAACCTTCCCATGTGTCTCGGAAAGCCAGGCAGCTGATGAATCCGGACAGACTGGTTTAGCCAGAAAAGAAAGCTTGAATATGGGTTGCCTGTAAATTTGAGCATATGGATATCTATGCTCCACTCTAGATACAGGAAAGCACACACAAACCTCTCTTTCTGTCTTTTAAGACACTTAACACTTAACTATTTTCTTAACTAGCCTTCACTACAGTTCACTACAGACTATGTCAATTGACTTTTGATTTGAGAATATATATTTTGCATTTAATCACTGGAAAAGAGGCATTTCAACTAAAAAAAAAAAAAAAAAAAAGAAAATACAGTTCAGATGTACCCCGTGATACACATTACTTTACTGTAAACAGATCTTTATCAGGTTACCTAATTGCTGCTTTGGAGAAAGAGCTGAACCGTCTTAGTTGCAGTCAGTGACAACCTAAACTAATCCTGCTCAATAGGAGCGTGCGACCTGCTGGTAAGTGATTTCCATAGGAAGGTTCTTTGCTGTGGAATTCACTCATCCTTGCACCTATGTACCCAGTCCACCGCCAAAGATTTATTAGGCAGCTTGCAAGGCCAATGTATTTAGCTAGGCTTCCTGTGGGATGAACGTTTGAGAAACGAGAATTTTGTTTGGAAGAAGACTTTCATATTTAGTTCATTTATTCCTGAGGAGAGTGTTTTTATTTAAAAACATCCAGAAGTGACTAGAGTAGCAGCTGGGTGCATCTGGTTACCCAAAATAAAAAATTCAGTGATTACACTTAAAAAGAATAAAACAGAGGGAATGTTTTCCTTCATGTAATAAATTTGTTTTTCATTTCAGTGTTGGAAGGCAAACAATTACTTGTGCAATCATTTGACACAGCATGACAAAAATCCAAATGCACACAAACCAGGGGAGGTCTGGGACATTGCTACCAGAGACTGTACTGCATTGAAGTGGGAAGAAAAGCTGCTACACTGACTCTGGGATACTGTAACAACTCAATGTAGTGGTCCATCTCAACCTCAGAAATATAGAGTATTAGGAAAGAGGGTTTCAATGCACCTTGGTAGCATAGGGTTCTATACAGGGATCACTCAACCTCTAATGCCACTTAAACGGGTAGTCACATCAACGAAGCCACAAAATTTGCTATGGCACATCCAAACGACCATATACTTATGCTGTAGTCCTACCAGGAATGGGAGACTTCATGCAGCCATCGGCAGCTGCAATGACAGCACGGCTCTGGAGTGAGCTTCTGCTTCCTACCCAGGAGTACGTCCTACGGCTGAGATCTTGACCTGTTCAGAAGGGAACTGCTTGTCCAGCTCTGTGCTATACCAAAGGGAACGGTGCTCCTGAGGAACAGATTGCAGGTGATATGCATGGCTTTGGAGATGCCAGAAGCACCCTGTTTGCATAGCTCTGTTTACAAGAAGTGGGGCAAATTCTGTGCAATGTCTGCTGACAATACATTGCTAAATGTCCAGCCCTGGAAAATGGCAAACAAGGTCAGAATTGCCTGGGCTGTGTTTTGAATTGTCCCATACTCAATGCCAACTTAGGGAAGCCCCGTCCCGAAGCTTCCGAAGGGGACAGTGATATGTCAAGGACAGGAGGACTTTCCGTTCTGTTGCAAGAGGCAGAATAGCTGCTCTGAGGCATCCACGTCCAGAGGAGCTGTGGAGGCGTGGGGACCACATGCAGGTGGCTGTCATTGCTGCCTACAGCTGCCTATTGGGAGCATGCAGAGAATCTGGAGCTGCACCCAGGGACAGAAAGAGATTTGTCTCAGAAACAGACAAACTGGGACAAGAGCCATTCCAACTACATAAAAGAAAAATGGAAGACGTCAAACACTGGAACAGAGAATCTGCGGCACCTCCATCCTTGGCGGTATTCAAAGTCCCACTGGGCAAGGCCCAGAGCAACCTGACATAACGGGACGTGCTTTGAACAGAGGGCTGGGCTGGAGACCTTCAGAGGTCCTTTCCCACCATAAATACTCCTCTGTGACTACCAACGGAGTCCACATGCTACTCTCTATCATGGCATACAGTGCTTACAGACATAACTCGCCATAATTCGGGTTCTCGCTGCCCTAACGTCCTGCATTAGGATTTACGTGAGTTTGGGCCCAAATATTCCAGTCTGTCAGGTCAGCAGGAGCAGCAGATAGTCAGTGTAAACAGAACCCTTTCATATACGTTCCTGCGGAGTAACAGGAGGTTAACTTTTGATGCCCAATCCAAACATCTGGCATATATGTTTTTATATTTAGGAATAACTGTACTATCTACACAAGACAGTAACAGAACAACATCATGGGAGTTTTTCTTCAGCAGCTTTTTTTCAGCAGCTCTAGTCCCTCAGCAGGGCTGTTTTCTCTCTTTTATTCCGTCAGTAATAGAATGAACCATCCAACTGATTGCTCTATTCTCATTAATTAAATGATTCTTCACTTGTCAGTATAATTCCCGATTACACAAGACATCTTTTTAACAATAGGCATTTGCATAAAGACACTGAACTTTGGCTTGTTCCTTAACAGAGATTTATTCCTAATTGTACTCCTGGTAATTACTGGCAATTTTCTTTATGGATGTAATATATAAGTTCAATTATTTAAAGGAAACATAAAAAAAAAGAAGCAGAAACCAGGGATAGTAATTTTATCATTACATGGAAAAGCTTGAGAAATGGAAAGCTTAAAACGAAGCCTTGTAAAACTGCAGCGGTAAACAGATGTTAAGAGATAAAATACTTATAAAGAGAAATTGTAAAAGAATGAGTATCTAACTATATTAACTTCATACAGAGAAAAAGGTAGATCCCACTTCCGTTAGACTTAGTGAAACACTTTGGTTTTGAATTCACCTGTTTGTGGAACCAAAATAATAGTTAACATATTAAGAAGATTTAACGCTACCAGGCTGTTCCTAGTTATGAAACTTCCTATTATTGTGGCACATTTTCAGAAATGAAAACCGTACTTTTACTGAAATTCCATGAAAAACAACACGAGGAAGGGAGGTTTCTTGCAAGCCTGCACAGCACGTAGGCATTGCGGTACTCGGGTGCCGCAGGAGCGTCCCACACGATGGCACTCTTTCCATAAAAATACGCGCTTTTGCTGCAGTTCCTGGTGGGTGCCCTTACACACTCTAACAGATACCTGTTGGGTGGCAGACGCTACCATTAGTTTGTTGTTTGATTTTCACGTTTAATAAATGACTAAAATAATAATAACACGCAGTAACTAAATGATATCTGAATGATAATGGTGCGCTAAATGGCTATAATTCCAGAAAGTGCCTCTTTTCACAAGTCCCGGATTTTTACAACTGCACTTTTCCTTGACAGCCTTGGCTCCTTTGAGCCGGCTGTATTGGCACACAGTAGTACTGCAACATAAACTGGTAGTAAATGTAGTGGAAAGTAATAAGTAGGGTGTATGAGTTCCTGCTGTTTTGAAATACCATAGTCTTAAATAGCTTACAACCCCCCCCCTATATATTAAAACATTCTGATTTGTCTGAAAAACATGACCTTTAAAACTTGCTTATGTATAGAGCACAGGGCTTAATATATTTTCCTCTAGCAGGCGAACTGTTACAGCAACATTTTTCAAGGCAATGGCGGAAAGTTATCGAGCTGCAAAAAAGAAAATGTCTGCATGCACTTTAACCAATTTGGTCCTGAATTCACAGTGCCGAGTAATGTCTGGTGGATATAAACACAGAAAACTAAGCTGCCTGTGGTTTCCAAGTCTGACAGCGATGGGAACAAACCCTACTGAATCAATGGGAATAGGGCTTGATTCAGCTCAGTAACTACATACTTTGCTGCTGGCAGTGAAGTATAATTATTCCTGCAAAATACCCACAGATAACAACCTCTAACTCCTTATGATAGCAAGGTGTCACAAATGCTACAAAATTGAGACATCTGTGACAACACTTTTTTTGATGCTTTACTCTTTCCAAGTTATCAGTAGCGAACAAGAGATGCAACAGGCCTTTTACAACGAGATCAGAAACACCAATACATGGTCTGAGATGCTGAAGACTACTGCATATCAGCTTCCTGCACCAGGAATGTGTTATCCAGAGGAATAACCTCACCATCAGCACTGATGAGGAAGAGGAGGTGATGAGGTGCTGCTCTGCCTCTAGTATCTGGGATTAGGCTGCAGCAGAGATAAGCAAAGCCATGCAACGAGTGACTGCTGTCAGAAGTGGGAGAATAAATAAATAAACAAACAAATAAAAGCAAAGCTATATGTGTACCTCAGTGGGCTGTGCCGGGGGTCCTGAGCCAAGGCCCCAGCCCTTGCGCTGTCTCCTGGGTAGCTCCCACCGGTGGCCTTTGGGAGCCCTTGGTGCCTGCAGGTGGGGCTGGGCAGCTGAAAGGGTTCAAGTAACTTCTCTATTGGCTCGCCAAGAGTCACATTCCTCAGGCACAACCTCTGGTACCAAGTCTTCTTAAAATTCAGTTCCTCTCTCATAAAACAAGGTATAAAACTACGCTGATTTGTGACCATCCTTCAGTTACCAAAGCAAACAGATAGGAACCCACAGGGAGGGTTGCTGGTTTTTTTTTTTCTTTTGTTTTTTTTTTTTCCTTTCAGTGAGGCAACTGCCTAAATCTTTCTTATTCATGGCAATAACTGGAGTGATGCCAATTCCTATTGCATCTCCTTGAGCTGGCTTTAGGTTTTGGCAAAGCAGGCCCCCCTCTCGGCAGCCGAGCAGCTTTCGCAGGTGCCACCTGCGAGGCTGGCTCAGGGCTTCAGCATCAGAGAGGGGTGGCTGCTGCCTGGACATACGTGCTGCCTCCTGCCTGGGGAAGAGACAGTCCCAGCCCTGGGGAGGGAAACAAGGGATAAGGACGGAGGCAGGCAAGTAGGAGGTTCCTGAGGATCCTTTTCACCTGGTCCCCCACCAGCGGCACCTCATCGTCTCACTGAAACCTGATGAGTTTTCATTAATTTGATCTTATCCTTGGGGCCTTGCAGGAGACACGTTGATGCTCAAAGCTTTGACTTTGATGCTATTCCCAGTGCCAACAAACACTGCCATTCCCCAGCTGCCCAACAAATCAAGTTTGCATCACGTTACAGCCACAGACAGTTATGAAGCTGCTGAGGAGTCTGAAGGATATATCTGTATTCACCTACAGGAGGGGAATATTCCTGTGCAATTTTGTCTTGTTCAAACACACAGAATAAAGAGATAGGAAATGGTAAGAAATAAAACTTAGAAGTGTTTAGGGAGCTGGTGGGAAGGTGTTCATTCAGAAATGGCTGCTTGCCCAGCACCAGCTGTGCTACCCAGTCAGGCATCCCTAGATCTAAGCCTAGAGTTAAAAGGGGCACTAAATAATTGAAAAATACAACCCAGAAGCAGAGGCGGCATGGGAAGGTGTAGGGCAGAAGTACCTATCCTGAGGTGAAAGAAAGCAGGGGAGCCATGTCAGTGCTTGCTCCTAAGCAGACTGAGGACATACTAGGAGAGCTTGCAAGATGAGCAAAGCACCTGGAGGCAGAGAGTTCATTACTATTCCAGTCCTTCCTTCAACTGCAGGTCTTGATATCTGTAAACAAAAATGCTGGGTTTGGAAAGAATGTTTTCTGGTTTTCTGTGTGTCTTTTTTTTTTTTTTTTCCCAGCCAGCATTTTAATAAGCTGCCAATCATGGGCTCCACGAGAGGAAATTTTTCATGCCAGCCAAATGCAGCTTGGGCTGCCAGATTAGATAAAGTCGCATTCTCTCTCCACCCATTCCCACCACTTAACTCAGCAAAAGAGCACCCTTGGGTCCAGCTGCGAAGCCTGTTCTTTGGCAGGAACTCCAAGCAGATTTAAACCCAACTTGTGCCCCATGAGGGCAGGCAGGTGGTTGCCTTCTGATCTGCTCTTCAGCAGTGCTCAGTGTCACACTGCTGTCAATAAGAAGTCAGTGTGCAGAAACAAGGATAAGCATCTCACCTTCTAGATACAATAGAGGAAGCAATAGTAAACCAGACCTGCTGTTCAGCATTAAGGATTTGCAAATCAAACAATATTAAAGAGAGAAAGCAGCTGACTTTCTGTTTTGCTCAGCAATAAACCACTAGCTTCAGAAGATGCAGCACGCGCGACTTGGATTCCATAAATTAGCATCACTTTGTTTAAATTAGTGAACTACTTCTTACTTAAGCTGTTAAACTTACATGGACACTCTCTCAAATACAGAAGGTTAAACTTAAATGAAACGGCACCTGCAGTAATAAGAAACGAGATATTAGCACTATTTATTATACAACTGTGTTGGAATTTTATAAGGATAGCTCTAGAACAGTTTTGTTCAAGCTGCGTAGTTTTGCTGAATACTAAAAATCCAGAAACTAGGTAAAGACAAATTTCAAGTTATTCAAGATCTTCTGCTTACTTTTAAGATAGAAAGAGTTGAGTTGAGCTTAACTGGCCTTTCACTATGCAGATGTTTCCTGCTCAGGAGAAAGTGGTGATAAAAAGATTAGTACCCATTTATAAATCCCAAATGGCAAGAGAATATCTACAGACAGTTGCATAAATATCATGAGTTCATTAAGCTCAGTGCTGTTATGGTAAACACTAAATTAATTCATTATAGTGAGTCATGGCATGCTACCAACCTTCTTATAACAAAGAAATACACTTTCAAGGTATATTGGTTCCTGTGCACTACCTGTATTCCAGTCCTCTTTAGAAAATCACTTGAAAAATGACAGTTACTAAGCTTTATAAAAAAATGCACTCTTTCATGGCCTCAGGTTGTGCCAGGGGAAGTTCAGATTGGATATTAGGAAAAATTTCTTCACTGAAAGGGTTGCTAAGCATTGGAAGAGGTTGCCCAGGGAAGTGGTTGAGTCACCATCACTGGAGGTATTTAAAAGATGTGTAGATGTTGCACTTAGGGACACGGTTTAGTGATGGACTTGACAGTGTTAGGTTTACAGTTGAACTCCATGATCTTTTCCAACTTAAAGGATTCTATGTTTCTATGAGCACCTGGGGCCTAATTTTCCTCTTGCTTTCATTACCACACACCAAAGGCAAGTCCAAGTGAAGGCAGGGACAGTTTGTGGAGTCTGCAGAAGAACAAAGCCAACTGATGTGCTCTCTGCAGCTGGAACAGCTCTGCACCTCCCCTCCTCAGTTAGCACTGGGAAAGGCTGCCTTGCTAACTGCCATGCTTCCAACATCGTCTCTGAGATCCAAAACCCAGCTGTGATGTTGCATGTGATTGCTGGGGAATGGAGACGGCATTCCTTCCTAAAATTACACGTTCTTCAAACTGTCCCCTGCAATGCTTGTGCAACACCAGAGGCAGTCATAAATGACATTTTGACTGTATGACAAGAAGTATGATCACAGACATACAACTTAAGGACCCGAGTTGTGGGTCTCAAGCTGCACATAAGCAAATCAGTAGCTGTTTTCACAACTGAAGTAACTGATGATTTCACACAAACTCAGGACACCCCAATGTCTAAGGTCAGTGTTAGTTTCATCATTAACTTACAGACAGCAGAGACCAACACAGAGCACACTTGGGAACCCAGCTCTCCTGGTTAGGCTGTGACAAAAGTGGCGCTTTCCCGCATCAATACAGGATACCTAGGTTAGCCAAAAATGGAAAGCTTCTTACCACATACTTCTTGGATGTCTTCTCCCCAAAATCTCACCTGACTGAGCATTTCCTCCAGTGTCACTTGTCAACTGCCCCCTGCCTGAGAGGCTCTGCGGTTAACAAGCCATGTAAGAAACTGCTCTCCCGCTTAGCAGGATAAAGCTAACAATTGAGAAAAGTAGTTTAGTTTTACTTTGTTACTGTTTTTTTCAAGAGTGAGACGCAAACAGACACTTATTTGGGTCAATTACTGTTTAACCTAGGCCATTCTCAGACTTTTTTGAACACAAAATCATAAACGTGATACATTTTCATTAAGAAAACACCAAAATGACATATAAAAATGTTTGTCCTTTAAGGGAAAAAAAAATTAAGAAATTAGATTGTAAGGAATGACTTTACCTAATTTCTTAAGACCATCTGCTGATGTCCTATAAGAAGGATAAACAAATGAGTTCGCTGAACCTGACCTACCACTGAATAAATATGCGAGCCTCATCTTCAGCTAAGAAGTAATTACTTGAGAAATCAAATTGCTAACATGATTAATCTTAAGAGTTGTGGTGATTAGTGAACTTTAATTTTTATATAGCATACATGTTTATGCTACCTTTAAAAGTCAAGCACTCATTACAGCTATGACAATATGGTCTTTGCTAATATCAAAGTTGGACTCCAATGAATTGATAACCGGCAGAACGAAAGCATGCTGAAAAGACACAAGAGAGCTGAAAAGGAAAAGACAGTAAGTCCCACAGAGACCCAGAGCATATCTTCAGTGAGAAAGGGAACACCATGGGTGGTCTTTGACAACATCAGCATCATCCTTAAGCACACTGTGGTATTTGGTTTATCGGGTTCAGGAGAAGATCTTTCATTTAAGTGTCTAGAAGCGATCATCTTTTCTTGGAGTCATGCTTCAGGCAGTGCAAAACCTCAGTGTGATACAAACTAGCTACATCCACATTCTGAGAAACAGAAGACACATTAGTTGCATTAAGTCCTGTTAACTGACAGTCTAGAACAGCTCATTTTTAGGAGATCTATGTAGCACTTGCATATTTGACATTTATTAGTTGTTTACAGAAGAAAAGATGACAAAATATATAGCTGATGATTCTTTCAGTTTTTTTAAATTGTCAAGTGATTCTTTTGAGCCCTTAAAAATGAAAAGCAAAACCTTCAAAATTTCCTTTTAGATGCTATTTAGATGAATGATTTACATAGCTTGATTTAAATATCATAATTTTGATTATAAAGAACCCAAATCAATAGTTTAAAGCTATCTCCAAAGTGAACAGTTGTTGATAGAATAGGAGAAGCTAGACAGATAAATACAGTCTGAAGATCAAATCACAGTAATATGCTTTGTGTCTGAAATTTGACATTTAAAAATATCTCAAAGGCTTTTATCTCCTAAGTACTTGGTTGCAGTAGCGAAAGTTTCCCAGATCCATTCCCATCCAGGGTTTTAAATGTGCTGGGGCTTGAAATCAGTACTTCTGAACACAAACACTGCACTAACAAAACCGGTAGATTAATGTTATATTGAGGAGAGCCCTCTCCAAACAGTCCTTTGGACACTGAAAGTGAAAATATTTAAGGTATCCCATAAGTTATACTAATGCTTCAAAATCTAATTCATTATTTTGATTTGTTCTCCCAAGCAAAAGCATTTCATAGAAGAATAATTTCTAGAAACACTCCCAAAATATGTTCTTTCTTTCAAGCCTTTCTCAAATCATACTAATGAATACTTTTCAAATAGCCAGTATACTACTGTCTGTATCTGGGGAAGCCTAAGGAATTGCCACAATTCTGCCTAGGAAATTATGAGAGTTCCTGCCAAATTTACAGGAGTGAATTTGACCATCCTTAAAAAAAAAAATAATTAAGATTTCTTACACTAAATCTTGCAGTTTGAGAAATGCAACTCCTGCTGTTCAGGCTAAACATGTGTCAAACCACACTTCTGACATAAGTCTGGCCCAAATTACAAATAGATCTGCCTGAGACGGATACCCCTAGAAATATTGCCTGGGGCATCCCAGCTGGTCTGGGGCTAGCACTGCCTACTTGCCCTTCCAAGGTGCAACAGGTAAGCCCTCCTCAAAGACACATAGGATGATAAATTTCTCTACCTTGATGAGCATTCAGATCTTTTAACCTCCCCTGGGTGTAGAAGGAAATGACACAAGATAAAGCAGTACAACTCTGCAAGCAAAGCCGATGCGATGCGTTTCTGCTGCGTTTTGTAACCATGTTGCTCTTATATACGGGGACATAAGCTAGGAAATGGTCTAGTTGCTTTTCACCAGACTTAGTAATTACCTTCAATAATACACCAGCGTGCCAGACTGCCAACCTTGTGTACGTAGGTTTTCTGCCAACAGGAGAGCTTACTGACAGGTTTTGATATCTATCATCTTTCACAGTGCACTTGCAGGACTACCAGCAGTACGGAGAGGTGAAGAAGTTTGGCACAGAAATCCTGCTAGCTACTGGGGGTTACAAAAGTTAATAATTGATGGTTTATTGCCCACCTTCCACTGCAGTGTGTGTCCTGAGGGGCTGCAGTCTACTTTGCATGATAGGAATCAGAGCTTTAAGCAGCCTGGTGTTTACTCTAAGAATCACACTATGTGAAATTTCCATATTACGAATAAGTGCCTTGATAAGAACCAGTGCCATTCAAGCTGGATAACAATCCGTGGGAGGACTGAGTGTTTATTCTGTTAATAAAGGCATCTCCCTAGCAATGCTGCAGTTTTCCAAGAGCCACAGCCAGCTACCTATTCTTGTCTCCCAAACTTTGCCTAATCAGGTCCCTTCTGCATTGCAATAAGCAAGGTCTGAACCTGTTCGGGTGCATAACTATTTTCTTTGGCCTCTGGGTTTTAGTGCTTTGGAACAAGGCAGTGCAATCCAGACCTACCATTACCTTTGCTGCTGGAGGAAGCAGAGCGGAAGGAACTGGCAGGGTGATCTGAAGCTTTGCACTTCATCTTATACCTTTTTCCCCCTTGGATCTAGGCCCGTGTTATTCGCACAAACTTGAGGAATGTATGTTCTGAGCAAAACAAGTTTGTTAGGTAAAATATACATGTAGCAAAGCCACTAGCGTATCTAAGTCTTCTGGCAGAAATTTCAGCCCAGGTAGAAACAGGAGGAAATAACTGCTTTCCTTTGCAACTAATCCATCCAGGTCAGAACTGAGACTTTTCATAGAGTAAGAAGAGTAAATAAGCGAGTAAGCAGAGTAAGAGTATGCAGTTCTTGCCACTCTTATACCCCATATTTCCAATATTTCATATTGGAGCGTCCAGTGGTTACATTCAACAGCAAACATACAAAAGCATAAATTAGAAACAGTGTAAGTAGGAAAAGTTTCAAGGAGTAATCTCAAGCTTGATTTTTAAATGATTAACAAAAATATAAACCAGCTTCCTGACATAGCAATAGTACAATCTATTTTTTTCTTTAACCCCCAGAACGATTTTAAAGCATTTGATATTGTGACAAAATTTAGTGCTTTTGATAGTGATGAGAAATTCTACCTTATTTCACTGCATATCTTGACTATCAAAGCCCACATGGTTAAACCAAGTAATTATATTGTATTCTTAAAAGTAAGTAACGCAATTTCAACATTTAGTTTTTCAGTCTGAGAGCCCCTAATTGTTTCTCAGCATTTGGGGGGTTTCTATGTTTTTAGAGTTGTGGGGGTTTTCCCTCCTTTCACCAATCTATTGATAACTGACCTGAAGATTAGATTCCATTTGGCTCAGGAGAATAAGAGACATACAAAACAAAAGCTTGCATAGCAATGACAGCACACATAATTATATCCTAAAAGTGTTTTACAGCTTGACCAACAAAACCTGCAATTACAGGAGATGCCTTGAAGCAAAACTCTTTCATAGCCAGACAGACCAGACAATGGGCACACTTACCCTCTGGTATTGTACCATCACTTCTTGCATAAAATGATTAATCCCACTTGCAGTTATGCAACATCTACCATCCGGATCTCAGAGGAGGAAGCTTGGGAGCAAAAAAGTGAACTTTCTCTCTTTCCCCCTTTCCTCCCTCTCCAGCAGGCACAGCCCATGGAGTAGCTTCCCACAGGGGCCACTGGGCTGGGCTTGCTCATGCTCTCGTAACACGGTGCCACAGCAGGCTGGCATGGTTTGCTATGACTGACAGACAGTGATGCCAGGGTTTGCTGTCATTACAAAATGTATCCCTTCATGTTCCTGTGCTCGGCTCCAGATAAACTGTGGCTAAAAGAAATAACCCCAGAAATAAAACACAAGGCATTCCCAGGTGCTATTTTATCAACTCCTCTCTGCAGAAGGCCAATGGCTTTGTAGGGAATGTAACAGTTCTATAGCTTAGGTCAAAACTAAGCGACTTGGCACTGAGATTCAATTTGGATAAGCTGGTGAGCCTATTCAGATGATCTTTGCAGATCTTTTCCAAGATCAACGGCATGAGGTCAAAATCTGCAGCTTCTTTTTGATAGCACATAGAAGTGAGCTCCTTCTTTCTGCCAGCAGAGGTAGAGCCAAGAGCCCCATGAGGGTTTCTGTTGCTGCCCTGCTGCTGCGTGTTGTTCAGCTCAGAGCATGGGGCAGGTCTGGTGACAACCAGCTCTCAACCTCGCAATATCTACTGCAGTCAAAAGTAGAGTTTGGAAGAGAGACATAAGAGAAAGGGAGCCATATTAAAAAAAAAAAAAAAAATATCTCCAAAGTTTAGAGAAAGAATCAAGACTATCCTGACTTCTTTTGAAAAGCTGTCTGGCAGGAGAGATGGGAGCATGAATGGCAGGATATTCCCAACCCTAATTTCCCAATTCCAGAAAGTAAAAGTTTACTTGTGGGTAGACAAAGGAGGATATTGACAGGTTCTTATTTTTTTTACCCAGCCACCTTTCTCTACCTCTGCGTCAGGCTGAAAATTAGGATTCCACCAACTGGCCCTGTCGCCATGCTGCAAATTCGCAGCTGCAAAAGATGACACACAGTAAATCACTGTCCTCTCCCTGAGAGCTGCCATAAATAATGCCACGGGAGTTCTCCCCCTGCAACCAGCAGCTGCCTGCAACTGCTGGAAGCAGAGCTGTAATGCAGCCCCAGGTAGGGAATGGAGAGAAGGTAAAACAGAACAATCTGAAAAATAAGATCCTAGCATTTATCATCACACTAACTTGTAAGCCTTTCAAAATAATTGCCTCTCCTCTCCCACAGGAGAATTTCTATAAGGAAGTTGCCATAACTTCGGACAAATTTCAGGAACATGTCATGTTAATTTTCTGAAAGTATCTAATCTTACAAGTGTTTTCATTAACAGCAAGTAGTATCACTCTGCTTTCACAGAGCAGAAAGCTGAGGCAGAGACCATGAAACAGGTACAGCAAGATCAGACCTCAGATGAGTTGTGGAAGCAGCAGCTGAACCCGGTCCCTACTCTCTCTTTTCCCTTTTGCAGTGAGCATATTTATTTGTTCTCCTAAGAGAAGGCGGAAAAAAGAGAAAACAAAGGAAAAGGGCAGTTTGGCAGGTTATATGACAGCTGGAAAAGGCTGAAGATGTGAAAGCGTATTAGCCATGACTTCCCGAGCAAGCAGGTGGCTGACTCTATTGCTCAGCCTCTACATCACTGACAGCTTTTGAAGGCTTGTGCTGCAGCACAGCCTCTCTTGCTGGTGGCAGGCACTTCCCAAAGACGGGCACAGCCTCTGGGTTACGGCAGGGAGGGATGATGGGCTGCGGGGGAGCTGGAAGGGACACGGCCCTCCCGGCAGCTGGGCAGTACCGCAGCCCCTCTCCTGCTCTGCAGGGATTAGAGCAGTGCCAGTGGCCAGGGACATAAGGGGGTGATGGAAGAAGGGACTGAAACCCTTCTCTAAATTCCCAGCCCTTTACAGCACCGCTTGGCACCTTGAAGGTCTGCACTGTTCACACCTTGCATAATATGCTGTCTTTAAGTACATTTTCCTCACCTAAATTAGGGTCAGACCTCCCAAATACCTGGAGTCAAGGTCCAGGGGATACTTCTCTCCCTTTCCTGTGAGCGCTTGACTGCAGAGAGAGATCAAGGGTATGTATTTTAGTACATGTCATGGATGCTGCCTGTAGCTGGGGGTAAACAGCTACTACCTATGGTAATCTAGATTCAGCCCTCTCATGCTTGGCAAAAGGTAGGAGCAGGGGCTTTCTGCAGCGTAGTCATGCTGTTTTAAGATTTGTATAACTATGATCAACTACATGAAACAGTTTTAATTAGGAATTTGCTAATCACCAAACATCTGGCTAAAGTTTCCCTTGAATATTTTTCTAGCCAGCATGGAGGGAAAGTGGATTTGCCAGAGCTCTGTAAATACCTTTTTTTAATAAAGATGTACCCAACTTCTGAGAATTGGTTACAGGAGGGGAAAAAAAAAAAAAAAAAAAAAAAAAAAGACTACTCCAGGAACATTCAGATATGGCTGTGATTTACTGCAGAAACAGTGATGATAGAGGGAGCTTTCCATGGAGATTGTTCCATGGATATTTAAGGATGAGCAGATTCCAGTAGGTTTTTTTTATTTAGACTAGTTTTTAATTCTGATTTCAACTATAAGAAGATTCCTTCCTCCCCACTCCCATTCTCCCTTTTTGGTTGTGCTTCAGGTCAAATTGGATGTTCTGGCTAAATTTCTCAGAGAGGAAGACACACAATGCAGGATGTATGCAAATGGGGCTCCTACCCTGTTACTCAATTCAAAACAAGGACTAGAAGCCAGATATCCTGTATAATGGGGGTTATCAGGTAGAACAGTCATGCCAGAGACTCTTGCCCCTGCAAGTAAATCTCTAGTTTAGGAATCTACCACAGGGTGCAGGAAAATCAGATATAAGAACCTGCCTGCATTAATGAGAGCTGTAAGCCTCTGAAAAAAACAGATACTGCATAGTTTTCTTCTTATGTGCCCCCCACCCCTGAATTTTTGCTTTCTTCTCATGTGCCCCCCCCCAATTTTTGCTTTCCAACCAGCTCTTTCAAAAACTGGAATTAGATGCCCAGCACAGCATTTCTTTGTTGGAGAAGACCACCTTCAGCTGCTTAGCTTCACCCACACTAGTCACTCACTGCTCTTTCTGGCACAAGGAGGACATGGATTCAAAAAAGGGCAAAGCTCACCCATACTGCCTGCCCGAGAAAAGCTCTTTATTCTAATTAGAAAGATTATGGAAGGCTAGTAGCAGCACTAACCTCTTTTTAGAGGTCAGAGTAAACCCTCTACCTTCTCTCCATTCCCATCTCTTAGGACAAGCAGAGCACCACAGCCAGAGAGAACCCAACCAACAACACACTGAGCACAATGCTGTGCCTGCACTGTGGTAATAAACCAGCACCTGATGCCCAAGGAGTGTGTAATCACAACATGTGTCCTTTGATGGTGTAATTCCAGTTACAGGTGTATGGGATCAAGGAAAACAGAACCAGCTGCAGAATAGGGCAGCACAGACTTCCGCTTGCTGGAAACAGAAGCCAGCACAGCAAGGCAGCAGCTAGCGTAACAGGGGTGGAAGGATATTTTGTTTTAATGCCGCTGCTGGCAGAGGGGAAAGCCAGGCCTGGCAGCCCAGCACAGAAGATGTTTACAGGCAAAAAGATACTTATACTGGCTAATTTTCTTACGTCCATTTTACTTTAGAGCAGCAGTACTGACAAAAGAGTTGGTTATTGTTCACATCTATGTGAGAATTCCGGTTTTACTTCTTCTCCTGATAGATGAGCTCCTTAAGACTACACATATTTGCAAATTGAATGAATATTTGATGTGATACGCTATGGATCTTTTAAACTTCTTTTTAGTGTGAGCTTTGGGTTTAACCATGTTTCAAGCAAAACCCTTTAGATACAAGAATGAAGTTCAGACTTACCGCTTGCTTTTTGCTTCTTTTTCTTAAATAAATAAAGCAAAGAATAAAACCTATGTGAAGACTCACCATCTGATGAGTGGTTTCAGTAGAAAAATAGATTCACATTTAATCTTTAAATAATTTTGGGGATGTGCTATAGTTTCAGGTTTCTCTTTTGTAAGTTTTGTTCAGAGGACATGAACATGAACCTATTTTGCATTTGGCACAACTATTTTCCCAGTTCTGTGCATGGCCCTGGGGCTAGGAAGAGAGGCCACTTTACTGCATAAGTGGCCACATTACAGTGGTTTCTGAGATGCTTCAGCCTTGTTTACCTGCTTAGATTTTGAAGTCAGGGGAAGGAGGGCTCTGCTTGCAAGGGACAGATTTAAGATCACAGGATTGCTTGAGTCTTATGTCCAGAAAATGCATGAAGAAACTTCCATGCTTCTTGGAGGTGCTGAACCTTTGCCCCAGCAGCATTTTGAACTCCCATAATAGAGCATTTTCCCTAAAGTACCTGCTGAGAAAGGCCAGTGAAACTTCCAGGTTTGCATTTCATTAGCTGTTCATTGCTTGCAGTCTGCCTTGCTGTGGGAAAAAACCATCACAGCATCACCCTAAGATGCTTAAAAACCAGCGAGGAAAATGAAAGTTGTGTTTCCTTTTCTTTAAACGTATCCCTTTTGAAAAGCTAGTATCTGTTTTTTGGGGCTCTGATTCACAGCTTTGCAGTGTGCAGTGCTTTATACCTTTGCTATTTCTCTTCAGCCTGCAAATGAAGGAATGTGATGCACTCCTGTTTACCTCATAGTATTACTTGACTTCTGCTTTATAGATCACAGATTAAAAAGGAGGCAAAACAGCTCACATGCTAAGCCAAGAAAGATGAGAGGATAAAAGGTTATGAACCTGAGGTTGAGACAGGCAATTGTACATTTAGGAAAGAGAGGCAGAGGTGGGACATGAGCAGAAACTGCAAATACCTGCTGTGTAGCAGCGCAGCTGTGGGGGATGATTAGGCTGGTAGGGATCATTGGGTGGTTGAAGCTGAGACAGGACATTTAACTGAGGCCCCCTACAACAGGGGAAGGAAATCTTGGTGGAGAGCAGGGACCTGTGGCACTAACCCTGGTGAAATCCCCCTTAGCTACAGGGAGATGTCCCTGTCCCCAGGCTGGGAGGGCTAGTGCACTGAGGAGGCATGGTGCTGGCGGAGTCAATATCAAACCTCTCCCTAACCATGGCCCCATGGGTGTTTAGTGTCCAGTTCTCCACCGAGGAGATTTTGACCTTCTGTGCTTTGTTGGAGCTGCTCTCTACAGCTAAAGGTTTAGTGGGGGGAATGGGGTCATCAAACTGATTGACCTCATTTGGCTGGAGGAGGACTGGTGACAACATGGGTAGGTATCCAAGGAAAGTAAACAGGCTAGTTTTATAGGCTCCCTGTTTTCGATCTCAGTAAATCATATATGGGCTTTCATGACAGTTTCAGAAAAAAACAGTTACCTGGTAAGTGGCACTGGAGAGATAGGTGCTCATGCACTCCGTAGAGACATGAAAAAATGGCACAAAGCTTGTTAGTCATACAGCCTTAAAATGTAATGAATTCAGAGTTTTTCATACTGACACACAGTTATAACGTATAACAGTACATTCTCTCCCAAGCTGAGAATTTCAGGCAATGTTTTCTAAAGGAGCTAAATAACACCAGCATCTCAGGATTTTGCAAAAATAGACCACAGGTTTGGGGAATTTTACCTTTCTTGCCATGTTATGAATGGTGGTGGTAAAGGTCCACCCCCTCTATCTCTAACCACCAGGACAAGTCCTGCCCATCACTGAATCCCTACTGAACTTTCTCTTATATGAATGCATCTTAGACAGTATTATATTAATGGCATATCTGACTCTTTCTTGCAGCAGTATCCCAGTGGAGTGCTGGCAGGTTTGAGGAATGCCAGCACCTCACAAGGGGTGCAAGAAGATCACAAGGAGCACATGTTGGAACATTTTTTTTGTGTGTGGATGCCCTTCAGAGAGATGAACATGTCTCACACTGGTGCTTTTGCTTTAGTGCAATATGAGATCTCAGCGTGGACATTCAAACCACCAGACACATGCATGCGGCCATGTTAGGGTAGCAGGAAAATTCCATCATCTTTATGGAGCGTGCAATACCACACGTGGCAGTCAAGCAGCAAAGCTATTTTCCCCCTTGTAATTATTTACAACAGCACTTAACCTGTAAAGTACTGCCCTCCTGCCCATGCTGCCCTGTTTAAATGCTACAAACAGCAAATGAGGTGTGAAGGCCCCCCCTCACCTCAGAGGGCCATCAAGTATGGTAAGGTACAAAAAACTCTTAATTAGGCTACCATGGGTTAGAGGAGTGATTTATATGGAAGCATGCATGAAGCTATTGAGAGGCGCTGAGAGAGGTCCCTGTCTGGTAGTGCTCATACAACATCAGCTCCAGGTCATTACTGACCTTGACAGAAAATACAAGATGACTCCCCAGCTCCCTCTTGATTACAAGGGGCAGGTGGGAAGAGCAGCCATATGAAGCTGTGCTTACAGTGTCAGATTTTTCTCCAATATTCAGTACCCACCATGCAGAAATAAAAACGATGCAGCCATAGCTATGTTGCTAAGCTCAATGACTTTATGGTTTGTATCTGATAAGATGCTGGTTCAGAAAAGGTGTCCAGCACAGCCACTTCATTAAGAATGGAGTCCACAGCCTTTCAAATATGTAGTCTTTCTTATTCACTAGATTACTATCTGTTCCCACTGGGCTAAGTTAAGAAAAAACACCCCTTGGCTGACTCATTGCAGCAGCCAGTAGTTGCTCAGTTTTTCTTATTAGTACCTTGTAAAAAAATTTCCCAACATGTTTAATTTCAAAAACTTAGTAGTTGAAAAAAGCTAGCTAGAAAAATAAGATAAAAGACAACTGTAGAAAAAATCATTATCTTAATTACAGAGCAGCTTTGTCCTCTAATGGGAAGGTAATTTTTTCACAAGAGAGCATTGCTTTAATGGAGTATGTGCTTTAAATAGGACTGCAGCTTGCACACTACACTGAACTTCTAACCCCTCACAACTTGTATTTACTGCATTTTAGAATTGTACTAGCGCATAAAAACCACCCATTTCCCGCCCCCCCCCCCCCCCCCCCCCCCCAGGATTGCAGATTCATTTTGTAGACCTCCACTGCTATGGAACTAAATAACCTGTGATATTCAACAAAGTCAATCAATAACAATGGACATTTGGCTCAGCGGGTTTTTGGTTGGGTAGGTGGGTGGGTGGATTTTTTTGCCATGGCAGGCATTGCTTTCTCTTCTCTGCAAATACGACAAACAAACTTGCAGAGGAGTAGAACATGATCCTCTGTCTTCTGCACCCCATGTGGCTGTTGGTCAGCTAAGTGACTCTAGGAAATTGTAGTTGAGCCAAAAAGGGGTTGTTTGTCCCCAAAGAAGTGCTACCTGCAGCCCTTCGCCCTTCTGAGATTTAGTGCCTCAGCTGCAAGCCAAGGGAGCGCCCTGCAGCCCAAGCTCCTGCTTTGCACTTGAAAATGGTGCCATTGCTCTGCCCTGAGGTGGCAGGCTCCGCACTACTGGCTGCTTTTGTCCCTGCTCCCATCCCCTGTGCTCCTATTATTCTGTCTGTCTTCAAGATACAGCCGAACACGGTGGAATATTGTGGATGCCTACTTCACAAGAGACTGCTGAAAAGAAGTTATTGGCAAAGAACCTTTTTGTTCTATGATTGCTATTCCGTCTTCTTGCCTCCAGCAAAACAGAAAAAAAAAAAAAAAAAAAAGAAAGTAAAACCCCACAATCCTTCTTGATGTAGGGGTTTTGATGTCCCTTCGCTAATACTGAGTATTGCACTACACTATCCAGTTGGGAACTGGTCTTGATGTTAATTCTGAAAAATCACGTTAGCTGAAATCACATCATTTATAACAAAGTTGCCACTTTGCATGTCTGGAAATTCATTAAAGGCATCCTAACATGCTGGGTGCTCAAGTGGCTCTGGCTAAGGAGTTCTGTAGCAGATTCTGAAGATACAGCACAGCTCATATCCTAAAGGAAAGAGCATTACAAACATTTCTCTGCTACACTTTTTCTTGCAGTCCTATAAATACTCAATTAAATTCTCTAATAGTGTTATCCTTTTAGAGGGGAATATAGAACTGTCCTTTTCAGATCTTGCACAAAAGCATGCTTCTCCTGGGTGGGAGTAAAGGCTTGGAGAGCATCAGGTTAACTCTGAGACTTAAGGCAGTCTCATAGGACTTATAGAGGACATAAAGGATGGAAGATTCATGCAAGCCTTAAGCTGGAGTCTTTACAGGGGAGGTCCTTCTGATCAACAGTTGCTCCTGAAAGGCTCAAGGGCAGTTTATAAAAGAGGCATATCTTTTATAAAGATTGAAATGCACAACCACGGCTTTGAGGAACCCATTGTCAGTGGAGTGAGAAAACTCATGTTCATGATTACAATGAGAAGACATGACGGCTGTAAGGACTCCTGAAGAACACTGAAGTGACTTAAAAATAGGAAGCTACTTGAAGATTCATAACACTCCATAGGTTGGAAAAGTCGTTTTGTTGCCACTAGCTCACTTTGGTAATCAACATCATCACAAAGCTGTCTGCTTCCAACAGTCAGATGTTCCTTAGCTGGCAGAAAATACATTCAGCCTGCTTGCTTGGATGTAGGTAGGACAGGAATGACCACCAGTGCCAAAGGGCAGAGCCACAGCCACAGCTTCCCAGTATCTGTAACATCTTTAATATCCCACGCAGGAAGTTGGAGGTGTTGTATGATGTTAGTCAGCTGGAAAGTATTTCTTATCTGCCCCAATGGCTCCTGAAAACTGTCTGTCAAAGTAGAGAGAGGGTGGAAGCGCAGATCTTGTCTTCTGGGAGTATGCCAGTGGGAGGATGCTGGATGAACGGTTCCAACACTGGTGCTAGAAGTGC
Organism: Falco punctatus; assembly: GCF_963210335.1. Lineage (NCBI taxonomy): Eukaryota > Metazoa > Chordata > Aves > Falconiformes > Falconidae > Falco > Falco punctatus. Next base: position 73,478,559 of record NC_137580.1, read on the forward strand.
TCTTGAAGCTTTTGAAAGTGTCATTGTAGAGTGCTACAGGAGCAACTGAAAGCTGATGGGGGTCAAAATGTATTTTCCAGCAGGCTTGTAGTCAAGCGTAGCAATCCACTCTACTACACCTTTCTTAAATATCCTAGGAACTAGGCTGGTGTATACTCTCTAGTGCACCACTAGAAGAAGAAAGGATCATTGGATTTGATCAGGAAGATGGTCAAAACTATCATCAAAAAGGCTGCCCAAAGAACAGTGGGACTCATGGCAACATTCTGGTGGCCTTCAGACTTGTGGAAGATGTGAAGTAGGGTTGCCTAGCTCACAAAAGTGTTTCCCATCTGGCACATGAGAGGCACAGCCATGGCACTGTCATGGGCACAGATCCCATACCAGAATCTCCAGCCAATCACCTCTGGGAGATCCTCAGAGATAACAGAAACAGGAGTTCCACCTTCATCAGGGATAGAAATAATTTCTGGTGCAGTGCTGTGCAGAGAAAGTGCTTCTCCTGAACCTAACAAAAAGAGTTAGGTGCTTCTCCTGAACCTAACAAAAAGAGTTAGGCCCAACAATCTTTTTCCACTCAATTTTCATGAATTAGGTTTTTCTCTCAGTGGTCCACTTTGAATTCATGAGATGAGTTATGACAAGGACATGTCCTTTTCTGTCAAGAATGTATCATCCACCCTGGACCCATTCTTGATAGGGACAAACCATAATAAGATTGATTTCTGATCATAAGCATTGCTTGGGAAAGTAGTTGCAATTCTTTTAATTTACCTATGTAAAAAAAAAAGTAAACTAATACTGGCTCAATGTCTGTTCAAGGTTATTTTTGTTAAGCTATATATAGTGCAACATAAATAGGAAATCTAAATATTCTATGCAAATGTCAAGACACACTAAATATTAGGATCCTATACAATGCACAGTGTCAAACACGACAATGAAGGCAGGACTTACTGCTCACAGTCCAAACACGTAAGCCACCATTAATTCAAGTGCTGCCAGTAGCTGATCTACTTTGTGTAGAAAAATTACACTAAAATATGAATCAAAATTTGAGCTGTGCAAACTGAGTTTTCAGAGAAATACTTGAAAATATAGTGCTGCAATAGTAAAACAAAACTACAAATTATATTTTCAGTACCCAGCTTGGCATATATAATTACTCATTTCCGAGAAAGCAGTTTGGCTCAATTTTTGATAATTTTAACGCAATATTTTATTCATCATGGTGGCTTGTGGAACATCAGTTAAAATAGGAATGCTCATACTTGCAATTCCTCTTTTTGTTGAATAGAACTTCTCAGACCTGTAATTCCCATTTTTGTTCATGCACTTGCAGTTATGGCTTTCTCGCAATATTTTTTCCTAGGGATAGGTGTAATATTTCTGAACATTACCATCTGTAGAAGAGCTGGTTCTGTGTTAAAGATTCAGAAGTGATAGCTAAGCAATACAGATGCAGTTCCTTACCAGGGAACAGCTGCCCAGTGCTTTCATATAGGAAAGCCTGATTTGCAACTTCATTGAAGAGGAAGCACAATAATGCAAAGTACAAATCCATCTTTTATTCTGCTCTGCCAGGGAAAAAATACATTTCCTCTACAAAAATGGGATTCCTTTTAGAGTTTCTACATCCTCATTCAAATACAATGAATAACCAATAGGCTATATCTAATCTCCTGTCTTGATCTATAAATATCATTATGACAAGTGTTTCTGCAAAAGAACTTTGTCTAAAGGATACTGCAAATCTTGACTTTCAATTCTAGAAATCTGGGTTCAAACCTTGGAAATTAAAATTAGGTCTGTATAATGTTGACATAGATGACTTCCTTTCTTTCTGTACTAGAATAACTTAAAAACACTTCTCTCCAAAATTGGGAATACAGTCTCTTAAATCATGAATCAATTCTGGGCATTCTTCCTTTAGGCAAAAAATCTAAGTTTTGACAATAAGCAATGCTGATTTCAGAAAGTAAAATATGCCAACAAACTTTATGGCTATTGAGGGTAGAAAAGATTATCTTCACAGCATGGTCTCCTGCAGAAGAGAGAGGGGAAGAGAAATTCTGCCCACAGCTCCCACCACAAGCCCAGCTGGTGCTAGAGCAAAGGCACATCTTTCTGAAAGATAAGATTTCGAATCTCTAATAGAAAATCTTTCATGCCCCCCTTCCCTGCCCATGGAATTGTTCCAAAACATAATTCCCATTGTTCAAAAGAAAAACACAAACCAAAAGAACCAAACCCCAAGCTTTAACTCATGACTGAGTCCATCTGCCTTCAATTTCCGACCTTTAGGCTTTGCTGTCCTTTTCTCTTCCAGAATTCTCATCAAAATTTTCTTCCCACGTAATCACACTATAACCACACCATAATTGATCACCTTTTCTTTCTCATTTTGATAAAGCTGAGTAGCTTGAGCTTCTAGTATCTTTCATGACAATCATGTTTCTCAGATTCCAGACTGCTTGTACAGCTCTGAATTTTTATGATGAAATGAACTCTTCATTTACCAGAAATGACCTCAGTATTAATGACCAATAAAAATCTCACCAGTGTGGCATACAGAAACAACTTTTTTGCCTGCTCAATAGCATCCAACTTGCGCATTCAATTCTCATTATTCCTCCTTAGGACTCTCCAAATAATTAATTTTAGGGGCTGTTTGTAGTAGAAAAAGATAATTTCATTTCTAGCAAAATGCTTCACCTGGTCTGTAGTACACGCTTTGTTTCAGACTTAAGCAGTTAAATCTTTCATTTTTTTTAAAGTGAAATGAAAGACAAAATGAAATGAAAGATATAAAATTAATGTTGAACAGAAAAAATATTATTAACATTTAGGGCCAATATTTAACATTCATTTTTGGGCCCAATTTCTAAAAACAAAAGAAATTTAAGTCCCCACCACAGCATACTTTCTCTCCTCTTGCGTTCTTTTCCCTCCTGAAATAATCTCAACGATTTCAAAATTTCTATGAGGGCTAATTAGGATTAAGCCAAACTGCAAAACTGAGACACAATGACTACAAAGGTCTCATTTCCATGCAGTTTATTCCACCTCAGAGTGAGTCAAGTTAAGGAAGAACATGGTACTCATTATTCTGACGAATAATCATTATACACACAGTTATTTACATGAAGGTAGACTGTAGCAACCTGACTGCAGGGCCCCAGTACAGGCCAAAAGAAAAGGAGGGTGCCCTGAGTCACTCAAGGCGAAATACAACTCAGAGAAACTTTATTAACTGTAATGCTAAGTTAGCACCGCGCCGGTGCAGCTGGCAGCTAGGAAAGGAGAGAAATATTGCTGTTTGAAACATGAATATCACTGATTTGAACATTTTTGAAACTATAAACGCTGGACCCAGCGATGTCATTTTAAAGTTAATTTTCAGAGAGCTAATACAAGAGTAGTCAATGCTGCAATAAACCAACACACCTCACTGAACTATTTATTGTCAGAACAATAGCTATGATACGCACCACCACTATTCTAGAAAACAGCCTTGCTATTACTTTTTAAAAGGGAAATGAATGCAATAAAAGGTTCTCAGCCACTGCAAGAGCAGTAACAGTATTAACATTGTTTGAAAAGATGGTCAAAGCACATGAATCATCAGCATCTTTTGCGATGTAACTGCTGTGTTTGGAAATTGCATTTCCCCACTCATTCATATTATTCTAACCATTCTTCCAGCCCATCTGGTTTTTAAAAAGTCACCACGTGTCCAAGTCCAAGAAAAAGTAGACAGGAGCCCTGGATGTGCTTTTCTCCTGCTTTCATTACAGAAAGGGAAAATATGGTTGCAGGTGTCCCCTGTGAGCAAGAAAAGCTGTCCTTCCTGACAAGCAGCTCTGCAATGTGACCACGACCTGCTGATGGAGTTGCTAAGGTTATAAAGAGGTCCTCTGTGGGAGACATCTTCACTTGTTTCGCTTAGATTTTGATGGATGCAGAGGGATGCTTGATGTGGGAAGGAGGGAAGGATGAAAAGCCATTTTATCTACATGAAAGCAGAGTTACCTGCATCTGAAATGGTTTTGGAGAAAGCCCTCTTTCTCCAGGAGCGGTGCACCAGGACAAACCTTGTTTCTGACATACAGGGGATTTCTGTACAGGCCAGAAGTGACAATCATACACAGAAATAAAATTAGCAGAAGTGAATCTGGTCTTTACCTGTAGATTTTCCTGCAATCATATGCAAGAGACTATTACACTTTCCAAAGGGCAACAAGACTACAAAAAAACTAATAGGAGTGAGGGCCTGGATATGGCAGGTCCTAAGTGAGGTTTTGTGTCCCTGCATCAGAAACACTAAAGGAAAACATCATCTGGGCTTTTCATCCTAGCTGCTTCTACTTTTGTTCCTGAAACCGTGCCTCCTCAGTAATGAAGGCTACTAATGAGGGGAAAGGCAGAGAGGAGCTGGGGAAGGTGGAGGTGGCCTGCCCCAATTGGGACAGAATTTAAAGCAATAAAATGTTGAGCATCAGACTGCAGCACTTACAGACTGCTGAGGAGACTGGTTAAAGCATCAAACAATCAAAAAGCCTGCTTCCTCTAGCCCCTCTCTGCTTCTTCTCTGTCCTTTGGGATCTGGACCCCTTCACAACAGTCCTACTCTCTTCCCCCACACTTCTTTCCACCCATCTTGCCAGCCTCAGTCAAGAGGGCGACTATCTCAGATAGCACTGGAAGGGAAGCTATGCCCCACTTTGCAGTTTATTAAACTATTTGCCTCATCATATAAAATGCATAAGTTTTTGTTCCCTCTCCTTACGTCCTCATCTTAGATCTTCAGAGTAGCCTTTTCATTGGGAGGATGGGGTGGGAGAGCTACATCTGCTATAAGAGACATCCACCCTTGTAAAAGGGAAGAATGAACTGAAAACACCAGAGAGCTCAAATATTGACAAACAAAAATCCTTCCCAATGAAGTTTTAGTGAAAGAAAGGTGGCTGACCAGAATGTTTCAGAGCATGAAAAATTGTGAATAATAAACAATATGAGTTCTGTTTTCCTAGAAAATCTCATCCCATAAAAAAATAGGTCTTGTGATTCATCCTTGATGCCAGTTAGCAGACTCTACATTCAGAGCACAATGTCTTCACTGTCTATAAATATTACTATGTCCAGTAAACTCAAGGCAATGGCAAGGGGGCTGTAAAACTATCAAGGGTACCGTACACTGCAGTGGCTGTAAAAAATGCCATAAAAGAAAAATGATCTTTTATTAACTCTTTTGTTTGGGTAGAACTTCGCATTTTAACAGGGCATTTAGCATAGAGATAGCTTTCCAAAAGCAGCAGTCTCTCTGCCCACAGAGCAGATCTGGAGCCCTGTGAAATCCTAAAATGACTTCAGCCAAGAGGTGAGGCCCATCCCCATCTGAAGAAGCAGGACACTCAGTGCTAACACAAAGATCACCTTGCCATCCCTTCTTCCATACTCTTTTTCAGTATTAATCACACTTGATGTAAGGGGGAAGGTGAAATACAGCAAAGAGCCTAAAGCAGTCTTTTCTGTTACAGTTTTGCTTTCAGAAATGGAAACCCTAGTTTGCCAACTTGCTCTCTACCCAGATGATGCCCAGAGCCAGTGTGAAGCTTCACTGCCAGTGCCAAGGCAGGAGTTGGCCCCATGGCACAGTGTGAAGGGCCACTACTGCTTCTGCAAGAGTTACTTGTGAGATGCTCTCAGGACACACTTGACAGCTCAGGGGCCGTGGATGGCTGATGGGCCACATTTATCCACTGGTACCAATCCATCCATAGTTAGTATGGTAAGGCAGTGCGTGCCTTTCACTTACAATGAATTCAAGTGTCAGTGTAGACTGATAAGTCTGCCCGTATTTTTATATATTCTCTGCTGAGACCAAACCTCCATCACCTGCTCAAATATTTTGAATTCAAATATGCAGAAGTTCAGGAAAAAAATAATTATTATATTCCTCTGAAATCTCAATACATAACTGCAAAATCTCAGTGTGGAACTGCAAAGACTGATGTCTGAAAAGTTACACGCAAGCCAGCTAGAACTAAATGCTATCCATTTTAAATATCCCATGTCGCTAAGACAATAAGAAAGTTGTGTGGGGCCTGACAGGTGCTCTGTTGTGCTGTGGCTTAGTACCACAGCTGATAACCAGGCTTTTATTATTCTCTTCCTGCAATGGGATATGTCGGAAAGTATGCTGGTGTATCCATAAAAATCAGAATGGTGGGGAATTCTGAAGTGCATCAGTCTTACAAGATGAGGGAAAAATTTGGTCTTGACCTCTAAACTGTTTACTGGTCTTAAAGCAAATACTAAAGGGCCTTCAATGCCCTGGCCAGGGTGGAGACAACACAGATACTAGAAAACTCAGCTGAACTGCCTCCAAGTGTCAGACCTGACAGGGTTATGACCAAATCAAGGGAACTTTACAATTAGAAAGCCAGTCGCAGCATCCTCTCAGACTAGACAGACAGAAGTTGATTATTTCAATGGAATAAAAATACATACATCTTTTACAAAATAAATATTTTAGAGGTTTGATAGCATTTGTCAACAAGTGCAATCATAACAAAATACAATACACCCTGAAGATTAAATATGACTCTCGTGTAATGCCAAATGAGTACTTTGGGAGTTGTTTTTACATATCAGGGGTTTAGAACTTGGCCCTAAGAGCATTAATATTTCCTTTAGGAATAGCACATTAACAGCAAATTCAGCAACTCCCTTCATGGTACATTATAAACACAACTAAAGCAAACTCTGCCTCACCCACAGAGGGGTTCGATCTTTGGATAAGATAATTCAACACTTCTCATTCCTATTAAAAATATCCTTCAGATTGATGTAAATTCAGTCTGTATCATCTTCTCTATTACAACAGGGTCTCTCTATATTAGGACGTGTAGAGCCTAAACAAACACAAATGTTTACTTAAACTAGTCAAGCTCTCTGTATTTTGTACTAAAGCCAGCACATTGTATCTGATGAACCCTTCTACTTTTCTGGCCATGTTGCCTGGATTGCATCTGAGAACTAAACCTATGGAATTAAACCTATGGAACCTATGGAAACTAAACAATGGAATTTAAGTAAAGAGCTTAATGAGGGAAAAATTGCACTCTGTTCACTTTAGCCTTTTGCTGCATTAGCTAGTAACATTTTTAATATGGCCTGTATTCCACCGAAATGCGTCCCACAAATACTTCTGCAACTGCACTGAGAGGGAAGAAGGCAGCGCTGCTTCCACCCAAACACGATTTGCCAAATCACACTATAGGATACAAGAGCAGGATTTGCTCCTGCAGGCACAGTAACTGAATTTCCAAGGTAAAATTGGATGATGTGGTTTGCACCGTCTCCAGAACCCCTTGATGGAATTACATCTGACTGATAAATTATATAATTTTCAGAACTGTATTTCACACAATGCGTGGAGCCCTGTGTCCTAAAATCTCGATGGGTATAATCTACGTTCTGCTCCTGACATTCCACCAGAGGCTTACAATACAATGAGCTGCCCTTGCTCAGACATGAGGCTGAAGGGGAATGCCCACGAGCTAATGGCAGCCTGCTCCTTGCCTAAAGGAGCTTTCCTTTCACAGAGGACTCTTTGTCCTCTCTCCCTAGGCTAATGAGAGAGACAGGAGGTGGCAGGGAAATGGGATGTCTGCTGCTGTCTACAACTCCTCTCCTTCCCACAGAAAAGCAGGACAAACCCACAGAGCATCATCTACCAGGTTTTCATACGCTTGGTAAACTGCAAGCATGACCAGCATCAGGGACAGGCTGCTGAATTTGGTTTGACCAATATGTCCTAAAGAATTGCAGCGTTCTTTTATAGCTGAAATTTTAATATGCTGATAGAAAGTGGGAATGAAGAGGGATTAAATTTTGGGTTCCTCTGATGCCTTTAAGTAGAGGACAGCACATGCCGAGGGAATGGATTTCAGTCTAAGAATGTAGAAGAAATTGAAAAATAACCTGTATATAACTTATATAACCGTAGTAGTCCTAATGGCAGCCTAACCCCCTGAGAACTGATGAAAGAACAAGGTTTGCCTTCCTCTATCTGTCCCCTGACTAGAAGAGAATACGCAATGAGGTTGGACAGAGAATAAATGAATGAGAAAATAGTCATTTAGTATACTTATTTAATTAGTTCTTTCTGCCTCTAATGGTAATGTGGCAGAATACGAGACTGAACAGAACAAGGTAGCTGCCTGTGGCATAATTAGGCCTTTTAAGGAGGGGGAGAAAGGCATCAGTCTGCACGGGCTGGCGAGAAGTGAACTTCAGTGAGCACCCAATTCCATAGCTGGAAACATGCAGCTTCTTTAATTAATGCATCTGATAAAGCATTCAGGTTGGTTTGTTTTGGTTTTAAATTTTTAAATAAAACACAACAGTTATTTATCAGTTGACAAGTACTTATTGGGTGTTCTGTCTGCTAGATGATAGTGGAATCCCCAGACAAAAAGCTGCTCCCTAGCCCCAAATATGTAAAAGATTACCTTAAGTTTTAACACCTGAATGCTTTTTAAACAAAAGAGTGAGTAGAACTGGGACATGAAGAATGGAGGTCACCAGGAGGGAGGGCTGCTCAAACCTCTCCTCATCGCCCTGTCCTGGTCTCAACAGGGACTTGTTGGTTGTGAAACTACCCTGGTCTGCGTACTCGGTGGTGGGTCACCCCTGCGTCTTGGGCAGTCCCTGGACTAATAGAAGGGCTAAAACCCCTTCTCCCCAGGGCTAATTACTGGAACATTTAGGATTTTTGAAAATTCTGAGTATCTTTGGTCCATTGCAAGCACCATGGCACAGGTCCTGTGACCCTATTGCTAGGAATACTGCATGTGGTTTTCACCTCCTGGACTTGGTGGATATTTACACTACCAGTTGTAACTACTCTAGCCCCCATGGCAGAAACAGTGACTGCTCCAACCCCTGCAGCTTCTTCAGCCCCCGCAGCTGGCCCTGTGGCTACTCCCACCCCTGTGGCTTGCACTGCAGCTACCTCGGCGCCTGCAACGAGAGATACAGAAGACCAACCTGTGTCAGTGTCAGCAGCCCCTGCATGTAAGCAGAAATGGAAACGGAAAGCAGCTTGTTTGGTAAAGGACAGGAACAAGATGAAGAAGGCAAACAAGAAGTAACCTCTCATCCCTGTCTCTGAGTGAACTGTGGGATACCCTGAAGGATTATGCCCATCAATCAGGTGAACACATTATCACCTGGGGGTAATAGTTTAGAGCTGGAAGGCAGGGAAGCCAAGCAGCTGGGATTGCTTTCCAGAGAAGGGGGCATTGACAAGGCAATTGGAAAAGTAATGTGAGCCCTCAGCCTCTGGAAGCAACTTCTGTCAAGTGTTAAGGAAAGGTATGCCTACAAGGAGGATATTATGTGTCACCCAAGCAAGTGGACTGCAACAGAGAAGGGTATCCGGTACTTGAGGGAATTAGCCATGAAAGAGATGATTTATTGTGACCAGGATGACCCACAGTCACCCATGGATCCCAATGAAGTCCTACGCACACGACCCATGTGGCAGGAATTGATACCGAGTGCACCATCAGCGTATGCCAACTCATTGGCAATAATGAGTTGGAAAGACAATGCACCACCAATGGTGGGTGAAGGGGTTTGCCATCTCCAGGACTATGAACATAGCATCTCTACCTCCATCATCTCAGCTGTGGAGAGGCTGGTCCAGTGACCTGATGAAGATATATCCTACTCTTCACCTATACGGGCCCACATCTCAGCTATCAACCTTAGATGCATTTCTGTTTGGGAGGGAGAATATAGAAGATGCACACCACGGAGTACCCTGTGGTTTTACTTGTGGGACATGAGGAGGTGGGATGGAAAACCTACCTCAGTCCTGGAGGCAGCACTGCATGAATTACAAGGAAAATCAATCACAAATAAGGAGCCTTCCAGGAAGGTTGCTGCTCCAGTATCTGCAGCGCCTGTTATGGGGGCTAGTTCAGGCCAGCTGCCCTGGCCATGTCCCTTCCCACTTCCCCGTGCCCCTCCAGCCCTCTCGCTGGCAGGGCCTGAAAAACTAAACAAGTACTTGACTTAGTATAAACATTACCTGGCAAGAACTAAGAACATCCGTGTGTTATCGGCAGTGTTCTCACACCAAAGCCAAAACACAGCACCACACCAGCTATTAATAAGAAAATGAACTCTATCGCAGCCAAAACCAGGACACCCCTTTAGAGCCAAAAATAACCACTTCAGATTTTGACTGAGTGCCCTGGAGCTGGGTGCTCCCCTTTTCCTAACATACATGGCAAGGAGCATCTTAACACACAACCACACACACCCCACTGGGGAAAGAAACACCTTTTGAGAGGTTATTCAGCCCACCCAAGACACTACTGGAAACACTCAGACAATTTGGTTACCAGCAGCTTGTAAAACAAAAGTAGAGTAAGGTAAAAAGCTGACTTTGTAAAAGAGCACTCATAGATCTGTGTGATTTGTTCAACACACACACTTGTGTATCAGGAGCAAACACACTGCCAAAAATTCTAGTTACAATAAAGCAGCAGCCTTAACTAAAATTCTTTGATTAAAAATACTATTTTGGGCAAAACCTAAATATTTTCATTGGGCCAAAATGCATATGCATACTCACATATACACATCCTCAGGCAAAGTGTAACTCTATTATAACCCTACATCTGTAGCATTAAAATCCAGACACTCAGATAAACTAAGTTTCTAATGGATGTTTGAGCTTTTCAAAGAACCCTGCCTCAAGTCTCACTCTTTGCTGAGTCTTTTTCTAATGTGTCAGGTCTCCAAACAGCTTCAGTGTCCGTCTGCAACATAGATCACGGCTTGGCAGAACTCTTTCCCTTAAACTAATCAAAGTTTTGCTCTAACCTACACTTCTCTCATATGAGTGCATCGCGTTACCTTAAGTGCATCGCTGTTCATTTAACAGGGTACAACAAAAACAGAGAAACACAGATCAGATTATATCTGGTAAGAAGCTGCTCTGACTGCAGTCGATAAATAACTAGCAACTGATTTTAGTTGGAATTGAACTACCCAACAGGTCAGTAAAATTAGTATCTACCTGAAAGTTACTGTAATTACTCCGAATTGTCTCACAGAATTGCATAAAAATAACACACAGGATCAAATGAGGAATTTGTGTCAGGACATTGAAAACGGCCTAGAAAGTAGTATTAAAAAATGTGGTCTGATATTGATCACAATATTCCTAATTCAATGGCATTAATGTTTATGCCTTTCTCACTATTAATAAGCCTGCATTTTTCTGCAGCACACGGAGAGACACTTTACGGATCCTTCAGTCTTATTTATCAGGTAGACAAGCATTTCATCAATTATTTTTGCTTAGCCATGCTTTGCACGGAGTTGCCCTTTTATCTCTTGCAACGGTCTAATTATGCAATTAGGAGTTTTTTTCCTTTTTTAAAATTCAACTCAGCTTTGGATTTCAGCACGCTATCTTTAGCTGGGGAGATGAATAACGCCTCTACTTAACTTTCATGGTTAAATTTTTGAAGTCTGGAGCTGTTGAGGCCATTCCTAGCAGATGTTTGGCATCAGCTTGCTCCTGTAGAGCAGGTACCTGGGTTTTATCAGCCTGCAGGTTGCAGCCAGCCTCCCCAGCTGCTCATAAAGCACCGTATCAGATACCTCCACATTAATCTGCCCTCACATCTCCCCACCTAGGACTTGGCCTTGACATTTTCAGATCAGTCCATGCAGAGGTGCAAATCATTGTGACCACAGAGCGTGTTACTTGCACCTTCATGCAAACACAATAGGTATTGGTTAGACACCTGGGATTCTGAATGCACCCCAAAAATCAGTCTCTCTGGGTGTCATGATGATGTCCACCATGCCTGCACGGGAGTCAAGACCCAGAATTGCACTGGTGGTGGTTTTCAGTCCGGAAACCAGAGCCAAAAAGGGGGTCAGCCTGCACATAGCAGGCAGCTAGCAGGCATGCCGCCCTCACGTGTAAGTGGCAACAGACTGCTTCATTTTCAAGAACTTATCTTTGTTTTTTTCCTAAAGGGAAAAAAAAATAATCAGCAAACAAGCTGATAGGTGACAGCAGACTAAGCCAGTGCCTACTGAATTCCTGGAAGAGAATAATTGACTTTGGTGTGTTTTGGACCTCTCCTTCATTTTGCAGGATTATTATTTTATCTTATATATGCATTGCTTTATATAAGCTTTGGTGCCGCTCCTGCAAATATCCTGACTTTGAAAAACTAGAGCAAAGTATAATATCTTTGGAGAAGAGAGAGAAATGATAACAATGCTACAAAACAGACTGTATATCTTGTAAAAAAATACTAGTGTCTGAAGTTGCTGCTATCCCTTTAATCATACTACTTAAGCTGAAACAGAGATTTTGCAACTTTATGAGCAAGATTTGCTCACTGCTAGGAACAAAAAGTGAGCACAGGTTAACATTAGACTGGACAGTGCACCTTCTGGACATGTTTGTAAGCTTCTTACTGGAAGCAAATAGTCATACGCTTTTCGAGTTGTGCTCCTTGGAGAAGCAGCAGCTTTTTCCACTTTCAGATGGTTTGACTTACAACTGTTGCATGTACTAAAGAGAACAAAATAGTAAGTAGGTTTTGGGGTTTTTGTCAGGTTCAAAGTATCAATTTAAAATTGCTGCCTCTAGTATCACTTTAAAAAGCAGAACAGGTGTACACAGCATTACCGTTTCCAGATCCATATGTATTTATCTCGGAAACCAGAATACTGTTTTTTTTTTACAAGCAGAACTTTAGCATCTCACCATTCTATTAAAATTGGGACAGGATAGATGAATTAATGGATTTTGTTTACAGTTTCTATTCAGTTCATTTATTCTAAATAAATACTTAGGTGAGAATGACACAATATCAGCAAATTGAAATGATAAATTTCACATTTAGTGGTCATCATGTTACTTCTTTTTTTACCATTGATTTATAAAAATGATAAAATGTACTATATAAACCAAATTAATTTAAAATTTACATAGGAATTATTATTTATTACCAGCAGGAACAGCTACTTTCAGGGTTGGGAAGTCAGTACAGAGCCCTGATCTAACCTGAATCAATATGCCTGAATATCTGGCAGCAGCTTTCTGAATATGAAACTTTGATACAACCCGGTATGATGGCACAGGAATAATACTGGTCCAACCCTAAAACTATATTCTTTGAAACGAGTTTGGCCTGTAGGTTTCACACAGGGTGTGATTTCTTCTGTCCTTCCATTTCCTGCTCTTGCTGCCTGCTGGAGCCTGGCAGTGCATGTGATGTGGCTGTTCAATAGCCCAAAGTATGAAAAATACTTAATAATGACTTTTTTTTTTTTTCACCACGGTTAGCATGCATGAAATGAATGAGGCTTCCTGCACAAGGGATAAATCTATAACTAAGTGTCAAAAACTATAACTCTCTCTGAAGGTAGCTTATTAAGAATTTGCTATGGTTCATTTTACAGTGACACTTCCATATTCAGGAGTGTCAGAGTACAGAGGAGCAGCCTGGGATCAATTCATTCTGACATCAAAAAAAAAAAAAAAAGGGAGATTTAAAAAAAGGGAAACGAGGGAGAACAAACTGGTATCTAACAAAGCATCTGGACTCATTCAAAGATAAAGCAGGTTCAAGATTCATTACTGAGCCCCCCAGCCCCTATCGGACAGGCTCTGTGACACAGTCAGGGTGATAATAGCTCACTGGAGGAATGCATGGCAGTCCTAAAGCCCCATTTGCTTAAATAGCATGATATAGTTCTTCCTCCCAAATCACGCATTAAAGCTCTGTAGAAAAATAGTAAGAGTGAAATACACAGTATGTGTATGCCAGAAAAGACCAACACCAAAGCTATTGGGAGGAAAGTGAATTAATAACTACAGTAAACTCACATTTCTGATACTATTACTTTTTAAAAGCAATACTGGAAACAAAGCAAGGTTTTGCTTAGAGGCAATAGCAAAACACAGCTCTAATTCTGCAAACAGAGAAAGAGAACAAGGACATAGGTTTGAGGTTAACAATCAAAACCCAAACCTGTTCCAGGTGCTGTCTAAATAACTGCAAGTGAAAACTTCCTCTCTGGAAAAGGCATCTCTGTAGTAGTGTGCCAGCCTCACCAGAACACTGGTGGGGAAAGCTTCAACACCACTGGAAAGGGAAATGTCTCTCCATACTGTCTCCCCCAACACACAAACTTGTTTACTGTTTGTCATCATCTTCTGCTTGGAAAACGAGACACGGGCATTTTCCACCTTTAGTGAAGCTTTTAGACCTCTCTAAAAGAGAAAAATGGCAATGAAGGTCAGGCGCAGCTTCAGGGAGCACTGATCAGCTCCTTTGGTCCCTCCAAACTGCTGCAGAGGAAAATGGTGAAAACGAAGGGGAAGCACGAAAAGCCGTGTGTTCCTGCTGGCTCAGCGAGACCCCCTGGCAACGTGTCTCAACAAATGCATCGTCCTGAAGGTATTTATTTATAAATTTGCTTTCACAATACCTGTCTGATAGCTGAGGTGGGACAGTTACCAAACTACCTGGGTGGTTATTGGCTAAGTACTCAATAAAAGGGATTAAGACACGCTCTAGCAGCTCTGTGATACATGGCAGTATTCCTGGGAACTACCATCTCTTACTGGCAAAAGTTCGATGTCACCTTGTTTGCATTTAAGTGCAAACTCCTGGAGTAAGCCTCAGCCAGAGATGTTTGCAACACATCTTGGCTTTGTTCAGCTCTCAGACATCTCCAGTTCTGGGGCAGTTTCTCCACTTACATATCTGAATTCCAGGTTTTTACACTGACCTTTATATCTTAGCTTTTGTAAATAAATAAATAATCAGCCATCTTTTAATCCCTTTTATCTTTTGTGGTTATCTGTAATGCCACATCAGAAATGAAACCCATCTTCTAATGAACTAAAAGCACCAGAGCTCCCAGACCCGTGCATCTTTTATGGAAGTCGGTCTCTAAGAGCCTGTTTACGAGAAAGAAAATTACTGCCTGGCCCCAGAGCTTGGACTTTTAGGTGCTGCCTGCCTATAAATTTGCAGACTATACATAAGAAAAAAACAAAACACACAGGGAGCAAAAATTAGGATGCTCTTAAAGGTTCATAAAAACAATGGTAATTGTAAACCACCTGACACACCTTTATGGTCTTGGGTAGGGATAACATTATCAGTAAAAATGCACAGGTATCTCTAATAAGCTAGCAATTTTCTCCTGGGGCTTCTCATCCTATATTTGCAGTGCCTTACCTCCACAGCTCTGGCTTTGGGTGTCAGCAAGGCTGGATGTGGCCTGGAAAGGACTGATGGTGCAGGGCTGTGGGGAGGTCCCAAAGAAACCAGTCTGGGGAGAGAGTCAACACTGAGGGCCCCTTCTCTTCTCCTTTTAAAATACTGTAATTACATGTAAATGCAAGGAAAGGTCCCTGACTTTCCAGAATATGAAGTCTGGTCAAGGCCATGAGAAGTTACATATGATTTCTAACAAGTGGCTTTTTACTTTACCACAGAAGATGCCTCACACTGCTCACAGTGGCATTACCTGGGCAAGAACAGCTCAAATACCACTTCTGCTGATTTTTCCCTCCTTATGAAAATGAACAAAATTGGGTGTTAGAGTCACCTGACATTGCTGAGGTACTGCTGCTGCATCTTGTGCCAGTTTCTTAGATGCTTTAAACTGTTTATTAACAAAGAGAAAAAGTTAAACAAGTTTGAATATTTTAAACAATGAACAAGCCAAGAACTCTTCACCACAAGTAGATACATAGAGAACAAGTGAAAGCAAAAAGGTTAAAAAAAATACAAAATAAAAACCCATGTTGCTAAGGAATCTTCCAATTCCTGAGGTGACTCCACATGCTCTTATGGAGGTTGCCAGTAGCTCTAGTCCCTGAGGCACCTTCTGCCTAAAGACTCTTGCTACATGAACCACACTGAAATGCTCCCCATGTTTATTCTTGTGTGTGTAAGCGCATTAACCTTGGCTTCCCTTTTGGCAGCATCTTGTCCTGATTTCTTCTGTGCTCCTCAGCGGCTGGAGCTGACTCATGTGCCATCAAAAGGAACGTGAAGGGCAGTGCTGGTCGGGGGATGTCTCCAGCCCTACACTTTTTGCAAAACTCTTCTCAAGTGCATCCTGGCACAGCACTGACTGTACCCATGCTCGGGTCCTGAGCCTGATGTAAATGAAGTGCTTGGAGAGCAACCACTGTGGTTTAAACTGCTGGGAGTGCGAGCACTCCCAGCACCCTAATGCAGGATAAGAGGCTTCTTTAGTAACTCTGTTGCAGTCAAAGGATGATGCACATCAGGAAAGCTAATTATACAAGCACATGTTTCAGGACAAAGATCAGATTAATACTTAGCTCCAAAACCCTTCCTTACTTGTGGTTTTTAAGTGCTTATTGTCTATTCTTTCTCACATTTTTGATCGCACAATTTCTGAGTACAGAGAAACAGGATATATAAGTAATATATATTACACATATATTACATTTTGTATTAAAATGATTAAAAAGACACCTCTGATGCACATAATGCAATAGGGGGTCTGTGCTCTCCAAGAGCCGAGGCAGGAGGTTTCTTCTGGAGAATTTTGGAGACTTCTGGACAGAAGACAACCACATTTGCAAAGGAACAGACAGTGAAGCTCTCTTTCCCTCCATCCTGACATAATTTTCTGTCTTCTTTCTTCTGCCTGGTTTAGAAGATCTACTTTCTCCCTCACAAAGAGAAAATACCTCTTATCCAAAAAAGCTTCCATTTTAATCACATTAGCATTAATTAGCAGAAAAAAATTATATTCTTATGACAATACTAATTACTTGCAGAGTTCTAAATACCTTCAAAGCATTGCATAAGAATGAGTAGCGTAATGCATAACTGTGAATGCCTTTTATCAACTCCAGTATTAGTTGATGATCATTAAATATTTTCTGGAATTAAAATGCACGGTACTTTATAACTGAAGGCCTAATTGTTTAAAAGAATAGAAGCCACAGAAGCAGCTTTCTAAGGTGGAAGAAAGTTTCCTTTCCTCATCAGAGCAACAAAACATGTTTAGCTTAGTACATTTATTGTTTATCTTATTCAAGGGAGCACTGTACATTGCAGTTGTGTGTCTGTTTTTCAGAGGGACTGTGGATAAATACAGTTTATTAAACCCTGCTGAGACAATCTGTTGTGTCTGTCTGTTTTAATGCTGTTATAAGTCAGTTAAGCATGTACCATACTTGTTAGCTGCATATATACTAATCTAATGTATTGATGGGCTGTCAGTACAAATACCTAATGAATATTAAAATACAAACTCAGATACAGAAATGCAAAGCAGAGCCAGCATGTGGTCAGCATTTTGAGGGACAGGCAGAGAAAGGAAAAGACCAGAGTTCAGAGTAAATGACAGTAAACACTCATGAAATGAACCTGAAAACAAATCACTAGCAGCTTCCCAGGAAAGACGGAAGAAAATAATAATTAGCAGTCTCAAAAACATGGGCTCTAAATATATGCTGCGAACTTTGTCTTCTGAGAGCTGATTTCAATATAAATGAAACAAAGGACAGTTAGAAGACCACTGTGCCAGTAAGACAAAGAGAACTAGAGAAAACAGAATAAAGACACCGTACCAGGGGAGGGAGGGCAGGGGAGAAGAAGAAATCTCCCACTCTCTCTTCCACAATGTTAATTTTCTGTTTAACAATGGCTCTAAAAATGGATAACAGTTGATACTTTGCATGCTCCGCATAATATAGTCTTTCAGCAAAAGCATGTACATACAAATCTCTCCTGTTTCGAGTGAATGTGGCAGGAGTTTGTTGAGCATGTTTCTCCCTATTAGATCATATTCAGAGCTGCAGCCAGCTGCTTGTTAGAGATTCAAAGCCTTATGCACCATTCAGTCCGAGCTTAGAGGCATGCTGTCTCTCCTTCATGAGGTTTGAAGTGAAAAGCGAATTACAAAAAGAAAGCCCTTGGGCCAGAGGAGAAAATATCAAACCGCTGTGAGTGGAGAGGCAGCAGGGTAGAGACACGTGAGCAGCCACAGGGCTGACAAACCCAAGAGAAACAGCCCAAGTCATGCAGGATCTGCCTGGAGTCTGATGGCTGCTTCCTTCTCCCTCTCCTACCTCTCCACAATCATAAAAGCATCTCAAGGTGACAGGGAACTGGTACAACTACCAGCTGCAGAAAAAGGCAGAAGAAAAGAGCAGTTAAATAGCAGGAGAGCAAGAGGGAGCTCATGGTGGACTCCTACCGGGGAACACCCTGCCACCAGTGCTGAAGGAACACTGAAAAGTGTCCAGCCCCAAAAGCTACCCCTGGAGCAGGTAGATCCTTTACAGCTGGAAAGCCTGCGTGGACCTCCTGCTCCCACCCTACGGGGTGGTGACCCACTGCCACCCAACCAGCAGGGACTGTAGGGATCTGCATCGTCCCTGGGATGAAGGGACTGCAATGCAGATGCTGTGTGCTCATCAGCGTGTGGGGACACGTGGAGGCATCAGGAAATCTCTGCCTCCATAGGCAACAAGGGAGATGCAAAGCTGAAGCAGGCTCCATCAGCGGTCGTTAGGGAGAGTGGTCAGTTTTGATTTAGAGGTGAGTGACGTTTCGCACAACAAACAACGGGGGGTGGGGAACCTGCAGATTTATCTATGGCAGAGCCTTCCTGATTTGCAGCCAGTGGCTGTGTTTGCTGATGGGTAAGATGCACAAGGGCTTGTCAAAATTTCAAGCATTATGTGAACACCCAGTGGAAAGGCAGACAGCAAGCCTTTGAAATGAGAGGGAAAATCAGTGAAATTGTAAAATCATGTTCATAATCAGAACCCCACATTACATTAAAAATAGGTGTCCCTGGCAGCATCAGTCACAAAAAGATTTAATAATAATCTTCTGATCAAATACCACACCTTATAGTTTGAGCTAGAAGAGAAGGGCAAAACATACAGGTTTCTTTAACATCCCTCTGCCCCCTTTGCTGCTCCTCTTCCCCAGTTCTTCATCAAATGACTTTAGTTGTTCCCCTATAAAGCTATGGGGTGTGAAAAGCTCTCTGTTTCCCCGGTCATTTGGGCTCTGGCTGCTCCTTCTCCAGCCCAGGAGAACAACTGCAGTGGTGACCATCAGAAATCTGCTTGAGGAGCCACAGCTGGGTGGCAGGCTGGGATAGTAAAGCAGAGGAGGAAAGATAATCATAGCTTGGCAAGGGGTTCTTCATCACCTTGACTTTACAGGTAAGCAATCTCCCTGGGTGAAGTGGTATGGGCAGGGTCACTGCTGGTAGAAGAGAAGAACAACCTGCTGGGAAAGTTCAGGAAGAAATGACTTTTTGGTCCACTGGTTGGGTAGATGATGGAAAACCCAGCTACAGAGATCAGGCAAGGAAAAGGAGCACATGATTTGAATCCAAGGGGACTGACAATTTTGGGACAGTGAAGAGCTGAATTCTGCACTTATTAGAGCTTTCTTACTCAAACCAAAATGGGTGTTGCGTAGAGCTCAGTGCAAAGCCACCACCAGACTTTTAACAGACAAGAGGGATCTGGACAAGCACTACTGCCTAGGTCCAATCCATTTGTAAATCACTATTCTCCTAATTTCCAGTTGTGGTTTGGTTTTTTTTTTTTTTTTTTTTTTTTTTTTTTTTTTTTTTAAATTTGCTTTCTGCCATCAGAATAAGGAGTGGTACACAAAGGTAGATGTCAAGCAAACATTCAGATCAGTTTAATATGATAGAATGTAAATAACACAGACTCTACATTCGACGCTCACTAAATAAGACTGCACTGCATTATTCCTGTCTCTTGTGGCTTTTTTCATTGTTTCTGGCAGGAAAACATAGAAAGGCAGGAAATAACTTACTCTGAGGCTTTGCTTCTGTAATAACTCACTAAAGGCCTAATCCTGTTTGGTTTGAAAAACTTTGATGGGACAAAGGATGTTTAATTTAATCAAGTATTAAGGTCATGCAGAGAACAAAAAATAAGGAAAATAAAGATGAAATAAAATGGAACCCTTCCACCAAGAGGCTGAAGGCAAGAAAAAGAAGTAATATGCTAACTAATGGCTTCATGCATGAGTGGCTAGAAATATTTCCTATGCCCAGTGAATAACCAAAACATCTGAAATCACCCTTTAAACAGGAAACACCTCCTATCGCTGAAAATGGACAAGCCTGTAAAGTGCTCCACTGTGCAGCAGCAGCGCTGAACTGAGCGGGGGCACAACTGTGAAAACAAGGCTGCACACACTAATTTGCCTGTAAAATAGGGAGGAGAGGAGGGATGAAGGCTCACCTCCATGTGCCTCCAGTCAGGGAGGGATGGCGGCCGCAGCCAGCTAGTGCAGCTCCTGGAGAGCAGGGCTAGAGGGGTGTGAGGCCAGGGCATCGTGGGGATGTGCTGAATGAGGCAGAATAAATCCCTGCTCAGCCAAAGCTGACCTGGTGAGCATGGGGAGGTGTAAGTGTGCCCACTGGGGTGAAACATTTCCAAATTCAACCAGCTATCCATGCATCCATCATCCAGGCACCAGGGCAAGGAAAACGACCTCATTTCCTTTGCTCAGTCATCTTAACAGCAACAACAACAGAAGAAACTGCCTTGAAAGCCTGGCTTAGCTAATATATGCAACCTCAGGTTCCCATCAGTGTCACTCCTGCCTGCTGCCTTCCTCAGCCCTGCCACATGCCAGGCCCGCTTGACTTGCCTTGGTATTACCTGGGCACTCAGTGTGCAGCTTAGCTACTGTACAATCCTACTGCTTCAGCTGCAGACTCGAGCATCATCTACCGAGAGTTTTCAAAATACCTCTTTTTGCATTGCTCTGGTCTTGCAGTTTCTGTGTTGTTAAAGGTCCAGAAAATAAACTGGTCTCTGGCACTGTCTGTGGAGGAATTGAGGAAAGGGAAATGTATTGCAACTAAATTTCACATTTGAAGCTACGTAAAGTTAGTTCCAATCAAGCCATCACTTGTCAAAAATTAAGAGAAGGCCATCATTAGCCCTTATTTCAGCTGGTTTGAAATCAGTAATTAACTTCTCAGAGAAAACAGATATTTTGCAGGAAATCAGAGATGAAATTTTTGTGTGTGATGTACTTTTTGAGCCAAAGGAGGCTGCACACTGACAGTAAATATTATGCCAACAAAACCTCAGTAGGTTGGAAGAATCTTCTTCTGCCCTAATTTGGGATGGTTTTCAACAGTGGGGAGATTAAAGCTGAAGTAAGGCAACACATTTAAAGGGCACTAAGCAGAGCATTACCAGCGTGAGGTGTTCTTATCAACCACTAGCAGAAATGACAGAGGAATAAACGCAGCAGTGACCAGCTCTGCCCTGCACTGCTGCTGGCTAAGGGGCCTTGACCTGGGAAGAAGAAAGCAGGGAGAGAGGCAAAGCAACGTTAGCCCACCACAAACCCCAAGTTACAGGGACTCCAGGGCAGGAATGCTCTGGCTTACCGGTGCTTTCCTCTTGCTGGGATCTCATGTGGACCAGAACAAGGAGCAGCTGCAGGCTACAAAACTGCTGGCAGATCTTGCTGGGCGAGTCGCACCAGTCACAGACCTGGACAGACTTGGTTTGTCTGTAACCACAGCACCCAGTCACTTTTGCATCCGTAGGTTGGCTGCTCCTTGTTTGCTTTTTTTAAAAAGCTGGGAATTTGGGAAATGATAGAAAGGCCTGTCTTATCTCATACGGGGAAAATGCTGATACAGGCTAAAATCAGCAAGCTCTGTAAAATGCTGCAACTCATTTAAACAAACACAATTGCACTCACAAGCATAAGTATTAAGAGTACAGCTGACAATCATAAATCATGCCAACCCACTGTGCACATAGGAAGGGAAAAGAAAGCTGTCACTTTGGTGCTCAGACACCACAGTGATGGGCACCATACAAGTGGATAGTGCTCATCTAATATAAATTAGATAGTGGTTGCCTAGAAGACTACCATTACAGAGTATAAAGTGCTGAAACTTGGGTAAACCAATAACATAATATTTCCCATAGCAAGGAAGACAGGAATGCCACAGGAGAGTGAGGTTTTTCTTATTAATGACTAGATAAAATATGTGATTCATTCCACTTTGGAAAAACCCAAGACAGCCGAAGCAGAGGGAAATGCAGAGGACATATGAAGCACCAGGAAAGGCAGAGGACAGATCTGCCTTGTCAGGGAAATGAGCTGAGTGATCTAACAAGCCTTTTCCATCTCCAGCTCCTGTGTTAAGGGCAAGGTTTTCTTCAATTTGCAAAACTGCCTCTGCCCCAGTCAGGGCAGCATGGGAGAGAACATGCAAGGGGAAATTTCCTGGCTTCTCTTTTGCAGGGGTAAAAGCATGCAAACCTGCTAACCTGCACCCTTGCCTCAGCTCAGAGGGTCTCAGCTCTACTTAAGTACCAGTGCAGCTAAGAGTCAAACCGGTACCTTTTATGTTGTAAAAGAAATTTAATGCAACCGGGAAAATAAATTGTATTCTCTTTTGTTCTAAACTGGGATCTAGTTGCTGACATGGATTATTAAGTAAAGGAGAACAAAAAGGACTGGGAATAAACAAAAACCTATTTAACAGAGCAGCAGCCCTACCTGTAAGGAATAATAATGAAAGGACAATGTGGAGTATTTAAGGTGGTGGATGACTTTTCATGCTCATATCATCATGCCAGCACAGTCCAGCTACTCTGAAATTTGTTTATGTAAATAAAAAAGACAGACACAATGTACAAAAAGCAATTTGATGAAAGAAAATTAAACTCTCTACAATAGCGACACTCAGCACTGTTATGGATGCAGACCCTTGGAACATTTTTTATTATAAACTCTTATAGAAGGCTCTAAATTTTGCCATAAAAAAATTGCTTCATAATAACACTTGGCACACAGCACAAGAAGATCTTAGCCCAGAAGAGAGTGCTGATTTCCTTTCTTCTCCCCGTACAGACCAAATCCTAAATTCACTTACAAAATGAAAACAAATAAATACATTTTCATTAAAGAAGAATTAAGCATGACAGTTTGGTCTGTCTTACACATAAAGAGAGAAAAGAAAGTTGTTCCTCATTTAGAAATATACTGCCTTCATGGGCCACAATGGCAGCTGGGACCTAAGCAATGAAATCTGTCAGTTCTGCGTAGTGATTTAATTGCTTAGGGTATTTTAACAAGTTCCATACCATACAGGATAGCTATTGTTACAAACAATTGCTTTCTTAAAGCTCCATATTATGCTGCATCTAAATATACAATCAGAACTGGCTGAAAGTCATTGAAGCCTGCAAAGCCACGAGTATTTCCACTGGGTCTTGCAGGTAATTCAGCCCAAACAGACCTTGCAAAACTAGGATAAGGGAAGGTATCTCCAAGATGTTGCTGGACAGAAGAAAAGCTCTACAGATCCCTTGTTGTAGTACAGCCTTTGTTTGGTCTACTTTCCCAACAGGGACTTGAAAGAATCTGACTCTTTTCTCCCCACAGAAAGGATGCTCAGCATGCTGGAACAGATCTGTGCTAAATATTTAGAAATACTGAAGGAATAAACAAACCCGGGAACATTTTTTTTACAAACATCCTCTGTGCAGGCTGATATATACAAAAGTTCTAGTTTTAAGATGACCAGAGCATGGATATTGCTAACTAAAAATGAAATTTGAGCATGTTTATTCTCACTAAAGAAGCAGCTATCAAAGGCAAGTATTAGCTTCAGCAAATACTTAGTTATTTCAGTAACAAATTGCACAAACAGAAAACTCCAGAGTTGGCTACAATCAGCTGATCCTTAGAGATCTAGGCTATGATTAAGAACAGATGAGAAAAGACTTGCAAACCTCTGAATTATCCTTGCCTTTTATGTAGTCGGTCTGGAAGGCGATGCTTTAATGCATTCTTTAAAAAGGGATAGAAATTAAACCTGATTTTGCAGGATGTATGGAAAACTGAATTCTGAAAAATTAGTACATCTCTCCGTTTTACAAATGTGACAGTGCATGAAGTTAAACGTTTTCCATAGTTACTCATGCATAATTACAAAAGATTTAAATAGCAGCTTTATGAGTTTTAAATGAAGGCAGAAGGCATCCAGCCTGTGAGACTGCTGTGTTAAAATATATTGGCAGGGACTATACAAAAGCAAGCATTTTCTAGTAGGACTGGGTTGCTCAGTATTCTGAAAAACAAAACAAAAATGCCCCTCCATTTGGTAAACTTGATTCCTGGCTATTGTCTCCCAACTTTGCCAATGGCTAATATACGCAGGTATGCTTTATGTAATAGATCCATTACATTTTATTTCCTTGGCTCCCACCAACAGTTTCTGCGAAGAATGCACTGTTACTCACTTAAATTGGAAAATTTGACAATAGTGGAGGGAATAATAGAGAGGAACCACAATTCCTCAAAATGATAATAACCTGCAGAGATATTTTGCTGCTCATTTTTTAACCAAAACCTGACATTTCTCATTATTTCAGAGTGCAGACTGCCTAATCCAGAAGTATATCTATCACAAGTAATCCAGGTACAGAACTGACATTACAATTATTTTTACTAGTACTAGCCAAAAATGAACTATGTCTTGATGACCAGAGATCAAATCTCTCCTACAGATATAGCAGCATACCTGCATTGAAAACTTCCAATTATTGGAATAAAAACATGCAGTTGTCAATCCGAAGAAAGTGTTTAGGGAAGAAAGCGTCTCTATTTGACTTCATTTATTACTTGCCAATAACCCATCCCTGTCAAGTAACAACAGTATTTTATATGTTGTTTAGCATGTAAAAATCCATCAGAAAGCTTAACAAATTTATCTATCAAGCAGATAACAGTAGTTCTAGTGTAAAATGCTTGCAATAAAATTTCAATCCATGGGAAACGCACCAGAATCTGGCTTTTGCTAGAGACTCAAAAGCAAGCCCAGTTTTGCTAAAAGGTTCAGGACCCAGGTGAAGAGCACTGAGGAAATTAATGTTTTTCATCTCACAGCTCTTACATGAAACCAGGCTCTTGGTGGCAATCACAAATAATACCTCTGACTATAAGAAAACGAGAAAAATAGACTCTGTTCTACTTCTATCAAGGCTGTTCTGCATTTTTTTTGCAATGAACTGTAGTAAATCTCAATGGCACCATAGAAAAATTCAAGATTCCTGTAATTGTTCTACTACAATGAATAATCAGAGACCAAACGTTGTGTCATTATCATCAGCTACATCTCTGATGCAATCTGCATTTATTATTCTCCAGGTTTACAAAGAATAGAGACTTGCTTAGAAGCACTGTGAGCTTTAGTTTATAACAATGGCATTTTCTTCTGTGTTATCATTCTCTGTATGCTGAAGGACTGTAGGTGTGAGAAAAGTGAATGGAATTAAACGTTCTCTCAAGAAAACCCTGAATAACCAAATAAAGTGGTTTTTTTTGCTGAACTACAATAAGACATTCATATCAGGCCTTTTCCTACACAAATGACAAAAATTGGTATTACCACATTGCTATTTCACTACATGATTGGGAATTTTCTACCAAAGGCCATCTTCAGGTTCAGAGTAAAACAAAACAGACTAAAAAAAATAGCAATACCCCTATATTTATGCCTCTTATATTTATCACTTTTACTGAGGTTTCAGTAAAAATTATTTACCACACTGAGGGCTGGAGTGCATAGCTGATGAAGAACAGTATAACATACCAGCTAGGAATTTATCGCTTGGATATGAATGAGGACAACAAAGGTTGGGGTGTAACAGTGACTACCTACCACCAGCGCGATGAAGTTACAAAATGGGTAAATGCTGTGCCAGATGTGCTCAGCACCATATTACTGATTCAAATTGTGGAAGGTACAGGCGTGATCTCATCCGACACACTCTGCACAACTGCCCTTATCCACCTTCAGGAAACCAGAACCGGTGTAGATAAAGAGACAGGGGGATGAACAGGAAAACAGAGACCTTATCTCAGAGGAATAAAAGCCTTTCAGATGTGTATGAAAAGGAGGAGAACTTAGAGTGAGTGAAGGCAGAAGCAGAGAAAAGCACCGTGAGGGAAAAGCAAATGTTAATAAAAGCAAACAGTTACACAGTGGCTACGAAGAAATCGAGACTGTAAAGAATGGGAATAACATGAAGGTGGAAAAGCTTCCCAGCAGGAACAGCACCAGAAAAACAACAGACCTCCCAGGGGAAAACACTCAAGTGAATAAATATCCTCCAGACTGGTACTGAGATTGTGCTTGATGAAATTATGAAAGGACTCATATAGTGTGCTTGCCTATCATAGCAGGATAATGGATTCGGTGACCCAGCAGATTCCTTTGATTCTTACGGTCATATAACAGCAATAAAGCAAATTGCCTGTAGCTTTGTCACTTGGGTCTTATATCAGACAAATGAAGATCTTGGATTGCAGATCTTAAACAAGCACCCCAGTCAAACAGCAATGGGATTTGGCATGCCCCATTGGTGTTCCCCCGGTGGTGGAGATAAGTGGTGGATGAAGGACACCAGACCTCACATCTAACCACACCTGCCTTTCTCTGCTCTGCCCTCCTCCTGCCAGTGTCCCTTGGTGCTCCCCCTCTGCATGCTTGCCTGGGAAACCTGGCGTGGGGCAGCTACCCGGCTTGGCCAGCTGCAAAACTGCCCATGTCTAGCTCCCTGTATAGCCAAAACACGAGCGGGATCTCCGCCCAAAAAGGCCACATCAGAGGCAATTTGGAGCACCTAAGGTAAAGTAACCTCTGGAGACCCTTGTGTGGTGCACAGCTGTCAACAGCTGGCTGTCGAAAAGTTAGCTTTCAATGGCCTAGAGTAAGTGGTCTTTCTAAATATAAATGACTATATAATAGTAATGAACCATAAACTTTATTAATGCCAACCAAGCTTACTTAAAATATAAGTAAGCATATAAATAGCTAAGTAAATGCAAAGTTATTTCAGAGCTCTGCAGGGGATGTTAATAATGATAGCTTCATGCTGGTGAGACCCTGACGTTAAGTCTGCTCAAAAGTTAAGGTTCCCTTATGAAAAATACACCTAAGGCTTCCTGGTCCAGCAGAGATTTATTTACAGCAACCCACTTTTAGTACTGCAGACTATAACACTATTACTCTGGCTTTATTATTAGTGTGTAAAACACATGTACTAGTGAGCTGAAGGTCAAATCCAAGTGTTGGATGGATGGATGGTTCAGGTACATCACCTCATTGCAAAGATTTTACACTCCATTCTGTGCTAAAATGTGATACTGGGAAGCACTTTCTTTCCTCTCATTCACTACGTCTTTGCAAAAGAATATAAGATTAACTCACTTCACCAGCCCTCTAGATATCTGTAATCTCAAACCACTATCTCTAGTGCCTTTTGCGGCTAATAATCCTCGATATACAATGTCAGCACAACTATGAAATTAAAGCCAGCATCTTATGGCAAAATGCCTTCCAACACTGTTAAAAGTTTTGGCCTCCCACAGGAAATGAATCATTACAGTATTTGTTTCCTTCTGGCTTTGCTGTCAAGTTCTCTGTACCAAAAAACAGCCCAGGGTTTTATAATGGCTTCTGTCATCCCACGTCCAGCTGCCTCAGAAACACATAGAGTTGACTTCAGCCATCGCTTTATCCATAATTTCATCCTAAAGAACCCCAAGCCCATCAAAGCCACAGAAGAAAAATTCCCATTTTATTATCATATTGAACATGTCATGTTCTTGAAATAAACCAGCATCATGAGGCTTTAATCCTCTTTCAACTTACCCTAAATGCCATCAATCAGAAAACTGTCAGCTCAAGTGTGACAAGAAACCTGCTTCCATTCCCCTGAGGCCCTGGTGAAATGAGTATTATTAGCCCATTTTTTCCTTTAAAGGGTCTCATTACAAAAGAGCGAAGCGTCAAGAAATTCAGTCTCCAGTACAAGATCAATATTGATACATCCCTTGTTGAGAGGTTTTAAAATGCTACCCAACATGCATCAAAAACCTTTGCTGTTTTCCTAAGCCTGTGCTTAAGAAAGGCTTTGGAAGAGAGGCTGCGTGACTTCAGCACGCATGTGACAAAGCATCCCTGCAGCAAAGCTGAAGCACATATGTAACGGCTTGTGTGCTAAGACTCCTCTTTTACCTCCATTATGAAAGCCAGACCCTCAACAGAGAAGTAGGCAATGCTTGCCCAGACTTTTGCCAATCAACAAGCTAAAGGTCCTTCTCCTCTTTGTCTAAACATAAACTGGCCATCGGGCAGCCCAGGATATTTCAAAACACCTCTGTTTATTTTAAGTTGCTCAGAAAAATAGTAAGTTCATACCGAGATGTGCCAGAAACATAATTTTGTCCTGTTAGGTGTATCTGACTTGAAAGGAGTGTGAAGCATTTTCTACAGATTTTGACAGAAATGAGTTTGATCCTGTCTATGGAGCTATGAACTGAGAAAATTTTAATACACACTTTCCCCCTTTTCCAGATTTGTTTTGCATGGAAGGGGTTGTTTTATTTTAAGAAAAGAAGATCCCAGGAGAGCATATTTGAATATGTATATATCGTAATACTGCTTCAAGGCCCCACTCTACTAATTCTCTCTGTCATTCTTTTACAGAAAAGAGCATTGATAGATTCCTCTTACAACCACCTAGCATCCTTACATAATTTTGTTTATCTTGCATTTTGGCTATCAATTTATGTCTATTTACAAGGATTTAAACTTCCTCAGTCAATACAGACAAAATTCCTGTGGGAGAAATTTAGTGGGTGGAGACGTTTAGTAGTTGAGAGCATGAAGCCTTCTTGTTTGTGTTTATCATCTGGTAAAAATAATCTATAATTCAGTTAGCAGTAATGGTATGCTGTTATCACGCATAGATCTTCAAGCTTACGCAAAGAAGTTTTCAGACTTAGTTCTGCTTCCACTTCATAAAAAATTAAACCAACCCACCCATGTCAGAAGTAGCAATAGACAGGCCTAACATTCAAAACCGCTGAAATAGAAATATCAGCACATGGGCCGCATCCACAACATAATCCAGTCAGATGACAGGAGACGTGGTTAGCCTCCGTTTCTGTAGTCTTTGTTCCCTAGAGTATCAGGGAAGCCGGGGCTAAGCCATGCGGAGAGGCTAAGGACATTGATGAGAGTTTATGATTTTTCAAACACGTTTGGGGCTCCTTTGTAAACTGTCTCCTAGTATCAAATGGCCAAACCATCTGCAGGATGGGTGGACGTATGACTACTATTGCAACTTGAAGAATGTCTTCATAGAGAACAACCCATTTCTTTCATCAGTCATTTCAAATGTCATCATGAGTATTAAAACCCAAAATAATAATATCCATCTAGGAGCTAATGTGAAAGACATACAAGGTATTAATTGAAGTCAAACTATCTACCAACTGCTAGAGCCCCAAACATTTTGGTCACTAAGCTGTATTAGAAATTGATACTTTATGCCTCTTTAAACTGACACTTCTTCTGGCCATCAGTTTTCCTACCCTCCTCCAAGCATACAAGATGGAACCATCTGATGGTAATTGCCATGACAACTGATGCTGGTCCCAAGAGTGCAAAAGACAATACCGCCAGCAAAATTCAATAAACAGCATAATGAAGTAGAACAGATCACAGTAAGTTAGTTTTGGTTTCATGGTATGGACAGGGAGCAGTCTGGAGGATCTCCTGGGTGTCCTGGGGCTATACACATCCCTGGCTGGAGCATTCACATATGCTGCTGAGGGTGACCTAAGTGCCTTAAATATGTTGGAGAGATGCTGCAAAGGAGCAAACTATAAGCTTGGAGGAGAAAGGCAGCAGGCTGATGGCAGGGGAAGAGCTGTTTAAAATGAAGTGACCAGATTTGCAGTCAGCACCCTGGTCCACAAAGCATGTCTGATGTAGGAAAAGCTAGAGGAAGATTTTCAGAGTACAAATCAGGATTAGGCACCCTCCCTCCAATGCATTTTCAACTTCCTAAGCTTTCAGCTTACTGGCCTTCCCATCCCCGCCACAAAGTAATCATCTGAAGACAAAAATCTAACATGTTCTTACAAAACTGAACAGAAAAGAAATAACCACACTTGTTTTTATCTACTTAGGTTCTAGTAACTAAGGAAATGCCTTAATTGTAAGCATAGGTTAACTGCACGACACCATTTTAGGGCTGATTTGGAGCTGGCTGGCTGAATTAATTGCATCCCTTACCTTCAGGTTTCTTTGATGTGGAACCTTAATTCAGACTCTCCTCATTTTATGATGACTGATTCTGGAATTATTATAAGCATTCTTTTCTATTTCTATCAAATAATGGGTTTCTACTTTCAGCCTTTACAAAGATTTCCATTTAAGAACTTCTAATGACATTTAAGTATCTAGCTAATACTAGGTAATTTAGCTAACTACAGTGTTATCATGGAGCAGACAGGGTAACATAGGAGAAATAGTGTGCTGAAAGCATCAGTTATGATTTATAAGACCTTGAGCAACTGCCTCATAATTTCATAATTTGTTACCTATTTTGATTTAAAAAATAATCCCTGAATATAATACTATTTCCTCCTTCAACAACAAATTACTCCATTTCATTAAAACCAAGTTAAAAAACTGAGCTGAAATTTCTTTGAAAGAAAGGTCAAGTTCAGGGTGGGTAATAAACCTCCAGCCAGGAAACAATTCCCTAGAAAAGCAAACGTTGCCAAGAAAGCTTCCTTCAACCCTGCTGTCAAAGAGCTATGACTCAAGGCAAGCACCACTAACACCCCAAATGAAAGCAATGGAGACTACTGAAAAGAACAGCAGACAAAAATAAGGAACTTTCTTGCCCAGATGCAATGTTTACATTAGAGCTGGCAGTATAGCAAGAGGCTCACGAAGGCCAGCATCAGGCCTATGGAGAAAAAGACTTTGGTTTGTAGGCAGCACACCAGATAAATTGCCATATCCATGAACAGTAAATCATCAGTTTTACCTGAAAGTATCACAAACTGAACTTTAAGAAGGTGCCTCCAGACAGGAATAAAGGATCCTGTCTATCCAGATCAATGTATCAGTGCAGACCCACAGCATTTCTGTTGAATAAGGATACTGCACTATTTACACACAGATAACCTGCACCGTTACTATTAAGATTCAGCCCTGCGATAATTCCAGCTGTAAAGGATCAGCTAGATGTATATTATTGATCTAAAGGGCTGTAACATTTCAAAATTTAGCAAGGAGCTTATCGTTGCCTAGCCAAGATGAAGGGCTGTCATCTCTACTTTTTCTTCAATTTGGAAAAAGATACTAGTGTGTATGCAAGTGCCTGTGGGGAATGAAAAAGCTTCTCTGTGAGCAAGCAGATCTTCAGAATTGAACCTGAAATGCAGCACTGTGGGAATCATCTTGAATTGCAATGGGCTGAAAGGAGCACAGTATGATCTTGCTCCCAGTCCTGCCAGCCCAGGACACAAGTCTCGTGGCGAGTGTCACTTACCCCAACTTTATTTCAAACACAAGCAATAAAACGATGACAGTTCAGCCCAATGAGTAGACAAACCACTCACACTTCCTAGAAACTGGGAAAAAAGGGCAATGATAAATCCTCTCTCCTTCACAATGAATAACAGCACTGATTCTAAACACCAGTTTTGGGTTTGAGGTGGTTTTGAGACCACCTCCCTCAAGGGGCAAGCTCTTACAGCCCTCTTTGTGCCACCTGGACCCAGATCCTGCCCAGCCATGCTGGAGGCTGCTCCCTTGCTCCCACCCGGGGCTTCACCCCGGGGACCACTATCCCTGTTCGGATGTGCATGGGACAGGAGGTTTCTACAAAACGCTGAAGCAGCAACAAGGGTCGGTGTTAGCTGAACCAGCAATAGGAAAGAACTTTGAGCAGAAAAAAGGAAACAGCTGGTGGTGCCAAGGCACCAGGTAATTTGAAATAAAGCTGGCAGGAGGGAGAGGAAGGATGCTGTGCCTGCACTCAGCCCACGGCTGTGCAGGCTCCGCAGCCTGCAGCCTCCCTTAATCTCAGCTATTGCAGCTCTCAGTGGAAATAGAGAGGCTGCTTCGCCTCACCTCTGCCCTGAAAAAAAAAAAAAAACCACCAACACCAAAATGACCCTGAATTTGAATTTTTTCCACGAAAAAAAGCTAGTGCTCGGAATAAAGAAGGAAAAGCTGGGAAAATGGGCAGAAAAGGGATAGTGGGAGAAAAGATGGCTTTGCTAGCCGGCTGAGTGATTTGCGGAGTTATGTTTGATGTGTCATTCATCCCCCTGAGTTTGGTTTCCCACTGCCCATGGGAGTGACAGCCCCTTCACTCATGAAGCAGACAGAGGATATTGCTATGCTTTAGTCCTCTGCTCTCCGCTGCTGGCCCAGCTACGCACAGAAACATTTCATTTTGGGGGTGAGAATAAAATATAAATGCTGCTGCCGGCAGAGTGACTTACCTATATACACAACCATGGATCTATTTGTTCTTGGTTTAAACACCTATCAGTCGTTCTTTCTAAAATCCCTTATTTTCAAAAGGCCTTACATATTCAACTTGGAGCAAGACTGCTACTCTTAAAAAAATTAAAATTACCGTTGTAGGTATTTCTAATTTAAAAGGGACACAAAAATGATCAAAACCCCTTCACTTCTGCTGGGTTTTAACCATACTTCATTTTCAATTGCTTTCCTTTTATGGATTTTACAATTTTCTCCAGATTTATAAAAGATGGTGGAAGAACACAGGGGAACTTGATGCCACGGGTGAACCCCAATGGCTTTTTGAAAGCCCTGGTCACTGCACAAGCGTGACTGTCAGAGCTGACATGTTGCTGTAGCTTTGCACAGCACTTCACAGGCAAAAAAAAGAAATGAACATAAATTCCCGGTTTCATGGGGATAATAATCTTGAGCCTTACATCTAAATTATGCCAAACACATATTTATAGGATTAAATTCTCCAGTCAGCTAAACCAGTGTAAATCTAGTGTAATTCCATGATCTGAAGATCCACTGCTAATTAACTCAAGTCCCCTCCAAACCCAAGGAAATTAATACAACCAAACTGCATTGAAAATAGAATGCATACTTCTCGGCTAATGCAAGGCTCAGTCCTGCGTGCTTCCTCTCACATGTTGCTCTAGGAATACCCCAAGCAAAGCCAAAAAATATCAGTCCTTACGCTCTCTTAAGGCTGCAAATACGTGCTTACTAATCTGCTACTTTTCTCTCCAACTATTACTGCAATGAAGTTTGTTCAGTTTTTTAAAATAAAAAATTTTGAATTTTTAAGTAAAAAAATCCAAACGAACCCAAAACAACAGAGAACCTGTCTTACGGGCTTTCTGTCGGAATCTGGTGTCTTTGGCGATATCAGTGCTCTCTTTGGCTGTGTTTAGGCATCCCGCCTATGAAACTGCAGTCAACAAGTTCTTTTGCCCTTTCATGCTTGTTACTAGCTGAAACCTTTCTGCTTTGGAGGGAGCAGCTGTAGTATGTAGTTATCTACAAAGCCAGGTAATTAACTGGCAGCTTTTCTTCACTGCTTTGGTAATTCACCTGTTGTTGCACTATTCTTTCAGCTGAAGACAACAGTAGCAAATATCAGGAAAAAAAAAAAATTAATTACAATAAGCATAATAGGATCATTAGCTTTCCAAACAAGTGTGCTTCCCCTTGGGTTCGGTCCTAAAGTGTAAGGGCGTTTAGAGCGAACTAGCAAAGCCCCTGCATGTTATCAAGCACATGCGAGAGGGAGAGAGATGTGCTCATGTGCCATGATAAATTACTAGCAGTAGGACTTAATCAGGAGTGTAAGCACCCTCTCGGGCTAGGCCAAAACCCCTCATTATATTGTGCTGTGGCTATAATGGACTGATTATTAAAATCCTTCTGTTGAGAGTGATCATTAGAGGAATATGACAAAGTACTTGATTAAGAGAATGTCCAAGTATGACATACTTTACTGACTCATTACCAGGCAGCAGAAAAGAGCCATTTTCAATACCTTGCATATGAACTTAAAAAATTAGATTTTTCCTGATTAATTCTGTTGCATGGGATTATAAATCCTACCTTCCCCTCCCCTCCTCCTTTTTAAAGTTTTTTTTTTTGGCTGGTCATTTAAAGTATCTATTTCTGTTCATTGACTCTAATTTTATTCTGTTTTATCTATTGTTTTATTGAGCAATTTCAATGTTCTAGTTCTATACAAGATTTTTCCCTTAGTCAGGACCTGCAGTCTGTAATATCAGCAATCATGGCAGTTCATTCTGACAAACGTATGTCAGAAAAAAACTGCTGTGACTTTGAAATATTGAAAGTGACTGATAACATAATGTGTGAAGCAGAATAAATGCATGCAAATGGAAGTTTTAGCTGAGCAGTCAAAGTATGAACTAAATACAGTGTCAGAGCTCTGCACTGAAAGCTCTTCGTGCAGGTGGTTACAATGGCAAATTACTAAATGCACTTTGCAAAAGTGTTTTATGAATAAAGTGACAAGCACAGTTTTTCCCTGGCCACATCATCCTTTTCTTCTGCTTGCACTTAGTCACAAAGCAGAACGAAATCACGTTTAAGTACAAGACCTGGGTCTGGAAAGGCATTTGGTTTTCTGAAAAGTCATCAGAGCTATGACATCTGGGATCAGGGCCCTGCTTTATTTTGGGCTAACCTGATCTGACCAGCAAGAAAGCAGCATATAAAAAACATTGGGCAAAAAAGTCCCCAGCACACCTAATTGATTGGGTTGGGCAGAGACTCTTTAATGCCTGCAGCTGGATGTGTGCTCCAGGTGCCTACGTGCCCACGTCCCGTGACTCCGACCTTTGGGGGTATGGTACATGGCACAGCCCAGCCAGGCTATGTGGTAATTGTAACTGTGGTAGCGCACGGCATGGAAGTTTTCCAGAGCAATTTACTGTTTATACCATGCCAGACAAAAATCTTGATGCAAGCCTCTCTGCAGCTTACTGCCTTGGTTTCCTTGCCACCACCAAGTCTTCTTTGGGATTTGGGCAGGAGTTCTTGGGACCTCCTGATACCTCATCCTCACAGCACTTTTTTCTCAGGGCTACTGGCGTCCCATACATTCAGAGAACAAAGGCTTCCTCACTCCATCTTCACCTTCCAACTAATCCACAATCCTCTATAACCACCGTGCTCAGACATACTGGTGAACCTCCTGGGAATACTATCCTATCCCATGGGCTTGCTCTGACACACAGCAGAAAGCTTCTCTGGGTAGTTTCCTTAGATTTCTCACTTTGCTAATCTCCTCCCTGAATGGAGCTGAGCAATAAGGAAGGCTCCATTTATTCCCCCTCCACAATAATTCACAGTAAAGCACCCAGCTCCTTCCTCTCCTCTCGCTCCCTCTGTCCATGCAACCAGCTTTCTTCTTCCTCACATTCTATCTCAGCAAGGGAAGACACCTCTGCTACAAACCCTGCTACCATTCTTCCTTGGCTCTACATTCTGGAGACTTTCTACAAAGCCTTTTTTCCTTTCTTTGCCTCTGAACTTGACGGAAGTCATCAAGCAAGGCTAGCACCTTTCTTTGCCTACCGACAACTCAAGGATGGGTGACAAACAGCAGACAGATGTTTTATGGCAGGGGAAATCTCTGCAGGCTGAGGTAGCCCCTGTTGCAGCAGTTCCACTGGTAGAAGCAAAATTCTTAGCTCAGGTGTGGATGAATCCCTCTAGTTGTCATACTATCAAGTTAACTATTTACCAGAGCACATTTCAGTTTTGAAAAGAAGCTCTATTTTCAGGCAGAAGCCTTTCATTTTTATCTGGAAAACAGGGCCAGCTGAAGACTAGCTTTATGGTCCAGCTAAAGGTTAATTACCTTTTAAGCCAACAAAACGGGTTAGGAAAGATTTATTGTTCTCTCCTGTTTTGCCACTCTTGCTCATTTTAACTGAAATAGGTTGACCAGTGTTTTGAGCAACGTAGGTCAAGAGCCAGGAACCTCTGGCAGATAGTGCTGGTATGGGATAGGTGAGCTAAACCCTTATTTGTGGTTGTTATGGTTCTGTCATCAGGACAGCTACATGACTGGATCCTTCCTATTTCCAGGGACAACTTTGCACTCGTTTTCCACCCCACTTTAAAGGCAATGCTGCTGCCTGACTCAGTTGGTGGGGTAGTTAAACTTGTTCCTCTCAAGACTGACGCACACAAATGTAAGAGAAGGCAGCCAGAAAACAAAAAACGTACTACAGGAAAGTGTACATTAACTGTAAACCTAATCTCTTCTTCAGGAATAAATGAAAAGGAAAATTCTTGGAGGGAAGCCACTCACTGAAACTTCTTTTAGCTTTACTGTCATCAGACTTATAACCAAGCAGTTTCACGTTCTGCAGCCATGCACTTACTCTATAAAACTTTAAAACACACAAAACACTCAGCTTACAATAAATGTTGCTTCCATATAGATGGAAGAGGAACACTGCTTCCACTGACTGCTGCACACATGTCACTGGGTAGTATCTGGTCATTTTACACGCCAAGTCTGAAGTGCCTAAGGCTACAGAAGTGAATGGAAAGTAGCTTGCAAAGTGGTATCTACTGGCAATTTAACGTGTTACAATTAGGCTGTTTTCTTTCGGGTGGTTCATCAGTAATGACGGGGAATTACTTGCCTTTCTGAATCTTTGAAAGCAGCGCCCTTTTCAAAATTAGGCATTGATTAGGAAAAAGAGAAGACATGAAGCTTAATCAGGGCACCTCTTCTCCAGTGTGCAGCAATTCCTTCATCACAGCATCATTTGGATTCAGAGGTGCTGAAGCCAGCAGGCAGCTCGCTGATTCTCATAGCTCTATGCTGTGTGAATGCCAGAAGATCTAGTGCCTTTCCCTTATGATTTTCTTTCTCGTGCTTCATCTCAGTGCTGCTACTTCAGGATCCTTTAACTTACCCCATCAATTAATATTATGATATATTTAAAAATCCCACTAATCTGCTTGCTGCCTTTATAAGTTTTCATTAATTAATTTTCATTTATGTGCATGTTATAAACTTCAGACCTGCCAGTAGACTAAAAAGTTGCTAAAGTCTGTGTTTCTGTAGGTGTCTCCATCTCTTTCAACTTCTAATCATGAATTTACTGTGAGACCTGCAAGCACCAGATACACACCATCAATAGAACTATTTTTCCTGCTCTTGCAATGCGATGTGTAGGAACCACAGTTTCTCTGCAGTCCTACAGCCAGAAACCCCTGCTAGCAAGTGAGATGCAAATGGATAACAAAGCCAGGAAGCACTTCTGATGACAGTGCAGGATCTTCAAAACCTGCAGCTCTGCATTAGGCAGTTAGTGGAGTAGGATGCAAAGGGACAACGTCAGATCAGTCTGATCCTTGGGGAAAGCTATTAGCGATGTGCTTATACAGGATTACAGGACACTGTTGGCTTGGATCAGATGGTCGTGGGCTTGGCAGAAAAAAGAAGAGAGAATAGTGGTGGGACAAAAGCCTTCTGCTAGGGCTTTCTATGAAGTAACGGATGCCATTTTTAAAAATCAGAATGAAGCTACATGTTTTCTTTTAGATTACAGGTCTTCATCCTGGATTTGGTGGCCCAGGAGTGAGCTGTGCAGAATGTGACCACCCTGTTAGGGCAGACGGCTGCCTGGCTGAGCAGCGCTTCCATGAGGTGAGTTTCCCGGCATGAAGGCCAGTTGTAGTTTATTTTGGATGACCTGGGTCAGGAAATAGGAAGGTGTTCATGTTTTGAGACTTAGGGCCTGGTGCGATTCCTAGTTTCATCCTTATGAGTCTAATGTAGACAGAAAAAAATAAGGATAGGCTGTGTTAGTTTGGATGGTCAAGAAATATTACATTGGTGTATTACTACAGGGGTTTTTATTTAGTGTCCTGGTTATCTGAGAAATGATCTTGTTATTATGTACCTCTCTGAAGTTAAGGCTTTTATTAACAGTGACTATATCTGAATCAATTAAGACTGGATTCTCATGTTAGATTGCTCAGAAATCCAGTATTTTGGTTTTTTTTTCCTCTCACTAATCTAATTTCAGTTATATGAACTTGTGACATGATCTAAGGGCAGGTTCTAAGAACTAGTTTTCTATTTAAATGCATAAACTTGCTTCAAGTCCAATGATTCTCCCAATTTGTAGAGTTTTCTAATTATCTGCAATAATTAGAAAAAAGTTCTTTTGGTGGGGATTTTACTAGTTTCTCTACTATATTTTTCAGAATGTTATATATGCAGCTCAGAATACTATTTCAATTCGAAGCAAATAACCAAGGCAAAGCAAAGCTGAGCTCTTACTAAGGCATTCAATGTTCTGCAAATGATTACTGTATTTACTGATGAAAAATCTAATTAGATCATTATCGTCAGTTCTCTGCAGTGTTAGGATGTAATCCAAAACTCTTATTGTCTTCATAGCTGGTAAAAGATAAATCAGAGAGTAAGGGACACGCTCTTGAAATTTCATGAAGAAAAAATGGATCTCCTCAAAGGAAAGGGTACATAGTCCCAAGGACTCAGAAAAAGAAAACAAGGCAGTTAGGAAGGAAATAATTTTCCTTGCACTGGAGTCTTTGAACAATTAGTGACCTCCAAGACACAGAACAAAATCTAAAGCGAGAGAATTAATAGTAAGGAGACAGGAAAAGCACATATTTATGACTCAGGGCAGGAACTTTCTAAAACTCAGGGTTTCACTGATGAGAAAAAAAAAAGGATGAGAGAAAATCCATACCATTTCTTTAAAGCACATTTCTAATGATTTGCTAAGGGGGAGTCTGAAACGCTACGTGGTGGCTCTTTGCTTCCAAATCTTGGTCATCTGAAAGTGCAACACTTGCTGCCAGTGATGTGTCTTCGGGCTTGCCACGAGGGAATCGTTGTAACTGTCCATTTCTTGCCCTCCCAGGACAGAAAGGAATGATTTGCTTTCCTAGCAGCCACACAAATTCTTTGCGACCTCTATGATTTATCAATTTAACCCTCAGCCAAGTTCATGTATGAAAGACCACTATTTTTGTAACATCTGTTCTTTCTGTAATTTCCAAAACTATAACACAATGATTATTATTTTAAAGAAAAGGACTAGAAAGATGGAAAGGAATGATTAATTCATGTTTAGCATATAACCCCCCCCCCCCAACCTTTTTTCAGAAGTTGAAATAGAATAATACTCCATTTTCTGTCATTACTCAGAAGTGCTACGTTTCTTTGCATTTACTATGCTGCAGACTCATGTTGCAACATTTGTGGTCAGAGCAAGACATAGATTTACTTACCAACATACTACTAGCTAAGATTAGATAAAACATAAACGGACAAATAGTGGTGCTCTATCAATAAACATATAAGTAGCCTTAAATGACCCCACAATCAGCTAGTGCAAGAATAAATAAAAGCATAAAAGTTTTGCAGCTAGATACAACTGCATACAACTGCAAAGCACAAAACCCCTAATTAATTGCAACTGATTCAATCTGAGGTTTCTGCAGAAGCTATGTGGTAGTTGTACCTTCCATACATTATGCCATCTCATACCCCACCTCTCACAGATGAGACACTACACACTAAGAGGTGTGCAGCTGCTGCATCTTCTTTTGACACACAGACAACTTTAGGTATCTGTAAGTAAGCTTGTGCTTGGCCGGGGTGAGTGCCATTCAGGGATACAGCTGATGAACAACAAGCAAGAGTCCCACACTGTGGACTCAGGGCAATCTTGCCTTTTTTTTTTTTTTTTTTTTTTCTTTTCTTTCTTTTTTCCTATTGCAACTGCTTCCTTTTATCTAAAAGTTGAGTCTTTGGGGCAGAATGCACATGGATGCTCTTGGGACATAAGGAATGCAAAACAGCTACGGCTTGATTTTTCAGTGGTACTGGTGTTGACAGCTTCTAGTTACTTTAGTAAAAAGCTGGCCGCTAGCCTCTGATGAGTATGAAATTGGTGTTTCCTCTCCCTCTGCCTCCAGCATGCTGGGTGGCCACAACAATAGTGCAGAAGAGAGCGAGCCAGCAGAGGAAGCAGGGATGTGAGTGGGATCCGAGCGCTTTGCTGCCACCCTCTCCTTGACCCCCACAAAAAGCCAGCCGCCAGCACAGAGCCTGAGCCATTGCTGCTGCACTGTAGGAAGCAGAGACATCCTATGAAATACACAGAAAGGAGTTTGCAATTATATTTATACCTCCCAGGGGTGCAATGGAAGTTTTAAAGTTTAGGGATGAAAAGACTTCTTAACAGGTGTCAAATTTAGTGTCAGCACACAGTCCCTCATGAACCAAATGACACATCCTCTTCAAACTCTCCTAGGAAATTTGGCAGCTCCTATTATTAAATCCTCCGTCATTACCTTGAAAGAAAAATGTATATATATATATATATATATATATATATATAAAATTGACGTGCTGCCTGGATGCTGCTGCTGCTGCTCAAAAGGTTGTCTTAGTGGCAAAGAAAAGGGGTCAGCAATCTACCTGAGCACATCAAGTGGCTGCCTAATGCATGGCCAGATGTGTTTGTTAAGGTCTGCAACACGTGAATGAAGTCATTGGGATGCTGTGACAGGTCCATCATTCAAATGTTACCCAGATTATTTTCTATATTATTTGCTCTACAGCCACACACCTATTTTCAGGATGGACTTGAAGCAGCTGCTTTCAGAGACAGTGTTAGGCAGAGAGTGGTCACAGCCACGGAGTGGGACCTCAGCTGCCTACTTTACCATCCCAATACAGCAAAAAGCCAATCTCATTCTGCAGTCAGACCTCTCACTGCTCCTCATGTCTTTGTTCTGGCCTAGAAGAGATTTTCTGCATGTGAAAAAGAAAGCTCTCAAAGACCAGTTTCTTTGCGGTGATTTCAGTTGGTTACCCTTCTCATTCACTAAACTGTACCTGTGCAAAATGTATTTTTGAAGACATATTGATATTGCACTTTGAATGGTATAACATTTCTCATCAAAACCATTTTGTTCATCCCCAAAATGTTAGATTTCCTTGAGTCTGGAAAGAATAACCCTGAACAGTGTTTCATTTTCTGTGTTGTGTCTGGAGTTAACTTTCTAAAAGCCCAGCAAATGTACATGGAGTTTCTAAATGATGTGCCCTTTGCCGCACTCTCCACTAATATCTCACTATACCTGAACTTGCATTTGTAAGAATAATTCTGATCTTAAATTTCATCAGTTCAAATATGTGGGAGCACTCACTCTTCTCTCTAAAGAGTATAGGCATCACCTTACACTTGTAAAACTATAAACACAATATGAACCCATGCGAGCAAGTGTACCTCAATGGCAGCACATTCCCTTTTGAAACTTGCTTCATTGCAATAATTTAAAATCGAGTATATATTGAGCCTTTTCCGTTAATTTAGCTGTAGCCTAATATAAGTATTTTCACCTTCTAGTTCCTTACCACAGTGTTATCTTGACTGCAACTCATGCCCCTTAGCACTGGGCAGAAGGGGTGGGTGTTTACGCTCTCTATCTCTGTTCCTGTTTCTCTGGGAATCGCCTGAATGTTCAGAAAAGGTAATGAAAAGCCTTAAACTCGTGCCTGTGCTTCCTGCACTGAGACCAAAATCTGCTGTAAGCTTGCCAGACCTTTTACAGCTGCACCCTAGGGATTTAACACTGTGCAGCTTATGGGTTTATATGAAATTTCATAAAAGAGAAGCCCTGTATTTCCACATAAATATATTTATTTTGGGAAAGATCAAGAAATGCCAATATATTTCAAACTAGTTCCCTACTGCATTAAAGAATGTGAAATATTCATGTGAACATTTGCTAATCCTATACAGTGGAATCTATTTCCCTCTCTATTTAGCATACAGGCTGCAGCAGCTGAAGGTTGTTCAGCCTTTTCATTAGGAAGAAATGTAAGAATGATTTGTGAAAACCACATGGAAGTAATCATATGGAACAGTACTGAAGGGTTTTTAGAACAAAACCTTGTAAGCTACCTTGTAAGCATCTTTCATGTGTTTGTTTCTTATATGGTGTTTCACAGCTTCAAACTGTAAATTTATATTTATGGACATAATTACAAGTGCAATATAATATGCTTTCATAAAACAGAAACGAAAATTTAAGCGGCAGCACACACATTTTCATAATATATATCAGTAGGTAGCATCACTCCAAGCAAATTCCAGTTTCTCTGTTCAACCATTACTCTTGATAATGTAATGAGTAACTTTCTCATCAGTGCCAAGTTTTGCGTATCCATCCAGACCCTCCTGTGGCCTAGTATCTCACAAATAATCCCTTTTTTCATCCCCTCTGATAACTATAGTAGGAAATGGAAAAGGAAGAATTCTGAGTGCCTATGATTCCTGTTTCTACCAAGGGAAAACATCTGACCTTGGGAATTCATTTAAGTCTCCTTATGCTATGGATTCCCTATGCATTAAATAGAAATGGCATTTACTTTCCACTGAGAAATGCTAATATTTAAATACTGATTCAAAGATCCTTAGATAAAAAGAGCTATATATGTGGAAATTTTTAATGCTTCTTTCTGCTTTCCTACAGCTTCAAGATATAAGAATACACTGAAATGCTGAAAATTTGTTACGAAATAAAATTGTACTTGGAAATGTCAGGCCTGAACAGACCAAGTCTGTTCTGAACAGTCCAGAAGTCACTCAAGGCAGTGTGTCAGGAGAAGATGTAACCTAGCCTCTCCGGATGCTGAGTACTGAATACAACGAAGAACATCATCGCTCACCAGACCCAGCCGTGACCAGGTCCCCCATGTATCAAGAACTGTAACAAGTATATAAATGATGTCAGAAGCAGTCCTTAAGGGGCAGTTTGGATACATCTACCCTGAGTTGGAGCGCAGTGGCAGCGGGGATGAGAAATGCTCGACTTTGTGGGCATGAGCCATGCCATGCCATGCGGCAGGTTCACTGTATTTCATAGTAAAGACACAGCCTATGAAACTCCCCTGTGTCTTCAAATTTTTGTACTCAAGCTTACATGGGCAATGGTCTGAATAGGATGACAACACCTTGACTAGCACCTGAGATCTGCAACAGCTGGAAGCATTCCTTAGAAAGATTACAGGAAGAAATTTTACTCCTCTGTTTTGCATGGAGACCCCAAACACTACAGAGCCAGAGACTTTTAGCAGAGCCATCCTGGTCATGGCTGGAATATGAAAATATTCAGTATATAATTGCCTATAATGCTAATTGTAATAGATAAAAAATATATATGTTTCATTCAAATTAAATTTTTCGTTGATCCTGTGAACTTTTATATTACATTACTACTGTGGCAGCACAAAATCCAGCCATATCACTCCCAACGCAGAACAGATTCAAAGAATTCAGGCTTTCTTTGTTCCTGCAGTATGTGTGAGCAGACAGTGATTCCTCTGAATCTGCTTATTGTTACTGATTGACTACTTTCCCCCCCACCTCATTTTATGGCTGAAGGCAAAGGCAAGAGCCTGAATGAAGCATATTTGTATGACATATTGGTTCACATTCATTATGGCAACCACAGAAAAGAAATTACATCACAGCATCTGTAAAGTTTTGTTACATGCATCTAACACAAACCATTAGAAACTGGGTTTACAGAATAGGTTCACAATGGAAAAGGATCATGAGCTTAGCACTCATCTTCTCCTAAAAGCCAGACTGCAGATATTACACTTCTACAATATTTTGTTGGTTTTTACTTTTCACACACATCCTGATCAAGGAATCAATACTAAATGAAGCACAAATACTACAAAGGCACAGTGCATACAATTATTTTAATATTTTTGCTCCTGGTAGGAATGCAGTATCAGAAGCATCTCTAGACATCTCACTTTTGTAGCCCAAGAGATGGATCAGTACTGGGATAAGCATCTAAGCTTTTTGGTACTAATAATGGTCTTTTCACTGAAACATCAAATGTTCTTGTTCATCACCTTCAGTTTTCCCATCAGTGCCCAAGCTTACTTTTTTCTCTTTAAGAAAAGTGTTCTGTGACAGGAAGGGTTGGGTTATGCTGTCCCTCTATATAGCAAATGAATCAACTTTTTCCGCATTTTCCTGCTAAGGAAGTTCAGCCTCTCTCATTAATGCTTCCAAAAGAAACAGGAACAATTAAAATAAGAGCAAACCAAAGTATTCTTAATGCAGTTTCTAAAAAGTGAATAATCCTATGTCTTCAAGGAAATGAATCCCCATGTAAGAAATGAAGTGGTTTGCAAGCCCAAGATGTTTTCCCTTTGCAGAAAATTAAATTAAA
Source organism: Falco punctatus (assembly GCF_963210335.1). NCBI lineage: Eukaryota > Metazoa > Chordata > Aves > Falconiformes > Falconidae > Falco > Falco punctatus. The sequence goes on from NC_137580.1 coordinate 73,522,845, forward strand.
AGAAGGATCCAGAACCGAGAGAAACTTTCCCTTGGGACCTGCTCCTCCTTCTCCAAACCCTTACCTTTGTGAGAAAACGTCTCGGTAGGGGCTGCCATGCTGCAGTGCGATCCCATATCCTCTGTCTGCAACAGTGTTCCCAACGGTGTAAAAAGAGCAGTCTGCGTCGTTGATGGCCACATAGTCCAGTACCGCTGCATCCCATACAAAGGCGTAGTTCCCGTATTTCACCTGCAGTAAACAGAGGAAGAGCTCAAACTACTGACTGTCAAGTCCGAAAGGAAGTTGATGCTCCTAAAAATGTGGTGGTTTCAGCAGTCTGTTCTTCAAAAAAAGTGAAGTATGGGTGCCCAGCAGCTGCCAGCACAAAAAGCGCACTGTGGCTGGTGCCGTGCAGTGCTTTGCCTGAGCGCCTCAGCAGAAAGGAAAGAAATGTGATCTGAAAACATGTTGTCAGCGAAACAGCAACATGCAGGAAACCTTTCCTTTCTAGGGAACAAGGGAAACATCAGGCTCCCTCCAGCAATGCTAAATTCCACCCCAAACTTCCCACTAAGCTTTTTGCTTGAGCCATAAAACCAGCCAGTTAGAGGGAAGGTAGGTGTTCACACTGGGAGAAGTGTGGGAGGGTAGGCATGGCTATCCAGATGGAAGACCACTGTTAAGACAGTCCATGTTTCAGTCATGATCCAGGCTGCCGTAGGCGTCATGAGCACCTATTTTTCCTTTGGGCTCTGTGCACAATTATGAGCAAGTTCATGCAAACTTTTTGGGATTATTTTTCCAGTATAAAGGGCTTTCACATACCTTCAAAGACTTTCATATAGCAAGATCATGTAAGCCATTTGAACTATTTGACTAAGATAAATCCAAAACAACCAATTACATTGAAAAGCTATTAGAGTAACATTTTATTATTCATTCACATGTGAAACAAATCCGGATTTTTCTTTTCATTTGAATATCTGGGATGTATACAAAATTTCAGCATTTGTTCAGAAGCAAGCTTTTAAAAACAGAAATTCAGTCTAAACTAATCCTTCTCTGTTTCAGTGAATTTCTACTTTCCAGTCAAATCATGTTTTTCTGAAAAAAATAAGAATCTCTAGCTGCTCTACCAGATCTTTTACCAGTTTTCTGTTTTGTTGGTCTCTATGTCATACCTGAAGAATCACATTGCTTTTTTCCTGACCTTCTGCTTGGCTTCAGTCTGCGCTTTCCCTATGCCATATTAGTCAACTCAGCTGCAAAACTAGGCTGAACCCATTGACTTTGTATATCTAATGGGAATAAATATGTGACAGCGAAGTGAAAAGTAAACAAAACGCAAAAAGGCCATCTGGGGCCAGGCAATCCAGAGAGAATTCAAAACCAAGTCAGCATGTCAAAATAAGTGATGTCAGTGCATCATTTAGATTAGGCTTTGACAATGTAGATTATGTTTTTGAAAACTGTTTACATATCAAAGTTACTGAAGCAAGCCACACCGGCTGCTTGCTCACAAGATGTAGTGCACAAGGAACAATTGCATTTGGGACACATTCCTTTTCACTGCCGGTCTGGAAAAGGAATATTTCCTATTTGCATTCATAGGCATGGTACGGGGAGGATTTGTGCAGGTTTTGGATCAGAAAGGGAACCATATTATCTGTGGACTATACATGATTGGCAGGATAAAGAAAATTCTTTTCAAAAGACACACACACACATACACACACAAATGCAGGACTGGGTCAGGCTCTGAAAATAGTAAAAAATGCAATTTTTTTGCCTCCCAGTGGAGGTTTAAGTCTATCTAAATGGCCATGTTAACAAACAATACAACTCCTTTGTTTGTCTTACAGGCACTGCAACTCACAGAGCTCTTCCTAGCTTGGGTTATTCTGATCTTCCTACAGGCACCACTTGGCTAAGAAATAGATAGCATGATTGAGGAAAAAAACCCTTCCTGGGAGCATTTAAAAGGCTTATGACTCAGCCTGAGAAAGAATCATGATGTGCAGAGAGTAAGGGAGAGAAATAGAAGACAAAAGCAGATCAGAAGGGGAGAAATGAATCCTGAAAAGGATCAGGTAGACTTTCCAAACAAAGGAATTAAGGAAAAGTGGTGTTCAAAAGCTGAATTATTTTACATGTGGGGAGATAACCTTTGAGGTGATGATGAGCAGAGGGTTCTATTTTAACACCCACTTTAGTCCTAACCCAGCCTTTTAACGTCCTAGTGCATTGAATTCACTTAAGTGCTTGTAAAGAGACTTACCAGCTGCTCAGCTGGTCAGGAAATGTACTCTTGATTTGGCTGCCTCCTGGTAAAACAACTCACAGTGAGAATATATAAAAGTGGATAAAGCACCTACTGTCAATAATATCTGTGGTGAAGCGGTATATATAAGATCCTTAAAGCAGACCTGGTAATATCACAGTTCAGGTTCCCACAAAGATACTGTGTTTCATAGATAAGATCACAGTGAGCCTCCTGTGCACATAGATAAGTGCACAGGGCAGAAGAGATGGAAGATCCAGAAGGGATCATCCATCCACCTACCTTCAAGAAGATCGCATGCAATAAAATACATCCTTTTTAGCATTTTCCCCCTATCCATTTACAAATCTAGGGAATTCAAATCCATGGCACAAAGCTAAGTTGGAACTGTTGTGCTTGCGATCACTCTCTTTATGAAACTACTCCTCAGTCAAACAGTTTTAACTGCTATTCAATGTATTTATTTTTACTACTTTTTTTTTTTTTAAAAAGAAGAACTTCCTTCTGTCATTCCTAGTTATTTCTCCTTTTGCAGTTCTAAATACTCTCACTTTGGGGCTGACACCTTTCCATTCTCAATGAACCTTTCTGTTACTAGTATATATACTGGATATAGCTTTCTTTAATCTTTCCTTGCAAATCCATCAGTTCAGTCCTCATTAGCAGTGACACCACTTTTGAACTGTCTCCAATTCTTAATTTTTATATACAAGAAAAACACCTGTTTCTCTAAGAGAAAATCAGTTTTTCTGGCAGATCAGGAGGCATATGATTCCCCTTGAAGCACACGCCTCTTATGAGATTCAGAGCCTAAATTGTCTGCCCATGGATCTTTCACACATCATAAGACTGGTTTTAGCATGAAGTTCTAAGAATAAAATTTTGCTAAAGTATAACATATCCAGAACACTGCTGATATTTTACAGATTTGCACCTACAAATAAGGGGTAGCTATACTATGAAAAGGGAGGATGATGCTCTGTTGGAAAGGAGAAGGGAATTTCAGAACCAAATTTCAATTAAAAACATATATCCTTCTCTCTTTGTCCCTCTTACTATGAGAAACACACATTTTGTAGCTATGCTGAAGACTTCCACTTTGGGCCTCAAAACCAACAGCAAAAATTCCAGCTCTGCATTATGAGAAAGTTAAGGAGCTTACAGTCAGTCAGTTATGAGCAAAATCTCCTTGGAAAAAGAAACATTTCTTTGTAACATATATAAACCCAATACTTGCATAAGATCGCATCCCTGAATGTGTATTTCCACAACGTTATATTGGCATTTTGTAGTGCGATGATAACATCTTGGGATGGTGGCAAATCTGAATGCTGTTCACACACGACTGCACAGCCCAGGATCACCAGGGAAGTGTTTGCAGGAGGGCAGTGTATTATCATTCAGCAGCAACCCCAGCTTTCCAGTCTGCCAGGGCACGGAGAACTGACACTTCAGTCTCCTTCCCTGTGGCATCCTGCCTGTCAGCAAGGCAGAGGCTAAAAAGATTTTTGGAGTATCTTATGAGTATTACTTAGGGGGTGGTGGTGGTGGTAGTGGTGGTGGGTGGAATTACAGGCAAAATTGAACCTATTACTTGTTCATCAGGGTATTTTGAACTCATGCACTACACTGGTCCTGAAGTGAAGCTGGGAGGTATGGTACCAGACAGAAATTTGTGACTTGACTTCAGAGTTTTGTGAGCAATTCCAAAGGAGTTACTGTAAAAAGAGTTATTACACAGAATAGGGGCCATCAGCACATAGGTGGTAAAACTGTTTCTATAAGTCTGTTATATTTCTATTTTCTATCACTGCATATTTACAAGATTTTTATTTGTTGAAGCCCTGCCTGTAGATATTAGTTAAAATTTGTCTAAAACCAGTCGACTCATATGAGGAAAGCATTTAAAGCTATTTCGCTGTTGCATATGCACATACTTCATGCCATCAAGTGGATAGTATTTCTTCTTACAGCTAACCTGTTCAAGCAGAGTAGGCTGAATAATGTATGTGTGTACAATTCTAGCATGCTAAACCCACGTTTCTAGTCTCAAAATTATAAATTTCAGAAAAAAGTAATTGTAAGTAAACAACAAAGTACTGCAATTTTTCATACTTGAATTCTTGGACAATATCTTTTCGGTAAATTCAATTCCTTTTAAAAAGAAATACAAAGAATCCTCATGAAAGGAAAAATGTACACAATAATCTGCACTTTAAACAGAACTGGCAGTTGTTTTTCCTGCAGACCTCTTATAAATATTTCATCATACATAAAATACGTTACCTGTTCTAAAAACAATACAACTTTTAAGGCCAGGGAAATATTACGTTTCAACTGATTAAGATGATATTAATTTCCTGGAAAAAAATCTGAAAGTTAGATAATGGTGATGAAGTACATTTTCTGAATACCCTGTGCCTACAGCCCAGTGGCACAGTGGTGATGCTTTTTCTACTGATTTCCATTATGAGTCAGGCACCATCCTTTCCCTCTGAGTGCTGTACACCTTTCCCTGCCTATGAAGTTGTCAGCTGTATTTTAGCCAAGAACACATGAACAGAAACAGAATTCCACAGCACAGCAGCAGTGACTCCAGCTCGGACCTAAACCCAATCAAGGGCACTGCTCCACACAGCACTTTCAGGGTCATGTTCTCCAATAAGGACCACTGCACTGCACTGACTACACAGAGGGAAAACACCATCTGATGCTGCTTGCCACGTGCTTATCAGCGTGGATGTGAGACTTTGGCATTTACAAATACATTTCAGAAATGAATTTTTTGACATAATCTTTGCATATTCAGCAAGAATGCATTAGCTGCAGCCTGCAGAGGGCTGTACTCCATTCCACAAAACTGCCTCGTCAAGGCTGCTATTACATGAGGAATGAAGAAGAGGGAACAAAACTGAACAAACATTTGCAAATATCTGAGTGAGAGCCAATAGACATGATGTGGATATTGTACTCTGAAATGGGAAAAGGCAAAGATAAAATTTGTGGTGGAAGCTTAAATATAGATTTTCGAGTTGTCAGATATTGCCAAACAGCTTGATGGCATTTAAAATGCTGGGTTTTGTTCAGCAGAAGGGAATGGAGACACATTGATCTCCATAATGCTCTTGAAAGAAGCCAATGAAATCACTGTTTATTGGACTTAAGCAGAAGTCAGATCTACCTTGAGAGAAATTTTCATTTCCTAATTTCTTTTCCTCCAGGGACAAAGGTTTCAAGTCTTGGTTTTGTTCACAAAGAGCACAATTGTGACTAACTTCTATATGGATCCCAGTGAAATAAAACCTCACATTTCATCGTTGTTGAATAAAACCTAATTTACAGTTCTCTTGAAACCAAAATTTCTGTACTTCCAAAGTACAATTTTGGAGCTTCTTGCCCCACACTCCCTTGCAGGCTTGCACATGTGGCTGATTTGCATAACCTAAGAACGAAATACAGTCATGCAGTTGGGGATGCAGGATACAAATTTGACCAACAGCTCTTTGCAGTGTTCTTTGCACAGGAGTTGGACTCCCATGTTGGTGTTAGAGCACAGAATAAAAATTCCTATATACATAGAACTCTATTCAGTCATCAAGACATGCAACTAATTAAATACTACTACTACTACTGACAACAACAACCACCCCCCCCCCTTTACGATGTCATTTTGCAGGGTCTGTAGAAAGCTTTTTAAATTTAAGGGGCACACTCTGACAAACATTGAAACTTATTCTTTGTACTTATTCAAACAGAAAATTGCAGAATCATTTCTAAAAGTGTTATTGAGCTACTGCCCAGCAGAGAACAGCAGCAGGAAAAGAAACATCGAGGAGCTTAGGGGACGAAAGGAGAGGTTAGAAATGCCAGCCTCACCTCCTCTTCAGTGTGAAGTCTCTATTTCATTACATTGTCATATCAGCTTCAATGGCATGTCCATTTGCTCCAGATAAAACTTCATCAGGAAAAGCATTAATTCCTCATATGCAACCTGCCACCAACTTCTTGAGAAAAAGCCTCATGATCACACATTCACTTGTTACCCTGGGCAGACTGTGAATAATTCATCCAGTATTAGAGGAATTATTAAGGTATGAGAACTTTGTAATGAGAGGGCAGCTTCAAGTTAGAATTTTTCCAGTGCTCACTGCATTCACATTTTGCCATTGTAATTAAATGCATCTTGTAACTTACAAGAAAGAAAGTAACAAGCAGAGCAAACCAGAGTGGAGGCTGATCAAAGGTGGTTGGGAGAGCAGAGCCAGCTGCTTCTCCAGGTAATCACAGCACAGCTTTTATAAGGCAGCAGATCACACTGATTGCTGACATGCAGCTGAACCACAGGTTTCTTACAGCTAACATTAATTTCAGATGGAAGAGAAATATGAGAAAAAAAACAACAGACAAAAATAACTCAGCAAAGCAGACCTTTGAAAGGTAAGGAACCAATATTTTTTTTTTTTTATGCTAGCTTCTCATTTATTTTATGACAGCTAAGTGTTGGAAATAGCAATGGACACTCTTTTAAGGGTATCACCAGTGAAGGTCATATACAAAAATGATATGAAAACACTTCAGGTTCCTCAAAAACTTAGATCTGTCATAGCCAAGTGGCAGTCTCAACAATGAGTCAAATTTAAATGAAATGTCACTGAAGCGTCTCCCCCTTTCTGATATATTTGTATTTTTGTGATAGCTAATCTCCAATAAAAGAATGACTAAATGAGGAAAAATACACAGATCAATCCTCTTCATTTGGGTGAAAAAGTAAAATTTTGCGGATTAAAATGTCACGAAGAAGATAAATGCAGGTGAATTTAGAAAAGCAGCACCCTTCTTTAAATCAATCCAGCACCACGCTAACTGAAGGGTTCTTGTCCCCATTCTTCAGACTAGAAGCAGAGCCTAACTGCAATTCCTGGGTAGCATTCTCTATTCAAAGAAGTACTTAATGAATACCAACTGCAAGAATAGAAAAATCACCAAAGGTCAAAAAACTACTCATCAAAACCGTTCATCATCTGAAAAAGAATTTGAACCACAAGAAAATTATTTGAATTATTTGCAGAACTGCCAATATTACTGGAAAATCCTCCAGTAAAAGCTCATTTGAAACAATAGAGATTCATTTTAGAAACTTATTTTGAAGAAAGTGACTTAACTTTCGGTTTTTAATATTCCTTCTACAGGAGCTCTGACCACTTTCATAGTGGTAATAGGATTCAGCATGTTCCACTACTTGTGCAATAGAATTGAACTATCTTGTTTTGAACCATTTTATCCTTCTTTCTTCCATAAGCATCTCCTTCGCAGGTTTGGATGGAGCTAGCCTGGCATTGTACATCTAGACTCAGTATCCTGAAGCTCCAAAAGAATTTTTTTTCCCCCCACCCTGACATTACATCGCACAACAATTTAGCGTGTTTCCCCTCATTTTGGTACCCTGCAGGAGACAAGAAATGCTAACTGCTGGCAGCCTGCACTGCACCTCAAAATCTTGGGCATGAAGGAACAGGTTTGGATCATAAAGCTCAGTGCTTCCACATCAGTTTGCTTTCATATAGATTTTGATGGTCTTGAAAGCTACTTCTTCCTCTGGAAAACCTGCATAAAACAATCAATCTTCTCTAGCAGTGATTCTTTCCCTTAAGCACAGCTTTCATGTGGCTGAGGAAATAACCAGACTGGGATTTATCCCAACCCTTTAAGGTTTCTACCCTTCAGCGATATCTGGCATCCCTGTTCCCCCAGAGTTCAATAAGGGCCACTACAGGGTGTCTCTGTTTCTTTCAGGCTGCTGCACAGATTGGCATCACGGACAGTTTCCAGCAAAGCATTCTGGCAAAACTCCACAGTGAATTTTTTGTCCTATTTCCAGCTAACGCAACCATTTTAAGCCCGATTAGGTCTCCTGCAGGCAGGTCAGTCCCTTCTGACCACGTGGCAGATGCTGCGCAAAGAAATGTTCCTGTATCCCAGGGTCAGTGCATTGTTACGAGCTGTTGTTCCTCTAACACGTGGGTTCCTAATGCCACCACACTGCCCCTTGTCGCTGGCTCCTCAGGTCTTTGGAGACCCTGCTGCCGAATGTATTTTAATTCTCACAAGAAGATACTTCAAACCTACAGGAAAGGAAAACATTACGCTATGTGCTAAGGTCTTCTCTTTCTTTTGCAGTTTAGAACCCATGAAAAACATTAGGAGCTGTGGGAGGAGGAAGACGAGTGCAGCAGGAGTTTTTACTCAGTTGAGACTGCCTGCTTGCGGTTACCATGCAGACAGATAAGAAGCTGACACAGCGTAACAAGCTGTCATGTATTGTCCCTGTAGTCTTAAAAGTGACCTCCTCTCTGCTGCTGTCTGCCCCACAGCAAGCTGCTAGGGGGAGCAGGGTGCCAGGGTGAAAAATGCAGATAGCATATCTGCAGTCCAAAACACTCAGCATTTCACAGCTGCTGACTAGGAAGTCAAATCCCTTGTATAAAACAATTATTACAAAGAATGTGGTTACAGTCATTTAAAATGCGCAACTAAGCCTCTGCCAGGCAGAACAACCCAGGTAAAGAAGCAGGCACCCGAGTTCTTTATGTGCAAAGGTAAATAAAGATGCAAATGGTGTCCAGAAAGTGTTTCAAGTTCAGACAGCACCCAAACCACTGTAACTTATGCATCTGGGCACTTTTCACATGCAATTAAGGAATTTGTATGTTTATTACAACTGTAATTTCAGGTCACAGTTGGGCTTTTGCATCCCTACAAAGTGAAATACTTACAGCCTTTGCCTTAATGGGTCATAACTTAGCTCATCTCTGGCCACAACCTGTGCAGGCATTTCCATTTACCCAAGGCTATAACATCCATTTTGCACACCTTTGTAAATAATGAATTAAGTGCAAGTCACAGACTCCCATTGTATTTGTTTCTAATACATCCTGACTTGGTCACGTAACAGCTCAGATGACAGAAATGAGTTTACAGTTGACAGAATTGGGAAACAGCAGCCAAACATCAACTAAAATAAATAAATTGTTGAAAAGCAATCAGTCAATTTGTTATCATGCTGGAAGATCCATTCAGGACTGATACCTTTCATGAAAGATTTCTAATCCCTTCTGTCTCCTGAAACAGAAATCAGCAGAAATTCCTGGGTAGTACACTTGATGCAAACTTAGACAGATAAGGTTAAACACGGATCTTTTGCCTGATGAAAGTGATACATGGAGCTGGACAGAAACCAGTTCTCTTTCTGCACAAGGAGTTTCAAGATTTTGAATTAAGGAAAAGTATCACAAACGTTGGAACCAAAACAAATGAAAAAAATCCAAACTGGAAAAGATACTATTTCAAAAGTTGATTTCAACCTGAATTATTTTCTCTGCAATGGATTAACATTTAAAAATGAAAAAAACATATTTTGATCAAAAAGTTACTAGTTCAATATGGAGATATCCTATGATGACATGTTGACAATTTTAGAGCTTTTAAAGATAAACAATGTTTTATAAAAATACCTCCTTCCTTACACAGTTTGAATTACTGTAATATTCCAGCAGATAAATCCCTAATGACAACTCACTCTAGTTTACTTGATATATGCTTGTAGTCATCTTAAAAAAAATCTAAACACATATAAATAGAATCATTAATACAAAAACAATTGTATTTCCTGCTTCACTATAGATTTCCCGTAAGTCTGCTAAATCATGGAAACTTATGTCTCCTTACATTTTCCCCCAAGCCTTTCAGACAAAATATGCTGTGAAATCTCATTATATCATAAACAAGAAGAATAGTTCTTTGGTAAATACACAATGCAATTAGTCAGCCAGTCTAATTTATTTTCTTAATTTGAGTTTGATATGTATACCCTGTGTCACTGGTGGTCTTTTGAAAAATATAGTACAATTGGGTTAAATTCAAGTACTTGTTCTAGTCCTACCACATTAATAAAAATGCCAAGGCATCTGAGATGACTAATGAGAAAAGTGGAGTTAAAATATTTAAGAAATGGAAAAAATGATGGTCCAGGGTTTTTTCAATTTAAATTGTGATGATGCAATGCAATCAGCTGATTTGCCTTCTTAAAATGAAGTAGCAGTTCACCTAGAATTAGTAACATCAGTTGAGATTTTCTTAGTTACACAGTTCACTTGCAAATCAGGTATTTGTACATGCAGCATGGTCAGCTAAGTGCCCACTTAATCACTTACACCATTAAATATCTTACTCAAGTGAATGAAATAATTTCATTAGTTAGCACCAAACAACAAGAAAGGAAAATTAAAACCACAAGCAATAACATCGTAAAATCAACAACTTGACATTCTAATACTTCATCCAATGTTCAGCATGTATGACCTAGCATCTGTGCGGGGATGGCTTGAAAAACGCCACTGCCTTGTTAAGAAATGTAATCTCACTCAGTGTTGTGTTATTTATTTTACTGAAAACCTTGACTACAAGAATAAATATCTAAACTGATGGTTAATTGTTAGTTACATTTATATCATAATGTACCTTAAAAATAACTTATCTTTTCAGAACTATGCCATAAGAAGGACAGTACATTGGACACATATATGCTAAATGCAGGGAAGAACTGCAAGTTTTACCTGGCTTTGGAAGAATTAGAAAGAAGCCGCAGTATTCCACTGCACCTGGAAACACATGAGCTACCAGCACAGTGGCAAGAGTGGACAAGAGGCCTTAACTTGATGCCAAAGCAAAAAAAAAAAAAAAAAAAAAAAAAAAATAATTACTTGCCCAGGTCTATTGTACTGGCATTCTTCTTGTTCCTTAAGTATGGATTTTAAAATGGAAACCAATGAACACAATTTTCTTCTTCACTTATTCAGTGAGGTGTTAAAGGATGCTGCACAGCTTCTCATAAATTGGCGATATATGCCTGACCAAGTTTTCAGGAAAAACAGCTGTGTGTCTGCATCTGTACACACAGCTCACACAGACAGCTATGCAGCTGCACAGCCTTTTGTATGTAGACACAGCTCTTTTCTATCTTCAGTTATATTTAAATATCATACACAGTGAAACTGCACACACATGGGTTCTTCTTCTGAAAATATGATCCCTTCAGACACAAACGAAAAGCGCAAGTCCTACTGATGGACGGACACCTACATCAAGTTCAATGTAGTGCCTTTGTTGCCATTTGTATACCACTCATGTTAAATTTTAGGAAAAGTTTACTTCACAAGCTGTATACAAGAAAGCAGGAAAACACAATGCCAGGAAAATATATCCCCCTTTATCTGATATATGACATATCTACAAAAAGCATATTTTATTGTAGCTGAAGAAGATAAAACCACCATAATATATTCTCTTGTCTCTTTTGACTTCTTTTTAACTATGTTTATTGTTTTTGTCATATTTCAAATTATTTAGAGCCCAATAATGTGAGTTCTATGGGAATTTAAGGCTCAGTACAGGCACCTACATCTGGCAGCTACTGAATAAGTAAGAGTCAGTTCAACGGACTCAGACTGTACCTACACGGGCACACGTTGAGAGCAGAACCTAGGTCTAGCAATGCTCAAGCTGAATGAACTGAGAGATAAAACACAGACCTCTAAGGGCATAAAATATGGCAAGAGCATAATAAAAATTAAAAAAATCTACAGGTTGAGTACAATATGATAAAGATTAAATCAAAACTGCAGTCGCATAATATACATATAACATGGGTTTTAGAAACGCCTCACAGCTTACAAATTTTAGAAAGCAGTAATAGCTAAAACGTACTGAAATCCATACAGAATGTGTGCAATATAAATCATGAAAGGATGCAATACGATTTGACACAGTATCTGTCAAAAAGTGTACCATGTAAAACTCTATGGGGACCAAAGAAACTCCACCAGGCCAAGGACTACTATTAGAAAGAAATTAAAAACAAACTTTCTGTGAGTTTCTCTGTTATTTAGACGTAATTTGTCTTTGTTCAGGTAGGAATGGAACTGGGAGATTCCCCCCACCCCACCCCCCAGTATTACTCGGGTCGTGAGGTCTGGAACAATTATATCCCCTTCCAAATTGGTGGATGCAAATACAAAGAGAGCCGAGGGTCTACCACTGACTCTTTTCAATGGATGCCGAATCTGAGCTAATGATTTTTTATGTTGAATGGAGGGAGCAGTTAACTCTGAAGATATGAGAAAGGGTGTTGTAGAAAGACCGGGCAAACCTTTGATGTGATGTTCTAGGAATGTTGAGGAATAGGTGGAAAAGCCCGTTGATGAGAGGTTGAACTGGGCAATTCAAGATTTTGAAAATCAGGACATTAGTTTGGGAGTGGGGAGGTATGGCAAAAGGGGTAGTAAAATCCATCAGATAGTATTTATGTGGTCTTGAGTTACATGCTTGGCTGATGTTTCCACTCTACTGAACTTTATTTTAGTTTTGCAAAACTGCTATCATGTCTGATAATGTGGGGAGACTCTCAACACCACAGCATGAAAGCATGTATTCGGATGTACAATTCTCTAAATCAAGACCGTTATTGGCATCTATGGGAACCCAAAATAATTCCCTGCGTATTTTCCACAACTGTTGTCATTCCCAAACATATGTTATACGTCATTATTTTAGCCTTAATTTCGGTATGAGCTCTTTTGATTTACTTTTGGGTTTGTCTATTTTGATTCATTTCCTTGATCTCATATTTTGTTTCATTTTTTGTTGTTCTCTCTTTGTTGTGTTCCATCTGCTGCTCACTTTGTTAAATCTAAAATGATATAACGATCAAGCTAATCAAGAATAAGATACTGTTTAAAGAAAACCATCTCCTTCATTTAGCTTTCAGCACAGCTATAGCATAAGCAGAGCTGTTCAATTTAATAATAGCATCATCTGAGGGAGTGAAAGCATTTTGCAAACATTCATTAACTGATGCCTATATTTTCCTTTTGTGAGAAATTGTTCCCGCCTTTGCTGTTTACCCCTGCCCATTCTGTACCTACATTATTGTGTGTTGTCTCCAGACTATGCTGTGAATTGCAACATTAGGGACCCCAAGAGGGATTCATGTAACAACTTGTGTGTAAAGACAAGACTTGAGGAAAATGTTAGCAATTGAGGCCAAAATTTTGATTCTGAAGATACTGCTGCTTATAAGCACCTGATGTTTTCACGTCAAATTCTTCTTTTAAGCAAGCAGTAGATGTGTGCCTCTTCTCTGTAAGGGATGAGCAGACTGGTGTCCTTTCTGATACCAGTGCTCCATGAAGACTCATAAATGAGGTGAAAGAGTACCAGTGCCCACTGAGAGGCCCAGTCCAGCAGCTTCCCCAGTGCATACTTGGAGTGTCACATAAACCACAACCATGCCCAGAACTCCTGCAATGTGTGAAACAAAATTTAGAAGTTTTCAAATTTGGATTTGTTATCTTCTGACCACCTGTGGTGTAGGAAGCTAGCCCACACCATTTCTCCATGCTTTGGAGACACATTTTTTTCCAGTGTCTCCCAGAGGCCACAAATTCAGACTGGTTTGGACCAAGATATGTTGCAGTACCTTGGATCAATCACAAGAAAGATGCCCTGGCCATTCATCTCTTATACCAAGGAATACTCAGGAACTGCAGCCAGCACTTAGTGAAAGATGATGAGAAATTCTGAGGTTTCGTGGGAATTTGTATCCCAGTTAGGGACAAGATTCACTAATGGGAAGGTGGCATGTTCTAGATTTGTTTACTCACAGGTTGAGAATTCTTGCTAGGAAGGTATTTGTGCTGGTTTTGGCTGAGATAGAGTTAATTTTTTTCGTAGTAGCTAGTATGGGCCTATGTTTTGGATTTTTGCTGGAAACAGTGTTGATAGTTCAGGGATGACGCTGAGCAGGGCTTACACAGATCCAAGGCCTTTTCTGCCTCTCACCCGCCCCACCAGCGAGCAGGCTCGGGGGGCACAAAAAGTTGGGAGGGGACACAGCCAGGACAGCTGACCCCAAGTGACCAAAGGGGTATTCCATACCATATGACATAATGTTCAGCATATAAAGCTGAGGGAAGAAGAAGGAAGGGGAAGATGTTTGGAGCGATGGCATCTTGTCTTCCCAAGGCACCATTACACGTGAGGGAGCCCTGCCTTCCTGGGGATGGCTGAACACCTGCCTGCCCAAGGGGAGTGGGGAATGAATGCCTTGTGTTGCTGTGCTTGCGTGCGTGGCTTTTGCTTTACCTGTTAAATTGCCTTTATCTCAACCCACAAGTTTTCTCATTTTTATCCTTCCAGTTCTCCACCCTATCCCACCGGGGGTGGGGGTTGGAGCCGGGGGGGGAGTGAGCAAGCAGCTGTGTGGTGCTTAGTTGCCAGCTGGGGTTAAACCATGACAGTATTACAAGGAAATCCCATCCCGAGGTGAGAGGGATAAAACAAAACAAGCTTCCTCTCTTTGACTGATGTTATGGCCAGAACCCCTTGGTACTTACAGACTTGTATAATACAGCTGCTTATCTACTGTTTTTTTCATTACATATGCATTGTATTTTCCACCCATCTTGATACAGTCCCTGGTATTTATATCCCTCCCTATGTTATATTCAGCAGGGAATGGGGTCTGTTTTGTTTGATTAACTAGCCATTCTGCAAACAGCCATAAACACCAATCAGCCCCTGTGCAGTGGGAAAGCTTTAGAGCTGGGAATGGTAAACAACCCTCTCCTGCCACTGCAATCCCGGAGAGGGAGTTGTGCAGTCTATCTAGATCAGTTATTTTATGCAAACTGATTGAAGAATGAAATGTGATTACAGCCTGGTTAAAATACTTCTTAAAATACTCTACGTGGCACTTTAATCCTCTCCTCCCATAGCTTGGCTATTAAAAAGAAACTGATTTGTTGTAGTCACATTTTAAAACCGGACAACTCTGCCACCTAATTCAAATACAAAGAGACATAAACTGCTTGCTGGCAGTTGAACTAAAGAGAATAAAATGGTGGAAACCCCACAATCATCATTACTTTTCAGCCTAAGGAAAGATTCTGTGTATTTAACAGATGAATTTTAGCTTTACTTTTGTTTGACACACTAAGAAAGCCAGCTTACCTACCTGGCATACCTCCTTCAATGCTAGGCAGTTACTTCTATATTTTTAACCTGATGCCTGGAAAGTTCACTCCATCTACATTGCTTTCCAAGAAAAACATTCAGAAAACATGTTCTCAGTTGCTTGAATCAGGTCAGAAAAAGACAGTAGCAGGAGGCATCATAATATATGGTACAGAAAAAAAACCCCACATTATTTTTTTTGGTGCTTTAAGGATTTTGTTGCATATGAAAGGTATCAGCCCAATGCCAGAGAATGAAAGGTCTTTTATCATTTTTATTTGCTGCTGCCTATGCAAGTACACCACTGACACATGCTAACCTTGCTGGTTTGAGTAACAGGAGAGAGAAAACTATTTTTCTACATCTATCTGATCCTCTGCTCAGCGGGGACTGCCACATTGGTGACTATAAACATGCAAAACCTGCAGAAACTGAAAATACTGTTTGGATAATGTTTAGAAAAGCTCCTCTGCACATCAGCAAATGAGCTCAGAGGGGCAATGTTATGAGGGAGAGCCTAAATAATGCCCTGCTGTGCTACCCCCTGGTCCACCCCAGGAGCTGTCCACAGATCGTATGCACAGGCACGACGCGCATGCAGAGTCCCATTTTAGTTTAAAACACTTCTCTTCTAGATTTCAGAGCCCTACGTAGATGTGAGGAAGAAAACTGGGTGAAACTTCTGGCTGAATGAGATTTGACCCCCCCCTGAAATATTCAGTGGGAGCTAAAGAGGTGTGTCTTCATTTTACATTACTCCAGAGGAGGCAAGTGAGTAAGGCTGGAGAGCAAAGTGGCCACAAGAGCCCCTGAGCGTGTCCTGACACCAGACCTTAGTGCAGCCTGACAGCCTTCACACCGGAGACTTTCTGCTTACTGTAATTGTCCTTTAAAGAAATAACCCCTTACATCCCAACCTCAGGATTTTGTTGGCATGAGTATGGTTTAAGCCCACAAAAGTTAATCATATTCTCTGGCATCCTCCTGAGCAGGACACCAACTATTTTGTAACAACTATCCAAATTTGAACAACCGGATCTGGTGCTTCAAACCTCTTCATCCTCTCTACCTCCTTAAACACAACATAAACGTATTTTTTTTACAAACACTTGGTGTTCAATAAATTGCTGTATTCCAATAACATGCAGTTTTACTAGAACGTTTCCCACTATGTATAATCAGATGACTGAGGACAACATCAAAAAGCAGCAGGCAGCAAAAGTTTGCTCAGTATCTAGTCTTTCAGACCAGATGTTTTAAGATCAGACCTCAGAGATCTCTCTGGCTTTACAACCTGTGCTTGCATTTATATGCATATAGGTATTTAGAAGCACAGACCTGGAGTTTGTAAACATAAACACCATTTTGGAGATATGTAGGTAAAATTTTGGCTTCCTCTTCTGTACCTTAAATGACACTGGACTTTCTCCTCCCTCCTGTTCTGAGACTAGGATGGCTTTAAGGGCAATCATCTGCTTTAATTAAAGCTTCTGATACTTAGATACTTGATACTTATATATATTAAGAGACTAGAAAGGTTGATTTTCCTAAGTATTCTGCCATTGTTTTTTAGTTTAAAATTTAATTTTCTTACACCATTCTTATGACTTCCCTCGCAATTCACTGCCTACCAATATGATTATTAATACCTTGATTATATTATTTAAGGATGATAGTCTAAAGCTTTTCTATCAGAGCAGCTGCAGGCTCTCCTTGAGCTATCCACTTTTGCTTTCCTATTACTTATGGCTGTAAGAGTGTTAGAATTAAAAACTCCTGAATGATTTCATGAGGGACTATTACATGTCTTACAGTAGCAACTTGCTACAGATCTACTACTCACCGCAATTGCATTTGCTGGTCTCTGGAATAGACTTTCACTTTGTTTAGTAACAAGTTATTTAAGAGAAAATTTACAAATCTGTCAAACTGTCTTATGAATGATTTGTATAGCAGCTCCAAAAACACAAACCAAGATCTTCTGTTGACTTTTGTACCTCTCACCAATTCAGACTTGCAGCCTCACAGTCCAAGCCATGCTTTAGAGCTGGAATACACAGCACATTTTTACACATCCCTTTCTCATTACGTCTATTCACATCTTTTTCCTGTCACATATATCCTTTAAACAACCTTACATTCAATCCCATCATTTGCATTTGTTAATGCATCACAATGTATTTGGGTATTATTAAAATATGCTAATACACAAAAAATGATAGCTGGAAACATTTAAGCAAGAAAGTGAATACATTACCAACTTCTGTGCCTGAAGCAAGAGAGTGCTCTCCTGTCTCCATCTATTGATCATTAGACAGAGCCTGCATTTCCCTGATCTGTGCATGGTATGTCCCCAGTGCAGCCCACCACACTGTGAGCCTGCAAGTGGGCTTCAAAGTGACAGTCAGAGTTTTGGAAAGCTTCATTTGATTGCAAATTGAAAGTCACAGAGTTCATTGCACAGGTAAAGTGAGACAATGTAAGCCGATGGAGATAGCAAAGGGGATGCATGACTGCATAGAGAGGAGAAGGGTCGAAAGAAGAAGGGCTCAGAGAGCTGGGAAAAAAGTTGGAATAGCTGGTAACCAAACAGAAGGGACAGAGGGTCAAAAAGCAGGAAAATGAAACAATAAGAGGGAGAGAACAAAGTGAAGAGAGAATTCAGAAGGAAAAGAATGAGCTGAGGTGGCTGGAGCTGTGCAGGAGTTTGTGTAGTCTCGGTACGGTGGTGTTATTCATCTTCATGGACCTGGAAATGTTACAGAACCTCTGCAGGAAAAGCACTAAGTTAAATGGAGATAAAATGGAGAAATAAGAGCAAACAGGACTAGAATAACAGATACCTAATATTTTTCATGTCCCCTGTAGCCAAACAAGTTTGGCTCCAAATGCCAAACTACTCTTCTCTGTCAGGCACTTTATAGAGTTTTTCTTAGGATAACGGGAATCCAAAATGAGGAGTCAGAGCACAGGCACATCTCTCTGCTATGGAAAGGGACGTGAGCCACAGAGAGGGTTTGGCAAGGAAGCTGTGGCTTTACTATTGCCTTTGCATGAGTGAGTTAAATAAAGCAGGGGAAGGACAGGAGGAAACAACAAAGGAGGAGACATAATCCAAATTTCTATTTCTCCCTGAGGCAGCAATTTTTTACAGGCTTTTTCCACTGATGGTTTTGAAAAAGGGATATGAAACTACATTTGAGCACAAAAGAAAATGTGTCTTTGTTAAACTACACAAATTCAGATCTTTTAATCACTCTCCCATAGGAAAATGGCTGCAAGAAGCAACCCAAAGAAGTAACAAAAAAATTCTTCAAAGAGGACATTTTACTCATCCCAAGCTTTGCTTCCCCACAGGTTGCTCATAAATGGCCCACATCTCATGTGACCAGACTAGGAAAGCATATTCATAGGGGTTTGTAAGTTCCATGAGGAGTCTCTTGTTTAATAAAGAGCAACTTCAGAGGCCTAAAGTGTAACAGGACATACTGTGTCATATTCATTCCAATTCCTGCTAAATCAAAATAAATGACTATTTCCCAAAGGGGAATGATATGCAAGCAGCACACCCAGTTTCTGAGGACACCAGGTGCTAACAGAGCAGAGCAGCGAGTGCTGAGCTCAAAGTCACTCTGCAGTAATAAAACCTGAGATAATGTATGTGCTACTCAAAAATTCAAAGCAAGGTATACCCTTCCACAAGCTACTGGCACACACGGGGAGGTTCAATGTTTTGCTAGCATTCCAGCACAGGTTGCTCATCCCTCTACATTTTTTGGTCATTTAAAGCTGTTGGTCATACTTTCCCGCCCACCCCCCCACCCCCCCCCCGAGACAATACCGATGGAAAAGCCTAGGAAGGTAGTATATACAATTATAGCAACTGCATTAGAAGTAGATTTACAGGTTGGGAAAAGTAGCAAAATTTTATTATTGAGCAAATGTTTCCCTGTACTACTTTTTCATTATATATGTTCATCATGCTTTCACTGTCAGATGCCATGCCAGGACTAATTTCACTCTAAAAGCAGTGCCCAAAGGACAACTGACACCCTACAAAACTGCCCCCTCAGTACCTTTCTGCCCCAAAGAATCTTCCTCTCCCAAACCCTTCCTGGCCTCTACAGCTGATAAACAGGATGGAGATCTTCATGATCGTGTTGTGATTTTAATTCATAAACTCATAGAACGCTTTGGGTTGGAAGGGATCTTAAAGATTGTTTAGTTCCAAACCCCCTGCCGTGGGCAGGGACACCTTTCACTAGACCAGGTTGCTCAAAGCCCCATCCAGCCTGGTCTTGAACATTTCCAGAGATGGGGCATCCACAGCTTATCTGGGCAACCTGTTCCAGTGCCTTGCCACTGTCATAACGAAGAATTTCTTCCTAATCTCTAATCTCTACCCTCTTTCAGTTTAAAGCCGTTCCTCCTTGCCCTATTGCTACAGGCCCTTGTTAAAAGTCCCTCTCCAGCTTTCTTGCAGACCCTCTTTAGTTACTGGAAGGCTGCAATAAGGTCTCCTTGGAGCCTGCTCTTCTCCAGGCTGAACAACCCCAACTCTTTCAGCCTGTCTTCACAGGAGAGGTGCTCTCATCTCCAGGTAACAGCATCATCTCCATGGCCCTCCTCTGGACTTGTTCCAACAGGACCACGTCCTTCTCATGTTAGAGGCCCCAATGACAAGGATATTGTGTGGGACAGTGTCAAAAACTTTGCACAAGTCCAGGTAAATGATGTCAGTTGCTCTTCCCCCATCCACCAATGCTATAGCCCCATCGTAGAAGACCATCAGATTTGTCAGGCATGATTTACCCTTAGTGAATCCATGTTGGCTGTCACCAACCATTTCCTTATTTTCCATGTGCCTTAGCATAGATTCCAGGAGGATCTGCTCCTTGACCTTGCCGGGCACCAGGGCGAGGCTGGCTGGCTGGTAGTTTCCTGGGTTTTCCTTTTTACCCTTTTAAATAATGGGGTTTATATTTCCCCTTTTCCAGTCAGAGGGAACTTCACCGGACTGCCATGACTTCTCAAGTATGATGGGTGGTGGCTTCACAGCTTCATCCGCCAGTTCCCTCAAGATGCATAGATGCATCTTATCAGGTCCATGGAGTTGTGCACCTTCAGATTTTTTACATGGTCTCGAACCTGATCTTCTCCTATAGCAGGTAGTTCTTCATTCTCCCAGTCCCTGCCTTTACCTTCTGTGACTGGTGTGGTGTGGTTGTAGTACTTGCTGAAGACCAAGGCAAAAAAGTCATTGAGCACCTCAGCCTTCATGTCCCGGTTAACCAGGTCTCCAGAGAGAGCCCACATTTTCCAGTCCTCCTTTTATCACTGATGTACATATAGAAGCTTTTTTTGTTGCTGGCCAGATTTAATTCTGTCAGGGCTTTAGCTTTCCTAACCTGATCCCTGGCTGCTTGGACAGTTTCTCTGTATTCTTCCCAGGCTACCTGTTGTCCTTGCTTCCACCCCTTGTAGGCTTCCTTTTTCTGTCTGAGTATGTCCAGGAGCTTGTTCATCCATGCAGGCCTCCTGTTTTTTTTTGCCCAACTTTGTCTTTGTTGGGACACATCAAACCTAAGCTTGGAGGAGGTGATCCTTGAATATTAACCAGCTTTTCTGGGCCCCGCTTCCTTCCAAGGCTTTATCCCATGGTACTCAACCAAGCAGATCCCTGAAGAGGCCAAAGTCTGCTCTCCTGAAGTCCAAGGGAGCGAGCTTCCTGTGCACCCTCCTCGCTGCCCTAAGGATCTCAAATTCCACCATTTCATGGTCACTGTGGGCAAGGCTGGCCTTGAGCCTCACATTCCCCACCAGCCCTTTCCTTGCTGGTGAGAACAAGGTCCAGCATAGCACCTCTCCTCGTTGGCTCCTCTAGCACTTGGAGAAGGAAGTTATTGTCAACATTCCAGAAACCTCCTGGATTGCTTATGCCCTGCTGTGTTGTCTCTTCAACAGATACTGGTGTGGTTGAGTTACGCCATGAGGACCAGGCACACGAGGCTGCTCCTATCTGTCTATAGACAGCCTCACTCAGTCTTTCTGGTCAGGCAGCCTGTAGCAGACCTCCGCTACAATGTCACCTGTCCCTCCCCTCCCCTTAATCCTGACCCATAAGCTCTCAGTTGGTTCCTCACCCATTCCCAGGCAGAGCTTCAGGCACTTCAGCTCATCACTGACATAGAAAGCGACACCCCCTGCTCATCTCTGCTGCCTGTCCTTCCTAAAGAGCCTGTATCCTTCCATTCCAACTCTTCAGTCATGGGAGCCATCCCACCATGTCTCTGTGATGACAATCAGACCACAGCCCTGCAGGCTACAATATATGCGCATGTCTCTAACTCCTCTTGTTTACCCCCCATGCTACATGCATTTGCACAGAGGCAATTGTTGGGCCCCAATGAAGCTCACTTACTGGCTGGAGTGCTGGAATTCCTTTGTGTTGCTATTCAGGTGTTCTCCTGCTGATCTGCAATCTTTTTCCAGGCTCAGGACATCTCTTGCTGGCACTGGCATCAAACTGGTACCAGTGGGATGGATTGAGGTTTCCCTTCCCCAGCAATTTTAGTTTAAACCCCTCTTCACCAGCTTGGCAAGCCTTTGACCAAAGATGCTCTTCCCCTTCTCTGTCAGATGGACCCTATCAGCCCCCAGTAGACCAGGTTTCTCAAAGCGAGTCCCGTGGTCTAAGGAGCTGAACCCCTGGCTGTGGCATGAGTCCCGCAACCATTTGTTGATTCGCCAGATTTGAGAGGTCCTTTCAAACCTCTTCCCTTTGACTGGAAGAATTGATGAAAAAACTACCTGCACTCCAGAGTCCCTTACTGCCACTCCCAGGGCTCTGAAATCCTTCTTGATACTCCTCAGGTTGCTCCTGGCTATATCACTGATGCTCATGTAAAACAAAATAGTCAGTGGACTGTATGAGGCTTGGTAGTCTCTCAGTGACATTCCTGCTACGAGCCCCCGATAAGAAGCACACCTCTCTAGCGAGCACGTCAGGTCAGCAAATGGGTGCCTCCGTACCTTTCAGAAGAGAGTTGCTTACTGCTATCACTTGAAGACTTTTCTTAGTTGCACTTGTTACATGGGGAGCAGAGAGAGAAACATGCAGCAGAACTTCTGTCTTGGTGCAAATATATCCATAAAGACATCTCCTGTTTTGCAGTCTTTACTAGGGCCTGTATTTTACTTATTGGATGGTTTCTAACAGCACTCATGAGAGCTGTTTCTCTTACAAACCTCTCCAGTGCTAATGCATAATAAATGCGCTCTTCACATAGTAATTACTCAGAAACATTTTTTTATGGAATATGACAATAGCAATAGCATTGCTCTGTTAGACCCAAATATGCACAAATTAAGCTACTTGTTTGTAGGGGTGGGCTCAGCATCCTTTTCTGTTTATGTTACCCTTTCTAGCAGGTGCCTCCCTAATACTGAGTGTTGATAGCTGAGAAAACTTCAGCAACAAATAATGACAGCAAAAATGTCCTTTGAGCATTATCCTGACATACTCATGCTCAGCTTTTATTATCACTGATTGCAAATGCACTCTTTTTCTTAAATTATTTCCTAATTGTCAGTTTTCTTACTCCCTGCTCCCTTCCAAAATTTCCCATGCCCTAAAAATCCCAGCTTCAGGAGGGAGCTCAGAATTTCTACAATTTATCACTTGCCAGTGCAAACGAAAGCAGCGCGCATGCTGCTTACTTATTCAGAAGTTTTAAATCTCATATATAAAGCTTGGGATTATGGTATTCAGATGTGATATGGCCATCAAAACAAGTGGGGATACCTACTACTCTGGCAGCAATTCCCAAAGTTGCACGCTGCCAGAAAAAGGCACGTATAAGGGAGATAAACTAAGCATTGCCAGCTGCAAACTCATCATACAGGTAGCCATGAGCAGTTAGTCTGCATGTTGTGATCTAGCTACACTTGCTGTCAGAGTGTGTGGTGTTGTGGTCCTATCCTCCCCACCTATCAAAAATACCAAAAATTCTCCGGAGATTTAAAAAAAGAAAAAGAAAAAAAAAAGAAGGAAAGCTCCTATTTGTTATCTCAACAGTTAGAGATTGAGTGCTGTTTAACACAACTTTAATTCTACTTTTTGCATGTACGTAAAGATTGTTTTAGATCAAATACCTGGCAATGAACAATTTGCCTTACGGTGGCAATTACCTGCATAGTTCCACAGAGTTGGTCTCCCATCAGGACAGGGATGCATCCTGAATAGTCCACTTCTACACAAAAGAAACTCCAAGTGAAATCTCCACTGACAAAGGAATCAGTTTTCCTCTCCGGACTGTTTTGCCATGTAAAAAGATGACTACAGGGTTAGAAACAGGCTAAAGTGTGAAGCACTTCACTTTGTATTTGGCCACCAGGATGATGATCACTCCTCAAAGGGCTATCAGCCATCGTTTCTCCATCTGAAAAACCTGGATTCAGCTCTCTGCAGAATGCAGTTCTACAGGATTCAAGAAAAATTAGTTCCTCAGGGTATATTTTGCCATTTCTTATTTTTATTGGCATTTGTAGTCACAGAATATGATCTTATTTTGATAGGTACTGTAAAAAATAGGCTACCAAGAAAAATAGATTCCCAGCTTAGGCATTTCCAACCACTCTCTAGGAAAGGAAATTGTCTACGATAGCAGGGGAAGAAACCTGGGCACATAAATTAGGCATCTAAAGTTACACGTGATGGGAGTACAGTTGTAGCCATGACAGTTTAAGGATCTAAGTGAAGCAAATTTTTAAAAAAGAATCACCTTTGAACAGAAGAAGGGATATATCTGTAGGGGGATCCCTAAATAACCAAGCTTTAGGCAAACAAACCTCTGAAAACTAGCAGAAAATTTTAGGATTAGAAAACTGCCTCTGAGATTAATGCAATTATGTTAATCAATGAGACAATTAAAGAGAAATGTGTACCTGGCACCACTGAAGCTTGAGAAAATGAGAGATAACAAGGACTGATTGCTCAATAAAATATTCCCCCCCACCCCATCTTTTTGTATTGTGTCAGACTGTTATGAACTTTAGCTCCCATGCTCATCTTTTGAAATATAAGCTGTAGCTGCCCTTTGAGGATGAAGGCTGAAAGGTCAGGCACAGAGAAGCTGTTTTCTGAGAAATACTTTGTCTGATAATGGCCATGTTCATTAACTTAGTTCATTTTGGGATACAGTGTTCTTTGGTTTCACCCACATCACATGAATGATGGTATTTAGATGACTGTAGTGTGAGTCCCTCTGTCCCTCTTATTTGGCAGTTATAAAATAAGCTAAAAGAAGGGAAAGAGCAAAAAACCAACAAAATAGTGCTGCTCAGTTAATGGGTAGTGATTGTAGTACACCAGAGACCTAGTTGTCAAGGTTTTTGTTAGTGTAGTAACAAAGGAGAGTGTTAAGGAGTTTGAAGAAAAGGCAAGACTACTGTCTTGAGGGAAAACTTTATACCTTACGGAAGAGTCCTTGGAGAAAGCATAAAGATGCTTGCTCAAAAAAGGAGTTGTGCTGGAAGCTCACATGAATGATTTCCAATTCAGAAATGAGAAAGCTACTGGGAGAGTTAGAATTGACCATGAAGGGCCTTGAAACTCGAGACAACTGGTTTGTTTGTTTTTTTTTCCTTTTTTAATTTTTTTTCCCCCAGGAGCATTTTCAATTGAACTGAATGCAGAAAGAGTGTTTTATAAAGGTCCCAGAAAATAACACTGAAAACTAATGAAGCGATGGACTGAGGGTTGTATGGGTAAATCACAGACATGCTATGGAAGGTTAACTGGCAAAACTTAAACAGACACAGAAGCTTAAGCAACAGAAAGTCACAGGGAAGAAAATTAAGATGATTAAGTCAGCTACTGTAGGTTTCCTGTGGAACCAAGTTAGTGGTCAGACATGAAAGGACAGTAGAGGAATATACACAAATTTTATTTCAGATAAAAGGAGCTCAGTTCAGTGTAAGAGAGGCAGAACTGCAAGTTGTCTCCCTGGAGCCACTAGCTGAGTTTGTTTGGACTTGAGAATACTCTGGGATGAGCTACAGATAGAAAAGACTATGGTCTTAGATGTAGGATGACCCACAAAAACTGGAGAACAGATCTGGAAAATTCTCTAAGATAATAGAGATAAGAGAGCAAGCAAAGACAGTCATGAAAGGTAGAGTAGCATGGCATCACAGCAGGACATCAGTCAGCGACATCTGAGGCTGTTAAAGTGACTGGCAGGCATATGCAGGCTGACCTTTGAACAGTAGTCATGAGCAACTTGGATGGCATTTCAGTGAGAGCAAAAGGGGGAAAGCACATTTGGGAGCACCTAAGATGAAACAGGAGAATTTGAACTCAGATAAAATTTTCAGGAAACTTTGGAGACAAAAGGAATATGGCAGTAGTTGGTAGTAGGCTTGCTTAGTTGTTGGATGAGCACACGTCCATGTAGATCCACTTCTTGATATGTAGGCTAACTCAAATTTGGACTTACATTTTCATTTGAATAAAATGAAACTCTGCAGAAAATAACTTTTACAGGTGTTCTACTCAAGATAAAACCTGTGAAAACTTAAGAAAGTCAAAGTTATATAAAATTTTAGTATATGTGTAAGAGCATTTGTGAGAAAGAGCAAGCATTTTGTTCAGCCTACCTTGAATTCTAGGAAAATGAGGCAGCAGGAAAACAGTTTTGCATTTCAGGTTTAAAGCCATGCATAGAATCTTCTTCAAACTCTGTTAACTGTTACAGATCAGTTATTAGACATCCAAAACACACTGACTCCCTAAGCTAATCCAGATAACTATTAGCCTTCTGATAATGCCTGAAAATAACACCGCACCGTGTTTGTAGTGCTTTCTGGACAGGACTCTACATTTTTGCACTGCTGCAAGTTTGTTTAAGCCCTAGATATGGAAGCAAAGACACACAGGATTATAGGGGAAAAAAAAAGTAGCCAGACCATCCATGATAATACAAACTGAAGACAGCAGAACTATTTCGTACCCCCAGGCACCTGTCAGCTCCAAGTCATGGACTGTACAGGAGACTGCAATTGCAAAATAGATAAATTGCATCTTCAGCTTTGGGTCTGAACACGTC
Organism: Falco punctatus; assembly: GCF_963210335.1. Lineage (NCBI taxonomy): Eukaryota > Metazoa > Chordata > Aves > Falconiformes > Falconidae > Falco > Falco punctatus. The sequence goes on from NC_137580.1 coordinate 73,549,284, forward strand.
AAGGTGTTAAGGGTATTCCTGAACCGTATTACTTGTAGAACAACAACAGAACATCTCCTCTGCCCAAGAAGCATCACCTCCAGAAGCAGAGGGGAACCAGGGAACCAGTGTCTGGTTGATAATTAGTTTGCTAACCAACAGCTGCATAGTGTAGCTGATCTCCTTGTAGTGAATTGAGGTATACGGGCAACTGGAGTACAGTCCAAGCATTTTTATATGCGCTTGCCTTTTTTGCTTCCTATCCATTTCTTAGCTACTGTCTAACTGCTGAATCACAGTACAGATCCAATATCAAAAAAGTCTGTCTTGTTATGTCTTGTTTTCAGTGTCTTTTTATTGGCCAACTCCATGGTCAGAAATGTTCACAACAAAGATGTATGGACTTGCATATATTAACTAGATCTTTTTGTCTATCTGGCAGATCAGTGTATCTGCCACCAGAACAGCAATTCCAACGGCAAATTTGTGAGTAAATCAAGATAATTAGTTAATTCAGGAGTTTTTCTGGCCCATCAGTAGAAATCTTCATGCTGTTGCTACTGCTGAAAACAAATTAAGAATAACCATGCCCACCTACTAACAATTTATTCTAGCACAGAATCGCAAATCATTATTACCCCCTTCTTCCCCAGACAAATCACCTTAGCAAAGCATTGTTATGACCAATCCATAGGTAGTTTAAACAATATTATTACTATTAAGTATTCTCAGGAAGGTAAAAGTGCCACCCACATTGTCCAGGGAAAAGAAACGGTCTCAGCAGCTGCTAGCATGTTTCCACTGGCAATGCAAGTAGGGTCACAAGAAAATAAAAATCTCAAGACCCAATTCCTTTTAATATTGTGTGCAAGCTGGAGGACATATTATTAGAGCCTAAGAGGAGTTTCTTTTAACGCACCATCCAGAGGCATTATTTCACCTGACAGTCATTCACAAGTTTCCTACCGGCTAAATATTTTACAGATAAGAGTTAAACAGACATAGGTTTCAAATGCATTCGGGTTCTGCCTATGCAGCACGGGAAAGGAATTTTCCACTTTGTACTGCTGAGAAAAATGCAGATGCTGTAGGCTATGGTGTCATGTTCAGAGGAACAAGGTGGGTAGGATAGGGCATTAGGCACTATTATACTCTAGGGAAGAAAGAGCAGACAGGGGCACAATGGAAGTGCTTCATTATATTTAAATGGGAATAGTTCCAAGGACAGGAAAGCCTGTGGTGCTTGTAAAGGATTAAGCAGGGTAATGTGCTTTTTAAGAAGACATAAAGAGGTATGTAATATGATATGTGTAAGCCTAAATGATTTTTCTTGGAGTCCTCAATGAATGTTTAAGCAGGCATGACTTAGGCCTCTGTAAATCCTCTCCGAATAAATAACTTCTGCAAAAAATAGAGATTCCTTTAACAGAATGAGATGCATATTTCATAACCTATGCAAAAAAGGAAAATCAATTTGAGATGCACAATACACTTAGGAATAATAAAGAAAAAATAAGATAAAAGTGAATATTCTCCAGAATAATCCAAGCATATATAGGAATGCAGCTACCTCCTCATCCATTTTGATTTGACAGAGCAGGAAGACAACTGAATGCTTTCCTATCTTCAGCTCAGATCTTCAACTGCTTTTTGCTATCTTTTGAGAGAGGAAGAGAGCGTAAGTGGCAGAATATATCTAAAGTGCTTGCGCTTTTCAGGCTGTCTCCTGTTTGAGGTGTTTAAAACTCTGCTCTCGCTTCAGGGTGAATCTACCCAGCTGCTCTCTATCTAGACCTGATGGTGTATATATAGCTTTTCACTATGGATGGAATAGAAGCACACACAGTGATATGTATGCACCTGATTTATGAGAACAGGACCAATAAATATCTAAACCTGAAAACTTACAATGGCACGATCTTCCCATCTTATTTCTCTTGCCTGCACTGCCCTCCTGCCAGGAAAAGCAGGTCACAGTGGATTGCCTGATGCAAAATGGGACTATGCAATCATTGTCATTTGGTTGTATTGTATTTTCACTCACACAGGCGCCATTCCCCATAAAGTCACTGGTACGGGAAGCATGCAGTCCTGCTAAGCGGAATGATGCAATGAGTAAATCAGAGGTCGATCCCCCCCTCTTTCCCCCTGTTTATATATACATTAGTATTAAACGGCTACTTTCCTCAAAATAAGAATTCCAACTCTACTGTAATTTGCAGAATAAAACCAAGACAAAACTGAAGTACTTTCAAGATATAACAAAAATGTTTGGCAAAGCCTTTTCTGTGATGGCTACTCGCAAACCCCATTTAACCTCAGAAAGGGTGCAGCAGGGAGTGTTGTTAAAGAAAAGCATGTCCACCACGTCCATAACATCCTTCCTGCACACATCTCTCCCATGGTGGTCGCTTCTACCACAGTCTCTTCATGGTCACTAGGCAGCCTGGTGGAAATTCCTTTCCCTGTACCCATTTGGAAGCACTTGTTAAGTCTCAGCCCTCACTTGGCACTCCAGGAATGTGTGCCAAGGCAATGGCCTTGGAGAGCTTGGATGAACTGCTGTTCAGTCATGCTTTAAGTGCTGATTAATGGTAGAAACAAAATGAAGCACAGAGGGAGACCTGTTGGCTTAGCTTGACTAAGGTTATAATCTGGTAAATAGCTCTGATGTCGCCAGTTAAATTCATTCAAGACCCTGAAGAACATCATGAAGTATAAAAATAGCCTGAGGGGACTCATGAATTCTTTCCTCTGAAACGTTTTCATTTTTTTGAAGTATGTTATAGAGATCATAATCTCTGCCTCTTATCAGCTACCTTTTCCAATATTAACTTTCCTTGCTTAAGACTAGCTTTTAACATCACATTCTTCATCCAGCTTTCTTCCTGAGCAAGCCAAATAAAATCTCCCCAAAGCCTCTGTGTGAACAGCATCTGGCAAATAATCTTTTTCTATGTCATTTCTTCCCATAAGGTGAAAGAAGTAGAGGAACTGGGAGAACTGGCTTAGGCCCAATTCTGATGAACATACACATATAGGTGGATGTGTATATTCATCAGAATTGGGCCTAAGCCCCGTGATATTTTAAAACTGGAGGGTGGTTGGCTTTATCCCATGCTACAACTTGCTTTTTCAATATCATTTGCAAGTGCTTATTCCTGGGAAGTAGAGGCATGGGAAATTAAAGATCTCAAATATTTCTGGTTTTGCCACGTTTCCATGAATGAGAAATCAAAGACACTAATCTGGAATTACCTTCCAGCATGATACGCTGGTTGCTTTTTTCAGCTAAAAGCCATTAGGTAACACAGCTGTGTTTGACACACTCTGGTTTTTAATTCCTCTGAAACTCTTACTATAACTTGGGAAGGCAAACCAGGAGGAGGGCAGGTTCTTTTATACAAAAGGCAAAACCCAGTTTTATCAGTCTCTTACAAACTAAACTAAAATATATTTTCTCAAAAAAAGCAATTTCCTGTAGCAAATAAATCTTCAGTGTGTCTTTTTTCTTTGCTTTTTCAGCTTATGACTTTATCTAAAAGGGTTTCAAAAATGCAGCTCCTCGGGCCTCTCTTGCCTCTTCTTTCATGCTGTTTAGTTCTTCAGAGGAGAAAATATGATCTCAGTTATACAGAGGGTAGATTAGTGATTGTCAAAACTCCAAAGAATCGCTGTTATTTTGTGGTTCTTTTATTATCAAGAGATCACCAGTGATTTCATAATTCTTTTTAACATATTCTTTTCTCTTACATGTTTGTATCCAGTGTCAAAACAGCAGAAATTACAGGTTTTCCTGGCAAATGGATTTCAGTGGACACAAAAGGCACTTTGTCCGGATTTTCAGAAGTGTATAAAGCAAGCTTAAAACAAGTGAACACACAACTTCCTGGATATTTGCTCTCATCAGTGTTCACATTTTGAATTTTAAAATAAAATCTAAAAAATATGGTATTTATCAGGTTTGATTTAAAACTCTGAACATGAAAATATGGTAGTAGGGAAAAGGTTTATATACAGTCACTCATTAACTCATATTCACTGTCATACTGAACCCTTTCATGGACTAGTGTTCTTATAAAAGATGTAGCTGTCAACCAAAAAATTGGGAGGGAACTATGGCTTTCACAAATGTGCCTACAAAAATTGACTCCTGCTCTAAAAGTATTTTGCCACTTTTAAACCCACTACAGAAGGTGGCTCTAAGACTCTTCTTTAAAGCCAGATCATCTTTTTCTGCCTGCTTCTCTTAAAAATACATGATTCAGACCTACAACTGAAAGCCAAGATTTTCAGTGTCAGGAGTGTGCAAAAATAAGTTAATTAATGTCTCGTACAGCACATTGCTACATATTCTGGGGTTATAAGTCCAGTGATCCTATTCCCATTTTGCATCCTGACAAATGCATTCATCTTTCATACCTATAAAACCCTTTTGGAGCAAACATTTTAAAATGTTGAAAACAAGGTATGTAGCTGAGAAGTCCCCATTCTCTGTGCCAATGCAAGGGGCTTGCAGAAATTGGTACCAGGAGTGATCATTATTTGGGTGCAATTGCACCCCTTATAGTTAAAAGCAACAACTAAGCAAACGTGGTGTTACAGCTGAGCATCTCCAATGGGAAACAAAAAGTAAGTCATACCAGTACCTTCTGAATGCCTGCGGTCGACTCCAAGACGTTGTTCTCTGAGCCATTACTTCTGTTAATCATCCGCCACATTTGGGCATACATGCTGTCTCTCTCAAAAGGGTTCATCCCTTTCACTCGGACGTGCTCATAGACTGCAGAGTCCAAGACAGTGCCATAAGGAATATCCGTCTGCCTTGAGAGATCCTGGAGAGACCTTAATTGTTGGTGAAGAAAAGAGACACAGGAGACTTGAAGCCACATTTTCAAGAGGAAGAAGCTGCAGGCAAGTAAAAGGGCAACACATAGGAGGATGGCTGTCAAGCCAGTTTCTTTTGTTGCTGGGTGGCTTTTTTTTTCTCCTCCTTTTTTTTTTTTTTTCTTAAAAGACAAAGTGAGACTGAAAAACTCTTTTTATGGTTTAAGACAGAAGGAGGAATACAAAATGAAAGCAGTGGAAAATATGAAACTGGATGAAAAGGGAACAATGGAAGGAGTAAGAGGATCCTATCAAATGGTGAGCTCCTTTGAGAGGGGGCAAAGGAGAAAAGGGGGCATTGCAGTTCCTCCAGCCGTATGCAGCAAGTTCAACAGAAGCCGGGTAACTGCCTATGAGAGTACAGTGCCACTACACACCCCGCTGCTGGAGAGCAGAAGAGGTAGCACCAGAACTCACCAAATCTAGCCCAAAGGATCTGGGCTGAGTACTTCTACGTGCTGCTGGGTTACTCAGTGAAGATCAGCGTTCTGGTGGCATTCCTGCACTGAACGGTGTACCCATCACACCGATCACATCCTACACTATTTTCAGCAATAGGAAGAGTTCTGTTGTGGTTTCATGAAATGCCTTTTCATCACAGTTCAAGCTATTTAGTCCAATAAATTTGTCCTACTTTACATATTATCTAGTCTTATCTATTCCCTATATGCAAGAAAAAAATAACCATTTTAGAAGTTTCTAAAGCAACTCAAATATGGTTTTGTCAGCCCTACTTTGGACTTAAAAAGGTATATTGGAACCTTTAAAGTCTCCTTACATCTTGGCCTTTATTTTTCTGTCCTATAGAATTGCTGTCCCATACTGTTGGTTCTTTAATGGCATTCATTGAAGTTTCAAAATAACTACTGCAATATGTTTACTGCCTAAAACCCATTACAGCTTTCCTGGTGCAAATTAACTTTGTATAAACTGCACAAATCTAGTGGATGACACCTAAGGACAAATCAAGGAGCTGAATGCTGTTTTAAAGCAGGCAATAGCAAACAGTAAAAGCTCATTGCAGCCACAGAAAATGCAAGCAAATTCCAAGTTGTGTTTCTGAAACATGTAAATATAGAAGCTAGTGAAAATGACCCTACAGGGGGCAAAAAAAATTGAATTTTTAGGTGTTCCAGGGATGGCACTGAAGAAAACAGTAATCAGACCTCAAAGGATATGTATGCCTCTGAACACAACAGAAAGCAGGAAAAGAAGAAATCAATAGAGCTCAGTGGCAAGGGTTTAGAGGTTAGTTAAGTCAAAAAGAAATCCTTTGAAATTCAGACATATGGGCTTAGAATAATATTGAACAAGACCTATATTCTAAGCAGATAACATGCAGCAAATATATAGAAGGGATAAATTTAATTTTGAAGAGTAGATAACTAACGGTATTAAAACCCCCACAATCCTCTCCTCTATCTCCAACAAGATGGCATTCCTCTTCAAGAACATAAGCAGCAGGGAACTTGCAAAGAATCAGTACACATATGGGATCATCAAAGGTGAGCTGCTAAATAAAGCTTTTCCTGAAACCAAGTATATCGGTCTTCTACCAGAGGATTGAGACATGCCCTTTTCTAGGACGAAAAATCTGAGACCCTAGTAGACTCAGATATCAGGAGAATAAGTACTGCAGCTAATTTATAATCAAAAATTATATAAAAAAAGAAGGAATAAAATTATCAAGTACAGGTAGAAACCTATAAGTTTTGAAAGATTAAATATGAAATGGATGAACTGTTAGCAAAAACGTGAAACCTCATTACGGCCAGTGTGTGAAAGGGAAGCAGTAAATATTTTTTAAAGGCTCTAGTGGTAATCAGGTGGATATGAAAGTAAACTACTAAGATGTTATGCTTAGGTTTAATAAACAAACTGAAATAAGGATTGATACAATTTTAAAGATCAGTCCTGAAGTTTAGATATAGCCGCCAGGTAGGTTTCTCCAGGGAAAGCATTTCAATCATCTATTACACTTTGAAATTACAACACCCCCACCGTGAATTTCAAAAAGGCCTTCATCTCTTCAGACAATATAAAGAAGGTGGAATATGGACAGGCTACAAAGGATGAATTTAAAACACTTCCTGACAACTCTGAATAGCATTAGGAAAGCCAGTTCTCAGCTAAAGTGAATGCTCTTGAGGGACTTCAAGGGTAGCAGGAACAGCTTTTGCAGAACTAAAAGGCTGAACAAGGCAAGTGTGGACCTGTTTAGGGGAACACCACACACAGCTAAGGCTGGGGTTCTCAATGCCTTCTTTGCCTCACTTTTCCCCAACAAGGTCTCCCAGGTCTCTGTGACTAGAGGCAGGGTTCAAAGAGGCAATGAACAACCAGCAGTAGGTGGTCAGGTAAATCCCAGCCAGACAAGGCAGGGAGTGATTGACAACACTAGACCCACAGAATCCCATGAGGCCTGGCAGGCTGCATCAAAGGAAGGCTGTGCAGAGAGAGCTGTCCAATGTCCTTGCAAGGCTGCTTGCTTCGATTTTTGAAAGATAAGGGCATTGGAGAAGTTCCCTGACCACTGGAGAAAGGAAATGTCCAGACTATACTCAAAAAACATAAAATAAAATGATTCATGGAATTAAAGCTGGTCATTCAACATCATGGAGTGAGTCCTTTCAGAGCACATTTATGAGCACATGAAGGAGAAGTTGGTTGGGAGCAGTCAACATCAATATACCAAAGGTAAGTTGTGCCTGACCAATCTGGTTGCCTCCTACAGTAAAACGACTTGGTTTATGGACAGGACTGAAGAAATGGATGTAGTTTACTTTAACTACAAGGCTTTCAATACTGTCTCCCACATTCTTGTACCCAAATGAGGTCTGCCTGCGTGGGAAACCAGATGGATATTTTCTGATTGGATAGTCAAGATCACAGGGTAGCTCACCTGCAGGCTGGTAACAGATACCAGAGAGGTCTAACCTGGGATGTGTCTCACCAGTAACCCAGAGGAGGTGAGTAAGCACTATCTTGTCAAGTTGGCAGGTGATGTGACGTTGGGGGACCAGATGATTGCTCAAGGACAGGCTGCCATTCAGATAGACCTAGAAAGGCTGGAAAAATGGGCTGAAATTCAGTGAAGACAAATGCAAAGCCTTCCACCTGGGGAGGAATAACCCCCTACAACAACCCAGGCTGGGGTGCAGCTTTGCAGAAAGGGACCCTGGTAAATGGTGGTGGGCCTTGGTGAACATTTCTCTCTGCTTCACCATTAGGCAAAATGTTGTGTAGAAGTAGGTGTATGACTATTACATTGACAGTCTATCTGTCAAAAGCATCACTGATGAAAGGCACTAGATAAATACAAACATACTATATTCATCCATTTGTGTTACTGCTGGTGCTGTAAATACACTTCTGTATTTCCTGGCAGTGCTCAGAAGTGCAATAAACTATTACAGGATACATATTGTAATGTCCTGTAAATGTTGTGTTGTTATGCCTACTGCTAGAAAAGTATACAAAAAGTATTTACTGAGTCTCTAATTTCTAGTGACAACACCTAGTGAAATTGCAATCATTACAGGTAATGTAAGCCATATAATTTCTAATATAAGAAGCAACAAAACATTTTTCTGAAAATTATTGCTAACTGGTATAAGAATGATATGTGTAGCTGCTGCTACAAAACAGTACAGTTAGAAACAGCATAAAAGAAAAACAGCTCCTCTGTATATCTTGTGGCTATAAAAGCAACCTTGCTACTTTCAGGAAGACACACCAACACAAGACAGAGGCTGTTAGTCCAGAAGCGTACTACAATCAGGTATGCAAACCATAATACAAACAGCCTGAGAAGCAAGCAAGAGTGCCATCACACATGAAGGCATCACCAGCAGGGAAATAACAAGGAGGAGAATTATGCCAATGCCTTCAGGAAGGCATGTTGTAGCTGTCAGGTCTGGGACTAACTACAGTTTGCAGTCCTTTACTGTTTGGTGTTCTCTCCTAAAACACAGGATGCCTCTCAGCTGCGCTGCTCTGCATCTTTTCACAGTTGCAGGTGCTTCTCTGTGCTGAGAAAATGATGTCAAGAAGACAAGAGCAAGACAAATATGCACATAAACTCTTTGGATGCTCTAAATGCTGTTGTCAGCAGCAAACTCTAAGTTTTGGTTCACCTGACCCAAAGCTGGAAGTGTACATGTGCGTATATATGCTGCTGCATAGGCAAGATGCAAGAATGAAAAAGACCTATCACATCAGTGACTTCATTGCCTCACACAAACATGTTAAATGGGATCACAATATATATGATTTCTTGCAGAAGCTGTTTTTATAACCCACTACTCTGCAGACTACTGGCATGACATTCACAACCTAGCAGCTATGGCACAGCAAAATAAAGAGAAATTGACAAACCTTGATAAAATTAATACAATTATTAAACCATTGAGGTTCCTTTCTAGAAGAAAGAACTTTAATAACTGCTTTGCCTCCAGCCTGGTTTGCAGGTTACACATTGTTCAATGTACATTTACTCCTGGATTAAACAACTCATTCACTGTCCAGACAAATATATTTAGTGGAGACAGAAATTCCCAGCCTCACTATGTCACCCAGTCTCACCACATAGCTGCCACACCAGATCACAAAATAAGGAAAAAGTATTTTTCAAGCTGATTAATTGCTGCAGGGTAACCTTTGATGCCCAAATTCTGGTACTGTTATCCACGCTGGATGAGCATTTAATTTTGCAATAGTTTTCCTGATCTCAATTGAACTACTTGCAGATCAAAGCATACATCTAAGATGAGTAAGGGAATTATAATCCCACATTTTAAAAAATTTATCTCTTTGAATTTCTAATTTTGAAGCAATAAGGTAATGAATGATAAAAAATGTTTAAAAATAAAAAAAAAGACGATATAGTTGAAAAAAAAAACAAACCACCTTTAACTGAGCTTGTATATAGACAAATTCTACTTCCAGGGAAATGACCATGCAGTCAGGTCACAGTTTAGCTTGATTTTGGTTATCACTCATGAAGCATTGCAGAGAAAAATGTGGTCCTTATGGTAAGTTTTTTTCTCATTGCAATTACTGGGGTGATATTCCCATACAAATTACCTACAATATAGGGCTATTCTGAGGATGAATTGAGTCATTTGAGGATGAATTATTAAAAGACATATGTATTTTTCTGCATTTGTTGATTTTGTTTAGTATTCTGCACCTTAGTCGGGCAGCAGTTGTCAGGTCACTTTCATTTTCTGGCTTAGTACAAATGAGTTGCATTGTAATGTAAAAAATTATCTCTGCTTTCACCTTGAAAAAAAAAATCCCAACGTATTAGGTTCTGCATATATTTCTTTCCCCAAAGTACACCCACTTCTATAAATTAAAATCCTAGACTTAGAATTGGTAGTATGTTGTTTGTGTATGTCAGCCAAAAGTGTTTAAAAAGTACACAGAAAAGGTAGAAAAAAAAGGTCATCTCCATAAAGTGATACCGAAGGCTAGTTGTTTTGTTAGGATTGACTGTTGCACAGAACTGTCTGCAAGAAGTAGTCAGTAGATTTTAGGAGAAAATGACTGATGTCATGGCTTACACTGAAGTCTTTATTTATGACTAATTCAGATAAAGATTTCCAATGTTTTTCTTTTTTTTCTTCCCCCCCCCCCCCCCCCCGGACATTAAGTGTTAATTCATAGGCAGGCTTACTGAAAGGGCAGACTAGACCAAGATTTGACTGTTGGCAGCGACTGCTTGCTAGCCAGTTTGAAGATCTGTGTGAAACAGAACGTTAGAGGTAAGGTTAAAGAACATTCTGTTTTTCAGCGTAAAGAATTCCTACTCCAATCACTCCGTTCTGGTGTAACCCCCCTGGCAGAAAAACTTGTAGGCAGTTGTTTTGAGCTGTTTAAACCCTTGGGGACATCTTAGCTTCAAAGTGAATCATGGTGTAGGAAAAATGTTGTGAAAAGAATGACTAAACAAAACAAGGATGACACAAGGCATGCTTTACCACTATGCCCCCATTGTTTGGAGGCAGAGGTCTTGCCTATCACATAGGACATATTACTTATGACATGGAGAACATAATGTGAACTTCTTATTTGACAGAAAACACAAGAGGCAGACCCTCCTCCATAACGTGTACAATCTAAAGTCTTGATCAGGCTTCCATGCTTTTAGAAGTGCATTAGATTTAAACTTAAACATTAGATTGAAACTTGAAACCAGCTAACACTGGCCTTTCAAATGACAAATTCTTTTACTTCCCTGCTGCTCATCCCAGTCCCTCAACTTTCCCACAAAATTTCAGTGCCCATGAGAATGTGGTGACACCCTCCCATTACCCAGCCATGCAGTAGTCTGAGCAAAATCAGCCTCTGCCAGTGGACTAATTCTGTCCTAAAGGAATCATAAAACATGGCAACGACAATACTGGCTCAGTGATGAAATTCACAGCACCAGCACCTTTGACAAATAGCTCAAGACCTCCAAGTTTATTTGGCATTTACCAAGAAAAGCCACTCTTAATTATTATTCGCTCATGTTGCATTTGAGACAGCGGTCTAAAGATTTAAGGAACATAGAAACTATGCTTTGCTGCCATGATGTTTTGGCATTCAAAATGCTGACTTGATTTAAATGTCATCTGCTATGTGGGTCAAGTATGAACAAAAAATGCATCTAGGAACTACTTTATGACTTTTGTGCCTCTACTCCTGATATTGGCGTGTTGCCAGAAGATGAAAAGCTAAGCTCCCAAAGGTAGCAAGAGTAGCTATTTTTCAGGAAAAGAAGATTAATGCCCACTCTTATTCTTCTTGTTCTTCTAATGTCATTTAAAAATTGTAACAATTTGATCCAAATTAATCAGTGGACTGAAGAACAAATGCCATCAACTTCAAGTGAAGTTACACAGCAAAGATCTACTTCAAGACTCTCTAGGAAAGGAAACATTTAACTATCCTCCCTAGTGCATTGCCTAACAAAATTTTATATGCTTTTCTTCTGAAAATAGGCTTCCAGATACCATGAGGCACTAACTAGGAAGAGTGGCTGAACCTTCAGACCAGCTAACAAAAGGAAGCTGCAAGAGCTCTGAGCACTATCTACACATCCAAAAACTGAAATACAGTAACTATGAAAATGTTTCATGGAAATGAAATGTTCTGTGGGCTGCTTGAATCCTCCTATCTTTTGCAAAAGATATCACAAGGACCGTGCCTTCAACAACACGCTGTAATATCTGACACTAGCTGGAAAGCGGAAATGAAAACTTATTAACTACTTGTTACATCTGTGCAAACCCCCAAACTTCAATTTCTTTTATTTTTCTGACTTCTCTGAAGTGGCTGGGTAGCACTACAAGCAGAATCTGGTTCATTTTCTTTAAATACTTAAACTCATTCCCATTCTGGCCTTCAAACCTCCCCAAGGTACAATTTGATTTGTTAAAAAAAAAAAGAAAAGAAAAAAAAAAAAGAGCATCAGTTTTTTTCTTTATTGCTTATTCATGTTTCCCACTTTGCAGTAATTCAGCATGGTAAACAAACAGCCTCTCTCTTACTTGCTGATTTGAGTTCCAATCTTGGCAATTTTGTAAACTGAAGTTTTACACTCCCACCATAGTTAGGATAACTTCATTCCCTAATGGATACTTAACACTTCTAATTACTCTATTTCTGAGCTGCAAGCACTATTGAAAAATGTCTCCGTTCTTTCATTCCAGGAGCTTTCCAGCTGCAACATTTTCTACTGAATAAAACATTTTCAGTGACTTTGCCCATAAATAATACAGCACAAAGGCCAATGTAGTCTCAACTGTACATAATAACCTCAGAATTCCACTGAGGATTTTCTAGTGACATCATAATAAACTGCAAGAAAAAGCTGAAGATGTATTAAATTATAGTTTGGCTATATTTTGTTCTTTTTTACACATGATGAGAAAACTCAGACATTTGTCACAGTAATTTGAACATTTTTCTGGACTACTTCAAAACTAGAAGGGACATAATTTCAAAGCAGGATGCAGAGGCATATTTCATATTTGTAAGGACAAAGTGAATGAATGAATGTATCATTATTATTTATTTTGCAAGTACAAATTCCCATGCTGTTTCTTCATGCTCATTAGTCAAATGTAAAGCTTTTTAAACTTAAAAAAAATAAATTAATCAATCTCCCTCAAAACGTCAAGATCAATGTTGACAAACATTGACACAGAATATCATTTTACACCTGTCATGAATGATGAAGGGATTAAAATTGAGACTACAGAGTTAACAGTTGTGTTGTGTCAAAATACCTGCTGCACTCTATGGTCTCAAAGTCTGTTGTTCAGATCTTGAAAGAAAATGGTAACCTGATTTAACTGGTAATACAATTGTACCAGGAGAATTATTTGCTCATGTGATTTTAGTCTGGTTTATGTGTCTCTGTCTTAGAGTGCTTAGCCTTCAAATAGATGAAAGTGTTGAGGCTGTTACCCCAGAAAGGAAGGATAACAACCATAGATACTCCATTCCCACTTGGGAATGAATAAGGACTGATAATGCTTGGGTAATTTGGACCACAGGAAACCAATTTCCCCTCTGACCCCCCCAACACCCAAGGAGCAGGGAGAAAGAGAAAGGGTTTATGAAGTATAAGAGGATGCTCCTCATGGGGAGAGTTAGGAGATAACCATGCATTCGAAGTGAGGGGCTCTTTCTCCTCTTGAGTCTGAGCTTCAGCTTCCAATCACAAATAAAATTTGGCTGCTATAGTAGATGTTTCTTTGTCTATGTGCTGCTATGGCCTGGATTGGTTTTAATATGCAGAAAATCCTTACCTAAAGGAAAAGTACCTTAGAGAGGCCATGGTGATTGGTTGGCATGCAGTGATGCTTGAACCCAACCTATGAATTCACAGGAGTGCAAGGCTCCCCCTGCCCCCTGAGCCACACTAGTGGTTCACTGTCTCAGAGATTTGGAAAGCAGCTGAACTAGAGGCTGCAAGACCTTAGATAATGATACTCAGAAGACAGGGACTTGAATCGACAACTGGAGTGAGAAAACTGAATTTTCCCTAAGGTCGTCATTGAGCCTGAGTTGAACGTCAGAATTTTACCTTTCTGGAGGAAGAAATACAGCAGAACATGCCTTTCTTCTTTATAGTTACATTATTATTTTTGCAAAGAAACATTTTTGGGAAAGGCTAGCTTTGTTACTCTTGCATACTTTCATGGACTTGTAGCCTCAAGACTAAAAACCTGCTATGGAAAAATGGCCAGCTGCTCCTTGAAGCGCTTGGATAGCTAATGCTTCACTGTATATTCTAGTGTCTGCTGTGACCCAAAGGGAAGAATTTTGGGGGTGGGAGAGGTCAGTGAAGCAGAGGGAGCAAGGATAACTCAGCATTCGTCTTGCTGAAGGATAGGAGACCGGAGAACAAAAGGGCGGAGAGAGAGGGTAGGAGACCTAGAAATGTTCCTGTGGCATGGAGACATGAGAGAATCTGGAAAAAAGGACTGGAAGGTGTGACAGAAAAACAGTTCACCGTAAAAGGAATAGAGAAAGAGAAGGACGTTTATGTTAGGGAGGCATGAAGTAAAAGAACCAATAGACAAAAAAAGAGAACAATGTTAATGTAGTAAGAGAGCACCTGGGAGCAGGAGCAAAGATGACTAGTAAATGAATTTTTATTGTTGCTATTAACACATTTTGGTCTTGGCAAGAAAATGTGAATTCAGCTTTGAGCTCTGCATACAAAGAACAACATTGTGCTCCTCCTGATCAAAGTGTCAGAGCACAAGTGTGGGATGAATTTGAATGGAGAGCACAGTCTGAAACACACAACAATTTTTACTTTTTCATTTCAAATACCGATATACTGCCTATCTCAAACTCAATTGCTTCTTTCAAGATATGTATGTGTGCATACATATGTGTATGTATATATGCCACAGAAAAGTATCTGCCAGAGGCCCACAGTCCTGATCCTAAAGACAAAGTGTCTCCAGGGAGGCTGGCAGTCTATGGTATATTGTTATTTTTTTAGCTTCCAAACTACTTCTCAGGGTGATAAAAATTTCTTCCTTTTCTCACATTTAAGTATAACATTCATACCCTTCTTTACGTATATGTATGTTCACCCCCCTTTTCCTCTTTTTATTCTTAATCAACTTACTGGATGGAGTTCTCAATGCGTGTGATGGTGAGGAAAGCTGCTAGGTTTGCTGTGTAGGAGGAGATGACAATCAAAGCAAAAAGCCACCAAGCTCCCATCATCAGTCGGGTTGCCAGGGTTGTGTATGGAACCTCTCCTCCTGTGGGGAAGAAGGAAAAGCAAGAGTTTTCATTTGGCAGAAGGAACCAAGATCCTTATTGCTCACGCGTTGCTGAAGAGAACTAGGTCCCAAGGTCAACAGGGTAAAGCAGTTAACTAAAGCAAGGTGCTTTATTAAATTGAGCAGAACTTTGAAGCACATTTTCTATGCAATGAAAAGTGCTGAAGGAAACCCATACTGTCAGCTGTCATTACTGTATTTAATCTCTTTTGCTGTTGTGCCTTTGACTACAATTCATCTGCCAGTCCAGTCCAGTAATGGAAACAGACTTCAAGATCTCAGAACAAAAACAGCAAAAGTAAATTCTTAAGAGCGTTTTTTCCTTAGAGATCTTATCTACAAACTTTAATTAAGTTTTTCTAGCATTCTTGAGAACATAAAGTTAAAAAAACCCATCAAAACACAATTACTTTTCAGAGTTCTGTAGGCAGGCAGATGCTCATGTGAACTATATGTATACACATAACTTCCTGCAAGTGAACTTGGACACGAAATAAAAATAATCAATCACACATATTGAAGAAGAACATAAAATTGTTTTGTATTCCCATAGTTGCTTTCCTTTAAAATCCAACTTCCATGTAAGCACAATGTTAGTAGCAATTAAATTTACCAGGATGGGCTGCGCGCTTGTGTGGCCAGAGGCAAGTTTAACAAGCCATGAAAAGCACTACTTTTTATTCAAATAGCTGTCCCCAAAACACAGTAGTTTGGCATCTTTGAAAGATCTCTTTCAGTTAAAAATGTATGAATCAGAGATTTTTAGATGAAGGAAAAGTCATTGTTTCAAAAACACTCGTTTTGTCCGCAGAATAGGTTCTGCTACAGCTACAAGTAACTAAGGGGAACAGGTGAATGCAGCAAACAGCCACGGTCAACTGCTCAAAATGTTCATCCTTTTCCTCTCCCCGTATACTCAGCAATTTGAAAAGTTGTCATTTTTTTGAGACCGCTTTCTCAGATGCAAAAAAGATGGTATAATACCTGGGATTTGCAAAAGCAGTTTGTTACAGATTCAATCATCTGTAATGTGCTGGATCTTCACTTACATAAAAACTTCTTCACATTTCCCCAGCAAGCAGGTTTAAAGGCAATACAAATCACAATTATTCCCATTCCAAGTACAAAAAATTTTCAATTATGCACACAAACTAGGTATTTAATCAATGCTTGAATATGATGAATCATCTTACTGTTTTATTCAAAGTTTCTCCTACCTATACAAAGCATTGGGAACTCTGCATCACTGTAGAATAAACAAATTTGAAGCTTTTTCCTATTTCACTGATGTGGAGCTGGTACCATATGTGAAATAATTACTGACTCAATTAATTTATATTTTGCTATATAAGTATAGAAATCCTTTGTCTTTTAAGAAAAGCCAAAACCTATATTAGACCTGCACAGTTAGAAATAAATTTCCTTTTATTTCCAAGATGCCGTGTAATAATCTGAAATAAGAATCTACCAGTCAGATCAGGAGATAATTCAATAGAAGGACTTTTGAAGATGAACGTCAATTTCAAAATCTCTGGTTTTCTCTCCTGCATAAATTTTAAATGATTTTAATAGAATATTTCTACTTTACTACAGTTTTTAAAATGTCTTTGGAATACTTAATTTAAAAATGAGTTTTAATAAAGTGAAAAGAGCAGACAGCTATATCAATTTAGTGGAAAAGGCTGTTTGCCCTTTTAACTTTCAGATGCCAATCCCCGCAGATAACTTTCATATTGAATTGAATTGGGTAGAGTGATAGAGAAGAAGCCAATGATCTCCTGGGCATCCCTGCATTTTCATTTTTCAGCTTAATGAGTAAAACTTTAGGTTCTCACTTTTTTTTTTTTTTTTTTTTTTTTGGAAACCAAATGTCAGAAAATTGAGGACCACTGAAAGTCACATACCTGCCTTCTGGTTTTCAAGTGAGGATGCTGTGTAACAAGTGCCCATGAAAACCACCGCAGACCCCCCAGCCGCAGCATTCCCTTACTGTTCGTACAGCATAGTTTTTCCATGCACCGGTAAGGCTGTCCCCACCACTTACTGCTGCCTTTTCTTCTTTAACACCCATGTTAACAATAGACTAAAAAACTGTGAGTGCTGGTTATCCCTAGTGCTTTCACCCAGGTGTTTGTGAAGTCTTCTTCCTAATTCACAGTTGTACCTTGTATATCAGCAGCCAAGAAATGAAGCTTGAAGACAAAGCCCACGTCCAAGTACACGTATAATAAACACATCTCAAAATAATTCATCACTCCTGCTCTACTCCAAAACTTTTGCACTGATGCACCTTAAACCCCCATTTCTAAAGCAGGAGTGACACTGCAACTGCAAAGGTGAATGATTTTTAAGCAGTACAGGCAGGGTACTCCACCCCTGTCAGTGAAAGAACGAAACAAAAATCAAAGGAGACCTTTTACTGCCATAGTATCATTTCTTTGGCATCTATTAGGAGACTTAATGTGATACAGTCTTGTTCTATTGTACTGTTTGCTTAAACACTTCCCGCACCACGACAGCTCACCTTAAGAAACCTTTTCAGTCCCTTCCCCCAGTTTTGTTTCTAGGGATAACACTTTCCAGAGTTTTCTTTCCGTCCAAATTTACATGTTTTCTCAGTGCAGAAGAGTACCAAGTCAGTTAGGAGAGCAACAATAATAGGCTTTCCATTCACGTTACCATGAAAAAGAGCTACAGACGGAACAGTCACTATTGTTGACTTTAAATTAGTATGCAGAAGAGACATGCATGTAAACCTCTCTGAGCTCTGCTTCCCAGTACCTAGTACTAGTTTCAAGTGCATGGACATTTTTATGGATGACAGCATATTCCAGTTACAAGGGGTTAAGCACAGGACACACAGCACAAGGGAAGAGGGAGCCAAGAAGATAATACAAGTCTTTCCCTGCTATTGTCTTTCGTATCATACCGGCAGAGTTTAATAACCCCTAATGGCAAAGCGGACCCCCTGATGCCATGTAAACACATGTTGGTGACTGGAGTAAAATCTGTCCTATGACACCTTATTCATATAGCAAAATTCATTAATGGGAGTTAACATGCTGGTTGTGGTTATATTAAAAGCATTACTGCTGTAACATGCTGAGCAACACTTAAAAATGCTGGGCTCCACTTATGACACAAATTGAAATCAGACACCCAGCAGCCCTGGAGTTGCTTTGTCATTTTGAGAGACTGACCTCAAATGAATACAGACACTGTATTATTCTTTAGATTTGCCCACTACCTATAGATCACCTATGCGGTGGCTACAGCTCCTAGTATAATTCAGCTGATATTTTTGATGTCTACTAAAAATCATTTAAAAATCTAGTCTGCCTTTAAAATTTTCTGATTGCATGTGCAGGAAGGCAAAGATATTTTCCAGAGTAAATTGAACTCGCAAAAATAAATCTTACTGGGAGTTTTCTGAAAGAGCTGAATTACCGTACAAGTGACAGTGAAAGAAATTACTTTTAGTCCTCCCACTCTCATCCAATGCAGCTCTCCTTCATCAATCCTAGACTAGTTTAATGCTGGCCTACTTCAGATGACAGGTTTAGACTGCAACTTATCTTACGAATTTTTGTTTCTTCCCATTTCTTTCCAAGTGCTTCAAGCTAAATATCAGAAAGTAAGAAAAATAACACATTGTCTCGACAAAGCAAACAATATAATATATAATTACAACAGACCTAAATACCAGGAAAAAAAACCACCCTAGGAGATAAAATGTGAACGTAAACAGTTCCCATAGTGATTTCTAATGCCTTTTAAGTTGTTCTTCCTTGTTAGCAATAAATGTAAAGTTTTTTTCAAGTCAAAAATTGCAAGAGAGGATTACAGGCAAGAAGGAGGAATGAAATAATGAGAAAAATGGGTAAAACAGGAAAATTGAGGATCACAGCCTGGTGAGATCTTGGTATTCCATAATTCTAGACATAATTAAAATAATTCAAAATGCATAGGCTGTTTCTCCAAACATCTTGTTCTCAGGGGTTTTGTCAATTGTTTCCTTGAAGAAAAGTGGTTCATCTGCGTAGTCCAGAACTATGAAAGTATTTCAGATAGAAGTGGAGAAAGTTTTTTTTTTTTTTTATGAACAAAAAGAAACGTTGAAATGTTTCTTGGAGAAGTTTTAACTGAAGTCAACATTTCTGAGATCAAGTCTGGTGGCAGTCATCTTGCTGAAAAGTGGTGCAATTTTTGTTACTAGTCATCCAGGCAGTAAACGTGCAAGGTAAGGTCTCTAATTTAATATCAATTTAACGACTTCACTGGGAATGCACAATATTTATAAGTAAAACCCATTTGCTTAACAGCTCAAAAATATTTTTTTGTTTACTATTACTAAAGCAAATAGCTTGGTAGCATAGAGCCCACAATATTGAGAAAACTCAGAACTGATTATTGAAAACAATAATGCCTTTTGAAGATTCATTATTTAAATTTATTTTATAAACAACCTCACATGCAGACAAAAGCCACAAACCACCATGATTCTATGTCCTGAACTCGATAACTCTACTAAATGATGTTTCTGGGGTGAGTTGAGAGCTGGACTGGGAGTCTGCTGCAGCTACTTCATATGTGAAGAGGGAGGCTTGGATGAGAAGTTTCTACTCTTCTCCTACAGGAAGGACACTGCAAGAATCACAGCTTGCAATTTCTATTTGTCATAACCACAACTGCCAGGGAAATCCCAAAGACTAGGTTTTCATTATAGACAAAACTAAATTTGTCACCAAGGCTTACTGTTGAGGCTACCCTACCATTCTCACTTTAAGAACATATCTCAGTTGTGAATAAATTTGTCAGATTTCAATCGTTTACTCCTCAGTAGTCTCTACTAGAGGTCTGCACCGAGCTGAATTTCTGTGTACGGTGTTTTATCCAGACTTTTTAAAGATAATTTTGAGAACCACGAAAAAGATGTTAATTGTCACCATTTTGTTGTGGAATCCAGTACTACCAAACTTGAAAGCCAGAATCTTGATTGTGCTTGGAAGGGGAAGGCGCAGAAATAATAGGGTGGGTTATCTGGAGACAGATTTTGGTTTTGCTTGCAAATATTCTGTCCACATACAGTGAATTACTGGCCTTTGGAAAAAACCACAAAGGACTGGGAATTGGCTTCAGTTTAGCCTTTAGCTTGTTAGAACAGTCACATCAATTATGCTGTGCATCTGCAATTTCTATTTGCACAAATATAAAGTGCAGAGTTCTGTTGCAAATAGTTTAGATCAATGTATGTCTTATGTTTTCTTTGTGAAAGGGACATTAATAGAGAGTGGGTGTAAGGGGAGTAGTCTGTATTAACAAAAAGGAAAAGGCATTTTATTTTTCAGCTATTTTTGCCGTGAGAAACAAAGCCTAAAGTTTGACTGAGGTCTGTTATCTTTACAAAAGTCTGCAAAGCAGAGCTCTTCAAAGGCAGAATCTTTCAGGGCATTAGCTATTGCTATTGTTCTGTTAAAAACTTTCTCGATAATATAAAATCTCTCCTGTTTTCAATTGGAAATGTTCAATTGAGTATAGGACAAAAAAAATACTTTACAGTCAATGAAGCCTGTACCTATTTCTACCAGCTGTGAAATAAATGCAGCTTGGAAGTTGTTGGAAAATCTCTCATCATGACTTTTTCTTTCTTTCTTTTCATTTTTCACCCATACTTTTCCATTCTTCCTTGAACCGCAAAGAGTGCATTAATTTCCATAACATATAAGCTGGCATGTCATAACCTGAGTTTATAATATTACATTGTGCACTGACATTAACACCCATTGACCACAGCAGGCATGACATGTATTCTTCAACAGGAGAATACAATCCTTTGAATTGGTAATGCCTTCCAAATAAGCTTGTAAATCACTGGTTGAGTTCCCTAGTCTTGCAGATATTGGCAGATTGCAGGGGACCGAGAGTAGGGAAGGAACTGAGCATGAGGCAGGGCTGGCAGCCAGATTCTACAAGGTCTGGACAAGTTCAAAAGCCAGCTATTGCTTTTATTCATCACACCACCTGTTTCTCCCCTAACACTTTATTTTTATTAAAATGTAGTGATTTTTTGTTTTAAATTTTTATATGAAAAGAAACATTCAGATATTTTATTTTACACATGAAATGTTTCTTCAGGTTTTACTTCCTAAAGAGAGAGCTCTGCACCTAGGCATCACTACTACCGTTAATATTAATACTATGACAATGCTCCAAATATATGAGGTTACAAGTTACAGGAATTGTACTTTTGGTTCGCTGGAAGCAGTAGGATTGAAAGGGAACCAATTTTTAATAGTAAAGTGATTATAAAATCTTCCATCAAATCTAAAAGATCAAGCAACATTTTTTTTTTTTTTTAATATAAATAAGAATGTAAAAGTCATGTGTAGTGGAGGTTTTCATTGTCAAGGTATGTTCACTTATTAGTTTTCTGAAAATAAACATGAAGTAAATGAGAAATTCAGAGGAGATATTTGAAACATTTTAAGACATTAAAATATTTAAAATTTTTCATATTTTCTTCTATTTACCATAAAAATAATTTAGTAGAGCCATTGTAAACTCATTTGGATGTTGGTATTCGTTAATCTTATAATTTGAAATATTAGATAAATTTTTGAAGTCTGTCTTCCTAGCATACAATTGATAGAGGAGACACTTTCACATGTGTACTCCAACGGCATTACAGCTCTTCAGAGTTTATAGCTGGCCCATTCTTTTTGCTGAACACGAGTCCTTTATATGACAAACACCGTGCTTAAGGGACATACTAAACATATCCTATCTCTGTCTATACCGAAAATCTCCTTTTGTATCCTTTGTCATCAGCTTCCAATAGTATTCTCTCTCTTCAGGTACTGTTCAGTGTCTAGCTCAGGTGTGGGTCCTGGCGATACATTATAAAGCATTTTCTGTATGCTGCTGATATACTTACCATGGACAGGCTTTGGCTTCCTTTTCCCCGTTATTTCTACAGCCTTCCTCCTCCTCTGGATGATTTTGAGGAGACAGGCTGCTATTGTAGTCTTTCAGAAACACTAATGTTCTTTATCAGTATATATCTTCAATGCCGTACTTTTTAATGGTGACATCTTTTGAAACTGTTAAGTGTTTGTCTATATTTGTGAAGTCTTTCAAGTTGTTACATCCATACATTAAGATGGAAGAAACACTTGAGTTGAAGGTTCAGTTTGGTCTTTAGGTTTTACATTATATTTTTCGGCTTTATAAAACCTGCCCAACACTCCAGGAGTCAGATCAACAAATAGTGGTCCTGGATGGTCCTTAACAAGCTCTTTTAAAAGGCTTGGGTGAAATTTGCTTGGATGTGCTGATTTGAAAATATCTGATGTTAGTAGCTGTCATTTAGCATCCTCTTGAGTTGCTCTTGACATGGAAAGTGTTTAATTCCCTTTTTCACTAACAAAGAAAAGAAATACTTATTGCTTTCCCGGCATAACTACTTTGAATGGTATCACCTTCACCTAATGCACCACTTCCATTTAAGGTTTCTTTAGCTCCTAATAAAATTTTCAAAGCCCTCCTTCCTGTTGTTCTCAGCTCTGACTCACCTCTGTGTACACTTGCTCCCCACATCATTTTTCCTAAAGTTTGTAGCTTTCAACTCTTTGGTGTAATCAATGTTCCTTTTTCTTTCTATCTGCTTTATATGTGCATTCAAGATGCTTCAGCATGGGCAGCCTGAGACTTGAAACATACATCCTTCAGATTGAATGTCCCTATTATACCTCACACTTTCCCTTATGCATTACAGATATGTGCTAGAGGAGCTAATCTTCCTCTACTTCAGTGTGATTTGGTGGTCCACAGCAGCCATTGACTCCCATCTCATTTTGTGCTCCAGCTATTGGCACGTGGTCCCACAAGAAATCAAGATCAATTCTTTCCAAGTTCTCAATGCCTCTGAAACACCTAATGTCATTTTGACACTCTTCCCCTTTTGTCCACCTTGTCCATCTGTCTTTCAGTAGTTCATGGTGTCATATGTTCCTGCTAGATTTCAGTAACACCACAAAGATCACATTTATATTTGTGAGTATTTCCAGCTGTTCTTGTTTATTACTCAGATTTCCTGCACTGGTCTATAGGCAAGTCATGAATGTGTTCACTTTGTCGTTTGGTGCCCTGATTAATTACACACGCACACACACACACACTCCCCCCCAATGTCTTAGTTCTGAACTAAACAATCACTTACTCTTTACCATTTGTTGTTGTCAGTGTAATGATCCCCTGACTAATCTCATTACACTTGCTCCCTGGAAGATTGTTTCCTTTCATCTGGGTGGGAAGCACTGCCCTCATTGCCCTCCCAGAAGGGAAGTAATGATCCACAAAAGAAAGCTCTCCTCATTTACTTCTCCCCTTTATGTGACAGGGAGAATATCTGAGATGATCTTTCTTCTCCTTCAGGCTTATTTCAAATCACTTCTAATCATTTGAAATCTGTAAAGTAGTTTGAGAAGCTGCATCTTATATGTGCTTATAGATCCTTATCAACAAATTTGGAAGCCAGCTAACCCGAGGGCATATGTGCAACCTTGTGCAGGTAGATACAGGCTCCCTCCCACCTCCTAGCAAGGAGGCCAGGCATAAGCCAGCTCCCATCTGAAAAAGAGATTACCATGCTACCTTGTCACTCTTGGTTGCTTCTGACCAGTAATCACCTCCAAGTTACGTTTCCTATCTTGCAAACTCCTGAAAATCCTCCATTTGCTGCTGCTGTGCATCTGTTTGTATGTGCCTTTGGCATTTAACTTGCATGCTAAGGCTCATTGCTCAGCTCTTTTTCCTCATTAATAGGAAGAGATTACCCATGCTGGGATGTCAAATGATGGGGCTAATCAAGGACCAGTGACACTGCCACCAAGCCCTCATCAAGTTGCAGCCCAGTGTACGCATCTTATAAATCTAGTCAAAGGGCCCTGACACATAATGTGATGGACAAACAGAAATGTCCTAAAGATGGCCCAAACGATTACCCACAAACTATTTTGCTTGAAACACAGAATCTTCAGTCATGTTCTTTGAAACCCTCCTCTCTGAAGCTAGGAAATGCTCTAGCACCAAGGAAAGGGCTAGTGCTACCCAGTGCAAAGCATTTCAGCCTACTGCTACGTTGGCTCACCACTGGATTAGCAACCTGCAGAGTCTTTATAAATTTGAGCCTCTACCACTTCTATTGTCAATTTTTTTTTTCTGTCTTCAAATACCAAGCCTGCCCAGCTTGCTGTCTTTACTGCAATGGCTTCATTCTAGAATGTGACAGAGGGCTAATCATTTGGCCACCAGACTCCCTTGTAAAACTCTGCCAAGACACAGCAGGAACTGTCATAGGCATCCTTGATTAAAATTTTGTTTGAAAATTAATCTATCTGCAAAAGTCAGGCATGGCTATTCACTACATGCTTCCAATCACTTGTTTATACAGAGCCCCCCTTTTCTTCCTAGATCTAATTTATATACAACAGTAGTTAGAGGCTCTATAAAGCTGAAAAATAATCCATGACAATAGCACTACTAAGGGCAAATCAAGAAGGGCAGCCAGATACAACACCCCTTTATGTAAATGGGGGTTGTACCTGTAAAGGTCTGTTTTAACTCTGTCTTAATGCTCAGGTACTGAGTACAGGCTTTCTGTAATGTTTGCCATTTCCATTTTGAGAATGAATGAGTCAGAGTCTCTTCCAAATCACTGCTAAGCTATGACCATACAGTGCAGGATTCAGCCTCAGAATAATCTAGATAGAACTGTGCTCTGTCTTTTACTACTTTGTAAAGCTGCTGCTTTTTCACAGCTGTAAAAACATTCCATAAACCAAACCCCTATTCATCCTAAACATAATGATCGGGTTTGCAGAGAATGAAAACAGAGAAAATTTGTTGCATGGTAGAAGCAAGAGCAAGTCAAACCCAAAATCTAGTGGACTTTGTTAAAGGCTACATTAAACAGACATTCAAGGCTCTGAGTAAAATTTAGAACAGTACAATGATGAACATTTTAACTTTTTCTATTCAGGAATTTTTAGGTAAAATGCAAACATTAAGATATATACTGAAAGTACAAAAAAGGGTCTAATAACTGCATTCCAGAAGAAAGGGATCTAATGTGATAATGGAAAGTCTAACCTCTTTTCAGCTGAGCTGAGATTCCAATTTTCTGCATCACTAGCAATGATAATGTTACACAAACAGTGTTCAATCATTAAATTAATTCCCATTAAATCAATGTCCTTAAAGGCCAAACAGTCCTTTAATAATTACCTGATTAAAATGATGTTAGCATAACATATTAGTTAGAGCATATTTATATTTCCTTTCCCAATAATAAAGCGTTTCTTTCCACCCATTTTGCTGAAACAGTGGCAAAGAGGCAAAAGTTGGGGAAGGAAGCATGTCGTATCACCATGTAGCAAATGGCTGTGGTCTATCTTCTC
The DNA here is from genome assembly GCF_963210335.1 of Falco punctatus. Taxonomy (NCBI): domain Eukaryota; kingdom Metazoa; phylum Chordata; class Aves; order Falconiformes; family Falconidae; genus Falco; species Falco punctatus. The sequence continues at coordinate 73,574,908 of NC_137580.1, forward strand.
CTGGTATTGGTGATACTTCAACAGCATACATTAATCAGATTTGCATTTCTATTATGTAGTTTTTACAGTATGAATCTTAAAAAGCTAAAGGAATTAATTCCTAGCTTTTGAGTCCAGACCCACAAAATAAATGACTTATTTCAGATATTGCAACTTTGCAGTGGTTGAATTCCATCTTTCTGTGAAATTAGAAAAATAATGATGTTTTCAAATGAAAATCAAAGCACATCATAGATAAAAGAAAATGTTACAAATAATAGTGTGCAGTAATTTAATACCAGTAACTTGTAGTGACTTGTGCTACATAATTGCAGAGATAGGGGATAGATACACTTTAAAGTGCTTCTAAATTTTTGCCAAATGTATCACAAAACTACATTTTGTTTTTCTCTTCTATTATTACAAAAGAAGAGTAATGGCTGCAGCTAAAGTTTGAAATGGAGGCATCTACTTGTATTTGCTGAAGTTACTGGGAGCTCTTAGATGAAGCATTACTAGATTTATACTACACATATCCAGATGCCAAAATATCATGCAAAGTCTCCGTATTTGAAAGCAAATCTTTTGATTGCTGTAACTATGACCAGATTGGAACTGTGAGGCTGGCTGCCCAACTCTAATGAATAAGTTGGACAAAATCTCTCATATTAATGCTGCTAAAATGCATTGTTTTACTAGAAGATTTAGCAGGGTTTCAAATTTAATTTTGGGGTTACCCAATACAGCACTACTCAATCACATAATCATAAATAATAGTGCAATAAGCCTAACAATTTTACCAACAGCTGTTTGCTCAAAAGAAGCTTTGACCAGATAATATTTCACTGCTACTTTTACAACATGGGACAATAATTTTACATGGTATGATTCTAGACATACACACACGCAGAGGCAAACACAAAATGGAGCTCAAAGTACATATGTAACAAATATGAGGAGCTTCCGAGGATCCTACCCTGTAGCACTGCAAGGTGTGCTTTTAAGATTGCACCTGACTGCATGCCTGTATAAAGGCACTATTTGGAGCCACCATGAATGCATCAAAATGATACATGCATACTCTTATTTTAAAGAATATGGGCACCTGATCTTACCAAATCACCTTGCAGGCTGGCAGCCTTCTGATTAGATTTCAGGAGATGCTGAGACCCAGTCTCCCTATTACTAATGGCTGGATTCAAATGCTCTGCAGCCTCAAACAATCCACCACAATTATCATCTACGGTACATATTCATAAGTGGCTAAGAAGTTAACTGTCACATATAGTTTGCATAGTGGTGGCCTTTCCACAGAATAATGGCAGAGTTTTACATAGTACCTTCCCGGATGGCAAAAAACCCCTGTGCACAATGGACTGAAAACAGGCCATCTGTACATGCAATTAACATTAAATCGAACAATGTCATTAATGAGGTATTAAAGTGCTGCTTTAGCTAAGAGCCTGTCAGGGAGGACATTATGAGCACGAGGGAGAAAGTCCCCTTTGGCTGAAACTGAGCCACTATGAACCAAGTCAAACAAAAGACAATTCAGTGAGATCATAAGGATAAACAGTAATTCCAGTAGAGCCTCCACAGCTTTTGACAGGTACTTTTCCCCATCATCATTTTTTTTTTTTTTTTTACCTTTACACAGCTCCAAGACTCAGATTTTGGGGGTGAAGGGAATTTTTTTAAAGAAGATCATATACTGAAAGATAGTTTTTGGCTTGAACTTTCAAAGTATTATGAAATGCTTTATAAATCTGTTCTTGCAAGCTTTCCAAGCATCCATCATAACAGAGTGCCACCTGACTACTTTGGAGGCAAGTGAATCACAGACATCTTGGCTACATCAGTTTAGTTTTCATGTCACTAATTCTAGTTATCCTTTAATTTTCAGGGTGTTTCTCTGCAATGAACTCCTAACCTTACAGAATTCAATCATCAGTAATGCAGAAGCTCTAGTTATGTTACTAAATAACACATTTTAAAATTTAGACTAAAATTCTCCTTCAAGGGACATCCTGTAATATTGTTACCAAAGTGATCTCTAAAGCTCAGATAACCTAAAGTAGTACGACAGGTCATAGGAAGAGTGGAAAGAAGAAAACCCTTGTCCTTTTAAGTTTCACTTAGAATAATGCTATAATGTCATTTATTGATGAAAATAACTAAGACAAATGTTTATGTTTGAAAGATGAATAACCTGTTTTTTTACTGCAAATCAGATATCAACCTGCTTAAGATCATGACTCGGATTTGTCGGAAGTGAAAAGCGACTTCAAAGATGACTTTACTGGATTGTGAGGATTTTCCTCTTTAAGAGCAGATACAGAAATGAAAGAAGCTATTGTAAGAACAGAATACATGCTTATACCTAAAAATGTTCTATTAGCAAGTATATCTGGGTGTGAACTACGAACACTCCCACTCAACAGATTTATTATCAGCATTCCTTAACAGCCTGTTTGCAGAAGACTTTCGATCTTTCCCCTTCACTGTTACCTTTATTCTATCCCAGTGTGAAGGAAGTAGACTCTTCAGTCAAAACCACATATTTCTTCATCTCCATTTTTATCTGGTGAATGGGGTATCACACATTTTTAAGCCAATACCATCTCACTAACTTCAAAAGCACTGAAAAGGTGAAGTCCTACTTTATGATCTTTCACTTCCCTACTGACAGTAGAAGAACAAAAATTAAGCAGCATGAGGTTCCTACAAGATAATGCTGCTGTAATGAAGGCAATCCTCTTAATTTGCATGCTGGGAAGCTGAGTAAATAAATAAAAAAAAAAAAAACCAAATAAAAACCCCAACAGCGCTCTTTTTCTCATATTTGCTGAGAGCGGACCTTCATCTCAGCAATCAGGGAAAGCAACGGGTTGGTTAACTTAATAAAAAAATTAATTTTGTATCTTTATATGCTTCCTTTCCATATTAATTTTGGCCTACTCCTTTTATACACATTTTAATATTACAAGAGGTCTGAGGAAAAAAATATCTCAACAGCTGAAGAACAGAGACTCCTGTCAGCAGCATCAAAATCTCTTTGCTGCTCCTGCCTTTACAGTTTACAGGCAATTTTCCTGGCACCTACCCACCAGTTGGTGTTACGAAGAAAAGCTGCATGGGTGGATGCAGCTATGGCACAACTGTTGCAGAGGAGGGACTCCCCACAAACCAGAAAAGCAATGGAGAACTACCATGGGTTCCAAACAGCCCAAACTGCCAACTTAAGTGTAAGCTTCTGTGAAGAAAAATCGAATAGCAGGGCAAGTTGGGCTTGCTTTTTCAGTTTCTAAGCATCTTCGCAGATAAAAATGTGGGTTACAGTCCTCCTCCATGCAAGAACCATTCAGTTCCTGGCTAAATTGGTCTACCTCACTTTCTCAATTAAATATATATTACACACAGGTGAACTCTGAAAAGTCATAACTAATTATTTAATCTGATTCTAACTACATTCTTTACCCAAATGTAGTATAAAATCATATTAGAAATCAAAGCGGTTAAAGAAAATATTCTGAGTAAAATATTCACCTTAGGATGCTTTTGAAAGAACAGAGGAAGATGGATAGGTGCCACAGACACCCAATTCTACTTTCCCTTTTGCCTCATTTGGTTTTGATCACCATTTATACTATAGCCAGGCAGACATTACCTTGTCACAGTCAATTAATCAGGCTTGGAGCTAGTCCTAGGGTAATGAAGGTGTTTTTTGGGCTTTCACACTGCCATTTATTCTCCACCTCCTCACAGAAGTTGTGTCAGGCACAACATCTCTAAATATACTGCCTCATGTACCCAGTGCTATTACTCAAGCGAGCAAGTGCACACAAGATATAGAAATCCATTATTTTAGATGCCTCTGAGAACTGCCTGAGCCTTAACTTCAATTTAGGGGAAAATCCAAGTATATCTCCTGGCAGTTTAATACTAGTGATATCACATTGCTGCAAACAAATGCCCACACTGTTGAACATTTTACTTGGAGCATGGTTATTCCTTGGAATTACATTTTCAAAATGAGACAATCATCTAAATCTCTGAAATTGGTATGCACATAAAGCTACATCCAATGTCTGCAAATGTGCACTGTCTGTATACATGACAATGATTCTTGGGAGATATTGTCAGTTCCAGTGATCACTTGTAGTTTCCAAACACATTTGAGACACAGAACACAACCGCCAAAATTTAGTTAGTTTTGAATGCTGTTAAGAGGGCTGACCAAACCATTGAGACGTATGGAAAAGCAACATGGATAACACAGGGCTGTAGTACCTCTTTCAGAGAGATGACTTTATGATGTAAGCCTAGATTTAATAAAGTAAAATGAGAATTTGGGGGTTTCACATTTAAAGGTGGAAGTATAATGCTACAAACACACCTGCTGGTGTGTGTGCTAGAAAAAGATGGAAATTGTTTTTTTTCTTAATATGTTTGGTATCTGACTTTCATTTTCCCAGCTTAGTGCATTTTAGGTTCAGCAATTCTGTTCCTCTTGTTAAAGGAAGATGTCAAGACTTGGCATTAGTTTGAAGAGCAATTAAAATAGTTAATTAATGAGACTGGCATTTAAGTTTTGCTTTCTATCAGAACATATAAAACATATTTTTATGAAGGAAGATAGATAATATCTCCCTTTTACAACCGAGAATTGATATACAAATTATTAAATGAAGTATCTATGGTCAGCCAGAAGATGAGGTGCAGAGTCAAAACTGGGAACTAGGTCTTAGAACTAAAGTCTTTATATGGGATCTTTTTTGTTTTCTAAACTTAAAAAATAATTAGGTTTTATTGCATGTGAAGGTATAATTGATTTCTAACATGTTTTTTTTCAAAATGCTTTCAAAGTTTTCCTCTGAATATTAAATACATAGAGATTGGTGTACAGTTAATTAAGAGAAAATGTCACTAAGATACGTTGTTACAGCATAATGGTTTCCTGCTGATATGGATATGCCAAGAGTGAGATAAGCAAGATGAAGCAACTTATTCAGCAACAGCACACTCCAGGCAGTGCATTTCAGGAGGATTCTATCACAACTTGGGTAGTAATTCAAGGAACAAGACTGAGAATTCTGAGCAGCTTTAACCATCCGCAAAGTATTATAACGACATAAAAGTGCCAAAGCTTGGAGTCTATTTTATTGCTTTTATGAAATGTAATTTAAACAAGGCAAACAGTAAGTTTTGCTCATTTACTGGGCATTATGAACATAATTGACCATTACTGACACCATTGATGACCAATCAAAACCTCCAGTTGTGACCAGAATTTTAAACTAAACAAACATAAGGGGATAAAAAAAATGGCTCACCAGTGATGCTTACATAATTTCATAACTTTGCTAGGTTAAGAAAGAGTGTTAAAAATTCTGATGAAAATAATACTTTTGTGGGTAATACTTCAAGCATCCATTATCGTGTGGTCAAACTGTATTTATAAATACATCAGAATTGTTTGTTTTGTTGTAATCACTGAGAAGTGATTAAATCTTGAATGATTCAGACATTTTAAAGATATTTTCTGTTATAGCAAAAAAGTCCCAAAGATAAAAACCTGCCTGGTTTTGTTTCTTACAGACAATGCCAAGTGAAACAGAACCTTGCATCTTACCTGCATAATCTACAATCCTGCCAGACCAGGTCAGAAATACTTCCTCTTACACAAAAATGAAAAGTAAAATGAAGGGAATAGGATAAGGGAGAGACAAAGCCTTTCATACAAAATGCAAAACATAGTAATTTTCTATGTAACTTCATTATTTTGTTTACATTCAGCTCAATTCTTTTAAACTAAGTAAGCTTATCACTGTATTCCTGAAGGAAAATTTGAGAGGCTGCTCTCAAAATAAAATCCTCTAGAACATTCCTCTGCAAGTTCTTGGTAAAAAATACAGAGCATTTCACTTGTCTCAAAAAATGGTCTATTATACAAAAAGGCTTGGGGATAACTCTAAATCCTGAACTTCTGCTCCTTAAATCATTGGTTTTCTCTCGTAATGGTGAGAGCAGAGTGCTCTCTAGAGTATTGCATAACAAGAGCCCATAAACTAGTAGGAAGCTGATAGAAAACCTTCAGGAGAATAAACTAGGTTCTCAGCAAGTATAAATAGACATTGTGCCATTGCAGTGAGTTGATTCAGTTAATCTCGATGAAGTTTTTAGTAAACCCAATTTTCCCTCTGAGACAGTGCTTTGGTCCTTGTTCATATGGCTGTTTTCCAACATTGGCGTGCTCTAGTGAGGGCAAAGTTTGAAGGAATAGCAATAATACCAGGGCTGAAGAGAAAGAAAATGCAGTTGTACAGAACAGCACAAAAGCTGAGCAAAGACTATAAAATATATCACTCAGACTGGATGAGGTAGGAAGGGACCTCTAAAAGTCATCTTCTTCAAACAGCCCCCCGCCCAAGCAAGGCCACCTAGAGCCGGTTGCCTGGTACTGTGTCCAGATGGCTTTGGAATATCTCCAAAGATAGACACTGCACAAGCAACCTCGGCAACCTGTGCCAGTGCTCAGTTAGCTGGGTGGCCCCCAACATGTTCTGGTGCATGGGGTTGTTCCGCCTCAGAGGCAGGACTTGGCACTTCTTTTTGTTGAGCTTTGTTGAATATATAATGATAGATAACTGGGGAGGCGCCAAGTCAGTGGGGAAGAGCAGTAGAGCAGCAGGACCAGTGGGGGCATGAGTGATACCCAAGACCACAACACTAATGGTGAGGACCAGTTGAAGTGTTAGGCAGGCAGAAAGCAAGACCTGTGAGGAGTGGATTGAGAAGCCAAGGGAAAATATCGAGGGAGAGAGAGAGAGAAAACCCACTGAAAAGGAAATCAACATCTTCTGTCCAACTGGCAAAGAGTAATTTTGAAAAGCAGCACAATACAGAGCTTCTCCCACTTAGTTTTCCGAGATAAACAAGTGGAAAAGAACAAATTCAGAAGCCTGGCACTAGATTTCAACACCACTGAATTAAAACACAACTCCACAGTCTGAATCTACAAATTTGCTTCAATCTTTAAACATAAATACTCGGAGATAATAGATGTTATCTGAACTATTCATGCCTGAATGAGTAGTTTAGAATCAGAAGCATTTGATTTTAGTATAACACACAGCACTGCATGGCCTATATCACTAAAAAGTCTTTGCCTTCTTAGTGGTCATAGTATATTGCAGATTCAGTGGGTATATTGGGTAGTAAGAGAAAACGTTTCAGTGCACTGGACATAGTATTTTGTTTAAATGAAGGGCTTGAGTACTGAATACCCCCCCTCTCCCCTTTGCAGTTTACACACTTTTGTATTAATTAAGCTTCTCCAGTTACATTGCAGTTTTATCCTCAAAATTGTCTCTTGTAATAAAAAAAAAATCACATGTATCTTACAAATACAAAAATAACGTGTATAAATACACACACACACACACTGATTTCTCTAATGAATGAATATAAAATTAAAAGGGCAACTGTGAAATTCTACCTCTATGTTATGGAGTCTCAAAGGAGTATCTAGACTGGTCACTGCAACATGGGGAAAAAAATAAACGATTGAAAGCCAAGTTCAAGACCTGAGTTTAAATGATATAAGAAGCACTAACAATAAGTTTCAAACTACCTTTAAGGAAACAATTAAAAATACTTAAATTTTGTGACTATGACAGTAATTATAGCGCTATCTTAAAACCTATTGGCTTGGTCTGTACTGACTCCAGTCTACAAATGATGACAGTATTTTCCTCTGATGCTTCAAAAATTGCAAAAGGTTAAAACTTGTTAGTAGAATCTAATCAGAACATCAGAGTCAAGGCTGAAAGAAAACACAAAGTGACACAGTGGACCAAAGCTACCTGTTAAAATCTGCAGAGATTTTTACTCTTTCAGAAGAAACAAGCAAAAGAAGTCCTCCCTGTGTAAAACAAAATGGTTTATAAGTTTCTTAAAAGAGTGACTTGTATTTTTGCACCACAGGCCTCTTTTTGCCTTCAGAGCCTTGGCAGGTCTGGAGCCAGCCTGTGTGCTTGCAAATCTTTCCTCTAGCAGTAAAGAGTAAAGAAAGAGAAGACTACACCAGAACGTGCTTGCTAACACCAAACAAAAAATCCAGCACTATCAAAGCAGTCGTAATCCTCAGTTCATGCTGCTTTGTTCCTGTCAGTGCAGGATATGAAAGTATCTTTGACTGTATGTTTTGATAACAGAAATGAGTACCTTGTCATGTTTTAAATCAGCAGCTGAAAGACTTCTTAAGTGAACATGACAGTATTTGAAATGTCCCATGCTGCCACACTTAAGATATGCCAATCACAATTAATAGCAACAGATTTGCTACTCAAAACAAAAAACCCCAACCCAATCCTGCAGAGTTTATCAGCTGAATGAAGAGCTGATGAGTGAAAACAGAAGCAAAATTATCACAATAGCCAGCCTGTCAGTGGAAATTACTTTCATTTGTCTTTATTCACAAGGGTTAGTAAACAATAATGCTTCAGCTAATACAGTTTTTGTTATGTTCAAATTGAAAGTGAAACACTATTATAAATAGATCTCTTTTTTTTGCACTGGATTCCTGAGGTCTTCTGAGTCTTTATGTTGAAATTCATCTACATTTCATGTATTTTGGTATCAACCCTATTAAATTTGTGCCATTTTTCCTTATAGCAAATGAAGGACTGTCCTGCTTGTTGCTTGAAGGAGAGATGTATCTATAGCTTTGCCTCATTCAGTAGGAACCAAGTGAATATTTTATATTATTCTAACGAATTCTAAAGAGTTGTGCTGAAAATCCACTTGGTAGGGTGGTAAGATATCTCTCTCTCTGTGTAAATGAATTCCTCTTAACTTCCAAGATCTGTGAATTTCTTTTTCTAAAGTCCCACAACTGTTTTGGTGCTTCCAGCTTTCAAATCCCACCAGGGAGTTTTAATAATGCTGAGTTGAACCTGATGACACTCTTACAATGGGGAGTGGATGCAGATCTCCTTGAACAAATTCTTTTTATTTCCCTTTTACAGTAAATTCTGCTTTTTTTTTTTGCCATCTGGTCCCTTTTCTTTTCATCTAATTTCTTCCTCATCTCATGCTTAATTCAAGGTTTCCCCCTAAGCCTTCCTCAAGTGCTCATTTTTACTGACTGGTCAAAACAACCTTTTCTTTGTAAGCTAACTGAGCATGGACTGAAGGGCTCCTTTGCAGGCTACCACTCTGGACCAAAGACTTAGGAAACTTTGGCACACCAGGCAACACAGGCTTACTTGGGTGGACATAATGCAAACAATTCAGATAATAATTCATGAGATTGAAGTGTGCGGTTAAATTACTTTGCCTCCTTTAAAACTTTGCTGGGCAGTCTCCTATAAAGCTTTTAGAGACTAATGATGTTGGAAGTACAGCAGGGATGCTAAGGCTAATACCAAGCAATAAATGTATGTAAAATTACTCACATTCATGCAGTAAAGAAACTAATCCACAAGTTTTAACCTAACAAGCAGACAGATATAATGAGTCTAGCTCTGTAACGGACCAACTGCTCTCTCACAGTTGGATTCCCTAAATGGTTACACTGGGAATATTTTGGACAGAAAGAAAACTTTATAAACCCACCCACATACATCCAAAAAACTTCTGTAGCTCTTAGCTAACTCTGAAGTCTTTGGTTTTCTTTAAAAAAAATCCACAACAAACATGAAACAATTTTCAGCTCTTCTCAGCTGGCCATCACTGCTCAATGAAACGATAGTTTCAAAAGTAATGTCTCTAGGTGTTTAAAATCATACCTCTTGTAGAAATTCTTAGCTTCAGCTTTTCTTCTTTCTTTTTGGATGTTGTTTCATATTTTATTTTCATGTACACCTTTAGCTTTTATGGATGTAATCTGATTGTTTCTAACAGGGAGTAATGTAATTTCTAAGTTACAGATCAAAAAAAAATACATCTGGGAGTTTTGAGGCTGCATGCAGTGGCCATGGCTTTTTGTAGAGCAGATGCTCCACACAATTACAAATAGGTATACCTGGGGTGCAGGTAGTGACTGATGAACAATTACATAGATACGCCAGAAGGTATTTGTTTCATTTTGTTGTCAAGCATTATTACCTAAATCTTCTTTGTTCTCATATGAAGCTGTGCTTTCTTATTCCACTTTGCATTACAACCTTAATTTGTAGGCCAAAATTTTAAGTAGTGTGTAACAAGCCAAGATCTATAGCCCCTGATGTCTTTAGGATGCATGGTTAAAGCTCTGCCAGAAGAGGTAGATTGTGAAGGACTTGGGAATATAAACAGAATTGGGAAGAGCCTGGGCTACACCAGATGCTAGAGGGTATTGAAAAAGCATCCATGGAGACCAGAGAAGGTTGAGTCTAAACATTAGACAGGAAAACTGAGATAAATAAGAAGAGAGAGGAAAGAACATCAGATGCAATAAGACCATTTAGCACTGGTGACTAGTACTAAACTTATTCAAAAGTCAAATCCCAACATTTTCTGTCTGACTGCATAAGAACATAGCACTCGGGTTAACTATGACCAATTCTCCAGCAGATGATGAGAAACACTTATTTTTCCCAGCAAAACATCATCTTTCTGTAATTAGACAACTACAAATCAAAACAAGCTAGCATGTAGTGCTTCAAACTTCTCACAGTTCCCACACTGAGTAGCCAAGACTCTTAGAATCCTTATAGCACAAGGCTTTGTAATGCTTCCAGTCCCTTGTGGGCTGTGGGAGGGAGGCAGGGAAGAAGAAGGTCTCTATAGTAATGGGGAGGATATATAGGTTTTCCCTCTGTCTCTTACCTTGTTGCACAAAGGATCCATACACAAACCACATGGAGTTGTAGAGGGTTGTGGAGGTCATGGATCCCATCTGAAGACGTGGGGGGTTGAGCCAGTTCAAGAGGTAGACCAATAACCCTACTAACAGCACAGTGCCAGCTATGCATGCCCACAGGGAGAGGTCAAATGGTGCCAGGCAAGCAAACATGTCCACTGTCTTCTCTGCCTTTCGAAGCAACACGCCCACTGAGTAGTCCATGTAACGTGTTGTGAAGTCCACCACATTTTCTCTCTCAGGGGTGATGGTTAAGGCAGAAATCCCTATATCAGCTCTCTGAGGAAAGAGGGAGAGAGAACAACATGCATAAGCTGGAGCTTCAGTAAAGATCTTTCCTCTGTGATTTATTAGCAGCTAAATTTATGAAGAAGCAGATGCCAAGGCCAAAATCTAAAGCATCATCATGCGAACACAGAAACGTGAGTAAGGCTTGACAAGAATAGCTGTACCACCTATCTTAGTTTCTGTAAGCAAATCTCACTTGGTGAACTCGGGCACATTAGCTCTCCATATTGTTATTTTCCAAGGAATCAAAATACTGCAAATACAGATAATAGCTGGAGGAAACCTACTTCTGGTCATTCTCAGCTTGGCTTTCTGAAGCCATCATTGTCATAGTGGCAAAAGGCAGACCTTTTGACTAACATTTCCAATTACAGGAAATTAGTTGCTTGACAGAGCCGCCCGATATGCAAAATTTTGATGGCATGATGATTGCAACAAAAGGCCACTGCACTGGAGGCACTTGAAATTCTGAAAAACTTCAATTTTAGCTGCGGAGTCTGAAGTGCAGAAGAGCAGATATTTCACAGAGTTCCTTTACTATTAACTCCTCTATATCCTCCTGCTAAGCAGTTCTCTATGTCAACCTGTCCTGCAGCTACCTTGGACTTGCTTTGTGCCATTTACATTTTTTATAATTTGAAGAACCCTTTTCAGATGAGAAGAGAATGAATAGCATTCCTTGATCTTATAATTATATTTCACAGCATGTCTGGGTATTAGGTCTCCAGAGACACCAGGTACAACTACAGCAGGTGTTATTTTACTTTTCAGAGGTACAATTAGAACTGCAGTGAAAACAAGAAAGGGTATTTAAAGCAGACACATTATCACCATATTAAAAAGACCAAATAAAAAAAAGACTTTAAATTCTAGATATTTTAATATGAAAAAGAGTGCTTAAAATACTTTAAGCTGCTACTAGTTTGATTTAATCCATTCCTGTTCTGTCTAAAGCAGTATGTGGTCCTTTGGAAGGGGGTGAGGAGAGAACAAAGACTTGAAAGTAGAATGTCAAATTTTATTAACACTCCCGAATTTCTTTCTTCTTGTCCAAAGAAGGCAAAGATTTCTAGCTCCTTAGAAATGTGATGAGAAATATTAAGTGGGAAGCTATGGCCACTGAAACTGATTAGAATCAAATTTGCAAATCATCTGGGCTCTTTTATGCCATCTGCATAACACTGCAGCCCATGGTACAAACATACCTTTAATCACAGTGCACTTCAGACTTCAGTTTAAATGATGTTACTTCAACTTTATATTAATTGTTCACTGGTTTGAGAAAGTAGCAGAAGATAGCTGGAGGCTTGATGATTTGGACAAAAGCATGTTTGAAAATACTGATTTGCTTAAAAGCCATGAATTAGAGCTTCAGCTTTAATTTAGGGGTTAGATACTCTAGTGTCTTAAGTGAAGCAGTGTTGATGTGCACAGCTGAAAGCATGTCTTCATGAATTCACTTCATGTCCCTTTCTAACAATTTTTTGTGAGTGATGATTTAACTGTCCTTTGCACAGGGCAACAGTAAACTCAGTCAGTAATCCAAGAAAAAATTTGATTAGAATTGTCCATGGAAACATTCAGGTTGTCTGAGTCTCTATCCTCTGATAAGAAAACTTCTAGTCAACCAGTGACTTGAGTGATTCACAGTATCTGCTAATGGTTAAGTCCTAGCTCCAGTGAGCAAGTCACAAATCAGCCATCATTTGAACTGTTTTCCACAATTATGAATATAAATGTATTTAAAAAATAATTTACAAATTTAAAAGTCCAACGCTCTGTACCAATTGCTGTCAAACAGGAAAATACGGTTATATTTAATGAATAGGGTGGTTTTGGTTTTTTTTCCTGAATGTATATCAAAAGGTGAAATAGGAATTCAGGGTTAAAGGAGGACACGTGGAAACACAAAGTCCTAGACTTACCCCCTGCTGTTTAACTTTAGCTGTGTTATTAAGTAGCAGCATGTTACTAAAATACTTCCCTATCACACTAGATTATTGTTATATTTGTAAGATGTTTAAAGATTCTCCACTGAAAAGCAATACATGTAATTAAAAATACTTTTGACAAATAATAGATCACTGTAGGACTGAACAACTAATAGATTTTTTTCTCTGCCTTTTCCCCCCATTTTTTCAAAGGGAACATTTCTCCATGAGATACATTGAAGGGCACTGCATGAAAAAGCACAGTATGTGGTAGTTGTAGAAATATTGCTTCTATTTTACATCTCTGGGGAGCAGCCTTTCCAAATTTCCCAGCATTATGGTTCAACTCTGGTTGTCAGCCAGCTATGACAGAGGAACAATGTTGCCCTGATGGAAATGTTGCATTTCCTTTGTCATACTGCAGCAGCAACTGTGATATAATTACGTCTTGCAATTAAACAGTGGTAGTAAAGTAAAAAACAGAATGGAGAGAGATAAGTCCTGATTTCTCAGTACTCCTGTGTTAAGCTGTTTAAAAAAAAAAAAAAAAAAAAGAAAAGTTTACACTGAAATATGACAACTCATATTCTTAACTTGCTAAATTGAATCATAAGCACCAGTTTACCAGAAAACTGTTTAGCACAAAACCAAGCTTAAGCTTAACAGTTGATCTACTGACGGTGAGTGTCCTTAACTACATATAGATTCTGTCAACTTGTATCAAAATTGGAAAATGCAAAAAAATGAAATGCTTGTCATTAACGTGTCAACTTGGATCCGAGAAGACATCAGCTTGAAGAAGTTAAGGTTCACTTAGAGTTTCTGAAATAGAAAGGCAAATCCATGCAATTATGTCAATATTTAGATATAAAGCTGCCAATCTGAATTATAAACATGTAAAACTCTCCACTCATTAAGTTTTTGCAGTGCCAAAATCAACCAACTATCAGCATCTTGGATATCTAACACATTTCTGATGAATGAAAATGTGAGTCCCGAAACTGACTGAAAAAAAACGGCAGAGGGCATTATTTTTCTTTACGTGACCTGCTTAGAAATTTATGTTCCTTAAAAGCAGTTCTCCTGAGGTCATTGTAGAGCAACATTACCAGAATCAGAAAATCCAAACTACATGACCAAATGGATCTGATAGCATTGTTACTGGTGTCACAGAACCAACTCCATCAGCAAAGCCTAGAAATCCCTGAAACGTCCCTATGGTATTGCTTAAGCAAGCACATCTCGTACACATAGGAAGCTATCTGAGATGATTCCTGTGGTTCATGATCAAGAACAAAGAAAATAAATGAATCTACTTAAAATTGCTCCTGTGAGGCCTTTCATTTTATCCATTTTCAATGTTAAATCAAGTTTCAACAAATGCTGGAAGCAATAAACCATAGCCCTACAAGTTATGCAGTTATTAATATGGACATGCAAAAATTAATTAGAGAGACATTTTTGCTCAAGTTAACACACATACATTCAAATAATTCTCCTTTTACTCGGCTATTATTTTTTCTAGTCACTTTGTCCTCCCTGTGTGCTTTCTTCCTTCCTATGCTACTCCCCTTAGGAAGGTGTATTAAAAAAAAGAGCCTCATAAGTCTTGCAGCTTCTCTTAGAAATGTTTAGGCATGTATTTAGTTTTCCTTTTCTGATGAACCTAAGTGCAATCAGGCAGTTCTCCCTATGTCATTTACTCTGTGATGGCTCCTCATTGGAAAAAAAGTCCTAGCAACCGGGGTAGCAAGGTGAAATGTGGGAAATAATGGTTGATGGATATGAATATCACTGAGAAGTCCAGAGCCATGCTGGAAAGCCTACTGTCCTCCCCCAGAAGTAGCATTAACCACATCTCTTGCTTGTCACACAGGCTCATCCCTCTGGTAATGTGGACTTCAGGGCAACTAAAGGAAGTGCTGTGAAAAGACAGATAATTAACCGCAAGAGAAAGATTTGTGGTAAAGCACTGCTCCTCTGAGATGGTTTTAGCCTCTCCACAGAAAGCTGCTCTCTGAACTGATCCTGTTTGCATGCTGAAGCTCTGTGGGATGCACTAAAGGCTCTGGTCATTTGACAGGAGAGGGACAAGAGCACTGGGTGCTTCTCTCAAAGAGCATTAATCCTCCATAGACCTTCTGGCTCAGCAAACAGAAAGCATTGCAAAGCGTGGTTACATTCAGCTTATTTTGACAGGCGGTGGTGTATGGAGCAAGGGGGTACCTAATGTGGGTCTTGACAATCAAAGGAAGGGAGGTTTGAATTAGTTTCCAAAGTCAAATTAAAGACCCGTTGCTTTTACTTGCTGATTCCAGCTTCTCTTTTAGCAGCCAACAGGGATCTTGTTTTCAAAGCTGGAACAGAGTGAACCTGGCATACTGTCAAGTCTGTGAGGCCAGCTGTGGACCCAGGTCATGTACTTGGCACTGCAGGGTTTCTGCCCTGCACTGCAGCTCAAGCAGGGCTGCTGCAAATGAGAACAGTCCAGGACTGCCCTCACTGACACCAGGACCTGCATCAGAGCCCACTGCATGGTGAATCAGGTTAAGGCAAACAGTATATGCTGATCTTGAACACAGAAAATATGTGCTTGCTACAGCAACTGCCAATTCATATGGCACATTTTCTGTAGTAGCCACAGACATCCTTTTTAATGAGATGCCCTCTGCAACTATCCAGAAAGAAGGTTGTAGTGAGGTAGGTGTCGTCTCTTCTCCCAAATAACAAGCGCTAGGACAAAAGGAAACGGTCTTGATTTGCACCAGGAAAGGTTTATATTGGATATTAGGAAAAATTTCTTTACTTGAAAGGGTTATCAAGCACTGGAACAGGCTGTCCTGGGAAGTGGTTGACTCACCATCCCTGGAGGTACTTAAAGGACATGGTTTAATGGTGGACTTGATGGCTGGACTTGATGATCTTAAAGGTCTTTTCCCACCTAAACGATTCTGTGATTCTATTTGCTCAAAAAGAGAAGGGAGCTATTTTCCATTACCCTTGAGTAGGACTTATCTTTCACTAAATACATGGTTTCCAACTCATTTCTGGCTCATGCACTAACAGGCAAAGAGCACTCCCTCTGTTCCTGGATTTCCTCCACATCTTGGTCAGACTATCGTGTAAGATGTGGTTGGGAAAACAAGGAAACACTGTGTTTTAAACAGGTTAGACCTTTAATTTAAAATTATTCTCTGCTCCTCTGCTTCCTCTTACAAAGTTGCTAAGCAGATAGATATCTGAGTTCTGGGAGCAGAACACAGTTCACGGTAAATAAGAAATCAGCCTTTCAAGAACAGCTTGTACTTGGTAAGGGGTAGATATGCGCTGGCTGCTTGCCCAGAGGTTTTCTTTTGCCTTAAGAGAGACAAAGAATGGGAGAGAAGGACACAGTGAACCTTTACTACTAATTATGTAAGGGGTAAGGAAGATAAAAAAATTATACACTGTCATAGCATTGGGAAAACATATTTTCTGAATTCCGAATGCAGCTGTGTTAACACTTCATGCTTTCTAACTGTACAGGAAGATTTCATATTCATTAAGACTCATTTACAGCAAAATTGAGGCAGACTGGTAAATCTGTTCCACTCATGACATCTATTTACAGTTCAAGATGGTTACCATCTTAAGTGTAGTATTAGAATTATATGAGTCCCTGCCTACTAAGGGGACAAGGACACTATACATATTTTTCAGTGAACCATTTGATTTATTTCAGTTGTTATGAGTTCTGCCTTATGAATCATTCATTCCAAATAAATAAAAGATGTTCCAGGCCCTCTTCCATCTCCAGAGCCATCTAGGACTAAGACCCCTTCAGCTTGTGTTATGCAGTGGCCGGCTGAGTCCTTTGCTGAGTACTGTAGAGAGCAGGGTATAATATAACATCAGATTTAAGGAGCAGAAATAACGGTAAAAATAAATCAGTAGGCCATTGTGGTGCTACATCTCATATCAGACAAGGGACTTTTAGTTGTTAAAGTTTAGAAGATGGAGGAAAATATACTTTTTTAAGTGACTGCAGCTTACCATCTATGATCACAACAGTCTATCTTCCAGCTACATAAAGGCATAGGGAGACGGCAGAGGAGGTTTATCTCTACCATGTAGATGTAGGAACCATGCCAGGAGTATGGCACGTGTGGCTGTTTTGCAGTCCAACAGACTTCCTGATACTCAGGAAGGCAGAAAAGGTTAAACCTATCTCTAATTTTTTTTCTCACAAGGATTGGGTTTTTTGGAACTTTTTTCCTTTTATTTTTTTCCCCTTTACTGCAAGACTTTTTTCAGCATTTTTCTAAATTTTAGCTGAAGTATTTAATGATTAGGTCCTGTATCTGACCACATTAGTCCTTATTCTTTGCTGAGAATATCAATTAAACAACACCTGCAGATTTGGAAAAGCACTTCCATAAGCAACCAGGAAGTTATATGCGTGAATATGTACTGCAGTTATTTAAGGAAAAACAACAAATGTAGGTCTCTATAGCTGTAAAATCTGCCTCTACAGGTTAACTAAGAACAAATAAAATATGTATGTTCATGGCACAAATGAGACATCAGCAGAATAGAGTCTGCATAGCCCTTTCTCACAAGATGATAAGATGCGAATGGGGGAATATAATGGCACAATTATTTGGTTTAATTTATTTATGATACAATATTGAACACAATGCAAAATTAAGTAGACTAAATGGTTTATTAATTACAGAATAGAGAATATACTACTCTTGATTCGTATGTTTACATAATGGGTTATTATGTATCAATAAAACATTTCCTCTTGATTATATACTTCATGTATTCATCACACCAACATTTTTCTAAGTGCTATATATTATTTATGTAATGTATCACTAATTACTGCAATACCAATTTTTCCTCTTTCAAACAGCCTCTTCAACTCATTTGTGTCAGGTCTTGCCAAATTAATTAGGATGCTGTGCATCCCATTATTTGACTATATTCAGATTTCATACTGCTGTACTTTCGTTGGAAAAAAGAGATTGCCCGGCTGCTTGAAGAGTTGCCAGCAAGTACTATTTCCAGCTTTTTCTTTAATGCCCAATGCACCTGGGCATACTACAAATGCTGGCGACGGGCAATGAACAAAGTGCTATCAATGATTCATGAAAAAAAGGTTACTGGCTGATACGAACATAATATACCACATATTATTTAGCTCTGTCACATGACCTTATTTAATAAGTTATTAATAACCTTACCTTAAATACGAGTTCTCCTATCAGTCCGTTCCATGACCCATCATCCTGAGGACTCCCATACTTGTGATCGGGTGCAACATAAATTTCGTATTTAAAGCCGAGGTAAGTAGCTAAGGCTTCCAACACGTCTATTGAGAAACCTTGATACTTCTTCGGTTTTCCCAGAACATTTTCAGACACCATGACAAAGGGCTCTTCCTAAGTAGAAAACAAAGGAGTCAACTGTTAGTAAAGCAGTTACATGTCACATTTGAGTGCTGTTTTACTGAAAAGTAAAGGAGGAACTATTTAAATCCTACAAGACTTTGGCAGTGGTGCCTCCTGCATTCTGCAAAATAGTATTTTATTATTTGTTTCCTTCAACTGAGAAATTTTATTCTCTATTATGTATTTCAGAAGCAAACCTCCTATTGTAACACTGCAACTGAAATGTTTTCAGTGATGCCTTCTGACCGCACTTATGCCTGGCAAAGCAGACACACACTATATGTCTGTCCATAAATATGGAGGATTCTACAGTGCTGCCAGTTTCCACTGACTGGGAAAACACAGAATCTCACAAACGCAGCTACTAATTCACACTGTCAGGAATGAAAAACATGGCAAGATAGGCCATACTGCAGAAACATGCATTTCTCTTGTCCTTCTATTATAATCTGAATATAAACTAGTTAATTTTAAATACTTCTATCCAAAAAGTATGCATTTGATTAGTTTAAGAAGAATCAATGATGGGACTTAAGTCTGTCTATAAGAACAACTGGTGAATATTCATCAAAAAGATGACCATAAGAGGATAGAAGTAGATACTGAAAGTTGGAATTGGTTGATACGATTTCCAAACTATGCTTTGCTTTTCCTTTTTCCCAAGATCTGTAACTGTTTTCTCTATTTTAAAATGAATATTTCTAATAACATTGCAGAAAAAAATGATTTTTTGGCTAACTTTAATTTCTTTCCCCCCTTCCTTCTTTTTCTTTATGTTGAGTATTTGATTTCTAGACATTCTCCTTGGTATCTTTTAAAATGAAACACAAAAAGAGATCATATTTCTAAGACAAAAAATATATATTTGCCATAGATGGATCTCCATTCTGTTTGTTCTTTATTTTTTCTGAGAACATCTGTCTGATCTACCTAAGTAGATCAAAAGCATCAAATTTCCCCAAAAAGCATGAGGGCACTGTAACACTGTTGGGTTTGTTTCTTTCTTTATTTGTGGGTTTTTTTTTTTTTTTTAGTATGTTACATTTCCTCTTTTTTAATTCTTTACATGATGCTGAAATTTAGTATGAGTTTATCAGGAACGTCTATTCTGATGTGCAAAGTTACTTCTGGTTTGTCATGGCTTGGCCATAACGTGTACATGAAACCACTTCCTGACCACGTGCTCCCAGTCTGTACAAGCATACAGAAGAATACAGAATTGATTTTCTGTAGTATTTGTGGCCCAAAGTTTAGTTGTATTTGCAGAGGCATTTTTTTGAAGTGTTTAAATGATTTTTTTTTTAAACTATTCTACTACTTATCTCTGTTTGAATCTGAAGCCAAAGTACTTTTCACATATTTTTCACTAATAATTCACTAAATATTTTTGGTTTCTATGTCACAGTGTATGAACAGGTATCACTGCATTGCAGGCAGGATGTTCTCGGAATAAGAAAGCATCATTTGTAAATGCTTGAGTTAACATTCACAAAGATAGCCATATGCTGAGGATGCTGCCAAAGAAGCAAGGATGCAACCAGACTGCACTGGCAGGGTGTTCTTTTCTGACTACAAGAAATCCAGAAAAAAACCCCAACCCCCCAAAACTAAAACAAATCCCAAACCCAACCAAAGAACCCGCTCCCCCCAGAAAATAAAAAAGCAGAAGAGTTGACTGTCTCAAGTTACTATTTCTCAGTTGTCAGATAAAATTTCTTTTTTCCAAATTATCCAAGATCAGCCAAATGGAATAAAAATGGAGGACAGCAAGTGCAAGTGAATTTTTAAAGTAATTTTCCAGTGCCTGGGTTCCAAGACCATTGAAGGAGTTGAGACTAAGTTGATGAAAGCCTTTCCTAAATGAAAACAGAGTGAATTCAGCTTTGTTGATGACTTGGATGAGAGATTCCCTACATACAGACTCAAAACTACTGGAAAAAAAATGTTCCTTAAAAAAGTAAAAAATGTAGTTTATCAATTGAAGCACATTATGCAAAACATTCTAAAGATTTGTATGTACAAAAGATGTTTTAGAAGTTGATAATTTTCATATTAGAAAGGATTTATTCTTATCACTTCTAAGTTATTACAAAATAGTTGTTCATAAACTGAATCTTTATTCAGTTAGTTAAAAAGGAATTGCTAATTATATTGATTTAAAACAGTTTAAAATGCAGTTTATCATGACTAATTTCAGTCTTCTATTAAGCTAGGTAATATTGTTCGCTGTTGAGAGATTTATAAAAAAATCCAATGTCCAATGTGCTACATATTTAATGAAATATGAATAGCTAAATAGCTTTATGCAAAGCAACTAACGCTTCCCAATTTCTGTTGACGCCTGGAGCAGCAAAATATTTAATCATATTCTAAACAAAGCAAAACAAATCTATTGCTATGTTTTTTGTGATTGTTTGAATTTCTCAGAAGTCATTGAAAGAGGACAAAAACATTTGTCATGATTTTTTCCCCTCCATAAATTCTGCAGGCTGAAACTATGCCAACTGTCCTTGGAGGACTGGGAGGGTATTATGGGAGCTCCTATGGAAAGACATATACATCCTTACAATATTTACATTAAAATGATTGTCTCCAATCCTTGGGAAAGCAGATCTTGTAGAAAAAAAATACACAAACCAAAACCAGCCAATACATTTCTCACCTAATAATAAGAACAAAAAATAAGCTTGTAGAAAGCAGGTGTCAAAAAATGACAAGTTAATTGATGAGTCTGGAAGTGGTAAAATGTACCTGGATGATGAAGCTGCTATTCAACCCCAATAAATTCAACAAAATCCTGATATACTTTCTCTCCAAAGCAAGTGGTAATTCTAACTATCTGAGCTGGTCTTTCTCAGAGAAGCCATACAATCGCCATCCTTGGAGATCCTCAGAACTCACCTGGACACTGTCCTGAACAACCTGCTCTAACAACCCTGCTTCACACCGATGACATTCAAGGGTCCCTTCAAACCTAAATTGTTCCAGGATACAGTGAAGCAGTCCAAGGAAGGCCACTGTTCCTGCTTAACCTTTTCTTCCACTTTTGGAGGCACCTCTCTAGGGGACTGATGAGCTTTTGTGGGGCTAGAGCAGACTCCACAGCCTGTAAAGTCAGCGTAGTCTGCAAAAGCAAAGAAGTCACAACGTACATGACTGAGGAGGGGGGGGGGGGGGGGGGGGGGGAAGGGAAATTAATGGATTGCTCTCCCTTAACAAATCTTGGTTTTGCAAGATAGATGATTTGCCTCACTGGGCCCCATAACCATCAGATACATTTAGAGTATGGCTTTGCGTCCAACCTCAATGGATATCCTTTAAGAGAGGAGCCACTTTCTTTCTACTTTACCCCCAGTGTGACTCCTTGCCAACTGAACGCAGCGCTATGAAGCCCACAATAAAGGCTTCTGCTCAAAATTGCTCCACAGTTACCACTGTCTGGTTTCTTTTCAGGATCTAAGCTATGCTGCTCGGATATAGAGGAGGATGGGTTTAAGACTCGATGTGGATCCAAAGGATTTTACAGAGTGTTGTGGATTAACCCTGGGAGACAGCTAAGTACCACACAGCCAACACTACCTGCAGCAAAATGAAAGTCAGCAGCAAACAGGTAAAGTTTATATTGGATGAAGCTGTGCATATTTCTTTTTACAACTGTAAGAATGCAAAGTCTGGTTCCAGAGATGATTACTCTCTGAGCAAGAGAAGCTGCAAAATGCTATCACACTATCACATCTTAGGAAGGCTAAAAGCAAACCCAAGATTAATGCAACAAGGCATAAAAAAAGGAAAGTGTTGGAAAGATGGAGTGATAGTACAAGTACGTTGTACAAGAAGCTCACAAAACCACTTGGCTCCATTAATTTACCTATTACCACTGGGTTTATAATTTTTTTAAGGAAGAAGCTACAAATAAAGCTTGACATCGGTTAACAACATGCTACACATTAAGACTGATATAATTTAACATCATCTACCAGAGCAACTAGCTACCTTCTACATGCAATAGGTCTGCTGATGCTTGGTTCCTTTATTGAAGTAATTCTACTATCCAGCCATCACAAATCTACTCAATTTTTGTCAGATAAGTTGACCTAATTGCCAGGGGTCCAGACAAGCGCTGAAGTAAAACTGTACAAGCAGAAGTGAGAGAAGTACGTGCCCTTTATTGTATCCGGGAATGGTTAAGCAGCTCAGGCATCTTACCCAAACCTATTCTTAGATGTTCAACTCAATATTATTTGAGCACATTTAAATGAATTAGGGTTTACCACTGGAATACTTGGTTGAGTAAAAAGAGTTATCACTGTTTTCCACATCCAGAATTGAAATGCACAGATGGAATGACTTGTAAAGCTGAGAAATGAATCCAGATGTGGTGGGTCAGGGATAATCACCTTAACCATAGAATGTCTTCCCTCTATCTTATTTTAATGCTTTAACCAAATGTACTTATCTATCTATCTATCTGTGTTGTGATGAACCATGAAAGTAAAAGCAGGAAAACCAATAGTGGAAGGCAAGCAGTAAAAGAGAACAAAGGAAGGTGGGATCCAAAACTGAGATGTCTAGACCCAGGGAAAGAAAAGCCTTCCTCTTGAAAGAACTGCCTGACAGGGTAAAACTGCAAGCGGACAGAGATGGTAATGTGCCCTGGTCCAGGAAGAACTGCTAGCAGGGCATAGGCACAAAAAGGACGGTCACACATTCAAAACCCAGCCCTTAACCTCCAACCTGAATTTTACACAGTGGGAAGCAGGGGACAGAGAATTTATTTTGTATTATTTTAAACATACCAGTGGAAATCAGACATTGATAGTACAGAGCTTGAAACAGTCTAGATTCAAGATTAGTAGAAAGAAATGTTGCCCTTCATTGCTTTTTCCAGCAAGATAAAGGGCTAACGGTTCTGCCTATTCAGGACTTAGGCCCTGGTGCACATAAAACTGAAATAACACAAGGCTCTGTAAGTACTTCAAGAGTCTAATATTACAAATAAAAAATATAGTTTTTATTTACTCTGATTAAATTCTCAGACATGTGACAATAATTTGGACATAATAGTCTGAAGTAATGTTTTTATATCCTCTACTAGACCACCTAATAAATTAAAAATAAGAAAGAAGAGAAAAGCTTTTGGCCAGGGAAGACCTTCACATATTTGAAAACAAGCAGCAATACTTGAGCTAAAGAGCAGAAAAGCACAATCATTCTGAGTTTAACTTGGTTATGTTAATTAATCAGACAATCAAAGAGAAACATTGGTTTGTAACTGTGCTACAGAGGTGGGTGATAAAGTCAAGTGATAAATTCAGGCCTTAGAGGAGGCAGGGAGGGAGAGCAAGAGAACAATTGCTTGTGAAGCATTCAGAGACAACTTTATATAGGGAAAAAGTATATCCCTGAACCCAGAGTCTATATTCAGGATGATTTTTAGCAGCCAGTAGAATAGTGACTTTAAATTCCAAGCTTTAATAGTCATCTTTTATTTCTTCAATGAAAATCAGGTTTTAGAAGATTTGGTATTTTTGTATAGATTCCTTCTTTTTGGACAAATTACAGAAAACTCTCTTGAAAAAAACAGAAAAAAAAGTCATTCAAATCTTCAAGACAGCACTCTAAATACATGACAGCAAGAAAAAGTTGCATTTGGTGGCCTGTTTACAATGAAGTGGTGGTCTCAGCCCAGCTGTTAATGATTTTACATGCACACCACATCATTACAAGATCAATGAATGGGCAGCAAGGCAGATTTTCTCTGTAATTACAAGGGTGGATTCTGTGGCTTTAAGTATTGAGACTTATTTCAGGATAGAAGGTATATGGAGGCATGATACACTGCTCTGCTGCACTCATGTAAAGAATCTTGTTTGCTTTAAAGATAAAAATGTTAAAAATAATTCTAGAACAAACTTTATAAAAAAGTAAAACAGTATGTTTGGGACTATTCTGTTCAGCTGAATCCTCTTTTCCTAATAGTATAGGCAGAAAAAACTTCCTAGCCAGGAGTCTATACAGAAATTATTAAGTGAACAATAAGTACAAGTAGCTTGTGGGATCAGAGAAATTGATCACTGCTGGGATTTTACAGCACATGTTAGAGCTTGACTTTAAAACTGCAGATGGATGGCCTTCCATGCTTCAAGTATGTTTGGAAGAGAGTTTTGAAATTAGGTAATTATATTGGTGCTTAGAATTCATAAAGCATGTGAAAATGACCTCTGTGTCTACTCATCAGAAATTTCTGAACACACTGGAATATAATACCTTAATAGTGACACTCTATTCATTAAATGGGACTGTATTAATTAAATCTTCCCTTCTTCTCTACTGAAATTAGAAAGAGAGAGGATGAAACAGAAGTTGGAAATAAAGCTTAGTTGTGGGCAAGACTGTCAATCTGTGCTCAGCCCTGACTCTAGAAACAGCGGAGAGACACATTAAATGATTCACATAGCCCAGGCAGAGCCTCAGCCATCACATGAAGTAAATATTCACTGTGACACTTCAAAACTCCCATTACCTGCAAATACTAAGAAACTGCTCCCAAACCTGACATTCACTGATTACCAGATCTTGCAACTCCCTCCCAATGACTGCCGGATGACCAAGCACAGCCATTATAACCAACAAGAAGCACTAAGTCTCACAAGCCACAACCAAACCATTTTCAAGCAGAGGATGCTATTGTATTGTTGCTAGGTATAATTACTTCTTTCTTGACTCATAAAATAATTAACCCCCCACTTTTAAATGTTAGCTATTTTGCATTTCTTTCCCCCAAAGATTTCGGTGAAATATGCATCCCCAAATACTTAATTTCCTCAAGTGCTTTATTGACCACTGTTTTGGCTAGGAACAGCACAGCAGCTTGTTACTTTTAATTGAACTGCAATGTACATTACTTCATGTTAGAATCAATGACCAAAATTTATTTGAAATGTTTCATTCTCTCATTACAGAAATTCTCCCACTAGCAATGGTTATGGAAGTTGCTGCAAAATGTAACACAATCCCCACTCCTTAATAACACTAAAACAAAGGTGCAGGTTTCAAACCTACAAAATCTTAGATAATTAAGGTATTATAGTCATTATATACAATATATCCCATTGTGCCAACAGGCTGTATAACAGCATTGGTATCAAACCCCACTGGTCTCAGATCCTGTGCTTTTCAAGCAGACTGGTTAGAAAGTCAGTTGTACTAACAGAAAAGTTGCCTTGTCTGCAGCAAGAAGCTAGTTCATGTCTAGAAAAGGTGAATACAATGTAAAGGGAAGGTGATTTTACAGTTGGCCTTTGTTTACCACTATCCTTATGCATCTGTTTAGTCTCTTTTTTTTAAATGACAGTTTTATTGTCATCTTCAAGAAGACATGAGTTTGAGCTTTCAGTTACAGTACTTTCAACAATATTTTTTTCTGCTGAATGAAACGGTGGCTTATGGATTTCTTATGTTATTTAGTTGAGTGCTATTTAAAAGAAACAAAGAAAAAATGTTTTCCCCCCCTCCTCAGTACCTCCCATTAGTCTGCAACAGGATTAAGGCTTTCAAAGCGATGTATGGCAATAGTGTACTAGGACCCAGCCAGGCTTTGTATATTGATTTTAATTCACAATAACTTAATGCACCTGATATAAGTATAATGGCTCAGAAAGAGCTATGATAAGAATATGGATTGAGAGCGGAATTGACTGGAGTGTTTTAGAGTATGTCTAAACAGCACAATGTTAGCTTTAACATAGCTAGCTCAGGTACTGGAATTAGAAAAAGCGTAGTATGGGTATATTAACCTGCTGGGAGCTGCATTATACTTCTTCCAGCAGCCATGTAAGAGCTCCTATTCATATAACAAATTCACATAATACTTCATGACATTGCGCTGTAGTGCTATTCACCTCCTTTTCTACCTTGCATAGTATGGAGGGATATTACAATCAGAGTAAGAACATCTTTCTGTTTAAAAGCCAAGTTTCCTGTGTGCTCTGGGAACTACCTGAATGCAAATATGCCCACAGAGCAGCTGGGTAAGGGTCAGTGAGAAGTTCAGAGCTAAGGAGCCTTGAGAGGTAGCCCTTGACATACAGATGAGTTAGGTTGGTCCTCCTGGGTTTGGCACTGCACCTACCTTGCTGTCAAACTGTGGCCCTAGCCAGGTCCCAAAACATTTCAATTCCTTGATATTAATCTAATCTAGTATATAGCACCTGCTACTTCAGAAAAATGGATTGGGAAAATTAATTGAAAACAAAAGGGGCTGGCTTTCCCAGCAGGCTCTGAGATTAAAGCTTGTAAAACAAATGATCGCAGTAAGCATATGCAGTGTGAATAACCGTAAGGTTTATGACCTACCTGTTTTAATACAAGCTAGGTAGCTCCAAGGGACTTAAAACAACTATTAAAAGTAACCTATTCCCTGTCAGTGGCAATTTAGATTTAGCAGTTCTATAGGTGTGTTGAGGGGAAGAGGAACTGAAAGAAAGGCTCTGCTGCTATCAAGGGATATTACCTTCTATTATAGACTCATAGAATCTTTTGGAAAAGACCCTTTAAGATCGTCCAGTCCAACCATTAACCTAACACTGCCAAGTCCACCACTAAACCATGTCCTTAAACACCACATCTACAAGTCTTTTAAATGCCTCCAGGGGTGGTGAGTCAACCACTTTCCTTGGCAGCCTGTTCCAATGCTTGACAACTCTTTCAAATGAAGACATTTTTCCTAATATCCAATCTAAACCTCCCCTGGTGCAACTTGAGGCCATATCCTATTCTGCTGTCGCTTGCTATTTGGGAGAAGAGATCTACCCCCACCTGCCTACAGCCTCCTTTCAGGTAGTTGTAGAGAGCAATAAGGCCCCCCTCGAGTCTCCTTTTTCTCCAAGCTAAACAACCCCAGTCCCCTCAACCACTTCGCATAAGACTTGTGCTCTAGACCTCTCATGAGCTTCGTTGCCCTTCTCTGGACACGCTCCAGCACCTCAACATCTTTCTTGCAGTGAGGGGCCCAAAATGGAACACAGTATTCAAGGTGTGGCCTCACCATTGCTGAGTACAGGGGAACAATCACTCCTTTGGTCCTACTGTCCACACTGTTTCTGACACAAGCCAGGAGGCTGTTGGCCTCCTTGGCCACCTGGGCACACTGCTGGCTCTTGCTCATTTGGCCACCAGCCAGCACCCCCAGGTCCTTTCCCACCAGGCAGCTTTCCAGCCAGTCTCCCCAAGCCTGTAGCGTTGTGTGGGGTTGTTGAGACCCAAGTGCAGGACCCGGCACTGAGCCTTGTTGAACTTCATACAATTGGCCTCAGCCCATCGATCCAGCCTGTCCAGACCCCTCTGCAGAGCCTGCCTGCCCTCCAGCAGATCAACACTCCCCTGCAACTTGGTGTCTGCTGCAAACTTACTGAGGGTGTGCTCGATCCCCTCATCCAGATCATTGATAAAGACATTAAACAGAACTGGAGTCAGTACTGAGCCCTGGGGAACACCACTTGCGACCAGCTGCCAGCTGGATGTAACTCCATTTACTGCCACTTGTTGGACTCAGCCGTCCAGCCAGCTTTTTACCCAGCACAGAGTACACCCGTCCAAGCCATGAGCAGCCAGTTTCTCCAGGAGAATGCTGTGGGAGATGGTGTCAAAGGTATTACTGAGGTCTAGGTAGACAACATCCACAGCCTTTTCCTCATCCACTAGGCAGGTCATCTTGCTGTAGAAGGAGATCAGGTTTGTCAAGCATGTTGTTATAATGTTTGCAGGCAGAGGAAAATGGAATTTTCAGACAGAATGCCTCCTGTCCCCTTTTCCTGCTTAGGAAGGTAACAGGGCTGGCAGCCCTTGGGGGAGAAGCAAGGCAGGTGACTGAGGGCAAAAGGCACTTCAGGAACCTTATTTTCTTCCATCTTTGTTTATGGGTCATCATTCTTAGTCTCCAAGAAAGAAAAGCAGAAATTTCACTTCTTTCTGCTTCATTGCTTTAATACTGGCACTTTCCCTGCAATGATAAACTTTTTAGCAGAACCTGTTGTAATCACACAGGGGGTAATGGTTTGAAACTAAAAGAGGGTAGATTTATACTAGATATAAAGAAGAAATTTTTCACTATGAGGGTGGTGAAATGCTGAAACAAGTTGCCCAGAGAGGTGGTAGATGACCCATCTAAACAACCTAATCTAGTTGAAGATGTCCCTGCTCATAGCAGGTGGGGTTGGACTAGATGACCTTTAAAGGTCCCTTCCAACCCAAAGTATTCTATGATTCTATGTTTCTATTCTATATTAAAGATTAAGTTTTCTCATTAGGCACCCAAGTATATTAAGTACATTGATGTGCATGAACCGATGGCATGCTGTCTGCACGCGTGGAAGGGAGAGGTAGTGTTGAAATATGGCCAATATAATGGCAGACATAAGGATACAGAGGTCTGGAAGGGATCAGCATCCCAGCTGACTAGCACAGTGTAGAAAGTTTTGGTTTAATTCAGCTTATGGCACTAATATGTATTCTGGAAGTTTGTGCCTGTGCAGTAAGCTAGGACTGTACAGGCAGTTTCAGGAGGCACAACTAAGGAGCAACTTTTATGCTGAAATGCTGAATGGGAGGGCAAGCTAGAAAAATAGTAGGTGCTATTTGCTATTCAGGGTAAGAGGGAGAAAGACACATATGAAGGCTTCTCTTGAATGTTCATAACAATTATAACTGCCACATAATGCAACTATTACCGATTTTCAGCCTTCATGTTTCTATCTGCCTGACAGCATAAGCTAAAAAGCAGGGAACTTCAGGAAAAAGGTGCCTCATTGTGGAATCCCCAGCACTGTCTCCTTGCTATCTAACAATACCTGGCTCAGCTGAAGTAGAAATGTCTTTCCTTATTTTCTAAAATGAAAGGCTTAGCACTGCAATAAAAGTGCCTGGTTTTTATAATTAAATTGTTTCTAACTGGTACTTTCACAAGAGGAAATTTTTACTTAAGAAGCAATATAAAATGCATTATATAGAGTCTGGGCATAAAAATACTATTGCATTTCTTGCATACCCTATATTTAAAAATACCCAAATTACAAATAATTCTAGCTAAAGTTTCTGATCAGAGTCAGGTCAATATAAACTGCTCCTGCAACTCCCTCTCCTTCATTTCTAATTCTCTATACTTGTTACTATGTTCTTTTATTCCAATAATTCCAACCTGTTTTGTTTTATTTGCCTAGAAATAGATATGGTTTCATGGAAATGCAAGCTTGAAAGAATCTCTAAAACCTTATTTCTTTCCTCTGACTCAGGATAAAACTACCCAAACTAAGCAAGATAAACATGAACCTACTCTTCCTGGACAGACCTCTGACAAAGCAGAGTCCACAGCCTTCTTAAAACAGAATGATTAAGTATTCTAAGCATTAGAAAGTGTAATAGGAGCTCTGAGAACTACACTTACCTTGTGATGGGAAACATTTCCTGCAACTATTAATAGTCTGTTTATCCTTAAAATCGTTGACAAAACTTGACCATCCAAAACGCAATTAAGTTCCATTTTTTATTTTAAAGATATGAAAATAATTTTTAGGAGAGTAAAAGGCTATTCAAATTGTCAGCACACATCCCAATCCATTTAAAAAAAATCCTCCTTACATTAGGAATGAGCAAACTATTCCTAAAAGCTGTAAAAGTAAATAGTTGTTTTTTTTTAATGTAAGAACTTGAGTTTCAATAACTGCTTGTCCAGAATCATGCCCTGAAATCTGAATTCAAGTTTCCAAATTGGAAAATTTGCTCCATGAAAAGATATTCCAATACCAACTGACTTTTCCTAATGTGACAGCCAGTCTTATCATGCATATCTCACACAGAATGACACGTTTTATGTCATCAAGCAGGGTAACTATGAAGAATAGTAAATAGTAAGCCTAATCCTGTCATGCATCATTGCTCCTGATGATTTATTTCTTTTACCAATGAAATGAACACCTCTACCACTGTTGCTATAATTTACCACCATTTCACTGAACATTTTTCTTTATGTGTTTGTCTATAAAAGATCCATTCTTTCCAACTTTCCTTCAAATGTTGTCCTGGTTTTGGCTAGGATAGAATTAATTTTCTTCCTAGTGGCTAGTACAGTGCTGTGTTTTGGATTCAGTATGAAAATAATGTTGATAACACACTGATGTTTTAGTTGTTGCTAAGCAGTGCTTACTTTAAGCCAAGGACTTTTCAGTTTCCCAAGCTCTGCAATTGAGCAGATGCACAAGACACCGGGAGGAAGCATAGCCAGGACAGCTGACCTGAACTATCCAAAGGGATATTCCATACCATAGAACATTATACTTGTTATATAAACTGTGAGGTGTTGGCCAGGGGCTGCTGATTGCTGCTCAAGGACTGGCTGGGCATCGGTCAGTGGATGGTGAGCAATTGTATTGTGCATCACTTGTTTTTTATTCCTCTCTCTCCCTCTCCTCTTCATTACAATTACTATTGCTGCTGTTATTATTATTATTATTATTATTATTCCTAGTTTATTTCGATTATTAAACTGTTCTTATCTCAACCCATGGGTTTTACTTTTTCCTGATTCTCCTTCCCATCTCACCAGGGGCATGGGGAGGAGGGGGAAATGCACGAGCAGCTGCATGGTACTTAGTGCCTGGCTGGCGTTACACCACAACAAAGATGGGTATGGGCAGCCAAAAGGAAGAGAAATCAAGACACAGGGATTCGTTGCTGCCTAGGAAATTTTGAATTCTTTACAACTACCATGGAATATACTAAAATTTCAAGGTTTTTTGAAATATTTTAACTACTGCACACATAGTATATACTATATACATTACTGAGTTATAGTGTATAGATTTTATGACAGACTCCAGATAGAATAAACTATGTCACTCAAGTTTTCTGCCATCCAAAGAAGGTAAGTTATCAGAGAGGGATTCATCCCTTACAGGTAAAAGAGTAAAATATGTTTGCTCAAAACTCAAATACTACAACTGATGAGGACAGTCAAGTAATATTTCTTAACCTTACCAACTCCTAAGGCATTTCTGCTGACATAGGAAATTCACTATGGTGTACTACAGTCCAATATACTAATCATGTTGAGACACAGAGCAATATATAATTTAATACAATACATGCTTTAACTAAAAGTATTCTTTTCAAAGATTGTAGACACTGGTGCATAGAAAGTGCAGCCTGGCAGAATGAAGAAGGATTCACAAAAGTGCACACCGTTCAATTGTGAAAATGGGAAAAAGGATCAGAACTACATGGGAAAAGTGAGCATGAAAAAAATGGGAGAAAATGGAAGAGGCAATATCTATGGGATTATTCTGATTGTACTCTATTATAAAATATTTGTTGAGTATTTCCTGAGGTATCCCACACATAATCTTTGCAGCAGTTGATATTTATTTTACAATCATTCACTGATGTTTCTGTCCTGCCGTTTTTTTTATCCTTCATCACTTCTGACCATTTGTTCCTCGGCATATGGTCTTATTTCATCTCTCTCATGCCTTTTCTTTTTCCTATCAGTCTGAAAGCTACTCCAGCTTCTTGGAAAGGACTCTTTTTACTTTGTTTAAACCAGTGTTGGAAGTCAAACCCCAAAGACAGTCTCAGCCTTTAAAACCAGGACTTAGCTTTGTATCTTACTTTTGATCTTTTCTCTGAGTGGTAAATTCAACAGAAAAAGGGAATGAAGATCCAGACCTCCTGCCAGCTCATGTCCCTAAAGATATCATCTGCTTTCAGGTTTGGTTTTTTTTCCTAATCTGGGAAACAAATGCTCATGCAGTTAATGCCAACCATTGAGAATTAAACTAGTCCACTACGATAATTTTTTTTCTCTGGTGTAAGTGATCTTTTACTTTTTCTACTCTTGCCTACCCTTTTGCCAGCCCTTTCACTACACCGTGTCCCACAGTGCCCACCTGGAGCCAAGGGTCACTAAACTGTCTCTGGTCCCTCTAGCTCTATGCAAGTAATCTAGGTAATAACACTCAAGAAATAGTGCATAGGGTTGTATGGCAAAGCATAATTCAGTATGGGTTGTTATTATTTTTCTTTCCTTCATCCTGCCTGCATTTTCAGAACCATCCAGATATGAAAATACATGTCTCCTGCTTGGGAGCTGTATTGAATTTTCATGTAAAGTCACAAATATATTTTGCACCATAAGGAAGTTACATCTTATGCACTTTCAGAAAAGGCTCTGTACTTTTCAATCAAGGTGTTAATTCTTTAAAATGGGGAATTTCAAACTTTTTCTTTTCAAACAACAGGGTTTTTTTTTAGAAACATAGTTTTGTGAATACCTGCTGGCCTATTCATTGTCAAACAGGCCAAATCTCATTCCATTTCTGATGGCTTAACATGTATATGAATAATTCATTAATTGCCACTGCTACTAAAATGCTATTATGAGAATATCTGCTGTATTCTAGCTCCCTTTCAGTAAAAGTGAGAAGCTGAAAAAGGGGAGAATAAACTGAAATAGCCAAAATGGATATCTAGCTAAATTTGTGCTTGGACAATTGTTCATTCAAGACACTCTGAATTTGTTTGGACTTACTATGCTGACCTTTGACTGAGCTGTATTTCAGAAATTCAGAATACATTTCACAAATTCACAAGCAAGTCACTTGAACTGAAAAGTAACTTGTCAAACACAAAGTTCAAACTTCAGCTGCATGAGGGGAAGCAGTCCGAGACAGAGACATTTAAATAAGACAAAATAAATCTTTTTTGTGTAGAAAGTGTGGTACTAATCCAAGTTAGATTAAAACGTTGAATCACATGTACATGGGCATGACTATAGATCCCCTCAGAACGAACCACAAAGAATTATTTCTTATTCCTATTTATGTAAAGGATACAATTTGCATTAACTTCAGAGGAGCCAGGGTTCACTGCCAAATGAAACCAGAGATGTACAATTTGGGGACACACTGTATTTTGTCATATTCGCAAAGAGATTTTGTTTTAGATCTGCAGATGTGCATCCCATAATTATTAAATTTATCTAAGGAAAGGAATTAGTAGATGGATGCAGATGATGGGAATCATTCAGCACTCTCTTTTTGAAGGACTGTTTTGGGGAAATTAGTTGCAATCATTTATCATTTTCAGACTGTAGAATGTTTCAGTTCATAATAAGGATAATGCAGTATAACCCAGGTATTGCAATTCACTATCCTCTCAAGTCCTACTGCAAGTTTTAGAACAAGTCCTTTTCAACCTGAAGGCATAAAAAAATGAAATTGGAAGATAGAAAGACACAAGAGATTCAAAACATTAACAGAACAAATTAACAAACTAACATTAACTTCTCAAATCTCAATGAAAAAGAAACCTATTAATAAAGTTCAGTAGTAATATTGTTTAATTTTAACATAAACCACCTTGTCTCCCCAGATCAAGACCATACTGTTTGAAAGTGGCAGAATTAATAACTAATCATTCATAGTCAATAATGGATTTGTTATTTTTGACAGAAATTAATTGACTTAATTTAAGAACTCTGAAGAAAGATGGAAAAAGATGTATGATAAATATCATCACTAAAGTAAAGTTGATGGGTGAAATCCCTCCTGCACTCACATCAAAGGGAAGAATCACACATTTTCATCACACAGGTTAAAAATAAATCTCCAGTTTTGTCCTAGCCAGCAGATACAAAACCAGATGAACACTGCACTTCCACAAATTGCTATGACCTTGATTTACCTGAAAGAGTTCTGTTGGTTTGTTCAAACTAGAACTCAAAATTTTTCTTCTATTTCACAAAATTAATAGCCTTAACAGCAAATTTCCTTTGATAATAGCTGTGAAATGAACAGGGCTTAATGAAATTCCAGTCATTGTCTTTGCTGACCAAGTTTTTCTAAGAACAAGTTTTTCTAAATTGAGTAACAACAAATAAAAGGACTAAAAGTCTAATTTTAAAATGAGAGAAAACAAGTATTAATACATTTTATTTATTCATTGTATTCCAGGAAAAAATAACATAATTGCACCATTGTAATAAGCTATGTGAATAAAGATGGGAACCAAACTATAATTAGCAACAAGTAAAGGCCTGTAAATTTATCCTATAGCAACATATATGTCTGAAGTAATGATATGATAATGACAACTATTTAGAAGTCAGCATATCTTTATGATTAATCCTTACTTATAGTAAGAGCAGCGAGAGAAACTGTTAAAGGGTAAGGACTGTAACTAATACTTTGTCACCCACAGGGGTGGCAACAATATCTGTGGATATCCAAAGATTAAAAGAGGTTAGAAATAATTAGATCTTTGCAATTCTGGCATCTGCACTGTCCAACGCCTCTTCAGGCTTTTGGTTAGTAACCTTGATTTTCTGCCTGCCTGCCTGCCTCTAAGCCATTGGAGTTTATGGATGAGGGAGAAATGGTATTTTATCTTCCTGATTTCTGGCATATGGGGGAAAGTACCATCAATCAAGGAAACTGATAGTGAAAAATATTTCTTCTGGTTCATGAGTTTATGCTTCTTCCCTTTATGTAGTTTACAAAATCCTTGTCTTTCATCTTTCCTAAGTAAAATCAAACAAACCTTGATTTGTATTGTGGTTCACAGTCGGTTTCATCTAGATTGCACTGACCAACCATGCAAACCTCTACAATTTTAAGAGAATAAAGGAAGCTTTATGCTATGAAACCAATACGAAACATTTGCATCTTCCCCATGTATTGCCTTCAGTGCATTCTATGTAAAATGAGACAGTTAGCAAAATGTTAAATTTAAAAAAGCACAATTCAGACTAACCATGGTTTTCACTAGTTGTTCATGGAAGTTGTCATGAGTTGTGCTCTGAAATGTAACAAAGCCAAATGGCTTTTGTGTGCTCATGTGAGGCATCGAGCAAGGATTACAGTGAAGAGACAACCACCATGTGCTGTGTGCTGAACTTTAAACGTCTGCCTTCTGGATTTATTATTGATATAGAATCCTATCAGCTTAACTAATGACTTTTTTTTTATTTTTGCAAGTTGCTAAATATTCATGCTATAATGACTTGAAAGAAGAATGTTCACTGGCAAGCAAACTAAAATAACGGGATGAAATCAGAGGAATGGAATGGTGAGAGGCAGAAGAAGAAATAATAAAAAATCAAAAGGTCCAAGACACTAATTTGAATTTATTTTGCTAGACAACATCCATAGATCTTTTTTTTAACAGAATATTGTACCAAATCAATTAACATGAGTGTCAGGCAAATCACAAAGTCCAGCCACTGCCACCACAATGCTATTTTGGTGAACATGTACTTAAAAGTATAAACCCCCCACTACTGCTTTGTCTTTTTCTGTGCCTTCACGCTTATTAGGTTGGAGGTTGCTTTTTTTTGTACATCTCACAGGAAGTTCTCTAGCATACTAAGAGCTGGAACTGACTGGACACTCCAACAGATAATATAATTAATTGGAGGGGTACAAAACTCCTCTGTTTGTGGCACTGACATGCTCTGGTAATTTCACTTTCCACCCCTGATTGAGCCTTTTCCTTCATCATATAATGTAAACAATGCAATCCATGGAAACCACTCTTGCCTTGTTCTTCATAAGCAAGTGGTCAGGCCCTCAAACACCAAATTGGTAATGGAAATCACAAGGAGATAGTAGAGAGAGGGAAGTAGCTCAATATAACCTTCACAGTTCTGCAGCCTTGGGTCAACTTTATGTTTGGGCATCAGTCTAAAGAGGCCTACATGTCTTATTAATTTCTTTTTATTTCTTTCTTCCCCTCCTCCCAGCTTTAACAAATTCTGCTCGCACTGGCCTCCTACCACAAAATACCTTCCTATTCTGGAGGGAATTGTCTGTTCAGTTTTAAACCAACTACTTTGCTGCAGCTGCTTAATTCAAAGTGCCCACAGAGGGGAAGAACCTGGCTGAAGAAGATCTAGGAGGGGACAGTGGATGTTTTACTGTACTAGAGTTACTCACCCTAAGCTGACCTTGAATATTTTCTGTGTGGCAAATTGTGTCAGACTGCACTCAATTTGGCAAGGTAATTGGAAAGCAGCTACATCTTATAAATCATTTAGAGTTTTAGCTAGGTAACTTTAGCTAACATGGCACTTGAGGTTGCCCTTTATCAGTTCATATGGTTGCCTTATCTAATTTAGTATGTGTCTGTGGAAGAAGCAGATTTTAATTCTGAAATGAACTGTACTGATAAATAATTTTATTTTGTGTAAATTGCTCCATTGCTCTGGTATTTACAAGCTGGAATCAGACACTCAAACATCGATTAATTTCTTGGTAAAATGGTGTGTTTAATAAAAAGGTGAGGCAAGAGGAAGAAAATACATTCCTGCTAGTGCAAAAGGATGAGGATCTACTTACCAGCACAGTCACCACACGCAGAACCACACCTCGCATGTTATTCTCCAGCTTTCTGTCTGTTAGTGACCCATTCAGACCAGTGATGGGATTCCAGCAGCCAAGCTGAAAGGGAAAACGGAAATGATTTGCTCATTGCCCATAAAAATTTGCTAGTCATTCCTCTTAGGTAGCTTTAAGCAAGAACACAAGAAATAAACAGTACACCTTCTGGAACCAATGAGATGAAAAATCAGAGAAGGGCTTGCACACAGATTCATCTTTAATTTGCAAATTAAGCAATTAGGGATATCAGTTTACGCTCTTAAATACCAGTGTGCAATGGATGACAGCATCCAGGGTTTGGTGGTATATGTATTACTTTAGAAGAGCTCAGGGAGGACTTCTATGTTAATGGAAAATATTTAAAAAAGTAGTATGGCTGTAACAATATTTGTACCTTGCTTTCAGTAATACACTAATTGAAGAAATAATAGCTACTATAATTTTAGCATGCTGTCTGCTCCAGCCCGTCTTTCCTAGCAGAACTCTGATGAAAGGAATTACACTAGTTTTAATTAAAGCTTATACTACTCATTGATAATGAAACAGCAGTGATTTTTAGCCTGGTTAAAAATCACATTTAAAGATGATTGAGGAAAAGACCATTGAATAGGCACACCACAGTACTGAGAAAGGACTGCAACAGATAATGCAGTAAAAAAAGCAGCAACAAGATGTGCTGCATTGGTGTTATTGCATTTCTTGGGCTTCTATGGACAGAAGCTTTATCTTCAGGGTTCTCTGTAGGACTAACTGCCTTTCAATCTAGATGTAGTAGATACTGACCTATAAGTTAGGTTACCTAAAAATATAACTTTCTACATTTTTACACAACGGTAGATGCTTGTCTTGGGTACAGAGAAAAAGACCAACCAACCACGCATCCCTTAGTACCATGTACAAACATTACAAAGTTTCATTTTTGGAATTCATTACCACATTCATCTGTCCTGTACAATTACTAGTGTTAAATTCAAAACCCAACAGGACAATGACTGATTGCAGAGGAGTTTGGAGCAGAGTCTCAATTACAGCATATAAAATAATTGCCTATGTAAACCTGTTATAGAGTAAAAAGAGGTAGGCACCTGCAGGTACCAGTTCTTGCTCTGAATTGCATCCTCCATGGGCTGTGCACAAAATCTATGGAGGGATGCTTATCTTCTGACTCGTGTAGGTAACTTAAGCCTCTAAACCCAGGTGGTTTTCATGTCTCTATTTAAAGGCACAAAAGGTCTTGCTCTAACAAGACCAAGATTAACATCAGTAGGTTACTGCTGGGCCCAGTGGCCTCTACCAGGACTGGTCTCTCAGAGAATGCAACCCTATAATCTGTGAGAAATATAAACTGTAAACCATCCAAAATATTTCTGTACTTTAATGCACAGTCACTGAAATGGCAGGGTACCTGACCCAGCTGAAGGGGTCTGTGAAAGAACGGGAGTACCTTTGCCGGTTGTGATTGAACACAAATTTACAGAAAGCGTTATTTTCAGTCCTTCATGGGAAAAGCTTGTGTATATGTGTTTCATAGATCTTTCAAAGTGAGACAGAAAATGAGGAACTAACTCTGAGTACACACATTTAACAAATTAAGAAGTAGACCGTTCAAAATATTTTTCTCCATTACATCCACTAAAGTATTTCAAAGCAACTTCTAAATTATATAATTTCAATATATTGATATCAATTCTTTGAAGCTGTCTCCTTAAGAAATGCACACCTCCAAAAGCAAAAAACCCAAACCTTTCTGCAATGATATAGAGGTTAGGTTTCACTCGATGATCTTAAAGGTCTTTTCCAACCTAAATGTTCCTATGATTCTATGTTTCCCAACAGAAGATGGGCTTAAAACAATGTAGCAATTTCTCTCTGCCATTTTCAGAAGGGCTCAGGGCTGTCCTAATTCTTGCCACTTTGAAGTTAAGATTATACTATTGTCAGGGGATGAGCAAGGGTAACAATGACCATACTTTTAATGTCAAGTAATAATTGAATCAAGGATCTACTGGATTCAGAACTCTGGCAGAAATCATTGGAAGTAGCAGTAGGATACGAGGAGGAATGAAA
Organism: Falco punctatus; assembly: GCF_963210335.1. Lineage (NCBI taxonomy): Eukaryota > Metazoa > Chordata > Aves > Falconiformes > Falconidae > Falco > Falco punctatus. The sequence continues at coordinate 73,613,879 of NC_137580.1, forward strand.
GTATGAGGCATCGTATTTATCTCTTGCAATTACTCACCTTCCCAACAGCTATTTCTAAATAAAAGCACAAACTACCACTGCTTGGTTTCCTCATTTCACATTTCTATCACACAAATTATAGTGGCCATCTCTGCTTCTTCTGTACCTCCACAGCATGTCTAGCTATCCACAGCAGTATGGATGAACTGCTGACATGTTCCAGGTCCTCATCACTCCTCTGGCAAAGCCTTCCAATGCTTTGAGCTGAATAACCTAATTGCTGAAGTGTGTTACCTGTAATAATGCAGTGAAACATAGTGAAGGCATTTGAAGTGCGCGCGCTGTGCGCTGTATGGGATACATCACTGCCATCCTGGGAAGGAAAGCATTTGATAGTCTAATTTTTCTGTACTAAAAATATTGAAAATGGCATTAAGTTCAGAACAAAAGTGCATTAAATCAATTTGGCAGTTTTCATTCTTAGTCACATAAAGAAACTAATTAGAACTTAGATACAACTAGCATAACCAAATGTGCTGGAAGTATAATCACCACAGAAATTGTTACTGCTTTTGCCAGATTTTAAATCCTAGGAAGTTACTGAAGAGCCTCTGTAACCTTTTGAGGTTAAAGTATATTTTTAATTGTGCACATTAATGCATACATATTTATATAATTAACTTTTTAGCTTGACCAATTCTACCTTTTTAAGGAAAAAATCCCCAACATAACTGATTCCCAGAAATTTATCATAGCACTAATTTTCCTTTAAAAAGGCACATTTTATTTTCAATTATCATGAATTCAATTTTCAATCCAATTGTTCCTTTAAGCAGCACAGTCATGGCAAAGACAAATGTGCAGTGCCTTGCCAATAAAGTTGAAATTGATTTTGAGTGGGAGCTGCTTACTGTTGTTAGGTGAAAATGAATCAACATTTATTGATGACAATTCGAGCTTGTCATTGCAGAAAGGAGCAAATGATACTATTGTTGAAACAGCAAGATGGAAATGGTATAAAGCTACCACTTCAGTTCTACTTTCTACCCCTCAACTGCTTCTGCAAAACATTTGTTATTTCTGTATTTACTTCCTTTTTCTTTTTTTCTGTCTCTGATAGTTGAAATGAGAGAATAGATTGGGCAATAACAGAATCCCAAGGTAAATCTGGTTGATTTGTGCAGAACAATATGGGCGATGGGAACTTTATTTAGGACAGCACTTGTCATCTTCATACCATGGAAATGTTGTAATTTACATTGCTTTGTACTTCTGTTGCAGTTTCTTTTATTTATCTTAACGACAGCATTCCCTCTACTACATTCAGATATAAAATGATGAAGACTGAGAAGTTGTCAATGTTCTGCTTCCTTTAATATCCAATTAAAATCTCTTTCTGACCACCCCACCTCCTAGCTTGTTACCCCCTCTATCATCATTATTAGAATGTGTTTTGCTCTCCTATTTTGCTGGCTGAGCCAAAAGTTGACCTCCCTTCTTCATTAGAAATTTTTGCCTATATGAACTAGGCATTATAGAAAGTCTGTAATTTGTTTATGGATACTAAAATAGGCAAAATCTATTTTATATAAATCTGCAATTTCCAGACTCTGATTTATAAGGAACTTGGAACACTAAAATCTATAATGCCTTCACAACAGACAGATTTTCTCCCCTACTTCCTATGTATTCAGTGAACTCTGCTGAATACCCGAGAGCTTTCACTTTTTTTTTTTTTTCCTGACAGAGTAAAATGCAGATTTCAATTGTGTCAATTAATCAAGACAAATACATTGGCCTGATGTGATCACAGTTGAGGACAATCACAGAAAATAAATAAAACCAGAATACTAATACAAATGCATTACTTAAGTGCTTGTCATTCTAGGAGAGTGTAGAGTGTTCTGTTACTTCAATTAATAAAGAAAATATACAGGACCTGGTTTATCCAGCTCTGCAATGCAATGCAACAAACTTTGAACTCGGACTGCATCACAACAACTTCCAAAACAGTCAAGAGCACTAAATGCTCTAGAGAAGCTGCAAGGGAAATCTGAAAGATAAAACACCTTTACATCTCCAACTGGAATTCATCAGGATACCAGGATCACTATCACCCCTCTTTCCTTTATTTACCTTGCATTTAAAGAAAAAAACAAACAAACAAAAAACCAAAAAAGAACCCCAAAACACAATCAGAAGAAAAAATATGAACAAGATCTTGGGTTTACTGCAGACAGCTGGACAAAGTATTTCTGGTGGAAATGCTCATCAGAGAGCACTGTTGAGGAACTTGTTTAACAGCTCATAACAGAGCCGGTCACCCACAGAAATGCCGCCCTCCTTGCTGGCATTACCCATATGTTCTTCAGAAAACCCCTTCTCAATTTTCACTCAGGTACAACCTGCTTTAGGAACTGACTTTTTTCAAGATATGGCTTCAACAGAAGAAATGTGCATTAATAATGCCCTCTTCCATTTCAAACAATAATAAACTCACAACTGGAAAAGACACCACGAAGCTGTCATGAAACAGCACTCAGCTAGGAGATTCCAACTCCCAGGTGTGCTGGGAAGACTCAAAATGAGATACACAACAAAAAATAATGATGAAAAAGGACTTTTTTGTGATGTGTAGATTCAGTATTTACAAAATTTGCTAGGACACCAGCTTAGGTAAAATTCAAGCACAACATCATAGAAATAATTTTGCACAGATTATTCCTGATGCCTTTTGTCAGCTGCTGTTTAATGTCTGACAGTGACCAGGAGATCAGAAACTAAATGCTATAGATGAAATGTCCTATGTCTCACAGAAAAGCCAGAAAAAATATATTTCAGTTGACCTTCTGCTACTATCAGTTATATACAATTTAGTTGGACACCGTCACCTGCTTAAAGAGTCCTTTCAGACCTAACTGTTGGTCAAGTAAATCTGCAAAAAGTCTGATGGTCAGGGGTTAACTGAGGGCGTCTGTACTCCTGGACTTTATTAAAGAAGCAAGGATCATTTTTGATCTTCATAGCAATTTCCTAATACGATTGGTTAGCAGGAAAGCTTTCTGTTTAACTTCTTCCTTCACTGGAGCTTAGGTAATAGCAAATAATAAGTTGTTAAGATCAATAGAAAATACTGTGTTCAACAAATTGGATAATGTATAGCAGCACTTGCTTCTCCTACATTGTGTGGTCAAACCTATATAGTTCTGTGCATTCAGTTAATTATTTTGTACAGTATGTTTTATTGCTTTAATTTTTCTCTGGACCAGAAGGAGTGACCTGCCCCTGGACTCACTCTATTATTTTCAAGATCTGTTAGGAGAATGTGAATACCCAAGTTCAGTTTTATATCCAGTGGCTTAAGGATTATAATTGCAGCAGTCAGGGTGGTCTATTTGTTTTACTAACTGATCACAGACACAAGCACAAGCGACTTAAGTAAGAATTTCTTTCCTTAAAGCTAAAAACACATGGCAGAATAACACTGTACACAGTTAATAAAATGTTTTGCTTTGGGGACTGCCCAAATTTCCTTTTCTTATTGAATTGAGATAAAGAAGCTAATGGAAAGTTACCTGCTGGTAACCTGCTGTTTGTTCTCCTATCAGCTCTTCCCTCAATATTTTTGCAAGGACTCACACACCCAGATTGGTGCCAGAAGTTATAACTCGATGTTTTAGATGACTGACAAACGCTGAATATATGGGGAAAAAAGCACAGACTGCATAGCTGTTCTCAACACTGCCTGCTCCACTTACGAAGCTCATGCTTAGTGATTAGGCCAAGAAGCTTCCAGAGAAACTCTATTTGTATGGTTTCTGGAAAGTATAGTAAATTACCACATCTCAAAGATAACGAACCATCTCCCCAAACCACCAGTGTCATTCTAATGGTCCCTTACTTTTCCTCCCTTCATCTCTAGCTTACTTTTCCTATTACTACTTTCCCTCTCATTTGAAATTTGGTGGTTTTAATAATTTCCCTCTTCTAAGTGCCTTCCTTTTTATCTTTGGAAAACACCCTTTTTTTCCTCCTCCAGTCCTCTCTGTGAAGTTAGTACTCCAGCAGTTCCCTAACCTGTGGTTATCTTGCTCTTTCCTATATTGCAATGCCTCTTGCCATTTCTCTGTGCACTTTCAGCATACTTTCTTTGCTCTTTGCTTTTCTCTCCCTTGATCTTCCCTGCTGTTTCCTGTGCCTTTTTCCTGTCTTGCTTTTTTTTTTTTTTGTTTGTTTTGTTTAGGGTTGGGGTTGATAAAGGGACCTCACTTTTCACTTAATTCAGCTTTGAATCATCTTTCAAATCACTTTGGGTCCTTCTTCCTTTCTCTTTAACCCTTGGATCTCCTTTGCTCTCAGGCAGTCCTCTCGGGAAACTCCCCCTCAGCTCCTCCCTCTTCTCTCATATTACGAGGCAGATGGGACATAAGAAAATACATTACTGTATAGCCCTGCTTCTCTTGCTTTCACTTTTTTTATTTTTTTCACTCCTGTCCCCTGAAATCCTTACAGAACTCAGAACAAAAGACCCAGCAAGGATATTAATGAGCCAGACGGTGATCTCTCTCCCACTGCCTCCATATTTCAGTTAAAGTCAAATACTCCGAAAAGCCTGTTCTTTGACCCAATGCAGATATCATCCATTTTCTATTCAGCAGCTTCACAGTGGATTGCTGTGCAGGAAACCCTCCCCTGGAAATCCCCGTGGTGCTCAGAGATTGCATGGCAACACACATTCACAGGGGAAACATCCATCCCTGTTCATGTACCCTGAACCACAAACAGAGGACAGTGAAAGCACACGCGTGCAGGCCACTGGCACGTGCTGGCATTGCTTAAATGCCAAAATGACCTTGGTGACGAAGCAGGTTTTGCTCTTTTGGTGAAAATTGGGGTAAGAGTGTAACAACTGACAAGACCATGTTGTTGGTGGCTGGGGTTCTTTGGTCAACAGCTATAAAGAGGTCGGTAACCTCCCCGAGGTGAGTAATACACTTGGCTTTCAGACTTCATGATGTGACCTGGCTCAGCCATATATCGCTCAGAATACACTGTGAACAACAGGAAGTTGGTAAGGAAGAAAAAGCTTCACTAAAGAGAGTAATTAGTCGTTAAGTCTAGCATCTACTTTTATATGATTTATTTAACAATATATTTTACTGCCTAGAGTCCATTTTATCACTTTTTATAGTTTATCAGGTGACATAGGTGAACTTAAAATGACATAAATAGACTCCTCCTCCAAAAAAAGGAATCATCTTTCCCCCAAACACATATACATGTATTTGCTTTTCTGTCCGGGAGGCAAACCCTCTTCTGGACTATCAAAGTTCTTAATGAGTTTTACTCTGGCAGTATCATTTTCATTTTACACAGGAAGCTTGCTCACCGTTTTATGAATTATTCCAGGGAAATTGATAATACCAAGAAAGTTCAGGTTTATGTGCAGTTTAGATATAGTCACTTTGATTTTTAATTGCAAATTCTCATCTCTCTTCTCATTAAGCATATTAAGGGTTTAAAAGGATGTCTTTTATCTAAATCATGTGATGTCTAAAAAAACCCCATTAGAAATCAGAGTTTATAATTGAACTTGGTCCACTTTGTGCTGGGACACCACTGCATCTTCATGAAATCAAAGCAAAAAATATTCAAAATTGCTACTCCAGCTCGTATTAGATCACAATATACAAGATTTTTGTATCATAGTAAAACCTTTGATCAAACCTGATCAGAGACAGACAATGAAAAATATTGTTTTCCACTGGGTTGCCTGAAACTCCCCCTCTGCAGGTAGCAACAATCCTGCACAGCACATTTCAGCTTTTCATCAGGTCCCTGGGAGTGTACAAACATACTTCAATAGGCTCCCAGCTTTTCCTTCAGCTTAGTAAGGTGCTTTTGGGGGACTTGATTTTTCAGAAAGGGTTTGACAAAGTGGAATATCAACAAAACCTGCTTGCACTGTTGCAGGGCTCAAAAATTCTGGGGGCAGCATTCCAGAAATAAATCAAAATTGTAATAGCATAGAACCAACCCGGCACTGTTTGACTTGGAAAGAAGTGGGTTTCCAGGGCAGGATTCCAGGGCAGTCCAATAAACCACATAAGAGAATCCTTCAGAGTAGACTAAATTGGCTTGTACTAAACACCCTGCTTCTGCAGCAGACTGCTGCCAGCGCTGAGTTGCTTGGGTACTTCTACACTGCATTGCAGTCAGCCCTGTAAGCAGGCATGCTGAGAAGCACCTTGGCTTTTATTCTGCAAGGAAAATCTCCCTTTGAATATAACCAGTGAATTAGCAGTCTAGGAGTCAGTTTTGGAAGTAAATCCATATGGAGAATTATGTATTAGCTTCATCAATCTCCAAGCTGGGAAGAAAAAGAAAGGCTGTTGTCTAGCTCCAGCCTAGGAGCCACAGTAGTAAAGGAGTAGTACAGATCTGTGCTTGTACTATCAAAATCCGTGCTTGTTTTAAAGGCAGGTGACAAGGAACAATGTGTGTAGGTACATGTGGGGCCCCATGAGGCTACAGAACATCTGGACTAATCTCAGTGGCACTTCTTTAGCCCTGTTTTTGAAGTGTAAGCAGAATTATCACACTACTGTTCACACAAAACTACGTCAATTTTTGTGTGACAAAATAATTTTTTACTTTAATTTTTTTTTTAATTTCAAATTTAATTCACACACACAAAAAAGTGTGATAACTCTACAGCTGGTTATCTTTTCATGTGAAGCACAATGTTGTGAAGTATACTTTTTTCCAGGTATAACATATGGGAATCTCCCTTTTTCTTTGCCAGGCTAAAGGATTTTAAATGAAACAGTTCTCTACCACCTACCCAAAAGTAGATGTATTTATTTATTTATTTAGCTACTGAATGCTCTTTGAGCAATACTGCTGCTGTGGTATTCCTTATACATGAAAAACAAGAATTGCATTCACGGGACTTGATAAAGCATGGGAAATGTTCCTAGGATGCACATATCATGGAAATACATGTTCTGAAAACCTTTGAAAGAGGACACCCTCAGTTTTCTATAAATACTTAGACTTAGCATGTCTGGTATTGCTACGTAATTCTTGACTTCAGCATGAAACACAGAATAAGAGACACAATGAAACACATCCCTGCCTTACTCAAGGCACTGATATACTGGCATGAAAAAACTCCTTCCAAATCTCAGATACAAAGTCAAAAAGAGGCATGTGTGATAAGATATTATTTTTATCCCAAAGAACGTGGGTCCCTGTCTCCTCAGACACATTCACCCTCTCATCACCAACATGACAGGCAAAGGAATTAATATGGAGGTAGTGTGAGAATTTGCACCACTGTTCAGTGCAGACAATATACATATCTTAAAGCATATTTGTACCTGTCTAGAAGCTGTTCAAACTTATACAGCATCAAAGTAGCTTACACTCTCTGTTGTTTAGCGCAGAAGAATTTGCCAGCTACTTCTTAAACATAGTACAAAGAAAGAAAGCTCTGATGGGACCATCTCCTATTCAGACATGCCAGTGCAACATGCTTCCCAGGCACAGGGGCTATGAAACACCTGCTTAGAAAGCATCAACAACAACGACAAAAAAACCCAAACAACAAAAAAAAAAAAGCCGATGAAGCATGAGAAATTCATATGAAAGGACAATTTAACTAATTTCCCTTTTATATATGCATATATGAAGGAACTCCTGGGACTGCCTAAACAATGGAGACCTTTGGTGAAAAAAAACAAAACAAGTTGTTACTTGAATATTGCCTTCAAGATTATCTCTACAGAGAAGCTAACATGACAATGCAGCACACGTAGCACTAGATGATAAAGTGCTTTCCGTTGATTCTCCAGATTCCTGTGATGCTTAAATGGGAAATGCAGAGATTGAAACAATCTTTGCTTACACGTAGATCAATACTCCATTCCTAAAATCCGGGATTTATTCTGTGTTGACAGAAATAAAAAGAGGCTTGCTATGTTGGATATGTCGCAGACTTACTGGCTTGATGCTGGCCAGTAAATCAAAGCAGCATTTTGTCATTGATATGTTAGAAAATATTATTCCAGTATCACCCATGCTCACAGGATGTATGACTAGAGTGTCACCAGTTTTCAGTGATCATGGACCAGATATTACAAGTGATTTACTGGACCATATATTTTTGAGAGTTTGGTAGTAAAGAAAATATGCTTGTGGGGTGTTTTTTCCACTCCCTCAGCACAAAGCAGCTGTCTTAGGAATCAGAACTGACAGTAAAGAAATAAAAAAAAAATTAGCACCAAATGACCAAACAAAGTATCACTACCAAGCAACAGCTGAGAAGAAGCAACAGCTTCTTCTGAGGTTGTTTTTGGACCATGAGGCTTGGAGCAGTGGATAATAGAAAGGTCAAGAGTGAATTTAAGGAGATGGTCATGGCCAGCAACCTGGATTACAAAAGGAAACATCTTTCCACTAAATGCAGCTGCAAGGAGAGCAGATGTGTTCACCTAGGGTCCTAAAGATCGGCCCAGAGGCAGGAGTATCTGGCACTGGGAAATCTTTGAAGAACTAGGTCATGGTCTGTTTCATACCATGTTCCTTCCCTCCGTGGGTTCCAGATAATCCTTTCCAAGATTTTTGTTTCCAGATGATCTAGCCTTAGTTCCAAAAGCACAGGTCTTTTTAGCATCAATAAACTGTTACTGAAATTATTTCTGTGCTAGAGGCTCTGAGAGAACTGCTATGCTGATAACCAAATGTTATGCTGATAATGATCAGAAGCAATTTCCTCTCTAACTACCAGCACTATAATCTCATCTTCAGCACAGACAATACATTCAGCTTCTTTCCATTCTATATACCACAGGACATCTGCTACATCATTATGCAGCAGAAAGGCTGTCCCTGAGACGGATCTGTGCTCCTATAGCCTTCAAAGATGCCCTCGGTGACACTTCAGAGGCATCATCACTTGATCACCAGGAAAAGTGGCATTCTGAATACAGAGTGTTTTTTGCTGGTGGTGATGCTGTAGAGCAATCACAGCTGAGACACATGCTGTACAAAACCTGTATAAAATGTTTATGTTACACGTGCACATTACACAACATACATGGTTAAAGGCAAGTTTGGAGCCCACTGTATTTACTACTAATCAGTGCTTCACAGAAGAATACCTAAAGAATCCCTAGCTGGACCTGTCAGCAGCTAGTTCAATGGAGCCACATACAGGAGTGGGTGCTTCTGTATTAGAGAAACAGAGGCGTGAGTGAACATAAATTTCATATGATGATTAAGTGTGTAAGTGTGGGGAAGTTGCCTGTTAAAGAAGGGGTCTAATAATAGTATGACATTTTGGAAAGAAGTGAAACATTTCTATATGCCTGTTATTTACTACTGAAAAATTTAAAAAGCACCACAATAAAATAGCATTACAGAGACAGGCTATGACTCTCTCTGACGTATAAAAAACTACTCTGACAATTAGACACAAAGTTTCTAAGAAATCTTTGAAATGTGCTAACAAAAAAAAAATAATCTCTTCTGGTTTACCATCAGCTGGAAAAAACTGGAAGAGTAAAGAATTTTGGGAAGGAAAAAGTTGAGTTTTGCTTACTGAGACAAAACATTTTTAGTAAATTGCTCTGGAGAACCTGAATGACTAACAGTGGGAGTGATTTTATAAACTCATTGCTCCATACAGTGCAAGTATTTGCTCTTGCTATGGTAAATAAGCTTGTCAGAACAATCTACTGACAATCTACTACAATCCACAACATTTAAAAGGTAAATGATATATAGTAGAATACCTGAAGACTCAGATAAACAATCCTTGTGGAAAACAGTAAACCATTAGGTTAAAAGATGAACTGACACTTCTAATAAGTCCTCTCTAGAATAGCTGAATCAGTAAAATACATTTTTATTACAAATGAAAATCACAGCTTTAATGATACTAGAATTTGCCACAGAAATAAATTAGCAACATATCTTAGTAATTAAAACTACATAAACACATTATAAATCTATTTTGCAAAGGATCAGAATTATATTTGCTAGTACAACATATTCCCACAATAGATCCTGTTTAGCATACATATTGCTGATATTGTGTAAAGAAATAAGAACTTAAAACCACTGAGATTTTTCTTAGCTAGTTTAATATTGCAAAGTGCCTTCTAAGAACACACTGTGGCATATATGGCAGTGATTATTTACCCAGCTAAGTAGTTATACTGTGCTCATTACAGTGTTTCTAGGATTTAATTTTAAGAGATAATATGAATTTTAAAATCACCTTTCGATTTGAAAAGATCTACTACTTTTAAGAAGGTAGAAATGTCTGTCTTAAGATTATATTAACAAATCAGTAATTGGTCTCAAATTACCTTCTTGAGCACATTACAGCTGCTATACTATACTTACCTTCAGGCACACTACAGCTGCTATGCTTGCCCTGATTGCTTGCTGCTTCCCATTTGCAACAGTACCCACTTGATACGACTCTAAACAATCTGAGGTAGGAACTATGTTACTGCGCACGTTAGTTACCTATGCAATGGAGCTTTTTACTGTAATCATAATTGTCATTATAGATATACCCAGAATCAAGTATTTTGTCCTCATTTTCCTCTGAGTTTCATCTATACCTTGTTTATGCTGCCTGCCTGACAGCTACCAGTCTGTTTCTCCTGTATAACCAGTTACTGAGGGACTGAAAATCTCCAAGAATTCTCTTTGTGTGTGATCCATTCGTGGATATGCCAGAATCGCAGCCATTATACTCTATTGAGGAAAGTAAGTATGTTAAGTTCCTTCCCAAGAGAAGAGAGAAATTTCTTCAGTTGGAAAGGTGACTTAGAAATAATAATATTACTACAATTGTTAGACACAGTCCAGAAACAGAATCCTGGAATCCTGTTTCTCAACATCCTGTGAATACCCCTGCATTATTTTCGAAGGCACACTCAAAATTTTTCACCCGGGACACTAATTATCTTTCAATCAGTAGGCCCTGAGGTTAACAGCCACACTAAAGGAGCTGTAAATACCTTCAGGGCTAAGAATGCTTGTTTGAAAGCTTACTCTTGTCTGAGTGTTCATCTCCTTTATAGTTGTGACAGAGAATTTTACTGGTTAAAGACATTATTACTACAGTTTCAGAGTTTAACACAAACTTCTCCTACTTTTTCTTTCTTTATTTTTTTTTCTCCCCTTCTTTTCCTAATACCATGGTGTTTTAAAATTTCACTGTCAGACTAACCTCTATCTGTGCAATCCCAGGTAATATGCTGTAAATCCGCTATTTCAGGCTGGAGAGAAAAAAAAAAAGGCAAGAGAGCCTATTACTTCGTGTGGCATCTATCCATAGTCTAAAGCAGAGATGAAGGCTATTAGTCTGTCAGCATTAGTTCTGATTTAAACACTTCGCTCTAGACACTTTCATTAACTGTGTTGGCATAGCTATATATTATTCATTTAACGTGCACTTCATTACACTCCTAACATGCAGTCATGTTTTGCAAATATAAGCCTGAATATGAGGCATTCAAAGCTAGAGTCTTGGTTGCTGTAAATCGGAGTATTTAACTGAAAATAAGCCTCATTAGTCTAGCTGAGGATCCAACGCAATCTCTACACTTGCAAATGTAAGTATATTTCTTCCTAGAATAGGTCCTGAATATGTCTCTATGTTTAGTATAACACCTGGATTTTATGCTCAGCTCACTTTTCATTGCATTAAAACACTCATCAAAATGAGAATTTGTACTGTTCTAGGAAAGGTAAAATGACTCTATGTAAGATGCACTAAAACTAACTGAATAATTCATCTATTTTTCATATACAAATTTATTCATGGAATAATATCCTCTAATAGCTCCATTTACAGAGATTACAGGCAGTTTCTCTAGAGCATTCAATAATCAGAAAGCTATGCTCGTTTGTTTGGCTGGACACATTGTCCTAAAAGAGCATCTCTGTCTTGGGACTGGACTATCAGGTTTCTGTCATGAACATCTGCGTTTATCATTTCAATTCTTTCCAGCTTTAGAACTTATGAAAATACAGACCACACACTTTCTAAAGTAAGCATTTACAGTAACTTAGCAGAAGCATTACACAGGACATGATAGTCCTACTTTCAATAATTGTCATTCCAAGTTTTAGCAAATTTAAAATCCTTGAACAATCAGAACTAAGTCCTTAGGCAAACAAGCAATGGTAAGTCCAAGCCCCTGGCACACAATCCAGTCTGTCTAGTTATTTTGTGATTTTTTTTTTTTAAAGATAGATTTGAAAACTCAAGAGTACTATTAACAATGTTTTAAACTATAATACATTCACTAATGTCCTTCTACCCCAGCTAATGGAATTCATAATTATCTCAGTTCAGTAGCTAAGAGAAATTCCTCAAGATTTCTTTGCAGTTCTTGTATGCTACGTCCCTGATGAAAACAAGGTTTAAGCCACTCCACGAGGTCTATTCCTATCTTTAATGCACTGGCATCTTTTACTCGCATCTCCAGATAGCTATTAGAGTCATATCTCTTTTGAAAAAAAATCACTAGTCAGCTCAGTCTATTTCTGTGCTAATTATCATTCTGCTCAGAATGACTATATTGAACAGATAACCTTAACATATGCACATTATTTTGAATTGTGTAGATTTCTGTCTCCCTGCTCATGTAGAAGTGTCATTGTAGTTCTGCTGGTATAATTCTATGTACAGCCTAGGCTTGTAGAGGGAAGTAATATCTTTTATTAGACCAAGAGATACAGTCAGGGGAGAGAAGAAGCTTTGGGCTCAGAAGACTAATGAAAGTCCTATGAGACAAAAAAGCTTTCTTGGTTTTCCTCCAGCTGTATTATTTGGTCTTATAAAAGATTTAACCTTTTCCCTATAGGCCCGACTGTCCTTGGTTATAATAGATTACTTACAGTGGAGATAGGTCAAGAAGGAGTTGTAGAACAAAAAAAAGTAAATGAAAAAGCCAAAAACACAGTTAGGGAAGGTAAAATCACGGCCTAGATAAATAGCAAGTCCTTGCATAAAATAGCCTGTCTGGCAGTCCTGAAGGCAGTCTTTTCAACCTTAACACCATTGATAGGGTTGCTTGCCAAGACTACTAACCTCTATACAAAACACAACCATCAGTTTTTTAGAGAAAGCGCACAGGCAAGTTGCTAATTATCACCACTGTCTGCTATGTGCAGAAAGCAGGCAAGAAATTGGATGGCGCTCAGGTGAAGTTAGGTGCATCCAGGAGATTTAAGGATATGAAGGAGGTTTAAGGATATGAGGGTACTGAAAGAAGAGCTCCCTATGCATAACCATAGCAAAAGGAAGGCTATGAAAAATACAGGCTTGCTGCTCAATGGGCAGGGGACCCAGAGACAACAAGCAAACAGCTGAGGAACATACTTTCTTTGACTGAATCTTTACTAGCAAGGTCTGTTCCTGGGCTTTCCAGCTCCTGCATTTAGTGTCAGAGCCTGGGGGAATGAAGTACTACCCATGACACAGGGAAATCTATGAGGGAATGCTTAAACAAGCAAATAAGTCCATGGGACTGCACAGGCTATATCTGATAGGACTGAGGGAGCTGGTGGATGTCACTGCAAAACTCTGGTGTTTGAAAGGTTGTAGTGACTAGAAAAAGACAAACATCACATCCATCTTTAAAAAAGCACAAGAAAGAGGACCCACTGAAGCAAAGACTGGCCAATATAACCTCAGTTCGTTGAGGGATTATGGAGTGAACCCCTTTGGGAGGCATTTCCAAAGACATAAAGAGGAGGGAGGTGCTGAAGAACAGCTGGCAGAGATTTCCCAGCCAAAACATGCCTGATCTGCTGATTGTTTTTTGCAGTAAGGATGACTGGCTTGATGGATGTTTGCTTGACATTAGCAAGACTTTTAACATGGTCTGTATTCTTGTGACTCGGGCTACATTAACAACAGCATAGCCAACACAGAGCTAGGTTTGTTCAGCCAGGAGAGGAGGATATGATGAGGAGTCTTATAGCTGCCTATAACTGATGGACAGGTGAGTTACAGAGAAGATGGAGCCAGGCTGCTTAGTGGTGGTGCATAATGAAAGAATGAAAAGCAACAGTCACAGGTTGCAGCAAAAGCCATTCTTTGCTCGTAGGGTGATCAAACACGGGGAACAGAGGACCAAGAGATTTTGTTTAAAAGAAACAGCTTTTGTGTCACTGCAAATTATGACTTTCTCAAGCAAGTTAAATCATTGTAGATGTCTTTACTCAAAGGCTATATAGTCACCATGGTTAACAAAACTTAGTGGGGTAGGAAGGGAAGGACATGATCCAGGTTGCCGGTCAGACAGCAGTGAGATGCCAGGCATAATCTAAAAGAAAAGTGAAGCACACACTTTCCATCTGAAGGTGATGTTCTCTGGGGATCAAGGCAGAACATCCTGTCCATGTGCTTCACAGGCAGTTAATGCCTTTGAAATGGGAAAGCAAACTTCTGCAAGTAGAGTGAAGAGAAATGGTGGAGATTTTAAAGCCTCTCCTTCATCCAAGCCATTTCTATCGTACCTTCCATACAATCCTCTGTATCTTCCATCCAAACAACCTTATTTTCTTTTTAGACTTTGATTCTTCAGATTCCAGTTTATCAATTAAGCCAGATTGCTTTTTACAGTACACAACTGCTTCTTTACTTATCTGCAAACTTTATGAATGACAATTGTCTAGTTTCTTGAAGAATGTTGATAAAAATAGTTAAAAAGGAAACAAGCCATTTTTCTTGAACATAAATAGACCTCAGAACTAACAGCAGCTGTAATACAGAATCATAGCATAAACTGATGTATTACCAGGCAGGTATAATAGATGGAGGTTTAATCACTAGTTATTAAGGTCACCCTATGATTTGTGCTATGAAGCATCCTTTTTTTTTTTATTTGATATTGGCGATTTGAGCTACATAGGCTGAAGTTTTTCATACCAGATGTCAGTTCAGTTAAAATAAACTCTGTCATAACTCATACACACACAACATCTGAATTACAAAAGCTAGTGTTTAAATAAATTGGGCTTTTTCAAACTTCTGAGTAGTATTCAACCTTGGAAATGCTTTAAATACTTCTATTAAAGTGATAAGGTAGTGTTTTAACATAACTTCTCCCAGGTTCACCTCCTACTATTTTTCTACTTGTTTCACACTTTCTGGCTGGAAAAATTCCAGGTTTTGTCTTTGACTGGCACTTCATTTATTTATTTATTTTATTAAATAGGACAAAAAAAATCCAACTCTGCAAAAGGAAGATTGATTAAAAAAATATCTCAAATAAAAAAAAAAAGACAACCACAATAATCTAAAGGTGTCATGACTGACTTTTCATGCTGTTTGGGACAGTGAGCTCGATTCACCAAGGAAACAAAGTCTGTGAAAAGTGCATATGCTAGCTGAAGCATTTCTGAGATAGGCAAACAGCTTCACTGTTTTCGCTTTTAAATTGTCCCACGACTCAGGTGTTAGATCATCTTGATAAAATCTGCTTTAGACAAATTTTAAAGTCCTGCTAATATGTCTTTCCTTGACAGAATGGGACAGAAGTCTTAATTCATAGCTCAGAACACTAGAATTAGAGCTTTAGATTTTAGCAGGCTCTTTAGAGATTGTTTTCAATTACACTGCAAAAGGCACTTTTACAGTGTTAGCACTAACATTGAAAGCCTGAAATTTCCTGTGGACTTCACAAAGCTGTTTCTGATAGACTAGATAATGGCTTGCTAGTAATCAGTCATAAAAAAAGAAAAAAAAAACCAACCAAAAAACTATTTTATGGGTTTGCTTTCTGCCATTTCTTCTTTGATTAAACAATTCTGTGAGCACCAGGTATTTCTGTCTGTTCTTTAAAACAAGGAGCTCTTTTTTCTTTTTGTTTATTAGAGCACAGAGTGCTCACATAAATACCTCAGGAAAGATGTCTCTTTGAATTGGATAAACTTGTCTTGTCTAAGGTAGACTTGACTCAGTGATTTGTAATTTCTCCAGGCATCAGGCCAGCTTTTTTATTCTAACTTTAACTCTCCCACTTTGAAATCAATCATAGGTGCCTATAATAATTTGAATTAACACCTTAAAAACCAACAACACACTACACCCTTCCTTAAATGTAGAAGAACACAAGATAAAGCAACTTCTGACACTCAAGAAATATCTTTTCTATACTTTATCTAGAACAGAGATCATGTATAAAAAAAAAAATTTGCAAATCAAGGACCCAAGGAAATTATGAAAAACTACTGACTGCTGACATCTCTGGATCAGAAGTGCCCTGGTTTAGCTGCTCAGCCACATTTTTATTTTGTCTTTCTCAAATTCTTAGGGAACGTGGCTGAAAAATTCACTGTGAATAAATTATGTCATGGAAATGAACTGCCCCAGTTTCTGGTGTTTTCTTCATAGCTTTTAGGTATTGACAGAATTAATAAAACCCAGAATATGGCAGAGTCTTAGACCATCACTTCAGTATTTCATTCTTTTGACTGAATGTCTGAAACTTTTTATTGGATCATCTGATAGAAAAGGACTAGGTGGCACATCCTTGGCACAAGTATTTAGCAGGGAATTCCTAGTCAAAGAGGGAAGATGAGCTACAATGGATGACTTAAAGGTGTCCCCACTGACCACCAGCTCTGGGATCTGCCATGGGTCTGGCAACAGCACCAGCATTTGTAGCAGACCATGTAGGCTACAAAACTACATGCAATCAAACTAATATCTGCAAAAATTATTTTTGGAGTCATATATTGGTTTTAATCCCTGCATCTTTTAGTCCCAGAATTCCTAGACAAAACATGTAAGTTAAAGCTTTCAGTGTATTGTCAGAATTTAGGAAATGAGATAATAAGACAGTGAAGTTCCATAAGAAATAATGAGTGTGCAGTGGGACCACAAAGGATGGGGTTAGTTGGAATATGTAAACACTCTCACCTGATTTCTTTGTGTTAAGGATTTTGTAAAACCTTCAATTATTACAGTACAAGACTGCAATTCTAAAATCTTGGGTTTAATATCAGGCTTCTTGGATTTGTTTTTGTTTTTTCGCAAAGCAGATGCACTTACTATTCTCTTTCTCTGCAACAGTGAAGCAGCACAATAGCAAAAATAAAATATAAAAACCCAGATGACAGAAAAGATACTGTGTATCATTAGAAGAGTAAAATTCATTGCAGATGAAGAAATCTGTATGAGTTCATCTGCAAGTGTAGAGAATACACAGAAAAAAAAAAAACAACCCAAAGACAATTCTTTTGGCTCAGAGCCAGGGCTCACGACAGGTAAATTACCTAGTTCTCACAGACGTCTTCCTAAAGCTTACTGCTGCTGTATCATGTACCTCCTAAATATTTATGGAGCACAGATGCAAGTTAATGCAGTTTACAAATTTTTCTTGCCTCATTCCAACTACATGAAACCAGCAAAGCTCATAAGCACAAGGGAACTGGACTTACAAAGTGTAAATTAAAAGTGGAATTAGGATTTTCTCTGTAATGAAGCTACTGTCATCTTCAAAAACACAGGTAAGATGAACATGAAGCTTCTTCTGTAACACAGAAGATTCTGCACTTGCAATGCCTATAGTGGGATATGTGGGAGAAACTTGGGGTGATGAGCTTCCCACTGCCCCATATCCAATATCTTGTCCAAATGAGCAGAATCAGACATAAAGATGTACTATTGCAACAAAGGAAAACACACAAACACACACAACACAAACCCTTAAGGAAAGACATAAAAAATAGATGAACATCCTGGTCAAGCAGTTCTGGATCCAATTAACTCAATGAAAATTCAGTATCTTTTCATAAGTCTTCATTATCATCTTTAATCATGATCTGCCTTTTTATGACCCCTTCTAAATCTTAAAGGGTAGGTTATCATCAAAATCACATTAAAGAATCACTGTTCCCTTTCCACTTCACATCTGCTTTTGAAACTGTAGGAATATAATGAACCTCTTAAACTGTGTATAGTCAAAGGTAAAATGTTGACAGCTGTGATGAGAAGAATGAATTTCCCTTTATGTAAAAGACATGTTTTTTAGGCCATATATATCTAAGAGGAATATAAGTTTTGAATTTCTTCCTTGATGTAATATTCATATAAGAGCAGTATTTCAAATAGCCACGGTTAAGGCTGGTAAGAACTGTAGTACAATATAGACTAAGTTCCAACAATTCTGTCATAGCGCTCTTACCATTCCAAGTGATCTTCAAATAAAATTCAGTAGGAAATGTCGATAGTAATAAGATTCAAGAGAAAAGAAAAAGGATGGGAAAAAAATACTACTTAAAAATATTTCATCTCTTAATGCTGTCCAACACACAAGAATCTCATTGTCAACGATAAAATGAGTGATCCCTGTTGACTGCAAGCTTTCCTCACTGTTACACCATCTTGGTCAGTATTCAAGTCCTATCAAGGGTTTCCAACAATTTGAACCGGCACTGAAATTAGTGCCTGAATTCTCATTCTCTAAATCATGATAGATTAGCTACCTTACCTCATTAGGATGCTAGGAGTATAGTTTTGTAAATGCCTATCACCATTGAAAAGAAATAAACTTTTATGAATACTGCAATGACAAAAGTATTTGGCTAGATAACTACAGACCCAAGTTTAAAGTGGAACAGTTCAGAACAAAACTTCAGAACTCACTTTTGTACCAAATCTGTCCATCTTTTTAGACGTTTGTGACATTCTAGCACTCCCTTAGCCACAAATTAAGCCCTGAGCTGTTTGACTAGAGTCTGAGCACTCCTTTGCTTCCCATATACATTGACAAATATAATACTGACCTCACTACCTTCCTATAGAAACTGTTTCCTGTGAGGCTGACTCAAGCACACATTCACACAAATTCTATTCACATTCACTGCAAATAGCACTCATGACAACACCAAACACCCTATTTTTATGATATTTTGGTTTCAACCCTGTGCCTTTTAAAATTGCATGGCTTATTACATGTTGACAGGCAGTTGATGCTATGGAGAACACAAGTCAAATGCCAGATTACTTTTAAGAGAGGCTGAAAACTGGTAGATAACACAGATGGAATTCTATTAACACAAGGTGTGAGCTGGTCTGCAGAGTTAATGCAAGAATAGATTTCTCCACTTTGTAAATTCAGTTCCCACTGCTGTTAATGAGAACAGTGCATTTAATTTTCTTTGCAACATATCAACAATCTGATATCACAAAAATGACCAAGTTAAATGCTTCCTAACCTGAATGCTGATTTCTCAAATACACAAAAGCCTATCTATAATATGATAATAGCTTAAGTGCTATGTTAAATAATGCAAAAATATTTTAAAAGGGTAAATCAAGCAGGAATTATGAAAGAAATTCAATTTCAGTGACACAAACTGAAATATGATGTAGATGTGCCTAACTTGTAAATAATTGAGCTACACAAGCCGATATCTATTACATCTGTACTTCAAAATAAATGTCATAAATTGCTGTGGAAGCCAAGAAGATTTCTGAAAGTTTCTAGAAACAGTTCTAATTTGGGTAAGAAGTCAGATACCTTTCTTTGCAAGATTATATCCATCATCATATATGAAATCCCAAATGGTGTGCGCTCTGAGAAATACTGTTCCAATATGAAATATTTAGTTTGCATACTGAATTACCTGAAAGAATTCTATGTGATCATTGAAGATTATTAATCATATCAAGTTGATTAATTTTAATGTGAAACCAAATAAATCTTAAGAATTTTGGACATTTTTTCTGCTTTAACACAGTGATATTGCCTAAACTCTGTCCTCCACACCCTAAAAATAACAACATTGACATAGAAAATTCAGGGATCAATATGCACAAGACTGACAATTTTCATGACCCAGCACCAAACGAGCAGTTATGCAAGGATTTTGATACCACAAATATCAAGGAAGAGTAGAATCATAGAAATGAAACCCAAGTAAAACAGAATATGGTTTTACTTGCCTGAAAGATTTTTTCTGTTGGTTTTTTTTTGTTGTTGTTGTCATGGACAGAAGCAAGACCTCAAACTCTATCTTCACCATATTTCTGAGAAACAACTGATTTGTATGATTAGACTTGATGGTCTTCAGAGCTTGATATGTAAGCCAAATAGGATTCACTGGTTTTATTTCTCTCTTTTCAGGGCTTTTAAAAGCAGATAGATAAACATTGTATCATTGGATTCTTGTAAAGATGTTCGTCTATTTCTCATCATTAGAGGTAATTAGTAATAGCACTTCTAATGTAAATTGCGATCTTTGCTGTTTATTACGTGGTGGTATTACTGTGATTATTGCTGTTGTGTTTAGGTACCTAATCAGTACTAATAATAATCACCACAATGATGACTGGGAGAAGAAGCTCCCATTTGATGAATTAAAATACAAGAAGGAGCAACCTCTACTACTCAATCATTTTGAGATGTCACTGTCAGTCAAGTGCTGTCTTACAGTTCAACATCTGCTGGAAATATTTTCCTTTTCCACTCAAGCTCAGCAGCAGCTCAACTACACCATATGTAAATTTTTATATTTTTCTTATTCACATTCAAAAATTAAATTAAAATGATTAGGAGTCTCCCTACTTTCATAAGGGATATTTAGGGATGACAGTCAGTCACTAGTGGCTTGGACTGGATTCCAACCAGTGATGTAAACAAGGAACATTCTGCAATTTGTTATCATTTCCTAAGCTAAGCACAATGATGTTTTACATGTTCACATCAAGAAAAAGCATGTAATTTGTTCGAGCTGCAAGCACAAACTTCTTGGCAGAGCCTGAGGGAAAGCAATGACAACAATAAAATGGATAGGCAGGTTCTCAAGAGAAGTGAAACTGTTTTCAGCTGCACACTTAAAGAAAATCCTGCAGTGGAGGGGCTGAAAATGTCTGCAAGAGTGCTCCTGGCTATCCTGGAGGTGAACAATTAGTTTATGAACTACAGACATGCTATTAGTAAATGAACTCAGATAAGAGTCAAATTCATTTATTTACTTAACTCTATTGTTGGCAGTGGAGCAAATCCTCAGGGATATAAATTGGAATTGGAGCTATGACAATTTCTAGTATAAGAGTGTTGATCCTAGAAGTATTTATTTTGTTTGAAAAAGTAAAGGCAGTGTATATGTAAATGAGATGCAGCTTTCCAGCTCTGTATAATTTGTCAATATGGACGTTAATTTCACAAAGTCTGAGCAATCTTTTTTCTAGAATAGTAATAGGACTTGATCCCACCAACCCTTAGTTCTAGTAGTAATCTTATTACGGCGGTGGGACTAGAGGAACAAAATAAAGGCTACTGTCATGAACATTTTCAGGTGAATGTGCATCATATGACAATTTCTTTTATATAATTTCTTTGATGTGTTTCCTGGTGTCTTTCAACATAATGAGTAGCACTAAGAGCTAATGATGCTAGGGCATCTATTAAAAGCTTTTTGATGCATTTTCAGGGAGTAGTATTTTCTGCAATTGGATCTGGATGCAAGTAAAAATATGACTTTACAGGGGAAAACTGATATCAAAACTACTGCTACCCTTTCTCCTCTTCATTATAGAAAGATTTATACCTGAATGCAGAAAACATTATGGAGCTTAAACCTGTCACATGAAGTGTTACTTGCGAGAATTTCCTCTCCTGGGAGTTTCAGGTATAAGTCCAGATTCTCTGATTTATTCCCACTCTTGATAGCACTGGCCTCAATCTGCAGACTCTGCTTTTAAGGATTTGAAAAGAGCCTTAAAGCATCTTTAAAAGTGAGAGTGCTAAATCCATTTCAAGGTGTGTCATAAGATCATAATACAGGTTATAGACATATTTTTCAAAATGGACACATTTAAAATGTTTTCTCAGACACAACACTGAATTAAATCACTTCACCTGGAGCTACTGAAAGAAAAATGCCAGACATAGAATATAAGAGCATATTTCATTTCCATTTTCATTTCACCTTTTCCTTAAAACTTTTGGATTTATTTTGTGTTCATTTTGATCTGGCCTAATTAGCATTGACTTCAGGATTTTCAGTTGACTAACAGACAGATCCATCCTGATTGTAGCACACATGTTGTCAGATTCTTTCAATAACATTTTCTCATAA
The DNA here is from genome assembly GCF_963210335.1 of Falco punctatus. Classification (NCBI taxonomy): domain Eukaryota; kingdom Metazoa; phylum Chordata; class Aves; order Falconiformes; family Falconidae; genus Falco; species Falco punctatus. Next base: position 73,635,986 of record NC_137580.1, read on the forward strand.
TCTTTCTCCAAATCATTCTGTTTGGAATAAAGTTTCTAAGAAAAACAAAGCATAATTTTGTGTAATACATGTATCCTGTGCTATCTTTAAGTTACCTTGAACTCATCTCAAAATAAAGCTTAGAAGCATCTGTTTTAATAGTTAATCTAAGCCTCTGTGTTTGGGGTGCTAATCTAATTGGTCAATTAGTTAACAGTTAAACACACAGCCTTGTTTGATTTTGCTTTGTTTTGTTTATTCCACGTTCTTTTCTAATATGCCAATGTTATTCCTGTCCTCTTTGGATCTATGACTTTATCTTTCATTCATTCTTTATATACCTTCCTCTTTCCTTTCTTATTTCCTGCTGTCTGCTAGACACAATCTCTCCATCCCTGCAGAAAGCAGTGGATATATTTCAGGAACATAATAAAAGCACATGGTTAGGATTGGCTTCTATCTACCAAAATACTATGGATGTCACTGGAATTTTAGCCTGTACTTAAAAATAAGGAAGAGCCAAAAAACTCAAGCCCTTTTCAGACTGGGATGATCAGAAAATGGTAACCTACACCAGTAATAACATTTATCTGGACTCCAAAGTCAACTGCCATAATTAAAACCAATGGAATTCATTAAATGGCATGGGATGGAGAATGGTTGACTTGTACAACACTAACAATGTTAACCAGCATCTTCCAGAAAAATCTCTTTTTCATAGCCTTAATGTCACTTAAGTATCTGTAAAGGCATTAAGCAGCACAAAGACAGGTAAAGTAGGTATCTGCCAGCCCCGTACAGTTGCTTGAAATATTTACAAAGTCAGAATGCAGGAAGACATATCAACTTTTTTCTAATGCTTTTTCCTTGGCAGCAACTACTGCCATTGTCAGAAACAGGCAATAGGGCTAGGTCGATTTTTAGTCTGATTTTATACAGCAGTTCTTGTCCTACAAAACCAGAAGACCTACATGCCTTATCACAGAGTATTGCCAAAGGAACATCACTGGTGTTCAAACCTCATTTATCAGCCTTATTTAGGAAACTAGCTTCGTGCAAGATACCACATAGGCCTGCTTAGCCTTATGGGTACTTGAACACATTTTAAACAACTAAATACACACTTAATTGCTCTATTATTATTTGCTCAGGATGAATTTAAACATGACCTTAATTTTTTACGTGAATCTGGCCCAGTACATATTTACTTCTAACATCCATACTTGAAACTTAAATCCCCCATAAACAGCCTTGTGCCGTCAAAAACTATAAAATGTGAAGCATGTAATGCCACATCAGTTACCTACCTCACTGGAATAAACAATGCTAAATCAAGCTCAAAAGCCCAAAGGCAGTTTTAAATAAACAGGTAAATAATTAAAAGCTTTGTTTCTTTTCACTGGAAAAGGTGAGTTGCCCAGGGAGTATCTTCCCTTTTCAGTCCCCTCTCCCATTGCCTTCCATTAATTCCACAAATAAGTAGCACTTATTTTCTCCAGTTTGCTGCACAGCTCTCCAGGATAGTCCTTTTACATACAGAGTCACAGGGTTGCTGAATTTGGAACAGAGATTGATAAGCCATTTTGATTAGGAAAATGTTAATATGCTTTCAAAAAAATAAGGGAACATCTGTATCTTATCAAAGATGATGCAGCTAGAACTTCTGTGAGCCATGCTTGTAGAAAAATATTATAGGAGTATAACACTAGAATTCTGTACATCATGAAATAAGCTATTCTTTTCTTCTTAATTTATTGTTCATTAAGTGTATTCTTATTTCCTTAAATATTTACTGTAATGCTATTTCAGCAGGCAGCACATAACAAATTTGTGGTCTTCCCTTGTGTGGTTGTAGGCCATGGGCCTACATAATACATATTATGCAGTCACACAATTTGCAAGTTGTCAGATCTCTGTAACATTTATTATTCCTGCTATCATCTCAGAATACTTTTATGTGCCAAGACACTTTTTTTATCACCAGAAAAAAGAGCCAGAAAACATACCAAAAGCAAGATTCACATTTTCCAAGATATAACTTTCATAGAATGTAGATAAAGGTGCCCTTGATGTTTCCAAAATGCATGTGTTCCTGTGATATTCAAGTTTCAGTATCAACTGACTGGGAAATAAAAATGAAAACCTTGATGTTTCTAAAAAGACTTAAAAAAAATATGTATTTGTTGGCCAAAGATATACTTCAGAAAAACTGCATCTTACTAAATTTTCCAGAGAATGAAAAAAACTATATGCCTTGTCTGCCCTGCCAGGTTATCAGGTAATTCAGTTATCTCATTCTCTGATAAGTGTAAATTACTCAGAAGAAAAACAATGAAGGAAAGATTTCCTTGGTTTCTATCACACACTTCACCAACAGAAAGCTATTTGATCATCCTGTAAGGAAGCGGACCACAAAATCATGATACACAATGAGATGGAAATAAAAGAAATATGGATACAATTTTATTTACAGTGTTAAGGTTTATACCTCTGTTAGATACCTTTACAAAAAAGTGATTTACATCTATTTTTGGTAGATGGGTATGGAAGTGGCTAAGAAGGTCTAAGAATTATTATGTTTACGTAGATACCTCTCTCTTGTTCCAAAAAAATGTCGTCAGTTCAAATGTTGCCCAATTTGACTGCAGATAGTGAAATGTAGTTATTTCCATCTTTTATCTGATTTCTAAGAAGAGCCCAGAGCAGATATTATACAGTATATATATGTGAGACTGGATGTCAGCATTGCAATCCCCTTTTCTCCCTCCTCTCAGTTTGCCTAAATATCTTTAAGTGCAAGATTTTTCAGTTCACTCCATTGATTTATCTTTTTTCTTAAGTAAACACTGACCTTTCCTTCTACTCTTAACTTTTCTCTCAAGGTGTTTTAACATAGTCTTGTGCTTGGAAAAGTAACCTGTTAATTTTAGCCAAAACCAGACAACCTGGCATTTTCTAGGTTAATGAGCTAATTAAACAGGTCTATAATACCAAAACTTTGATGACAGGTAACTTGGTGATTAGTCCAGCTGTTTGCATTTTGCTTGTGTTTCTTGTGGCAGACATTCCAGATCAAGTTAAGAGAGAAGTAGCTCTCCCAGCAGCCAGTCTGGATAATACCAGTCAGTTCTGTGCTTGGGTGGGGGGTATATGAAGAAAACCCAAACTGCATCAGAAAATGGACAGTGTTTCTTCAAATACTGTTGTTTGGAGAGAGTTAAAGTATAATTTCCAGCCCTAAATTTGCATAGACATATTTTAAACAGCACTGTGCACTTATGCTGGTTTTTACTGTGTTTAGCTACTTTTCTAGTGATGTTTGCATTTTTTGAACACAGATTGGTTCAGCATATCAACAAATTGGTGTTTTTGTTTTTTTTGCAAGTGGGAGGAGACTATGTTTCTAACAAGATGTAGAATAATGACCTAAGCAAAGCAGGGAGTTACAGATAGGAGTGAAAATCTCACCTCTAGAACTTTGATATAGCTGGGCACAAACCTGTCTCACAGTACATCTGTGCATCAGGCTCACTCAAATAAGGAGACAGCTTCTGTGTCTAACACCCTCCCTGAAATTGTTTGTCCATGAAAAGATAAGGCAGTCGTTTCTGATGAAAAAATACTTCTTTTTCCCCATTTCAAGTTGGTGGAGAACATCAACCTCTTCTGCACAGGCTGCTAGAAACCCATCAAATAGTTGTAATTTCTACAGTAGGGTATGAGCCAGGATTTAACCTTAGGCTGAATGAAAAGCTCACGCCGACTTTCCATCTCTAACATAAAATCCCAATGCACAATGTTTATATGTATTTCTTGGATTCAGGCTGCCTCTTATTTAACCAGTATAAAACTTCATGAAATCTGTGGCAGAAAATACTCTAAGCACTGCAAAAGGACAGATTTTACATTTATAGTACCAGTAAACCCAAGACAAGTTTACACAATTGCAATTCTGTCTCACAATGAAGCATTTTCATCCAAAACTATTTAAGGAAAATATATACAATTCTTCATCTACAGTCAGACAAATAAAAGTGCTTTTATAGTAAACAGGCAACATAAGATATTCAACAGCAACCCAAAAAGAGGCCATAAAACCACCACTTTCAACTTTAATGGAGAAAGAACCACCATGATTTCATGATTAGCCATAAATGTCATGCAGTGTGGAGAGTTTTCTTTAGAAAAAAAAGATAACTCAAAATGAAACACAATGTAATTCAGACTACAGCTAAAACAGATGAAGACAGCATAAGAAGAAAATGAGAGAAGAATCAGATACACAGTAAAAAAAAAACCCAAACCCAAACAACGAACCAAAACCCCCACCAACTATTTACAAAAGGAAATGTAGGTAGCAGTTTGATTTCAAGACATAACAATGAATTTGCCTGCACAACACCGGGATGCCTGAGGACAAGGAAGAAATCACAGCAAGGGCTCCAACAAGCATGGCAGGCGGCTCCAACTCCACCATGCCAGAAGCGCATAGGAACCATTAAAAATGCTGCAAAAAGACAGGGCTACCACACTGCTTCACACTCCACAATAACTTGAAGAGCGAAGCTGGCAACCTCTTGCAGCAGCATTATGAAACTAGGATTGCCACGTTTCTCCCATGTTGAAGTGTAACATCCCTCTCCTACCAAGGTGGATCCCGCCTAATCTCAGATTAGCCGCCAGGTTTTTTTTCAGCGTGAATATTATCTATGTTTGGATGTCAGTTCAAGACGTATGGACAGAGCTATAGTTGCACCTACTGCATTACTGCCCCTCTTTCTCAGACTCATAATTAGTCACTGCTACACTGCTGTCAACAATCCTTCTTTTCCAGGGGTGTTATCGATTTGTTAGTAAGTTAAGATTGATTGATTTTGATTGATGAATTGATTTTATAAAATCATTTAATAAAATTAAAATATAGAAGGATAAGAAAAAAACAATTATAAGAAACTTATAGCTGCACAGTAAAAGTTGTTATGAGATCTTCTGTACATCCTGAACCAAGGCTAGAAGAAGGGGCTAGAACCACTGTTAAAACTTAGGTAATAACTTTAGGGTTGAAAGGTTTCTTTGTATTTAACCAATCTTCTGTATGTAGAGGTGTATTGAAATGTCAGAATATGAGATTAATGGGAACTGGGGAGAGTCGACTGGAACAGCTTGTAGATGCCTGCCAAGAAATCGTGAACTTTAGTAAAAGGTAATTCCGGCAGGGGGAGATCGCGACCACCGACTCATATACCACCTACCCAAATCGTACCCCAGACCCATTTCTAGACCTTTCTAAGCTCTACTGCGCAGAATTAGATATAGGAGGAGAATATGTTAATGATTTATGGGAAATATCATGGTTATGCATGAATACTTAATGAATATGTATGAATAAGTTCTATATATGGTGTCTGATTTTGAGACCTGGAGTGCGTTGATTGTGAGAGGACTCGCTCACGCACCCGGCCGTTAATAAAGAAGTGTCTGCTTATCTACATCACATTGGTGTCGATAAGTTCTTCATTCCGAGATTTCGGTAACAGGGGTAGTAGCAGTGAAGCATGCATTTGGAGGAGCTCACCTTGTCTTTACTACACCTTTGCTGTATACAAACTGTACAAATCAGCACAGTACATAGATTAAGTTTTGAATATTTTACTGGTAAAAACAATATTGCACATTAATTGTTCTTTTCACATGGTTCACAAGTGATTATCAGTGCTTAGAATAAAATCCTGCTATTATTACTAGTAGGACGATGATTGCTGAACACAGAATTCTTTGTGCACAGAAATGAGCGCATTGGTGTGAAGCAATTAGGAAGAATAAGTAAAGATAATACTATAAAGTAAAAAATTAGGTTCTGTGGAACATAAAGTTTTGCAACCTATCAGATATAATTGCAGAGGTACGAAGGTCTTTGAAAAAGCAGAGCAAGTATAGTTGATAACGATATTCTATCTTGCAGCAATACCATGTTTTTAAGGTTGTGGTTTAAAGCACTTCGAGTTCATTCATAAATCTAGTGCTAAATGCCTGAAACCAAATACTAAACTTATTACTCATGTGAGTAGTTTCACTGATTTCAACCTCTGGAATAAATGAAGATAAACGAATGAAAATATGTAAAAGGAATTAACCTGTTACACACGTACTTCTCATCATACTTTAGCATTTCTGATGTGCTACATTACAACTGTGTTTTAAAATTAAGAATTAGGGGAAAACATAAATCTTTCAAAATCATTTTAACAGAAGTCTACATGAACGCATGTGTCCATGCACATACACACACATATATATTAATACACACTTGATGAACATGAGAAAATCAAAGACCTGTGCTTACAGACATGGCCACAGATTTAGATTATGTACATTCCAGATACTCAAATTTCCACAGTCTAGGCCTAATTTTTATAGAAGTTCCATGAAGAGACAATATCAACCAAAATAAACACCTCCTTAGAACGATCCTGACTTGGTGAAACAATTCAATCACTTTAAATCCAGAGGACAAAACACACAGCTTTTTGACCTGTAAAAAACCCCCAAAAATCTCTAGTGGCGTCCACAGATTTGTAGTACTAATTTTGTCTAGAATAAGCACGGAACAAGCAAGACACAGTGCATAAGTCGAGTGAACTTGGGAATATGGTATCCACAGAGACAAATTTCTCCTACCTTTCTTCTACCCATGTCAAATAGGCGGAACTCACATCCAGGAAATAAGGAAAAGGAAGAGGCCAGGTTGTCAGTAACCAGAAGAAAAAGAAAGAGATAGAAAGATTATTCCCTGCCTAAGCATTGAGGGAGGTAAAGAAGAAATAGTTGAAGAAGAAAGTGGAAAGGACCTTGCAAGGCCACCTAACTTCACCAGTGTTTATAAGACAAAGGTAATTATAACTGTACAAACTTTAAAGATAGACCTTTGGCTCTCATGAACATATCAAGTCATCATATTTCCATGCAATGTTCGCTATGGAAACTGCAGTTCCCCATCAGAGTACAACATGATGCACTGCACTTTAAAGCTCTGTATGACCTAACTGAACGAAGGGGTTCACTTCTGGCTGTTAAAGAAAGCCACATGTTCTTTAAATACAAGTTAAGAGTTTAGAGCATTCTGTGACTGGATGCACTGAACAGTAAGAAAAATATTTTTTTTTTTTTCTCCCCAGCTGTATTATTCCAGGGACTTTTCACACTAAAGTGTCAATCTTGAAATGAATGTATTCTTTTCCTCCTATGAATTAATCCATTAGAAAAATCACAATCAAAACCATATTGGGCATAGGTCCTTATACAGCACAATATTCAAGTCAGATGAATGGAAATGTGTACGTGAATCGGGCTTGCTTATTAAAAAACTTCATTCATTTAACAGGAGCACATTACGTTGATTTGTTATAGTCCTATGGCACTTCAATAGCCCACAAGTACCACGTTACAATATTTAAGAAAAGATACACTATTAGATAAAGTATTTCTGAATAAATCAGCAGTGATTTATCTGATTTTTATAGAAATGTCTCATGAGCAAAGTATATGGGTGATGACTTTTTTCCTTTTGGTGCAGGGTGAAATTGCAAAATACATTTTAAAATCTTCAATGACGTTGCAAGTTGCAGAGTTTGTCATTGGTAATGTTAGTTTGACATTTATCCTTTTGTTCAAATAAGCCTGCCTAATAAAATGTCCATATCTTTTTTTAACTACATAGCTTTCCTTTACACTTGAGGCTTTAAATACATTTTAAATATTAATAAAGCTTTCACTAAAATGCAGAAAGAGGGTCAGGGGAGCTACTACAAAAGGCTTTACTCTGTCTCCTTTAGTTTTATGTGGAAGTATTAATGAAAAACTTCATTAATATTGTATGAATTTAGAGCCTTCACTCAATTAGAATGCATGTAACTTCTTATTTACATTACTTTTACTTTAGGGTACTCCATTTAACAAAAAATGTAGGGGTCTGAGGGTATTTATGCACATATAGAAAGTGCTATATTGCAGAACTCATGCTCCAGGCAAACTTCTGGATTTATGAAATGGAAAATTGAAATTCAGTGGGAACATTTCCAAAAATATGTGTTTGATACAACAATTCCAGCTGTGGGAGCGACTTATTATTGTGTGCTGGTTGAGTTTTCCTTCTTTCCTTCCAAGACCTGGAGTGAAAAAACCCGCACTGTTCACATATAGAAACATCCACAGCCTCCAGGAAACTGGGAAAGGTTGAATAGATTTAGTAACTGTGCTGCTAAGTACAGAATTATGGGGGGAAACAACATGCCTCTTACAGTTTAGTCACAAATAGGAGAAGTTGTCATGGCATATAGAGAAAGTCCTTTCTTAGATAAAATTAAAGGAGAAAAATTATAAGAAAGGAACAGTTTTATATAAGCAGGATATTATCTAATATCCTTGTATCTGTACTAATCTCCTGGGTTCTGTGCTGTTTGACATATTCATATGTGATCTAGAAAAGTTGACGAATAGGAGTGACAAAGTTTGCATACTGTTAGCACAATAATTCAAAGGAGTAAACATGAAATCGGATGACAAAGGATTCAGATAGATCTCATGGTATTGACTATGATACAACAACAGATGACATTCCGTGTTGATAAATGTGAAGTAAAGTACACTGGAAAGAACTATTTTAATTGTAAAAGAACAATAGCAGTGTGTGTGTGTGTGTATTCCAGATTTGCATAAATATCAAAATCTTAGAAAGCTTCAAAAAACATAACGAAAAATACATTAATCCAGGTCCATTAAACATAAAGGGACTATCTTAGTCTAGGAAGTCTTTAAAACTTGCACTGCTGGAATGTGTGAAGGTCTGTGGAGCAACTGCAATGTTTTCCTGTTCTTAAGCATTCTCCATCAGTCTTCAACAAAGTGTACTGGACTAGAAGACCTTCCCAATCCCTCTTATATGATCTGAAATACATTTGTTGCAGCCAAAATTAGACCTGTCTGATTTATTATTAAATATTACCAATATCATTTTTTGATCATATTACACTGCAAAACACTGAAAGAATATCTGCAAATACTCACGCTCACCCCTCCTCCAATTAGTACATCTCCGTTCTTTCCTCTGCAGTATGGTCTCCCCTCCCATGCCTACAACCCTTGCATAAGCAGACAAGATTCACAAATTGAACAGGCTTTTTTTTTTTTTTCTTTTTTTACATTGGTTCTACTAGATTCGTCCAGCTCTACATATGAAGAAAAATTCAGAAATTACTAGTTTTGAAGAAAAATATAACATGGAAAAGCAACATCCTGCAGGAATTTTGCTAACTTCACTGTAATAAAAATTTCACTTGTGGATTCAAACATGTAGTTAAGAATTTCACTAAAAGGCTTTTTGGAATTTGGGATCAGGCTGTTAATTGGGGAAAAAAAGACTGCACAATGGACAATTTCTACAAGGTAAGTAGAATGCAACCAAACTTATATGAAGTTTCATAGTTACTTTTTTTTCCAATAAGGCTTATTCATACCTTCCTGGATATGATGTTTTTAATTACAAACAGTAAGAAAAAAAAGAATAGATATGAAAACCAGAACTAATCTGTGAGCTCCAGGCAATATTATGAATGTAGTGAGCCAAATGCTATAAGTAAGCACATTAAATTTATATTCATGGTTCATTTGTATGGTGTAGACTTACTATTATTTAGTAGGTGAATTTTATATGAAACATGTCCAGTTACTTGCCTTTGCTAGTAAACCCACTTGAGCATTTTCATTATATGTATTACATTTAACAAAGTTAAAGAACTTTTTAAAAATGTAAGTGTCATCACATGTAGATAAAGAGCACCTTAAATTTCTTCTAATAAAACACATTCTGTACTCACAAAATGAGAAGGGGCTTGAGGGAGTCACTTTTTTGAAGAAGGTACAAACCTTGTGGTGAACAATTAGTGTCAAGCTCCAGTTCGAGCTCCTCCCTTTGCTTCCTTACGCCCATCTGTATAGAGTTAAGTATTTGGGAACCCAGTTCCTGGTGTCTTTCTAATTACACATCAGAGCCCCCATGGTAATGTGCATACCAATTATGCATTTAAAAGCACTTCTTCATTTAGCCACAGCTTAGTAGGCAGAGAAATGAAGTAAAAAAGGGAAATGTGAAAGAGAGACATGCAATTGTTAGGACCTGGGAAAGATCTATTACACTAAAATAGAGGCATTTGCTTCCTCCAGTCAGAATAACCACACGTAAAAGTATATTCACACATGGGTCTGGTGCACTAAAGTTCATATTGTGAATTCTGTGAAACACAAAGTCTACGCTACCTAAGGAATTTTCAAGCTGTCATTTTTTTGAATCGGAGTACAAAAAGGAAATATCTCCATTCTAGGCTGGAGTACTACTCAACCTGGTTCTGAGGATGTCTTTTATGCCATTTGATACACCTTCTTGCCTCTGATACTGCTGCATAGATACTAACCCCATGCTGTAGACTTACAAATTTGCCAGTTCTCTCTCTCTATGCAGCAGATGTCTTGCCCTGTCTTTACGTTCCATGAATGGTGTAGCTGAATAGCTGGCCAGTTATCCATGGTTTTACTATATGTCACAACAGACTTAACAGGTAAAAGCTAATTATCAGGCAAGATAGTTCAGGCAATCAGCTCAGTTCCTTAAAAAAAAATAAGAAGAAAAAAGATGATTTCTATCAAGGTGTTCAGCTGCATAGAAATTGTACTGCAATAGGACAAGAATAGGATTGATTAGAAGCTATGATACGTTCACAGATCATACTGGGAATATCTGGTAAGCACAATGCATCTTTAATGCAAATCAATATAGACAGTCTAATGATGGCCCTTGAGAAAGGAAGTGCAATCAAGCGGCTACTCCGAAAGACAGAGCTGGTCCAGCATGAGCACACAGGTTCTCTCTTCCTAGCATCAATAGGAGTGAAGAATTTGTCTGATAATTATGGCAGTTCAAACTATTTTTGCTGTTAAGTAGGCTGTGAAATTCAGGAAGATATTCTGGGTCTTGCCTTATAATAGCACAATTACTCATTGACAGAGCACAGTAGCACCATTGTGGTGAGCCGCCAGCAAACATCAGCCTCACAAGCTGCAGATCACATATAATTTGAACAGAAGTTGTAAAGTTTTCCCCATATTGTCTTGGGATCTTCAAAAACCCACTCTCAAAACCATGAAGTTTTGCAGTAGCTTTTTTAAAGAGAGTTTTTTGAAAGTTACAGAGTGAAGGCACATATGCACCTCCAAAGCATCCAATCTTATTTTCACATGCTTAGCTGTAATTGTGGGCCCTGTTCACCAAAGAAGGTGAGTAGTAATTTTTACAACATTTACTGATTTATTTCAACACAATATCTAGAGTTAAACTTCTTTCTATGAAAAATTTTTAACAGTCATGCTAAGTCTCTCCAAAAGGTATGGTCCTAATTCTACTGTTTTTAGTAACAAAATGGAGTGGGGGTAAGCAGCGATATTCAGCAAAGCAAAACCACTTACATTGCTAAAATGTAGTTTACATTCCACGTTAATTCAGGACCTTGAGTTAAATATAGATTTTAAAAATAGGTTGAACTAACTTCCCCTATTCCCTGTTCTCAGTAAAGTCATATGTAATTGAACTTGCAGGATTTTGAAATTAAGACTAGAAGAAACTCTCCCCTAACAACCACATTTCCGTCTGAAAACATTGATCTCTTAAAGGTATTTCACTGACACTTTAAATGCCTCAGAGTATATATAGGCACACCACTGGCAGTAAGCTATGCTCCTGCAGACCAAGCGCAGGAAGAAATGAGAGAGCTTGCACCAGCCCTTGCAAGGGATGATCCCAGTGATTAACTGACCCTATCCTTTTGACATCCTGCCTGAGTAAGTGTGGTGGGGGTCAGAAGTCAGGAGAAGCACCTCTGAGATCACTTCAGACAGGTCCAATGCCCATGGTTTGAATGAATTGTGTGTGCCCGGACCCTTAGATCATGAAGCGCTGTGTGAAGAGCAGCACAATCCTCGAAGCAGCTGAAATGAGCAGAACTGCTCTGTGCATGCTCTCTGCACGCCACGTATCCTCACTAGAGAAAATATGCAGGGGGGAGAGCAAAGTTAAATATTACCTCAAAGAGTAAAACTCAATCCATGTGATATTTTCATCTTTTTGAGACTAAGGGCTACAGTTTCCCTTTGTTTTTTTTTTCTGACATATTACACCAGCTTTCATGTGGTGAGGCATCTGAAGATGTCAGATGATGGCAAATTAGAAACTCAAATTCACAGCGAATAGCTTTGCAACCAGAATGCTACTTCACTTTTAAGCAGGTACCTTTTTTAATGGTAAAAAAAACCCAACCCAGACAAGTAACCAAGAAGTCAAATGAACACATAGTGCTTAAAAATCACATGGATAAATCATCCTTGGAACTTAATTGTCCATACAGTTCTGAACATTTTGTTAAATGGATTAAATACCTGTAAAGTTGTAAAAACACCTTAGATATTATTACTTCGGCACCCAAACTTAGGAACTTAAATTTTTAATTTGCCATATAAATCTAAGTGCTTTCGTCTTTCAAGATACTTAAGACTCTTAGCTCCCATTAACTTTGTAAATTTAGATTTCTAACTTCTACTAAGCAAAAAACAACTCTCCATGCTTCTAGTGTTTTAATCAAGTATACTTTTAGTGTGGGATGATATTTCCCTCTCCAAGGAACAATTATGTAAATAAAATTAACATATATGTATTTATTTACAAAACACACACTTAAAAGCACAGCCTTTTACACAGTGTACTGTTTCATCTTACAATCTTACAGTTTAATGATTAACACATTCATTATTTTTTTTTAATTCCTTATGTGTTAATTATATAAATATCCTACCACAACAAAGAATGGGAACTTTGGCTATGTGGACTTTTTTATTTAGTGTATATTCCACCACACCATTTCTAAAGTACCCTAAAGAGTCATAAATGAAAACTTATACCTAAAGGGAGTCTAACATATCTAAGGGTTTTCAAGCAGCTTTACTGAGTTTTCTGGAGATAATGTAGTCTTGTTGGAAGAAAAAAAAATAATGAAGTGAAGCATTCCAGTAAAATATATTTGTGTGTGTATATATATATCTGTATGTACTTGTGTGTGTGAAGAATTCTGTTTAGCCTACAGGAAGATTAAACAGCTTACAGCAAAGAGAATCTATCACAACAAATAACTCAAGCCAATAGAAAAATCAATCCAGTATGCCACAGACAGAGCATGCAGTTTAACAAATCCACTAACACTCAAACATCAGGAACAAAATTTGAAGTGTAAACATTAAAGAATACCACACGGTGAAATAACAAATCTGAAACAAGTTAGAAATGGCCACAATAAATGATATCTATTCATGACTAGAGACCATAGCATGACATAAGAGGAGAGCATAAAGTAAAATAATCTCCTTCTCATAAATCTGTTGTCAGCACTCATGGAAGCTCTAATGAACTGCTCCATCAAAGCCTAAACCCAAAAATAAATGGCAAGTGACCCTCTTTGAATTCCCCATCCAAGTCGCTTGGCTCATTACACACTTACATTAGAGTGATAAAAGTCTGATGAGTCATTCAGCAGAACAAGAAGAAAATCCAATTTGATAGCTTCCCTGAGTCTGTCTATTATCCTGTCAGGGAGGGGCAAAAAGAAGGAGAAAACTGACCACAAGAATATGAAGAGTTAAGAAGATAAAGACAAAAGTGCTTGGAGGTTAAGAAGAAAAGAAAAACCAAGAAGTAAAATGGTTCCCCATAAAGCTATTAATCTCAGAAGTTAAACCCCAGGCACAATTTCCTACAACTGTCTCAGGTGTAATGTATTCATTACTGCTATAAAGAACACTATGACGGCAAAGCTCTGCGTTTACCATCAGTATTTTGGAAGAGAGTAGATGGAGTGACTTTCCATTCAAAGAGGGCTCAATGGAAAGAACTGGAAGAAAACCAAAGAAAGACCAATAATAAGTGCTGCTATTCACAAGCAACTCATGAATCTTTTACAGACTTGCAGCAAGTGAGCCCTCTGAGGAACTTAGGAACCCTCTGAAACAGGGATTTCCAAAAGACGTATGACTGCCAGGAGGGAAAAGCCTCAAGGCTTTAGAAACAGACAGAAAGACCTGGAGCCAGAAGTCCATCTCGCCTTTGGAGCATTCAGTATTTCTGAACATCCTGCATTTGAGGCTGGGCTATCTATTTTCACACAGAGCCCTCTTTGGCCTAGGGCTTTATAGGAAAAATGTAGGCCACCGGCTTTTGTGTGCTTGCAGCATATATAGGTATGTATATGTGTGCACATATTAATGAGCTTCTGTACGACCTTAAAATGAAACTGACCTCAGTCAAAATTTTTTGTCAGCTATCCCAGGTCTTCCTACTGCTCTGTGCTTTAAGAGAGAGATGCAATTTAAAGATTATAACTATTTCTACATATATAAAATATAAAAATAAGAAATTATTCAAGTCTTAAAATTACAAGCAGGCATGGCATTGGGAATTCTTTTCATTAGCTGAATTACAGGGACAAGTCTAAGGGCAGTGGCAAAAAGCTAAAAGTAAGTGTTTCCTCCTGATTGATTTTTCGTCTTCTTAGGAAGCCAGTAGTAAAAGTTGGACCGTGATCTTCTAACTGTAAAGAGGAACAGGAGTTATCTGTATCCAGCTTTTGACATTTCACACTGATCACACATACTTGGAACCCTTGGATGGCAAAAAGAAAGCAAAAGAAACAACACAGAAAGACAGCACAGGAAGCAACCATATTCATTCCCTTCCTAGACTTCTCCCAAAACAGTGTTTATTCCTTGAAAACTCTTCTGTTCCCACATTGACAGGGGCACAGGAAAACGAACATCCTTGTTGTTCTATCACCCAGTGATACCAGAAACTAAAAATGAAGAGGGAAAAGAGATGTCTTGCCATTCCACAACATTATTGAAAGGATTCTCCTTACCACCCACCCTGATCTCCTACCTGCTTGCTCCATACTCATGTCTAATTTGCAGCAGTCCTCAGCCTAAAACTCACCTTCAAGTGGTGATTGTCCAGACTAGTGAAATCCTATACATGGGCTATGTGGAGAAATGCACCAGCCAGCCAGGTTTGTATTTCCAAGTTAAAATGTTGGCCTTTCTACTAATACAGAAATAGCCCGTAGAGAATACTAGCTGGCTGTGAATCTGTCCTCTTCAAAAATGCAGTAGGAGATGGGACATAACCCCACAAGACTGACTGGAAATAACAGCTACGTAAGAAAGAAGGCAGGGAATAGTGTGGCAGCCCAAAGGCAGTTCACAACGCTGTGTGCCAAGATTGTTGCATCAAATACATTGCATTTTTAAAACATGTCATGATTCCTTTCTTTTTGCTGTGTTGAAAGAGATATGATTGTTTCCCCTTTTAAAGACACAGACAAAAAATTAATAACCTCCTCTCAGCCTGGTTCTTGAATTGTTTTTGCTCCTTCTAATTTCCTGCCAAAGTGTGTAGTCAGTTTGCAAGGTGACATTTGCAGAAGCTCCTTACAGATTGACTGGCTGAACTGCTGGGGAGCTGAGAGAATTCATATAAAGAATGACCTTCATTCATTATCAAGTCAGACCTGCTGATATTGCCACATGCCAGAAAACCCACCCGCTCCCCACTCAGTGATCAGAGAGGGCTGCTGCTGGATGCAATCACAAGCAGGACAGCAAACCGTAGCCTAGATGATCTGCAGTTTCTGAAAACCCTCTGGTGAAAAAAGGCATGGTGCTGCCTACTGAATACTAGACAGGAAAGGAAAAAACCAAATTTTTCTTGAAAGACATTCTGGCTACCCAGAACAGTAACAAAGCGTTATGTGGAGGTTAACAGTAACTTCAGGCAGTAAACACGCAAATATCTTCTCTTTGTAAGCATCTGTAGGCTCCCCTTGTTTTTCCATCACAATTTGCCTCCCTTTCAGCCTTTTTCTTGGAAGTTGCTGCACTCTTGGTGCAGCTCAGACTTTCTACCGCTGTCATGTCTACGCTTCCATTCCCTCAAATGGAGCAACTCGGAACAGGAGCACTTGCCAAATTTGCATTTGGTACAGAACAAGTCATTGCTCTGTATAAAAACATCTAACACAGATTAAAAATGTTGCTATGTTACCGACAATGGCAAATTGTGTTTTAAATATTTCTCATCCAAAACAACCTGTCTGTGCTTCAGCAGCAGAGCAGACTCTGAACTGCTTACGTGGCTCTGGAGATGTACCAATTTTCTGTTTTCTTTTACTTCTTTGGCTTGAAAAAACACATTGGCAGAAGACAAGACGTGTTAGTTTATTTTTGCCCATCCACTCCTTCATAAATATTACCATAACATAGACCTCCTGAAATATATGGCAAAACATAACTTTCATAAAAAATGAACCCTGTGGGAGCTGCAAGCTATATGTACAAAATCTGTGGCATTTCTAAATTATAGTACCTCCTGCAGTATAAATTCACTGCATTTCTGAACCAATAAAGCTATCATTGAGAAATTTGCGTGATTACTTTGAAGTAAAACACAGAATTGACTGAAGTTTAACTACAGTCCTTGATTTAATTTAATCAGATTTAATCATGGCACAGAAATCAAAGCTCATGTTTTTGTGATGTTTTTCACAAGGTCTTTCATAATAACACGTGGTTAGGAAATCAGTCATGTTTCAAGGCTCCATGTATGACTTCTCAGCTCTCCTGAATATCAGGCAAGAAGCATCGGTTCAGAGGTAACTCAGGGAGCTTGCAAAACTCGACCTTCTTTTCACAGAGATATAGAAGAGGAAAGATATTTACAGACTCTGAAACTAAACTGTGAAATTAACTAGCTAGTATCTCCAGATATCTTTTGCAGTTTTGAACTACCTTGTAGGGCAGCATGTCCCTCTACGTGTTTTAGAGGGAGATTACTAGTTAATGTAGGCACCTGAATTAGCTGTCTAAAATTGATAGATTTTAATAAAATAGTGGCTAGCTCATTATTCCAGCAAGCAATTAAAAAGTCATTAGCTTTTTCATTGCTCACAAGACACACAGACTTTGTTTAAGGTGCTTTAAGAATATTTTTATAGAATTATGGAAAAGCAGATATTGTCATGATATTTGTATAAGGCTGAAAACACAAATAAATATTCCTATAAACATATGTGCACACATCATAGCTCAAACCAATGACATCACTCACAAACTTCAAGCTGAAATAAAGAGTACAGCCATCCCAACTTCATGGATACTTATGAAACTACAATATCCAACTTGCTATGATTTCCTGGCAAATAACACCTTGTGCCAAAGGAAAAATGCTTTTTGCTCTTGGTTTAAGATTTGTGAAAAAGAGACCAGTTTTAACTCTCACCAAGAGAGGGCAGTGAAATATCTCAGATTATTAGAAAATCTCACACAAGAGCCACATAACTTTATAGCAAGTATGATAGCAAATAATCTCTGCAGACATTTAATTTTAAATTCTGTGGAACATTCAACTGACACTGTATTATTTTTAACTAACATCGTCTCACCCTTGAGTAAGTGTACTGTTGTGTTTGGATCTGGAAAAAACAGAAAGAGATTATGGATAAAACTGTAAGTGCTTATGAAATAAGATTTTACTTTTTTTTCTGTTTCATACAGGTTTTTCAAAGCAGAATATTAAGAAACACCTTCCTTCTACAGTTAGGTTTATAGCAGTAAGTTTTATTTTCAGTTTCAGCTGACTTCTCCAGAATGTGGGGACTTCACCGCTTAGCTCTGTCCCATACTTTTTCTTCTTTCAAAACCCAAAATGGCAAGTTAGAGGGCTGCTTTCGTTACCAGCTCTTAATGATCCTGTTACAGGTAAGCAGCAGTGCTATGCTGTTCAGAATGATTGTGTTTAAGATGTCAGTATATCCTTTTTTTTTTTTTTTTTTTTCCCTAAGGTTATCTCAAGACCTATCTTGAGAAGTTTAAATTATCCTATTTCAAAATCTTTCATCAAAATATCTGTCATAAGTCTGCTATTTGTGGTCTCTAAAGAACTGCAACATCTTCAAGTCGATGGCCTCTTGCAATTCTGAGTCTACTGCTATCCTTACAGTTTGAAGAATACACCTGGCAAAAAGCCAGCACCTTTCCATTTTTCACACCGAGGTCAAGATTACTGTTTTGCCAAGTCAAGATGATAACAACAACAGAACATGTGACCTTTCAAAGGATAGACGTAATACACAGGAAAATATTCTGTCATCTACAGAAAGATTTTGGGAGTTACGTTCAGCAGGATTTAAGATAGATCAGACTGATGATAGAATCTGGCCAGTCTGGCACATGATTATATTTGTACTTGCCAAGGAACCTTTCAAAATATATGGTAAAAGTGGTTAAAAAAAAAATAAAAAAGAAAGAAAGAAAGATAGAGACTTCCATTTCATTTTATCAATGGTCTTTGAAGGCTTAGAGCAGTTTTAAGTCCTTTTTTTTCAAATGGATTTAACTAGACTAGACATATATGGCCTTTTTCTCTCTAAGGTAAATGGAATGAAAAAGAAAATACAAAATAAAATAATGAAAAGGACAATTTTTTTTTTTTAACAAGGTGTCATAACATTCTGTGTTTTCCTTACTGATGTTTTCATTTTGTCTTGCAGAAATGATTTGCCTCAGTATGATAAAGTGGCACATCAAACTAGAAAGCATTTTTTAATGACTAATGGACTGATTGACAATTTAGATGTTACAAAGATGTTAGAGAAAAGCCTAACAAAACTTAGAAAAAATATACAAACAGAACAAAAAAAAACTTGGAGGAATCAATCTGTGATAAATATGGAGTACAGTGTTACATACTGAACACAGTAAACAAGTGGGTATGTGGTACAGTATCAGAAAAAGTTCAGAATTTCTTATTAAAGTTTCCTATTACGTTTGTCCTCATCCCTCCCAAATTGTAAAAGCAGCATGAAAATCTTTGTCACAAAATCAGTTTGATGTGAAATTAACTCCCTTTTGGACTGAGCAGAAATGCTTCAGTACATAGGGATGCTAAAAATATTTGTGTTCAGTGCATCAATCCCTGTTTAATGCAATCTGTTGGTGGCCTATAGTCACAAAGCGACATAAAGATTGTGTTCTCATGTGGGAAGATATCCATCACTTCATTGGTCTTGTCATATTGCTTTCCTGCAGACACAGTAAGTGGCAAAGCTAAAAGCAAGCTGGGTGTAAGATCTTCAGCAGTAAAGTTAGTACCAAGAGAGGACAATAACTTCCACAGGCTGTTCAGCATACAAGCCCTAAAGCCAAACAAAGAAATCAGTTTAACTATCCAGAATCAAGCGTATCAAGAGACTCATTATAACTTTACTGTAGACCAAATTAGCTGCGAATTATGCTGGTCTTTCAAACATATTTGAAAAGGTAATTCGTGAACAAATAGGTCACAAGATACTGGAGAAATACAATTTACCTTAGCTTACACTGACCAAAGGCTGTTCTTTAAAACCTTTCTGCTAGCAACCAGACATGTTGACTGTCCAAGTACTGAAGATTGGGCTTTGGATAAAATATTTCCACATATCATTACGATTGTAAACAAAAAGTCCACTTTACCTGTTCCTACCTTTGAAACAGGCTGTTACAGATAACATAAAATCCATCCAAGTGGCATTTTTTTTTTCCAGGCTATAGTCCCACTCTAGAATAAACTTTGTGGAATTCTTTATCTACAAGAAAGGCAGGAAGGAGGATCCGGGGAAGTACAGGCCTGTCAGCCTGACCTTGGTGCCAGGGAAGGTGATGGAGCAGATCATCCTGAGTGCTGTCACACGGCACATGTGGGACAACCGGGAGATCAGGCCCAACCAGCATGGGTTTATGAAAGGCAGGTCCTGCTTGACTAACCTGATCTCCTTCTATGACAAGATGACCCGTCTAGTGGATGAGGAAAAGGCTGTGGATGTTGTCTACCTAGACCTCAGTAATACCTTTGACACCATCTCCCACAGCATTCTCCTGGAGAAACTGGCTGCTCATGGCTTGGACGGGTGTACTCTGTGCTGGGTAAAAAGCTGGCTGGACGGCTGAGTCCAACAAGTGGCAGTAAATGGAGTTACATCCAGCTGGCAGCTGGTCGCAAGTGGTGTTCCCCAGGGCTCAGTACTGACTCCAGTTCTGTTTAATGTCTTTATCAATGATCTGGATGAGGGGATCGAGCACACCCTCAGTAAGTTTGCAGCAGACACCAAGTTGCAGGGGAGTGTTGATCTGCTGGAGGGCAGGCAGGCTCTGCAGAGGGGTCTGGACAGGCTGGATCAATGGGCTGAGGCCAATTGTATGAAGTTCAACAAGGCTCAGTGCCAGGTCCTGCACTTGGGTCTCAACAACCCCACACAACACTACAGGCTGGGGAACACTGGCTGGAAAGCTGCCTGGTGGGAAAGGCCCTGGGGGTGCTGGCTGGTGGCAGATGAACATGAGCCAGCAGTGTGCCCAGGTGGCCAAGGAGGCCAACAGCAGCCTGGCTTGTGTCAGAAACAGTGTGGCCATCAGGACCAAGGGAGCGATCATCCCCCTGTACTTGGTGCTGGTGAGGCAGAGCCCTGGACAAGAAGAAATGGCCTCAAGCACACCTTTTCACTGATAGGGTGGTGAAGCATTGGAACAGGCTGTCCAGGGAAGTGGTGGAATCACCAACCCTGGAGATATTAAAAAACCACATAGATGCAATCTTTAGCTGACATAGTTTAGTGGTAGACTTCACAGTCCTGGGTTAACAGTTGGACTTGATGATCTCAAAGGTCTTTTTCAACATATATGATTCTATGATTCTATATCAATTACACCCACCAACTCCCATCACTAGCTAAAATCCACTGTATGAAAAAACCTGCCCTGACAGTAAACTGGATCCTCTAATTCAAAGCTTGGACTACCTCTCCCATAACCTTTTTTTAAGCAGGTTTTTCCAGTGTGCAAATGAACATTCAATGCATTTTATGTCATTGCCTACATCCCTGCAGCAAAGCACAGAAATTCTCAGGCATTCTTCTTTGCTAATGCTACATTACTTGTCATGCACTTTGCAAGACAAAGCAGGCTCACACAGTCTCCAATGTCAGAAGCAGGACTTGCAATTTGAAGGAAAAGCTGAATGAAGCAGCAACAAACATACACTTAGCAGCTGCCCTGGATGGCTGGTTCAGGGATCGCAAGGCAAGGTAGTTGCTACAGAGCAAAGATGATTAGGAAAGGTGAAGATCACTCAATGTATACAGGAATGCATACAAAGAAAAAGGAGTTTATAGAAGTGCTTAACCCTGTGGCATGAGTGGGACTGATACTCCCTTTAGGAAGTAATTAAATACTTTAACAAAATTGCATTAACACCGTTCCAGTGAAGTGATAAATGTGGTATAATCATGGATATATGCTATTTAACTAGTTCCTAACTAAAATATTTGTTTTCTTACTCTGTATATTTATGTCAAATATTTATCTCAAGTAATATAATACACAGTTTACAATAAACTGACTAATGAGATCTCAGACATGCACATTCAATGGGGAAATCACACATTTTATCAGTAGTTAATAAATTTAGAGAGCTAAGAGTACCTGAGTACTAATTCAGAATACTAATAAGTTTAGAGTTTAGAGTATTGAAACATTCTACAGCCAAAATGATGCAAAATACCAGTATCAAGGCTTTAAAGTATTATCTATTATTTTTTAAAAACAGTCAAGTTATAATGAGAAGTCAGTAGAGGTGTAGACAGACTGCACATTGTTCAAAAATATACATAGAAACCACTTATGGCTTGTTATTAAGGCACTCCATTAGAATGCATACTCTAAATCATATTTTTATGATCTATAAGTACATTAATTATTATAAAAGTGTATTTTAAAAATAAAAAACCCACCCGAATCCAACATTCCAGACTAATAGCTTTATGACTAGATAAGGTGCAGAAACAGCCTGGTTCAGCATGGATCAGGAAAATGCAGCAAAGATGAGACTAGTTCTGAGCTTCAAGGGGCTCCAGGAAGAAGCAAAGACGATATAGAAGAAATACAAGGAGGCAAAGCAGGAAGTAAATTAATTGGAAGCACACAAAACTGCCAAAGATAATACATGTAAAGGGTATAGCATAATTAGCACAGGAGAGAGCAACCTGTGGCAGTAAGAGAAGAGATAACTCTGGAAATATCCGCAATTACACTGAAATAATTTGTGAAACAGTGCATGGCCCAGCCATAGCAAAACAATCCTTACACTTCTTGCTCTAGCCATGGTTTGGCTCCTAATCTCTGGTTTTGGTTTGGCTTCTTTATCCGTCTCTCCTAGGCAGAACTGTTGGATACTTTCATGAAAAAACAAAGGGCTTTATTTCCAGGGTTTTAAGGAAGACACCGTTTCCTACACCATGCCCTTTACTCTCAATATATATGATTCTGCTGTCTGCAAATATGTTAAAATTATTAGTTACAGCTAGTAAGTCATTAGTTTAAATCCAACTGTTATAAACATCAACTTATTTTTTTAAAATAAAACATACCAGTTTCGACATATTATGCTACATTTTACTAAACCGAGTCATATGTTTTACATATATGACCAACATGAAAGTCAATTTGAGCTCAAATTTCAACAGAACACCCTCTGCAATTTAACCCATTCCTATCCTTTTCTATTTACACAAGAAAAGCATTCTGCCCACTGCTATTATTGAGGAAGAAACAGCCATAATAATTTTCACAGGTTTTGAGAAATGCATAGTAGTAATATTGGAAGTAACAATGAGACTGTTTCCCATATAGTTATATGTTATATGAGAAATATAACAGATATTTCCCACAGGTTCCAGACACACCTTGTCAAATTTCTTAAAACTTAATATTTCCCTCATTTACTTCTAGTCTAAAGAGTTTCAAAGTCTTGTTAGTGCTTACAATTTCCTGTAAAGCTTTATTTTTCAGAAAAAGAGGCTCTGTTTACCAAGATTAAAATGTGAAGTATTTGAGACTTTATATATATGACTTTTTCTATTACTTCTGCTGTGCATTTTAAAGCAGCAATACAGCATGACAAGAGTATTTATTATTTTTATTGTAACTTACCCTTTGATTAAGGCATTATATCATCACTAGGTAAAAATCTGAGCACTGTAATTTTAATGCTGAATCAAAAGATCTTTCAGCATTATGAAAGAACTATAAATATTACGAAGTCATCAAAAGCTTCATCTTTATTATTTGTACAGAATGCAGAATATGCAAGGAAGTGGCCCTTAACAATTACACAGAAATAACTTTTTTATCTCTGGAAATCACTTTTAAGATTCTTTTAATTGCAGGATACAGCTATAGCCACGTTCTGGGAAACATATCACAGCATTGCCATAAGTGCAATATTGAGACAAAATGACATATCACTTCTACTTCTGAAGTTCTTTTGGCAGATAAGAAAATGTAATTGAAAAACTTTTAGTTTAGAAATTATGATTTATGCATAGTAAACTCTGCCATATTTTGAAATATATGAGCTCAGTAATTCAGCTGGAAACTACAGGACATTATAAACAGTGATACAGCATACAAGTTGAAGTCACAGGGACACTTCTCTTTGCCTTCTCAAATATCACTATTAGTTTCTTCCCCACCTTAAAAACACCACAACAGACAAAGATTTACTGTACTTTCATCTGTGTTGTGCTAACAACAATGGAAAGCAATTTCCACAGTTTGACACATCATTTCTCCTTTCTCTTTAGCTATCTACTGTACGCACATACATTTTCTGGTCCAACCCAAACGTGAGACTCCCTATCGACTCAAGCTGTTCTCCCTGATGGGCATCACTTTCCTCTTACCAGGGAACAGCTGACCCTTGGCTCTTTGTTAACGTAACTCTTTCTGACACTTGCCTATAGATGCCTACGTCCTTCTGATGAATTTGGGAGCCTTTAGCAGCTTCATGGATGTTTTCACATTCCTGCTCACTGTAAATCTACTCCCATGGCTGTAGAGGCTGAGGGTAGTAGATATTACATATATATATATATATATATATACACAGACATATAAGGGTGTTCTCAGTGGAAATCTACAAATCTACATTTTCATTGAGTTCAATTACCAGTTTCCCAGTCAGCTAATGACTTGGCTAGCTCCTCTAGATCCCACAACCAGTGAAGGGAGGACTAAAGGAGTTAAACGTTTAGGTTTGGGTTCACCCGCCTTTAGTAGAAAGTGACACTGAATACTTTGTGGCCACAGAGTAAAAGATCATTTGGCTTCTCAGGGCCGCACCGCAGGAAAATGCTGCCTACCTACTGTCAACAAAATATTCTGCATCATGTTCAATGAATTATAGAGTTTTGACCAAAAAAAAACCAATCAAAAAATCCCCAAACCAAAAAGACACCCTCCCAAAAAAACCCAAAACCCCAAACACCTAAACAAATGGCAAACTGACTTGCTTTTGTCTCTGCTATACTTTAATATTCAATATCTAACAAGACGTGTTTTCATATTTACCTGCTAATAGGCTAGCTTGAAACAAAGAGATCTTACTGCAAAAGAAGACAGTTCTGCCTACTTTAAAACTTGTGCAAGTAAAATTTTGATTGATATGAACCTTCCAGGCCTTTCATAGGTGTACCATAAGGGCTCATCTGACATTCAGCAGCCTACAAGACATCACAGCCTTCAAGGAGAAATCCCTCACAAAACGTGCAAATTAGAAACAAATTTATTGAAAGGTTGGATCAGATGATCTTTGAAGTCCAAGCTGGGCTGTTCTACCAATCTGTGATTTATGATGATGGGGAGACATGGTTGGCAGGACATAGCAAGCTATCTAATCATGTCAGTCGTGGCTTGTGGTTGTTGAAAAAAGCAGTTTATCAAACCTTGTGAAATCTGTGTGGATCTGCTTCCACGTATTATGGAGTAAGATCTCTGTTATAACCCTTAGACACATCAGCCTTCCCAAGGCTTCACATTGAGCTCTTAATTCTGAACACTGAACAATACCTTTTACTACCCTCAAAAGCTAAAGCTAAATGACTTATTTCCTACTACCAACTCTTCATGCCTCCTGTTAAAAGACACAGCTCAATTTTTTCTCATCTCTTTCTCCTGTCTACATGGTTTTCCAATTACTATTAATTTTTAACTAGGATACCCAATTTACATCCAAATTTGGATGGAAATATTTAACTTACTGAAGATACAGTTATTATCCCCCTCTTCACATGATAAATTAGCTCCAACACCCCCTTCTTTTGGATTAATGGAGGGTTAAATGCACTTATTACTTCTTCCTACTACTAGAAAATGTAAGTTTGTTCCAGTGACAAGTATTCTAGGAATGAAGCAATTTTCATCAGATGACAGCTTTCATGAAAACCAAACCAAATCTACAGAGCAAAAGACAAGCATTGAAAACTTTTGAAAACTTGAATGCTGAAAGGTACCTATAATTAATTGAGAATCCCCACCTTAAAACAAGTAATTCCTGGTCGATCTAAGTGTTTTATCCTATTAATTTCAAGGATGATGAACCACATTCTTGAAACAGCACCCACTGAGTGCTCCTTAAAGGTGAAAAGAAGTCCCTAGTGGGATTTCCAAAATTGAAGAGAAGCAATATTGTGTGAGAGTTCAATAAAGCATGAAGTCCATTCTTAAATCATACACAGTTCCTTCTGACATTATTCAAAATGTCAGTTTTGAGGCACTTAAAAGTCCCCAAAGCACTTCAGATCTCTGAAGTGAGTTACAAAGCTAATTTGCTCAGCTGAAGTGTTTGAGGGTAAAAACTCACCACAACTTGCCAGTCAGTTCTGCAGATCCATATTCACAGCAAAGTTTTCACAGTTACTCAAGCAGAAGAAAAAGGCCATATAACCATAGTAAAGGTATTTCAAAAATGGTCCAACCAATCACACTGAAAACTGTGAAGCATTACTAATTGCAAACATCGAGTTTGGAAAAACAGAAGTGATATAACCCTTGGCCTGGTTGACCTGTAGCCAACCGCAAGCAGTTCAAGAGAAAGAGAGGAACCCCAAAATGAAGGAAAAATGTCTAACACATACAAATCAAGTTTCACATGCTACATTAACCTGACAAGATTCAAATCCAAATTCTCTTTCCCAGTGTAGTTATTAAAAATCACCATGCTATTTCTGCTATTCAATATTTTTCAGGGCAAAAAATTTGCCTACTGCAAAAAAGAAATGAATAAAGTTCTGTATCATTCTTTGCTTTTATGCCCATTTTTAAGCACTGAATAATCACACAGGAGCCTCTGTGGTTAGGCACTTGCCTAGTAGCATCAACAGAAAAAGGAGTTATTGGTATAATTTCTAGCTTTATTTTTAATTTATTATTTTTGACTGATCTTTCTCAAGTTTCCATTGTCATAGCAAGATATTAAAGGAAATTAAAAACCAGAACTTTGAACATGGAAAATATTTCTCCTGTTCTTTGCTGTCAACACAACTGCGTTTTTGACAGGAGATGGGTAAAAATGTAACCTCTTATCCCGATGAACAAAAATTAACAAAACCCATGAAGCTGTATAATTTAAAGTGCATAAAAAAGATTTATCTCTTTGTAATGAAAGCAATCAGTCAAAATAGGCAGTTCACAATCCACTGGACGTAGTTTTCAGTAAGAAAATTTGTATCTGTTTTGACAAGAATGGAAATTCTCAGCAAAAGAGAGATGGACTCATACCTGCCAATATTGCTAGGAGAAATACCGCAGAGCACCAAGGTCCCAAGGGGAATTTCTGTTTGACATCAGTGCTTCTCCTCAATGTCCCATTGCACTCTCTCCTCCTGCCACCCTGCATTTTCCCTTTTTCACCACTGTTCCCAATGTAGGAGCAAAGCCCTCTTCACTCCAGAGTGCTGCAGTTATTCAGAAGCTTGAAAGATTTTTTTGCGGTTCAAATCCCACTCCTCTAGCCCTATAAATGTTACTACTAAACCCCATCCAACCTGCATGCTGGAAAGTGGATAAACCTGTATCTTAGTTGTTTGACTTGAACTTTAACCCAGGCACTTAACCTTATTTTTCTAAACTGGGAAATCTGGACACCCACTTGTCTTACAGCCTAAAATCACCCTTCTGTGTTACAACAGGCCTTACTATGTTCAAACGCCTGAGCACATTGGAACTTAGTAGATGGTTGACTGTGCTGCTTCTAAGAAGTAGGTGGGGTAATATGCCTCTATTGCACTATGTTTGCCTTGGCTTTGTGGACATTAGTTTAGAGTTTGAGTTCTGGGTGAATTTGCTTATAAACCTGATCCTGAATCCCATGTATTGCTGGTGGATGTCCTCCACAGGTGAAGAATTCACAGGGAACACATTGCTCGTAACGCTGCCTGTAGTAGCAGCTCTGCTCTGCATTTATAAATGATCCCTGGGAGAAAGACTTGAATCTTGGTCTTCCACATTCTTATGGCAGCATCCACTAAGCCAACAAATCCATCTCTGGCTTCTTTACTTTTTTTATGAACACTGAAATATTCACTCACCCAGACAAATAGTCTGGGTCAGGGCAGGCACTAGCTGAGGCCAGCACCAAGATTTAGATTTTCCCCTCCACCCTCCATCTGATTTAGAGAGTCTGAAACATCACAAGTTCTCCAGATGGTACACTATTGATTAGTTTGAGTCAGCCTGTCTTTCTGCAGTCTCAGATTTTAAAAGAAAATGCTTTTTTCAAAAGTGGAGGTAGAATATTTTTAAACTGTTGATTTTTTTAAAATTCAGGAATGCAGTTATGGTTAATGGCATTTTTTCCATTCTCCTTTAGACTCAAGTATGCATTTAGTTTGACTTTTAAGCTAAACAGAAGCGCGCTTGCAAGTAAATAACAGTTCTCTGCTAACAGTAGTTTCATTGTGATAACATACAAATTCTCAACACTTTTCAGTGAAATTAAATTTCACTGAAATTTCACAAAAGATTTGCAGAAGCCAGCAGGATGTAAGGAATCAGTCACCTTATCTTCACCTATTATGTAGCACTAAATAAAGGAAGGAAATGGTACTCTTCAGCAGATTTACAGCAGATTTAAGTACTGTGCTGAACGGGAAAAGCAGGTCCCAGTTCACCTAGGAGTCCAATTATCTCTTTACATTTAATACTAAGTAGTTTCATTCATTTCTAGCAGGCTGCTTAGAAAGAGTATCATGTTAGTACAGTGCCAGGTCCATTTTTTCTATCAGCACTAGAGGCAAAGCAGTTCGGCACAGCAACATGTATTTTCAGCTCACTAGAAAATACACCATTAATAATGTCTCTGTAAATTGCAAGTATATCTTCCAGTCACATCATCAATTGCATGTCAGTCTTTTGAAACAACTGAAACACACCACAGCTTAAAGTACCAGGGCTGATATATATACATTTTTAAAATCACATTACAGAGCTCTACGTTTGATCACAATCACAAAGGGAACAGGTGAACCCATCATTTACCTCAAGTAGCTAACCAAGAAGAAAATACTTTTTCCACTCTTGGTTATTAGATAGTGCTAGTTAATAATGTCAGCATTGCTGTATAACTTCTCTTTTTACCTAATGAAGCAAAAAAGAATAATAGATACGCAAGGCAAAAAGTAAGTTTTAACTTTATAAGAAGAGACAGCAGTTTCCCCAAAATCAAACTATACACTTGGAATATATGTTGCTTTGTGACGCAAATGTAAGAAAAATTATATACTGGATAACAAAGCAAAGCCACTATTGTAATCAACAACTGTTCTCAGATGAAGTGGAAGTAGCAATTATTTTACTAGACTGAAAACAAAAAAAGCAATTCAATTTTCCTGTCTCTGAACAAATAACAGAACGATAGAACATTTGATGTAACCCTTAATAATCTGTGAAATAAAAACCTGCACGCATGCCTCCACAGGGAAGGTCCTGCAATTCGCATTGGCAGAAGAACAGAGGAACACCACATTTGTCAGGCATTATGGCCAAAGGCCTTCAATCACATTCACATGAAATGCTTTGTGCTACAGATATCCCTCAGATTAAAATAGTTAACATTAACTCCTTAAGGACATCAAATTAAAATAATTTAGGACAGAGCTCTACAATTCTACTGGACAAATGTGGAGGGCT
Source organism: Falco punctatus (assembly GCF_963210335.1). Taxonomy (NCBI): domain Eukaryota; kingdom Metazoa; phylum Chordata; class Aves; order Falconiformes; family Falconidae; genus Falco; species Falco punctatus. Next base: position 73,665,158 of record NC_137580.1, read on the forward strand.
TGAAGCATCCTGGATTACACCCAGGTGCCTCACCATCTTTTTTCTTGTGTGCCCACAGCTCCATCCTTGCTCCAATGCATCCCTAGGTGTCCCAAATGCAAAGAAAACTTTCCACAGACATCCTGGTGCAGAGAGAGATGTGAGAGCCTGGCATGTCATCTCATTCCCCCACTGGAAGTGACAGAAACCATCTTCAGAAGATAAGAGAACCACATAGGAGGTAGGTGAATGCTAACAGGGATATAGAAGAAGAGCAAAATGCACCATGATCTCCAAATGTCCACATGCACTAAGAAAACTACTGAGGGAACAGGAGGAAAGTCCTCTAAACTTCAAAACGTGTAGCACAGAGCGAAGATGAGCCCATTATGAGTTACAAGGGGTACTGGAAGAAACATGAAACCCACTTTATTTCTGCAGCGCTGATTTCTACACCACTAGGATATAAGGCAGTACTCCTCTGAGCTATCAACTCCCTTTTGTTAGTTTGTTTATTGGGTGTTTTTTCACAGGAATGGCAGCTTTTATTTCAACTGTATAGATAAAAGTATTGCACTGAAATTTAAATGTCAAAGAATACATACTCAAATGTCAAACACCAACAGACAAATGCCAACAGAGAAATGTCAGAAATACACCCGTGTCTCCACTGAATGTAACTATATCTGCACAAACGCCACAGCATGATGTGTAAAAAGAGTTTTTCTGCAGTTCCCTTGGGATGGTAACACCACTGGTGTCAATAAAATCAGTATCTGGCAGTGATCTAACTGTATTACTCCAAGTACTGACTATGGCAACACATACAGTCTGAATGATCCGTGCAAGGTGATGGATAACATTTAAAGACAAAATAGTACAAAATTTATATTTCAAGCAAATCCTGCTCCTGAATTTGCTCACTTATGGCTAGATGAAAGACCCCAACACAATGAACTTCCACATGAATCCTCCCACTGCTTTCTATGCATGACAGCAACCCCCAAACAGAACTGAGTTCAAGCAGAATTCGGACTCTTGAGAAATTCATGTTTATTTTAAAATTTTACTGGCTTTAATTAAAATCAATTGATTGTTCCTCAGGCTAGAAAAAAACCCACAACTTTACACATTTGACTTGGTGTGAACCTCTGGTCCCAAGGACTTCAATGGGCCTTTTGTCATGATTTCACTCTTCATTATCTGTTATAAAAGTACTTGGAAACCTGTTAACTAGGGAAGATGCATTTGTTTAGAAAATTCAGTCAGTCTGCTCATTGCAGCTGTTTCCACTAAAGTTGAGAAATAAAAATGGTTAGGTAGCTCTGTAGTCAGACCACTACATATATGAAAATCTGAAGTGCACTTTAATTAGTGTAGCTAACAAAAATATAGCTGACTCCTGTAATTATTGTGATTTGCTTCCAACACAAGTGGCTCACACACTGTAGAATAAAATGTAATCAAAGAAAATATGTGAACTTTTGTCAAAAGATTAAACCAACATATGGCATTTTCCCCTTAAAAATTTTCTTCTCTATCTCTGATGTAAATGTTTTAGGATCACTAGCTTGGGTGTTTTTTTTTTTTTTAAACTGTAAGACATTGAATATAAATATCATATTTATTTTAAATCTTTTTACTATTCAATTTATTGTAAAAAAAGATACGATATTTAATTGGAATTATTTTGAATTTTCTTTGAAAGATGCTTCCAAGAACAATTATCACATTCTCACAATACATACATAAATTTCTTTCTAAGGAAAATTCCTTTCTCTACACCAGAACTCTTTCTAAAGCTTTCTCTGGATCACTGAATGCTGTTTAGAAAAAAAATTGGAACAGATTAAATCTTTTCTGCTCTGGACACTTTCTTCTTTTTAACCAGCTGCAGTGCATCACAAAACTCTAGGCATAGACATTTATAGTGCAACCTTCAGCAGAAAAAAAGTCTTAAAATGTCTATATTTAATTTTAAATGCTCATCTTGGCAAACATAAAAACCCATGTACTTTCAGGACCTTACAACTCTGCTTTTCTCCTGAACAGGGTCTTGTGACACTGAATTTGATGGCCTGATTATATTCTGTTCAAAACTCTGTTCTCTTTGACCAACTGCAAATCTATTTCCTTTCAAAGACAATGAATGTCTCTTTGTCCTTGAACTATGATAAAGCCTAAACAAGGAAGTCTAAAAAGTCTATTTGTACTATCTCATTGTTTTGCACAACTTATGGGTGCCTATGGTCATTAATCTCTTCTTTAAAAAAACTGTACTATAGTTTAAATTTGCACTAAAAATCTAAATTGTACCATCAGAAAAAAGTTAGAAAGGCTAGGAAGTCTTTTGGTACTTCTGTACTTCCAAGACTTTTCTGTGCGTCTCTCTTTCTCTTCTATCTTTCTGTGACATGGAAGAACACAATTTAATGCTGCACTCAGGCATTCATCCAGACAGGATGTCTGAAGTAAAAAACCAGCCAAAGTCAACCAATTAAATTAAATGTAGAGATACAGATTTGTCTTAGGAAAAACTACCTGGTTGCTCTAAAGAATAAATAGCTCCTTGATGCATAGCATGAAAAATAAGTCAAGTCAAAATATATTGAAACAGACTGAATTTATGGATGAGGGAATAAGGACTCATCCAACATTCTGGTCACTTAAAGACTTTGCAAAGCACATGTCCAAATATCAACAAGATCCAGTTCTGTTTAGTTTCTGAAGCATCTGTCAGGATCTCTGCTCAAGTTGACGTAACTATAGGCATGCATGTACGTTAAGGTATTGACAACAGATGAAACAGCAGGAATTGAATAACAATTCCAATAAATAGTGAAAGACAAATTTCAGGAGTTCAGAGACACCTCTAACTTACTTATCTTTCCCTTCCTTCAGAGCATTTATCTGTTACTACAGAAGGCACGCAAACAAATGATGTACTTCATCATATAGTGACACTGACAGATGGAACCAGTTTACATATATTAAGATAACTTACTCTGTCATTTGCTTTCAGACAATCACTTCAGGTTCCTCACATATACAACCTAGTGAGATCTGATACACTAAATTAAGAGATCTTGGTATTGTCTTTCAGGAGGTCTGTCTCTTTGAAGGAGACTTGCTCCTGGAAAAGCCTATTAGTCTTTTATTTTCCTAAAAGGTACCATACAATTCTTGCTACTTTTGCCATCCCAGATGGGCAGTGATCCAAAGTTAAGGATATGTGTTGCAAATAGAGACCTGCTTCCACCATTCCGCACATAGGGCTTAAATTTATTTTTACAGACTAACAAAACTGAAATATCAAGAAATAGTAATTTTGCTGGACATGTAGGCCATTTCCTCAAACAATCTAAGTCCAAGTATTTGGACCTTGTCTGGCACCTGGCTACATAATGTTACACTTATTCTGTAAAAGTTATTTTCTATTAAAACACCATGTACTTATTTCAAGAAGACAAGAGATTAGAGAAATTTTGTCTATGTTACAACAGATTTTCTGCACCTATGAATTTTAATCATCTTTTGGCTGCAGCATCCCACTTTGGCCATAAGTATCAAGTGCCTGCCTGGGTGCTTTAAACAAAATTCGAAGTAGAATTTGCTATTTTGGAAATGAGTTGCAAAAGTTACAAAACAACAGCTTTCACTGGTCTTTTGCGACAGTCAACCAGCAGCTTAACACTTTCTGTATTAGAAACACCTTGATCAACACAACCTACTGCAAGGCTTCTTTGTAATAATAAAATAGATGGATATCTGGAAGTTCAAGACTTTTTACCCATTTCTTTCTCCTCTTAATGATACACAACAACACATTATCTGCCATCAAACACCTTTCTATTAACATGGAACACAAGAAATGTTAGAAAAAAAAATCAGTAAAAATAGTCTTTTGTACGAATATATGTAGCCTCACCTTGCGGATGCCTCTGCCAAGATCTTCTCCATAATTTGTCCCCAAAATTTCAAAATGCACATTGGGATTTCCCCCATTTTCTGCAAATTCCAGTTCTCCAGTCAAGCCATTCACTCCACCCTATTGGAAAAAACAGGAAAATAGAGTGAAAACTCAGAGGTAGAAAAGTGTTTTCAACAAACCTTTTGTTTCTTCACCGGATTTGTGCACTAACTATGCAAAATACATGCACAACTACCAGAATTTGGACAGTTTTCCATAGGCCACATTTACCTAAAAATTCTGAAGCCTAAATTGTGCCTGCATCAGTTAAGTTCTTCACAGAAGAATCAAACTCAGTAATGCTAAGCAGATGCAATACAAGCATTAGCCTTACTCTTTCTTTATTTGCACTCCATTTTTTGTCCTTTGACCCATCAGTGTATATGCATACACATTCTAGCCCCATTAAATAAAAAATAATTAAAAAAAAAGAGACTGATTTCTGTGGAAACAAATGTAAAGACAAATATATAAAAGCAGGTGCACAAAATTTAGTTTTGTTTGATCAGTTTTGCTTTTCCCATCCAAAATATTCGTCACCCAAAAGAGATTTTGACTTAAGATGAGGTTGAGTTTTGGATAAAGTTAGGTGGGTTTTGAGCTCAACATAAGCGATCTGCACAAATGAAGAAGGGCTTGTCTAGCTGAATACAGTGATTTTTCTGTTTTCCTCCACAACTCTTCTCCACTACTAAGAATGCATGAGATGAGCAACAACTGCAGTATTTTTTCAAGTTTGCTTTTAATTTTACTTTTTTTGTCAGAAAGGGTTAAAATACTAAAGGTGAAACAGTGAATATTTAGTATAAAGAGTCAGAGTTGAAAGGGTTATACGCGCCACAGCAATACTCAAAGTACATTCTATACATGCCACAGCAACACTCAATGTATATTCCAGGGTTAATTCAACATGACACACATTTCATCTTTGTATGAGATCAGACCTGATCTGCAAAATCACCAGAGCCATGTGAAATGCCTACAATGAAAACCTTTAACCTTAAAAAATTTCTTGTTTTCAGATTCAGGGAAAATTAGATGTTTAACCCACTCCCTCAAAAAACTTCAACAGTATTTTAAGTATGTACAAGAGAAAAGTCTGCCTGTGGTGTAAAACCATATGAAATGCATAGCTTTTCTTCAAAACAATCGGCAAGAATTTTGCAGTTGTGATTGCTGTTTCAGTTAAGAGTATTATTATTTCACTGAGAAAAACCCACGGAAAATAAACTCTTGCAATATAAACTAGGCTAAGCACATGAGCCTTGCTGAATGATGATTTAAAAAGCTCTATTCTCACATCTTCAGTTTGAAGAAAATCCAGGAAGGGGTACAAAATTTGCATTGCCAATCCAGATTAGTATGAAATAACAACAGGTTATCATCCTTTTATAAAACATTAGTATGACTATAATAAAAATAAGGAAGTCTATCATTGAGATAGTACCTTTAAAATTTACTAGAAGCTACCGGATTAGTATTGCCAGGGAACAATAATAAATATTTCACGAAGTGCCACTTTCAGTTAAAAACAAGATATTTTGTGTATGTATACATATACATATACTTAGGGTGTTCTTAATCTTTTCTGTAATATTTACTTTTTAGATACTAGAATAAAAATAATCAACATTAAAAAGGAAAAAAAACAACATCCTGATTAAAGGTACATCTGCACAGTCTTCTGCAGGAACACTCCCAGGTCATTTTGCCCTCAGTAAAAGCCATCCAGGCAATTTTGATGCATGTCACTATGGGTAGCATGACACTGAGGTTACTTATTAGCTTGAGCACAATTCTGTAATAATCACACCTTCATGGCTTTTAGATTGGGGTTAGCACACCTCTGGCTGGTTCGCTGTCTTTACCTGCAAAATGATTTGAACATATCCTTAGGTAAATAACTCAGTTTCACAAATACAAATCTTTTGTGTTAACTTAAATTTGACTACACCCTATTCACAAACCAGAAGTAAAAACCTGTTCTACATACCTTTTTTCCCAGACGGTCTCATCTGGCTTTTTGGTTAATTAAGCCAGAATTTCATGGTACATGTGATGTAGAAATGCCTGCAAAGCAGCACAGATCTTCAAGGCTTTGGATCCCCATCTAACTCCTGAAAGCCTCCATCTGGCTGACTTACCCTCCCTGACAGCATAACACCTGCTCCTAGTCCTGCACCACTCTGACCCCTTACCATGTACTGCTTTTATTATATTATACTTCATATTTCCTATATTACTTCCAAAATCATTTTCCCCCACAGTGTTAATTAAACCTGTGGGTTTGAAGTAGATAAGGTATAAAAATTAATTAACCTGTTACAGACCACCTGAGCTGCACCATGATTTCAACTGAGCCACAAGCAAGGTATGGAAAAAGGAAAGGGAAAACTCTGGAAAAAAAAGGTAAAAGAAAGGAAATACTCAACCAAAAAAATTTAAAATCTGTTAACAGAGATGCTTTGTACAGCAGAAAACATTTTACTTTTTTCTTATTTTGTTACAAAGCAGTTTTAAATTGGGAAATTTCAATATGGAAAATTAAAGGGACAATAATTTATGGGAGACTAAGATAGAATCAGGTTTAAAATGTAAGTAATTTTTTGATGCTTGAAACAACAATTTAAAATTTTAGTCAACTTTTAATTTTTTTTTTATAAACTTTGTCTTTATTTGAGCAAATATGATTAAAAAAAGATCACTTTTTTATTTCGCTTCAGTTACATTTGAAGTAATGAAATCCACTTTTTAAGAAAACACAGGATTCCTTGGATATACATGGCCCCTAACATATAGTACAGGTTAACAGACTTACCCACCATATTTTGGAATTGAATCCCTATCCAAAACTGTTGTGTAGATCTATTTACCTTGATTTTTAAATGGCTGCAACTGGTGGGGCAAGATAAAAACTGTATTTGTTAATTATTTTTATATTTCTGGAATCCAGTGGTAACCATAAGAACAATTTCTCTCAGTCATCTACAATTTTATCATGTTCTGAAAATTTCACATAGAATCATTTAGGTTCGAAAAGACCTTTAAGATCATCAAGTCCAACTTTAAAGCTTTCTTTCCTAGACTGCGTACATCTGCACATAGTGTAATAAGAGCTCAGATTAGATGGGAATGCTCCTGGATTGGAAAGGGCAGAGGCCGAAAGACAAAAAAGTGCATTAACTATAATACCAGTAAAAATACTAAATCTGATCGGAAACTTCTTGGAGGTCCTGATGCTTCCTCCCTACACGGGACGTACTTTGCTGGACCTGCGGGCCATGCAATCCGGTTATTGCTCTCTACTCGTCCTCATTGTCCCACACAGTCGTTTTACAAGGCTTACGTGAGGCTGTTGTATTGCTTAGGGCTGAGGGAACGGGACAGCATATTGGCTAGAAGTTTCAGTCCTCCAGTTTTTCTGCATAATTTTTCACCACGTGAATCCCTCTAAAACACATACTTGATTTATGACACGTGTTTTAACCCTCTGTGAATGCAGAGTGGAAGGAGATCACGGAGGAAATGGCCACCTGTATGACAGCTACAGATGCAATAACTTCCTGATGAGATTTTTCCGAGTTAATTTAGTGTTAATTATGATAATGGGTAAAAGTCAAAGAAATTTTCCTTCCACTTAACTTACAGAAGCAACACTATTTGGGGAAAAATGAAGACACAGTTATTCCCTACTCTTTCAAATTTCTCTAAGGTTGAGCTGCAACCATGCAATTTCCTGACACATTTGAAACTGAAGAGAGAAATGTCACTTCTTAGGACAAAACATTTCTGATCAACGCTCTGGGCCTTGCAGGGCTGTTATGAAACCTGATAATATAGTTAAAGCCTACTTGAGTCCTGTCTAGACAAGCAAAATAAACTACAGTTTATATATGCTTAGGCCCTACTATACTGTAAGCCCCTCAAGAAAGCACTATTTACCTAGCAGCCAGGATCTCACACTTGGGAATGTCAGCTTGCCAGTCATCCGTTACAAAATATTGTACTTGCTCTCACAGTTCCTGTTCAAAATTGCTTCTTTTCTCCAAAAAATATGATTATGCTCAGAAACTAGCTATTTTGCAATTAAGGAAAAAGCTATGAGGCAGGCAGAAAAAAGCGCTATAAGCATTGCACAGGAGTTTCATATTTTATTCTTGAAAAAATCTGATATTGAAAATGTTGTTGAGTTTTCAACTCAACACACTGTTTTTAGCTGCTAATGAAGAGTCTAATTTACTACCTGAAAAAATAATTTGGTGCCTTTTTTGCACGTAACCACTGAACATCACTGCCATTTCTGAGACTAGAACTAGTTGATAATTCCACCTATGACTCATGGAACAGCACATGGTATAGCTTGTTTTCCGCAAAGGAATAGGCTCTATGTTGCTGATAGCACTAAAAATTTGCCGTTTGTCACTGAGCTAAACAAATGTGACTGGGCAAAGACAGGTAAGTGTGAGAAAAGATATATGCAGTAACTTGATATAATTTCTCTGAGTTGATCCTCTATATTAACCTACTTACATTTACTCTCCAGCTATTCAGGAAGATTAATTTTTCCAACAGTAGAATTATAGTCTACTAATATTTATTTTTCTTACTGTGAAATAGCTTTACTGAGAAATAAACAAGTGAGCATGTGTTTGGGGATAGTTCCTGCTACAGAAGTGAACTTAAAACTAATTGCTAGAGCTGGCAAAATTCATTAGAAGTATTGTATTTCCTGATTAATTTAACTATTTATTCAGTTCCATATTGAGTAGAAACAGATATCAGATTTTAATAATTGTAGTGGGATTAAAATGGTTTTTCAGGCTTTGTCCAATCAGTTGCATTCACACAGAAAAAACAGCCTTTGGTTTGTAGAAATAGCAATGCAGGAATCAAATGTTCAACAGTGAAAAGTAAACAATGACAATAGGGAATGATTCAGACAGCTATTCTGTCATTTCAATAAATGTTTGAAACCCCCTCATTCCCTGCTTTTCCCTATTAGCTCATTAATCATAAAGAAATTAGTCTGTTTACCATCAGAGTGCTCCTATTTTTAACAAGTGCTGCTGCAGGTAGAACATCAGCATCCCTTTCTCTTATCTTCTTCAGTGTGTAGCTTTATAGAGATTTCCCATCTTTTTTCTTGTTTTCCCCTCCAGAAATGGAAGAGAGATTCCCTCTGCAGCTAAAACACTGCCAGCTATTCCTGTTTCTTGATTTCTGATTCTAGAAGATAGATTTTCTTCTAGAAAAGCTTCCTCTAGAACTAGTTTTTCCTGCTTTTGTAGCAGCAAGAGTTCACTTGTGTGCAGCAGTAGATGGCAACATCACTTCCACTTTGCTGCTGCCAGAACAGCTACTTCAGCTGCTAGTCCTTTTCTATGGCAGACAGGCGGTAATTAAGCATCTTTTCCTTAACTCTTCCCCCCTGTTGTCTACAATGCAACAATGCACAGAGGCGAGGGACAATCTGGGACAAGATGGTGAGTCCAGCTTTGCAATACAGGTCATTATGAAGGTAGAGTTAAAATTGTGCAGAGGATGGAAATTCTTTTTTCAGGAGCATTTAAGAAACATCAGAAGGTATCTTCAGCTTGAACTATATCTTCTTGTGATATTCCATTATACACTACAACTTTGAAACAGTGTTGATTTCAAAACAAAAATGGAGAACCTTTTATTCAGAAACTATTAAAATACCAAGGTAACTTTTTACTGATTTGTTTCAAAATTAGGGAAAACTGGTATGCTTGAGAAAAGCTTTTTATTTCATTCAATTTTAGAGGAAGTTCCAAGATGACAGGAGAGAAAAGATGTTTAAAGGAAAAAAAAGGTGGAAAATTGAAGTATTCTGAAAAAGAGAGATGAAGTTCCTTTTATTACTTTTATATTTTATTGTTTTTCTGATGCCTCATCAGATATTTGTCAATCATCTTGTTTTATATATAACAAAACAAAAATAACGAAAATCAATCTCAACTTTTTAATTTCAAAAGTACACAGCTGTGATCCTGACGTTCTTCTACATAAGTACTTTGGTGAAACAGAAACTACACCACACCAGAAAAATAAAATGGAATTCCTTTTTCTTGTGCAATTGCAACTCTCAGCTGCAATCTTTAGCATTCCTCTGCCTAGGGACTGAAATGGTACATACACACACAGAGGGAATTTCTGTATTTCATTTTGGATGAAATTTTGACTTTCAATTTTAGCATGTTACTTCTAGGAATTGATCTCTGTCAGCAAAATGCAGTATAAGGAGTATCTGGATTATTCAATTTACAGCAATGAAATGGCTTTGTATCAAAGCCATCTCATTCAAATAGCAGAGAAACCCAAAAGCAACAGGATGCAAGTCTGGTTAGCTGCACATGTCAGGAAATTCCTTGGCATTTTAATCAAAATTTAATCAAACTTCTAACCACAACCCTGAAATTTCCACTTACTCCTGCCTTCTTGATTGCCTTCATATTTCTCCCTATCATTTCTCTTTGTGTTTCAGGGTTAAAAGCTACAAAAATTGATCTTCAACACAGTGCAGCTTTTCTGTGAAAGGTCGCAGGAGGAGTTTGTTTTATTATATCACATCATTTTAGGATTGTGAGAATTGGAAGAAGTTAAACTGAATAGCTAGGATGACGTGGCAAAGAATGGAACAAAGTCTGAGATGCAAAGAGATGAGATAGTGGTAAGAAATAGCATAAAAGGTGTTTATGTAGGAGAAAAGGATCAGTAGCATATCCACAAACGATGCAAGCAATAAAATAATAGTAATGCAAAAGTCAGCAGCCCTTTCCATGGTGGAGTACTTCTAAATTTAGAGATGCTAGTAGGGCTACTAGACTTTGCCTGAAACTCCAACTCAAATAGTAAATTCTAATTCTAAAGTGGAAGTGGGTATTTTGACTCTTGTGGCTCAGGCATTCTACTTGGATTGGAGTAAGTAGAAACAGCTTTTAGTTTATTAATAAAAAAGTCTGCAATAGTATTTACAAAATGCAAGTTGAGAATAAAAGCTCCAGAACTACCCTTGCCTGAAAGACAGATTAAAATACATGGGACTGCCAAATGTCAATTTGAAATTGCTCTGATAGGCTCAGAGCAATACAGTTTAGAGTCCCTCAAAGCCATATCCTGCTCCTGAAATAAAAAATGTACCCTGGATTATCCTTGCTGCCTCATGACTTCCAAATATTAGAATGGAAACTGGAGACCACCACCAAAAGCCTTGAACTGTTATTTTGGAGCTAATGCAGATTGATCCAGGACTGGGGAAAAAATAAGCAGTGTTCAAAAGAGCCTTACATTTCGCCTGCACCATCATTTCTGGTGTAGTTAAAGGCCCAAAGCAGAACGGCAACTTCATGAAACAACATCATATTTTAAAGTATTTTTATGTCCTTTTAATGAAAGATGCAAATATAGCACTTTTTTTTTTTTTTTTTTTTTTTTTTTTTTACTGTCCTGAGTTTTTATGTATCTACAATGTAGGCACTGAGAACTTTAAATGTAAGTATACATTACCAGGCATTATATGCAGAGAAATGAGAAGCAGTTTTATGAAAGACATCAGTAACAGAAGGAGACAAACTGAATAACTTTCAGGGATGGGTAAACTACCAACCTATGCATATTTTGACTAAATACTGACCTGGAAGGCTGTGATAATTGTCTCTAAGTGTATGGAGGCTGTAAACATCATGAGGAAAGGGAATAACTAAGAAAAAATATCTTTAAGACTGAAGAACAGGAAAAGCAGCTTTGTCATGAACGTGATTTAGGTATGAAATAATAATCACAGGGAAGTAGCGAGAACTTACCATTTGATAAAGCACTGTAGGGACTGTTATATGGAACAGTCCTGCAATGCTAGCATATAGACTGGATAAGTTAGGCTTTTCCTCGCCCTCATTTCTGTTATTTCATTATATTAATGTCAATACCAGTCCAACAGCAAATTCCATAGAACATTACCCAGGTGTAATTCTGCAACCTTTTTTTTTCTTCTTTTACAAATAAAATTGTAAATTTATCTGCTTTACCTCTTAACCTGTGAAACTTTTTCAGTAGAATATTTTTCATACTTGGAAATTCCACTAGTCTGGTAGTTTTGGTAAACAAACTCATTGACTTGATTTCAAATACGCTCTTTATGACATGGGGAAAAGCCTAAAACAATTGAAGACTATTTTCATTCAGAAACTGTAAGTATATTAAAATATTGCTTTGAAAAGACACTGCTGGTACTGGCAAGATTAGTATGCAACTCAGAAGGAAATACTGCCTAATGCAAGTATTTTAGAAATCAAAGACGAGGAAAGACAGGGGAAAGGTACCTTTTTGATGGTTTCCAACATTGATCGCCCTCCTTGCCAGGGCTTTGAGTTCTTCCTGATGCAGGTGAGGCTGGCCATGCTGTGCCACTTCCTGTCCTCCAGCTTCTTATGAAAGGCATTCGCCAACAGGAGGACAGTGTCATATATATACAGGTTTGAAATCTGCAACGACATCAGGAGTATTAACGTTATTATTTGTGGCTTCTTGCCAGCAGCCAGAATTTATCATTTGTTTTGTCTCACCTAAAATTCTCTGGTAATTAAATGATTTATTTGGTATTAAGAAGACACTGTAAGAGTCAAAAAGTCATATCTTTGGGTCTGGTAAAAACTTCAGCTAGGGGCTGTCACACTACAAGCGATTTGCAGCAACAAACTACACACATGTGAAGTACAGGCAGCCCAATCGCTGGCACAGCTCCATTTGCAGGATTTAAAGTGCTACTTGTGAATGTGAACAGGCTTTCTTTTATTTTTAACCATTTGCCTAAAACTTTCAATTTTTCAGTCACCAGATACTTAGACAACATCAAATTGTCTTCAACACTGTTTTGTGCTTTTGAAAAACAGAAACTCAGAAAATTTAAAATAAATCATTTCATAGTTGTTTTTGTTCCTGATTTTTGCAGTCAATTCTGATTGAGGCAATTTCTCAAATGAAACGTGACCCAATGAAATTTTCCTCAGTGCGCAGTTGCATGTCAATTCCGCAACTTACAGTGTTTCCTCTCAGAGTATTTGGCAAAGGCCGTTAATTCCTTGCAGGACAAAAGTCTTACTGAGTAAATATGTATTCTGTTTCACTGTGAACATAGTTACATACATACAGTGTGAGGAAGTTCCAGTATGGTATCAAAGAGAATAGTTGAACTTAAGAAATGACTTGTGTGTCAGTTCCACTTACCCATGTACCATTTCTATATATGCACTTTTAAATGAACACAGTACCAAGTCAGATATGAAAGATACAATTTTATGTAAAAGAACAGAAGCTCAGAATTCATGAACACTTCTGAAATGAGTAATTTACAATATAGTTTTATTTCAGTCACTTCTGTCCTCACACAGCAGGAACATTTAAGTTACTAACAGTGTCATAAAGAGAAACCACAGCTCTCCGAAAGAGAGGTTCTTGGGAAGAGAAGCAACGTTCAGAAATGAGAAGGAATGTTTAAGTATATTATTTTTAGATAACCTATTGGTTATTTGAAGCCACGGGGCCAGAAGTTATTCAGGGAAACTCAGTTTCCTCAGCTGCACTATGAAGGGGGCTGTAGAGCATTGCTAGTGCCTGAAAACAGTTAGCCAGCAGCAGTTTGCTAACTGAGGCAAGGTTGCTGGTTGTTTTTTTTCCCTCTGTCAGTCACGGAGAAGCCAAAAGACATTTCCCAGATTTGTGGAATGTGTTGACTGCTCTGTGTAAGGGTTTATTCATACAGATGGTTTTCTCAAAACCTTAAAAGGAGAAGGAAGCTTACAATAGAATAGTATGCCAACTTTGTGGAGAATGCCTCTATTCTGCCTCTTAAAAATATCCAGAGACTGGGAAAGTCCTGCAGCTATTGGGAGGGGGTGTATCCAAAGAAGGATAATAATGCTGAAGATCTGAAACACTCATTAGCAAATCCACGCATCACCATAAAAAAAATTTAAACCTCCCCCCCCCTTCCTGCCTAATTACTCCTTTCCATATAACCTATTTTTAATGCTTTTATTTTCTCATGTAAATTCCACCTTTATGCTGACTTTGCCTGTCATCCACAATCTGCTGTGTACAGCTCTCACATGAAGGTTTTGTGACAGCCTCCTTCCCTACCTAGCATCTAGGAAAGAGGTCATCTTTCTCCTTACCTTGCCAGAGCTTCCTGGGGCATTTTACCTTCCACATTTTGTTGAAGGAGATCTAATACTCTGCTCCTTTCCCTCCTGACAAACTGCCAGGGATCCTCTAGTGCCTTTACAACTCTACATTGTTAGTATCACAAACACAGAACTTCTGATCATTATTGTTCTTTGCTTTTTTTTTTTTTTTTTAATTTATATAATGTCAGTGATTCTTCATTCCCTCTTTCTGGAAAATGCTTCTTTATTCTTACTCAAGATTTTCCCATGAAGTCAGTGCCTGTGAATATTTCTGTTGCAATATTCACCAAGGAACTAATTTACTTTCCATGGATGCACAGATCAGGCATCACTGTGCATAACAGGATTAAAAGCATGGATTGACGATCTGGGTTGAGATTAATCAAGCATTTTTAAAATAACTTGGATGATTTGTCTGTGTATTATAAACCTACAAAGAATTCAAAGAATTTCTGCTAAAGCTGTATTTTCCCAAAGAAGTCAGCACCACAGGGACATTTGTTTGAGGTGGAGAGAAGGAATTATTATTATTCTGCAAGGCAAGTTTATCTTACATAAGCCTTTGCCAAAGGGAAAAAAAAAACCCAGCCTTTAGAGAGCAGAGACAATAAGGTCACTAATGAGACTAAATTGGGACATGAAGGGCTACAGATGCCAAGTCATCATTTCCCAACAAAATGACATTGCTTTCAAGGTAGCATCTGTAACCTATTACCATCAGAATAGAAGACTACTGTCACAGTTCATGAGAAAGGATGCGCTCACTTATCTAAGAGTAATATAGCTGGGCCTTCATCAAATATTAACAGGGCTCAGGAGTACAGAGTTCAGCAGTTATTAAGAATTGTTATTCCTTCACTAATAGTTCAGCTTAACATTTACAGAAATCAATCACTGATAATGCAATGATAAAGACACACCGATTAATTTCTGCATTTCAAAATCACCCTTCCTTGTCACTACCAGAAGCATGCTTTGTTAGTAACTGTTCTGATGTATGAAGTGGGGCTGTAATTTAAAGTAGCTTTAAACTTTATTAATTTCCCAATCAAATTTACTGGGACATTTAATGCATTGCTTGGTATCAATTACTGATCCTTTATTTATTCCAAGTCTCTCAAACTAATGGCATTACCACCTGCATAACCTCCTGTTGACAAAATTCAAAATTCAGATATGATTTTTTGTTCCAGAGTGTAGAAGAAAGGTATTTAGCAATCAGATTAAGTATGAGTGATTAATCTGGGTTATTTTACATATACCTAGGCTACTGTACATAGTTTTTAGACAAAAGGATTGTGGTACTAAATACTTCTATGAATCCAGTTTTTAACTTCCTGACTACAAAATGACATAAATTTACAGTTGTTGTTTTAACCAGGAAAATCTCAGAGACACAATGAGAGATCTTCACCAAAATATTTTTCAGTGTTTTAATAAAGGTGCTGAAAAAAAAAAATATTCACACAGACTTTAGGGGGAGTAATTCAGAAAAAATAAATCAAGAAATCCACCCCTATAATTTCCAAAGAATATTTCTGATTAGTCACACTTCAATGGCATTAAAAAAAAAGCATAAGAAAATTTAATTTATAAACTGTTCCAACTCTCCACTGGAATAGAAGTTAATTTGTAATATTATTGGGGAGAACAAAGAAGCAGTGAACAAACCCCAAAGCTACTCGAAGGTCTGTGCATCATACGAAGACACAAGGGAAGCTGTATCAGAGTTCTTCTTCCTTTCATTTTTTAGTGTTGTCTCATTCAGCTACTAATGAAGTGCAGCCATCTCAGGGAAAGCATAAAAAAAGCAACTCAACTGTGCAGAACAGTTAAACCAGTCAAGCTTCCATCATTCCTTTGAACCAAAACATTATGAAAGCTTTCAATAGGAATATTACAGCTCTCCAAGCTATATAGGTTGATCAAGAAGCACAGGTTAAGTTTTAAGATTCAATCTAACATATTAAATCAAATTTTTCAATTTGTAGAGAAAAAACTTTGATATCTGGAACTTTTCTTTTTCCTAGAGACAGTTCATTATTGAAATGGAAATCAAATGGAAGTGAAGTAGAAAAGAAAACTAAATCAGAACATGAAGCTTCCCATTGATACACAATTTTGGTTTTCCACCTTGCTGCAGTTAGTATCTTTGTTCATTAAAATTGCTCTTTGCAATCTCTAGCAGCTGCACATAATCACACCCTCAGTTTTTATGCATTATCTGTAGACTACCAAAGTTCCCACGAGGACCATGCTGCCATAACAGGACAGTGTGACCTAAAGAATTTTCAAAGTTCCTAAGTAGCCTCTAGAGATATTCTACGCATCTATTGACCTTACACAGCCTTGTTTATTTTAGGAACTCTAATAGGATCACCATACATTGTACTATGGCCAGTTTTCCACGTCATCAATAGTTGCTTACTGGCTGCTTTGTGAACAATAAGTGAGAAGACGACTCTTACAACTGATCTGAAACAGGGCAAGACAAGCCACATTTCTCCTTTTTTTCCCCATTACATATTTTCATTTTAAGCAAGGATGCACTTCAACACCTCCCTGTTTCTCGCCCATTGCTTTCTCTCACTCTTTCAGTAATGCAAGGCAACTGCTCTTTGCTGCTGTCAGATGTGCTCCTCCTGCACCACTGCCAATGCAGTCATCTTTCCAAAACTTCATAAATGACCACGGAAAAAACCCTAAATTAACATTGACATCTTAAGCCGATTTCACACTCTTGATTTGCTGGTGCTTTGTCATAATGATACCTAAGCAAACACACAGGAGAGATAGAGGACTTGCTCTTGGAAAAACTATGTGAAGTCAGGAGACAGTGACCATGATCCTGTTGCTGATTTCATATAGTAGGAAGGATCTTACAGTTTAATTGTGATTTGTAATTAACAACCAGTTAAGAAAATGAGGCCTCTTTGGAACACAGGCATAGATTTAGATGTGTACACCAAGACATTTGAAACAGGTGATGCAGGTGCCTCCCAGGAAGGTTTTCCTATTGACAACACGTTTGGGGCTTAGAGAAGCATGGCAAGTCGGGGGACGTTGGCTACGGGGAGAAAAGTCTGCTCAGTGAGATGACAAAAAAATTTTAGCAGGGCAACAAAACAACTACCCCACTGCCTGGAGATCAGGTGGCTTTTTTTAAACTTTTTTCTCAATTGCTGTGGAGTGGGCAACTTGTTCTTGTTCATCAGCCATACTCACCCGCTGCCCCAGTACCTTCCTGTCAAACCATGACCCATTAAACTACGTATCAGAGAGGACATGAAAAGTAAACATTAAATTACACAAAGCCCCTGTGGAAAAACCTTGAACTCATGCAGAAAGAGAGATCCCTGGTGGGAATAGACTGGTATATAAACTACCTCCATGCTTTGGGAGAAAGGGTCCTTCGGATCACACAGTGATGAAGATATTCTGTGGTTGCCACGGAAGCAGCGCTGGCTTATGTTTTGGGGGACTGGAAATGTCTGACGAATAATTGTTAACCTTCCAATTGACCTTCTCACCAGCTCCTGCACATCCACATCATTTATTTCCTGCAAAATAAGGCAAGGGAGAAAATATGCATAAAGTATAAATACAGAAATATTATAATTGAATTATAAACAAAAAATAAACTGAGAGGACCAAGAGGCCTGTGATTGCTATGCAGCTATTGTCGAGCTCTGCCATAGCCTCAAAAAGAACTTGTGCATGCTTATGAAAACAACTGACATACTGCCCTTACAACAATTACAAAAGTTTAAAAGGTACTGTGCCCAAACCTCACAGAATCTTTGTAGATGTAACTGGGTTTAGTTGTTTCATTTTGGGTTTTCTCTCCTTCTCTTTTTACCTTTGATGTTTTACTTAAAGTTGTTTCACAGCATCCTTGGCAGATAAAGTGTAAATCAGTAGGAAGTCATACCATGATGTATTTCTAAGTGTAGTATTAGGAGCTGTGAAGGTACATACAACTATTCAGGCCTTAAATGTTAATATCCTGGAAACAGAAAACCAAGAACCTATAAACACTGTGCAAATTAGCAAACATCATTTACAAAAGTGCAAAAAACCACCCTATGCATTAGAGCATTCTAGGTATATGCTTGTTTATAGCAAGACCCATTTAAAACCAACTTTTTACTCCATGGGGTACCTATTAAGGCTTACAGCTGAACACTCAGCTCTATGGACACACACTTTAAAGAAAAAAAAAAAAAAACACCACCTAAGTAAATACATCAATACATGAAATGTTAAGCTTAAATATTAACTTTAAGGCATGTTAGAAAAAATAGAAAAACAGTTCTTTACATAGTATAAATTCCTGCAGTTTGGGAACATGGTGTTTAACACTATTGAATGATGAAGCCCCCAGGGAACACAGAGCAGAGGAGCACATGCTCACAAGCAACAGCAACTGACTCCACATTCGTAAAAGATCATGAACTTTAGTTAAACACAGGCTTTTCCTGATGACTCAAATAAGGTCAAGCTGGTGTCTTTCAAGGCAATTCTGTGTCTGTGTTTTTCTCTAAAGCAGAAGAAATAATTTACATAATTGATCATTTTTTTTTACTAGAATCTGTTAATCATGCTGAATGTCCATAATCTGTCTGAATTACAGAAGCTGATGTCCTAAACTTTCCAGACATTTAAATTTGTGAGTACCCCCACAGTAAAGGAGGTGCTTGAGGAGCTCCTATTAGCAGTCTGCATTTAACTTACCCTGGCATATAGCCACAGCTTATCGAATATTTCTGATTCTTACTTGTGTATTTTCCCTTTTTTTTTTTTTTCATTTTTTAAAGGATACAGCACATCTGCACTGTTGTACCAGTAACTAATGCCATCATTTTTTTTTTTTTTTTGCCTCTAGCTTCCTGATTTATACCCATAATCATGAACTTAAGAGAAACCAGGAGACAGACTTGAACTACAGAATCTTATTTGTGAAAAGGAAGCACAGCTTTTTGAAAAAGCAGCTCTTTAAATGTTGAGGCAACTATTCGAGTGATTTTTGGCTTTTTTTTGAGCTTCAGTTAAGATTAATTATTTTGAAGCAACTTCTTCAGACATACTGGTGTTTGTTTTTTTCCTTTAAATTTTGGAAGAAAAATACACGAGATGTAACTTTTAACTACAGCAAAAGTACTTTATTCTTCTTCACAGATTGTCATAGTTTCTGAATTCATCTGTTATTAATGTTCTTATGAAATATAGATTTTTTTTTTCTGCAAACAAAAATAACACATGGAATCATCTATGTCCAGTGTAATATCTTGCATTTCTGGTCAATTAATTCTTTATGTACCACAGAAAATGGTTTATCTCAGCTTAAGATGCCATCTTTTCATTTAGTCTGTATCATTTCGCTAGCTGGACGGTAAAAAAGAAATAAATGCTGTTTTAGTAAAATGCATGTAAGTTTTTTAATAATACTTTCAATATAATCAGAAAGGAAAGCTCCAGAAGCTTCTTATGTTGATTTAAAACTATATCCTTTCTCAGGGGATTTAAAAAAAGTTTGCCTGGTTTCATTATACACAGTGCCCAAAATGTAACAGCAATACTATTACACCCTTCCTAATAATGTAATTTTGATACCTGCATGGCCATGTTGTATTGTTAAATAATACCTCAGAAGAGATTTTGATTTTCAGCTGCTCAAATATTTATCTTTTCTTCCTCAAAAATGTGTTTATTTTTTATGTATTCGGCATTTTTTTTGGTGCATTTTAATTAATGTGTTATCATTTTAACCATTAGGTTACCACTTCATATTTTTATGTATCACCTGTGAACTAATAACAAAATCCAAACACCAAAGAGATTTTTGTATGGTTGCCATGGAGTTATATACATCAGTAGATTAATGACAGCTATTATTTTAAATGCTGTGAATTCCACTGATTATATCATAAATTCAGATTTTAGGGTAACAACAAAGCAACACTACTCAAATTCAACTTTAGTAATCTGCTATATAGCTCTTTGTAATTTTTTTTAATACTTGGCATTGACTGAGTGACAAGTCTTTTATATAATGACTCTCCAATATCATCTCTCATTCTGGAATTTTGGATCTGACTTAAGAAAACTATATAAAGCAACTATTGTATGAGAGGAAACAATTTTCATTTGCACTTCAAAGAAGGATACAGTATAATGATACAAGGATGGCAGATGATCTGTTATACAAGCACCAAATGTAAAAAAAAATTTACAAAATTGGCCAAGTTGAACTGAGTTGACACCTGTATAAATACAGGCTAGGTTTTATGGGGTTTTCTTTGAAAAATCAGAAATTCAATATATAGTTCCAAACCTTTCTTTTGTTGGTGTGAACTTGAAATAAAGGGGAGGTTGTCCTATTTCAAATGGAACAAGGATAAACTTAGATGTATATTTCATCTGAGTTGGCAAATCAGGAAAGAAATGTTATTTTAAATTAATAGCTCTTCACAGATGAATTAGGAAAAGTGAACTGATAGAGGGTCACCTTGACATTATCAGCCAGAGACTCCAGTGGGAAGAAAGACTATATACTGGACACCTTATGTGCGCTGCTGTTCAGCTTTGTCTTGTTATTTCAAGAGAAGCAGCCTAGGCAGAGACTTCCTATGCATCATAAAGCAACTGCACCAGTGCTGAGAGACATGGAGGGAAAGAATTTATTCACATGCTCCTATAACAAGCACAAAGGCAGCAATATTTTTTCTTATGGAAACACCACAACTTTGGCCCAAGATGATGATTCCAGTATTTATCATATACTGGACATCCTTTATTTTCCTGTGCATGCCATGTCTTCATGACATCCTTCAGGACAACTTGGAAAGTGTTTCTTCCTCCCCCAAAAGCCAGTAGCAGTAAGGGGCAGAGTGGGAAAGGGTGGCCACTGCAGACCCCCTTGAGGCCTCTGGGCTGCCATTGCCCATGCCATAGCATACTTGTGCTATGCCCTTCCAGAATTTCTCAGCACTCTTCAAAAGAGGAATAGTTGATGGAAAGATGTAACTAAAGGTCGCTCCAAAACAAATGAACTGAGATCCTGAACCGCATAATCATTTGCTCCATTATACTTGCCTTAGGTTTCTCAGGTTTTGGGGAGGATGGTGAAAAAGAGAAAACCGATAGGACAAGGAGAAATCAATTTTTAGCTTTCACAGAGAAAAAAATTTGAGTTTGGAGAAAGCAGGGCTAAGTCTGTCTGTTCAGTGGCTCTCATCTGTCTGAAAAAAAAGAGCTGGCAGCTTGGTTGCTGACCTGTACCAAAGCAGGTGGTATTTCACACCTGACCTGCCATCATCATTGGAAAATGTAAGGGTTCAAATGAATCTCTAATACTATTATTAATCAACTATCCATATTAAAATGTAGAATTATGTGAACTCCTTGAAATGAGCTGTGATTTTAGGACCTGATCTAACTGCTCAAGCTTAAAACATAATTATGCTCTATGCTCTTCTTCATAGCATTGTGCTGAAATGCAGTGGAAGAAGATGAACGCATCGGCCAAGGACCAGCACTCTCCTAGGAAAAGCATGTGTTTATCTGAAAGCAGCGTTTGAATGGAATCTTCTCATAAACTGTTCTTTAAAAGATTTTGTGGGTTTTGGTTTTTTGGTGGTTTTTTTTTTTTTTTTTTTTTTTTTTCATTCTTTCCTCAAAGACGGAGTTTTTCTAGACTCTGATGATCTGGTAGTTAGAAAACTTTTATTAACTTTTGCCCTCAGTTTATTTATGGGAAATTTGAACTCATTTGTTCTTGTGCCAACCTTGCTCTCTAGCCCTTGACAATGATGCATTTATCCACACTCTGTATGTGTTTATAAACAGAGAGCATATCTTCTGTCAGTCTGTTTTGATAGGCTAATCAAGCCAACCTTTTCAGTCTCTTCTAAGACAAATCAGCTTTTCTGTGCACCTGTTCCATGCCAATTTTAATAGAGCTGGTCATAATTTTACGTATTAATGCAGATGAAATCTAACTAATTATTTGTACAGTAGCATTAATATTTTCACCTCCTGTATGGTAACTGTAGGCAGTGGAAAGTGTTTTGGGCTGTCCTTGAGTAAACAACAGTAATAGTGAACTGGTGGCAGCCTTGGGTATAGCAAGACACCCCTGAATGTTTAACAGGAAAATGCTTGAGAGAGACGTGGATTTAAAATAAGAAAAGGGTATTTCTTTCATTTAAAAAGAGCAAAAGAAAGAGAAGTAATGAAAATCATACAAATGCCATTTCTTCAGTTCCACTAAATAAAATCTAAGCTTACTGTACACTTGTGATTTAAAAGTCATAGAAGAAACATAATTTTACTCTCCTGGGCTTTTAGAGGTTGTATTTACTATTGCGCAGGGGAAAAGAAGCAAGCAGAGACATACAGACAGATGGAGAGAGAATGTGAGAAATCCATTTGTATGTTTTGTTAAGGCATATTTAACTATGACTACATCCAAATCTATGACTCCTGCAAATTTTAAATAAAGAATTGTACCATCTGTTTTAAGGCCCTGAAGAAAGAGGAACATTTATTTGGAGACTGTTTCCTCAGCTGACTGAACGGATCACAAGAGATTTGTATTATTTGCAAAGGACTAATATGATGTATTATGCTTTAGCAAATTATGAATCCTTTCATTTTAAGTCAACGGCCCTCCTCCCACACATGCATTTCCATTATGATACAGTTTTTAAGCAAATTTGTTGTATTACATAAAATAGCAAGTAATGGGACAATAAAAATTAAGGAACTCTTTCCAGGCATTATAGCATTTAAAGCAAGCAATTAAAATAACAGATGTTACCTCACAAAGCCTAAGCAGACTCCTGATCACAAAACTGAAGGTGGTATTTCCTTTTGTATGACTATACTTGGTGTGTTGTAAGCCCTTGGCACAGTGATGGAAAAGGAAAGACAATTCCAGCTTATTTTGGTATCTCAATGCAAGGAATAATGCAAGGAAATATATGGATTTTGCAAACCAATGCATTTTCACTGTACTAGATCACCACAGAATTTCAAATTAGAAGGCCAGAGGAGCAACATTACAGTTACTTAGTTGCCAGTCTGATTTAGCCAATACATGCACACAAACACAGATGTCCAAGTTGTCTTAAGATGTCATAAAAGATTCATATAAGCAACAAAACAGATAGAGCTCTGAGATAATTTCAGAGTTATATGGAATTACTGTGGTCATCAACAGCCAATGAACAACCATATCAAATGGACTTGAATGTGGAAATAGCTAATTTACACACCACACAGTAAGGGCCCCATAAATCACTGCATTTCCAAATCTTACACTGCTGAAGTGGAGGCACTGCAATCTCATTACTGCACTGGTAAAATGTTGCAATAAGCAAGTAATGTTATGCAACATTCATCAGGAAATATTTAAATTTATGTTGTAATTTCATCATAGTGATAAAGAAAAATAGGACAAAACATTATTCTTTCCATATCACTATCTACAAATCCTATTTATTGTTAATCTGATTTTTGTGTCCACAAAATAGAGATTACTAGCATTTTGAAACAAATAGAGCTTGAAAGTAAATTTCTTGAGTGGGAATATGGATTTATGTCCAGAAGGAGATTAAGCTCAGATGGCATTAAACATGTTCACCTTCTTTAAAACTGACAGCAGGAATGACTGAACAAGACACAGAGATTTTAATGGCTGTGGTTTGCAGCACAGTTTGTTAGAATGAACTTAATCGTGGCTTTCCCCATTTCGTGTATAAGAAGGGATAACGTACGTTTCTCTGTGTATATCATTCAGTTCTCCTAGCTGTTGGGACCACCGAGCACAGAGAAAGTTCTGGAGTGGAGAAGGCAGTTGAGTGGTAAACACTTCTATCAGTCTGCCATTTAATCTGCTGCAACATGCAAATAACAATGCTCAGGAAACATTTTTTTTCCCACTGAGACACTAGTTTTTGAATAAAAAGCAAAGAGAAAGCATGAACACTAGGAATGGATCTTTGGCTTTATTTTGCTTTTTAAGGGTGGAGAAGCTGGCACAGCTAAAAGCAAGGACCTTCCTTTGAACTTTCCAATTCAAATAAGATTTAAAATGAAAAAACAGTGGCAATATCTTTAACTTGAAGAGCAAGCCAGTATCTGGGACCTGCTTAAGAAACTGTTGTCTAATCTATTGATATAGGGGTTAATGATGGACTGCTTTAGATTTAGTTAATGATTTTTAAAAAATAGTAAGTGTTAAACCTGAACAATAGAGATGATTTCAAGATTCCACTTGCTACAAGTAAATTCTAGTTTAATCTGACAGGAACAAGAAAACAGGTATGTTGTCCGCATGACCATCTGTATCTTAAAACTGGGTTCTCAACCAGCTCCATTCAGTGCTGGAAAACACACACATTGCTGGTCAGGAGCAATGCAGGACCCAGACCAATAATTTCTGCTAGACCTGCATTGTCCTCACAGCACTTTCTGAGGCATTTTTTTCTCTGGGGAAAACTGACTAAAAATCCATTGGTTTAGACTAGTAGGCCATAGTACAATCCCACTGCAACAACGTTAGAACTTACTATAACCTTGAAAAAACAATGCTTTGGATTAAATTATCTCACAGTTAGCACACTGTACTAATGAAAATCTTGTAAATTAAGTATGAAAACAGAAGTCCGCAGTAAATCCGGAGAGCAGACCTGGAATTTACACACAATGTCTCCAAGCAATCTTTTATGCTGAGAATATACAGTACTTGCACGATCTACATGTCAGGGGAGAGTTACCTCCTCAGTGAATTCAGCTGTTCTGGACCTAAATCGTTTTCCATAAAACAAAAGATAAATCTGAATGTTGTCAAATCTACAAACAAGTGCATTGTTCAATGTTTTATATGCAAAGCCACTTCACATATTGACTTGTCATGTTTTAGCTGACAAGTGTTCATGGAAGAACTTATTTCAGTTTTAAAATAGGATCTCAGTTTAACTTCCTTTCTTTTTCCCTTTCATGAACATTCATGTATGACCTGATCCAGAAGTCCACCAAAAAGCCTCTCAACAATATCAAAAGGTTTGTGTATCAACCATTATTGAATTCTAGGGAAGGGAAAGGTGGGATTTTACTATCAAGAAAATTAAAATATAAACAAAACACAAGCACTCCACTAAGAATGATCACATATGAAAAAGACCTTAAAAAGATCCTTTAAAAGCAGTCAGTTCAAGTCAAATATGAAATCTCAAGATACTCAGAAGGAAAGGTTTTTTTTTCATTCTTCTGCTTAAAATAGGCAAGATAAACCAGCGAAGTCTAAGAACTTGTAATTCTATTTTTATTAAGCAACATCCACTCCCCCCAGCATGCCTGAACTTTGTTGTTGCTACTGCTTCCTGTTGCCAAAGTCAAGATCAACATGAATACGGCCAGTAAGCCTGAAAACAGGATTCATGGTAAACAACAATGTTCACTTGACAGTTACCTCATTTATAATGATCCAGTGACAGTCAAAAGCAACCAAATTAGTCTCCACGACCTGAAATAGAGAACAAACCAGCTATCAGTCAGCTTGCTTATGAAAGCCAGAAAAAAAATTTAAAGGGATGCTCTCTGCAAATGACAAAAGCCGAAGCACGTGCTCTCCAAGACCTTTGTTATTCAACTGAGGATAGAGAACCTTTAGCAAAATTCTGCAGAAGCATTTGTATTATTGTTTGACTTGCTAATCAAACTTGGAAAATACATTTCATTGCCAGCATCACAGTCAAGGATAAGTTTCAGTTGACTGAGGAGAAAATGAAATAATTTCAGCCTTAATATTGTGTATTGAGAGAGAGCAACAGAGAAGAAGGCAGAAAATGAATATCAAGTAACTCTTGTCAGATTTCTGTAGCTCCTGCCTCTAAAGGCCTTTCCAGTGTACGCTTACTTTGGTGAATTCAAAAAAAGAAAACAAGACCAAACCAAAAATCTCCTACCACAAATACCGGGGTTCATAGAAATGCAAAGAACGGGGAGGAAAGGGTACTCTTGAGAAAAAGGGCTGTCACAGGGATGATAGATGATAGTCTGTCCAAGGCTTCATGGACAGAGGGCCTCTAATCGTCTGCCCATGCATCTCCTTTCCTTTGCTGAAAATTTTTCCAGGAGTTGCCTCTATACTGGACTGAAAATGTACTTTCTAACTGATCTTTAACTCAGCTCTATTCTTTCCTTCCTTGAATCCACTACACTTTTTGTTGTGGGTCATATTTGATTCATTGTTGCAGTGGAAATAAAGAGGGGAAAAAAATACGTTTGATCTGCTTTCATTAGCTAGGAAAGACATCTTCGACAGGAGGGAGGCCAGAAACAAAGTATAAAAAAGGCTGGACACCTTTACATTTTTTTCTAAATGAAATTAAATTAGCATTGACACAAATAGTTTTAAAACCAAATCAATCCCATTTTATTTGTATAACCACCATGCTCATCTTCATTCACAATTCAAAACTGCTGCATACTTAAAACTGCATTGAATCCCATAATAATAATAATAATAAAATAATCAAAGACACATAAACGGAAACAAGGCTTGGAACTTAAAATGTTTTAATTTTAAAATAGATGACTAGTGCTGAGCTGTTACTACTTGGACCAAAAGCGGTCGTGTTTGGCTTTTAACGATGACCAACACAAAGAGCAGCTGCCAAGGATGGCTGCAATTTATATTGGGCCATGTCCAAAGGAGAACAATTTAAGTGGCCCCAAATCTTAAACAGCAGCAAAAGACCGCGTACTGATAACCTTCATTATTAATTCAAAGGCCATTAGAATTGAGATCACTGCTTATTTAGTAAAATGATAGGCAAGATTGGAAATTCTGATCTGGAGATACTGCGAAAAAAGGAAAGAGCAACAGTATATGAATGGACTTCTTATTTGAAACTCTCACATCACCAGTGAAAAAGAAATGAGGGGAAATCAATGCCATAGCTGATAATGTGCTCCTGGAAACATTCAATATTATTAGCAGTAGGAATCAGGGTCCTCACTTTATACAAAATTTAGATTCATTTCTCTCTGTCGTGACAATGTTTTGTTATGTTGCTTTGACATTCTTTTGCATTCTCCACAGTAGTGTCCACACAGCACATGTACAGGAACAGGATAGAAACTGAATAGCTAAGTGATGGAAAGCATCACAGCAGACCCAGGGATAAAGGATACTTGAACTGGAGCATGGGTGTTCTAATCACATCTCTCGTATCAAACCAGTTGAAAGACAAACATATCCAGGAACAGAGAAAAGTTAAAAATCAACAGAATAGTAACCAAGCTCTCAAGGGAGCATTTGCTTCTTATATAAAGTTCCCAAGCACAGAAAGTGTTTCACATTTACAACATAAGCAATGCCATTTAAATTTTCTATAAGACAAAACAAATCACCACCTTACTGAAGCAGAAACAATTCTGCTAGTCAATCTACATATATTTCTGCTGCTGAAAGCAAGCAGAATAAAAACCAAAAATAATTTTTTTAAAAAAAAAGCAGCAGCACATCTGACATTTTCTGGTTTCTTGTCAAGTTCCTGGCAACCTTGTCTGTCCTAACTTCTGTAGAGACTCCCTAAAAATCAAGGCTCCCAGAGGTGTTAGGGGAATGACAAAGACAATAATGTTCCACAAAGGGCTCATAAGCTCTTTCTCTGTTTCAAAATGTCAGTCAACCAAAACTTCAGAATGAAGGAATCCACAAAATGAAAATTCACATTTTCTGTTTGGTTTTTAGTAACACAGTAAAAGCAGAGTTGATTTCTTCCTTGCGCCTGAAGTTTCGGCTGATCAGATTTCAACGCACTTTATCTTCTATTAAAACTTTGGTTTCAGTTCATGTAGTTTCTTTATAAATACTTGGTTCTTTGTATCTATTTTGCCCAGGCTCTCAAATTTCGATTGGACAAGGCTTTTTCAGCACAGTATGGTTGGTTCTAAATGTCACTGTCTTTATTAGGTACAGCAGACAGACCACTTAAGCCAGACTCTGAAAGAGGCTTCCTGGTCTCAGAAGTCACTCTTATTATTTCAAACAGCTCAGGCTACCTGTGACAGATTTATTCACAACTTGCACATAATAAGATGAGATTAATCAATTTTTTACTTACAGTCGAACCTCCTCAACAGAAAGATCATGTTTTATCAATTGAAGTTTATGCATTCATGAATCTACATATTAAAGCCATTTTCAAAAAGCTTATGTCAAATTGAGTTGAACTTGTAACGTACTCAGAGACACTTAAACTAATATATGCTAAATTTAAATGGGCTACAAATAGCCTCTGATCTAAGAATTCATTTTCCCTTTCATTCAGCCAGAAGCTACTCTTTGGCATTTTCCTTAGCCCATCCACCCTAAGCTTGTTCTAGTATTGACAGTGGGTGCTTAAAAAAAATTACTGATGTTGCCCTGAGAAAGTTCCTAGATTATTTTAAATTTATTATATGAAATATAGATTTACATCTAAAATGGGAATCAGCATTACTCTGGGTTTTCAAGGCCATCTTTTCATCCTTGGGTCATTCAGTCTTACCTGATGAAATCCTAGTCCCACTAATATCACTCACAAAAGAGCTCTGCATTTCAGCAAGATCAGGATATCGCACCTCAGTCCCTCACCTCTGGACACCACTTCTTCCAGTATGGCCCATGTTGTCCATTTAATTGACTTTTAGGTTGGGCAGTGCACATTCTGACTATGTCTATATGAATTGCAGGGTACTGTACTATTATCATCATCATTAATAACTTTCAAATATTTTACTATTATTGTGCTTCTTATGTTTTTCACTGTAGAAAAACACACAAGCATATCTCTTGTTTTAAAGAAAATAAATAGAATACTATGTAAACCTTCAGTTTTGATGCTTGAAGGAAAAAGTTGTTCAACCCCAAAGTTTTCTTCAAACACTAACAGTAATCGTGCATAATCTCACAGTCAGAAGATTCTCTCATTCAGCAGTTACTAAGCATAAGTTTAGAAGTTTGAGATTATATTAAATCAGTTCCCAAAAACAAATAAATTAAAATATCTAAAGCCAGCAGCAATACCACCTAGATACAATTATCCACCAGTAAAACAGTCATTACTTGAACATGGCAAGCCTTTACAATCATGACACAATGTTCCACAACGCCTTTGTCTCAATTTGCTGTTTTGTGGTTTTGTTTTTCTTTGTTTTGTTTTGTTTTGTTTTTTTACTTAAAAAAGCCACTGCATTTTCACTTGGAAGGTATGATAAAAATTAAGATTGAAGTAAAAAAACCAAAAAAATCAAAAGAGCATGGCTGGTTCTGCTTACAATTGAACACAACTTAAAAGCACATGTAACATAGCTTCAATAGAAGTATGTAACGGAACTGTGTAAAAGTTTCTATGACTAGTACATTCAGAAAGTTAAAACAAGTATTTGTGTGTGTATACATATAAGACATATTATCATGTGAGTAATGATCTTTTTCTGTTTGAAATTCACATCTGCACGCATGTCAAGTGAGCTGGCATGAACTTGTGTTCTGTGCCCGGGAATAATGAAAGTAAAACATAATGCTTGCAAAGGCATAAGGGCAGTAATGAAAAAGAAATCTGATAGCTGTATACTAGAAGCATTAAAAGAATTTGATGGGGGTGTGCAGGAGGTAGGGGCTTCAAGACTCCAAGCATTTGAATACAACGCAAGGTGCAATGGCTCTGTGACAGGAAGCAGTGCTTGTGTGCACTCCTGAAAGGCAAGGGACAGATTCGAAATTTCCATACAAGGCAGGTGAACATATTGTTTATGCAGCTCACCTCTTAAGCTAAAACTGAGAAAAACTAGAGTGTGCATTCATAATGAGACCTGAACACCAAAATCCTGCACAGCTATTAAATGGAGGAGAGTTGACCCTTTCCAAAACAAAGAAACCCATGTACATATTTGACAAATTTTCTTTTCACATTTCCTCTAGGGGAAATCATACATGAATTCAGTAGTGGGTTACTAAACACACAAAGCTATATTCAGTGCAGAAAGCTCTCTAAAGCTAAACATAGCTGCTAGCCGGGAGAGTATTGGGAGACAGTATCATATATGCCTACCCTATTCTTAATACTCCCTCAGGTATTTGCTTAGGGCCACATTTACAGGTAAAACACAGGAACAGTCTTTGGTCTGACCCAAGATGGTTGTTTTTGTGCTTTCAAATAGATTTTGCTTTCTTAACTGCAGACACTTATTAATTCTGTATCAACTGTCGTGCAGTTCAGACTTTCTATTTACTGAAAGGGTAAATATTTGCAATGTTAAAAAATCCCATTTTGTGCTGTTGAGATGGCATTTCTGCATTCCTTCACTGTGCAGGAACCTACATAAGTAGATGAACTCCAGTATGAATGGGGGAGCTGCATTCTTACAGTCTAATGCCCACAAGCAACTCCCACATTCCTGTCTCACACAACTAAATTGGTGTCAGAGAACAAGCAGAGGACAGCCAATATAGCCAACAGCTTCAGAGAATGATTTTTCTGAATTCAGCAATTTTTCATCTATAGGCTGTTAGTATTCATTTATTTTTAATGCCACATCAAATAATTCTCCAGTACTAAGAATCAAAGCAGCGAGTTAGCAGGCCAGTTCTGAAATAGTCTTCATGAAATTATGGAAAAATCTGAAGAAAAAATTCACTCTATACCCACTCAACCACTGCTCAGACTGTGAGTTCACACTGGAATATTTGAAAACATTGTGTCATTAGTTGCATAAATCCTGCAGCAAAGGATACAGCCCGTCAAGTACTCGGTGCCATTCAAACTCAGTCATAGAAATCCACAGCAAAAGATATAAAAGATCATTCTTAACATCTTTGTAACTTTAGAAATGCATTCATGTCAAACTCCAGCAGTGCCCCTAATACCCCATTAAAATAAATCAAACTTCTGCTTCATGAGGAAGGTGTTCCACTTAGTCAAACACGGATGCTATTGAACCAATGAGCAAGAACATGGACGAGGCAGAAAACAATTTTCTTTTTCTGAAGAATTCAACTACACACCAAGGGAGATTTTGCAGAGAGCAAAAAATGCTGTCAAGAAGACAAGTGATGAGCAAGGACAAACCATCTGTCACTGGCAGTAACTCCAGAACTTCTGAATCTTTAGAAGAGCCTGACAATTTATCACAACTATTTCTATCGTTCGGGCTCAAACCTTCAAATGGGCTAAATGCAAGACAATCTAAGGCAAATAAAGCAGTAGTAGTGCCAGCATGCAAGCTTTTCACATGTGCAATAATAAGCAAGAAAGTAAAATAGCTTCCCAACAAAAAGGGCATGTAATTTAATGAAAAACGACATAGAAATTTCTCTACATCCTTCTTCCTTATACATCTGGGCCCATAGATGTGGGCCAAAACTACAAGGTATAGATCAGGACCCTTACAAAGGAAACCCAGGAAAACTGTTCTTGATCTTCAAAATTCACCTTCACACATATGCTTGCAAACATCTAATGAACAGTAACGTTGTATATATGAAAAGATCCATACCGAATCTGGCCATCTCAGATATCTCATGTTCAAAACATAGGAGAAAGCTGCTGGGCTCCAGATTTGCCTTTGCTGCTGTTGCGACTGCTCTACAACAAGCCACCCAGATGCCATAACTCATTCCTCAAAAAACTGAAGAAAAATGTCCCAACTAGAACTGGTCTTCCTCCTGACTTTCTGCTCCACCAGGAGCTGTGGTAGTGACTGTGATTCTCTTTCTGCTGGACCACCACCAAGCAAACCACATTTTCCATTTGATTTTTCACAAAAGCCAACAGATGGCATTGCATAATCTCTTGTTTTGCAAATGGCTGGTTTTGAAATAATTTAGAAAATTATTTAAAAAGTTAGTTTTCCCAAGAGTTGAACTGGGACACAAACTCCCTGCTAACCTCTTCCAAACATCCTCTGTCTACAATATGTCCTATTTATGTGGTCTTGTAATCTGAACTGCACTCTTCCAGCTGGAAGACTGGTAAATTGTTTTTGTCCAATACCACTAGATTTGTTGCCTGTCTTTTCATAGACTAACCTCTCAGAGCCTCCATTGCTATTTTGCAGGTGAATATATGCCTCTACCTTATTTTCTTTCCTAGGGACATAACAACATGATGATTACTAAGATATGATAAAAGCCAGGTTTCCTGTATACTTATGTGGGACCAGAAGCAACCCACCCCCTCAAAAAAAACAAAACAAAACCAAAAACAACCATCCAACTGAACCAAAAAATAACCACCAAACAAACAGAAGTTAGAGGCCATTTCTTAACATTTCCTTTAAATGAAGAGATGTGATTTGACTAGTTTGGGCACTGAAAGCCATCTCCTGTATTATAAATGGCTCCTCAGGCAGTGGTATGCAAAGCAAAATCTGACATTTAAAGACTATTGTAATAGCTTATGTACATGTAGTACTAAGAAAGTTAGGTGATAAACTGAAGACTACCTTAACTGATCTGAAGTTTGGAAAGGTAAATGTATGGAACTGTACTATTTAGTATGTTGTACTTTGTTAAACACTGCAGGATTTTTGCATGGAAATCCTGAGCTTGTCTCCAAGTTGTTTTTTTTCCCTCTTTTTTTTTTTTTTTCTTCATTTTTTTTAATTCTAACTGCTAGATCATTAAATTGCCACCACTTTATCAGACTATCTGTACCATTTCTTCCTGCTGGTGCCACAGCAAGACCTTTTCTGTGACTCTGCTCTTAGTCTTTGAGCTTCTCAGTAGGGAAATAAGTTGCTGATTTATAAAGCTCATTCTTGCACACCAGAAACTGAAGCTCATAAAAATCTCTTTTCACCAAAGGCAATATTTTTGGAATCTAATTTTAATCTCTATCCATTTTCACTCAAGAGAGAGAAAACCCACACATGGCAATACTTATTTTTGTTCTTATGGAGCATCATCTCTTTCTGGGATTCCTTTCCATGAAGTTCCAAGCAAAAAAAGAATACGCCACAGATCCATTCTGAAACTACTTGACTTTAGCTCGGAACCATGAGCACATTGTGCTACCTGCACTGGAAGATCACTGCTAGAAAGTAGAATAGTATTCTCAATGAACAGTAATGTACTTCCCACATAGAAATTGCTTATTTCAAATAACAAAGTGATTCAAACTCATGTAAATTCAGAATCATTACTGTTGTACAATTGCTGATACCCTCCTTTCTTGTTAAGAATTTCTTATGATCTTTTTTATATGTAACTAGATGTTGTTCATAGTGATAGTACTAAATTAATGTCGTAAAATCTCTTGTTCTTTACATGTTACTTACTTTTTTACTTTAAAAAAAAAAAAAATTGCTGAATTCCACATAGGAGTGTGAAATCTAAGCAGAAAACTTGAGTATTTGGGTTGAACATGGGCTTTGAATCAAACCGGTTGTCATCACGTTTGAAGGTGAAGAATCAAACATAAGAAGCCTAAGTCTATGCTAGTCTCAAAATTTCCTCCTCTGTATGGATTATGAGCTGGAATCAGAGATTTCTCCCAACTGTGTTGTTTGTTTTAAACACCTCATCATCTCCCACACTTGAATACATTCAGAAGCTACCCTTTGAGTGAACTTGCTCTAGATTGAAGGCTGTTGACAAATCCAATAGAGGCAGAATAATTGCCTTCCTGATTTTGACATCTTTGTAACCAACTTCATCAAGGTCAGAATTTCTCCACAACAGGGAAATCTGGGGATTAATCAAGCTTTTCCATAGATTTAAATTTATTCTATCCACACACATGTTATTTTTCTAAGCAGAAGCAAAAGTTCAATTCCTACTTTTAACCTTTTGCAGACTTCATAGGTAGCAGCAGGTTTATATGTCAAGCCTTACTGATATAAAGAAACCTTTCAACCTGTCAACGTGACATAAGAAGCTCAGACAAACCACCATTAACTCTAGGCCTTAACTTGTAGAGGAAAAAGGAATGTCAATTTGACAATGGATCATTCTTAATGTGTGCTTTAGGTAATTAGGCTGCTAGTGAAGAGAGTTTTGGAGGCTGCAGGAAAAAAATACAGAAGATAAAATGGTATCTGTCATAATTTCAACATATGCAAATTTGTATTTACTATCTTTTTAAACCTGTTGCTGTTATGGAAACATATACATAATGTTTCTAATTGGGAATCATGATTAACCAGATAAAGTTATCACTTTAGTAAGACAGTGAACAGTTAAGACTGAAGAAAAATACTCCTGTGAGGCACAAGATTCCTTCCCAGTGTGCATTATTATGGGCTGACTACACTCAGCAAAAGGACATTGATTCAAATAAAACTTGTAATGGAATCATGTAAGGGTAGTATTTTAAATAACCTTGCCCTTCTCATCCAGATCTGATTTTATACCTGAGTAATTCTATAGGTTGCAGTGCAGTTACGCTTGCTTTACACCAGTTTAAATGATAAGAAGAATAGTTAATTACGATGGAAAGCACTATCAGAAAGAGAGTGAAAAACGCGGGGCTTGATGAAGAACTTGAAGGAAGGAAGTAGGGAACAGCAATACAAGAACAGGGTGACGGATTCAGAAAGCTACTTGGTAGTGCGAACAAATATTTTTAACTGCCCCTGTTTAAAAGCAAGCAAATAATCCCAGAGACAAAGCACAAGTTTCTTAATAGCAGCCAATTTTCATTAAAAAAAAAATGCTGTCCACCCCAGGTACTAGCAACACAAATTAATAATAATAATAATAATACTAAAATAAACAACAACACCATCCCAATTGAATTTAAAGTAGTCAATTTGGCCAATTTTTGTCAATTGTTTTCTGATACTAGGCGTGGGTGCTGCTGTTTGTAATGGTCTTAAAGAATTTAAGTATAAGAACTATTGAACATACCCATTTAATTTATACCTTCAAGCTGAAAATCCAAGGCTTAGTTCACCTTCTTTTTCCAAGAGTATCAAGGGAATATTTCAGACCTTCTGAATTGCTCAGCATTCATAAGTTAGCCAGATTTTCCTCAACAGGGGCTGCAGGATGCTGAGTGCTTTTGAAAACTTGCCCATTCCATTCAGGTTTTTAAATGTAAATTGAGTGCCTTGAAAAATCCAGCCCAGATTATGCTGGCAGCATGTTGCATATTTTATTAGTGATATGGAAATGTGGTTTCAACTCTTTTTGCATCTGTTAGCAAACTCAAGATCTGGTCTGACTGTGTAGCAGGGAAAATGTTAAACATCATGCACTACAGAATATAACGGTGCTGCTCTTTTTTTTTTTTTTCTTCACTGTCTGCCTTAAAAGCATTTGTTGCCAAGCGTCAGACTGACATTACTGAAACAGAAAGTATTTCATTTTCCTATCACAGGCATTATTAACAAAAGTAATCTTTCAAGTGACAAAATATCACTAAAGCCATCAGCTCATTTTGCTTTTCGGCTTTATGGTGGTGCCTCTCCTGTCATTTCACATACTACAACAGTGGCAGAGGTTCAAGCGAGAGAGCCTGCATTTCTGACTTACACATAAACTCAGCATTCAGCTTCTCTCCAAGTATACACACTGAAAGCATTTTTTCAGCTAATAGGAGTTCAAGAATAAAAAAAACAGTTTAATAGAGTTCTAACTTGCTGCAGGTTTGAAGCTCCTTATGAAAAAAACCCTGAGGCACACATACCAAGAAAAAAATCTTTTCTAAACACATTGCAGATATTCTGACCACCAAATTGCAATACCAAGTATGAAGCCTGTTTGCCATTTTGTTTTCTCTGCTTCACAACAGATCAATAAAATGGACCATTCTTACTAAAGGTCCAAAGACATTGTAAGCCCAGAAGATGTGCACAAGGACTCACTGAGTATTAGATAGGGCATGGATGTAAACAGTAGCATTTTTTGATAACGGTTTTAAATTTTCCTGATAAAATGCCTCTACATTTTGGGAAATTCTGCTATTATCCTACTTTCAGCCAGTCAACTACATGAACTTAAGCCATAATTTAGAGATTTTTAATATTACCATAACATATTTATGATAAGCAATGTCTGTCCTAACATCAACCACGCAACACGATTAAGATTCAGCTTCTCCCCAAAAAACTGCTGGCCAGAAATCTGTTTACATACCTTAGATCTGAAACCCTTCATATATAACATTGAAAAGTTTTAAGAAAATAAGTTTTTTGAGTTGAATACAAAGTACTCTTACCATGTTCTTATAGTCGCTAATGGTTAAGCTAACTAAAGTGTGATAACTCAGCAGAAACTGGTACAGGTTAAATTATATTCCAGCTGTAAAAAGAAAGAAAATATGTACATTTTTTCCATTGTTGTTTGAAGCTGGTTCCATGCGGTAATTGCATATGGATCCAAAGTGTCCAAGCAGCATCTACTTTTTTTTGCAAGACAGACACTGGCGATACAAACATGCCAGAACTGCAGGCTCAGGCACACCTGAAATACAGCTGCGGCTGGGACAGATTCTAACAAATTGGAAAGAACTTTATCAGCAAAAGACTAGCACAACTGACCAACAAGTATTCATTTACAAGAGAAGATGAAACTTTCTAGACATCAAGTGTGGGTGGATATTCTAAAACTTCTGTTTTAAGGTATTAAAAACAAAATGCAGAGGTATTATAGGAGAGGAAGAAGTTGCAATCATAAGAAACCCAGAAAACTATCAGCATTTAACAAGCACAGTGCAATTTGAGCAATTCTGTACAGTTCTTTAATAATTTATAGGGATTAAGCTGCTAAGGATTGTTTCTCAAATTTTCACTGTGAAAAGTGGCCCATTTCTTTTGGTTTATTGAACAAAGAAGCTTAAACTAGATCCTTGCTATCATCTTTTAAAAATAAATTGGAAAGCTTTGATCGAGAAAAATGAAAAGAGTGGGAGAACTTTAAGAGGATTTGAGCATTCCAGAAAAGGAAAAACAGCATGCACTTTGTTAAAAATAGAGTTAGTTCTGCATTTTAAGTTTGTGAAAGCAGTGATAGCCTTAGCAAAATGTGCTATGAAGAAAAATGAATACCTTTTCAACTTTTGCAAAAAGAAGTATTGAACACCTATCTAAGCCCAGATTCCAACTGTATTTTTTCATGGAAAAGAAGCTAAAAAAATAATTTTTAATTGTTTTTTTTTTTTGCGAGTTTAGATTGATAAACATCAGTAACTTGACTCATGGTAACAATCCCTCTAAAGCCAGAGCAATTGTTCAGTTGATGAAATTCCTCATGTGAGGAAAATAATTCATATGTCTAAGGCATAACCTGCACAGGTACCTTGATGTAAATCATGAAAGGCACATTACAGAATGTCATAATTTTTCTAGAATCAGATTTCTTTTTCCCACAGGTACTGTCAAACATCTCTTTATCTTTAAGCACTGCATTTTCGTAGCATTCTTTCAATCATCCTTTTTGACCAACCTGAACCAGAACAGTGATAAATTTCCTCCTATTCCAACTATCAATATTGTGGGCACGTGGTCTTTGCTTTTGGACAGTGATAGAGGAAAACTGACAGAACCATTAGCCAGACAATCCTTGAAGTGATACATGAGCTTTACACAAGAATGATCAACAAGATAGAGCACTATTCTTTCCAGACTGATTGATAGGAAAAACAAGTCGGCTATAAGGCTGTATTTTGAGTCGGGAGAAAGTACATCAGAAGTCCTCTGTGGGCCTCCAAATATACAGAGCGCAAAGCTGACCCAGTCAGAAGAATAAAAATAAAGAAAAAGGAAGTAAGACAGGAAGAAAAAAAATCACAGCCATGTAGGAAGGTCATTATTTGGTCTATTATCCAGGAAGTTGGAGAAATACACATCTGTCATGAAGAAGTAAATTACAGTGAGGTTTGCTGTTCACCTAAGAAAAATTCTGAATGTATGAGCATAATTATGGCCCACCTCAAGTCCAATTAAATTCCAACTTAACTGGGGCAGACAGGCTAGCACAACCCAGAAGTGCTGTGTCAAATATCAGATGACTTCCTGAGCCATTTTCCAAAGCTAAGCTGGGGACAGGATGAGGAAAAAACCTTCCCATGTCCCCCATCCCTTCCCTGTTCAGGAACCTCACCTGTGAGCAAGGGACCATGATCACTGCACACTGCTGTGTAATTAAACGTAACTGCTCAGGCCCTGCTAATTGCAGCTGAACACATTTCTATAGCTGCTTTTAGGGGCACACTGTATTTTCTCGGTGTCTGCACTGCCTATTCTCATGAGGGGTACTTATGTTTCTGTCAGCCACAGACCTCTGCTTCAAGTCACCATGCTTTCTCATCTGCCAGTACCACATTTGATCTCCACCACCGAAACACCATGAGGATGAGAAGAAAGATTTTGAAAGCAGAGAAAAACTACATCAGCAGAACCTTTCCTAGGTATTTTATTGCTTTTTCTGGGTATTCCTTGCCTGTTTTCTTCATCTTTTTGGACCGCTGCCCCCCTGCTGAGCAAGAAGCCTTTTCCCTGGCTGTCACAGCAAGAGCAACCTGGAAAGTTGTGGCACATTTGCTCCCACTTCTTGCCACTTGGTTAGGCAGTGCCTTTGGACTGAATATTTTTATGGTACTTTTTTTGTTATGTCCACACTAAGCATTTTGTCTAGAGGATCCAAGAGAATTATTAAAAAATAAAAAAAAAGAGAGAAAAAAATTACAAGTAAAATCTCTTCTGTGATCAACCAGAAACTTGAAGGGAAAGGGACTTTACATAGATATGTATTAAAGTTCATGAGGGACAGATATGTATTAAAGCTCAGTGAGAGAGACAAAAGCTCTAAGTAATCATGAGAAATTGAAGTTCACATAATTTTCTGCACTAGCATCCTGCAAACATTAAAAACCTTCCTTAGTGCAATGCTTGTAACATTGACTACAAACTAGAGCTATCTGAAAACATAGCGTTGTGTTGACTAAACAAAACAAGCTTATTTTCCTCACCCTACAAGACACTATTCATGTATAAGTAAGTGCATGCACCACACATTTATTCTTATTTTCTCTACCATGTCTTGTCCTATATGCTGTCAGCTTTTTCTGAGAGATCAGAAATGTATCTTTGTACATGTGCTTTACATGAGTTAAAATGCAGCCCCTAAATTTATTTCCCAAACCAGGAATTTTCCAGGATCCTGGAACACAGAAAGTTTTCCTCATAAACATCACAGAAAATTTCTTCTACTGAAAAAGATTCAGACTTTGATCCATGACCCTCTGTACACCATAACATGTCTCCAAAATGGAAGAGAGACCATCAAAATTGCTTATTGTGTATCTATTTCACTCTCCCCTGGGCAAAAGAAGATAAGAGCAAAGCAGTGCCATATTTCTGTCAAAATATGAATCTTCCTGAATATACATTTCAATAGACTTTTAAAATATATGTTTATGGCAATAAAATATATTTATATCACTATTGTTCTGCACTTGTATGATGTCTAAGAATGGCATCCTGGCACATGACTGAGCAATAACTGAAAAAAAATGAGACACCTTCTCTGGCAAGAAGTTATCAGTGTTCTTATGATTACACACTGGCATTTTAAAGAAAGGAGTTTCCTTTTTGCCTTTACTTTGACAACAAATGCAACAAAAAACTTTTAATTAAGTATGCAGTACCATGTCTCCCAACCCCAAAATCAAATTTGATCTGAGAGTAGCTCAGATCAGAGGCATCATGACAAGAACCCCTGCTTTTGTTCACTATGAAGAGGTATACATGGAAAAGAATGAAAAGTCATACTCCTAAAGCAACTTAATAAGGGTTGACGTCTTGGAATATTTCATGTTGTAAGCACAAAACCTCTTTCTGGAGACAGCAGGCTTTTCATTACAGCGTGCACTTCCAGGACACACTCTATTTGTAGTATATACCCTTACACATGCACGAAGGCTTTACACAGCCACCCACAGCTGTGTTTCATTTTTTTAAAAGGCATTTAAAGCACTTGCGAAAAAGTGCATGGACTGCCTCCTTTGGAGGTCTCTGAACCTTTGTTCAGTCTGTACATGTATGCTTCTCAAAACCCCATGGTGTTATTTTGTAGGTACATACATATTCAGGGAGATGGAGGCACTGAAAACATTATGCTAGGTTAATCAGGCCTGTAAATTGAAGTCCCTACAAGTAAAAATATGGTGTACATTTTTTTCCTGCTCTTCCTCTAGTCCTAGGGACAAGTGGAGAATATAGGAAGGTGTAACACCATGCTCTAATATGCTGAATGAGCCCATATTTCATGTTCAACAAGTTCCCATCTGTTGCACTTGACACAGGTCAGTGCTTTGTAGATACGCAGGCATGGTGAACAGCACCAGACCTCCTGTGTACAGCTGGGGGTGTTCTTTTGCACTGGGGCATGGAGCCTGGTCTTTACACCCCTTTACACCGCTTACAACTGTCACAATTCATTACTGAGACATTAAGAGAAGGCTCTAAGGAAGGGTGCTATTTCCCCTGTGCTCACTTCAGGTTGTGTCACATTATCTCCTTACTGATCAAGACACATATAAATGGGAAAGAGTAGGCTGTACCTTCCTTTCCAAGATAGATAATGAAAGGAACAATTGTGAAATG
This sequence comes from Falco punctatus, assembly GCF_963210335.1. NCBI lineage: Eukaryota > Metazoa > Chordata > Aves > Falconiformes > Falconidae > Falco > Falco punctatus. Next base: position 73,705,913 of record NC_137580.1, read on the forward strand.
TGCTACAACAGCTACATGGAACATAACATAGCAGGGAATGGTTTTCATTCATTCTTAATACAATTTTGTCCTCCGTGGGATTCTGGTCCTAGACTCAGCTGGAAACACATTGCTACAAATAAATTATAATAATGGTGAGGTTAAAAAAAATAAAATTAATTTCTGAAACCAGTCTCCTCACTGAAAATCTAGAAAGAAGGTATTGCCTACCAGCAACATGAGCAAAGCAGATGCATTCTCAGCTATATTCACACTAGCAAAGGTAATAAATATCCCGTTTCCCCAACACCGTTGCAGCTGAACTGGTGGGTGCAAGTGAGCATTTAAACAGCATTCAAACTTCATTAATGCCAACTGAATGCTGTCTGAGGCCTGTCTATATTAAAGCATGTGTTGGTGCTAGTATGAATGAACCTACAAAAGTACTAAATTAGATAATAAAGTGATCAATATCAATGCAATCATAACATTTTTCTGTATTTTGGTCTTGAAAGCTTCCTTTGTAATCTCTAGCACATTAATTAACCAGAATTTTACCATTTCTGCTGTGTAAGCATGGAGGAAACCTGAAGGAATCCGTAAGAAAAAAGATGAGAATGATAATGAACACAGTCATGAGACTGCCTCTTGATTAAACATACATACTAATAAACCCCTGATAGCCGTTCTGTATAAGCACTATTGAAATATTATTGCTCAGTAACTATAGTAAGTGCCACTGACTGCAGATATGAAAGAATACATCCCAAAAAATATATCTGATTTTAAAAATGTGACCTATATAATGAAGCAAAAACGACACCCTCCTAAAGGGAAGGAAATGTCAGGGAAATTCTATGGATATTACCACAGAGCACTGAGCCTCAAACAAGAAAAAACCTCAGACAGAGAAGAGTCATGTGCAGTTTACATCTACCTGGCTTATTTTGTGTTGTGTTTCAGTCTCAGGAAAGGAACACAAATCTTTCAAAGTATGCACCTTCTTTTTCAACCCTCCACCTTCCTCTTTGCTCAAAATGAGGATAGAAAAAGGATATGTGGCCATATTAAATTTGGTCCCAAATTATATCCCTTACAAAGTTAATTTTAAGAAGCTTTTATTCACACTAGAAAAAAATTATGTTGTTTCCATGACAGCACAGAACAAGCTAGTAAAAGGAGCTTATATTATTTTATGTGAATTATTTATGACAGTGTCCAAAACTTAGTGAAAGATCTATGTTGGTTAGTGAGATAATGAAGGCAATATAAATTGATTCAGCCTTTGTCGTTATATAACCTGGAAAACTGCTGTGTAATGTTCATTTAAATAAGCGACTTCTTTTTACCACAGTACCATGATCTGGACCTAAAATAGGTCCAGTAAGCTAATGTTTTGCCATCTGAGTTTCTGGTCCTCAAAAAGAAAGCTAAGTCAGCAGATCTCTGCCAACTTATACTTGCAGAGCTTAGACACCTAGATTTTAATATGCATAGTTAAAATGAAGTTTTGTATTTTATATGATGGAAAGTAGGTGCAAGGAAATACTTACCCTAAAGGTTTATTTGCTCCCTCAATCTTAAAGATAGGAACAAACCTTTATGTACAGCCCCAGGACCTTTGACTCTGCTTCATGCAGTGGAAGCCGACTGTTTTCAGCCAATTGATGTTATTTGGCTGTGCTACCACTTCATTCCCAGAATAACGGGGTGGTATTAGGGGTTTTTTAGGGCAGAAGCACAACTTGCTCATGGGAATGAAGAGTAAGTGTCTCTGAAAATAATCATATACAGATCCTTAAAAAGTCTTTTCCAAATAATTATGGAAAAAATTGTTTCATCATGAAGGGCTCTTACCTGCCCTTCCTTTTGTGACAGTGATATTTTCTCATTCCAAGATACAGAGAAACTCACCTTCCTTGTGTTCCTGTGTCTTCATAGATGAATACCAATGCAAATGACTAAGAACAGAAGGGACTACAGTGAATTATTTTCTTACAGTGTCTCTAGCTCTGTAATTAAAGGCAGGTAAAGCATGTATCAAATAATGACAAAGAAAAGTAAGCCTCTACCAAGCTTATTTTAAATAAATAAATAAAAATAAATTCCAGGCATACACATTTCTCAATGAGATCTGAAGCTGGATACGACCTTTGAATTCAATAAGCAAACTCTTTAGCTCATGGATTGTGGGAGGTTGCACATCAGAGTCCAGAACAGTATCAACATACCAGTTCAGCTCTTATGAAATAAATCATGACTATACCTTCTTCTTCTAAGGACGTCAATTATTGATGTACCATGGCAATGCTTGAGAAACACAGGGAGAACAGAGGTTGAGCACAAGCTGTTTAAGACCTGTTGATTTACTTGCAGTTATTTAGTCCTTTCTATTCAGTCAGTTATTGTGCTAAACAAAGTCCTTGGGGTGCAGCATTTACAGTTAATTATGGAACTGGTATAATCTGTCTTGCTTTCAAATTAACAATTTATCATCGCAAACAAATTTATTTTTTTTTATTAACAGCATATTAGCACAACAACTGTAGTGGCCACCCAGTCTCATTTCCTCCCATTATTAAGACAGTTTTTCCTTTTAATTTAGTGAAAGCATGAGATTTTACTACTGCACCTATGACTCAGCTATGAATGACTTATTGAGAAAGTTTTCTTTTCAAATACAAAATAAGTCACAGACATAAATGTAAACAAGACTAAGCCACTGTACATATTCCTGGTGATGAAACTATTAATTTTTTTGATAATAGAGAGGTTTTTCATTTACTTCTTGCTTAGTTGCTACTTTCACGCAACATTCTAATGATTCCAATAAACAGACAAAAGTTCTCCTAATAAAATGTTTCATTATGGTTCTTTTCACAAATTCACTGCCTTCAAAATCTGTAGTGCTCACTATTCATTAAAAAAAAAGTAATTACAGCAAGATGCTTTCATGTAACAAATTGGCAGTCTGGTTGACTCAGAGTGAATGGAACTAAATTCAAATTATTTCACAAAGTTTAAGAGCTTTCTTCAACAGTAGTTGATTTTCAGTTCCCAGAAATTGACTAAAGTTATGTTCTAAATTACACCCTGAGAAAAAAGTTATTCTTGTAGTATTTGTGATTTTGTGAGAATCTAGGAATATTAAAACAGTTATTAAACAGTGATTCTTAGGTGTTTTCCAGACTAAAGACTGTTCAGTTAGATGGACATGCATGCTCCCTGATGTTTATTTTCACCAAACTTGTGCTTCATCTATTCATATTACCACATAGTGAATAACACTGAATAATCAGAGAAAACAAAGATTTATTTCTAGGTTTCCTTCTCACCATAATAATTGCTTCTTAGAGTACTCCTGCAGGAGAATCAACAGGGGCATGCCCCTGAACACAGAACAATAGCTTCAGTGTTAGAGGCTCTGAGTCTCTAACAGGCTACTGACCTGTACCTACTAAATGGAAACATATTAATGCTATTTATGTTTGTTAACACAAGCATGTGAATATGTTGTTAGAAACTGATTCTTTTACTCATAGGCAATATGTACACACATCCTGCAAAACTATGAAGAAGTGTTGTGATATACAAACTGAAGTATTATATTTTTAGGTAATATTGAGAAACAGCTTTTCCCAGGATAAATTATAACTAATTTATCATAATTTTATAGTAGTGTGCTTTTGAAAAAAACCCTTTCAGCTACAGGGGAAAAAGTGTCTCTGCATATATGTATATGTAGATGCATTTTGTGCTATACAATCTATTTTCTGTAGTATACTTGCAGCAGAAATATAAAAGGTCAGAAGAATAAAAAAGGTAATTGAATGAAGAACTATTTGAATAAAGCACAAAAAGCAAAAATCTCACATGCATCCACATATCCTTCTATTCAGAAGTCTCTTTGGTGCCAAAATGAGTTATACAGAGTTCTGTATATACTCTATAGCCCCGCTGAATTCTCATGGTAATTGGTTAATCTGCATATAAGAATATATTCTCTGGGGAGTTTGCTTTAAACTTTTCGACAATTTGAAACAAGAATAGCAGACAACAAAGACAGACAACCTGTCAGCCCAAAGCCTGAAATAAAACCCTGTTAATTACATATAGTGACTTTTGCCTTAGCCAACTTGCTCTTTTAGAATTACAAGGCTGCCTGTTGCTAAGTCCCTCTCTTCTTTGCTCCAGTCAGTACGCTGGAGTTTCATCTCAAATTGTATATATATCTCCCAAATGAAAGTTCCATAATACCTAAGGGAATGATTCCCCACAGCTTGAGTCGATAGCAATGCTGAGAACTTCACACAGAAGATTGAAAGAACATCTAAAATAAAACTACCCTTAAAATGAGAAATGAACTAATATGAAATACAAGGTTAGATAGTTCACAACTGCATGCAAGAATATGTTCACTTGCCTTTACATGCATACAAACCATCTAAACTTTCAATAATCAACTGGATAACACTGAATGTATGGCTAGTACACCCTCAAAATGACCAAGTTCCCTGCCTTCTCAGCTAGCCTGAACAGAATCAAATATGAAAATGCAGGGCAGAGCAAAGGAAGCAATGACTGATGAGAAAGTAAGATACAGGACATCTGTGACACTGACCAACTAAGAGGGAGGAAGACCAGCTTCCCCTTATATTATCTACTAGAATGAAGCAGTTCCCACAGGTTTGTTATATAAAAAAAATGCTGTTAGATGATCCACAACAACACATAAGAAAATACAGATTTCGGTATTTACGTTGGTGCTTACTAACTGCTAGATGCCTTTACACAACACACTGCAACAAACAGACAGACAAGCAGGGGAAGCTCAAGAGAGATGAGCATAATTGTGTGGCATCTCAAAGTTCCCCCTTGTACCTGCCAACCTTTGCTCTTTTCCTTCCCATTTTCTATTAGTTTCCCTTGCTGTGCTTTTCCTGAACTCCAGCTCAGCATAAAATCCCATTACCAAAATGTCAAGGCAATAACCATACCTTTATCTTTTTCCTTCCTTTTTTCCCCTGCAAAATATATACACACTGAAGGTGTTATTATGGCTTTTTAAATTTTAGATAATTAATGGTTACAGCTCAGGGTGGGAACCAATTATGCTCCATATCCTGTAGTGCATTCTGGAGACCTCACGGTACATATTAATATACAATGTACATCACCAATTATATGTAAAACATGTAGTTGGTATTCAGTGGAGAAATATGGAAATAACAGTATGGCAACTATGAGGTTACTTAGGAGTCCTAAATCTTATATAAATAGTAGCAGGTACAACTCAAATGCTTAAGGATCTGTAAGTTTATTTTCTAAAATAGACAGTGAAAACTGATTTCTTGTGCTTTACTTCAGACACTCAACACAACCTGATAAAAGCCTGTAACAAGTCCTTTCTTCTGCAGGGAAAAGGACACTTCTGGTGGTCAGTGGAAAGTTCTCCATCACTCCTTACACACACATCCTGCTGACTGCAATTCATCAAATCTCCAATTACAGCTCCAATTTTTCTGTGACACCTAATTGACAGTTATGCAATGGGGAGGATCGCATCTGGCTGCTCTGTCACAGTAATGACACTTGTCCATAAGCCCACCCTGTCCACGTGTAAGAAAGCCCCCTCCTAAAATGCCTCCTCTCCCATTCTACTTTGTTTCGTGAACAGGCAGAACAACTGATTCAGGTTTAAAAGGATCACAGAACTCATGTGCAATTTCTAAGCAAACATTCCTTGTTGTTGTGGTTGATTATTTCACACCTTTTTCCTACACAACAGGTGCTTGTGGGTCAACAGGCAGAGACAGAATTGGTTAAGAGTAAATGGAAGAGCAGACAAGGCCAGTTCAGTATATATAGGCTTAGAGTATAAACATATATACACAAAGCCCCACTAACTTCTATTGTGTCATGAATACATAGCACCACCAGAAGTGGAGTATACCAAAAGCAGGAACCCAGCAATAAATATATCTGTCCATCTGGAATAAGTGAGAGCTGCTTCAAGTATTTTACTGTACGGCAGCTTTCAGAGCTGAAACAAAAGAATAAAGCCAATTTTCATAATCATTAGTCAGCTGTCCAGACATTGGTAATGGTGACAGTTCAGGTATAGGTTTTCTTCCTTTCCTTTTTTAAAGTAATGGGCATGCCCCTGAATCCCCTCCAAAACAGGTTGCCTCACTCAGTGCAAGGAACCTGTATACAACTCTACTTGAAAAGACATGGGCACACCATTGTCAGCGAGGCATCTCTGCTACTTTGTGTGAACAAAGACAAAACACTCAAAACAACAGAAAACAGAGACAAACTGTTAATAAGGAGCAGCAATAATACTTTTCTGGCTTGCTTTGAAAATTATAGAAAGAGGGCAAATCCTTTTATCCTTTGAACATGACAGCACAAGCGCTACCTGGCAGAGCAGAGCAAGGAGCCAGAGTACCAGATCTGTTGTCATCCCTTATTAATATAAATACATACATAAATCAGGATTAAACCCATACCTGAAGAATTTCTTTTTTTAAGACAGGTTTGCAGTATTGAGATTGAAACACTCTTCTGTGCCAGGCTACCTACTTGTAATTCCTAAAAACAGTGTGAATTGACACCCCCACCCCAAATATCAGTGCCAAGAAATGCTGCTCTTGAACGTCTAGCCAGCAGCACTGTAATGTGGAAGGAAAAAGAACAAAAGGCACCAGTGATCCACCTCTCCTTTCACACCCATGGTTTCTTTTGCTTTCCCTGCAAAAAAGGAACCATTGCTAGTCTAACAACGCAAAATGCTCAGAGCATGGCTCTCTCCCCCTGTGGGCTGCAGGGTTCCACAGTCTCTGTGACACCCACTTGGAAACAGTTCCTTCCCTTGGGAGACAGAGGGTGGGCGAGGGCTCTTCTGGCAGTGACAGCTTGCAGACTTGACTACCTTCGCTCAGCACTGTTTGTATTTTCCAAGAATCAAATGCTGCACTGAATTTGTTGTGCAAAATGACAGCTGAGCAGCTGAGTGGCTCCTTTCTCCTCACTGAGTTAATAGCATCAGACACATATGCCACTGCAGAACATGGCCTGCCCGGTGACTGATTTGTCTTGCTTTACACATTACCTGGATTTTTAAGGTTAAAAGGCTGTCACAGTGTAGGGACTATGTAATTCTTTGCATCTTGTACAGAATCGAAAGCTGGCAGCAAATTAAGCATGAGACAAGGACAGGATATTGACAACTACCTGTTGTCAAAACCCTCACCCATAATAAAAACCTTTTCTGTTAAGAAAACCCTTGAACATTTGTTTTAAAAATTCCTTTCCGTTTTCTGTTGTGATCTTTAGAGATCATATATATCTTAGAGCTTCACTCTCTCGGTTGGCATGTTCCAAATAAGGCTGCTGATGCCATCCATATTAAAACTAAATTGTTTTAAGATATCAGGAAAGCAAACAGAACTTCAAGCTGGGGATAAAAGTAGGTCATGAAAACTTCAAGGGACCAGCAAAGTTTCTGCCTCTAATGTATGTTTATGAAAATTCACCTCAATTCCCATTCTGTCCCACCTTTTTCTTAGTACACTGTTTGCATTGTAAATGCCAGCAAGCAACAAAATGACTATCCTGAGAAATAAAGAGGAATCCTCTATAGCAACAGTGATTTCTTTCACTTCCTTGGCTCATTAATTAGCAAACATTTTCTTTTGAATGCACATAGACTATGTCCAGGAGAGTGTCTAAGAGGGGAGAGTTTAAAATAAGCAATGGCAGAGCTGCTGTAACAACCAGCTAACGAAGCATCGTGAATCCTGTATGTGAACAATTCCCACTGTTTGCAGTTTGAATTTACAATGATTTGTAGGGTCAGACCTTCTGTTAGGAGAAGTCATAAGCTATTAGCATTTTGAAGAATATAATTTGAAGAATATAATAGCAAACAAGGGTTTGAAAGTTTTTTTCTCCTATTTTGTAAAGTGCTGGTTGTTTAAACTTTGTTTTAAGGACAGGGCACCTCAGAAGCTCTGTCGCCTGGCCAATATAGAGCAGTTGCGGCAATCTATTCCCATATTCCTAATAACTTAAGTTCAATAATTCCTAGGTGTTGCAGTAAAGGCAAACAGGGAAGTGTTTTTCTAAAATGCTTAGAAAGCTGAGTGAAAACAAATACTGGATTTCAGAAAGGAGATCAGTATCAGTCTCTATAATGCTCCATGTGAGTATCAGAACAAAAGCAGTTTCACAGCAGAAGTATTTGCTAGTAAAGCTAAAAATGATAAAAACAGGAAGACAGTTATTTAGAAAAGCTGTATTAAGGAAATTGTAAAAGTTTTGAACTGGCATCAAATTTTCATCCAGAATGAGATAACTTCACATGTATTTACACAGATTAAGTTGTCTCATGTACAGGCATTAGTCTCTCATATGTTCGAAGCTTTAAATTCTGTTTCGATAGGCGAAGTCCTAAACTGACCCAAAATTAAAGTTCCTTTCATTTTAAGATAACTTGACTCAGCTCAGTGGAATGAAATGATGAACCATGAACAAAAAGTAAGGGCCAGGAAAATAAAACTCAGTGTATATATACTTGAAATTCAACTAATATTCTATGTTTTTCTAAAAAGCACAACAGATACTATGCCTCAGCATGGCTTTAAGAGTTAAGCCCAAGATATGTCTGTCTTCATCTTTGGTTTCATCAGAAATCTTTGCTTTCAGAGAGAAAGAATTTGTAATAAACTAAAACATTATATTCCAAGTGAGAAAAGTGGATTGTAGAGAAATCATTCTGGAATGGCTTTTCTGGGACAACTTTATAGACTGAAACCCCTTATTCTTCTCTCATATGAACTACTCCACTACTTTCCCCTCTTACATTTCCAATCGCAACTAAGTAAAAGAAATAGAATATGAAAGTAAAATGAAGCAGTGGCTTCAAATTCTGATCCAAATGAGAGCAGGTAAAAAAAAAGAACTTGGCTTCCTAAAAGTATTTCTCATCTTTAACTATAGATATACCATTTAATAAGAAGAAGTGTAATTTCTGTAGGTTCTTGAAAAATCTTGGCAAATTCCTGTGTTAATCAGACAGAAACCCAGAATGGTGAAAAGGGCAGTTCAGTTAACAAGAGAAGGCTCTTGTGTTCACTGAACACAAGGAAAGAGAAGGAGCTATGCGGAGCAGGGTGGGAGGCATGCTAAACAAAATACCCCAGGTCAATATCATAGTTATATGAGGTACAAGATAATATTACAGCTTGTAGACACTTGACTACCTCTGGGGCAGATCTCTTGCTTGTGTACTTCTTTTTTCAAAGCTGTATCCTGGATTTTACTAAAAAAGCCTCAAAACAAAACCTCCTGTTCTCTCCGTCCTGATCATAATATAGAATTTACAAAGGACTAGTAAGTAATAAAGCATGTACGATTAGGATGGTAGCCTGAGGATGGTGATAAACTCAGAACCCTCATTTTCTAAAAGTAATAACCATTTGCATCCATATTTAAGGGGGTGGCCACATTTTCTAATTGTTATAAATGTTTTGCATAAAACTATTTCAAATGGTTTCACGCAGCAACTCATTCTGTAGTCTAGGTACTTTTCACTATTGTAATTCCACTGGTCTAATATTTCAAAGTGATTAATTCTTGTTCTCACATGAGGTGCTTATTATATATATTTTAATTTCTGCTGATATTTTCTTGCAAAGTATTGCCAATTTCTGGGTAATAATTTTAGCCATTGCTTAGCTGCAAAGCTGCAATTGAAGCCAGGAGATCTCAGAGGAAGATGGATTCATTTTGGCATTTCTCTCCTGAGAATCTGACAATTAAATATTTTTCAAATTATGTTCAGAAACCTTTGGCTTATCAGACAGGGAGACTATTTTTTCTTTTTCGTGAATGCAGCAAACTGTTTGCATCACCTGAATTGCTCCTTCCCGAAATAATGAAACCTCATGAAAACCCATTACCTAATTACAAAGGCCCTTGGATTCATACTGTAATAATATAATCATTCCCAGCTTACCAACAGTTAAAAAAGACAACTATATGAATCTGATGTTCTGACCTGAGTAAAACTCCATTATGTTCAAATCTGCAAAAGATTATTTTTCCCCTTGACAGATGGAACAATCCTGCAGGTAAGATCTTTTTAAAATGCCTAAGGATAGGATTTATTCAAAGAACAACAGAAATCCCAACTTTTTGAATGGTCGTTTGCATCTACATTGCTATCTTAAAATCTCGGATTCCAAAATTATTTGAGTGGAAAATGAAAAAGTAAGAGGTAATGTCAGTCTCCGCAGGGCACCCAAATGCTGGTTCAGGTCTTCCCTCTCCACTGCCCAGTTCTACCAGTAACACACCAAGCTTAAAATGTAAAACATAATAAAGCCAAGCTGAAAACCTTTCCCAGGGGCATAATATGCTGCAGTCTGTATTTGTCTGTTTTTCAGCTTTATTTCAGTATAAATACAGTTTTCTGTAATTGTAATATATGACTTACTGGTATTCTTCAGAGAGAAAGTCAGTTACATGTCTGACCTCCTAAATTCATCTGCTGTGTTTGTAAGGAAAAATAGCAATATATACTTCATTATTCCATGTAAAACTATTGCTTTGGTTGGCAATATTTTGACGTTTTAATAGTACAGATTCTGTATAGTATAGTAACTTTTTTTAGAATACTTACTGTAGGACGATTTCTGGGGTATGATATAATCTATACTACAGAAACATCGGAGGAGTGTTACTTTTAAAAATATGTATTAATAACAACGTCTCTAGCTTTCAGCTTGCAAAAGCTTCTTATGTGACTGCTGGTAAAGGGATTAATTTCTTGCTCTGGATTTGTATGTTTCTGTTCTGTTTTCTCCAAGGTACCATTAATGAAAGCTTCTTCACATGATATTCATTGCCAGTTTACAGGATTTGTTAATAATTAATATGTATATGATATCAACATTAATTAAAATTTAGATTATATGCAGTAACAAACTGTGTAACTACTCAGCATTTTACTTTTGCATAAGTACATTTGCTAGAAGAAATCGAGAACAACAGTTATGACTGCTCAAACTACTAAGACAAAATTTTTTTATAGCTTAACATGAACAGCCACATTAGACAATCTACTGATGTAGGGGATGGAAAATGGAAGACATATAGAAGAAAGGAGAGAAGCAAAGGACTCATTCTGAATGGACTGTTTCAGTTCATAGCCCTCTATTCATTGAACAGTCAAGATAAGATAAAAGAAGAAAGGAGGACTGCTGCACTGCTGCTTTCTTCTCTACCTTTAGTAGGTACAGGCGCAATAGCATGACCTTTCCTTTGATAGTATAAAAGACAGGAGGAATTTCTAACAGCTAACATGCAGTACTTGATATCAGTAAGAAACAAGTGCTGTTTTAATTTCTAGTCCACCTTCCCCCCTTTCCAAAACAACCCACAATACAATAAACAAAGAAAACCCTTTGAAAGTGATTATAATTTACTAGATTGACTTAGCACATGGTTTAGGCAAGGACAGCAGGGAGATCTACCCATCACAGGATCATACTTCATGTGTATCTTTTCCCACAGCGTCTGAGCATGTCACGACCATTTCTTGTAGCTAACTGTGCTAGCTACAATCAGGTTAAAAGAGAGGGAAGACCCAGAAGACCTTCTTACCCTTCTGGCTTAGCTCTTCTCTCCACTGCAAGCAGCCACCTTTCAGATAAAGGCACAGCAGGGCTTTCTTTCACCTGGACCTTCCACTATGGCAGCTCAGCATTTTCTTGAGATGGAAAGAGCATTATACAGAAAAACAGCTAAGCTGCTAGCACTGCCTCTAACAGGCACTCAGGTCTGAACTCCAAATATGCATTTCCTCTAAAACACTAAAGCTCTGCAACATAGGCAGCTATTTTCTGCTTACTACTCTTTCTGAGAGGACCTTTCAGTTGCTTACAGGAGCATGAACCCTGTATTCTTGCTGTACAAAACCAGAAATAGAAACAAAACAGAAATGCCAGAACAGGGCTTAAGAACCCCTTCTTTTTTCCACTTTTTTTTCTTGCATTATAGTGAAGAAGCCATGATAATCAAAAGGAAAGGAAGGGAATGGAAGGGATCTTTCCGTGGAAGTGCTGGACTTCATTCCTCATTTTGTAGCCACTGAAAACACATTAGACACCTAGCAAAACACTTTGCCTTTCTGCAGTATCCTAGCCTGAATCACTAAGTAAATATTTCATATGCTTTTTACACTTTAGAAAATTACACTTTTCAGACACTAGACTTAATAAGACATTCCCTTCGGGAATTTGTTAAGGTGCTAGAAAAGTTCCTGAATTACAATACTGACTTAAGCTTGTTAAAGCAGCTGTTTAGAAACTTTCAACATAACAAAAGGTTGTGCTAAGTTTTCTAGCTAGAAGCAGCATTTACTGGTACATTTGGACTACACAGAGTTCCAACTATAAACTTTAAACCATTTTTTCCCCGACTGTTCCAAGTACTATTTAGGAATCTGAAGTGATAAAGATGATACACTGTTAAATTGCCTCATTTGAAGCACAAATCATCAAAACTGCATGAGAAAAAGCTGACAGATAGGTTATCACAAGACAAATCATATTTCACATGTTAGTATTATTGAAACACCTGAAAGTGGAATGTAAGACAAGGATCCTTCGCTAGAATGCAAAACAGGTTTTGCGTTAATCTTGATCTAGTTTCTTCTGCATGACAAAAATTTGTGGCGAGGATCCATTAAGTCATCTATGGCAATGTCAGTTACTCAGTGGGAGATACAGCTGAGGGTCTGGCCATCGATGGGGTTGGAATCAGTCCAAATTTAAATGACTTGAGCAGATGTCATTTAAGATCAATCTACCTTCCACACCTTCAATTACCCTTGAAGACAGAAGCATACTCCTGCATTTCACAGCATTAAACGGCTTTGTTATTAGGTCATTTTACCTGCACTAAAGTAAGTCAAGCAGCTAAAATCCACAGCAAAAGGATCCTTTGCCAACTACTTGCATTTCAAAAAGATGCAGGTGTGGCAGCCACCAAGAAGCAAGAGACTCATCCACCTTTACAAAGAAAGTCATTACAGGCATAGGATTTTAGATTGCTGACCCCTGCAATTAATGTGCTTATCATCTATTTTCAAGATTTCTTTTCTGTATTTTATTTTAAAAACGCCTGCTTCCATGATGACAGAAGTTTTCAATTTTACTTGGAAATAAATTTTAACTTCTGGTTTTGCATAACCCTGAAAGGCAGGGCTTGTAAATGGAAACATCAGTGGACCCTGACATGCAGCAAGGCTATAATGCTTCTCCTAATGACTTCATCTTGGCTAATGCAAGGTATTGCCAGTCAACAGACGGTAAAATTTCATTTAGTTATTTATGCAATATGAATACAAAAAATAAATTAGTTTTTTGCTCAACAGCATAAAATGAAAGTACTGAATTTTAAAGTCTGCAAATCTCATGCGGATTTCACCTCGATTCAGATATTATACTGGTGTTTGGAAATATGAGCCTTTCTGTGAAATTTCCATTAAAATCCAATTTACCTACTTTATAATTTTAAAGGCTTAAACTATAGTGCATGGTTTGTGTTCTCTGTAGCCTTGAAACTGATTTGGTGTTTTCCTAAGCTTTGTTGAATAGTTTGTGACCTTCCTTCTCTCTTCCAAATGTCTCTCTCTAAAATATTAATACTCAGAAGACAAGGGAAGAATAAGCATGTCTGTCTGACAGAGAGATGAGGACAGTAGACCATGGCTCCTAAGATGTGGAGAGAAAAAAAAAAAAAAAGACTCCTGGGAACAGCTTTAAAACATATTCAAAGATAAAAAAGCTACCTAATGAGAAAATGTGCTCAGAAGAAGCTTCCCCTACTTTTGTCTACATTATGTAATTGCCCAGTTTGGACTTGCAGCATCACTTCAAGAAAGAGAATTGATCTGGGGAGTGGAGGGAAAAAACAATACTTATCAGGCCAGAGAAAATGAGTACATTACAAGAAATGGTGGTACATTCCATTAAGTATACAAACCTTCCAATTACTCAAATGGATTTTCAAGCTCTCCCTCATATTGTAACACCTCATATTATAGCACATTACCTCCCAAGACTGTAACCGTTTCTGTAAATATGGATTAATACATATTAAAAGAATCAAGACTCGTAAAGTGTTCTACTCCTGAAAAATGTGACTGAATGCTTCCATTATAAAATACACTGATTGTACCCAGAAGAGAGGTTTAAAAACCTGGAGAAATTGTGGTCAAGTTTTACCTCTCTCTAAAATATTAATACTGAAAGATCCATTTAATCTGATCATAACCTCAGTAACCCAAAGTAACGCGTACTCTGACAGCATTTCCAAACAAAATTTTGATTGATTTCAGGTTTTGAATCTGTACAATATATTATGAACAAATATGAGCTTGCTTCACCCATGCTCTTACCTGAAAGTCAGAAAGACACACTCCATATTAATATTCTGTTTTCGTCAACAGAGATAATTAAGTGACATTAAGCATTATACCATCTGAACTTGGTTAGCTTCCTATCTGCTCTAACTGTGGACAAAAAAAGCTCATGTCTGCCCAAAATGCATCCCATAGGCACAACCCATTGGAAATTCATCTGTTACCAGTCTCCCGCCCCAAACACAAAGGCAATTACCTGCATTACAAAAATTTCTATGTGTTTGTGAACTCACAAGTTTATGAGAATGTGCTAGTTGTAGTATGTTGTCTTTAGTGAAATATTAGGACAATTTAATTTTACTTTCTTAATTCATCCACATCCAAACATCTTGATATTGTTGTTGCTATGGATTTATACTTTTATGTCTGTATATTTATTATTATTAACATGGTATTGCATTTATGCTTTTAGTTATATTTTAGCGTCGTGAAAACAAAATGCTTCAGAAGGGTTTTTTTTCCTAACATTACATTCCAAACAAAAGTTTCAAATACTGGCTTTTCATTGCAGCTCTTTAAAGTTTAGAGATCTCAAAAATTATCTCTTCTGATCATGTCTCTTTACAGCTAAGGTTGAAAATATTCCCTTCTTTATATGCACTTAAACATGTAATGGAATTCTCTTTCAGATTTCCTGAATGAGTAATTTATGATGCAGATATTTGAACTTGACTATTATTATTTAAGGAGCATCTTTTGTCTCTCCAGTCTCTGCCATCTACACACATACTGTGCTGCTGTTTGATCAGGATGCTGATACAATAGCAGAAGTTTGAACTTATCATTTAAGATTTGTAACCCCATATATTTCACACCTACATTACATGAATTGTCAATAGTGATTTTGGTATAAATATAACACATGTATAACATATTAAAAAAATATCAGATGCACCAAATAAAACACAGGAGTATATTTAACTCCAAGATACCTAAGACATGTGTGATACTTTATGGGCATCAAAATGTTATACCATAAAGCCTATATTTTTTAAAAGGCTGCAACCAAAGCAATACCTAAGTGCACACTTGAACACTAACCCACCTGCTGGGATTCAAAATGGTCTACACTATATAAATTTCCACTGAGGAAAACTGTGGGTAAAAATCAAAGGGAATTTAAAATGTTTAACCTCCCTACATGCCAGCAAGTGATTGTCAGGTATCAATATATGTCTAATGGCAACATTTTTAATGTTTAGTATCTTTAAGATTTTAGACCAAATGTTAGCCTGCATCTCATGTCATTTTGTCTCCAGATGGTGAAACGAGATGGTTTAGCTCAATCTATACGAACAGCTTGATGGAGTATTGCCATTTCATAACATCAGGAACCTACCATGAGTACCTAAATGTAGATTCAAAGCTTGCTTCCTTGTCTGCCTTGTAGAGCAGCAGCTACCCTAAGGGCTGATAACAGTAATATTGGAAAACTCTCTGCCCTCTGAGTCAAATACAGGAATATATCTTGTCCTTATTTAGTTCTGAAATCAAAAGCATGACCCATCTTGATTGTCCTGTTGCAAAGTGAAAGCTTGCTGAATTAATTGTCTGACATTTTTAAATGACTTTTTGCTTACAGTCCTAAATCTTGTCTAAATTCATTTCAAAAGACATACATAAAAGCATATAAATGAGACATGTGACAGAGGTCCTGATAATTGCCAGCTGTGAAGGCCAGATTCTTTGAGGAACCCCAAGTGCTCACTGGTAAGTCCCAGTTCTAATAGTAATTTGATACCTAATTCTTTTAGGTTCTTTAAATTTGTTGTCAAATTTCAGTTTAAGTCACCATATTTTTCCTCCACAGTTGAACCAATCAGAATGTTTCTGACTTTCTGCTACACGATACTATGTAAAACAGTAGACATCATCTCAGGGTTTCATAATTCAGTACTTCTTTAAGTGTCTCATTTCACATGTAGTAAGTTTTAATTATTGCTGCTGTTCAATTATATGAAGGGCAAAGCACAATTATTACACTTACAATAAAGCAAGCTAAGGACAGTACCGATCTATATTAATCAAAACAAAGACCATTTTACATTTCTTCACTATTTAGATGGTGTATGTTTTTATGTTAAGTCTAAGCATAAAAAATAAAGCTTCAGCAACTTAGTGGCAAAGAATGAGATTCAGCAAAGAAAACTGCGGGAAAGTATATATGAAATATCACATACAGCCTGGTAGCTTTCATCAGCATAACCGTCTCCATAACTATTTCAAAGAGACATATTCAAACAGATATGAACAAATATCTTCCTGATATTATTTGATACTTATTAAAAAAAAAACCCTCTGAAAAATTGAAATGAATTTTTCATTTAATAGTTCTCCAAATCCACTCTGCAGTCACCAAAAGAATTTGGAAGTCTCTGCTCCAGCCTAGACATATGCATCTACTACAAGGCGATGGGTACAATTTACTGTTGTAATTGTGAGGTCTTTTACAGGTTCAATGACTGAGACAAGGTAACTTGATACAGTTCTGAGCTACTATACCTGAAACAATGGGAAACTCATGTATGGTGCTTTTGTAATGAACTTCACATTTTCTAAGGAACTGTGTCACTTGTTCTTGCCCTCTTTTTACTGTCATCTTCCTCACGCCTCCAAAACCAGATTCTATGACACAGCAAGAAAGCTGCTATGATAGCAACGCAAAACATTGGATTTCTTAGTTAAACTATTAAAACTTGTGAAGTAGATTGAAAATGTAAAAATCCACGGATATGGAAAATAATTCTAATAAAAGTAATAAAAGGGCAAAAAATACTGACACTTAATATAGATTTTTTTTTTTGTTGTTGTACATCTGTTTCAAAAAAGACAGACACATTGAGAAATCGCCATGTAAAATGAAAACCCTTTCCAAGCCTGTGCTTAGATAAGAAAACCAGCCACAGGGCACAGGACACAAGAGATGGACATTGAATAACCCCCTCAGCACAAAGGTTCCTTGCATAAGATACTAACTGGCACAAACTAGTGCTGGAAATGGCAGTCGCCTCTTCAGTGTGAATGTGAATAGGTTAACGCAGCTTCAAGTTCACAATAGAAGTGTGTGCTGTCTTGTCACTGAACATTATGGCAAGCATCTTTATGAAAGTCAGTTCAGCACCATGCCCTTGAAGGAATTATTTTTTGTAAACAGGCAGACTATTTTGAGGCCACACATGCTACCTGAACAAACTTTGCTTGCTCACATTGTCTTCTCACTGTTTCTTTCTAAGTTATGTATGACTCGGTGTCACTAACGTCACAGAGACGTAGAACTAAAGGACCTCTTATTTATCAGTTTTGATTTTTCTGATATTTTCAATGTAAGCAATGAAGATTTATGTTTTAGACCATCTTTCATTTTCTTTCTCATACTGGCAGGTAGCTCCTAATTGATATGTTAGCCTTACAATGTACTGTCCCACGGAAATAAAGAAACTTTAACATGACTGATATAACTTGGAAACACTTCATTGTTACTGAAAATAAAGGCACATTCCTTGAAAATAATTTCATAAATTGCTTGGAGATTATATATGCATATATGCAAATAATTTAATCATACAAAAAAAAGATACTCCATTGCACAAGTGGAAACTGCAGTGTGAGAGGAGATGGTCCTCTGCTTTGTCATATACACTCAGATAACCCATGATACTGACTTCTAGCTCTGATTAACCTCTCAGAGTGACAAAGATGTTTGAGATGGTAAGTTTACTTCAGCATTGCTGAAGTTTACAAGTATGAATGCCTGCGACATTTCAGGTGAGACTTAAGGTCCTTTAACATCTTATCACTTCTGAATTTTTTTCCTACAGTTTTACTATGCCAGTTCCACCTTATGTGAGATGGAAACAGTTTAAAAAGTTTAAGAAAGATTAAAGAAATATATGTGACAAAAGAGTTTGATTTTAAGACTAATTAAATGAAGCCCCAATATTTGACTTTACCAGAAATATTTGTTGTCGGTTAACCAAGGGAAAATATTTGTCCATCTGTCACACAAAACAAGTGTTTCTGACATTTTATGAGGAAGTAATTGCTATGGATAATATGATCTTTAAAAATAAAAGATTTGTGGATCCATCATCACCAAAACTGGAAATGTCAAAGATAATTAATCTGGGATGCAAGGAGGAAGGAAATGCAACCTTAGAGACAGAGATGCCAGATTGTTGTCTCTTTATAGGAATATACAAATATTGAAGAACACACTTGTTTTTGGAAAATGTTAAAAATGAGAACAAAAAAGGCTAATTTCTGTGTCCAGAGAACCTGTGTATACAGAAGGACAACTGTGGAGGTAAAGTTGCGCTAGATAAATCTAAATGTATGCAAGTATTGACAGGAGACTAACAACAGAGGGAAAACCACATGTAACTAATGTGTTCAAATGGTAGGAAATTAAATGTTATTACTTTTACCAATGATTTAAGAAATTGTCTACAATAGCTTGGTTTGTGAAGAACACCTAGAAATTAATCTGAACAAATGTTTGTGCCTTTTGTTGTTTTTTATCTCCCTCTCAGTGATCACAATGAATAGGAGATGTTGAAAATTTTGCACCTCAGTGGTTATGGCTGTAAAACAGCACAAGAAATTAAATTATGATATGCACACTGAATAACAGTTTATATCCAGATATAATGTTCTAATATGTACAAATAAGATTAACCATGATTTAGATTGAAGTTTTAAACTAAGTCTTAGAGCAGAGGTATTTTATCCCTTCTATCCTTTTACAGTACTTAATAGAAGTGGGCACTCAGCAGGACTAGTCTACAAATACTATGTATGAAATTGTAACATATAGTGTCTTCTGTAGCTAAAATTCACCCCAGAGGAATCAGAGTTGACAGAGTATAGTTTTGGAAGATGAGGAGTTATGACCAGGTCAGATGTGAGAGAGGTAAGTGTCAATAAACAAAACCATAATCAATTAGAAAAGATTCGAGTTTCACAGCAGTCATTACAACTGCATATACTTATGCATTCAGTATTACTCAGGCATTTTAAATATAATTATTTATGTTACAATATATTTGAATGCATTAAGTACAGGAACCAAAACCTAATTCTTCCTTCACAATGGTACCAGAATTGAATCTGCCTGTTTTATTGGACTTTCCTTTCACTTATAACTAAAAAAGGTTTCATCATATTTTTGTGTTACCTGAGTTGGTTTTTGATTTTCTATTTTATTTCCAAGGTTTTCAGTAATTTTCGTTTGCAGATTGTACACATGTTTTAGTAATTGTTTGTACCAACCGATCCATACTAGAGCTACATTAAATATTCTTATTATTTTATAGCTTTATGACAACATGAAGAAACACACTTCACATTTCAAGTTTTAATTGGTGATACAGATCTGGCAAAAAAAGGTGCTTCATCTGTTTGAAGACTGTTATTAGAAAGTACCATTGTAGCTATCTTACTTGAGAAGTGGATAATTATCTGCTGGGTTAGAATCACAGCACTTTTAAACAACTAAGCAAACAGTTGAAAGGCTGAGAAACAACTAAGCAAATAATAAAAGAGTTGGCGCAAAGGACCTGCAACATGCAATTAGGGACAGAGGGGAAGGTAGGACCACAGCAGTCAGGAAATTAGGCTAGTGTGGGACCTCAGCCCAAGGAAATTCTTCATAGTGTTGCATGAGGAAATCCAATAGGTCAAAACCCATCTGGGCACATGCATAAAAATGAGAGAGAACGTGCCTTCTGAAAGTTAGCACCTGAACTGTGAAAACAACATAGATTGGTTAAGTAGACAGGTGGATGAGGAGCACAAAGAGGCAAGGAAATACTAGTCACTACAGTAGGCAGTTGTCTCAGTGTAGCAGCTGCCTGTACATTGTCAAGTTAATCATAGGCAAGGTGAGAAAAAAATTCTGAGGAAAAGTTTAAAGCAGGATAACGTGTGGTTTAGTGTGAATTAGTAGCGTGTTCTTTCCACATGCGAGGCAAAATCATGGCAGAAGCAAGATCACTGAGAAAGAAAACAATGAACAATAATAGATGGGCAAAGCAAATAAAATCTGACATCTGAATGCCATTTAAAATATGAAAGGCAACATTCAATACCTAAAAAAAAAAAGGTCCGAGAAAAAACAAAAGCTTTGTATTCTATACTACTAAGAAGGCAGACCCAAAAACAGATAGATGATTAGAGCAACAAGCTAGGAAAATATCCTTTCATCAATATTTTTAATAGCTTCAAAGCTGGGTGAGATTGTATTTAGCAAGACCAAAGAAATTTTGCAACTGCAAGGAACACACTGTAGCTGTGCACATTTGAGGAAGTCTGCACCTCAAAGTTACTTTTTCTAGACAGAATTATCTATATTTAAACAGTGGACAGATGTGAAGATCCTGAGAAAGGGCAAAACTGAGCTGTAACGGATGGATAAGAATCTAGCAGCTTGCCTAGAATGATTAGAGTAAACAAATGAAGATTAAAACTTGCTTAAGTGTAGGTGATTAGACATTGAACAGATGTCTGGAAGACAAGAAACATGTTTAAGTTGAATGAAGATCCAGAGAGAGGGTAAATCTGTGAGTCGGCAGCAGAGAGCAGATCTGGAATTAATGTTCACAAACATAATTTTCCAGACGTTACATACATAGAGAAGACGGCAGGAAATAATTATGCCCAATTGCAAATCACCAGCATCCATACTGTGAGAGTAATCCATAGAATGAAAGCTTGGGTTACTAAGAGCTACTAGATTGACAAAACTGGCCATAGTAACATATGAGAAGCTAGGACTTACTGATGTTAAATTTTGTTGACTAATAACTATTACCATCAAAGTCTTAATAAACAAAGAACTTCCCTTTCCAAGTGCAATTTTTCATATTTTAAAATTATCATATACTGAAAGGATGATGTAAAGATATATTTACACCTTTATTACTGTTACTAAACAGAGAACTTCATTTCATACCAAATTACCAGTATGGAAAAACATAATACGTAATACTAATGTAAAATAAATGAAACATCCTTGTGCAGAAATGTGACAGAAGGATCAAATTCTACACATCAAACGACAGGTATAACAGCAATGGGTTATGTCAAACAAATCCACCCTACAGCTGTTATGTGAGATATGAGCTCCCTGAAAAAATCAGCACTACCAGAAAAATCAGTTATAGGTCATATAAAAGGCATCAGGGAAGGCTTTTTGTGAAAAACAAATTAATTGCAGAAAAGTAGAATAAAGGTATTTATTTGTTCAGATATGCTTTTGTGTGAAATATGCTCTTGTAAAAAACATCTAATACTCCATTTGTCTTAAATAGATCAACTGTCTTCTGCCTCAGAATAAACTTTCACCACTAAGTGCTGCGTTTTCTGGCAAAAGTGATGAAACTGTCCTTGCTGAAAACCTGGTATTTCTGTATATCACATAATATTGAATTAAACTAGCAGAACCCACGTGCTCGTTTTGGCTGGGATAGAGTTAATTTTCTTCATAGTGGCTAGTATAGGGCTGTTTTGGATTTGTGCTGAAAACAGTGTGGGTAACACAGGAATGTTTCAGTTATCACTGAGCTGCGCTTGCACAGCATCAAGGCTTTTTCTGCCTCTCACCCACCCCACCAGTGTGGAATCTGGGGACACACAAGAAGTTGGGAGAGGACACAGCCAGGACAGCTGACCCCAACTGACCAAAGGGATATTCCATACCACATGACATCATCTTTAGAATATAAAGTTGGGGGAAGAAGGGGGGGGGGGGGGGGGGGGGGCGCGCGGGAGGGGGATGGGATGTTTGGAGTGCTGGTGTTTGTCTTCCCAAGTCACCATTACATATGATGGAGCCCTGCCTTCCTGGGGATGGCTGAACACCTGCCGGCCCATGGGGAGTGGGGAATGAATTCCTTGTTTTGCTTTGCTTGTGTGTGCAGCTTTTGCTTTACCTATTAAACTGTCTTTATCTCAACCCATGAGTTTTCTTACTTTGATTCTTCCAGTTGTTTCTCCTATCCCACTGTGGGGGAGTGAGCAAGTGCCTGTGTGGTGCTTAGTTGCCAGCTGGGGTTAAACCATGACAACCCATCAGGAGAGGAAGTTAAATCCTTGAGCAACTAGAGGTGCAGGACTAAGTAAACTGCAGAATGAACTCAAGTCAACACGATAAAGGAGAAGCAGGCTGCAATGGAAGCTGAGCTATGAGTTGTGAGGAGGTATCAAGGTTCTCCACCCTGACACTTGAGGAATATGAAAACAAGCATCAAATTTAATAGGTGGCTCAAACAAATAAAACCAAAATTTTCAAGAAACCAGGAGCTAAAAGTCCTAGTTTAGTCCTACTGAGTGCAGTAGGTGTGATTGCTTCAGGCAAGCAAGAAATGTATGCAGAAGGCAGACAGCTCACCATCTTCAAATTCCAAGCGCTCTGTCTTGAGGTCAGATTAACTGGTTAAAATAAAAAAGATGAAGTAGAAACATCATAAAGCAGTCATATCTCCACCCTAGCAGACTGGGTGCTACTAAAGGAGGAAGGGCATCTCAAGTCATCAGGGCATTAACTCTGGCAAGATAAAAAAAAACCAAAACCAAACCCACATATGGGACTTGGTGTGAATACCACCAGATCATAACACAAAGGAGGATATAACTCAGACACCCCACGAAAAGCAGGATGTCGTCTGATCAGAAGGCACAGATTACAGAAAATCTTATTGTCAGATATAAAATAAGTGTGAGTTGCATGCTTATTTTCCCTCTGAAACTATGCAGTAGGCCCCACAAAGGGAGTGAGCCATTAGCTGTGCTCCATATGGACACCAGTGACAAAGGAAGAGAAGGCAGTCATGCACAGAAAGGGACCCATCCAAAGCAGTATGGAATCTAGCAGTAATCACTTAAGACTGAGAGACCGCATGTGATTCCAGAGAGATGCAGACAGACAAACTTGTATTCCTAAAAAAGGAGGTGACAAAAAACTTCTTTAAAACAAAAGGAACAAGACCATAGCCATATTATACGTATGTTTCCATGCAAATCTTAGGAAGTTAACAAGACAAGAATGATTAAGTGATCTACCCAATTTTAAGTAACAATCCATGTACAGGGCATCTTGAAAATCTTGCTCAATGTAAGATTTACCAGGCTAAACATTAAAGAAATTTCAGATATATTGTGGTAAAGGAAAAAATCACTACAGTAAGACATTAAAAGGAGATAAATATATACAAAAGAAGAAAATGCTCTACAATGGAAACTATACAAATTGCATTGAAATATAAACTACATCAGGTGTTCATAATGTACGCAAACTATGGAAATACATTTATTTTGAATCTTCACTTAAATTGGTCCTCAACAATCATTAATTTTCCTTGCCTTTCATTGACTCTTTCCACTTAAGTGTTTCTGCAACAGAGTACCTCAACAGAAAAGTAACTTTTCACATCGAGCAATATTACTTCCAAGCCCTACGAGGGGATGCACATTTGCATCAGGCTTAAAACTGTATTTCACACTCTTACTACATACATGCATATTTGAACTTAAATTTAATCCTGTCAAACTTATTTTAAAATCCAAACAAAATGTTTGTCAAAACTGAAAACAGCTCCAATAATTTCTCCCCGAGGAATTCTCTGCCTTTATTCCTCTTCTCCCAAGGGAAAGCATTATGCAATTGAGACACATTTTTTATCCCTATTTTTTGTAATGTACATTAGAAGTATCAAAAAACCTTGCTTATATATATCTTTTTAGTATTGTACAAGCTTAACAAAAAATTTCTTGAGGTAACACTAACATTTATACCCTAGGGAAAACCACTGTGCTGATAGACAGACAATATACTGTGAAGTCTCTGCTTTGGCTGTTTGATATAACAAATACAGCGAACAGAAATGACAATGGGAGATTAATTTTTGATTTTGGATTAAAATAAGCATTCAGTTGATTTCATATGTTCTTAATACTGTTTTCTGAAATTAAATCTCAACTCGTCTCTCTCAGATCTCCAGACTAGAAAAAAAAATAATATAGCACAAATAAACGCATCTGTAAGTTATCAGATTTCACCCTCCATTTCATTACTAGTTCTTTCACTGAACTTCTGTACTATTAGTACATATATTACATGTAAGTTTTCTTATGGCAAAATAGCTGTAAGAAACCAGATCCTTTCTTCTAACTATCAGTTTACTTTAGACCTCAGGCCTAAAAAGGCACTTTTATTTTTTTCTTCAGTTGATCATTTCTCACTGATAATGGACAGAAGTCAGATAATGGCACTGATTTCTGGATCTGTCAGCAATCTTGACATGGTTCACCAAGTTTCCCATGGTTCATCTCCATGGGAAATGGCAAACGTAGAGAATATAGCATGAGGGGTTTGTATTTTCACACTCTTTAGGACTGATCAGACAGCTGGGATGGGAAAGTGGCAGTACGCTATGGGATCTCTCACCCTGTTCTGCCTCCTCTCTTGTTCAACGTGCGTGTGGTGGACCCAGCTGCACTTTAGCCTAAGTCTGCCAACTAGTTCAAAGACAGCATGTAGCATTCTGTGTCCTCTTTGAGCACTAGTTTGATAGTCTACTTGGATTCACTGTTGCAATCCTAATTAGGATCCTCAGTAATGGCAGGCTGGAAGCCACTATCTAAATAAGATTTAAATGAAGATTGATGAAATGGACAATGAAAAAGTACTTTCAGCCCAAACTTAGCAGCTGACAAAATGGATTCTTAAATGGCCCAATATGAATGCCTTAAGAGCAAAGACAGTAGTGTTCTCTCTGTAATGAAAGACCCATGACCTCAATACACCAGGCTGAAATGTAAAGCGCTAGGCTTGGAAGTAAACTTGAAACCTAGTCAGGAGAAAAGCAGCATGAAAAATGTCATGTAACTCTGCAGAGGATGTCGATATTTGAAAATTTGGTTTTATTCCACCTTGGAATAATTTTTAAATTCTATGAAAGAGATTTCAGAGCCAAGGCTATCAGGTAGTCTGCCTGACAATCTTGGAACCACAGATCATAAGAAACTTAAATTTTCTCATGGAAAAGAACACTTAGCTGGCTTCAGTCAGGATCTGAGCTCTTAAAGTCAATGAAGTTTTTCCAACATTTAACTCATTTACAGAACATAAACAACAGGCCTTATTCATTAAATAGTGTTTTCAACAGCAGCATACTGCTGGCATGATTTCTGCATTACAAATACACTTTTTGGCTTATACATGTGTTAGACAAATATATGTGAAACAGTATATAAATAAAACATGTTTTTATTTTATAATTATTAATTTCCACCTCCTAAAATTATGGCAAACTGTACAAAAAATATTAAAAAATCAACTAAGCACAAATCAGATCCATATTTATATTGCTACTATGAGGATGTGCCAAAGAACTAACAGGGGATATGAAGTGTGCTTTAATTTACACATTTTAACTGTAAATTTTAACCAGCTGGTAGGTGTGTTTTGCAGGCTCTTCTCTTTGCTGATCTGCAAAATACAGAAAGGCTCTGTGACTCAGCTTTTCCAACTCTAGTTAATGCTTTTAGCTCCAAGGAGCACAGTTCAAACCTGGCTGATATTTATCACACACTGGTTTTTCGAAGTTGTCCAATTTAGAGTCTGACAGACAACCACATTGGTAAAGAGCTGAGCACACATCACCTACCCTCCAGGCTACATCTAACTTCACCTGAGACCAAACCACCAGAGCATTCAGAGAACCAGATCTTCACTGAGAAGGCAAAAATGACTCAAATATTTTATAAACCACAGAATGGTCTATGGCTGGACTGACACATTGAATCACACTCTGAAGGGGACTAGGAGCTACTGTACAGCTCAGGTTTGAAGAGCTCATATCAGTTTGAACAGGTAAAGAGATGGAAAGTTATACTTTGCCGTTGACAGAACATCAAAGCACCTGGAAAAGTTATGACCCAAAGTACCCTGAGGCTTCCACAGAGCATATCTTTCCATGTTATCACCTGGGGATGCTGAAGACTCCATAGGACCCAGCTGCAAGGCTGTCTGTGAAGCAGGAATTCTGTAGGCCCAACAAACCCTCTCTCCTGAGAGAGGAAAATTTCAGTACTACAGTGCTTATTTATGGAAAACATATCCATCTCTGTGTCTTGGTTTCAGCTGGGGTAGAGTTAATTTTCTTCTTAGTAGTTAGTACAGTGCTGTGTTTTAGCTCTGATGTGAGAACAATGTTGATGGGACACTGATGTTTTTAGTTGTTGCTGGGTGATGTTTATATTAAATCAAGGACTTTTTTGGTTTCTTGGGCCCTGCCAGCGAGAGGGCTGGAGGGGCACAGGAAATTGGGAGGGGACACAGCCAGGACAGGTGACCTAAGCTAGACAAAGAGGTGTTCCATACCATATGACGTCATGTTGAGCATATAAACTGGGGGAAGAAGGAGGAAGATGAAGACATCTGTCATTATGGTGTTTGTCTTCCCGAGTAACTATTACACATGACGGAGCCCTGCCTTCCTGGGGATGGCCAAACACCTGCCTGCCCATGGGAAGTGGTGAATGAATTCTTTGCTTTGCTTGCATGATGGCTTTTGCTTTACCTATTAAATTGTTCTTATCTCAGCCCCCGAGTTTTACATTACTTTCCGATTGTCCTCCCCATCGCTCTGGGTGAGGGGGAGTGAGCAAGTGGCTGTGTGGTATTTGGTTGACGGCTGGGGTTAAACCACAACACTCTGAAAGCTGCAAGGGCTTTCAGGATGCTCTCTTTGTTCATATACATGCAGACAATTCAAATGTGAACTCTGTTTTAAACAGATCCCACATGAAAAGCTTTCATTCCTCAGAGCATCTCAAAATGCCAAGTATGTTGTTTTTGAAAGTCCCAGTTTAAATTAGAGCTTGTGGGAAGTTGCTTTCATCATTGGTTGATTAAAACTAGAGAAAGCTTGATTCATGCACTTCACTTTCCCTTTTCCTTCTCATACTTCCCCTCAGCACATCTCACTTCTTATTCAATACAAAAAATGGCAAATAACATATGTAATAACTTCTGGCATTTTTTCCCTGCTATAATCCCACAAAGAAATGCTTAGTTACACGATGGGTATCAGTGTACTTCCCTAAGCTAAGTCAAGCTGGCACTGCCTGAAGGTCTTATTGTGACCTGTCTCCCAAGTACCTGAGGAGGAGTTTAAAGGAGTCCCTGCTCTGGTGCCTCTATAACTAAATGAATGTTTTATGAAACCACTTTAAGGCTACTTCATTTACTGAATTCCTAAAGAAAGCTGACAAAAAATTATCTCTTCATTTAATCTCTTCTGAATTTGTGTCCATCTAACTCCTCAGTAATGCCGGTTCAGAAGCCAGATAACTCACAAAGGACTGAACAAAACCAACTACTTTCCTCTTTTAACCCAGCAGGCCAACAGTATAATCTTGCAAATTTCCCTTTCCTCTTTTTCTTTCTCCTAGTGTTTTCATGTCCAGCCATTGCTTTTTAAAATTAATTTGAGCTGAAAATGAATGAGTAGCAGTAGGAGTTTATGTTATTTGCTCTGAAATACAGGAACTTCCGTAAGATAAAAATATTTATCTATCTTAAGATAAACATTGATTTCCTTCCTTAGCAAATCTCATGTGGTTCTCAAGATTATATTTCAAGAAGCCCCAACAGTCTGGAGTATGGTATCACTTTTCAGACTTGGTTTCAGAAAATTATAGAATCGCAGAGTGGTTTGGGTTAGAAGGGACCTTTAACAATCATCTAGTCCAACCCACATTGACCACCTCTTCAAGGTTCAGGTTCATTGGTATCACAACTAGTGCCAGAGCTAACTGATGGCTCACCACTGAACACGCCAGCAGCAAAAAGGATGCAATCTTAATTCCAAAGAAGAGCACTCATCATTTGTGGCAAGTTCTGTCCTAGAGAATCCTGAAGAGGTAACACCACATTATGTACTAGCTACTTTTTCATGTCACCATGCATTTTTCATTCATCAGAGGACAAATATTCTGTCAGATTGCACCACAGAATCTGGTCTCAGAATGCTTAATGTTACCAACACTCCCAAAACAAGTTTGCCTAACACACATCTTAGTACTTGTATAATTACTTTTCCATGAGCAATAATTAGAGAGGTCTATGTTTTTTTCACTGCAGAATTTGGGTTTATCAAAAGCTTCAGCAGTGCTGACTGGCTAGTCACTTGTAAGTAGAGATAAAATGAATAACCCTCCAAGGAAGCATGGGGCTCTTACTAAAACATAGGGACCCTAGTATGGATGACATAAAAAACCCATAGATAACAGGTTTTAACAAAATAAAAAGGATACTTTTTGCATCTATTCTCACAACCAGCAAAAGCAGCTGTTATTATCATTCATGGAAATTCTGAGATGAATCACAACAATTAATTTTCCATTTGAAATGAGAGCATGCAGGACACCCACCCCCCCCCCCCACCCCCACCCCCACCCCCCCCCAAATATTTTGAAACCATTTATAAATAAACTAAATAATACAAGTCCTAACCAGGGAAAAATCACGTGGGGAGGTGAGAAACTAATATTGCCTAAAGCTAAAATCAGCTCTTGATATCAGCGGTCCACAACTCCTTACACTCTGTGGAGATGACAAAGTCAGCTACTGACTGCTAGATACTTCCAATATAGAAGAAATTATTTTATAACAGTCTTCAAAAGTAATACTGTTGATTATGAAGTGTCCACAAAAGCAAGCTGAAACTTAAGGTACCCATCATTATAGCAATTGTTTCTAATGGTGTATTAAGTATTTGTATTAATTGGCAGATAATTATCCAATTTGGTTGAATAAATTTGAAAAGAAAGAATTGAAGTTGACACAAAGATTAAATACCAAAACTGTCACAGCCAGAATACAACTACAACATGCATACTGAAAAAAGGAGAGGAAACATGGGAGACTCTGCTCAGCTACATTTCATAAGCAAACTACCTTCAAACACTATGAAAGAGGTCATAGAGCATAAACTATCTTTATCTTAGAGCAAACTAATGAAATGGCTTCATCAGTGCCACTGGGAATGTTTTTTAAAACAGAAGAAATGATGACTAGTGGTTCTTTTCATTTCAATCTAACAGACTGACAAAACGATTTAGATATTAATTGATTCTGAGTTAATTAATTGTGCTTCAGGTTTAGAAACATTCAATACTGAATTTTCATTGTATAAGAAATTGGTTACATTTCAGGGATACCTAGGTAAGCTAAAGCACTGGCTATACTTCTGTTTACTGCTGGGAAGGAAGGAGGCAGAACAGTTCTGCCAATCAGGCAACATGACTTTGGAGGAAGAATTGGATTTGAAATAGTTTTGTCAGATCTTATCTCCAGTTTAAGTTAATCCTCTCTAGCTGTCATTTTATTTCAAAAAGACACCCATCCTGTGTCAGTCAATTGCATATTAGTTTTGCAGATATTCAGAGGGGGCTTTTATAACACCTACGTGAATCAGCCACCCTCAGTTCTGTGGAAAATCCATACTTTAATACACAGACTGTCCCTGCCAATGTGTATATAATAGCTTTGTTTCATTGAAGTGCTTTATATTTATTTACTTATTCTGTTTGGCTGGTTGAAGCAATTTGCTCCCTATAGGAAGACATTTGCGTCTCAAGAGGAAAACACGGAGGTGTTTATAGTAAAGCTATAAAAGCAGGGAGGAAGGATAAGCAGTAACCAAGACTATCAGATCCAGTTAAAATTGCTGGTGTAACAACAGGACAATACAATTAACTATGATAGCAATTTAAGAAAGCAGAAGAAAGAACAGCCAACACAAGTAGAAGAAGAAAAGAATTATTACATCCTTAAAGATCATGGGAAGTCAGCCTGTCAGTTATTTCAGTCCAGAAAACAGCATACCTAGCAAGATCCTGAGGAAGAGAATGTCAATGACTGAGTCATTAAAAGCCATGTAGAGTAACAGGAAGAAATTTATAGGAAAGCATAAACAGTTGTCTGCACAACAGCAAATATTGTAAGTTTCTCATAAAGTACGTAGTACATCATCTACGCAGTACTTAATCACTAAAGCTCCTCCTCTTCTCTCAAACACACTCGCAGTTTAACTATTGTTTTTATAAACATTTGCAATAAATTACTTATGAAACTAAAGAGTTGTACTTAGTCATGAATCAGCATTCCATGTTACAGGTTGGAATAGAAAGAGAATTAAGAATAGAAGAAGAGATCTACAAGCTCATTAGTTCCAAAATTCAAAGAGGAGAGCAGGTTCAAATCCAGAATACTGGTCAAAGTAAGGTATTTTTCTTGTTTCATTATACTACATGATGAAAAACTTGTAGAACTACAAAAAAATATGATAGCACTGTACTATCTTCTGTACTGATGACAAGACAGAGCAATTATAGTTATGCATAGTCATGCATACATCAATATAGTAACTGTATAGACATTTTTTATTAACAAAGTAAGTTTTGGTTTTATGAACAAAATAATACGCTACAGATTTTGCTGTTGACACCAGAGAAATAGACTTGGATCACATCTCAGAATTGTGCTGCCCTCTGGCATCAGCTAGAAACGAGCATCATCTGAATATCCATCTATAATAAATAACACATCACTAAACACAATGAAGACAAAAAGAAGAAAACCCAGAAAGGAGAAAAATGCACAGATATGCTGTGGTTTTCTTTTGTTGCAAAATACACAAATGCTCTGGTTCATATCGGCTTTGGACACAAACTTCAATGACAATCTCCTTATACCACCACCACCACTGTGAAGGATGAAACGCATAGACAACTATGGTACCATCCACAGGATATATTGATCCCACCAGACCTGTAATATCAGGCAGGCTTTTGTCTCACTTTTCACATCGCAAGCATATGAGGCATGGTTGATAGTAAGATGAGCATGCCCGTATCCTGCTTTTCCTCAGCTGCTGTTATTAGCAACCTTAATTAAAAACCAAAACCAACATGCAGCCAACACAAGTGTGCCAACCTTAATTGTCAGGAAAAACAAAGTACAGCCCTAGTTTTAAAATTCATACCAGTACAAAGGACCTGCTGATGGCCACCAGCTCCTGTTTTTCTAGGGCTAGACCATTTGTGTTGGGATAGATTTCCCATAATGTTTCTTCTTCCTTTTAGATACTAAAATAAACCACTTTAGCTACAGTGAGCACTGCATTCTGCCCCAAGAACACCAACACTACACTGTGAACCTGAATTTTACTCTCCTCCTGATACCTACCTGAAAATACAGGACCAGGAAGGATTGCTTTAGGTTACAGTCACAGTAACGATGCACATAATACAAATCTCTTTGAAGCCGATTTATTTCACCAGTGAGACTTACTTTCCTCTTTCATTTTTCTGTAACTAAAATGTTTTATCTTTGAACCTTTGCCCTATGTTCAACAAGTGCATGTAAAATCTATACTAACATCACTTTGTTCATCAAGCATTGAAAAATAACAGGAATTTTCACATCCAATCATTCAGCCATCAGCTGGATGGCCTGTACTCAAGGCTGCAAGAGCACAAAACGTCAAGGAGTTAGACTAAATGATAAATCCAGGAACTTTATCAGATTTTAGCTGAAAGATAAAGCCTAGACTCCACCAAGATCTCCATTTCCCCTTCTTGCAGGTTACAAAAAAAAGTCAGCAAAGAGACTTTTCTGCTACGTGTCAAGGATGAAAGTTTCAACTTATTCAGCATTCTGAATATGTTTTCTGAACATCCCTTTACTACAGATTTGGAAGACGTTATGAAGTAAAAAATCCTTTAAGCCTCTAGCTCGGTTTGCAGCTACAAATTCAGTGTTTAACACAGGAGAAAATAAAAAAAAGATGTAGTTCATTAGATTGTCATTAACAACAGCATATTACAGCAGAGCATGCTGAATGGGATTTATTCCACCACAGACTATGACATAGGAGAACAGACTCAAAAAAGGCAAGTACGCTCTACAGGAGAGTGCAGGTCTAAAAAGCTTACTCTTAAAAAAAAAAAAAAAAAAAGGTGAAGAAGATGACCTTAAAGATTAGAGCAAACAGTCACTGACATTGCAAGTTCTGATTTTAGCCTCTCGAGACCATCTCTCCTGGACAAATTTGAGTGTAACCAACGTATACACTTATGATAAAATGGTAAGAAAAGGAGATAAAAGTAGCAGTAGGCAAGTTCATATGTCTACTGCTGATTCTTCACCTTCATCACTGCCCCTGCTTCATCAGTTTTTGCCTTTAGAGACTTCAGACTTGCATTTTATGTAAACAGATGTCCTGCTTTCAGCTGCAACAGGGTTATTTTCTTCTTAGTAGCTGGTACGATGCTGTGTTTTGGATCAAGTATGAGAATAATATTGATAACACGCTGATGGTTTTGGTTGTTGCTAACTAATGTTTATACTAAGTCAAGGACTCTTTAGTGTCTCAGGCTTTCCCATCCAGAAGGCTGGAGGGGCTCAAGAAACTGGGAGGGGACACAGCCAGGACAGCTGACCCAAACTAGCCAAAGGGCTATTCCATACCATAGAATGTCATGATGAGTATATAAACTGGGGGGAGCTGGCTGGGGTCTGCTGACTGCTGCTTGGGGACTGGCTGAGCATTGATCAGGTGGTGGTAAGTAACTGTATTGTGCGTTACTTCTCTTTCCCTTTTGGATCTTATTCCTCTCTCTCCCCTTCTCACCATTATTATTATTATTGTTATTATAATATTTTACTGTATCTCAATTATTAAATTGTTCTTACCTCAACACACAAGTTTTACTTTTTTTCTCAAAACTCCTCCCCATTCCTCTAGGGTGTGAGTGAGCGAGTGGTTGCCTGGTACTTGGTTGCTGGCTTGGGTTAAACCACGACAGCACGATTGTTTAAAGATTCCTGGAGATTGTGAATAAACTCACAAAGATAAACTCTGAAGGAAATAATTCTTCATGTCTGCATGATGGAAAAATTACCCTTTCCACTATTATTAGCATCAACTACCTACCAGCTATTAGCTACTACTATATTCAATAGTACCCAGAAAATTATGACATACATACTAAAGTGATAAACCATCAAGTCACCCCTCAGCCTAATGGGAAATCCAACAGGCTTCCCATGAGACCTGCGGATGATTTTCCAGTCTATCACTGGATCACTTCATCACTGCTGAATTCAACTGACAAATCCTTTCTTCTGCTATCTCTGTGTTGCCTTGAAAAGAAGGTGGTCGTCAGACAGTAAAGCTCATTTAAAAAAATAAAATCCAGAGTGGGTTTTAGAGATGGTAGATGAATACGCTTTTACTTTTGCAGAAAACATATGGATGTACACACAAAAATGTTTCTATTTAGCTCTTATGCACTATACACAGGTAGGCAGGCATTACTCTTTTTGTCAAGTGAAGACATGTGACTCAGTAATACATTCAGAAGTCACATAGCACATGCACAGCAGAAGAGAATCTAGCTTTCCTAAATCCCAATTTGATGCTAAGACCTGAGACTGGCAGCCCATGGCACACACGTAAAAGGCAAACTAGCATATTTTATGACAGAAGATCAAAAGCTCAGATTTACAAGATTTTAAAGATGCAGCTATGGAAAACAGTAGCTAATAGCTGAGCTACAAACTCAGCTGTGCCACAAATAGAGGCAAGGTACCACCTAGCAAACGCACTTAAGGAATTCATTAGATGGGAATGTCTTCTCCAGAGCTGATTATGTGGACTTGATGCCTATCTGGAGTCTTCCACCTCTCCCTGTTATGTGTATTATCTGTCTACACCTGAGCAAAACACACTGCTATCTGCTCCCACCAGAAACTACAGAATTTCTGTCACAGGTTTCAGCGGAAGTAGCACCCAAGTGCATTAGATTCTTAACTCCTATTTTCAGCTGCATTTACTTCACCTCATGCCTGAATACCATGCTTTTGACTAAATAAAGAAAATTATCCCATCTTAATGAAAAGAAAAAGAAGAACAAACCAGCTAAATGTTATTGTAACATTCCTTAGGATACATGTAAAACCTGTAAGCACAGCACCACAAAATAAGGTAAAAAATAATAAAAAAATAATAAAAAAAGAGCTTCCATGAACTTTGGACACACAAAGGCTGAAAAAACTTTCTGGAAAAAAAGCTGAATAAACTTTCCTAATTCACAGCAAATAACCTGTTTAAACAAGCCTATTCAGAGTACTGTGTAACACTAAAGGCAAACCTGTGTCTTTAGATCTAAACGACCTGTGATCTGCTGCAGCATCAAATCTAAAGCTGAAATCTGGTACAATAACAACTATGTCACTATATGAAAAAACTGTATTTTTCCCTGATACTTATGTTTTAAATTACCTATTATTTTCAACAGAGGAATAATAATCAAATATAATAAAACCCAACTTGCCACCAGGAATAATCTCGTTTCACAGAATAAATACTACTTCTCGTTCTATTCACAATAACCTTTAGAAAAAACACAGTGAAAGTTCAATAGTAGAAGGTATTTTAAAATTACATTTTCTCCTTAAACATTAACTTTTCTATCTCTGTTTCACTTGCCCACTACATGGCAAGAGCTCCTCCTTTATACTTCCTTTATAGGTTTTATTCTATTTCCCCTGTCTGTTTTAACATTTTATTTATAAAGAATGTTTTTATTCATTAAAGTAGTATTGTAGCTTGTCTTCATCCAAGGTAGCCTTATTTTAGTACTGTCTCACATAAGTCTAAGGGAAAAAAACCACAACATGTTACTTTTTAAAAAAAATGTGTAGTAGATTGTACTAGTGCCTAAAAGCTACATATTTTTAATTTTCTTTGAAAATGAATATAGACAAATAAAAAGGCACCTAGAAAGGTTGGTACAATAAGCATGTCTGCATACACACAGGACTTATTGCTACAATCCTTCCTAAAACACAAGAATTTCCATCTGAATATGAGCAGAAACTTCACTTTGAGGGTGACAGAGCCCTGGCACAGGCTGCCCAGAGAGGCTGTGGAGTCTCCTTGTCTGTAGACATTCAAAACCCACCTGGACACGATTCTATGCAACCTGCTCTGCAGAGGGTTGGACTACACGATCTCCAGAGATCCCTTAGAACTCAATTCTGTAATTCTATGATTTGGCAGCTGCTAATTTTGTTGAGTTGAATATATATATTTAATAATTATAACCCAGTTCTGTGAGGCATGTGAGCTTAACAACTTCAAATATATGTTTAACAGTGAACATTTCCAATATCTCTAGCATAATAACTTGCATGCTTGAAGTCTTGATATTATGGGGCTTTGTAGCTTCAAGTTTATTTCAGAATGGAGCCTTTGGAATAATAATAAGTTAGCATTTTTTAATTACACAAAACATACAGTGTACAGTGAGCTGAAGAGCAGTACCCTCTCCAATCTAAGAACTGACAATGCTCACTACATTGACAGTTTGGAGTTGTCAAGTGTTCTCACAACAGCTTTGTTGACTGATACATGTTTCCAGTGCTCTGAAATTTGTTTTAGACAAACTGCTGAATCTCACTGCTGCAGTTAAAATGTGCTCTTACCTCTTTCTGTAAGAGGTCACTATTCCTGCAACAGAACCAAGAGAAGAGACCTAGTAAGGGGCAGCAAAGTATAGGGTCACGTCTGCTGAGTTTACTGCTGGGATGGTAATCCCTCTGTCAAGGGGAAGAACTAACAGCTGGAGGTAGCAGTTTCTTCATCTCCTAGACCAAGGTCTTCCAGAACTTTCCTGTCAAAACTCCAGCAAAATCCCTAACTGATGCTAGGGCTCTTTTACCCATGGCTTACTGTATTTTCCATGAAAGTCTTCCGCTAGTAGACATAATTTTCTTGTATATCTAAAAAAATGAATCAGCTGCATCATCCCTCCCTTGAAGTCTTATCAGGTCCTGGACTCTGCACAGAACACCACAGTCATATTTCTGCACACAGTTGATAAGGTAGTTTCCTTAGCTAAATGGAAATAATGTTGTAAGCAGAAACATATTGACAGCATTCTGGCGTCACTGAGGACACCTGGCTTGCTTCCTAAAGCCTTGTGTCTCAAAGTGACTTTGTTATCCGCAGAACCTCTGTTGCAACCTGAGTTTCCTGGCCTGTTCCTCCTCCTACCCAGCCTTCTCACACTTGGTTTTAGAAGCCCTGACTTTCCAAAACAGGTTCAACACAGGGGTGATTTCTCTCTTGCCTTCCCTAAAACTCTCCTACTGTTGCTTGGAGATGCCTTCCTGTCACGGCTGACATGCTGATAGAGAATTTCTTGGTCCAAAGAATCCTTGTTCTTTTGCTAAAGCACCAGGTGATATTTTTCCTCTTTTTTCTACTTTTGTTTTCTGCCACTTGACCCTGGAATTTTGCTCTCATGCTGAGCTGGCAAAGGCATCCTATTCCTTTTCCTTTTCTCTTGTATGGATTTTCGTATCCTGGAAGTCCATCACAAATCAGAAGAACACATGCAAAAAACTCCCATCCCAAAACAAAAAGCTAACAAGTGGCATACAGTTCATGTCAGTCACCAGTGCTGTCAGGTAGCATAGCAATTTTTATGCAAGATGGTTGGTTCTGAGGTGCTTTCCAGTAACCACAAAAAGTTTCAGTGGGAATAATTTACTTCACCTGTGGGACCTGGGTGATTATTTAAGGGTACAGGAAGACCTAATCCTACTGAAAAAAACTGAACGATGTATGTTCAGTTCAGTTCACCGATATATGCCTGGCTAAGGATTTACCAAGATGCTGCCAGAAACTGATATGGGGAGAGGTCCCAGTCTCTGCTAGCTCCATACCACTGCACTACTTAGCCACACTGAATGTCACTATTTTAGCAGATTTTTTTCCATTCTGCCCCTCCATCCCCTGCTCAAAGCAATGAAAGACATTAGAGAACTAGGCTGGCCCCTCCCTCTTACTTTACATTAATCCTTTAGACATTAAGGAGAGATGCTGTGATACCTGCTTCCAAGTCTTGCTGCCTTTTCATGCCCCACAGAGGGAAAATTAACACATAATAGTTAAAGAGAAGATGAGTTTTATCTCCATAGCCAGAACACTTTATTTACATCTTAATCTCCATTTTCTTGAGTATGTATGTGTAAATCTCACCTGTGCAAGCTCTAGAGATAGAAAAGCTGGAGAGAAAGAAGGGATCTAACATCAGAAAAGCAATGCTGCTTTAAAAAAGAAAAAAAAAAAAAGGAAATTAAACTCCAAAATATTCTTACTTTAAAATAAGAATTTCAGAGAAGAAAGAAATTCTACCACAAGAAACCTCCGATTTACAGACTGCCTGTTTACGCAGGCCAGTGTCTGACTATTTACCCTGGAAAACTTGTTACTTGCATAGTAATCAAGCCTGCGCTTACTACAGCTGTTGCAGAGTGAATGAACAATATTCTCAGCTAAACAATGAGGGGGTTCAGCCAACTCAGCCATCTGAAGGACCAAGCAGCAGAGACTATTTCAGGTCTGGGGAGGGAGGCTTAAAGCTGAATCCAACCATGCAGCTAAAATCAGGAAAGCCATAAAAAACCCAAGGGCTTGTCTGCATATGTAGCTGTTTCTTATTAGCTTAGTAAGGTTTACATGCTAAATTTACTAGGTTAGACT
Source organism: Falco punctatus (assembly GCF_963210335.1). NCBI lineage: Eukaryota > Metazoa > Chordata > Aves > Falconiformes > Falconidae > Falco > Falco punctatus. Next base: position 73,744,007 of record NC_137580.1, read on the forward strand.
GAATTTTCAAGTTAAACTGGTCATGCACAAGGCACAGTCTCTGGAATAAGCATGTCCACACTTGAATTGTTCAGGAATATCTTAACCCATTGGCAGTCCATAGGCATTATAGCTTCTTTAACCACGCAGTTCAGCTTCTGATTCAACTGCGAAATAACGGCTTTTAATATCCACTGGCAAAGCTATCCCAGCAAATTTCTCCTTGCATGGACACCGAGTGTTGGAGCGCAGTTATACAGTTCATTCCCTGCCACCAACAGAAAAAAAGTACAGCAGTAATCATACTTCTATTTGAGTAACTCTCCTATTGAGAGTCCTGCTGTCAGTTTTACTAGGCACACATTAAACTCCAAATAAATGCTGTTATGCTGGCAAAACCTGTAAGGTAGCACCCGATGTGAGGCTCTCTCTTTGAACCCAACTCACAAAAGGTGATAATGACCTTTCCTGTTAGTCTTATAGCCTCCGGGAAAGAAAGAACTTTGGGAATCTTTTGTTGCTAGATTTTGTTTTGTGTTTGGTTTTGCATTGTTTTGGGGAGAAGAGGAGGATTGTGGGTTTGGTTTAATTGCTTTTTTCTTGGGGTTTGGTTGGTTTGGGTTTTGAGCAGCTAATGCCAAAGTGAGAACACTATAATAAACTGTTTACTTTCTTGACAACATGTACATGGCAACTTCAAAAGATGACATTGACTTTGTTATTATGCTTGTGTGTGTAAAAGTAAATTATAAGAAAGTGTATTTTTTAACAAAAGAATGTTTCTCTTTAGAAACAATACAGAAGTTTTGTTTCACTGAGTTATTATAGTTAGAGCCCTGAACCCTGCTGCTTTTAGGTTGAAATGTTAAATATCTTACAATGCCACTTAAGAAAAATAAAACATTTGTGACTTGGGTGATGAAAACAGTGCAGAACAATCTAAAACATGCCCACAAATTGTTTACATCTTGTAAAGCACTGTAGACATTTGGATAGAGCAACAAAACCTCATTACTCAGAATTAGCAAGCTTCAGTGTATAATGAGAACAACAGAATGCCTATCCAAAAAAAAAAAAAAAAAAAAAGAGAAAAAAAATTACAAAGAAAAAAAAATGAACCCTCATTCTAATGTTCCCAAAAGGCATTCAGTTTTTATTTAAATACATAGCATAACTTTAGCCTATCCTCTTAAATTCTTCATTCAGATCCAAGCCTTCATAAATTCCTTTACCTTACTACTCAGTAGTACACGACAGATCATTATTAAATACTATTTTATACCAAAAATAAATGCCAATCAGGTAAACACATTTTATCAACAAATACACATTACATATAACTAAATAAAATTGTTGGTTATAAAGATTTTTTAGTGAGAGACACAATGAGCATGGAAATAGCCATACAATAGCCACAAGCTTCAAACAGAAGTTTAATGGCTAATTCTTCTGCATATTTCCCAAATGCTTTTGCTTACACAGAATGTAGTTATACTGTTCTGTATGCACATTTATGAGCATGAAAAAACACCCTTGTGCACGATGATCTTTGAAGAGAGAATATTTAAATTTTTAATTGGGGTTCTAGGGTTTTTTTTTGTTTGATTGTTTTTATGAAGTCAAATAAGATAAATCTTTTGACAAACAGCTGCAGTCTTGGACAACAAAATAAGAAGTTACCAGTGATAAACACATACCTCTGTTATGAATGATTTGGCTGTTGAGGGGTTCATTATAAGAATAGCCCGTCTCAGAGTATCCCGATAGCGGTTCAGTTCTTCTATTCGCATAGTGGCAAAGAGCCCTGTGATCATTTTATTGATGTTGTTTTCTACTTTCTGCAGTGCTACATCCATTCCCTGTTGAGACACTTTGTCCAAAAACTCTTGTATTCCACGGATATCTAGGAAAATCACAAGCCAAATAAGATTTTAATTGGTAAGTAGAAAAAAGACCCAAATAACTGTTCAATTCCTTTCACGGAAGTGTTTTGTTCAGTGCCAGGTATACCCCTGTGGGCTTTCACTTAATATTAATTGGATATCTTCCTGACCTATGTTCATGGCATTTCTTGAAATACTTAAACAGAGGAGAGAATAGCTATGTATCAGCTACTGTCCAAAAGAACCACTAGAAAACAAATGTAAAAACATTTCTAGCAACTTTCCTAATTTGGTCATTCAATCATCACACTTGTTCCTTATTTTTCTTAAAGCACTTTCACACTAAAATCCATAAAAAGCAGTGAAGCTATGACTGGAACACTATGCTTCTCTTGAGTGAAGGTTGTATGAGGGCAACAGAGGGAGAAAAAGGTAGGAAGCAAATAATTTCCTTTTGCAGGACTCAAAATTATGTTATCTACTGCAAGATTATGTAGCTTAATGTATCTAAGTCAAGCTTGAGCTGTTCACTTATCAGAAAGTCTTAATGTTGTTCTAAATTGCATAGCTATTTATTTCCTTCAAAACAAAGCACAAGCCAGATCTACAGTTGCAATGGTACTGCCTGCTTTCATCTGATATTGTTGCTACTGGCTGAATTTTAACAAGTTCTTCCGTAGGAAACTGCCCTAGTAGAGCTTTCTGACTCACTCTGAGTAAATCCTTTGTTAAATACTACTTGGAAAGGAAAAATTGATCAGCAAAGCAGTCACTCTGTTCACCACCTACCTTTTAACATCTTTAATGTTTTCTAAACAAAAAAGGCTGGGTAATCTCACATTGCGAAGCTACCTCAAGCCAATCCAAGCTTTTGAAAGGCCTTTTCCAGTACTGAATTCCACAAGAGTGAACAAAAAGCTCGTTTGATTTTTCCCCCTTCTTTTTTAAAGTGGTTTTATCTAAAACTTTAAGCTTAATATTTAAAATCATTTAATGACTTTGTAAGCCAGAGCAGGGTCTCCCGGACATCAGGAAAATCCCTCCAGTCTCAATGAGTCCTCACTGTCTGACCCTTACTCACCACTGCAGTTTCTCAATCTTTTTTCTGGAGCTAAGTCACCAGTTCCCTCATGAGACTTTTCTACCTGGCAGTCTCTTAGACCTTCTCTCCCAGAGGATGTTCAGCAGGACATCCTTCTTTCCCTGCTGGCACACCAGCCTCCTGCACACTCATCTGATCTCATTTAGAGGATCAAGACAAGACCTTAGAGACAACAAAACAGACACTAGTGATGGAAAAGGAAAACAAAGGAGAAAGGAAATAAGGAAACTATTAACTCAACAGAAAAAGGAATTTCTGAAGAAATGTTTATTTGAAAATAATTGTTCCTCAGGTTTAGGAGGGAATTTGTGGTCAAAACCCACAAAAAATATTTCTCTCATTAAAATACTAAATCTGGTCTGCCCTAGGTGGGTGGTGCTCAATCCCATTCATGGGGGATTGCAGTTCCTGCTGTGCTTCACTCCTACACCTCTGGTGCTCTGTTAGTTCCTTGTCCTGATCACTCGTTTTCCAGGGGAATGGTCAGACCTGAGGCCAAAGACTGATCATGCATCGGTCTTCAGGGAACATCTTATATTTGAGAAAGCTTCCAATTAGATTTTCACAACTGCTTGGCTACTCTGAGATCTTTCATCACCACCTATCATCTTCCCCTACTCCCTGCCCTTCCTATGCAGAAGGAGGTGGGAAAGGTTGGAGGTGGGGTGTGTGGGGGAAGGCTTTAGGTAATCCTAGCATGGGATGAGTAAATATGGGATGAAAAATCTCAAAAGCATTCATATACTGCAAACACCTTAGATACAGTTTGCATGTGATGCAAGAAGCCAGGAAAAGGCTGGAAAACCAGACTGAAAGCAGACTGGAGGGATGCCTGAGCATGACAGACTAAATTCTAGAGATGTTACATGGACAGCCATAAACTACCAGGAAAGGGCTCTTGGCTGGCCCTTAGGATGGTCTGTTTTGCAAATGGTGCAAGTGACACCATGCTGGCAACATTGTGCTAACAGCTCAGGGTAACCCCAAGGCAAACCACAGAACGTAGTGGAGAAAGGAACTGTTGTTCACTTATTCAGGATTGCAGTATTTGCCTTTTCATAGGGGTACACTGGCAAGTGATGGCTTTTAGAGCAACTGAAATTCATTTTAAGACCAGAGGAAATAATGAAAATAACTTCTTTTGAGAAAAATATTGTGAGGAAGTCTTCTAAAATCTGCTCCCCCCCCCCCCCCCCCCCAACTGCCTAGACACCAGCACCTTCTGCTAGCCATCAAGAAAGCAGTGCTACCAGCACTCAGATGTGGTTAGTCCTGCAAACATGAGGCTAACATGGCCAGAGGTCCACGCTGCAGGGGGAGAATTATGTGACTCCCCTTCAGCGAAACATCAGCAACATGACAGAGAAACCTGTGTGATACACCCTTGAAAATATTGTGGAAATTTCACACGTGGATTTAATATGGGAACTATGATGGTGAAAGTGCAGGATCAATGCAACTAAGGTGTGGCTGGTAACCGTGGCAGAGGAACGCTACTCAGCCCCAAGGGAGCCTAGCAGGAATACTCCAGCATCTAGACCTAATGGGACTTCAGGGAAGAGATGGAAATACCTGAGCTAGAAGTCTTTGTGTTGACTTCGCGGGAAAAACTATCAGAACTATAACTCAAGTTTTCCTCTTTTCCAAGCCAAGTGAATACTCTTCTTACTGAGCTATAATTTCAGAGTTCTGGGGGGCTCAACATACTCTGAAGTTTAGAGGTTCTGACAAACACAGGTGATCTTGATGCTCGACTTCAGGTTATGGCAAAATAAGCTATCTAAGAAGTTCTGAGTTTTACAGAAGTCCAGCAGCCCTATCAAGAAGATCTGAGGCTTAGACATTCACACCTTGATCTGCTTATTGTTGGCCACAAACAGCTGCATATGGAAATCAAAATTCAGTCTTTACATTAGAAAAAAAGCTCTGCCTGTCTTCCCCAGCAAAAATGTACTAATTAGAGAGTATTAGAGATAGCCATCTTCCTCCAGCACCAGATTACCAAAATACTTCAAATTACAACGGTTTACAATCAAACAGTCCATGAAAATAATTCAGCAGGGTTAGTCTTGGAAGTTGGACAATCAGCAAGTTGGGTCTCTTGTCTAGAGCTCTAAAATACCATGAATTGGAATGAAATATTATTTTAGGCATTTAGGCTATTTCAGGCATTCAGCACTGCAACCCCATTCTTCAGACACTGCTGAAATACCAGCACAACTAAACACTTGAAGAATAGTTTAAACATGAATAAAATACATGCTTACCCTAAAAATAAACTTCCATAAGAGAATCAGATACTAATTACAGCTTCTATTTAATATCTAAATCAGGAAAATTAAATTCAATCTAATCAGAGATGTCAGAATTATTTTTTTTTGGCATTTTAAATATCAATTTAAGAAGCAACAAGATTACTTGAACTGCTACAAATACATCTAGTTTTATGCAAATAATAAAATAACTACTTTCCACTTTAACCCCTTCATTCTAAAGTTCCTGATGCTCACCCGCTCTGAGTTAGTCAACGTCCAGACAAATGAAATAAAAACTGAAGAAAACTGCCCAGCTGGAGTCAAAATTATTGAAGTACAAGGAACACATGAAGATAGGATCTAGATACACTATCAATATAGGGGGAACACTATCAATCAAGGGGAAAAGGTACTTAGGCTATAAGAACCCTTTAAAGTTCCATAGCATAAATCCATATATTCTTCTCCAACACCAGAAGAGGGTAAGCAGGAACCACCAAACAAAGTTTTATTTGTCCTTTCAAAACAAGAATGTAATCTCCCTTGACCTGAATTTATAAACACACTGGAGTTATTAGCCGATATTCTGTATAATCTGTGTTGTCCCAGAAGCCAGATTATGGGATCAAATGGCTTTGTTTGCCATGAATATCCGCAAATGTAAACAACGAAACAATTATCTTGAATCTTCACCAAATGAAGGGACAAAAGGCACAGAGGTCCAGTATTATTCTACAGTTCTACATTTATTAGGTGACCGTACCAACAGTATCGTATCTATGTGATACACTTTTGGAAGAACAGCATGATTCTAACGGAAAAGATACCAAAGCAGGATTCATAAAACTTCTTTACTAATTCTGCCTTTGGCATTGATACAACAAAAAGCTGTGGGCAGGAAATAAATACAGACTTTGCTTATACCTCAGTTTACCCAGTAGAAGAATGGAGGCATTGGTGATGCTCACCTGCTGCTATGAAACAGCAGAGAGCACATAAAAAACCCCTGCTATTTAAATGCTATTTAAATAATGATGGTGCTTCCAATATTTCAGCAGCAAGTCACTAGCAATGATCATATTCAAAGCATATGCCAAAGAACAGATGCTGCCACTGAATGGGCAGCATTATCTTTCCTGCGTGGATTGTCTCAAAGTGGCACATATCCACACTGCACTCTGGAATAATCTTTCTAATACGTAAACTCCTTCTGCAGAAAAATCTGGCAAGCAACCTGTGGTACAGATGGCTCTGCTGCGGAGACACAGGACTGTTCATGTCTGGAACACAGGTGTTTCTTGCCCTGAATTTGCTAGCCAACCTGTTGCCCAGCCGGAAGACGCATTTCTATTTTTAATTTAAATCAGATGAGTTACAGCAATTTCCAGAAATGCAGAAGAGCTGCCCATTATCACCAATATTAATTATCCTCCTTACTGATAAAAGCCAAAGTTACCACATAGAGACAAACCAATGCAAGAGCCAAAGCTGCTATCTCCTCTCCTGACTCCGTGTCACTATTAGTTAGCATTACATTTTCTGTTTTTTCACCGTATAGCCATCACTTCCACTCTACACATTCATGCACAAGAACATAGAATCATTCTGCAGTCAAATACTCTGCATCAGATGTAGGGTTAAGCCAGGCTGGAAATTTAAAAGAGATATTACCAAACATTCTCTTTTCACCAAACTTGTAGCTGATTTAAGATATTGTGAAGTCAGCTTGGAAAGTCTAATAAACAAAGAGGAAGGCAAGCAAAATTTATCAAGGACTCTTGGAAATTACCTTCCCTGTCTACCCATACATAACCATGCCACCACAAGGCAGACATCCATAGGAAGGTCTTATGCTCTGCACTGCTGGTGCACAGAAGGTCCAGCACTGGACACACTAGACTAGCTGCAGCTACAGCTAAATTTTATGTGTAGAGCATCCTGCATGGGCAACCGCAAGGCCCATGGCCTCCTAAACTCTGAGGATCTGCCTGATTATATTCAAATGGAGTTAACTCAGCGTAACACCACTCATGACAAGATCTGAATTCAGGTGCCAGCCTTACCACAGACTTGTTGTCACTGAGTCAGTTACTACGGACCTGTCCTAAGAAAGAACTTAGAAAATAAAGTATAAGTCAAATCAAGTGCAAGCACCTAAACTCACATTGTCTTTTCATTGAATAATATTTTTGATACTGGAGAAACTGCAACAAACAGGTATCTTACATGGTGTTACAGAGCATGCTCAGTGCAGAGTTAAGCGCACTTCACAGACTACAGCTCCTATATCTAAATCACCTTAAATGACCAGCCTGGCAGGAGCACAGTCAGACCTCACCTAACACAAACAATAGCACTATTTAATGGAAAGCTCAGTTGTTCTGTGGCAGAAAATGTGCCCAGCCAGGTGACAGGGAAAAGAAGTCAGTATTTTCAGAAGATCAGGAGGATTTAAAATCTGTGGCTTTCCTTGTCACCAGATATAGAAGAAACTGTCTTTGCTCTCTTTTCATTGAGGTCTCTACACTGTATATAAGAAGATCCCTGACTTCCATGTCTTGATTTTAAGACAAAAAATAAAACATGGTTCTTCCACAAGGTATTATTTTAGTCACTGGATCAGATGTTCCTCTCACTTCTTTGCTCTCTCTGGCCCTGTGTCACTTCCCTTTGCTATCTCTGTTCCAATGCAGAAGGACAATTTCAGAGGGAGCAAATCTCCTACTCCATCTTGGGGAAAGCTTAATGATCAGGACATTGTAGAAGAAAATACACCAGGGTTCAGGCATCTTATATAGGAAAACCAGTATGTATATGCAGTGGAGATTTTATAAAATCAGGACATTGTAGAAGAAAATACGCCAGGGTTCAGGCATCTCATATAGGAAAACCAGTATGTATATGCAGTGAAGATTTTATAAGCTGTACAAAATGAACAAAAAGTATAAACAACTCACATGCTAAGTACTTCTTATACCCTTATTATAAATGAGAAATCTACAAGTTAGAAGTAGATGTAAAGTTCCTAAAAAAATTTCAGATCACACTATGACCAGGAGAAAAGAAAGATGGCACTATTCACCAACAGTAATTAATCTATCCACCTCCATCAGTGTATTTCATCTAAATTACATGGTGCTCACTTAGTACTTTGGTTATTTCAAAACGGGTTTACAGTCATTAGCTCATCCTCCTTCTCATACCATTTTAGATCTGAGAACATTTTCCTCACAGTATCCAGATGATAAATACCAACTGATTCAGCTGTGGCAGCAAAGGTGAATGCGCCCGACATAAATATTCACTGGCTGATTTACACAAAAGACTACTTTATTTGTACAGTTGATGAGAAAAGCCTTTGTATAATAAATGACACTGTTCAAATTCTTAGCAAGAAAGCTTTATAAGACTAGCACAGTGATTCTTCCTTACACAATGATGGCTGAAATGACAGCAACTATTAATTATGGAAATGCACTGTACAGAAGGGGGATGCGCAGCTCCAGCTGAACTATGATGGTGCCACTGCTCCGCTTAAAGCCTTGAGCAGTGTTCACATTCCTGTGCATGTGCTGATATTTATTAACATGGTTAAGATCTAGACTGAGGAAAACAACAGTTTGGCATAATCATTCAAAACCAGTCCATACTACTTTCACAGGAGTGGGATTCCCTCTTATTAGTTAGCTTATATGTAGTTCAATGAACCTCCAAAGTAAAACAGACTAATAATACTAAAAAAATTCTACATAGCTTCTTCATATTAGTGTTTAGGAACCGAGAGTGAGCAGCTATTAGAACTAGTTTAACTATCTAGCTTCAGAGAATATAGTAGCAGTAAATTCAGGATCACATGTTTAATTACATATGAAATCTCATTTATATTATCAAAAGTTCTGGAACCTAACATGTGGGGATAACATTTCTTTGGGAAACTGAAAATTTGTAAATGGTAAGAATGATCAGTTTTTCCTCCCTTGCTTGCAATTTTCTGATACTTCACACATGCAAAAGGACAACAAATTTTCTCAAATTTCATAAAATGATCCAGCTGAGAAAAGGGAAGAAAAATATATTTATATATTCTTTTATTTTTTGAAGATATTTAGAATTCCAACTGTAATAAAAACAAGCTCAATTTTATTGAGATGAATCTATTATGGTACTACTGAAACGCCTATGTAATTCTTATTTTAAAGGATCATCCAAATGCCATTTACATCAATTACTTTCTAGTTTGTCCTATATCAAAATTATTAGAGATTATACTTCAAATAAGTCAATATAGATAGTCTCAAACAGCTGAATCAATGTTGGGGGAGAGATACTAACTTTTACAGTTCTTAAATCCTACAAAACATAAGTTTCCAACATTACTGGTGATTGACACATGATTTTTCCTTTGAGTTTCTCAGTTTTTTAACTGGAATGAAAGAAAGAAAGGAAAAAGCAAAGGATAAAAAAGATAAATAAAATTGAAGCTAGAGCTAATCCTTAAGAGCACCAGCTGCTACCTGAGCTTCTCAAAAATGACAAGGGAATCAGATTGTGATCACCCATCACTGTGGAGGCTGACAAGGTAATATACTCTATAATCACATACTTTTGAAAGTGTAACCTGCTTTCTAACTCTTCGTTCAATTTCTTTTTTTTTACTATAGTTTGTATTAGAGACTTCCAAAAGACAGGAGTTGCCTTTGAGTAAAACAACCTTTTACAAAGAAATAAAAATTTCCTTGCCTGGTGCCTCCAAAGATTATAATGGCTTAGACCCTACTGCTGTTTTTGTGCCAAACTTCAAAAATTATACTTAAATCCAATACAACTGTACAGCACAGATGTATACCTCTGTCTATACCTATATTTAATAGCAAGTGAACTACACTTCGTGTCTATGATCCACCAACTCTCCCTGTTGGTTTTCATAAGCATGAGGAACCAAGCATCCCCTTCCAAGGAGGGGGTAAGGAATAGCATTCTGGTAATAAACCAAGTGTGACTATGTGTGTGATAACCTTACTGCAGAGAAATTGTTATCTGATTGTGCATCAATCTGCTCCTTAATAATTTTCTCAGTTGATAAAAAGTTTATACTATAGAAACAGGAATATTTTATGAGTGGACTGTGCTGTGAACAAAAGCTATAACAGTGACGCTGATAAGCTAAGATTTAGAAATACTGTAATAAATATTTTCTAGCTTTTTTCTGAATCATTACTTCCTCTTTTTCTTGATTGGCTAAAACTCTTAGAAAAGTTCTCTTTTCAATTTATGATAACAGCTGACTTTTCTGATGTTACTGTGCCTAACTCATGCCTTTTTTCCAACGGCAGTATGATTTATTCAACATGCAAAGTACTTTGTTCAATAGTTTCCTCATGTGGTAACAGTTCATTTATTTAGCTGCCAAAATGCCAGTTTACAAAGTCAATTTTAGTATTTCTGAGAAGTTATTAAAACAGTGTGTCGAGAATTGAAAAAACTTCACAAATGGTAGTAGAGATTAGTATACAGTTCAGATATTCAAATACTGTTAAAATAAGTCACTTTTCCTCTGATGCTTGCAGACTGTGTACATATATGAGAAACCTCATGCCTCTGCAAAACCTTGAGATAACATCTCATTTACAGCTATCACCCATTACACAGATACTAGGAGAACATTTAGAGTTTTATTTTGACCTCAGCACTGAAATTCTAGATATAATAAAATATTTGGTGTTCCTTCCTTACTAATACAACTCAGACGGCTGTGAGCGCAAGCCTTCAAATACTTTATACATTCCATCCTTAAAGACAACAAACATGAGAGAATGAGAAACCATCTCTTACCTTCCTACATATTCACTTACAGTTCCTGGAATGCATTTCGCCAACTATTATGTGTTTGAAAAGCAAAAGCACGGCCATTGTTCCACTAGAGACATTTTATAGAATAGTTCAGTTATCTCAGAAGTTGAATAATTTTAAGGTCAACCAAATTATATATTCAATTTCTGGTGGCAATGTCAACCAGAAAAAGCAAGTTGTTAACAAAAGTTCTCACAAACAGATGCTAACTTGCCATATAATTGACACATTAAAGTTACACAGATGAGAAATACATGTTCCTTTCCTTATCAGGATGACATAATAAATACTAAAGGAAAAAAAAAGTTCAATAATAAGCTTGAATTAATTATATGTTTATTGAGGCACAGTGAAGTAAATGAGTATGGGAAGCTGGCAAAGAGCCAGATGAGTAATAAACAGTTTTAGGACTGTCTGGAGACAGGCTTGAGAATATTATAATCATCAGGCAGCTGAAAACAGCCTCAGGGTAATTATAAGCATTTGCAATCTATTAAAGGGAGCATGATTCTTTTATGAATCTATATTAAACTTGCATTAAAACTTTAAATGATTTGAAAATGTTATGGTTTCAAACACATCTTTGTCACCGGTCATCATATATTTATTTCTGGAAAATGTGCGTGCAGGAAAGTGTCAATGGAATTACTTTGTTTAAAGGAGATAGCAGGAATCCAAGGTCCATACGCACAGGTGGGCATTATCTCAGAATATTACCCCTCTTACAATACAGGAGGTAGCCTCTCTGCAAGGAGCTCAGCCTTTTGAGTTCCAGGTATAATCCCGTTTTTCCCAGGATCTTTAAAGAATAGTATTCCAATCTTATTGCATTACACACTATTTGAAAACAACCGCCTTCCTGGGGCAGGAATGGGGAAAACGCTCTCTTCATATTTTCACAGACCTCTCAGACTGGAATCCTCAGTAATACAGATCTCACTGCTTTCCTCATTGAGATTGTATTTTATATTTGTCTCTTTCTCCAAAATCCTCCCTCGGGCTGAGCCTGCGACATCTTTCTACTGATGTGACCAGGTACCTCGCACCACTGCCTTCATTCTTTCCAGGTGCACAAATTATCTGAAACCCCAGCATATGCTGAGGAACAAGAAGGGAGATCCATGAGGATGTTTCTGTAAGACAGATTCCCTTCTAAAGTCTTTCCTACTGTTAATCTCCTCCCCTTTCAGCAGAGTTTTCAATTACTTCTTCAACCTCCATTTGCAATGAGAATGCCTTCTTTAGCTTCACAGAGCAAATTCCCTTCATAGCCTTAATGCTTGTTTTGTTTCTTTTCTTTACAAAAGTTAAAATAAAATTACCACCTAAAGGAATGGTAAGTACCCATTGCCAAATATAAGTAGTATTAGTAGGAAGGTGAAAAAACTGTAAGCAAAAATATCTTAGTTCTGGAATTGGTAAATACCACAAATGAACAGTGATGTTTGCGTATCAAAGGCACGCTGGGTTGAAAAACAAAATGTTAGGTCAGAAATTTGGACAGAGAAATGGGGTTTCTTAACCTTTTTTTTTCTAATATAAAATGCAGAAGGGTTTTAAAATATTACTGCCACCACTATGAAAAAAAAAAAAAAGAAATAAGACAAAATTCATTCTCCAGAAACAATCTTATTTTCCTAGCCTTTCTAGATGAAGTGCAGAATCTATCTGCTTAGGTACTAACAAAACATTAAAAATAAATATTTTCAAACAGCTAGACTTTCTTGCTTTCATCTTAGAAATGGAGATACCTACACTGTACATTGCACAAAATCCACAATAATGTTTTTGCAATGATTGACTGATTTCTTCATAAAGAATTTACTACAACAGAAAAGTATCTATGTATTCCTGGAAAATACAGTGAACTGTAAGCTGCCTGAAGAGTAAGACATGAATTACAAAAGCTTGCCCCTTGGTACACTACAGAGATAAAACCCAGCAATATGCTGGGATTCTAGGTCAATTACTCTGCTTATACAGCCTGGCCTCACACACTCAGATCTCAAATGACTATTTCATTTGTTTTCCTCGGTGACTGAATGTGTAAGGGTCTTTTTCATGTTACTGTTTGGGGACTGGCCGTTGTCAGATGCCAGTCTGTGGGCTAGGAAGGATTTGCTGTTTCAAATCGCATTTTGCTTGCTTTGAACTTGAAATCATAAAGTAAAGATGTAATAACTTGGCAAAGCTTGCTGGAAACATTTACAGATGTCACTGGCTCTTTTTATAAATCTAAACTTTGCAGTTTCCAAAGGTGTAAGTTATACATTTATAGTATCCAGTCTGAAAATGTCTTCACTGAAAAGGGTGCTTAAGGTCCTAAGGAAGAGTTCAGAGACTTACTGGAGGAACTGCCCAGTCTCTACACTAGCTTGTAAGGAGGTGCACAACTATCCTCTGCAGCAGAGTGATCCTATGGTTTGAGCTGAGCAGTCAAAAATGTAAACAGCAGGAGCAGATTGGGCTGCTTAAATGAAGTAAATTTGGCTTGTACTTACTGCGTGGATAGTAATTTTAATAGCAGGTTGAGAAAGGCATCAGTCTACTGCATAATTTCACTGCATTTCATGCCGCCTACTCTTTAACTCTGCAAGAAGACTACCCTTAATGGCATTTGAAGAAGTGTAGAATTGTCCTTGAACGCTTTTAATATGCTCATATGAAATTTTCTTAAACAAAATCAGATTTCATGTGCCAGGTAGGCCTTTATCTTATTTTACCTCAAGGAACATAAGACACTGAATACAAGCAGACTGACTACACTATTTCCACTGGAATTTTGATCTAGATCATCCCAGCAGAGAACAAGGATGGTGAAAAAGATGATGACTCATCTCATTCTGATTTTCACAAATTCATCTGAATACACTAAATGTGAAAATACAATTGTGGTAATGAAATCCAAACAAACATTACCTAAGTCTGCTCAAGTCGAAATGTTCCCTTTTCTCATCTCCTCACTCATTAATTGTTACTGTGTGTTAGCTTCACATTATTTATTGGCAAGGCTCCACCACTGACAAAAGACTATGGCTTTACTATAATCTCTCACTAGTTACTCAGCTTTAACTAAGTTGACAGCAGCAAAATACTTTTTTGATTATTAACAAGGTGTCTTTTATTTGGTATTCAAATAACCAGCCTACTTACAATTTCACTTGGAAAAAACTCATCAGTTAAAAACTTAGGTGTCAATTATTTCAGAAATACATTTCTAACTCACTTCTTCAACACCCAGCTGGTTATGACTTAATGAAAGAATTGTTTCCTTTAAAGACTTTGACTGTCTTTGTTTGTAAAAAAACTTTAAGCAGACTTGAATCTTCTAGCATCTAGATAGAAGAAGTGTTGAAATTTTAAAACTGAATATAGTTGTCTACTTCTATTCAAAAAAGAATTTGGGAGTTTTGAAATACAGTAACATCGGGGAGATAACTCTCAGCCCTGCAGAAAGACACATTTCCAGTAATAAACAATAGTCTAACTCTCTGATAATGAAAAGGAATCTATGATAGACTGCAAGATAATAATCGAAAGCAATCCAATCCATAGGACTGAAAACCTACGCTATTGATAAATTGACACATAAATGGTTGCAGCCTCTTTTAAAGGTGCAAGGGATCTGGTTTAGCACAGTATTTACTTTTGATGTGAGCCCCATTTTACTATAGGAAAATTTATTTTAAATATGAAAGGCACGTTTTCATTCATAGAGTGAAAGTATTGGAAATAATTTCAGTAATACAACTCAAATATTTTGTAAAATGTTAAATTAAATCACTATACAAAATTTTTCAGAAAGGAAAGTGTTGGTGTTCTGCTGGTTGCTGGAACCATTCAAACAGCATTTTCATATTTTCTAACTTACAAAAAGATGGCAACAATGGGAAAAGAAAAAAGAAAAAAAAAAGGATTAACACATACTAGAATCTATATCCCCATTACTTCTCAAGTGCCATTTACACTATGGAGACATCACTTAATGTTATGACACACACCTTGAGAAGGAAAGATCACTACATACAAAAAGCCTCACCGGGGCAAGAAATTGCTGTTTGCACAAGTGCCAGTTCTGCAGAGGACAGTGCAAAACATATCAATAATCTCTTCCTAATATGAATTTAATTCTAATACAAGTGTTGCTCTCCCACCTACTTTAATGTTTAATACTAAATGTTACATTGAAATGTCTAATATTAAACTGCTGCAAGCAGTTAAACTGAGCAAAACTTCCAACCAGAATTTGATTTTAGGTCTGTATGAGCTGAGAAAGGCAGTAGGTCCCACACTGCAGCAGACCCTCTCAGGCAAGCTGAGGAATGAGTGGGATATTTTGGAGGGATTTTCAACCACCCTTAGCTGCACTGACACAACAACGGGATTGTTTACCCCTGGACTTCCACCCCATTTCTGCATGCCCAGTCTTGATTTCTTTCTAAAATAGGCACAGAAGCAAAGGGTAATCTGGGATTCTTGGGCCAACGTTCTTTTACAAAACCCAAACCAATGTCGTGTTTTTTGATTTTTATTTTTTAAAGTATTTCACGTCTATACACCCATCTATATGAACAGCTTTCCCAAACATCACAGAATCATAGAATTAGAATCTGGTGGGAGTTCAGGACATGGTATAGTCCAGCTTCCTGCTCAAAGCAGGATGAATACTGGATTCAAACTTCTCCACGCTACAGTCCATTAACAAGTAATTACAGCTCCCCTTTTCATGCCCTGAATTTCTCCATACCTCCCCCTCTGTGCAAGCCCTCCTATGGCTAATACAGAACCTGGGAAGAGAAAACGTGCACTGCTAACATACTGGAAATGCTTTGAGTATATCAATAAAATAGCAGGAAAAGGGGGAAAAGCAACATAGTTTGTTAAGATTTATAATAAGCTCCTGGCAAGATTGCTCTCTAGGGACTGATAAGAAAATAATGTCATCGTAGGTACTAGGAAAACTACTGCTATAGACCAAAAGCTGACTAGAAGAATTAAGAACAGACAAAATGTGTCAAGCCTAATGATTTCCCCTGAAACAGGGTAGGGAGGAATTAGAGAGGCATTCTGGTATGAGCAAGAAGAGAGACAGAGAACAACTCCTAGGGTAATGGAAATAACAAGAGAGGCCTCAGGTTACAGTTGGTGATCTGAAACGTCTGTTCTCTTGTTCCTTATTAAAGGTGGAAGAGGAGATAGTAAATGAAATCAGAAATATAAAGTTTTATAAACAAAATGTAGGAAGCAAAAAGAATATAGAAACTGCTTGCTGCCCTAGGATGGCTGTTGAAATCAAGGATTTAGCACAATTCATAGAAACATACCTTTGCATAGGCAATAGCCCTATCCAGAGTTGCAGATTAACTGAAAACTCAGGCTGCATTTAAAACCTTTCTACTCATGATATTAGTTCCAAACTATGCACATATACAAAAAACACCACCACAAAACCCCTAAAAACCCACAACCCCATCCCCCCCAAACCACCTAAAGCACACAAATGGTTAATAAAGGAACAGATTGTTCAATATGTACTAAATGTTGAAGAAAAATTTTGCACTTTCCCCTGATGTATATGATAGCAATCACTGATCAGAGTCAGATTAGCAATCGATTTTGGCCAGTATGGCATTACTTGTAGACTACTGAAGCCAGAACACCGTAGAGGATGGTAGAAAGACTTAATATTTGCCAAATGTCACATCTTGGGATGACATGTCACTGAATGAGTTACAAGTCTGAAACTTATTCCTTGTAGGCAGACATCTGTGTTACATAAGTCACACCATAATCAGATTCCTACCCACAAATCAAGAACAAAATGACATAGTGTCTGAACTACGTTCTCAAATTAAACAATGAAACTTGCATAATTTAAAACTAGTATGTATGAATATATTTATTCAAAACCATTAATTATAAAATTGGTTCAAGGTTTTTAAACTCAAAAATACATGCAAGAGGATATCTTTTAGCTAGCAAGATTATGATCTTCTTCAGAGGTACATTGCTACTTAAATGCACAAACTCATAAACCATGAACAAATATACTCTTTGCTGCAAGCTTTTTGGATGGTTTTTGTGTGTGTGTTTTCCTTATCCTATGGCTGGTGCTTTTAGGTGCTTCTCTGTTATAAATAGGAATTCTATTCATCATTTTCTATTGTTCTAATTTAAGAATTTATTATGTAGCTGGGGAACAAAAAAATCAATAACACCTGACCTGAATGCACCAGATATTATGCACAGTGAATCGCTGAAGTGAGCATTTTTCCTTAACTTTGAAAATAAGTTTTAAAATGTTCATCCAAACCAGTCATGATTACTTCTGAATAATGGATGCATCTGAAAAAAACAGGTCTGGTTTCAAAGCAATTTTCCATAGGAAAAAGATCATAAAATCAGTTAGATAATGCACCTGTACTAGGGAAAACTATCCAGCTCCCCTCTCAGCCATAGAAAATATCTGTTCTGAACTCAGCTGAGTCACCAAGTTGGATGGCGCAGTCTTGTGATGCTGCCATCTGTGTCGCACTTACTCTAGCACACAATCATCAATTCAGCACCTTTCAGGAACACCAAATGAACTCAATAGAAGGAACACTGTCTTCTACAGGCTCTCCTCCTCAAGTTATTCTTTTTACAGAAGTTATCTTTAAAAGTTTTACATTTATGAAGAGAAGCTCAATTCTTGCCAAGGCCTCTGACCTACATTCACCACTGCTTCAGCTTCTGGCCATCAAATATATGCCAACAAAGAAGAGAGATTCACCACGCAATAAACAGTTCTACAGAATGCAAAATCTTACATGTTGCTGCTTGAATTGTCATCTTATATTTCTAAAGTCCAAAAAACAAGAGAGCTTGCTCAAAACTTTTATGCTTCATAAACACTGGCAGAATAGAAAGCCAGAAGAGTTGTCCATTTATCAGCTAACTCAAAGAAATTATCAAATAAACCTGTAAACATTGATGGATTTTAGAAATAGATTTCTCTGAGGTGCTGTGAAATGCTGACAGAACCATAAATGTTCATAAGCAAAACGTAACTTATTGGAAGACTAGAAAAATGTAACGTGACTGCTTTCAACAGAATTACAGATTTAACAAAATTACCCTGCTAAATACATACTTACCGTAGTCGTTATCATAAAAAATAATGAATTTCTGCCAGGCATATTCTGTGACCACCCTCAAGATGACATCGTTTAAGTAGACAGGGGGGCGGACAGAGAGCGTGTAGTCATCATTGCGGTTGCTCCTGGTGAGCCCACAGCCGCTCCTCGGTGTTCCTGCTGTTGAGCGCTGGATGAAGAGGTGAGGGATGTGCATGGCATCTGCCAGTGACTGCAGGGATCCTGCTGACGTGCAGCCAATGGAGCTGACAAGGGCCAGGATGCCTTGGTTCATCAGGTCACAGGCTGTAAGACAACACAGGGATATTCAAGATGAGAGGGGTTCAGCCCATAGGGCCTATTTTGCTGTTGAAATGCAGACACTGGTATTTGGAACACAACAGGTTCAATCAAGTAAAACACAGAGAAAAATTTGCACACTGAGTGGTTTAGACTTGAAATTCATTAAAATAATGCGGTTTCTCTATTCACGTTGTGCTGTCTTGTGGTGAAAGCTGGAAGACTGCCCTGTGCACCTTGCCCAGAGAGGAATTACCCCTTGAAAATGACACCCACCCCTGGGCCTTCTGAGGAACTTTAAGAACTGATTCCAACTACCAGATTAACATGATCACCTAAGGAGATAAACACTATTCAACGTCTAGCACAACGGCTCCATTGATAGGATCATTTCATTTTACAGAGAAAAACTGAAGAAATAATAGCTCAGGCTTGCCATCAACTTTTGAAGACAATGTATATGTATATGATTACACACATTAACTTGCCCAAGCAAAAAAATGAGTTGCTTTTGGATTTTAAGACATATATGCAATAATCTTACGTAACTTTTTTTTTTTTTTTTTACCATGAAAAAGGTAGTCATAAGTAGCAAAATATTTTCAAAATTCAGCGAACAGTGTATACACATTTACTTTTATGGCTTCTTTAAGGAAGGCACGGAGTTGTTTATGCAAAAAGTAACATCTTGTAACTAATGGTCCTGTTAATGAGAGCTGTGTTACAGCAGACAGTCTGAAGTATACCACCAATGACATCCACATTAATACTAAAGGTGTTTATAATGATTAATGTTAATGCAATCAATAAATATCAAAGGAATTAATAATGATTAGGTCTGTAATTTTGAAGGATTTCCATGTGAAATAAAGCAGAGTCAAGTGTTTATATTAGGTTTCTAACAGACTTGAGAGGTTGAATGAAGAGACAACATGGGTTTTTAGCATAATCCCCAGAGCACATCCAAGGCTAAATTTTTAAATACTCCATTTGCCACTGGCAAAGCTACATGTGCAGTTAACCTGCACTTACACACATACATTAGGTAATGGAATGGTAAAGAGTAATATGTATTCACATATGAATAGCTAATGCTAAACTGTGCAATTACTTATTTTGCAGGAATATTCTGTACACAAAACAGGTGCAGGTAAAACCAAGAAACACACATGTGAAAATATATTCCCCTAAAAATACAAAAACATATTTTAACACCAGACCTGTTGTCTCATATCATATGGCTCTTACTCACAGTAAGTAATGTTTTACTTCACAAACATTTATCGATCTCAATGGGACTGTTTACAGTGTGAGGAATAGAGTTCCACATTCAGGCCCATGTGGAGACTGACTTTGTAGCAAAGGACAGCACCAGAGGTCAGGAATGCAGAGAACCACCTTCTAAAGCCAGTGCATTACTTTTATTAAAATATGGATATCTGGAACATGCCACGATTCCCAAGGCATGCTTATCCTACTGAGACTCCGTCCAATGGGAACATTTCTGACTATGTTTATGCAGATACCTATGGGAGGGCAAGTGTTCCCACAGAGAGGTTTCAAAGTCTTTTGGCTTATGATAAAATGTTCCCTCTGTATATGTTCTGAATATAGCTCAGCTTTTGGGCCAGCTTCTGGGCTTCAGGTTAAAAGTAACACATTTTCAATAACCATAACTATCCTTTTTCAGAAAGGTACCAAATATCATTGGTAACTAGACAAAAAAATTATCAGTATTGCACAAGTTTCGAATATTCAGAACATTTCAAAACAATCTTACTAGCTATTATTCTTTTATGCTGGTTGTTACATTCTTCAGCATCACTTTCAACAAAGATAAAGGGCTTGTCAAGTTATCTTTTTTAGGGATATGCTGAATCTCTTTCTTGATATATCATTCTCCTGCACCAAGTACTGCAATATCTAGGTTGCATATCCCAGTGAGATACTACAGCTTGAGAAACAATTTTTATTCAAATATTGATCTACCCATCAATAAATACCTGTAGCTATCTATATGTCAATAGATAACTTCATAGCTAGATAGCGATAGACAAATAAAATTGATGTTAGATTTTGCAAAAGCCTGCTTTTGATTCAGCAAAAATTTAAGTCTACATGGTCCTGATGCCACCTGTTCAAATAAAATTTGTAGTGTGACCCTCCAGTTTCTTAAATGAGACTTCTAAAAATATAGCAGAGTAGAACTGCATTACAAAAATTGCTTGAAAATGTCTAAATTTCCAGGCACACTTACAGACTGAGAATAACTACTATACTCCCAATAATGTTATGAAGTAGGGAACACGCTTTTGTGAAAATTGTTACTGAAACATGAAGGCGAAGAAAACAGCACGGTACATTTAGCTCCACAGGGACGAATGTTAATACTGGCAAACAAACTGATTAAAGGATTAAAATCTTCCCTCTTGACACTGCACCGCATTTGTTACAATAGCCTCAGGACTGAAGTTGCCTGTGTGGTTCTTTCTTCCATGATATGCTTATGAGAATCCTGTGTGCTGGACTGGGGCAATATGGACTTAATTATGCTCACAAATAGACCTTATTCCTGTACACTTAGAGACTACTTAACATACAGAGAGTTAGCTCCTGAGTAAAGGGCTGTTATCTCAGAGGCAGGTTTTTCTAGAAGATGAGTGCATAAGTTGCAGAGTTTGCCTCAGGGTCACTTTGACTGGATTGTTGTTTAAACAGAAATAGGATTTCTACAATATATATATATATATATGAAGTAAAGCCTATATGATATGTCAACCTTATGTATGATATTGATATTTTCCTTAGTCAAGCAGAACTTCCATTGGTTCCAGCAGAAGAGTTGATTGGTAATAAACACCAGACAGGTCTACACATTTTCTTAACCCTTTTCCCCCCTATTTGTTTGTTTCACAAACAAAAGTCCTATTAAGTCCTTTTCCCAGTGATCCAAATCTTTCAATTATCTTATCAATTGACTAAAACCTCTGGTTCAAGCATATTTGAAATCCTGCTTGCATTCCCTTCTTGAGCTTGAGCAAAAAGATAACCAAGTGATATTTTTGTCCCATCTGTGTTAAAAAAATCCACACGCTCACACATATACATGTATATAAG
Organism: Falco punctatus; assembly: GCF_963210335.1. Taxonomy (NCBI): domain Eukaryota; kingdom Metazoa; phylum Chordata; class Aves; order Falconiformes; family Falconidae; genus Falco; species Falco punctatus. The sequence continues at coordinate 73,765,608 of NC_137580.1, forward strand.
GACTTAAATGTTATCTTGCTGTTCAAAACTCTGTTGCAATTTAATCTACTATGTCCTCCTCAGAGATTGTATGTTGAAGCTGATATTTAGTCTGCTGCCAATACGATCAAGGAATATTACTTTGCCATCAACTAGAGAGAGAAAAATATTGCTCTGTCTTTTAAGTCCTCAGTCAGGACAGGAGAGATGTCCAATTCAAACGGACTTGAAAAGCTCCATTGAAAGTTTAACAAAGAAGGAGCAGATTAGTAATGGTGTTCATAAAACACTATTGTTCCATACCATTAGCTATGTTTAAACATAAGTTGTCCAGACATTCATTTGCCCTCATAACCACCAGATCGCAGATGCTATTAAAAACTGGATCTTCAGCTAAAGGAGTAAAACTCACCACAGAATTTTACACGTAACATAGGGATAATACCAAGAATACCTATAAAATAACATAATTTAAAATGTTTTTCCATTGTATATACATGGAGCATGTATAGCACACACTAGCATGTACCCAGCATTACTTTTAACTCTTTAGCTTATCTTGTCTTTTTCAAAATGCAAAATTACTGAATTTCCAACACTACTCGGCTGATCATCAACTAAATGTCAATCAAAAATCAACCAAAACAAAACTCCAATCTTTTAGAGTAAAATTTCTTCTAAGCTAGTTTGGCATGGCTTCTAAAGAAAATAAAAAATCTAATTTTGTGGTCAGTATGCTATTTTTAAAACTAAAGAGCATAGCCAATGCAATTTGAAAGAAATATTTTACATCTAGACTATCAGCTGGTATAAGCACTTCCAGCAAAGCAGAACTTAAATGGCTATGGTTACAAATGTGTCCTTAAAATGTGTTCTCTGTAAAATGGAAACAATTTTAGGTCCTTAAGTAACTACTAGTTGCTGTAAGTTAGAAAAAAAATATTTAAAAATCTATAAATAAGAGCAAATTTAAAAACAGATGCAGGCAGAAAAAACAAATATTGAGATTTTACTATTGCTATGAATGTGAGCATATTCTTACTTGTTTTTCTCTTTCTCTTCCTGATGATAAATCATAACAAATTACCTTCATACACCACAAACTGATGAGTCAAATTTAAAAGAAAAATAGTAAATGATATCTGGAGACCTTAGAAACAGTCAAATTTTGCTCCTATTAAAACTGCTGGTTAAAAAAAGTCAGACCATCTCTTAACATTATTTTTTGGAAAATGCTAAGTGCCGTGCTTAAAAAGTGGGTTGGGTAGTATCCCTTTAAATAATCAGAGATGTATTTTAGGGTCCTTCTTTTTATCTTCTATATTTTAGAAATTACCAGGGTCCTTCCAGAACTCTAATGTTGCTTGAGTGAGCGTATGTTGGGTGAACAGGAATTAGATCTAAATCCTGTTAGTCCTGGTCCCATGGGCCTGACCTGCCCCAGTGTCATTCCCCTCAACATCCTTTTCAAAGCTGGCAGAATTTCAACCTCACTGCTCCTGGATGTTTTCTACATATTACTCACATTGAATAGTGCTTCAGAGCTATTTAGCTGGATGTAAAGCTGGGGGAAAAAACCCTCTTTACCAATATCTCTGATTTGGACTACGTAGTGATGGTCTATAAACAAGTTTTTATCTTGTGCATCCACTCTGTATTTTGAAACTGCTATCAAGCACTCTGAAACCAAGAGGGCTCAATACAATTGTGCCAGATGAGCTTTCCCTTAATTTCTTTAGAAGGTGAGTATAGCTTTTTATCTTCTTACTCTCTTTTGGGGTCTGTATGATTCACCACCAGATGGATCACAGGTTCTCTGAAAGGATATTCAGAGTTGTTCCCCATTCTAACAAAATAGCCAAGAACCTAAAATCTGGTCAGAGGTCAGGGAGAAAAATCAAGTCCATAAGAAACTCAGGTTTTCCCCATACATTAGTCATTAAGAGAATACTTACATATTTATTAATACATTCTGGAAATTCATCATCCATTCCATCACTGAATTTGTGCTAACTCACATCCAAGTCAGAATAAAAGCTGGTTCAAGGGGCAGAATACATTAGGTGACTTGAACATCAAAACCAGAACTTCTATGTAGCTTTGAAAATATAAGCTTTTTTTTTTTTTTTTACTTTGAGAATAATATGTTTCTGGCTGCTCCTCAAATCCTTTCTTAGTTTAGGGATGCTGATGAAGACTGAAGGACCATAGCATGTAAATTCCCTGTTGCAAAGGGTAAGAAATAAGTTTAAAGTCTGGATTTCTTTCACTGAGATGTTCTGCTCCCTCCTCCTCAAGCAGCTATGATAACCACAATGCAATTTTTTTGGTCTTTGTCATCTTTAAAGAACAGTCCCAAAACAATTGTGAATTCATTGCAGAAAGATAATGTGTTCACATGGAAAAAAAAAAGCCATAAAAACTTACAAGAAGTTTAAACAGATAAACTACAGGTCTTTCTGTTTGGCGTTCATCATTTCAGATGCAAGAAGTAAGGATAAAATGTGATTATGAGACCCATGATCAAGTGAGCCTGGCTTCAAATTTTCAATAAATCTTCTTAGTCACTTTTGGATAGCAATTCTTCTTTTGCAAATTATTTTGCCTTCATAACACAATGGTTCATCTCAGACTTAGAACTGAATTATTTCAAGATGAGTGACAGAACATTTTTAATATATCTTGAAAACTATTGAGAAGGAAATAAGGGTAAGATGGGAGGAAAAAAAAATTGACTGGATTTTAAAGAATATTCTCCTCTGCAGTGCAGAGAACAGACTCTATCCTGTTCCTTTTCTTGATAAGGCTATAGAAAGCCATTTCATTTACATCTTCTCTGTAAACATTAGCCAATTTCCCCCTACCCTCCACTACATTTTACACAACTTGGACAGCTAACAGTATTTTAAATTCACTTGTAATTAACCTTTAAGGGATTTTAGTTTGTCCTGACTCTAAAACAGACTTGTGTTTGAGTCTTAACAGCTGTGCTTCCTAAGCCTTGGGATTTCTTTGTTTGGGAAAAATCATCCAAACTTCTGATATCTAAGAGTAAAAAATATTACCAGAGAGTGTATTTGCATTTCTGTTGCACAATACACCACAAACGCTTTTAGAAGTTTTTACTGAAAAGCATTTTGTGAGCGTCTTTTTTGGGTCAGATTTCTTCCTGTATAAAAGCTTTGCTGATTATGGTAATGTTAAATCCATCATATTAAAATTTAATAATTCATCTGAGCCTTGAAAAAGTAAACTAGAAGTCTCACAAGTTAGAAGGCAGGTAAGACTTATACACAAACGGTATTTTGATACCAACTCTTGCAGGGCACAGTGGGAGAGCTTGAAAGAAGCACAGCTGGCAAAGCTTACCAAATGGAAGGCTCCGCAAGTTCTCTTTTTGGATGAAAGTCCAGGATATTTTTTTTTCCTCCAAGCCAACCTGCAGTTCTTTTGTCCAATTCTAGAGGCACACAGAGGGCATGTGTCTTGCCAGATTACCCCATCAGGTAGAGAAACAGCAGTACAATGTCTTCTATTTTTTGAATCTGGTTTCACTTGGTATTTAACAGTTGCACCCAGGCTTTGTCTCAGAGGAGGAACGGCTCTTAGCCCTTCAAGAAGCTTGAACTGCTTTGAAAAACATTGTTAACCCCCCAGCATTTTAAAGAAGTTACACAGCCACACATCTTCAGCTGAAGAATGGCTTTAGCTGTTGTCTCTTCTAGTACGTGAACATGAGTATATTCCCCAAAAAAGTGCCACAGCTTCTCAGGGTGCCTGTGGTTGAGGTAAAAAGTGGTTGTAGTGCTGACAGGCCTGGAAAGAGAAGACTCTGTCAGCCAGCACTGTTGTAGAAAGGTTCTGTATGAGTGCTAATGGGTGGAGAGGGGCAGGGAAAGGAGGTTAAATTGATTAAAGCCAGGCAGTGACATTTATCGGAGAAAGGGCTAGAGATGCATCACAAAATTGACCTCTAGGATCCTGACATCCCAATGGGGACGTCCATCTGAAAGTTAATGTAGCCCATTAGAAAATAAGGAATGCAAGGAAATCTGGGTCTAGATTCCAAGAATGACCCCAAATTCCTCCCTCTTTTTGTGCTGATCCCTCAACTGACACAAGCCAAATCTCACCTACTGCTAACATCCTTGTTCAAAGTGTCACATGAGCGATTTGCATTCATCCATTCAGCAAAATGAAAGCTTTTCATGTGTAGCCAAGTAGATTACACTTGATTAACTATTTAATGATGAAGCATATATTATTTTAGTCTACTGTGCGACTTCCTCTGTCCCTTAGTTTGTTCGTCTTCACCCTTGCACTGTTGCTGAATCTTTTAATCTCCCTAACCAGCACTGTGTGAGAAGTTATTAAGCAGCACATAGTGTCTGATACCCTTTTAGATAGCTAGCTTGCCTGCTGCAAAGCAGACAATTGCTGCGTAGCAGCAATTATACAGAAACAAAAAGGCTGTCTTAATATAAAATTGAAGACAATTTTAGCAAAAGATGACATCCCGATAAAATCATAGGGATTTACTCTAGTTCTGTGTTCTCTAAAATGCTGTGTAGAAGTACTGAGGAGAAAACATCAACAAAAAACCTGTTTAAACCCTGAGCATCAACAATTCTCTTTTTATGGACTTGCTCAAAACAAGCCAGGGCAACATTCTTGTTGAGAGAATAAAACACTGAACTTGATGCCGTTTGACAAAAATTACACTTTCCTTGCCACCTATCAGACAGATTGTCAGCAATTTTCCCTTCCAGCCTTTCTATCTCAGATCTAACTTTACCTTCCTGTCTACTTTTTTTTTTTTTTTTTTTTTCCCCTGCCTAAGCATTGCAGAATATTGACTTTCATCCCCCCATTACCTGTTTTCCCTCTCTCCTTAGGAACTGCTCCAGCCAGGCAAACCAACTTGCTCTCCCTCTTCATGTTTCCTCCCTCATCTCTTCTTTTAAAACCTTTTTCTCCCCACCTACGCCACCGCATCTCCTCCAGCGTGAAGAAACAAGAATCAGAGGACTTGACACTGGACTGAGAATCTGAAGGCTCATATCCTGGTCCGGCCTCTGCTATTACTTTGTAGCATGACTAATTTTGGATGAGTAATCTGATTTCTTTTATGCTGTGGTGATTATCATACTTTGACACCTTTGTAAAGCAGGTGATGCATGATCTAAATACAAAGGATTACATTTGTGTTTCCCCCAATGATTTTTTCCAAGGTCAGAAGGCCCATTTCTTAGTGTAATTCACATTGCCAGAACTTCCTTTACATCTCCTCTCTCTTCTGAGTGCTCACGCTTCATAGCCTCCCTTTCTTGCCCAAACTATTAGTATGGAGACAACAGGATCTGCTGTAGAGATGCAGTGTGAAGCATAATACCACAACCTAGTCCAGGGCAGACAAAAGAATACACAGCTGGTAGCATTAGTTTAATTGGAAGCCCTACAATGGAAAGAGCTGCCTGTGCTGCCCTAGATGAGCTTGGCCTTCTCCCAAGCATAGATATTACTGAACAATACTGCTCAAAATAAGACCATCCCCCAAAGGAAAAGAAATCTGTGAGCAACAATCTGGGAGAGCTTTCTTTCCTACAGTGCAAACAACCAACATTCCGAGAATGTTCTGCTAAGGGGACAGTAAAACAAAATTTTATTTTTTTTTTAATCTAACATTGTAGAAAAAGAAAACTATGTTCATAAGCCAAAAAAGGGCACACAATTTTTTCTCTTTTTTTTTTTTTAAAGCAAAGAAAAAAAGGAGGCAATTCTAGTAGACAAGTGAATTGAACAGAGCAATTTGAAGAGCAAATAATACTAAGACTAGATCTTGCATTTGCCATGAAAGAAGGAAACAGACTTTACATCAAGATAAAAGAGCTTTGTATAAGAACAAAAAAAAAAAAAAAAAAAAAAAAAACAAAAACCACACAAGGAAGACAGTACATAAATTGCAAAAAATACATGGGTGTGAAAAAACTGAGAAGTCTGTAGGAGTTCAGAACATCAGTTCCATTAGCAACTTAGCCACTCAAGAAAACCTTAGACGAGTCAAAACAACTATCACCATTATTATTTGCTAAGAATAGACATTGTGCTTATTTCACTGACTGACACACAGAATAACAATCATGAGAAGAATAAAAATATCAACTACCTTTTATAGAACAGTTTTTTATTTGTAGCTCTAAAAATGCTTTGCAAACAAGCTCAGCATCTTCATCTCTATTTCACAGAAGAAAAAAAACCACCACAGATGTGCCAAGGGGAATTACTTGCCCAAGGTCAGAAAGCAAAGCAAGGAAATTGTTTTCCATGCCAAGCTAAAACATGCACAAAGACAGAAAAAGTCTTTTGTTGCAGCTTTTCATTGTTTGTTTTGTGCATTATTGTGCCATTGAAAGCATTTTATGTTAAGTCCAATATAACTAAGCTTTAAGAAAAGCAAAGATTTGAAAGGCAAGGCAATGTGGCATACAACAACAGGATTAAGTGACAGAGTTCCTGATGTATAAGTGACCCCACAGCAAGAGCACTGTTGATTATGGGGGACACATACTACAATACTGAAACACAGGCACATACATAATAAGGAATGAATCAGGTAAATAAAACCAGAGCTGCAGCTGTGAGACAGTCTTGGCAGATAGCACAAAATGCCAGCAGACATGGGGAATGTATTAGAAGTAGAAAGATTCAATAAAGGACTAATAATTTCACAAGGATATTACACGTACAGTGTTCATCGAATCATAGAATGGTTTGGGTTGGAAGGGCCTTACAGGTCATCTAGTTCTAACCCCCCTGCCACGGGCAGGGACACCTTCCACTAGACCAGGTTGCTCAAATCCCCATCCAAACTGGCCTCGAACACTTCCAAGGATGGGGTACCCACAGCTTGTCTGGGCAATCGGTTACACTGAAGGGAAGTTGTAAGTTATTGAGGTAAGGGCGAAGAAGGAACGGGTTGTGATGACCACGCATGGAAAATTCAACTCTTGGGAAATAAACACTCATGATTGGGCATTTTGGAGAAAGGCATAGACTTATATCAGACTAGGTATCTGGTACCAGAAACAGAGGAAACCAGCATCTGAACTCACATTACTTACAAACATCCTCAGCATAGTTTCATGTCTGATATGCAGCATGACTGGTCCGAACAACCTCAGATAAGCTACATATTCACTAGCAACTACATAAGGTGTTGAAAGCCAGAACACCACATTTAAAAAGGGTTGAGGATACAATGCTTATGTAGTGAGTCTATCAATTCAGAATGTTAAAACTGTACCAGCGGAAGGCATAGGAATAACAAAAAGAAGAGAACTCACATGTTTTCACAAGGAACAACAATAACATAATATGAAGAGTGAAGGATGTAATCACAGCTTTGAGGTCATAGCGAAGGGTATTAAACGCTAGATGGTAAGTGATAAGACAGTGAGATTTGCAGCTGGGAAGTAATAAATCCATTTAGACATCAAGGAGGAGGATGTAGTTTGCTGTGATGTGGGAGTAATAGAAGAGAGCAGAAGATACAGGAGGGAGGCCAGTAACAGTGATACTGTAACAGCTGAAGTGGTAGATAGCCAGTGCATTGACAAATGTGTCAGTTAAAAGGGCATTGAGGAAAAATCAGCACGGTGCATGTTAAAGGCAAAGGAGAAGCAAAGCCTAGCAGCAGTGAAGAGGAGAGAGAGACAAAATATGCCTAATTCTGAAAGTCTATTTTTTCTCCCTTACTCCAGGAATAATAATGGTGCAATGTCCCTTTGGTGCCAGTTGCAACCTTTTACTGAGATTGTTTTGACTTTAATGGTTGCAAGAGATGCCAGGAAAAGAAGGTAAAACAGTTTTTCTGTTGCTTGACTTTTTCCAATGTCACAGAAAAAGAAATTTACATAACTACAAAATGGAAAATAAACATTTTCAATAAGGAGCATTTAGGTAACACTAAACATTTAACCTTAATTGAAAGCAGCAGTTGTTCTAAACCATGCATACCACGGTAAAATAGGTTTGCCAGGAGATTTGAAACCCATCTCTGACAATAAAGAGACACATGTACAACAAAAGACATAACCAACCAACTATGAGAAATCGATTGACACAAATCCTGTTTGGAATCAGAGGCAAAGCTTTCCTTTGCCTGTAAGTAGCATTTTGGAACTGTGCCTCTCCCTTACAAAGACAAATCCACGTAACCAGTGTCACCTTCCAAAATTGGAGCAGAAGTAGTTTTCGCTGTATAGCGCAAGGCAGCAGTGCCACATGCAGGTCCACCACATGGAGTGATGCAGTTGAACTACTGAGTCTACTTGCTTGCTTTTTGCTCAAATGGAAGCTACAGATTTCTTCCAGTCTGAAAAACTTTCAATTGCTATTGGATCTAAGCACCTGTGCTCACTGTGTTACTTCAGATACCAGCAACTTTATTCCTTCGTTGCAGTCTTCAGTCCTGTGGGTGCAGTATTTCATGTAGAGACTGACATGATTTTCTCTCCTTTCTGCAATGCCTTCATGAAACAACTGCCACAATAACTCCATGCAAGAGTAGTTACACCACTACAGGATTCTGCCTTCTTGGCATATTTAGTCATTTTGCATTGGTATGACCTCACAAGTTTCAAGCAAGTTCTTCTGTCACTACTGGATGTCAATGAGAGTGGAACCAGGATAATTGTGTATATCGAGAGCTCCTGGCTGTGGATTGCAAATAGCTTCATACTCTTCGGCTTGATTTTTCTATGCAATGTCACAGTGGAGGCAAAAAACGCAGGGATGTTTGCTACAGATGTTAAATGCTTCTGGGGCATCACACCTCTGTGTTTAGCTCCAGCACCAAGTTCTGCGCCCGTGTGGAAAAAAAGACCCACTATCATTTAGCTTGCATAGCTTGCAGGGATGCCCTGGAACTGGCACTAAACCAGAGTACTACATACTACCATCTGAACTGCAGTACCACAAATGCCATGCCGTAGGACAGGAAAGAGGCAAAAAAGAGAAAAGAACTGACAAACAGTATTCTTTTCATTCAGGCATAACCAATACTTTATGAAAGCAAGGACATACATTTATTCCCATTTTAGCACAATATCTGAGGTATATAACAGATTGACATCGGAAAAGCTGAAGTTACAAAAGTCTGTTTTACTGCCTAGTACTTAGGTAAGCAGGAAATAAGTCTGCTGTATGCATCCTACATGCACAACCGAAAAAATGTTGGTGTTTCAAAACTGTTTCTTTAATGCTGAGTAAAGCACAATTTTCTTAGTTATGTGAATACTGCCAAGGGTGTCGCAGCAATGCCTACATGGTCTTTGTGCCATTGGGCTAGTCTGATCAAAGAACAGACACTGCCTACCTTTCCCACTGCATCTCATTAGTGTGCTGCAAGAGGTGTTCCACAGAAAAAAGGAAGGTCAGTTTTCAGAAATTTAATTACAGCCAAGAGTAAATATTTTCAAAATGCATTGTAATGCATGAGTTTGCATAATTCTAGTACATTATTCCATTGTCTGTAAGTCTGTTTCTGCAGAACTTGTATAAAACAGGAGGCTTAAGCTTAGCAAATAGCCATGATCTCATTTCACCGGTTTTGAAAGGTGTGAAGTTTTCTGACTTTGGCAACAGTTATGCCTGATCTTTGCCTATGAATTAGTGAGGAGACAGCCAAAGTACACTTTGCCATTTCTCAAGTTCCATACGATCAATTATTTTCCTTTGTTAGCAGGGGAATTTCAGACTGCTATATACTAAGGCACCATTGGCCTGTATTTTTCTCTTTCTCTCCCCCTTATTGCTTTTAATACCAGCTTATTTTTAATAGGAATGTACTCAATATAACAGATTATTTTTTTTAAGAATTATATGCAAATATTTTCTTATTTGGTATGTCTGCAGCACCCATACACACAAATATGTATGTATACAAGAAGTTATCACATGACTGTCTCCAACTTCTCCTTGTGCACAGGAGTATACGGGATAAGCTGCATGGACCAAATGCAAAACCAAGACAAAAAGACAGGTTTCAACTTTAAGAACATAAGCCTTCATCGTTTGTGGAGGATGCCTGCATTTCTAAGCCTTTAAGTCATCCAACCACAGAAAAAGTCTAAGGTCAGTGGTTTGTAAAGTTTCAATTAACACAGGCACACATTTAGTATTAGTGCAAAAGATAACGCAAAATCCAGTGAATCTGTCTCCACAATAGAAAATGAAAGCCTTTTCTAGCCCAAAATTGACATTTGAATTAATGCAGCTTTAATTCCTTTTTATTTTGTATGAAGGCAGATGAGCAATATCAAATACCATGAAACAAGAGGATTTGCACAGAAGTTTGAAACACATATGACTGTCAAATTACTACACTTCCCAAAGCAAGAAATAAAAGGGGAGACAGAGCAGAGAGAGGAAAAAAAAAAAGAAAAAAAAAAAGAATCCTCTTCCTATTAATTTAACAGTCTCACCAGTTTCTTTCAAGGGGAGATGCTTTTTTTTTCTTGTCCCCTCATAGTATTTGGACTGCTTGGTGCCAATCAGCACTTAAGGCAATCTAACTCCATAAATGCCTTAGGAATACCTCCCAGGTATCATCAACAATCATCAACATGCCTTATCCCAGCTCCAGCCTGAGGGGCCTTGATTTCCCCAAGACTTCCTTTCTTTTCAAAGGCAATGCAGGTATAGAGCCTTGAAGAGTCCTGTATGAAATGTTTCAGCCTACCTCCCCAGCAGAACAAACTGCAGCCACAGTTTTACCACGGAACTTGTGTGTTAACCTCGCTTTTAATGTTTGCCATAAAGCCAATAAGCTATATAGATATTTCTGTATATTTCTCTATCTACACTGTGTTTTGCAGTAGAGTCCTATGTGAACTTCCACGGAGGAGCCTGGGAGATCAGTTCTCTTGTGTTTTCATGTACAGATTCTTGGGAAGGTGTCCAAGTCTACCACCAAAACACAGATTTGCAGATTTCACTGGAGAACAGCAATGAAATATACCATAAAAGTTCTTATGATATGGGAGGAAGTTTCAGAGGTCTGCAGACCATAAGCGATCCTCAAACGTCACCTTTTCTAGGATCTGATTCAGCTGTTTCTCAAAAATAACAAATGTGCAGTTCAGGCCATGGTTAGTTCTGAGATACAGTCCCCGGTTGAATGCATCCTACTGCCCTGTAATCATGCATACACCAAGACATCACGATATGGCTTGTTTCTAACAGCTGAAGGACAGCTTTCTTCACATGCAATTTTTTTATACCTGGGAGTATAACAGAAATAGAAACTTCTTTCGCTGCAGAATACGTGAACTGCCCACTGTCTTTGGTTATTGTCTTTTTGCTGTTAACAGGAGCTGGCACAGGCTCAGAGATTCACAGTAGCACATCCTGCTGCAGAGCTAGGGACTACTGTTATTTGTAAAGCGTTTCCTCTTTTCAAAAAGGAAGATTATAGCACATAATACTGTTTCAGTGGACCGATACCTTTGTTTTATTTTTAATAGATACAACTGCAAAGGGAATTGTTAACAGTATGGTTGTTATGAAAAATAGATTAAAAAAAAATGATATGCTTTATAGAGAACACTGCTCACATGAAGAATGATAAAAGTAGTAGGGCAATTTTCTTAAAATACAGGTTATGACCACTTTCCTGCAGCTGAAATAAAGAGGATTATCAATTCCACAAATCAGAAACCTGATCATTTCAAGCAAGGGGATTTTTGAATAACACATCCGTATGATGTTAAGAAAGCCTGGACAAACTAGACTGGGGAAACCTTTATGTAAAGACGGTCTGGCACTGGGGAGGCAGACATCTGTGACACAAAAGGAGGAACGGCTGGCTGGCAAAGATCACTTTTTGTCTGACTTGCCATTAGATACTGACAGCCATGCTTCTTTCCACATTCATTTAAAACACCAACCAAGGGGCATACCACCTTTCTAGATGTTATTGTTCTCACCCTGTAACTTCCATCTACAATACCACTTGGTTTTCCAAACTGTTATGAACAGGAAGGGGTCACTGCCAGATATACTATAAATTATGGTAATTTAAACAAACTAAAGACAAGGTCTTACAAACTGAACTAAGATAGCACATGCTGAAAGTGATCTAAATTACAGGGGAAAAAAACTCCAACCAATCCAATGCAGGCACACTGTGGTGTCATGTTTACTTTGTATGCCATGCATTTACTCTGTAATGTAATATTAAAAGAAAGACTATTATAGTTCATAACAATTACGTTATGAATTTTACCAGTTCAGGTCAATCAGTACAGATCTATTGAAGGTTATATGACAGAAAGTGGAACTGAAAGTAATGCCTTAACTTCATCTTTTCAGGAAATCTATCACTACTGCTACAGTTATTCCAGACAGGATGGGTAAACCCCCCAGCACAGACAGGCTGCTGCAGGATTTTAAATGCTGCAGTGTTTTAAAAGGCTTGAGACAGGACCTCTGCATAACTCTTACCAGCAGTTGTCTCTGCAAGCAAATGTCACCAGTTTTCCATCCAGAAGCCTGCTGATGCCTTCAAATTGCTGAATTGGTTCACCTGAATTTGGGCTCATAAACCCTTCTTTTTACCCACTTGCTCTGCCACAGTGCTAAATAACATTTTCTTTATGTGATACAGCCCTTGCAACCCAAATGCAGATATTCTTTGAGGGCATGTAGTACTGGGAATTTTTTTTTATTCATTATAAGCTTGCTGAAAAACACATTTTTTGTGCCCTGCTTACTTGGAGAGACTTACTACTTGTGAGTAATGCCTACACACATAGTCAACACACGAGCTATTAAAGCAATCACTCAAGATGTGGAGGATTCAAACTCAGGTTTATTTACTTAACACCACCATTCATGCACCCAGTCCAAAGAAGCCTGTTACTACTTGGACAGGAGTATGCCAGGTGGTGAAGCCCCAGACTGCCTCTCTGCCCATTTCGCTTTTGCATAGGCTGTCAAACATGTAATGGAACAAGGACTGTAACTCAGGGGTCCAGCAGCATGCTATTCTCCTATCAGACGTTCTGTCCTTATAGCGCAGTGATTATGAGAGATATAAGTTGAACTCTTTTGTGGCAGAAAAGACCTTGTGGTTCCCATATCGTGACCGCATACATGAATCACTCAGCTATCATGTAAAAGAACAAAATCTCCTCCCTTAGGAATTCTGTGAATCTAAACTCTCACTTCCCTTGCTGCTTCTTACAAAAACTTCAGACAACTTACTTTGCTTTGGGTAGATGCATTCTTTTAATCTCTTCTTTTCAGCAGCCAAACCAAGAAGCCTAATTGCACACAAGCAGGAAATCCCATATTATCCAAGCTGTCTTTAGTAGACTGCTGAGAAGGTATATGGAACACATATCCAGCAAACATCTTAAAGAAAGGAATTACAATCGCATTGCTCCTCTTAAGGACAAATGATATGGCTCTCAAGTGAGATAGGCTAAATGCACATTGCTACCATCGTAATTCATGTATTTAATCTCACCCTGTTGTGACCTCTGAAAATACTAAGGTAATTTATCCCCTTTACTGCAGATGGTTACAGAGCATTTGACAAATCAAAAATTTACACTCTATCCTAGTACCCAGTAACATGCTCTCAATGCCACAGTCTCACGATCTTTTCAAATGTAAATGAGATGCTTCCTCTGAAATCCGTGGACAAAAAACCCTGACATAGAATTTTCAAATCCAGCAATATAAAGAAACCTGTGGTGATTTTTACATAGATTTTGAAAGAAAAATGTGTATTATAAGGGTAGATGACATTATAAAATCATAAGTACAAAACAGGGTTTGACATTTAGCAAATATTTTGCCATTTTATTGATTGCTGAAGAGAGTAATACTTATAAGGAATTGTCCGAGGGCTCACTACTTTGTGTTGTTCAAATTTAAACACACAGCACCCCTACCACAATAAAAAGCCACCCAAAGCAAAATGTACAAAAAACCTCCAAACCAAAAAACCCAACCCAACTTAAATCCTTCCAGGAAAACAGGAAATGCAAACAAGACAGTCAAATGTCTGAACATAAAAAGAAACTAAAACTATAATGCTTCAAGGATTTTATTATAAAATCAAACCCTTCAAACATTTTGCTACATCCTAAATACTCTCTTACAGAACCTAGGGAAACTACTTACCATAATAAAAAGAAAATTATATTTATCAACAATAATGTATCAACAGTCCTGGCTAATTGGGAAGGTTCCAGAAGACTGGAGGTTAGCAATGTGTTGCCCATCTATGGGGAAGTACAGGCCTGTCAGCCTGACCTTGGTGCCAGGAAAGGTGCTGGAGCAGATCATCCTGAGTGCCATCACGCGGCACATGCAGGACAGCCAGGGATCAGGAACAGCCAGCATGGATTTATGAAAGGCAGATCCTGCCTGACAAACATGCTTTCCTTCTACAATAAGATGACCCACGTAATGGATGAGAGGAAGGCTGTGGATATTGTCTACTGGGACCTTAGGTAAGCCTGTGACGCTGCCTCCAACAGCAGTATCCTGGAGAAACTGGCTACTCACAGCTTGGATGGGTGCACATTCCGCTGGATTGAGAGCTGGCTGGATGGCTGGGCCCCAAGAGTGGTAGTAAATGGAGTTACATGCATTTGGCAGTCAGTCACAAGTCACATTCCCCAGGGCTCAGTAGCGGTGACAGTTTGGTTTAATATCTTTGTCAACAATCTGGACAAAGGGGATTGAGTGCACCCTCAGTAAGTTTGCAGGCGACACAAAGCTGAGGGGGGAGTGTTGATCTGCTTGAGGGCAGCAAGACTTTACGAAGGGATCTGGACAGGCTGGATCGATGGGCTGAGGCCAGTTGTATGAAGTTCACCATTAAGTGCCTTGTCCTGCACTTGGATCACAAGAACCCCATGCTTGGGGTGGGGAAGGGTGGCTGGAAAGCTGCCTGGCAGAAAAAGACCTGGGGCTGTTGCTCAACAGCCAGCTAAAGGTGATCCAGCAGTGTGTCCAGGTGGCCAAGAAGGCCAATAGCATCCTGGCTTGTGTCAGAAGCAGTGTCCAGCAGGACTAGGGAAGTGATCTTCCCCCTGTGCTCAGCACTGGTGAGGTCATGCTCAAATAGTGTTCGGTTTTGAGCCCCTCACTACAAGACAGATATTGAGATGCTAGAGCATGTCCAAAGGAGGACAATGAAGCTGGTGAAGCTTCTAGAGCACAAGTCTTCATAAGGAGCATCTGAGGTAACTGGGCTTGTTTACTCCTAAGAAAAGGAGGCTCAGGGGGACCTTACTGATCTCTACAACTATCTGAAAGGAAACTGTAGATAGGTCTCTTCTCCCAGATTACAAGTGACAGGACAAAAGGAAACGTCCTCAAGTTGCACCAGGGGAAGTTTAGATTGGATATCAGGAAAAATTTCTTCACTGAAAGGGTACCGAAGCACTGGAACAGGCTACCCAGAAAAACTGTTAAGTCAACATCTCTGGAAGTGTTTAAAAAATGCATAGATGCGGTGCTTAGGGACATGGTTTAGTGATGGACTTGGCAGTCCTGAGTAAACAGACTGATCTTAAAGGTCTTTTCCAACCTAAATGATTCTATGATTCTATATGAAAAGCTTCATTTTAGGCACTTACAGGAATCCACCTTCTGCTTCCTCTAACTCTGCTTTGCTTTTATTCTTTCCTGAACTGAAATTTCTTGGCTGCATTAGTTTCTGAGACATACATGCTTTTAAGCAGTGACCACAAATGAGCACACACAGCTTTATTCATGAGACAGTGATAATAGATATTGAGCTTAAAGTTACATGGGAGACCATTTACCTCACTGACATATTTTAAGATTACATTAATGTCTATTGCTTTGCACCTGAACAAAACCACTACTTCTAAAAGGTTTGTTGTCAAAAACATTAAAACCACAAAAATGACACTTGATCAATCTTCAAACCTTGTCTATATTTAGTGAAATAATGCAGGTGAAAAAGAAAAGTTAAAAGGCTTGGTAAGTGGTTATCTTTATAGACTGAAGATGCTACAACAGGAAAGAAGAAAGATTGAATGAGGGTCATCCCACAATCAACTAGAAATAAAGTTCATAGCACTCACTCATCTAGGATAAGGGGAACCCAAATGTTTGAGATGCTGATCTAAAAAAAAAAAATAAAAATCACTGAAAATAGAAATACGAAGACAAATATTCTGCATCCCGTCACCATATTAACCTGTCCGGTTATTTTTTTGGGGAAAAAACCCCAAACATTGTGGACCCACACAAGTATTTCCAAAAAAGTTCTTTTTGAGCATGCACAATAGCTCCATTTTCATACATAACGGAAACAAGCGTCAGTGTAATTCCCATTAGCAATAATTAATTTTTCTGAGTGGAAAAAACAGGTTAAATTCAAAGCTAGTATAAGCAAGCGGAACTCCATGCTGTTATGGATTTTTTTTTAACAAAAATCCACTGCGCTTTCATTTACGCTCTTTTTCTTTGATAGCATTTTACCTAAGGAAATGTTGCCTTATCCCATGACTACTGATAGTACCGCTCTGTATCAACTGGGATGCACTATTCAGTACTCCGAGGTTAAGAAAATCACTCTGTAAGATCAGGAGAATCATATCAGATTGCTGGAGGTAACAGCTCTTCTAATCCTAACAGAGAGCCTTCATCACTCCTGGTAATCCCTCAGGAAAGAGGGGATGACAACATCAAGGATGCTTTCCTCCTTACTACACACAGGCCATTTCAGGTTGCTGAGTCATTGGATAGGATCTAAGTCATCAGATCATCCTTAAAATATCACATTTAATTAAAACTTTCTTGACCCTTGCTTCTTTGTCATCCTTCTTTCATCAAATGCAAGTCTAGACATTGAACCTCAGAACAGCCTCTTTCTTTCCTGCTGCCAAAACTATCCCTGGCATGAAGGATATTTATGTTTCTAAGTGGTTGGGGCATGTCCCTAGCCTGAATGTACTTATAAAAAAAAACTTACAGAAAGAAGCAGCAAATTAATCTTGATTACTTGTTTTTTTTAAACAACGATTCCTTACACAATTGCAAGGTACTGCCATACTTATTGCTTTATAACATCTCTCTCAAGGACTTGTAAAGAGAATGCTGTTAGAGACCCACGCATCTAAACAACTTTAGCAGATTGAGAGAAATATAGATAAGAAAAAAGTGGAGCAGGGAAGAAAATGAGAAAATGTTTGTTTTTTTCCAGTCCCTTTGGCATTTGTAGAGGCTTTGGAGGAATCAATATTCCCAGATTTATAAGAAAAACAAGCAGGGGGGCCCAAATTTCATGGCCTTTATAGAAGCAGACTTCTTGTTAGCTCTACCAAGGAAATGTCAGATCGCAATGACAGCCCCCATCAGCAGCCACTCGAGAGCCATCACCTTGACTAAACAGCCTGGAAATGGGGAACTGCATGAGTCATCAGCTGGAAAGTGCTAAGAAGCTGTCAAAAAAAAAAAATCCACCCAAACCCAAAACACATACACAAGATACTGTGTTGTTTTTAGCTGCAAGTGAACATAAAAATAGGTCTCCTAGTTATAAATTATTTTTGGTGCTACAGAGAAGTGATGTGCAAAGGTGATCTCACTAGATAAAAGCCCCCTGCAGAGCAAACAGAGACAATAACTACTCTTGCTAGCTCACTGGCTGTGGGGTGATTGGCCATGATGTGCCAAGTCCAGCTTCAGGAGCAAAATCTCTGTGGGAAACAGTGACTAATATTTGACCACAAGCACTACGGTAGCATTATCATGCAGAAAGCAAACAGCAGATATATTGCACTCCTTCAAAAAGAAATCAGAAAGCTGCACTGTTTTTTAGTTACTGAAAAGAAAAAAAAAATCATGTAAATGCATATTAGTTATGAATGCTCTATTGGCTCATCTGGGGGGAAAAAAAGGGAAAAATAGCAACTTTTAAGAATGGTTGTTGGCCTGAGCACAAGCCAATCAATCCATTATAGTTTAAGAGCAAGCTGCTCTGATAGAGGCTTTAGATCTCCACTATATAGCATTTGCCAGTTTAAGGTGGAGATGGGGGTGCTGGTGGAAGATGTTGGAACCAGAGACCTCTAGGACCGGGGCTCGCCAATAACTTGCAGATGTCAGAGAGAAGATTGTTTGTTGGATGCAATGTTTTGCCAAATTACCCCACAGGTACAGCAGATGAGAAATGTTCACTTCTCAGAACAGGTGAATTCCTAGGAGTAGGGGCATCTAGATTATATATATTCTCACAACATCTAGGATGGAAGAAATTAAAAAAAAAACTGTTGCCAAGCCAATATGTACTGACTCTCATCAGAATGCAATTTTCAAACAGCACGCCACACCCCACCATGATACGAAATACATAATAGACTCCTCGCCAGAACGACAGACAAATATTTTTCTTTTAAAAACAGGATTTGGGGATGGGGGAGAGCAGTTGAGAGGAATATAAGCAAGTAAACATATATATTATCCAAAAACATCACTAAAATCAAAGTATAGAAAGAAACATCCACATGCCCAGAAGAAGATGGCAGTATATCCTGCATTCATTAACAGCCAGCTTATAGCTTGCCAACTGCTTGAACTTCTTCCAAATGCTTTAGCTAGCTCAAATTTGACTGCAGTCCATTTTGGCCACAAATATAAAAATATGTCCTTCCGTTCATGTATATTGCAATCATTTTGCGAGTACTAAAGCTAGGCATTACAAGTACAACATGCATTACACTCAAGCATTTATGTGCTCTATTTGGTTATTTTTATCACATTCATGTATGCAAGCGTTCATCTCAAATCGTTCAGACCACATCAATTTCAATTCACTTGAAGCACAGAAAACCTCTACGTTTGCTTCAGAAAGTAATACATCTAAGTGATTCCTTATTAAAGAATGGGAAATATTTCTTTAAATGTCTTATTTTTAAGGCAACCTGTGTTTATTCTTTAGCTTAACTGGCAGTTACATTAGTGTAGTACACAAAAATTGTTTCCTACAATCAAAACACTTCATGGACGCTACCAATCTAAAGTCATTTTCCTGTACAGCTTTGATTTAGGAGAAAAAAAAAGGGGAAAACTCAGATTATTTTCATAAGACTATTTCATACTCCATGGAAACTCATACAGCCAAACTGAAATTATTTTCTTGACATGGCAGTTTCCCCACTATACTTCCTAGACTGAAAAATGACAGTAAACTAAAAAGATAGCACCATAAAGATATTTGTTGACTTTTTAACACCTGAGAACTTCACCTTACTAAAATTTATTTTTTGTGGTGTTGAAAGTTATATTGCCAGGATCTACCACTCTGCATGATTTGTGTGTAACAGGGGGAGGAACTGTATACAAAAATACATACCTAGAGCCATTATTTAATTTAGCAACCACAATACAGAAAATACAGTCCTGGACACTTGCTTGTTTGTCAGTATCCTCTGACAAATGTGAAGAGCTAATACCGTCATTATAAATGTAAAACACAGTACTTTCCGGGTGGCCTGTTATAATTATCAGCACACTATCTCCATCATCAATACCAATATTGTGTCTTGCATTCCTGTCTCTCTGTGTGGGTACATACATGGAGTAAGGTCCCCACCTTTTGTCAAACCTGTGGTTCTCCTGAGGAATTATTTTCTAGTTCTTTAAAATATCAAGGTTGTATTAGAACAGTTTTCCCAGTAATGCAACTGCTTTAGTACTCTTGGCATGCTCTTAAAGAAACAGCAAACCCAACAACAAATAAAATTACCTTTGCTAATGGGTGCTTGTCACAAGGTGCTGGCGGGGGGGGGGGGGGGGGTGGGGGGGGTGGGGTGTCGCTGTGAGGTTCCTGCAGGTTCCCACCAACCCGCCACAGGGCACCGCCAGGCCCCGCAGCCAAGGTGGCGGTGCCTCAGGGAAAGCGTGGTTAACAAAGGGCAGTTACACAAGAGAGAGGAGGAGAGAACATGAAGTCGAGGAGCGGGTGATGAAAATGGCAGATGATGAAGGCTGGAGCAGGAGAGGGAGAAGGTGCCCATGGCAGAGCACACATCCCTGAGGGACTGCGGCCCATACATCTATGCAAGATGAAGATCTGACACCTAAAGGGATGGGGCTGGGGAGACAGCGGTCACTGCTTTGGGTATATTTGTGGCATGCTTCCTTGTAGCACCAGATTTACCACAGCACAGTAGCAGTAAACATTAATTTTCATCACGTGTATTGTTACAAATCTCACTTAAACATGATTCTGACATTTTCTGGTATCTCACAGATCTGGCTCTCACAGATCTCTTCCACACCAGTAATGAGTTTCAGCAGTGACAAATGATACCCTCTGCAGTTTTTTCTCACTCGTCTTCTCAATACCTATTTTCTTCAGTATTCCCTGCCGAGTATCCTTTAGAAGTTTGAATCGTCTTTTGACATAATAGGTAGGCCAGTGGTTCGATAAAAAATATATTAAATCTTGCAGGATCAAAACTCCAAATGCTACTGGAGGTGGGAAAGAGGCATTCAAATGGTGGGACATCTATGCCAAATAAAGTTATCTTAGCTGAAAATCTTGGATAGTTAGTTTGTTGTTGCAGACAGAGGCCGATTCAAACCTTAAACAATTTTTAAAAGAAAGTCTTTCTGGAGGTGAAACATTTTACCTTAGAACTGTCTGTTAGAAGGCATAAACATCTCCCAACAGAAACTCATATATTTTGGTTTGTTCAGTCCTTATATGTACCTATTTTCAGGTATGAGGATTTAATATTAGGAAACCTTTTCATATTTATACATCTCTCGTTCTAGCAGCTAGTATCAAAATGCTTAATTTTTAATTTTGAAATGATAGCAATTTCAAAGTTTGAAAAACCTCTGTAAAACTATTTTTCTGTATATTTACCTAGAGGTTAGATAGTTAAATATGTTTATTTCTGTCAGCCCGTGTTTCATTTGCTATACATGAATCCAAATAATATTTCCACCAGCTGACAAATAAGCTTTAAAATTTGCTGCAATGTACCAGACATGACGAATACCCGTTAATCATGATCACTTAGCCCAACAGCCACAACTCTCTTCACCCAGATGAAGTTTGCTATTTAAAACCAGTTCCTCCTTTTAGCAGACTACGCTTACCAAATACAGTGTAGGCTAGAAATACAGACAAGACCATAAACAGTATCCACAGTCAAATTCCTCTCAACCTAGGGCAAAATATGAGTACAAAGGCCCTGATTTGCCTTCTTCTATGTGAAAACTTGCAGTCTGCCTCGCTGCCGGACCACCTAATTCTCCATATGTATTTGATTCAGAAAAGGAAACGTCCTACTACCCTGGTCTCTCTTTGGTTTGGTCCATGACAGTAACTACAATCTGGAAAGTATACAGATAGACAAGAGACTCGGTAGACAACAGCAGATAGAAATCTGACAGCAAAGCTAATTAGAAACAGATTTGTGTTTGGATATGACAAATCCCCTAGTAGTTCAGTAATAAGTGTATTAACTAGCCCTGTTGTTATATAATATTGTAACCTTTCCAATTGTTTAACTTGGTGTTATTCATTATATCATACAAACATATCAATTGCCACAAAAAATGCAGTTTTTTGTAAATGGGCTGCAGCACTTGGAAGGTGAAGGTCTGTACAGAAAACCTGGTTGTACTGAAGACAAAGGCTAAAGTCTTCTCTTCATACATCTTATTGCTATCAACAAGCTCACTTTTCTTGCAGAGCAAGGGACTGTTTGCTTACTGTCAGACCTTATAAAGTTTTATTGTATTAGAAGGAATGTAAAAAAATTCCCAATTACCTACTCCTAAGGGTAGAAGAGGAGACTTTTAAACTGCCATTTCTTCTGAATTTCAGTGGTAGCCTCTCCCTCCTTACATGGGTGTAATAAATGCATATGTGTTACACACACATAATTGTAGTATACATGACATATATACTATATACAAGTCTCTGATGAGTGATAAAAATAATGCAAGACAATAAAACAGACTAAAACCCCTGGGTGACAGGCATTATCAGAGCTGCCCTATGAAAAGTAGGGTCAGGTCTGAGAAACCCAAGATGCTTTAACGTAACGTACATCTGTCACTTAAAAAGAGTTTTAGGTTGAATTTTTATACTGAAGCACAGCAGCCCTCCCTATAATGATGAGGTCTTCACTTTTTACATGGTATAAAGCTATGAAATGTAAGAAGTTCATAGTGATGCTAGCAATCCTTCCAATAGCTCTGGAAACAGTAATTCACCCATTAAATAAAAATTTCTAAAGTTTTACCATCATTTTCCATGTCTGTTTCTTTCCCTCCCCCTCCTTCTACTTTTTTAATTAAAGCTTCTGAGGAGCACTGATTGAGAGGTCTTTTATCCTCTTATTGCTTTTTTAATTCTTTACCTCAGTCCTTTTATACTCCTCCTTAATCATGAATGCAAATAAAATTCAAAGTGTAATCAGCAGCCACCTAAGGAGAACACTGAGCTCTGTTACCATGGGAACAGTCAAGTCAGTCCTTGACCAGAGGAAGAATCACACCTACTTTTTTGCCTTATTCCCTTCACCTCCTTTGGTTTCAAACCACACATGCTTCCCTGGAACATGAGATAAGTGACAACAGATATTTGCCACTGATTAATGACAAATGATCACCAAAGTGGAGGTCTTGTGCATACAAAATCAACCACTAGTGGCAGTGGCTTATGTGCTGGTCCTCCACATTGCACATCAGCCTAGGGGCTCGTGGCTGAGGGTCCTGGTCACCCAAAGATAAGCACTCATCCAGCTTCTGTATCTCTATAAACAGCAGTGCCTCAGAAGTTCTAAATTTTTTTTTCACTTCAACATCTAGAGAGATTACATTATTGCCTTCCTATTAAATGTCTCTAGAAAGGTCTAACTGACCTGTTCAAACAAAGGTGCCAAGACAGGAGAATTTTCAGATGCAAACAGGAAACTTCACATGAACTCATGACTCCTTTTCTACTCTATTTGAGCTTATTTGTTGAAGTATATCAATTACATAAACAGTCACCACCACATTTTAGGTGCAGCTAGCAACAAACAATGCCATCAAAGTCACAGAGAACCAGATTTTAGTCCAATTATTAAAAGGAGATGAAACTAGACAGATGTTCCTGCAACACTGTAATGGAAACATTTGTAATTTGAAAGATGCTTCCAGCTACCTTGATCTTGGCGTTACTCTATGGAAAAAGAGGAGCAAAGTATAACAAAACTGCACAGACAGGGCCATGGTGCTGTTTGCACCAGGTCTGATGGTGCCCTTGTAAGATGGGTTGACCCTGGCTGGATGCCAGGTGCCCACCAAAGCCAGTCTATCACTCCCCTCCTCATCCAGGCAAGGGAGAAAAAATATAATGAAAGGCTTGTGGGTCAGGATAGGGACAAGGAGAGACCACTCACCAACTATCGTCATTGGCAAAATAGACTTGACTTGGGGAAATAAGTTTAATCTATTACCATTCAAATCAAAGTAGGATAATGTGAAATAAAACCAAATCTTAAATCATCTTCTCCCCACTCTTCCCAGGCTTAATTTTACTTCTGAATTCTCTACCTCCTCCCCTCCACGGTGCAGGGGGATGGGAAATGGGGGTTTTGGTTGGTTTATCACATGTTGTTTCTGCTGCTCCTTCCTCCTCAGGAGGAGGACCCCTCACACTCTTCCATTCCTCCAGCGTGAGGTTCCTTCCACAGGAGACAGTCCTCCACAAACTTCTTCAATGTGAATCCTTCCATTAGGCTGCAGTTCTTCACAAACTGCTCCAGCTGGGCTCCTCCCACAGGGTGCAGCCCTTCAGCAATGGACTGCTCCAGCATGGGATTCCCACAGGGCCATAGGTCCTACCAGCAAACCTGTTTCAGGCAGGCATCCCACGGGGTCACAGCCTCCTCTGGGTATCCACCTGCTTTGGCATGAGGTCCTCCATGGGCTGCAGGGGCACAGCCTGCCCCACCGTGGTCTTCACCATGGGCTGCAGGGGAATGTCTGCTCCAGCACCTGGAGCACCTCCTGTCCCTCCTTCCTCACTGATCTGGGTGACTGCAGGGCTGTTTGCTCTCACACACTCACTTCTCTCTTCTGCTGCAATTGTGCAGGTTTCCCCTCACTCCCTTCTTAAATATGGTATCACAGAGGCACTACCACTGTTCCTGATGGGCTTAGCCTTGACCAGTGGTGAGTCTGACTTGGAGCCAGCTGGCGTTGGCTCCATCTGACATAGGTGAAGCTTCTAGCAGCTTTTCACAGAAGCCAACCCTGTAGCACCCCCCCCCATCCCCCCAAAAACCTTGTCTTACAAAACAAATACACTTCAACACCTAGATCTTCTGTGTAGGGGCTCTTTCTTACTAAAGAACCCCACAGCCCTCAGTAGTGCTGGCACACTACAAAAAAATTATTATATTCAAGTAAACAGACATTATATTAACTATTTATATGATTTTAGGATGATTGTTCTAGCAACCTGCACTTCAGCCTGCTCAATGCCTTGCTGAGGTTCTTGCCATACTTTGATACTTAGCATACTTTCTCAGTGTAAACAGCTTAGACCACCGTTTCCAAAGAAGGGGGGGGAAAAAAAAAGTTGGATTGTTTCTGCAAATCCCCAGACAGAACTGCTTAAAATTCACATTAGATAAACTACAAGAGATCTGAAGAAGTAGAAATATTTGATAATGATGGCCAGTTTTGTCTTATTACTATATGCTTCACCACAACTGGAGCTTCTGCTCAGCATTTGATAAATTACTGACTCTTCTGTTGTTCTTTGGTAAGTGAACGGGACTCAACAGACTGTAAATATGCTCGAGACATTCAGCACTAATTAAACTTTTAATAAATAAATAAGAAACCCTGTAATCTCACCAACTCAGACAGAATCCTCAAGGGACAGCCGTTGTCCTGACTGAGGCAACTGGATATTTAAAGCACTTACATATATACATGTATATACACACACATTCAAGAAAGTAAATGAAAACAAATAACAAATCCCAAGTAATTTATTTCCTTTAACTTTTATTGGGAAACTACATTAAATAGCCAAACTCTAGAATTTCATGCTTATTTAAGATATGGTTAATTGCACTTTTACCCCTTGGCACTTGTTGAATGCATCTTAATTAAGTGGAATTCTTAGTTAAAATGTCCCAATTCAGCCAGTCATCTACATTCACTCTCTTTATGCCAAAGCAGTCTCATCAGAGATGTCTCACTGATGTCCCAACTCTAGTAAGTCTGTTCTAATGAAACAGAAGTAAATCACAAAGGATGCCACTGCACACATTTGGGAGAAGGCAAAAGTGAAATACACCACGTTCCCTTGCTGAGTGAATTTTATTCTGAGCCATTCCCAATTACATCTCTGGGAACAGAAAGAACCAACTTGCTCCTTCTTTTCAAACTGAGATCTGACATTCAACTGTATGTGACTACTTTCCTATAATATCTTTATTCCTCTTTCAATCATTTTGCAGCTGAGTACAGCACACAGCATACTCGCAAGGAAGACAAAAAGGCAAGTCCTTGAACAGAACTGTGTGCTTTCTTCCACTTAATATAATTGTCTGTGTCATATGAAGAAACTAGAGGCCCTTAGGTATAAGCAAAGCTTGACATTCAAAGTGCTTGTTAAACATCGTCTATGTAAAACCTATGAAGCATAGTATGAGGTCTGTGTTGTGGTTATAGACAGCATTTTTTGCTGGCAATTGTAAACTCAGTTTACTTTTTGAAACATCCACTGCGGTAAGAAGGCTTCAGAAGTTTATTTTGAATGTTCATCTTATTTTCAACAAAGCAGACAACAGTAAAACTGTCACTAAAAAAGGAGTATCAAAATAAGAGATAAATGAAAGATAAAAACCAAGAAAAAGAAAAGCAATCTGAGAAGAAATTGCTTTGATATGCTATTAGAATGACACTTTGTTTTGGCACCATGTCTTCCTTGCTTTATGCCAGAGGCTTACTCTAAATAAAAACATTGTACATTTGTATAAGAATTGATGTAAGTATGAGCGACAAACCATAATATAATCTAGCAGATTTATCTAACATTGCAATCTCCTGTGGACAGTCATTGTCTGGATTAAGACAGAGAGAGATTAAAAAAAAATAAAGAAAATTAAGTCAAAGGTATGACTATAAATGGTAATGAGAAAACCAAAAGGAGTAAATGGGAATTATATAATGTATAACAATTTTTAATTTCTCTGATCAGGTATGATTCTCCAACAAAGGAAGCACAGAGTATCATTAGTATAAAGGACTGCTTAATGTGGTTAGGTTTCCTGTTTCCTGGCAGAATGGTGAATATGGGAAAAAGGTGAAATACATTGAAAATACATTTTATCTTCCAGTTATTAATACAAAAAACCAACCAAACAACCGCCAAACCAAAACATTAACACACCAATCTGTCTACATATTTGGTTTGTTGAAGCAAGGCTAAACTGGGAAGACCAAACTCTATTAACATTTGGGAAAAAAATAAACATCCACCTACCTCAGAACAACTGTTAATCACAAAATAGATGGGGGCACTCTGCCCTTCTCTTACAGTCTATGATTCTTTTTTATCTAGAACAGTAACCATGATAAAACATGTCATCTGTACCTACAATTATTCCAACACTGCCTCTGGAGGGCCCTTGAGTTGTGTTTTTTTTTTCTCTTACTTTTTATCATATGGTACATTTATAATTCATGTCCTTTAACTACACTAATGTATTTTATCTGAAGGTTGCTACTGTTGCTTTTCGCTTTTTACTCTCATTCTGCTTAATACGTTCTTTCAAAACCAAGCCCAGATGCTCATGCCTCTTTCCTAGATATCAAATTTTAAATCCAATCTGCTTGCCGTTAGTTGCAAGCCTCTGTTAGCACTGTACATCTTATGCTTTTGAGAGCATGACATGTAGTGCACACTCAGCTCTTACATCTTTTACCGTTCTGTTGGTGTACATTCCTTAAAACCAGCCTTGAGGGAGTGCAAAGCAGTTACCTATGCTAAAAGAAAGCTATAGAAAATCACATCACACACTGCCTTCTGTAAGTCAGCCGAAGATTCAGTTGGGTGATAATAAGTAGCAATTTATTCATCGCCTTCAAGCACAATACCTAGAAACTGAAGCCCTTACAGCACTTTACATCCCAATCCCATTGGGCTGAGGCACAGACAAGGTCTTGAATTGTTTCATGGTCTGAGAGAAGGAGGTGGAAACACTATTGTTTTCATAGAACGGTTTGGGTTGGAAGGAACCTTAAAGATCATCCAGTTCCAACTCATCTTCCACTAGACCAGGTTGCTCAAAACCCCATCCAGCCTGGCCTTGAACACTTCTAGGGATGGGGCATCCAGAATTTCTCTGGGCAACCTTTTCCTGTATCTCACCACCTTCACAGCAAAGAATTTATTCCTAACATCTAATCTAAACCTACTCTTTTGCAGTTTAAAGCCATTACACCTTTTTTTTATCACTACACACCCTCATAAAAAGTCCCCCTCCAGCTTTCCTGCATACCCCTTAAGGCACTGGCAGCTGCTCTAAGGTCTCCCCTGAGCCTTCCCTTCTCCAGGCTGAACAACCCCGACTCTCTCAGCCTGTCTTTATAGGAGAGATGCTCCAGCCCTCCCACCATCTTTGTGGCTCTCGTCCGAACTTGCTCCAACAGGTCTGTGTCCTTCTTACATTGGGGGCCCCAAAGCTGAAGGCAGTACTCTAAGTGGGGTCTCACCAAAGCTGAGTAGAGGAGAAAAATCACCTCCTTCTGTTGTAGTTGGAAGTCCAATCAGCCTCACATGGAGTACCAATTACTGCAGCACAAACAAACTAGCAAGCTGCAACAAGGCTTTTACCTTCTGTCAGATTCTACTGTCTGTGTTGTTTCTTCTTCCTCCAGAAGTCAGACCACACCACTCCTCCTCTGTCTAACCACCTCTCCCACAAGCCACAGGGCTATTTAACTATTTAGGAGGAACGAACTACAGCTGCACATCGTCCATGTCAACGAACCCACTGCCTTCGAGGCAAGGCCGCAGCTGCATATTATCAATGTCAATCAACCCACTGCCTTCATTCCTCTACATCCTTCAACCTGATGGCCACGCCTCTTTTGATGAGGCCCAGCATACGCAAGCTGGGCTGCAAGCACACATTGCCAGACCCTGTTGAGCTTCTCTTCCACTAACACTGCCAAGTCTTTCTCCTTAGGGCCACTCTCAATCCATTCACTGCCCCACCTGTACCTATGCTTGGGATTGCCCTGACCCACATGCAGGACCTTGTGCTTGACCTTGTTGAACTTCCTGAGGTTTGCATGGGCCCACCTCTCAAGCCTGTCAGAATCCCTCTGGATGGCATCCCTTCCCTCCAGCGTGTCAACCACACCACACAGCTTGTCATTGGCAAACTTGCAGAGGTTACACTCAATCCCGAAGTCTACATCACTGATAAAGATTTTGAGCAGTGCTGGTCACAGTACTGACTCCTAGGGAACGCCAGTTGTCACTGGTCTGCACATGTGAGGAAATGAAGTCCCAAAATCTCACCTGATGTTCTTTAGGAAGACTAACTCCCAGATCATTTATTTACTGATGTAGGTAGGAGCTAAACTTTTAAAAACTTAACTTCTGTATATAGAATAATTTCCCTTCTGTTTATTTTTCACTTGCACGGGGCAGATGTGAAAGATACATCATTCACTTCCATTGAATATTTTAGTGCATTTTGAAAACCCAATACGTGGGGCTGATTTTGTAAAAATTAAAGACAGAGATTTGTTCTTGGTGGTGCATTATGGTATGTTTCCCTTAGAAATGTCTCAAAACTCTTTAGTATTGCTGGACATAATGCCCATATGCAAAATGTATTTCCATGATTTTCTTTCTCTGCATTGTGATGGTTACAAGGTAAAGAGAAAAAAGTATTCTATACATTTTCTAAAAATTATTTTAGGATTAATAACTGTACTGTGCCCTTTTCAGGTAGCTACAGCTCATTTAAATCCCACATAAGTGTTTATTTATTCCCATTTAGTTTCTTTTAAAAAGAACCCTCTATTTCCCCCTGTAAAATCTGATCAGAAAAATTTTCCATTTTGCATCAGAATGCGAGGCAGGCCGTGAAGAAAAAACACCCTTCAAAATCAAGTCAGAATGTTATAATTACTGCAGCAAATGCACTTTAGTACACATTTGCCTTAATAAGATGTCAAAAGTTATTTCACCATTAATTGTTATGTATCTTCAGTTTTAACTTCTGAAACAGTTTTGCTTTCCCTGTCGGTACCAGAGAAAGACAGTCATTGTTTTTATCAAATAGCCTTCAGTTTTTGTCTTGAAATAAAATGTCACTTGAAAAGGAAAGGCTAGTTTGATGAAAAATTATTTTCTTCTATTTTTCCTTTCTGATCCAGCATGTCTGTAATTTCAAAATGGAATTATCTTCATCCTTCAAGAGTAATCTTCATTAAACGGATTGTTTAAAAAATAACGTATCTATTGTTCTGACTGTGAAATGTAAAGGGAGATGGTACAGCAGTAACTTTTCCAGTGCAAAATAATAGTAAGGTACTGAAATGCTTTAGTTAACAAGTAACTGCAATATTACTTCAAACAGAATAAACCTGATTGCAAGGTGAAATTAAAACAAAACAAAACAACCCACACTCCAAACACTTAACTTCACACCTGCATTTGGCAGCTACTTATCTAACTGATTAACAAAAATTTGCACATTTCATTTCTCTCTTATGGCTTAAAGCTGCTTCTGTATCAGACATCATTGCCCCTTTCTCCTTCCCCAGAATTCAATGATATGAAAATACATTGCACTCTCAGTAACCAAGACAGCTGATAATCAACACAAGCCATGACAATGACAGAACTCCTGGTAAAGTGGTAAGGGGTTTCATTGTCATTCCTGGGAGTTCAGAGATGCAATAAGTATAGCCAGTTGCAAAGTAAATGGCTTAAGTACTTCTAGTTTAACAAATCTAGTTCATTTAAATTAAAATTTTTCTAGTCACTTTTGTAAGTTTAAGTTGGGTGGAAATTATTCGATGTTAAAAAATAGAGCTTAGGGACATGTCAATATCATAAGACAAATTTTGGGCATTAAAATGGCTTTTATATATAATCCACAATTATTGCTAGCTTGTTTCATCTCATGTTTGCATACCCTCAGAAGTGATAGCTCTAATCCATCTGGGGTTAAAACAAAGCAATTTATAAGTGTCTTTAATGTGGCTATAGAAACTGCCACTACTTTTCCATTGTGGTTGCCTTTAGTTTTTTTATTTACACACTTCAGCTGTCCTCTTTAATAACAAAGTTAGTCTCTTATTCAGGAAGCAATACCTGAATATGAAATATTATAGATCAGATATTTTTTAATGTAGATAAAATCATGGCATAGTAAAATAAAAAATAAGTTCTAGTGCCTCCAAAAAAGGGAATTTATAACTCAAAACCACTCTTTGCAGATCATGTTTCAATACAGCTATACCCACTCTGTTTTAACTGGAAATAAAAGCAGTATTTCAGTAATAAAAATAAAAACTTTCATTACAAGCTAAAAGAGTTAAAAAACCCCAAAGACCTTAATGACAAATCAAAGACATCCAGAAAAAAAACGCCACTGTCCTTCAGCACAGAAGGAGACTTTTTAACTTTCATCCCATTAGTAAGTTTCCCTTTGCTTGCAAAATTTCTTGACCTATCTCTGTTCCCTAAAAGCTGTGTTCCAGAATATATAACTTGTTCCATAGGCAGAATTTTGCAGCTCTTCACTTAACCTGGAAGCATAGGAGGAAGTTACCAGGTATGAACATAAATGAACACTATTTATAACTAATTCAGGCACACCAAAACAATCAAAGGACATAAAAGTGAATGAAATGTCACAGTACCATGGCCACTAACCAAACTGCAAAGAGTAAATTCAATTGTTTCACACCACAATGTACAAAGAAATATTTTGGGATTCAAGGGACTGAACTAGCCCTGAGCACCAGGCACTGACTTCAGATGATAATTTTTTAACTGTTTTAACAGAACTGTAGTTCTCCTTGCAATATTCCTGATGCAGCAAAGCTTACATGTAACCTGTTAGGAATCTCTGCTGAATCAGGCCCTTTCAGCACTTACAGGCACTTAAAACACTGATCTACAAAAAGAAAACAAGCATTTGAAGTTATAAAGAGCTAAATGTTACCTGGTATGTTAAGGAAAAAAAAAGAATACAACCAAAGGTAAATCCTTAAAAAGCCGGAGAAAGACAATTCCCTTCCAGTCAAAACTCTTAACTGCTGTTGGAAGTTATGTAAATATTTAAGCATGACCACTTAACTGCCATGGAGTTCTTACCCGTAAACAATGCAATGCTTTAGAACACTTCAAATATACCACTTTACGTTTCTTCTATACTGTGTCTTATATGCAAATGTGTCTGTGCTCTCCTACTGTGTCATAACATGATGAAGACTCCAGCTCAGAGAAAGAGCAAAATGGATCTTTTTAAGGATTGGTATGTGTGTATACTTTGGTCTATTCTGCCTTCAGTGACTCCACAAACATTCATTCATTAAATCTCCAGTGTACAACGGCTTAACACAATGATTTCACTTTTACATAATGTTCTCTGAAGCTTATATGTTTAACTAACCATCTCAGATGGTTCCCTTGTCATCATTTCCCATGCTGACTCTTGGTTCAGCTTACCAGCTAGCATCTGCCAGTCAAAACCAGTCATACTAATATAGAGCTGTGGCCAAGGGTGATGAGTGACGGCTTCACCTCTCTCTGGTGACAAGTTGTTTTTTAAGCGTGAAAAAATTCTGAGATGGGCACTACAGGCTTGTATTTTCCAGTTTACAATTGAGTAGTTTTGTGTTCTTTGTTGTGTTTTTTTTTTTTTTTTTAATTATTTTTTTATTTGGTTGGTTAGTTGAGGCAAAAGTTGTCACATCTAGCTTTACAAATGTTTAAGGTGTAACTTTTCCTCACCCCTTCAGAAAGAGATCCAACCTCTGTAACTTTCCTCATGGGTCTGAACCATGCACTAGAGGAAAGAAAAGTTCATTTCCTCAAAAAACAAAACAAGCAGCAAATCTGCTTGACAGATTTGACTTCTCTGAATCAAAAATACCTACTCTTTATGTTGACGAGAGCACTTTTTGAGTTCCTGTTGGCTAAGATCAACATCTTAAGCGAAGGGTACATCACAAACTTCAAGTCAAAATGGTATTCATATTCATATTCTGTCAGATAAAATGTAAGCCTGCACAAGCCCAATAAAACATCTGTATTGTATCAACAGAGAGTGAAGTGCTTGAGGTAGGAATGAATATCTTGGAAGTTATGGGTTGGCTGGATATTTTGTAGAAGACAGTAAAAATAGTAGTTTCCCCTGTGTACAGCATAGGGAAACCCTTTGTAAACATTGTACATATTGTATGTACAGTATTTAATGCTCTCCTAGTTTATGTTTGATTTACTGATAAAAACGTTCTGCAGATTTCCCCAGCTGTGCTCCCTTAGCAGATTGTGAGATGCAGTGATCTGTTTGAGAGCAGCTGTTAGTTCACATGTGGTTTTATTTGCATCAGTGTAAAACAGCAGCTTGCTACATGAATAAAACATGCTTTCTCTTTGCCCTATTCTGGTAGAAAGTTTTATCTATTTAATTTGGTTTCCCATGGAGGAGAACTTTATTTTTAAATTAGACTAATTTATTTTTTAAAAAATAAACATAATTTTCAATTACATATTTTGAGATTCTGAAAATTCTATGTAGTTTTTTTGGAACATGTGGGATTTCATTTTGGTCTGAACAGACATACCTTTGCAAATAGATCTAAAAAGGTGTTCAGTCTATACTTTTGTTTGAAAAGCACACCTCCATGCCATTCATCAAAACAATCAAATGGACAATATGCTTTCAGAGTTATATGCAGAAATACGCTATCTTTGATAGCAATGGCAACTACATAATACTTTAGAAATTTTCAAACAGTGTCTAATTTAAATATCTAGGGAGATATTAATGATGACCTTCTATCCCTATGCCACAGGTACTAATCAGCATGTAATTTCAGTTGAAATAAGTAAGCCATATGAGACCTTTAAGAGAGGTTTTAAAGTGTTTGAAGCCCACTTAGACTGGATTCATGCCCATCACTTCCCAGTGGGACTGACCTTGACCTTCCACATTCAGTGATGTGTGTTAATACAGAAGTGCCCTTGCTGTACAAGGCCACTGATCTCTCATGTAACTTCCCTTGGGTTTCAGTCTCTCCCATCAAACACGGCTGGGAACTAGGTTCCAGCCAGGAACTTAAGAGAAACACTCCAAACAGCAGCTTTTGACAGCTCTGGGCTGTTCTCTGTGATCTCCCTGAATGCTTTCAAACAGCTGTTTTGTAAAGACCACCCACCCTACTGGTGCCTTAATACTGTTTTCTTTCTGTCTTAGGTTTCTTTACTATTTAGGTAGAATCATTTAAGTACGCTGCTCCATAGTTCCTTCATCAGTTGAGGAAGTGTTTTTTGTCAAAAACATATAGCTTTTTTGTGCTGGGAGGTGTGTGTGTGTGTGTGGTGGTGCCATGTTTTTTTTTTCAGAATGCTTGTTTAGTATCCTTTTAGTGATTAATCGAGTTTGGTAAATATAACTTAAGACCACACTTCCATGCTGCTGCGTGACAAGAACAGATGAACTGAGGCCGTTTCCTTTACTTTTAAAAACAAGGACCAAATTTTTTATGGAACATTTTTAAATAGAGAGAACACTACCTATTTGTATAAATGTTATCTCTATAAAGAGCTGAAGAACTAAGAGTGAAATTAAAGTGTGACCTTTATTGCACACACATTTACCTTTCCTCTATCTGTTGCAAGAGGGCGGTAAGGAGGAACTATCCAATATGTTTAATTTCAAACACACCTCTTATGAAACACCAGGATCCAAGGAGAAAAAAAAAAAGAAAATTAGTCTTTGAAAACACTTCAGGAAACCTCACAGCAAATACAAAGGTCAGCATCTTATTCCTTTCCATATGAAATAAGTCACAGCTTTATCTAATTTCATCAGGCATTATCCAATGTTTCTTTTATTTTTTTTTAAGATCTCCATTCTGC
Organism: Falco punctatus; assembly: GCF_963210335.1. Taxonomy (NCBI): domain Eukaryota; kingdom Metazoa; phylum Chordata; class Aves; order Falconiformes; family Falconidae; genus Falco; species Falco punctatus. The sequence goes on from NC_137580.1 coordinate 73,799,788, forward strand.
CTCCTGGATTGCAATTCCTCTGCCATTCATGAGATTACATCTTTACCAGCTACAGCCACACCAGCCTTTACAAAAGCTCCCAGATAGCTTCCGCAGATACAGTGCACCAACTGTTTGTCACTTTTCTGCAACAGCTGAACTTTCAGATTGATTACAAAAGGAAGCAGTGATAAAGTAAACAAGATGTGTCACTGGTTTGGATTCAAGGAACTAGATTTTGCCACTCTGACAAACAGCATTACTCTCCCTCCAGGGGGGTAGCCAGGCTATCCATAAAGCAAGGCACCATCTACGCTGAACAAGGGTTAAGGACCACGCTCCATATAGAATCACAGTACCACTTAGGTAGGAAAAGACCTTTCAGATCACAGAGTCTGACCATAAACCTAACCCTGCCTTGCATATATCATCATAACTATACATCATGTATATGTGTACCATGACACACACATGGACTGCTCCAAATACTCTATTCCTGTTCTTACTCTTTTAAATTCATGCAAACCATGCAGTACCCCCTCAGCACACTAGCTGGCTGCAGAACCTGCCATCTTTCCTTATGCAACGTTTGTCACCAACTAGATTTTTGAATGGATTTTAAAGAGGCATTAGCACACTACTCTGCAAAATATGCTAGACAGTTTGGAAATGCTTATTGCATATAAATTGGATAAAAGCCTTATCTTACTCCCCACTTCGCTACCTAATGGACAGATTTATCTGCTCTCCCCTCTGCCTGTGCTTCTTCCCTCCCAGGCAGCAAGGAGTATACCAAGATGAGTATACAAAGCACTATGTTTTGAAACTCACTTTAACTTGTTGCCTACTAAAGTTCCTGGAGCAATGAGTCCCACTGCCTAGAGACCATTCTTTTGAGACCATTCTCTGAAGTGATTTCATGGACTTTTCCCCACTGTACAGCCTCCATTGAAGTACTGTAAGAAACAGTGAGCAAATAAATGAAAAATTCTTCGTCTTATTTATACCTCTCGTGATTTCCAACAACACAGTTCTATTCTCCTCAAGAATCCTATTCTATTTTAAATCTCTGTGCCTAAAAATTGCAGAGCTCAGCTAATATGAATTTCAGCTTTTTAATAATGCTGTGTTTGAAAAGTCACAATGTCTCAGATGAATCCAACTGCATTTTTATACTGCCACTATGGATTTTACATTCCACGGAAATATCTATAAAAAGGCTTTTCCCATTTAATCATGGTGAACCTTAGGCTAGTAGCAAGAAGTTAGTATATTCAGTCCCCTGTCTCTTCACTGCTTCACAAAAGAAATACACTCCAAAATAAATGCATAAGGTAAAATGATGAACATGATAGCAACAGCCTATCACTAAGAATGCTGGAGAAAAAGCTTACTGGTATTTCTATTGAAATAGTGAAGGATAAGCATGAATTAAACTTATTGGAAGTGGTCAATAATTCAAAATAATACAAAGCTGAATAAAAGTATACATACAGAGTAAAAAGACTAGAAGGCAGACAGGAAAACTAATACAAGTGAGCTAAGGTTTATGTTACTGAGGACAAAGATAAGTCAAATATTTTTACCAAACCTGTCTCTCAAACTTACTACTGATTCTTTTTGCCATAGTTCTTTACCTGCAGCATTCAGCCAGCATGAGCTGTAGAAAACAATCTATGGTTCACTAGAGCAGACTAAATGCCCAAAGCCCATTTTCAGTTTTCACAGCAGTTTTCCAAGTAATTTCTTATTGGTATTAAAGATACAGCTTAAAGGTACAGAGTAGAAAAAGTGTCTGAGAATTACGTTTAAAAAATACCCTTCATTCGAAGTGCTCAGGAAACAACATCCTCAAGAGCCAGACTAAAAGAAGAGTTATCACACTCATTCCTGCTCCATTTTCCAAAGAAACAACATTACATTTTAATTCCTGGCTCCAAATACATCTTCTGGTTTGGATCTTATGAAATCTTATGATAAATGAGTAACAGGGTTTGAAACTACATAGAATTCAAAGTAACAAGAATCTTGTGGAACCAGTTCACTGCATACACTGACTGACATTTGAGCTGAAAGCCACCAGAACGGCTCAAGAGATTTTTGTGCCCTCCAGTCAGATTAGATCACTGATATTGATTTTCAAACAAATTTAAATACAACTACTGGTTTCTAGTCTGCTCTCACTTTTTTTCCTATCTTCTGTTATTGCTTAGCAGCCACTCCTGTTTTGAAGTCAGATTCCTGCTAACGAGCAGTATGACTTCCCAAATTTTGAAGAGCAGGCTTGCCCATTTGGTAAAATAATGCATTAAAAAATATTCTAATTGTCTTAGAGGGGGGAAAAAAAAACCCCAAAGAACAGCAAAACACCCAAGCAATCACCAACCCTCAATATCAGCCATGTGACAGTGTCCTGAAACAACCCAGTTTGCCAGACCTTTACTATACAACACTGGGGTTATGGGTTTTTCCCCCAGCTTTGTTAGATCTTGATGTGGGCCCCCTTCAAATCTCCATCCCCTTTATACTTGAAACAGCCTCCTAACCACTGGCATCCCATCCATCATATTCCCCAGAATACAGACTTGACAAATGGCCAAGTACATGATGTATGGTTTGGAAAGGAGAATGCAAAATTAAAAGAAGGACCAGGAAAATATGGTGCTAAAGCTGATCTGCTGCTTCCTGCCTCAGAAAAGATCTGAAGCTTTTCCATCTTATGTACTCCACTGAAATAAAAAAAAATAATCTATTCTGACAGCTCAGTTTGGTAAGACATCTGGCTATTGTGGCTGGGAGACTGGAGGTGGAGTGGTTGGTGTTGACAGGATGGAAGTAAAAGCCACACAGAATTACTTATTTTCAGCCTTTCTATAACTGCCAGGTAATCTGAAATATATCAATAGACTCTAACAAATAATTTTAACCAGAGAGAGAACTGGCCTTATGTTCTTCTACACAATACTAAGCAGAGAAAACCAGATCACTTTGTTTGACTTAGCACTCATAGAGCTGCTGCTGCTTCTCCCTCTCCTACAGGTTTTAGGAGAACATTTGTACTTCAACAAAGTACCCAGTCACCACATCCTTGGGTGGGATGAAACAGAGCACCTCATTTCTGAACTCAACTCTTAAGCCCATGTCATAGGTCCATGTTCGCTCCACAGCTGCTGAGGGATGTTTCCTTGTGTAGCTTTTGCCATTTTTCTGCTGCAGCTAAAGTGTAAAGATCAATGTCAAAGGAAATATCTCAGCAAGCAAAGAAGAGATGATACTAGTTTCAGTTCTAGTGGTGAGGTTCTGCCACTCTGCATCAGAAATAATCATGCCTTTTTACCGTGGAAGACCACGAGGCCATACATAAGCTCAGGCACAGCTTGTGGCAGAACTCTGCTTTTTGGGAAGGTCAGTGAGAGACATGTTACTTTAGGCCCACACAGATACACAGACTCACACAATCCCCATTTACGTTTTTTAAAAGGATTTCATGCAGTTATATGCAGAGTGATTTTTTTTTCTTAGAAACACTACATAGTAATAATGTCACAAAGCTATACATGCTGCAGAGTAAAAATTATCAGAACCTGCAAACAGCCCTAAAAATTCATGCTCTCCCCTGAAGTTAATTTAGTAAGGTTCTTACAAATGTTCCTGTTCAATAATTAAATGGAGTATAAAAGAAATTAAACCTGGCATAACTGCAGTGCTAAAATAATCCTGCATTTGCCCAATGAACTGGTTGGCAATCAGCCAGATGTTACATTTTATTTAAATTCCCATATTACAAAGCTGACATGATCCCAGTGTACCTTCTCCTTTCTTTTCTTTCTCCAGTAGCACCAAAACCCTCAGAATACCTCCTGTGGCTGATCCCAAAAGTTCAACACCAGCTTCTTAGTTGTGACCGACTGTATATTACGCCTGGAATTCAGCCAACTTGAAATTACATACAAAAAGTGCCAAACATAGCAACAGGAAAATGAGACAAGTACATGGTTTTCACCTTAGGATATAAGGTTGCATATACATCACTACATTTTAGTACAACACGAATGACTTGCTCAGCTATAGCACAGTCTCCTTCCCCTCAAGGGCTATAAAAACATAAGCAGAAAGTATCAACCAATGGGCTCTGATATTGCAATTAACTAATATGCTTTAACTGCATAATTTAACAGTGTGTGTGTGGGGGGGAAGTAGTATTTGGAACGGACACTTCCTCAGTTAATAAATGTGTGCTATATGAGATCTTAATGTACATCATTCCATAAAACACACTTTTCCCCTCTGGTTTTCTCACTGCCACAATGTCATGGCGCTTGTGTCTAAACATGTTTGAATAAACATTACTTTTATGGTTTGCGATGTGGACAACAAGGTAAAAGGCATCTTTCTTCTCAACTGGCTTTTTCATTTTCATGTACAACACAGTAATATTCTCCCGGTATTTTCTTAAAAATAAAAACTGTTGAAAGACACTTATATGCAATTCAGAAAGCTACCTGTAATGAAATTATTACATATTACTACAATGATGTGTTCATATCCCAGTGAAAACCCCAAAAGGTGAGTTATTGCAAAGCTTAAATCACCCCAACCCTTTGGCTAAGATCAACTTGAGCAACACTTCAGTATCAGATATACCCTCTGTCTGAGAGACAGCAGAACACCTGATTTTACAGTCTAACAGTTTTTTTCCCCTTCTCAAAATATTTTAGAATTCTAAAGTTTCTGATCTGATGACGTCTTCACCAAGGTCAGGTATCTAAACTGAACTATTATGAAGCATTTCAGAAGAGTTAGTCTTCATTATCATTTCAGTAAACTATGTATTAAAAAGGATTCATGTAAGACAACACTTGCAGACTAAAGGGTCAAATCTTCCTTTTGTAAAGAAAAAAGTGCCTCAAAATACTGTCAGACTATAACTGTGAATTTTCATGGTCCTCGAACTATTAGAAAAGTTACATACACTCTCAAAGTTGTGTTTGTCAACAAAATGAAACAGCTTTTTTAACCAAATGAGGTATTATATCTATATTTCTCAAAAATCAAGTGAAGCTGCACTTTGCTTATTGCTGAGTTTAGAATATTTTTATCAAATACATCAACATTTTTGTAGGTACAACATGAGATTTCTGGAGGAAGCTTTGTCTTCAGAAAGTGCCAAGTATTCCATTTCTGAAAATGCAGCTCTCTGGAGTTTCCCATGCTCCTCACTCTGAGCGAAGCAATGAAAAACACTAGTGAACTTCTACCTCTTCACCATTCAGTGAGTCTCGAACACTCAGTTTTAAAATGGCACAACTTGGAAAAGGTATAGTAGACATCTACCAATAAACAGCGTAATTTTATACTCTGTTATCCCCTTCTGGTCCTCCCCACTCCCCCAATAACATTAACTAATGCCCAGCCAACCACCAGGTGATTAGAGAGCACGTGAGGGAATCATTGTACCTACACTAGACTGCGACAGCTTAACATTTGCGAGAGAGATCTTCAGCTGAGGTATTAAAACAACTTCACACAGAACTTCTAAAAAATAACACCAAACAAAAAAAGAAAATCCCCTTTTCTGTTCCTCATGCTGCAGAGACAAGCACCACAAAAGAACTCTTATCCGACATCCCTGCTCTGCTCTTAGCTAGGTCTATGGGTTTGCAGCTGTCACACATTAGGAGAAGACTTCAGAAACCACAGGAATTGCCAGATGGCTAACTCTACACATTACAAACCCAATAACTGCCTGGATTGCTACAACACTGTATTTTGCACATTAAGACAATACTTCTTTCCAGAATACACAATGGCTTTATGCAGCCCAAATGAATTGCTTAATTCTGGTCATGGTGAGGCATAATGGACCATAATTTATTTATTTTCTCAACATTTTTCGAAAACTACTTTCTCACCTCAGATACAAAGATCTAAGCTGGTTTTATCTAATCGATTCCCTGTAATTTATCATTTAAACTGAGAACCTTCCCTAACCTAGGTCAATACCCATTGTTTTTTATCCCATAAAGTTCTCTTTCTTCAATAATTCCAGCAAGCAGAATACAATGATACTTCTAATCTATTTTAAAATATTATTTGCAAGGAACTGTGTGTTTTGCTTTTGATTACTCTAACAATTTATAACCATTTCTTTATCATTTCTCTTTATTACTAAATTTATAATAATATGTTTTTGTTAAATGTGTAAAAAGATATTAATTTACCCACACTCAAATCTTTGTAGATTTTTGTAAATCTATTACATTACCTACTACTTCATAACCCTATTTCTGTGCAGCAGAAAATTCACAGTAAAGATGGACTATTGTAATACTTTTACACTCACCTAACTTTTGGGAAAATTTTCATATATGGATTCATCAGAAAGTCAAAAGCCTACCAGCTCCTGCTAGTTTCTTAGTTCAAAGTGGCAAAAGCAAAACAAGCTGTGAAGAACCAATTTATCTATTGCTTCATTTCTGACACAACCCAGAACCTGATAAACCCAGGTGATAGTCTTTAGAGGCAGGTGTAGAGGTGTAGCAACACTAATGATCTACAGGGAAAAAAAAAAAAAAAAAATCACAGGGGAGTAACTTTAATGAACCCGTAAGAAAACCCCCACTCGCTCTAGTTGCAATATTTAATATTAAACCAAATTTTTTCTTAATAACGTGGTAAATGAGTGAAACTCATAAAATTAACTCTTTTTCACATTCACTAGCTTGTACTATTAATTTCTCTACTAATCCCCTTGTAGCATCAGCACTAGATGTTCTGCTATACTTTTCAGGTACGCTAAAGAGACTGACTTGTTTGAAAGTGACAGCATGAAAGGTGAAATTGAAATGCAAAGGACACACTGATTTGGGAAGGACAGGCTTAGCAGTCACTGTCCTAACTCAATGAACAGCTCTTTTCAGTAACTCATATATAATGTTACGTTAAAACACGGTTATGTCATTGTGTTGCATCCATTTGTTTCACTACAAAACAATCAAGAGACAATCTGACCAGGAAAAGAAAATGCCCTAATCCCAACTAGGAAAAAGGTGCCTTTACTGATATTCACAACTTCTTATTTTGTTATTAATAATTGTGTCATATTTTGACATATCCATCACATTGTCACATGTCAAAAATCATTGCCACATTTTGTGCTTTGACTTATGTCATGAAACACCATACAAATGAAACAGCAAAGCTTGGCATTAAAATGAAACTCTGCATGAATTGAAATGTCATAAATTTCCCATTATTTTCCTCTGAGGGATTTTTAATCAAGTTGGACAATAGAATATGTTTTTTTTTGCTGTAACTTTTCCCAGTGTAAATTTCTTTTGACAAAAATATTCCACTCCTTTCTATTCTTGAGACATACTAAATCATCTTTTCATTACATCAAACTACTGTTAGTATTTAGCAATAATTAGTGTTATCCATTCAACACCAAACACAATAACAAAACATATTATGACCAAACGTAATACATAATTCATTACATTTTTGAACAATAAAGCATTTTTGATAGTGGCAACAAAGGTAAAATAGAAAATTTTATTTTCGGCAGACATCCTGAGAAGTCTGCACAATTCATACTATTTACAAAGAATCAGAAAAAGAGCCAGAAAGGATCTTAAAAGATCATTTAAGCCCCCACATCAGGATCAACTATATATAAACTATTCATGTCAGATATTTGTTTAATCTATTCTTAAAACCTCCAAAAGATGGAAATACTGCAGTTTCCCTAGGCAATCTATTTCAATGATTCACATTCTTTAGCTTAAAAGTATTTCTTAATACCTAACCTCAGGCTCCCTTGCTGAATGTACTTCCATTTTCTCTTGCCCTAGATACATTTGGAGAATCCTTTGTTTCTGTACTCTTCCAGTGTTACCGTCTTCAGGGGTTTTTAGGTTAAATAAACTCAATTCTTTCACCTTGCCAAATATATTCATGTTTCTAACATGGTCAATCATTTTTGTTCATCTCCTTCATCCCCTATACAGTTTAGTTCATGGAAGACTATAACAAAGGAATCTTCAAACTTATGCAAAAGCAATTAATTCAGCCGTACAATTTACTAGTCCACTAACTAAGCTGCATTTCTGGAATAGGGACAGCATACTCAAGCAAGTCTTGCTACTGGTTTGTACCTTCTTCTCCTACTAAAAACTTGTGAAGGGATTGAACTTGTCAAAGAAGAAAAGAAGGAAAAATTGTGCAAAGCTATACCCGTGTGCTTCATTGAATGTGGTGCCCTTGCTATAAAATGCAGTTTCTGAGCTTCTGTGAATTACATACAGGCTCTACTTTGCTCATACAGTGACTTACGGAAGTCCATCCTGGAGCAGTCTTACAGCTTCTGTGCAAATGAGAGATCAACAGTTGCAACAGGGTACCTCATCTGGGGGACTAGCTTTATGCTTTAAAGCTTGGAGGCAAAGCCCTAACTTAGAGGTGTGAATACCATAGACTCCTAACCCCAGGGATCTTCTTAACTACTTAGAAATGCTATCTTGAAAAAAAAAAAAAACCCTCTAAAACTTAAATTTTACATTATTACTGATCTCTTAAATTCTCTCTCCACTTATTAGTTGGTAACAAGCCTCAAATCATTTTAGGTCGATATAAGGAAGGGAACTGTGAATAGTGCATACATTCTTCTTTGCAAGAGTAGGTATTTCTTTAAGGTCAACTGACATTTCCTCCACCTCTTTTGCTAGTCAACAAAACTGGCAAGTCACATCCTTGAGACAGCTCTACAAAAGCATAACACAATACCCTTACCCTCTTTGTAAACCACATATTAAAGACATTATGAAAGCTTTGTTAGGGTAATTTATTACATGCTCTTTAACAGGCTGATGAACAGTTATCTGAAAGCTATTAATTACAGGAATACTATATACTTGCATCTTAGAAGTGATCAGGAAATATATTAACATGTCAGGGTTGCAAACAAAACAAACTAAAGAGTTGTCAGTGGTCCCAGTTTTCCTGGGTTGGCAAAACAAATGACAGGTGGCAGAGATTCCAGTCACTCGAGATAGCTACTCCTCCTTCACAACCTACAGCTGTGCTGATTTAGCCCTAAACCATCCCACCCCCCTATTTGTCTGTAAGTCTAATTCCTTGGTTAGGTATTTAGGAATGGTAATAGCTTGTTCTAGAAATTAATTATATACTCCCATCACTTATTCCTGTGCCAAAATAGATCAGTCTCAGGGCTATCTAATATTACCTTTATAATTATCCTGCTAAAAACCAACTCAGTTCTAACAACTACAGAAAAGCACAAAAATGTATGTTGGGAGAGACCTTTTAAGGTCACCTAGTCCAATGCCCTGCACAAAGCTGGGCTAACATCAAAATTAGATCTGTTTGCTCAGGGCATCGTCCTGCTGAGTTTGGAAAACCTCCAGGGACCGAAATCCTATAGCGTCTCTGAACCTCACTTCTAGGGTTTGACCTCCCTCATAAAGAGGATATAAGGAAAGATGTTCCTTGATATAAAACAGGACATAATGTGTGTGGGGAAATAGAACTCCAGCTCTTAAATCCATCTAAGTTATACAAAGGCAAAAGGAGAAAGAAAATTTTTCTCATCAGAAAATGCTGGCAGCAGCAAAATAAAACATAATACATATATACTCCCATGTAAACAACATCCTTCCCTGTAGCCAGCCTGCAGAGGATAGCAATGCCATTCATTTTATAGTGCTCTAACATAATGTTTGAATTGTTTCTTTTCTACAGATACAATAAATGACTTAGAGACATTTATCATACTCCCAAACAAGATCTCCTTCCCTGTTAGGCATGCACTCCATTTTACAGTAAATGTGATTTTGACAAGCCTGAAATGCTAGTTGAAAGAGCTGCCCTTGCCGCTAGATCTAAGAAATGCTTGAGAAGCTTCCCCATGACTGCATCTGTGAGAGTTGTGCCACAGCATGACTCAATAAATTGCTGACTCCACAAGAAGCATGACCCTACAAGTCGAGTGTGCTTTATTGTTAAAATGGCTTACTTACACTTACGGATTGATTAAACACAGAAGCAAAATCTGTCTGCTTTTATTTCTCTTTCTACAGTCTCATTTTATGCAGTAAACCCTCTAAAAAACAAACCCCCGACACCAACAAACAAACTTCATTGCTTTCTTCTTTCATTAGGAGAATATAAAACAATCTCCAAGCATGACAGTTACCACCATGATGCAGACTGGCTAAACTGTGCAAACCTCATAACAGGAAGTTATTTCCTGAACTGAGACAACAATTATGCCAGCTTTAGCTATGGAAATTATAGTATGCATAATCTAATTCTTTTCATTTTTCAAAGGAATTCAAGCACCGAAATTTATGTAATTCATTCAACTGTTTTATTGAACAAACTCCTGTATTCATCTGCGTGTAACAAAGAGACAACCATATTTTCCATTTCCATTTTCAAAATTAAAGTTACTGCAGGAATGAGTTGCAGTACTCGCAGCTATTATTACCTCTCCAGCCCTCATTGTGGAGGAACTAAAAGCAAAAATCTGCTCACATACAGTCAGGTTTATGCTCAGATATGACTCTGAGAAGCAAGAAGGCGCAGGCAGTATACGGAGGCAAAGCTGGCAATCATATATTCAAAAGCTGCACTATCACTCACTGAAAGAACCAAAAGTATTTCATTTAACCAGAATATTATAACATTCCAAATATTGTGTGGAAAATTAATACTGACAGAATAAATGTGATCACATTTACTTAGCCCCATTTGCTGATTTTTTTCCTAAACTGCACACTAAAATGCAATTTAAAAATAAACCCTCATTGAAATATGATCCTTGAAATGTTGAACATGACAGAGGCACATTAAACAGCAGCCTCAGTAGACTAGTCTGCATTTAAAGCTATTCAGTTCTATTAAAAAAGATAACACAGCTCAGGATGTATCTAAAAACATCTCCAAACTGTTTGGACAATTCAACAGATATGTGGGTGTTCTAAGTATGCCCTTAGTTAACTACATAATTATACTTAAATTTCAACTTTGTTATTGCTGTAGATTCAAAGGTGTAAGGAAATTTACAACCAGATATTTTTACCACAAACTTTTCAACACTGTGTAGTTCTTCAAGGCTGAGATCATACGTCAAGCTCAGCATAACTTTTTATAGTGAAAGATGAGAGCATTAAAAATAATAACTGCAGATAAGATCTTGAAAAATATACACTGGGAAAGGGTAAACCAAAAGTCTAAATGCCAATGCAGAGGGAGAAAAGGATACTCCTTGTGTCCATCCTACAAATATGTTTGAATGGGTAGGATTGACAATACTGAGTCCATCTCTTTAATGTTTCTCGCTAGAAGATTTCCCATCAGTTTGAACTTAACGCAGCAAAAGATTTGTTGTCTTTTTGGGAAAAGACCTCTGGCTTTCCCAAAGCCCCTTCTTATTTCAGCTGTCTTTCCACTGAGGATTGGTGGGATCGGTATTGTAATTGTACAGAAAGCAGGAGAAAAGGTGGTTTTAAGGAAGGTGCTTAACAGAAGAAACAGCTAAAGGAAAACAAAACTCTGCACAACAGCAGTATACACCACTTGACTAAATCTTTCTGTCCATAGGCTGAAAGAGTTTTTATAGACACAAGAAAAATATTGAATTCTGGGAAATGCTGCTGAAATTGGCTTTCTATATATAGCCTTACAAAGAATTATAACAGCAGATAAAGGTCAGCTACTGTGGTAGGTAGCTGTCATTATCATTTGTTGAGTGTAATGAAGGTTTTTGTGTAATTAATGTCACAAATTTGTTACATTTGGGGTTTGTTTGTGTGTGTTTTTTTCATGCAGGCAGACTTTTGCCTATGTAAAAGTGCCACAGGTTATGGCTGGAATTCCAGTGCTATTTTTAGGTAGAATTTCAGAGTATAATTGTGTGTCACAACTTGTACATGGTCTTCCAAACAAATATTGCAATACCACATCCCAACACATGTGGGGCCTGTGACCACAAATTAACATCAGAGTAGCACCTAAATGTTTTAGTTTTCTAAACAACTCATGCAGTCTACATCTATATTTAATGAGTGCATCAAATATAAACAGAAGAAAATGTTGGCCTCATTTACCCAAAATATCTGTCTATTAATGTATTTTTTTTTCTTGAAAACTCCTTGCTTGCTGTAATCAGATTCAAGAATGTTCTTGAGTGATATTTCCCTACTTTGTTTTTAAGCAATTTTTCACAGAATTTGCCATAAAATGATAAATTAGCACAAAGAATAAAAAGAGACATGCTTCTTAGCCCCTGAAAAATTGCAAAAACATATTTTAAAATCTCTGGTTGGTGACCAGACTGTAATAAGGAGCAAGCCCTGCTTTTATTTAGAGGAGGAAAAAGAAATTAAAAAATCAAACTCCTTTGTTTTGCACATAGGGTTTGGAAGTTGGCAATAGTAAACAATCTTCTTGGCCAGCATGCTATATTAGGTCCAACCAAAACATTCTGAAGTCACAAGGGAGGAAGGAATGTGGGGGAAAAAAAAGACATGGTTTAGAGGATGAACAGTGGGAAAATGAAGAAAAAGTTATCAGGAAAGTGGCGTTGAAACAGATGTAAAAGTGAACTTAAGAAAGATATGGGACAAAAGAAGATACGCATACTTTGAAAAGCAAGTAAGAGGAGACAGTATTGTGAAATAACGAGGAAAAACGTACATAGGGATAGACTGAAGAAGAGTATATCATGTGAAATCATGGCAATTGAAAACCTAGCAGCCAAAGCAACATCAGGATGAAAGAATAAGTAAAAGAGCTGGCATTCAGACAAGCTAAAATTAAAAAACAGAGGCTGTTTTATATTGAAAACAAAAGGCAATGAAGCTGTTGCAAAGTGCTAGGAGAGGGGAAGAAGTAGCGTGGGAGAACTGAAGAGACAATGTAGACTTTCACATTTAAAGTGGTTCAATTACTTTTGAAAAGGAAAAAGCATGGGTTTATTTCAGTAAGTGGAGGAGGAGTGGGGGTGAAGCTCTTCAGAGTGGGATCAGTTTTGAATATAAAGAACAGGAGATACAATAGTCTAGGAACAATTAGTATATAAATCATTTATTGCATCACACAAGAAGTAAAGCCAGACAATCCTGCAAAGTGAAGAATCCTATCTGAGCAACCAGGGAATCTAAGAATTTAATATAACACATTCAACATCAATTCATCAGGCACAATAGCTGTTTGTTTATGTAAAATAATATATCAAAAGCTTTATGAATTCTGGCTCACAGACTTGGAATGTTTGATACTTGAAATTTTAATAGGTTTGAGAGAAGAAAACTCTCCAATGAATAAAGCTGTTTTGTCCTACAGGCATCTCATAAACTGTTTAAATAGAATTTAAAACATATTTGATATCAGAACCAAAACTATTTTTAAAATCAACATATGATGAGTTTAGGGGTTAATTTTCCCACAAGAATCTCAAATACATCACAAAAGTACTATATAATATATATAATGTGTCGGCTGCTTTTGTAGCTTTTACTAATCTATTTCCTAGCCTTCAGAAGCCTTTGCTCCTGAAACACACGCTCTACCTGTAACATAATCCCATCTCTGGATGCCAAGCATTTTCGCTATGGGAGGATATGGTGATGCATGCAGAGTTATTATGTGGCTCAATGAGCTGTGACACAAGGTACAACAGTAATACACTCAGGGTTGAGTGGTGAATTTTAAGGCAAAGTCCAGATCTGAGGCAGTTAAGAGCCTCGCCGTCACATCAAGGAGAGCTCTGAGCACCAGGGCCACGGAGTGTGCTGCTTGGAGGTCAGGCACTGGCCACTGGCAGTGGTCGATCTATAGTGATGCTCACCAAGTTTGACCTTTTCTGCCAAGATGACACATGCTTTTGGGATCGTCTAAATGAAGAGGAACACTGCCTACTGCTGGTGGACTCCAAAAACCCAGAAGCATTCTTCCCGAGGAGGTGAGGAAGTAGACTACATCTGGCTGGGATGGAATTAACATTTCTCGTGGCAGCCCAAATGGTGCTGTGCTCTGGGTTTGTGGCTAAACCAGCGCTGATAACACACCAATGTTTTGCTTATTGCTGAGCAATGCTTGCACACCTTTGAGGCTTTCTCTTTTTCCCCACTCGCCATCCTGGTTAGTAGGCTGTGGGTGGGCAAAAAGTTAGGAAGGGATTCAGTTGACCCAAATTGACTACTAAAGGGATGTTCCATACTAGACGTGGTAGTCAGCAATAAAAGCTCAAGGAAAGGTGGAGGAATGCAGGATGTTTGTGGGTATGGTGTTTGTTTTCCCAAGCAACTCATGCTCAGGTCCTGCTTTCAAGGAAGTGGCTGGACAGCTGCTTGCCAATGGGAAGGACTGAATAAACTCCTTATTTTGCTTTGCTTTCACACACATCTTTTGTTTCACTTATTAAACCATCTTTATCTTGATCCCTCAGTCTTCTCACTTTCTTTCTATTTTCCCCCTATCCTGTGGGAGAGGGGAGTAAAGGAGCAGTTGGGTGAGTACTTGGCTGCTGGCTGGGGTCAATCCACCCAGGAACAATTTTTGATTTCTTACACTGTGGCTTGAAATTGCATTCAGGAACAAATTATTCATCCCACAATCACAATGATAAATGCAGGACCCTCTCTTATACCCAGATGCTGCATCACAAATATTGCAACAGGTTGATAATAATATAAAAACTCTTTCCTGTTCCAAAATTCTACACCACAAGGTGCATGGTTCCACTTGGGAAAATAACTTGAGGCCTTTATAAATATGTTTAACTTTTCTGACTGACTTGTTTGACAGTTATTTGACTACAAAAGCCAGAGGTAGAGGAACACAACACATGATTAGAAATTTTATTGTGCTTACACAGCTATGAAATATGATACTGTGCTGGTGCAACCTAAGGGCTCAGACTCTCAGTAATCTATCTGGAATGCTAATTAATGCTTGAAAACATATGAAGGCAGTTTAACATTTCTCCTGGGTGGACTTCCTCAGAGATAAGGATTACTACATCATCAGTCTGATATATTTGTATTGTATTTCTCAAAAATATGGCATCTTCTCAAAAACAAATATCAGCTTGCTGAGCTTCTGTGAACCAGTACAATTTTGCCTGCTGCTATTTTCCTAGAATAGGAACATGATGAAAGACTGATTGGAGCGATAGATCAATGTAGTACTCAGATGAAACCCAGTAGAAAACAGCAGTTCTCACCTCCACAGTATCTGTGCATTGATCTTAAAATTTTAGATCCTGGATTCAAGTCTAAAAAGCACTTTAATTTCTAAATACAGTTGTCAGCAGACATCTGCTTGCCTTTGCATTGAAGACAGCTGGTGTGGGAGAGTTAATAACAAGGAAAAAATATAAAAGGAACAGAGTCCTTCATCACAATTGAGAGCCAAATATTAATATTTGCAACTATAGGCAAGTCCAACAAGCTATGGTTTTTATCTCTTATTGGTCAACACAGTCTTCATAAATCCTAGGTATGAAGCAATGGGTAGAAGAGACAAGGAAGGCCATAATGCTATACATTTAGCTGTAGTCTAAAGAAAGAGCTGAAATATATAAATTATGCTGCTATTTTCACTGGATCTTTTGTCATTGTTCTTTCAGTGAATATTAGGGACAGAAGAGAGGAACTTCAAAAGAACAGATAATATCTGAAGTATGGACAAGCTGACAAAAGAGATTAGTGATGAGATGCAAGAGATCAGCTCAGCCAGATAATCCTCAACATCTGTGTAAAATATGAAGGAGAACGTGAAGGTTATGTACAGGATTACTTTCCCTAGCAAGAATTGTCTGAAGGACAACAGAAAAGAAAAAAAAAAAAAGTTAACATTAAAGACAGTTACCACAAAAAGGTAAGTTTAAAAGTTAAACAGCAGTCACTGCTGCTTTATAAAGTGGGAACTACAGGCTAAATGAACAGGGCTTATTACATATGATACAAGAGGTCGGTTCAAATACAGAAATTGCCACGAGGAAGAGGAGGAAAAATGAAATAGAAATTTACGTGTCAGGAGGTTGCCAGTCTTCATTGTTCCTTAACGTTAGACATCTCTCCCACCCACCGTTTCATAGACTTTTCCTGTTTTCTTTCTTGTGTGATTTTCTCAGTATGCTTTGGTGGTGACGCTGACTTTTGGAATCAACACCTCACTACCTAAAGGAGAATTTTATACTTCTCAAGATTAGTACTTTGTGTTGTTCACAGGCTTGCCCAAACATCCTCAGTTAGGGCATACACCTTTTGGTTTACACTACAATGGCTTTTGCACAGTTTTGTGAGATACAGACATAGTAGAAATGCATAGTTTCTGCTGTACAATGTGGTGGCTGCACAGAAAGTAGTCACTGATTTCCTAAACTACATTTACACACCAGGGAAGTAACAGAACTTGTCCATTTTGCCACCACCATGTATTACAGTCTGATGAGCAGCATATGTTAACTAGAGAGGAAAAGCCATGTAGAATGAGTGAGACACTTGGAAAAGGATATCTTGCGGTTCTGCACATGCTTAGCATTCTGATGTGCATTGGTAACCTGAGGCAGGTATGCAAATGAATTTGTGAACCTATTTAGGAATTACTCTTTAGAAATTACATGGGACTGTAATGTCTTTTTTACTTTACCAAGTATAGCAAAACTGTGATCTTAGTGATTTTGTACATTTACACCTGGGAGCAGAGATTCTCATCAGTTCCAATACAGAGCCTACCAAGTGTTGCACATGCCTTGCTCAGAAACCTGTGTCATGCCGTGTTACCAATCCATAAATTGTAATGACTGTCTGCCTAACAGGTTGTTGTATGACAATGCATTAGTGTTCTTAGCATCTATGAAAGGTACTCAGACACTTTGGTGAATGCTACATTTAAGAAAACTGAATAGGTAAGCAGTTCAATTATGTAGCATTACGTCTCAGTAATAGCCAAGTGCTTTGGAGTTTCAGGGAAAGTGTGCATGTGAAGAAACTTGTTTGAGTGTTAGATGCAATGCATTAACTTGAAAAATTACTTCTGGAAGAGTTTGTTCTGCAGCAGCAATCAGATGCTGCTATATTATCTTATAGCTATTTTTTTTTTCACTTAATTGTAGGAACAAATTAATCAGACCATCAAAAAAACTCTCCTGAGAAGCAGAACAGATGTGAATCAGTGTAGCTCTAGTGATTTTAATAGAACCACACCAACTTATTCTAGTTCAAAACAATAATTTAGGCCTTTTCTTGTTGAAACTCGTACTTCTTGAAAAATAGATAATTTTATATGTATGCTGTAAACAAGGACTAGAATCATACCACGTATAGCAGACAGGACTGGGCTATAGTCAGCCTGTGCAAAATCTCTAGTAAATCCCACAATGTTACAAAACATCTCAGAGTATGGCCTACTACTAGTGTTTTTCTTGTTTGTTTGCTTTGTTTTTGAATATATTTGAAATATGTTTGAGTTTACCACTAGTGTTTTTTATGTGACAGCCCATACCAATGCTGTTAAGGTATTTTTTTCTAAACACCTGTAGAACTCCCTTGGCTGTAAGTAATTGCTAGGGCTACGTTAATCTCTTTTTGGTGAGGCACCTTGCATTCATACATTATGTCAGTTGCAGATGAAATCCACTATTGACTTTTCTTTCCTGTGTCTGCACCAATAGCTGAAGCACAAAGTACAGATTCCTACTTTATGGAAATACATTTGCAACCTTTTCCTCATTAGCTGGAGCTGCCTTGATTCCATTAGCCTTGGCTAGGAACACTTTCCAGCTCTTTCAGCGTCTGACTACTGCTTTACAAAGGGAAAGAGAAGGAGGGAAATCTAGGATTTAGAAACAGTTGTAAACCCTCTTTCACTTCTACTGCAAGGGACTATTAAAGTATTTTAAAATGAATGTCTGAAAGAAATATCATTGATGCACCTATAGCACAGGCATTAAGATAAAATAGAGTGGCATCTAGAGTACCCATTGAACATGCTTTCAAGCAGTTACAAAGATTTACCTGTATGGCTGAACAATCCCTGGCAGAAGAATCTTGCACAGGAAGATCTGAGAATAATAGAGATGATCTGCTTTTCTTTTTTTAGGACTAAAACTCTTGCCTTGATACACTGTGAACCCAAAACACACAGTATAAACTGTATTACTGTTTCCCTGAAGGGTCTGATTTGCCACAACAGGTAAGTATGTGCACAACCTGGATTCAAGTCCCTCTCACTGGTCTATCCCCGTTTCTTAGATTTCTGAAAACATAAAGATGGATCATTACACAGTTAATACAGCACTAATTTGTTGAAGGAGCTATTCGTGGCTGGAATGGTTCAAAGATTTCTCTGTAATAGCTTCCAGGCACGTAAGTAAGGCAACACTAAAGACCAGAATTTTTTAGGCAATGAGAAGCAAAGAGGGTTCCTGTAGACCGGTGAATTGACACAGGCTCATACAGCTTTACTGAGTAACTGCCTTCACTACAAGCTTTAATTCAAGTGTGTTTTCTACACACTAATCATGAATCTCTTAATAAGTAAAATGTTTGGAAAAGGTCTGTGCATAAGGAAACTGACTGGGAAAAAGTAAGTTAATTTTGAAAACAACAGTTTTGCCTGAACCCTTGGACAATTTATTTCTGTGCTTTTAATTTCTAACCAACTCTACTTTTTATTTAGATTGCTTTCTTCAGAGCACCAGAGTATTATGTCGTAAGGATTTTTCACAATCCCAGTGTTCTTCATTGCTATACTTCCATAAACTCCCTTTTGAAAGTTATTAACCTTTCTTTTTTTGTTTTAAATACTTTTCCCCATCAAATTCCCTCTAATCTTACATATTCTTTTTGTGAACATCAGTGTTCAATGGCAAACATTTTGTCACTAAAAAAGAATAAAAGGAAAACAATTAGAAATGTTTTCTAGAAATTAATTTTCGAGAGGGAAATTTCATTTATTATATGCTTATTGTATTTGGAAGAATGTAAGGATATCAGAGAGAAAGGATGAGAGTCTTCAGACCTATTAGTCTTGCTATATGTGTGGAGCTCTAGCAGTGTCATGACCTCAATTCCCCCATGATATTCCATCAATAATACTAAGGATGTGGGTAGAGTTTTCAGCCTCTTCAGCTCTTTCTGCTAATTTGTCACTCTTGAAGTTCTTGAGCTAAAAAACTCTCAGGTTTTGTCTTCTATCGATATTTTATAAAAAAAGTTATTTACTGACTTAAAAGTAAAAAAGCTGAATTTAATGGAAGGACAACAAAATTTAATTATCTAATCTACAGCAAATTCAGTGTCATGTTCAGCAAAATCAAAGATTGTAAATATATATTTGAAAGCAAATATTTGTTGGCCAAATACTAATATCTGAAAATGCTCATCTGATGCAAACTAATTGTGCAGCTTAAACATTTTTAGTATTCAGAAAATACATGTACAACGAAGTAAAAAATATATTTTAAAGCATGCACCAAAACCTCACCACCCTCTTTAAAATTAAACAAGTATATACCAACATATCATCCTGTTTATTTTTCCAGAAACATCTTCTCTGATTTCTGTCGTCTCTTATACTGAGGTACCACAGAGCCCTACATTTTTAATCATCTTTCTAGATGAAACTTCAGATCTTCAAAGGTGTTTAGATACTTATTTCCCTTTGATTTAAATGAGAACTAGGCAGTTAAACAATAAAATGTGCCTGAATATGAAAACAGAAATTTTTATCTTTTTCAGGAAAATATTTAAATGTTTAAAATGTATCTTACATAACTACAACCAACCAAACAAAATGGTATCACAAGTATATAGGAAGAAATTTTCAGCTGGTCAGGATGCTTTATTTACTGAATTCAGTAGATTACTTCAATGGCCATTGACACCAGGGGGTCAATTTTGGGGGCAAAATGTCTTGGATACTGGTTCAGGGAAGGTCTGGACAATGAAAAATGGTACCACCTCACTACCTGTGCAAGTCTTCATCCCTTCTGATTTGCCCTCACCTGAGACATCTTCTCACTTCTGTCTTTCCACAGTCACCTTTTTATTACTCCTCCTCCCTAGGGTATACACACACTAGGATGTGACACAGTCCCCATGCCATCTAGCAGTGATTCCCAGCAATCCTGCAGAGGTTAAGAAGTTCCAGGGGCCGTTCCCAATAGGTGTGTTTTTTCAGCACCCTGATTTTGTAAAGATGAAGTGAGATCACTGGAATACACAATGGCTACTCACATCAATTGACTCAATGCCTGGGGACAGTGTCAGCATCCTTTACAGTGTTGTCTTTGTTGACACTATTTCTGCCTGTCCTGCTTCTTATTTCTCCCATGAAGTCAGCTTTTACACATCCATGTCTTTCTAGTATGGGGAAGGGACAGGAAAGGGTAAGGGCCTGTTGCTGGGCAGCAGTAGGACAGGCAGGACAGAACCAGCCTTCAGAAATAAGGACAATGACAGCAAAGATCCCAGGACTGCAGGAAAGCTCAAAAGTCAACTTAAGACAAATTATTTTTTTCTTTTTTTCTTTTTTTTTTTCGTTCCAGAAATCAGTGGAATCACCTTGATTAGTTTCAGAAAGAAAGGGTCCATCTGAATGATGCCATAAATGGATGTTATATGAGAAAATTCAAAATGTACATTTGCCATATTATTTTTAGTTATGTAAAAATGATGCCAGCTGAATGTGAATCTTTTAATGCATAATGAGTAGGGGAAAACCACTATTTGAAAAGTTCCAAAATATGCATTAGTACTAATTAGTCTTCTGTAATAGGATTAAAGAGCTACAGTTAAGGACAATTTAACTTTATTTCATAATGATTTACTCTTATACGGCATTTCTCCAAAGTGCCATTTCTTCATCAACCTTTAAAGTTCAGTCAAACCAACTTAAATAAAATCTTTACTAAACAATGAAAGTTTCTTCCTCTTTCTTCTTGACGTACTAGTTCTATGCCTGAAAGAACATAATTGAATGAAAGAATACAAACTAACTGAAACTGCATTTTCAGAATCTCTGTAGGTGTAAAAACATAGTATTAGGAATGCACTTTCCTAAGGCAACCATGTATAGGTCCCACTGGTTTCAATTAAGCTTCAAAGAAAGCCTAAGATTACAGAAGATATTTTAATTTTATAAACCAGGACTAACACTTGCTCGTGGAGTGATATTCAGAAGCAGATCTAAGCAAGCCTAAATAAGCCCAAATAAAGAATCTGAAAAGATGACGCATGTGTTTTTCCAGCCCTGTCATATATGAAATCAAATTGGGCTTCAGGTTCACATTCACTTGTTAATGATGCAGGTCACTTGATCCCCTTGCCCAGGCTGGTATATAGTATGGAAAGTAGTAGAGGGTGAACCACAGAAGAAAATTATTAAAACATATAGATAAAGAAAACACGAGAAGAGTGGAGAACTGCCTTCCACCATAACTTTAGTGTTTCTTTTTAATGGTTCAAGGTCATATAAATGACATTATGATAAGCAGAACTCATTGTAATATTGGAGTACAAGTGTAGAACTACATCAATTCTAAATTCAGCCTCAAATGACTACTGTATTATCACAGTCTTCCACATAAATATTCTGTAATATATCTCGTAAATATCTAAAAAAATACAGTGACTTTCTGAAAAACACTGTCCTAGAAAAAAATACTCAATGTTTATATACTGTTTTGGATTTTCAGAAAAAAACTGGAACAAGACTGAGGTACGAAACAAACATTCTCTTTTTAATCTGAACATACTCCCATAGCAATGCCTTTTTAAAAAGCAAATCTGGTAAGTTGTGTATTTAAAGTATGCTGGAGCTATACAAATCCTTCTAAGT
Source organism: Falco punctatus (assembly GCF_963210335.1). NCBI lineage: Eukaryota > Metazoa > Chordata > Aves > Falconiformes > Falconidae > Falco > Falco punctatus. The sequence continues at coordinate 73,821,637 of NC_137580.1, forward strand.
CTTTGAACAACAAGACATCTAGAACAGTATGTCATAGGATGTGACATAGGTGTTTGTTTGTTTGTTTGTTAAGATTCAGAAGAATAGCTGCCTAGATCTCTGCTTAAGTATGTTAAAAGTACAAAAATGCATCAATGGTTGAGGCAGCAATAAACAAATCCTTTACATTTGCATGTAAAGTACTAGGGTTTGGATGTGCAAAAGTCTTGAAAATATTCCTGCTTGTTATATCCTACGTAGCCTTTGCAATTTTTGAAACAGAAAGTATGATGCTTTCATATCTGGCTATATACCAGTTAGGGTAATTGCATCCTACCTGCGTAAATTGCATTGGCAGTTTTCATTAGGCATGATATTATTCTTTATTTCCAACCTCACAGTGTTGCTATATGCTATTAACACACAGATTTTTTTGTGCTTCAGCCAAGAAGCAGCTGCATGACTGTGAGGAAAAGCCCACATATTCATTGTTTCTTTTTTATTCATCCTATTCCCACTGCTTTCCAAAACCAGTATTTGGGCTAAAATTAAGAAGCTGTGAAATAGATAATACATTGCAATAAGTCTCTAATTTTCTAATTTTACACTCCACTCTTCCTTTTTTAAGGTTATAAGAAAACCTTTTTTTTTTAAAAAAAAAAAAAAACAAACAAAACCCCCACACATTTATTTGTTGTATTTCAGACAATTGTTGAGGTAGTTATAAGCTTTTCTGTGTCCGGGTTTGTTTTATTTTGGGGTTTTTTTTGAATGTTTAGGTATTTGATTAGCTTATGGGAAGAGGAATGAAAAATCAAAGTGGTATTCCATCAGAACTTCATCTGAAACTAAACATTAAGGAAGTCTGGAAAAACATAAAAGAAATCATCCCCCCTACATAACAGAACATGCTGCCCAAGTCCTGATGCAGAACCTGAGAAAATCACCACCTATGTTGATGAACTGAAACCAACGGCAGCAAGGCTGTGTCTCCAGCACAGAATCTGTCCCAAGAGAGGTCTTTCTATTTGTTTTGATATGTTTCTGCAGATTTATGTTAATTTGTAAAATTCTGCACCAAGCTAGTCTATTTCTTTACAAATATAGTATAGTTGCTTTTGCCCGTAGTTTGCAAGCCAATGCTTATGAAATAATGATTTTCAACTTTTCAAAGTCAAATAATTGAGTAATTAATTAGATATGCATTAACATCTCCTTAAAAATATTTGCTGAGAATAACAGTCTGAGTGGATTTGATTCAGAAAAATTGTCATTATGTGGGAAAATTCAGATTTTGGTAATAGAGTCAGGAAAGCAGTTTGGACTAAACCGTTGCAAAAAACAATCTCCCTAGCTTGTTTTGTTTTGTTTTTAACTCTATGACCTTTGCAATGGAAGATAAAATATCACGACAGTGACATTAACTCCATTTTGCTGCATCAGCAGCATAAATAAAAAGATAACTTAAGGATGGTGCTCAGTTGTACTTTCTTCACTTTTTCTGCCTGAAGTAGAATTAACATAAGGTAAGGTAGTTTAATCTTAATTTATCTAACAATCTTGATGACTTTCCATAAGCTAGACTCTTGGAAGACATTTTTTATAACATCAGCCTTGATGAGCTGAAGACAGGAATGAATGTGTACACTCCTGTGGCTGCAGAAGTAGTTTTTCAGACCATCTACCACAATTCCATCACCAACGATAAACAGAAGTAGGTTATTATACTCTCTCTTCAGAAATATAATTAGACTAGAAGTTGTAAACCATACAGTTACTAGTACCAGAAAGATATTTTCTTATATGTTAACATATGAAACCAGTAATGCATTCGGGGGAGAAGAGGAGGAAAGAAGGAGGGTGGCAAAGGGCAGATTACTGAGTACAGTCAATAATCAAGTCTTTAGGCAATTACACTGAATAAAACCCCCACATAAATATCACTCTAAACTGACTTCCATCAGGCCCTGACTATTTTATTTTTTCTTTTTTCTTTAGCAACTTTATCAGATCTAGTAATTATTCAATATTCCTTGGAAGACGTGCCATTGATAAAAGAGCCCCATAATAACATGACATCAGAACTAACAGCAAGTACACAACATGGACCCACATTGTGGCTTTCCATTGACTTCTTCATGGATAACTGAAGAAATATCTTTTCTCTTAGTGTCAAGAGAAAACCAACACCACAAGAATGCCAAAGCCATTCTCTCATAGTGCACTTTGCTATCCACTACATCTGACAGCCAAGGCAGACAAAGAAGTAAATTTTTGTCTTTGCCAATAACTTCTGAAAATTTCTATGAGACAGAGATGTCAGTGAAGAATGGCCATCACCATACTAAGGATTGCGTTTCTGGAAACACACCAAATATTCCTTGAAGTGATAAATCTAGAGAACTTACCTGTGTGGCCTTACAAAGACTGGCTAAGATGTTTAAAGACTGGCAGAGATGGGGCATTACTCCATCCTCTGTTGTAAAACCAGATCAACAATGATACTCACAGTCAAAGCCAAAAACCACTTCCACAGATACTTGAATTGGCTTAATACACACATACATGATTAAACTAAGGAAAAAAATGGCAGAAAATGTGCTTGCCAAGGAATGCTATTTTGTATTTTGCAAGTCAGGTTAGCACTAAGGGTTGTAGTGGTATGAAAAGAAAGATGACTGACAGCTTGAAAACCTTGATGACTTGTTTAGCAATCAGTTGCAGTGCCATTTGATCTGCAAATAATTTTTCCCTACCAATTCCAAAGAGGTGACCTTTCCTTTGGGGTTTGCCTCAAAGGTGATAATTGAAGAGGACAGCTCTCATACTCTAAGGGTTAGAAAACACTATAAAGGTGCTCAGTGTCTGAAGTTTTAGGTCTTTTAAATTAAGACTACAATTTTTATTAGCAGAGATCTAGCATTAATAATTACAGAGTTCCACTAAATAATCAAGGAGGTGTTCTTTTTAGGAATGGAAATAAATTTTCTGTTTTTCTAAATCTTACAACCAAGTATAATGAATCTATTCTATACCTAGGCCCATATTTCCCTAAATTTTTACTGGAAAGAAAGTAAGACTTTATGTCTTGTGTTCATACAGCCAGTGCAAGCCTCCACAGCCTCTGCTGGACAGAGACATTGGTACGGTCAGGGCAAACCATTCAGAGTATTGCTGAAATCTCTGTTGTTTGTAAATTTTTATTTCTTTTTCCAATAAAGCCTTTAAGGTGAGCAGAACTACAAACATTATTTATCACCTCACACAGGTAAATCCCCAAGGCTCAACTGTCTCCCCTGCATCCAGAAAGGATGTGCATTTCTGACATTGCTCCAGTGGAGGTCAGTGGAACCTACAATTTGTTTTATTGTGTTTATTCTATTGAACAGTCTAACTACCAGTTTTTCTATGATTTTTAAGCCTTGATCTTGTGAAGTAAATGGCAGAACCATTAAAGAAATTTCAGGTGTACCTCTGATAATGGTTTATGGTGCTTCAAATATGTTTGAGAATCAATCATATTCCATTGATTCATAAAGTCAGGAATAACAATTTTGAACAGAAAATTCTTTTATTATAGATACACATACCTGATCTAGGACTATATGCATTCCTTATTGGTAACAAGAATGAATGCTAGTGGCCCATGGAGTGCATAAAACCTGAATTACTATCACTAGACAACACCTTTACTAAGGGAGATGAAGGAGCAACATTACAAAACAATAATATTTAGGAAATGTTTTAGCAGCAAAATGTGAAACAAAATCCCTCCTTCACAAAGAAATTTTAGTGCACTGAGAACGCAAATTAAATTTCACATTGAAACAGTTGCAAAAAAACCCCTTTTGATGCTCATATGAACTCTTAGAACAAATATAAAGTGTTTCAAGACGACATCTCTGTTTTCTTGGTGTTAACTTCACAACTCTACCACAAATTTATGTTTACTGTAATTCTCTGAGATTGCTCAATTTAGTGGCACAGTAGGCAACATTAAGAACTACTTCTTGTTGCAGGACATCAAAAAGTTGACCATTTTACAAACTGGGAATAACACAGTTGTATCTTCCACCACAAATTCTCTCCATCCCATTCGTGTTTAATTTCCATTGAAACCTCTAAGGCACACTGTCTGCACTGTAAGCCTACACTCTAGATTGGATGTTTGGGTTGAGCTAAAGTTAAAAAAAAATAAATCAAAAAGATATCAGTGAATATTGAAATGTTATTATCCTGGTGTAAATGCCCCTCTTTCTCCTCCGAGTCCTGACATGATCTGACTGACTTCTCTTGAGGGTACTGGATTTTTGAAAAGTGGGTATTAAACCATTTCAATGCACTTTTTTTTTGCCTCTTTCAGGTGCCTCTAGAAGGAATATCCATCCCCAATGAGTGGTACTTTTGTTTTCTGGCCAAATGCTAGCATACTCATTATCTCCCACAGCTTGCAATTAGAGCATCCTTTTCCTTTCAGGAAAACTAAACCCTTGGAAATGGATGGAACCGGAGCAGCTCTGCAGCTTCCTGAAAGTAACTGACTGATCAGTTGATCCATGCCTCTATGAAATATCTTTCGTCTTTGGAAGATCGTTGGTTTTAGGAAGTTTGTTTCATCAATTGTTTCACTTATATTGAAGAAAAACTACATTGTACTAATCCTAGGTAGATGACAAACTGAAAGTTTCTCTGCCTTTGTCAAAGTTTACACAAGTCTTGAATGATATTTTTGCTTTGAATCCTTGACAATTATTAATGCAACAAGTTTTCACTAGGTGACTGATTGAAATTTTTCCATCCTATATATAGTAATTAAAGATTGCTGAAAATATATTTTTTTGGCCAGAATGACCATCTGTGAGAAGAGCTCATTGATTTCAAAGGAGATGTGAATACTTCAGGTGTATTTAAACTATTACTGCTTCCTGAGCTGTGCTGGGGAAATTACAAGGTTTTCTGCGACAACTCTCAGGCAACAGAAGAGCCTCAGATCTGCTTGGACTGTCTAAGATCATGTGTATCAGTTACCACATTTCTGTCAGCTGTCTCTGTCAGTGTCCTAATAAGGAGGCAATGGCCATCTGCCTGTGCTAACAGCATCACAGCCAAATGCTGCCCTACGACTGAATACGAGGCATCAGGACCTGACTGCAGTTATACAGGGATGTAAGAGAGGATGCTCTTCATGGATGCAGTCTCTTACCAGTTGAGAATATCAAATAGCATTCACTCATGAAAGTGTCCTGGCTAGTGCTCTTATCCACCTTAAAAATGACACTATCTGGAAAACTGCCATAACAGTGTTGCTCTTCCTGAACGCCCAGGAATAATGGAGCAGATCTCAACCCAGATAAGGGATATCTCTTATGCAGTCAGACACCACCTTTTTGGTTATGCAGCACTATGAAGGTATGAAGGTTCTCTTTCTTGTTTTCAAACTACCACACTGTATCTGGCAGAATCTGAATTCTAACATATTCTGGCAAGAAAAATTATTCAGAGGAACATAGCAAGGATAAATACACATAAACCCCACATTTTGTCTCACACCTGTCATCACCAGAAAAATAATGTTAACTAACCACACTGATGCATATACATTTACTATCTGCCACTGTATAAGCTGAGAAACACAGACCAACATATGCAAGCACCTGTACAAGCAATTGCAAACATAGACTAAAATATTTTTCAATATAAAAGTGAGAGCGCTTTAGGCACTCAATATACTACAATTCCATGTAATTCAAAGAGTTCTATTAAGCATTGCTCTAATTGTACATCACTTACAGTTCTTGATCTGTGAAGGGGGATAATAGATTTCAAGTCATTGTGCTAGTAGCCCCTCATTCAATTTGTATTTTCAAAATAAAAATCGTCCATTACTCAAAAATCCTTATGAGCACACTAAAAGCATCATCACAAAGCCATCTGTTTTAGGCCATGTAGAGCTCAGTAACAAAACAAATGTTGCATTTCATTTTCAGATCCGGGCTTATTGATTATTTAATCTCCTTTGCTGCAGAGTATGCCAGAAGGCCCTGCTCTGAAGGCAAGTTGCAATGAAAAGAGACAAGAGTTTTATTAGTGCTAGAAGACACATAGCTCTGCTTTGGGAAAAATTACACAGCTCTCCAATGAGAAAAAATAATACAAATGAATGAGGCCTGACAAAAAGCAGAAAAAAGCCTGCAGCTGCCATAAAATTGATAAATGCTGAAAGGGATCTCAAAGATAAGTGTAATGATGCCTAAGCCAACGACATTTCATTATTATTTCTCTGTAGTTGTCTAGGAGAGCTGGTGAGTTTTTGATGCGTTCTCTACCATGCCGATCACTATTTTGCCAACTGAATTAGAGATGAATCATCCACAGGATCTGCAGAACAGTCTAGTGCAGCTCCTTTTGAGACAATAGATCCTTCTGACAATGCAACACCTCTTGTAACAGCATTACTGCCAACTTTATTACCTGCTAACAGAACCTAGAAAATTCATTGCCTGTATACATCTACACTTTCTAACAGTTGGGAACGGCACAAGGAAACGTTGAACACTCTGTGAGTGGGTGCTGTTTATGGCATTGTGATCTTTAAGAAGATACGGCAGTCTCTCTCTACTTCACATATTTTCTGATAGAAGAGAATAATTTGACCCTCTGTTTTCCACTGACAGATGTTATCAATGGACATAGCTGGGAACAGCAAACAGACAGGTGACCACTGCAACCCATTCAGGCATGCAGACACTCCCTCTCCACTACCATTTGTGAAAAGGCAAAAGTCAGCATAGTCTCAGCTGGGAAAGAAAAGGGATTTATGTGAGTGGGTATACACCCCTCGTCCCCAAGTAGGTGTAAAGACAAGCAGCTGTTTCTGTCAGTTGTGCAAAGCTGACAGATGGACATTAGCTCTAGTTTTAAGAAATCATAGTAAGTAGGAAACATGGCTGTAAAAACCCAAATTTGTCCATAAGCTAACTTTTTCAAAATCTTGCTTAGCTCCCTTCCGGACCAATTTGCTGAATGCTGACTCAGAGTACCAAGTCTGTTTTTCACCTACTCTCTGCATAGAGAAATTGATTCAATTTCTTATGAATTAATTTCTTCTCACTCCACAAATTCTTGGTCGTTTAAATCACTTATTTCTAATAATAGCGTATTAGCATCAATCCTGTTCCCTCTCTCCCAGGGTTTTGCACACCTTGATGATACCCCCCTCATTCTAATCTCCCTAGAGCATCACAGATCAAATTTGGCTAATCTTTCACATCTTGCAGACTGTAAATTAGAGGTCCCTGTTGCAACCTAATCTCAGCAATGTCCTTCTTATTATAAGGTCACTGGAAGTGCACAAATTACTCCAAATGCAATTTTATTATTTCTTCAATTTGTGCCAAAATAATTTAAAATGAATTATAAGCATAACTGTCAATTTACAACCCTATATTAAAACTGGCCTCTTTTTCTGCTGCTATGTAGTACTCTATGCAGACACTATCACCTACAAATAATATTCTGAAGTTAAAGTCTGCATTTCTCTTCCTTTTCCTGTTGTAGGGTGTGTATTATTACTTTCGGGTCTCAGTTTGATTGCCCTCTAAATTTTTGTCTATAATCCATTAAAATAATCCAGTATAGCTTTCTATGCCAGTAGATTATTTTAATGGATTAGACATATTGTATTTAAGGAAAAAGTCTGAGTTACGAGCATCAGCCAAAGTCTTGCTTTGCCAGTGACACAATCTTTTTCTAATATGTCCTCCTCCAAGGTCATTTACACATGAAGTAAACAATCATTTCTAAAAATATCTGATGCCACCTAGAAATTCAGCCAAAATTTACCAGTGTTTACCCATTAAAAGAAACAACAACCAAACTCAACATTTTAAAGCACATGAAATGTTCCTATTAGTTTGATTTCACTTTTTTTATAGCAGCCCATTTTGTAGTATTATAGTAACAAACATTTACTTGAAATTTAGCTGATGAATACCATATGAGATAGTCCTATAATAGTATAACAGCAGGGCTTTGTGGAGAGGCAAAAGAGGTTTTACAGATACCAGAACTGAATGACTAAATTGCGGTAAACTTTATACAGTTTCTTTTTACGATTCTCTAGAATCTGACAGGAGGGATTTAATTCTCTATTAAATTTTACATAACAATTAAAATATTCAGGCTAATGTATGAAGCATACTTTGAATTACAAGTGAGATTTCTTGCCATTCATCAGCAATTATGCCCTTAATAAGTTCTTACTATTGTCAAAGCTTTCTAGCTTGTCAGTAAAGGTATGAAAGAACTGATCTCCACAGGAAGATTTATAATTCAAAAATCTCTCCAGAAAGCTCTCAGTAAAATCTGCCTTTAGGAACTACCAATAATTTTAATGCACAGTTTGATGAGAATCACCCAGCCTGGGGTCCGAGTGAATAATTTAGGAAAATATTTGTAAGCAGATCACAATTTCTCTGAATATATTCATTACCACACAAAACTGCAGTAAGCACAAACTTTTCTATTAATCTTAGTGGGTTCTGAATTGGATACTATTTTAATTTCCTCTAAATGCATTTAAAGTAGGATTTTACTTACTTAAAAAGAACCTTCTATACAAAGCTCATTTACAGAGCACTGAGTATTTGCTGGTTGCTTTATTTGGATATCATGTTGTTGCTCACGTCAACATGAATGACATGACACCATTCTTTCCCATTGCAGGAACACGACTCTAATCCTAATGAAAGGGAGAGCATGTAAAGGTAATGGGATATTTTAATGTCTCTAGAAAGGCTCAGAGATCAACTGGATTAAGGTGTTTCAAAAAATTTCTACACCAAGTCAACATTGCTTATCCCCAGAAAAACTATGTAAATTGAACTTACATCACTATGTTATACTGACAGTGTGCAATCTTTACATTCAATTTATTCTATCCTTCATGGACATTTGGGAATCAAAGAGGCAAAAATACAGAAGCAATACTGAGACTGTGTAATTTTTGGGGCAACAGCATTAGAGCTTGCAGGTAGAAATTTGGCGTCCTGCTTCTTAAGCAATATTCCACATGGAAAAAAAGATCATATACTTACTGATTTTTTTCTTTCTCTGTACCATGAGCCTAAGTTTCTTACACAGATTATCAGTATGCATGAAGTATCCTGGTTAGAGTGGGCAGAGGAATACTAATTCCATGCTCATTTATGAACTTGGTGAAGTTTTCAGGTTCCTGGCAAAATCTTTGGGTGTGTCTGCAGTGCAAAAAGCACACCTCTATCTTTGTACACTCTTTGAAGGAATAAGTTTAGCATTCCAGTTTATGAGAACAGATGTCTATGCTAGCATCCTGGGACCACAAACGCAGCATTCACCCACGGCCACAAAGGATGTACTACAAAACTTGCTTCTCACTTACATTAGTTCTGAACTGGAAAACTTCATTGAGCAATTGCTTAACTCAACAACTCAGTGAAACAATTCTTTCTATGCCCTCTTGGCAAATGTGCAGAGATGAGAGTAAGGGCAGCACCAAGTTATACAAACAAATGCAGTCTTGGGTATCCAGTGCAAAGCTGTAAGATGGTCATTTATCCATTAAATAATTTTTAACTTCTTAAAGATTCAAGAAACCTTCCTTTAATTTAGCTTTTAAGCTATTTTGCTATTCTCCTACATGTGTAATTCCTCTCTAGATGTTGGAATTACCAGCAGGTTTTGATGTTATTTTATCTCTTTCGTGAGAGTGTCACATTTGCTTTTGTAGCAGGATATTTTTTAATCCTTTCATCCTAAAGTTATTCTCCCCTCACCGTAATGATTTTGGACATACGTATGACAGATAATCAATACTCTGCAAGCAGTGGTCAATGCAAACTAAACTGCATAATGCTTCTTGAGTCACCATCCCCCAAATCTCAAAGCACCTACAAAGGATCCAAATTCTTTATTACTTATCTACCAAAGCTGTGCATTTGGTTCATTTGAACGTTCCTGCAGAGCTGAAGGAAAACCCTGCAGACTTTCAGCTAGCCAAAGTCTACTAATTGCACTGTGTTCCTGGGATGTGATTACTAGAGTGTAGGAGTAGGGTAGCTTTTTTTTAGGTTTATTTCCATAATCACACCACCAAAGAACCACAGCTAATGTCCACTTGCATTTATAACTGAAGACTGTGTTTCATATTGGAGGTCAGTAACAGCAGTAATAAGGGAAAGTATCATTAAATGGATGGGGTTTGGCTTTCCTCCAAAGCTACAGTCCAGCCACATTTCATAGCTAGATGGACAAGATATGACCTGTTACAGTGTTCTGAAGCTGGGTTGGCAGCAGGCAGCACTTCATGAGTTCATGATTTGCCTGGAATAACAGTACACAGATTTTACCACAAAATTATGAAGCGATTCAGAATTGTACAAGATTCAAATGTGTGTATGTGCAATACATATGCCTCCATGTCACAGGACTAAAACTGGGAAAACACACACAGGGGAAGAGTGGAGGAGAAGTGAGGGTGAATGAAGGCCTCTGGAGATTTTGTCTGAGAAGGCAGCACATGCTAAATGTGATAATGGCAAAAGAAAACCATGAGACAGGCAAACAGCCCAAACAAATTATGTTTCAAATTCAGCAGCTCCTCCTACATTCTGTGGGTATTTTTTAAAGTGCAGATTTACTTAAGAGTGGAAGAGATATAGATATCCTGCTAGGCCTGCTGTTTTGATCAATGATTGCTCTGCTCCATAAGTGAAACTGTGCATGCCAACCTACCCTGCCTTTCTGACTGGGGGAGTAGGAAGAGCTGTTTGGGAGCAGGTATCTGCAGCCTGTCCTTCCCACCTCCCCTTCCCAGGGAACTCCAGTCACTCACCAAGGAACGCTGGACAGAAAAGGCTTCCTTACCCCTTCCGTATGATGTCTACCATGAACCTGCTGCCACAGGTTTGACAAATCCTCTGTGAACCTCCCCACTCTTGCCTGTTTGCATTTTCTGCTCTGGCAACAACTTCTAGAAGTTCAATACCACTCCTAAAGAAAACAAAGAAAGTACTTTCTCTTCTACATTATAAATGGATTTCCCATAGTTTTGGTGCATGCACCCCTGTTCTACTTTATCATTTTGTTAATCTCTGTCCTATCCTCACCACAGCACTTCTTCCTCCAGACCAGAGCCCTAGCCGTTTTACTCTCCCTTCAATAGCTTATTCCTTATGCTAAGAAAACTGTTACTTGGCTCTTCTAGAGCTAACAGCCTTGCCACATTTTGCTTACTGTGGCCCTAGCCCTAGAATGTGTATTTATCAATAAAATAGAAAATACTATGGTCTGAGGTTTCTACTGGAAGAAGGGCTTTTTGCAAAGCCCGATATTATTGAAGAACAGAACAGCTCTGAAATCTCAGATCTTTTTGTGATGCCTTGGAAGACAGGACACACAGCTTCATGGAGCAAATTAGAGTAATGCTTTCTGCAGTCATGAAAAGAAGCATTTAAAAAGTGAAACAAACAGAATCGCATTTTCAAGATGTAATTGCTATCTCTGGAGTAACTCCCAAACCTCAAGATTTTTGTGCATTTCTCATGCATTCCCAAAAAGGAAAAAAGGTGAATCTTGGTAATCCTGGTGAAGCTGAGGGCTACCGAGAATATCTTGAATTGCATTATTGGTGTCAATGTTGATAAATAAATTCAAATATTTTCTCATTTTTACTGTCTCTGTAGATTTCATATTGCTATAGTAGAAGGCTAAGCAGACACCGTATCTGTAGGAAACAAAGATTATGAAAGATACCTAAACTGGATCATTACAACAACTGTGTCCTTTGGGACAAGGATGTATTACTGTGATAATACCTGAAATCCTAACACTTCAATATTAATTTAGTATTTATGGAATACAACACAAAATCTGATGTCAGGAGACCTTTTCAAGACTTCAGCATTTTAACACAAGCTATTTAATAAGTAAGAAATAAAAATAGATGGTAATTCTGTACAACTTTCAAAGCAAAGAACTATGGGACAGATTCAAAAAATAATTTATGTGCTTACTCTGTCAAAATCAATGGATCCATGTAAATCTTGAACTAAGTGTTATAATTTGGCAGTTTATTAAATAAATTTTGTTTAATGTGAAATTACTGATAGTGTGTAATTGGTTTCTAAAGTCAATGCAAAGTACCTCTTTAGTCAAATTCCCAGTCTGTGAATTGAAATAAAGAAACACAAAAATGGTAATATTGGAGAACTTTGTTTTGTAGGTTGTCAAAACTGGATACAATTTTCCTTAATTAAATCTAATTATTAAATTATGCAGTTTTAATTAGTTACAGATTTCAGATAATCTTTCTCACCAATGTCAAAAGTACCCAAACCATGTCACTCACACGTGTGTTCCTTAGTGAAAAATTTATTGTAATGATGGCTCATAATAACATGAAAGATTTTCTTTCCTTCTTCTTTTCACATATGAAATAGAATAAAAATTAATTGCTCTTTCCAATTCACTATGGTGACTTCTGAAAGTAACCACTCAGCTGACAAAATGCAGCGCAGAGGAGCTCATGCTCTTGTCCACACAGACTCTTGGGCTTTACTTAATGAAACATCTACTATCTCCCTCTCTGTTAGCCAAGGGTGATCTTTTGTAAATTAATGACAGACACTTTCCATAAGTAAATAAATGACACTCCTGAAGGCTTCAGTACAAGATACAATTATATACTTACCCAAGAAGAAATGGTTTGTTTATTGCCAAGATTAAAAACAGAGTCCAGAAAGAGAATAATTTTAAAGTAAAGACAAAAAACCAGTGACAAATTCACAAATCTTCAGCTCAGATTTTCCTCATAGGGACAGAAGGTCTTTCTACTTGTGCATTTTACCATTAATAAAGTCACTAGGTTTAAATATGTTGTTGTTGTTATTATTATTATTGATTTAAATACCTTGATCATGCCTATGAAGTAAGCAGGACTAATGGTGACACAGCAGATCTGAAACACTAATCCATACAGTCCCTTAAGTATTTGGAAAGAGAATTTACCTTAGTCATATTTGTATTCCTTTTTAAGGTAAATTCCTCCACTAATTTCATTAAGGATTTAGAGAAATCTGACCTATTTACTATATTGGAGAATCACAGAAAAATGAAGGGTGAGACCATCAAAAAAACAGAGAGCCCATATCCAAAACAAACACAATGAAGTTGCTATATTTATATATCATCTTTCACAAAAGCAAGCTGTTTTCTGCCCCCATTCCAACCCTCCACCACCGGACTCAGCTGGGAACCAATTAAAGCGGCATATATGCTTTTTCAAAAACCCCGAGTTTGACCCCAGGCACACATTTCAAAGCCCTAATATTATCATTTTATATATTTCTAAATCAGTTTCAAGTTTCAAAAGAACCTAAATAATATACCCTCTTTTAGTGTTGTTTTTGTTTTCCAGATGAATTTGTTCTTTTTGGCAAAACTGGTGATCAAGAAGAAACAAGGAGGAGGAGGGGAGGTGAAGAGAAGGAGGAGAGGGAGCGGGACACTCTGTCCTTCATGATGTATATTTAGGAAACAAATGGCTGAGAGCAACAACTGTGCCACTGCGATCTGCTTGCCTGAATCATCACTTCTCACTAACTACCTTTGTATGGGAACGTACACTTGTTGTAGAGTCGAGTTTTTTAATGCCTTTCAGTGGATGACAATCTAAGTTGATCAATGTACTACACGAAGGTAGGATCTTAGCCAGGAGGAGACCCCTATATTAGCTTTCATTTAACTAGCACAAGGACAACAGTAAAGCCAGAAGTTTGGCCTTCACTGCATCAACCAGCCAGGTACTTTAGGGTAGAGACTATCGAAATCTGTGTTCTTTCAGTAGTCCTACTTCCTTGGCAGGCTGAAAAAATGACCACTAAGTCCCACATGGTGTAATCATATATTCATTTACTAGCTAGACACATCCTTCAAACTGAAAAAATCTGCAGGAGAAATGGACATCTTTGCTTCAGATATGCACTTTCCCAATGTTATGAAATGAGCTAGGTGTGCCCAGAACTAGTGACGAATGATACTTTATGTAAAAAAAACCAACCCTGTCGTCTGAAATTGTGTGATCATGTATTGTAAAAAAAGGGAAACACTTCAAATGTCATGGATGTGACACACATCCTTTCCTTTCTTCTTGAAGAATTAAAATGTGTAATTTTTACAACTCAAGCTAGTCATTACATTCACCAGTTCTGGGTAACCTGCCTTTCAGACCTCTCCATCCAAATTTTGGGAAAGCCTCAATATCTCTGCAGACTAGATAGTCTAAAACTAATAGCAAAATAATAGCAAGTGTCTTGTCTTCATATAAATCTATGTTCTTGCAATGAAGTGTATTAAGTCTGGGGTTATTATCCCCTCTGTAGCGCTACACTAGTGCAGATGTGCTGTCGCTCCAGTCAGCATCAAACTTGTTGCTGAAGTTTTGTTCAAGATGCATGCCACTGTACGATGCTATTTTTATACAATGTCTTTCAGAGCAAAATGACAGTTCTGACTACAGGTCCTTGCTGTGATGAAGAGGTCACTAGGTCATTTTCTAGCAAATAAAGGTTTTTTGTACAACAAAAGCTTGTTGACCATGCCAATCCTTTGATATATATAAAAAAAATCCTCTTAGATTCAATAAGGGGAAACTGTATGCTACTGTTCTGTATGTAAACAAGATATTTGACCTATAAAATATCCTGAAATTAAAGGGGCAATGGAAAGAAGCCAAGTGGCTCTTCAAAACTCTTATTTTTACCTCTGATTTGGTAGTCTCAAAGTATGAATTTTAATATGTTTCAAGTCAGCACGCAGTTTAATTTCATTATTTAGACATAGAGTAAGATGTAGCTATAATTTAGAAATGAAATTCAAATGCATGGTCACATGTAAATAAAGTTTCAGTAATCTCCTACAGACTAGCCACTAATAAAATCGTGAAACCAAAGCAGTAACAGTTTTAATATAAACAAACCCCTTAGCCAAGGGTATACATGAACAAGTTTCACATGTGACATCACCTTTCCTCCACAAATTGTCATCAGTTTGCTATTGTCTCATAATAAACAGAAAGGAGGGCAGGAGGTGGAACTGGAAAGAAATAAGACATTTAGCACTGAAATGTTTCATAGAAAGTGAGAAACAGTTTCATGCTGAAAGAAATACTTCTGTGAAACACAGATGCCGTGCTGTTTATCTAATGACAAAGCAGTTGAACCAGAAAGATGGATGGATTCTCACTGGCATTTCCTGCTGACCACGTTAAGTACCATAGCTGAGAGATTTTTAAACTTTCCTGGAATTACTTGCCATAAGACTTGATTGAATTAAATGTGCTTTATGCAAATCTCTGAATATGACAACTGGTATCAGCAAAAAGGGTTTTCCTTGCATTCACTCAAACTACAGCAAACATAGCTATGTAGCCTAAAATGCAGAAATAGTGCTTGCACAAAGACTTCAGGGGGGATAATAACCTTTCTTTGGATCATCGGAGGATTTCGGCATTTTTAGATTTCACTCTGAATTACAGAGGAAATGAGCTTGAGTTTCCACATTACTCAGTGCAATCAATTATAATACTTTGAATTAAAGCAACTATCTCTACAAATGCTCATCACCACCCTGCAACATGATGCAGACATGCTAATTCCATTAGGACATTCTGAAACCTCAGTTACACATCTTGCAATGCAGTCTCCAAATGAGCTACTGTCAGATTTGCCTAAAATTGCCAAGAGGACAGTCAAAGGGAAATTTTTTATGGTAAAGCTTAAACAGGATCAAAAGATAAACTGGGACTACCACACCACTAAGGTCTTCAGCCAGCCAGCAATCCCCCCTCCCCCACAAACAAGAAAAAACCACTAGCTACAGCTTAAATTGACATAAGATCACTCACCGCTTTGTGGCTAACTCAGTGGCTAAAGTAAAAATGTAGAAAATTATCTCAAAGGCCTTTCAGAGAAGAATATGATCGCTGTTGTTGTTAGACTGTTGAGGCTATTGTTCTCAGAACATTTAGCCTCACTCAGATCTACCTTCTGTGTTAAGTTCAGCCCTTCTCAAAGCGCTGGAGCTGCGTAGGTGAGCTGCACTGATTTACATCATCTCAGAATTGGACTCAAAGACTTTAAGTAGCATGCTGAGATCGGCTATGTAACATCTATACCAGAGCATCTAGGATTTGATTGCAATATAATGAAGAGTCATTTAAGTAATTACTTTTGCATAAATTACTCTGTGCCGGTACATTCCAATCTATAATTGCTGCACATTACAAGCACCATGGTTACTAATCAAGGGGAGAAAGGAACTCGAGACCTGGCAAGAGCAAGAGAAATTAGGTAGAGCAAATATACGGTTAGACTAAAGAACACATCATTTATCTGCCATCTTGGCATGTAATATGCATATAAGCAGGAAGGTAAGAAAAAGGACCCTAAAGTGACACACCTAACTACCCCAGCCCAGAGAACACATACTTCCATGTGTCGCATAAATATTAGCATACTGACTAGATTCGATCAATGTAATAAATACCCTCCTTATGGTCTAAATAAAAAGATAAATCATGTTGCCCACATTGCCATGGTTGTAATTCCATAAAGCCCAATAACAGTAAAAGAAATTGTTCCATTCATTAGAGGAAACCCTGTGTCCTGGATGTAGCAGCCCCCCCAGCCTTCCCTTGTTTTAGGAAAGGAGTCCATGGCCATAGCAGAAGTCCTGATGTTGATTTCCAATAGCAGGGAAAGCACCACACAGGACTTCTTGGAAAATGTAAGGAGAGTAACGTGAAGTAGAGTGCTGGTAACCTGAGGGAAAGCCCACGCATTCCAAAGACAACATGGGAGCAATAGTTGCTGATGATTTCTGATGAATTTTTACAAGCTTGTTATGAACCTGGCCTGAATTGCAGGCTCTGCAGTCAAAGCCAAAGCATTTTTGACTTGCTACTCATATTTCATTAGCAATACTTGGCACAGCTGGCCTCTTATGAAACTAAATGCCTTGTGACAGTAAGCGCAGCATGATGAAAGCAGTCTGGAAGAGATGCCGAATGATCTTTGGCCTTTATTTATATGTGACATTTCCAGAAAAAACAATTTATTAGATAAGCCGCCAGGGAGTAATCCTTCAATAGATGTCTATGACCACGTTCTTCTGGCAAAGATTAGCTTCTGAGAATGTGAGCCACAGGTTAGGAGGATATGTTCTGCAAAGCAAAGTAGAAATGGAAGAATAGGAAGGGAGAACCCTTAAAAGTGAGTCGTATTTGGACTGAATGACTCCTGAGGCATCACCACGTTAAAAGGTCCCCACAGCACTTTTCTTGGTAAAGCACTGGTACTATCCACCAAGATCAGCTGCCCCACAGCTCATTGATTGATGTTAAACAAATCATCCATATGTCACCATTATCAAAAATAATGATTACATACCCCCCGACCATATTAAAAGCAGAGTGGAATATGATGTAAGTACAAGCAAAATGAGAACAAAAGGTGACTGGTGCAATACACTGACATTTCCAAAACATCACAACTCAAGATGGTTTTCTTTCACAAATTCCATCTGCAGTCCTGTCTCCCATAAAAGTGTGCAAGTTACAGCATCTGTGAGTTTACAGATTATGAAAAATAACATGTGGGAGAACATATCATGTCACTGATAGCAGCTTCAGCCATCATCAGAAAAATCATATATTCAGGAAACTGGGTCAAAATCTGAACTGCTTCCCTATCGTCTGGAATGAAGAGATTCAAAGTTTCTGCATAAGGTATGGAGACAGTAATTAGTAATTAAAAGGCATAATCATTGAATACAACATAGAGTGAGAAATATGGGAAAGAACAGGTTTTTTGCACTCCCCCACCCCACCCCTCTTACAGGTTGTGTTGATGGGCTATGCTGTCTAGCAATCTGAAGCTAACAAAGTCTTCTGTGTGGGAATAAATTTATATAGACATATGACACACATAGCTACATAAAGACATATGCCCAAACACAAACTAATCCCTTTAATGAACCTAGCCCACAACTCTAATCATTACAAATTTTCTTTATAACAGAGGCTATATTGAGATGCACAAACTCAATGCAATTTCACTTGTAAAGTACTACAAGCTTTATCCTTTCAGAAGGATATCTGGTTATATTTTCTCCTCAACTTTCAGCTCTCCTTGGGCCCAGATTTAAAATTTTCCTGATGTTAATTTCTGAAGCTTAATTATGCTACCATGGTTCTTATTCCCCACTAGACATACAGCGTACAAATCTACAGAGATACAGCTCCTGGCAAGAGCTCTTGGCAAAGTAGTGTGTCTCAGAGCCATTTTGACTATTAAAGACTATGCACAGAAATACTACAATTTGTCATGAGATGGTTAGAACTTGCTGAACCCTCCCTTGAAGTCCTGCTGAAATGTTTGAGTCAGGTTTTGAGCATGGCCTTTTCCTTGAGATGAACAGAAATGCAACAGAAAGATGCAGAAGGAACAAGAGAAAACTATAGGAATGAGAATATCTTCGCAGACTAATCCCTCCAAACCTCTACCCTTCTAAAACTATTCTGAACAGATGGCTAAAGGTGTATGAAGCCAAAGCTGTTACTTTACATGAAATCTGCATTAGATTTAGAAGTTTCTGCTGCTCAGTAGTACTACAAGTTGTACAAAGAAACAGCTTGCAATATACCTACATGCTTGAACGATGCTGGCTAATATAGGGTATGGCCAGCTATTAAAAGTTTCCATTTGGGATTAGACTAAATATTTGATCTATGTATCCCAGCTGATATTATAGTCTGTATGATATGAGGGAATTTCTCCCAGAAGGTAAATAAGTAAATGGAGTAAATGAGATAACAACAAAACCAAAAACTTCATTAAGTGAGTTACTGCCATCGAGTCTTTATTCCATGTTGTAAAATTACCTTTCAATAAATACAGAATTCTAAAAATGAAGGAATGAAGTAATATGGGCAGTCATGTAACCTTAGCTCTTTGGTCTACTCTGCAGAATTAGTGACAAATAATGTGATTATTTTTTTTGTTTGCAAGCCTCCCAGCTTCATTCATTGTTACACATATCTGTATATGTATTGAATCATGAGTAATTAATTGCAACCATCTGAAAAAAAAAACACCTTGAACCTAGAAATGAGGCTGTCAGGCTAGTCATTAGCATCAGTGAAAATTATCACCAAGATAAGTATTTCTCTCCCAACACCTCTGCCTATGATATGGCAAATTTCTGAGAAATATAGCATTGGATGCGTAGATCATACCAGTTGGCAAGTAGAGAAGGTTGTCAGCAGTTGACGGGAAAAAAACCAGAATCCCAGATTTTTCTAACAGTAAAATCCTTGCTTTCATTCTTCTTCCAGTGAAAAATACAATCCAACACTAAAAAACTGTTTTCAAAACTACCAAATTCACTTAGAACAGAGATATTTAGGTAGTCAAACCAGGGTACAACCAGTCATGGAAACTGTTAATTGTCCAAAAGGACACAGTCTTTGTCTCATCTTTTTCATTCTGAAATATGGTGTCTTCTGTAGACAAACAAATCAGATATCACAAGGACTAGATTTACTGCAGTTACAGGAAGAACTGTATTTGCCTTACAAATTCTTGCAGCTCTCTTTTCTTCATCCCTACTAACCAAGGACTAGCTAAACAAGATGGAATACTGACATAGCGTGGCTAACTTTGTGTTATTAGGGCATTAAACCCCTTGTTACTAATAAGACATCAAGAGCAAGGCAAACTCTTTTCAGTTGCCATTTATCTTTCAATGGTGGCAGTAAAAGCGCTGAAATTTCTCTCAAAAACAATTTCAGCTTTCACATTAAACCACCGCATACTGTTGCCTATATAGCATCTATTGTTTCCAATACACACAACAAGCCACAAATGCTTTTTTAGCCACAGGTGTTAAGGATACCCAAGACTTGATTCGAGAAGAGCACAGAAAATAAGCTAAAGTTTTTCACCTCTGTTTCCTCAGAGAACAACCAGGCTGCATGTCATCTCTGCTCATCTCAGTTGTGAGCAGATTTTAATACAGTCTGTTACACCTGGGACAGAACTTCAGTGGCCACACAAAATACATTTCCTAGTTTTTCGCTTTTATATTACATTTTTATATTAGATGTATATGCTCTGTTACTAACATAATAGCTTGGTCTGACCTACATAAGGATATATGGACTGTCAACATCAGGTGAGCAGAACAGATCAGGGAGCAGAGGCATTCCCCCATCTTGTGTGCATTACTCACTTGAATTCAGCACATGACGGCCAGAATAAATCTCAATTTCTAGCTTAAGCAAGATATTACTTTTTCCAGCTCTTATTATTAACAATGATGGCTGTTTTATTTAAATAAGCTCATAGAGTACTCAGAAAGGAAGCCATGAATTAGATCCAAAGCGCTTGGTTTCCACTAGAATAAATGTGAATTTTTATCAGTGAACAGAAAGATTTATCACCTAACTCTAAGAAGGAGGATTGAAGTTTTGCTTACACACCAAGAGACATGGCCAGACCCAGAGCTATCACATGGCTATTTTAAAATATACCACTGCTAGAAATTGTATTGTAATAAGTCACTATAAAGTATATTCTTTAGAAATGTCATCCTGGGAATAACTCAATTCCTCAGGATCTCAAGACCCAGCTGTCTGAGGATTACCGCACAGCAAACAGGCTTGCTGGAGATTTTGTTGGGGTGTTGCCAGTTTAAGTTCTGGTACAACCAAAGTTGTTCTTTGCTATGAGGGAGACAAGGACAAGATGCAGCACCTGATGTGATCATTAGCTGCCCACCTGCTTGTGTTCTCCAGCAGCATGTGAGGCTGGGGCACAGAAGACCGTTTTACACAAAATGCAAGCGCCAGTCACCGGGTAAGTGACGGACTTGTCAAAAGGGGACACACAGCAGCAAAATCCCACCTTGTCTGTACAGCACCCCTCCAACTAGAAAAAGCAGCTTTATAAAAATGACATGGCAGCAAGGAAGGAAAAGAAGGAAGAGAAATCAAAGAAAAAGAGTGCAAAATCATAAAGAAAGTGACAAAGATCACTGCAAAGGATACCTTTTAAACAATGAAGTGAGCTGGATGTCCAGAATTGTCCAGCTGGGACTCAAATATGACCTGTACGTTTGAAATCTGTCTAAAATTGCTTGTGGCTTTAGATCTTTCTAGGGCACTAATAGGCTGGAAACATGGCTCTCATGTCACTTCTTTCTCCTCTGTGCACAGAGACGTGTTACAGATGAGTCTAAACATCTGAGTGCCTAGGTTTTGCACAAGCAAACAACTGCTGAAGATGCAAGGAAACAGAAAGATGAGGACTTAGCCACAGGGAAAAAAAAAAACCAGATCACTATCAAAAGACCATAATCCAAGTATCTATCATGATTTAATGTGTCAAAATAATAATACCTCCATTAAACCATATAATCAGCTTCCAAACTAGAAATATTTCCTAAAAAATATTTACCAGTGTTAAGGCAAGTTTCTTATTCAGAATTGTAAAGACAACACAAAACAGAGTCTGTCATGCAAAAAGAGTACAACTATCAACATGGAAAATATTTATGATTCTCTGTTGAAGATGATGTTTAATGAAGCCAGTAAAAATGTAAAATTATCTTCTGACTTCAAACTCTCTGAAACATTTAAATGAGTTCATGTCGAGAACAGCCTGCTTTCAGCAACTACTAATACAAACCATTTCCCTGCCGTCTTGGAAACAGGCATTTCAGACTTCTATGGCCATATTTTCCAAGTCATGTACTTTACACTACAAACACATCTGTTTGAAATTAACTCATGAACATGATTTTTTAATGTGCACAATAAAGTCACAGGGTCTAGCTGGCCATATGCTGACAACTGAACTGTACACCTACCCTCATATTCACTACAGATCTGTTTATGCACCAAACTACAAAAGCCTGGGGAATTTTGGCTTTTTTTCTGGTTTTGTTTTTCCCCTCTGTATTTGTACACTACTGACTTACAAAATATAACAAACTTAGGGACTGAGATAGATGTTTTCCTACGTGGTCTTCAGCACTTGGAGAATACTATCACTCAGGGCTTGCTTTTCAAAGCAACTCTAACAAATAATTGCCGGCATGTACTTAAATGTGTGTCAATCATGAAAAAACTTACAGTCTGTCAATATGTAGGAAGAATTCATTGTGCAATTTTATGTGACATTACTGAGGATTCGCAAGGGAAAAAACCCAACAAAACAATGCCAGAAAAACTACATCCTATAATGATCTGCTTCCCAGTTACAACGAATCAAATGTAACCATGAAGATTATGCTGTTCTATGAAACATTAAAGTTGGTGCTTCATGTCTTTATGCTGCTCTTAATTAATTTATCAGCAATATTCTTCAAAGATGCCAGCATTGTGCTCAGGAGCTTTGTTCACCTTTCACTACTGAACCTTACATTCCGAAAGGCAGTAGCAAGCAGCAGTTTGATGTCTGACATAATACATAAAATATAGTTTTAAAAAGATTTGAAATCCCGGTGTTAATTGTGAAGGCAGAGAACGAACTGCAGAACCTTTGGGGTTTTATTTATAAAAATGACAGTATCACAGGAGTTACTTATCAATATTTACATTAAATTTATCAACTGAACCTGAAATATTTTTTGCTTCAAAGTACAAATGGAGTCTTCTTATTTCATAATGTATTCATAATATATATATGAGTATACCAGGCAGTCAGGAATCATATTCAAGTGTCTGGTATTTTAGATGATACACGATATCATACTGAAATAGAATTTCTAAATGGATTTTTTCGGTATCAACTGGGGTGCCCCTTGCTTGACTTGAAACATACTCTAACATTATCGTCTAGAAATGAGATCCAGACAAAGCCCAGGACATGGGATAATTAGAAACTAAACAACCCGCTAGCATATTTGCCCAACCTTCAACTACTGCTGGCTGAAAGCAGAGTTCATGTCCCCTAGTTAATGCTGTTCCAGGGATTGTTTCCTCCTTAAATTTGTCTAATTGCTTTGCATTTTTTTAAAACCTATATAAGCTTTGCCTATCTACATCATTTGGCAAGAAGGTGCACAACAGAAATATTTGTATGCAAAGAAGTAACTGGTTTGTGTAAAAAATATACTTGTGTGCAAGTTAAGTAAGTTCTTGAGTATTATACAGGATTTTGAACATGCAGCTGGGCCAAATAACAGATAGTTGAGATAATTTTGGTGAGCTCTATTCTGGAGAATATCTTACTATAAATGACAGCTACTGGGAGACTGTAGTTCATACCTGGACTTGAATTGTGTGATAACAGTAAATTTTCTTTTCAAATCTAGGGCTGAGGAGGATCTTTTGTTTGAAATGATGGCTATTATATGTGAAAGAAAAATCATAATATTTAGCTTACATGAAAATAAATCCAGAATAATCAATATATAGTAATGATAATTTACACATATAGGAGGACCTGACCCTTTCATATTATAAAAAGCCACAGAGCTACAAAGCCAATGCCTTGTGGATTATAGCTATGCACTCTCAGGTGTTACGCTGTAATGAGGACAGGCTTGTTTAATATTCATTACTCCTCTTTTTGTTTGCTCAGTAGAGAGGGTATTTGATCTCTACAGTGTTCAAATGGACTTTACAGACTAATTTCCCATAGGTAGTCTTTTTGTTGGCATTCCTATAAATTGACATTGAATCACGGGAATAAAAGGGGGTGGGGAGAAATAAACAGTTGCAAAGCTTGCTAGGGTTCATGAACTGAAAAGTATTTTCTCTTCTGAGAGCACTGATATTTCAGACATCAGAAGATAATTAGAATTTTAGCCCTAAATTAATTCTATCATATGGTGCTTCCTTCTTATGTTTGCACAGGTGAAGAAAAGACTGATATTTAAATTATCAGTTTCTTTAACATGAATAAAATGCACATTTATAAGTGAGTCATTCTATTATAGAACATGAAAAATTCAGAATGCAGTCCTGCCACTCTACTGATCACAAAGAAACAGGATTTGTGACAAAAGATTGTCAGCTGAATGAAGCAATGCAACAGGTTGCCTCTGGCAGTGACCATTAGCTGATGCTTTATAACACAGCAAATAAAAACATAATGCATTTAGCCACCCATGCAGTGTTGTTGTACACAAAGGTGGGTTGGTTGGTTTATTTTTTTAATTGATTCTCACATCAATAGGCTTATATTTTCTAATACACAATTTGGTTATTCTTACTTTCACACAAGCAACAATGCATACATCTTGGAGGTGTTGGCCAAGAACCCACTTATAAGATCCATTCTTCTATAATACAAGAACAACCCAATGCAGAAAAATTAAAATAAAAATCCATAATTAGCAAGGCAACAAATGAACACTGCAATATGCCACCTTGAATAGAGAAAATAATATACTATTAAAGACTCTCTTGGTTATCTTAGCCTGACAGTCTTGTGATTATTCTCATCTTCCAAGTTTTTCTTCTATTGTTCCATAAGCCATCATCAGATATGAAGAACAATTTCTTAGCATTTGTAATGCTCCTGAGAGCAGAAATGTTTTTATTTGTTGTTTAAGATAAATCTTTTACCCTACCAAGATAATCAGTTTGACTGAAGCAAAAATTTTCTAAACATCCATGGTGAGCCAACTGGAAGAGAAAAAGGCAAAACTGAAGACAGGGCTGAGGCCACCTGCTCAATGAACTACATGTGTTCAGATGGCAGAAGTCCAAAGTATTATACTGAAGAGACCCATCTAACTAAATGATTAGATTTCCAACAACACTGAAATTTCTGCACTGTCTTGTAGACAGTTCTTTATCCCTAGACTTCCAAATGATATAAAGGATGACATTAGAGCATTCTGAACACTGAAACCTCTGTAGCGGTTTACAGACAGTTCTTTACCCTCCTTTACCATTCATGCTTTCCACTGACCCTTTACTCATTAATCATGGTTTGCTAGTGACTTCAAAGTTTATCTATGTTTAATAACAGGGAAATATCTACAGTCTGGGAACTGAGCTTTGATTTGAATAAAAAGTTATTTACCAAGCTGCACTAACCTGAAAAAGCCCATGAGAGCCAGGTCTTGTGTCATGTTAGGTCCTCTTTTTGCCCTACAGTCAGAACCGAGAGTCAAACCCATACTGTCCTTGTCAACTCACACTACTTCTTTAGAGGACCTTTGACCAAATTCTTCACTTTCCAAGAAGGACCATGACTTTTTTGTTTGGATTTTGTCTGGGTTTTTGTGTGTGATTTTTTTTTCCCACCTTTTACTACTGTGAAGTTGGAAAAGACCCTGGGCTGTTAATCTTTAATGAAAATCCTGCAAAATAGATTTCAGAGCTCTGCCAAACATTACATGAAGGTAAACAGAATTTAATAATTTAAACCAGTCATTCACCTACATGATATTACAAGTACTTTTACCTTCCACAAATCTGCAGTGAGATTCTTACATAAAGTGTACCAGTAGCTCTCCTTTTATTTATCAACATCTCTATTGCTCATTCCACTTTCATGCAAATATTTCTCAAAACTGCCCCAATGACTGAGCCATCAGTGCCTCATTTTCAAAGGAGAATTCAAGATAATTTCTCAAAATGTCAGAGGAGAATTTTGTCCCAAACCACTATTAAATTTAAATCTGAGCTGGTTACTGGCTGTCCTTCAGGCTGGTAATAAATCTGCCTTAGACATTTGGAAATTTACGAGTTCATCTGCCCTACATAAAATCATAGAATCATTTAGATTGGGAAAGACCTTTAAGATCATTAAGTCCAACCGTTAAGCCAGGATTGCCAAGTCCAGTACTAAACCATGTTGCTAAGCACTGCATCTACGTGTTTTTTAAACACCTCCAGGGATGGTGATTCCACCACCTCCCTGGGAAGCCTTTTCTAATGCTTGTCAACCCTTTCAGTGAAGAAATATCCAATCTAAACCTCCCCTGGAGCAACTTGAGGCCATTTCCCCTTGTCCTGTTGCTTGATGCTTGAGAGAAGAGACCTACTCCCACCTGCCTACAACCTGCTTTCAGGTAGCTGTAGAGAGAGATAAGATCCCCCCTGAGTCTTCCCTTCTCCAGATTGAACAACTCCAGTTCTGTCAAATGCTCCTCATAAGACTTGTGCTCTAGACCCTTCATGAGCTTTGTTGCCCTTCTCTGGACATGCTCCAGCACCTCAGTGGCTTTCTTGCAGTGAGGGGCCCAACACTGAACACAGAACTCAAGGTGTGGCCTCACCAGTGCCAAGTACAGGGGGATGATCCCTTCCCCTGTCCTGCTGGCCACACTGTTTCTGATACAAGCCAGGACGCTGTTGGCCTTTTTGGCCACCTGGACACGTTCATATTCAGCTGGCTGTTAACCAGCACCCCCAAAGCCTTTCCCACCAGGCAGCTTTCCAGCCACTGTCCCCAAGCCTGTAGCGTTGTGTGGGGTTGTTGTGACCCAGGTGCAGGACCCAGAACTGAGCCTTTTTGAACTTCATACAATTGGAATCCAGCCTGTTCAGATCCCTCTGTAGAACCTTCCTGCCTTCAAGCAGATCAGCTCGTTCCTGCAACTCAGTGTTGTCTGCAAACTTCCTCAGGGTGCACTCAATTCCCTCATCCAGATCATTGATAAAGATATTAAACGGGAATGGCCCTAATACTGACCAATTTTTGGTCTAGAAAGCCAAGATGTGACAGGCTTACAGCATGGTCAGTACTACATATGGCTGGCCCTGGAAAGCCTTACAGATAGCCAACGCAGTAACATTACTAAGCCCTGGTTGAGAAGGACAGCTTAGCCACACTGGCATTTCTTCCACAGCACAGTTTCCAGCTCCCAAGGTATCTCAGACTAGTTCACTTCAGCTAGCAGCAAAGCCCAGCAAGTGCCAGCGTGAGCAGTGACAGCTGACAGTGCCCACACCTGCCACGTTTCAGGCAGGGGTTAACTTGGAGCTGTGCTGGGCCTGTGGATTGTGCGCCCTGCAGCCAACAGGCTACATCTGCCAATTGAAACTCATTTTAAAAAAATCTAGTCAGGATGCTGCAAGTTTATTCTAGGAGGTGGGTGGGGACTATTAGAAGGGATTCAAAAGCAAAATCCCCATCCAAACTGAAAACTCAACAGTGCCCATCTCCCCACTCTTTACTCCACTGCACAATGCAACCATGCCTTCCTTTAAAACAAACAAACAAACAAACAAAAAAAAACCCCAACCAAACAACCCAACACTTTGCATTGCATTTACAGTTTACACTGATCTCGTGAAGTATAACCAATTACCAGACAAGCTCAAATCCCTCTACACAAGCTATATTTGCTCCACTTGGATCCTCTTAAGATTATGGTGGATGATTAAAGTCAATTCCCTAAAAAATGTTGAAACTCACATATAACTAATTGTTTGAAGCTGGCAGGACTACTACGAATGCCCAAAGTTAATCACTTTGTTGTCTGTAGGACCAAGGAAAAGAGTTCGATTTTAAGTTTTAATATTTGATCCAAGTTCAACTCAACGGGCACAATTCTGCAAATGCTTCAATAGGATGAAGAGCTCTGATGAGAAAAGTTGTGCTGCTGGAAAGCATTCATGAGACAGGGCTACGGGAACTATGACCCATAAATTAGATGTCACTGACTTTATCGAGAAGAAATCCTTCAAAGTAGGAGTGTATCACTGCTGGAGCAATTACTTTTCAACGGTTTGTTGGGGATATTTTGGTCCTTTTAAATAATTATCTAACCCAGCAGGGTCACATTAACTCTGAGTGTTGGTTCGGTTGGAGCTTGTCCAATTGTAAACTGAAATCCCCTGACCTCTGAGGCTCAGAGAGGACCTGTTAACATAATCTGCACTGATCACTTTTCCTAATTTAAACTGTTTGGGGTTTTTTCCTTCATTTTCTGAAAAACGACCACAGTGTTTATAACAGACACTTTCAGACTCTATAAATTAACTCGGCTTGACCTCCAAAAGAGAAAAATGTTTTAAAAAGAGAAGTGGTAATTATTACGCTTTTTGTCTGTGCTGCTTGACAATTTGCATAGCATTATCTGTAATGCTTTGCAAAGCTTTTTTTTGGAGGTCATCTAATCTTGTTAAATCTGTCACAGGGCTGCCATCATATCAGACTTGGACAACACATTTGCAAAACACAAGTCCTTAGCAATGGTGATAAATGTGTTTGTTTCTGGTAGTCCTACCACACAGATGCTTATTATGTATGTATGCATGCATTTACATTATTTAATCAGCTTTAGAAAAGAGAAAAAGGTCTCAGGCACCCAAGATACAGTTTGCTTTTGTATGCACTTACAGCTTGCTTGTGACAGTTGTAAGCAAGCATTATTTGCTAGCTTATCTGGAAAGGTCATGAACTTCTTAGGGATTCCACTGTTAGTATTGTTAGTGATTATTTAAATAGTCCTAGCCATGCAGATGGAATAATAACCAAAAGTATCTTTGCCCTGCCTAAAACACACCAACTGGAAACTAAGACACAGTAATCACCATCAAGTTTAGGGAAAGACAAATGTTTCTATCTGGACTATTTGTATCGGAAATTTCCTGTGGCTAACAAAATACATGAAACTAGTAAGTGGACTGTACACAACTCAGCTGCTCTTATAAAGCACGTAGGATTGAATTAATTTTCACTTTATGAATCCAGTCCATAGGCCTGCCAGAATCACAAAGAATTGCGGGGGAAATCTACAGGCAGAGGTAAATCTTGTAAACCCACACAGACAGGAAAACAAGTGTTTCAGGCACATGTAGGACTAAGAAAGGGAATTAAAAAAAAAAAAAAAAAAAAGACAGATGCTATTCAGAAGTTGGCAGTTAAAAGGTAAATTGCAAGCAAGCCATTTATTTTCCTGAATATGAGAAAAAGGAGCATGTCTGTTTCTCAGCGTTTCATAAATCCAAAACCTAATATCAACCAACCCTTTTCAAGAGCAGCGTAAGTCCATAAACTGCTACTAGTTGAGAAACTGAGATAGAAAACTTCAGTTTCACTGTTGTCCTGCACTAGCGTTTCTCACTGCTGCTAAATTTTAATTACTTGACCATGCTCATTAGTATCAAAGATAGTAGCTTATATTTGGTCTAACTTACAAAACAAGAAAATGCATATAAACATGAAAAACTAGGTTCGGTATTCCCGTGCCGCATTCATTTATAGGTGAACAGTCTCTCAAAGCTTGTAACTGCTTAGAAGTAAAACTTAATATTTCCAGTATCTTCCATTTCAGATCAAATTGATAAATTAACTAGAAAAATGGAACGATACCAGCTACTGTTAGGGAAAATATCACATACATGTAATGCTGTCAATGATGAAAAATGTTTTGATGGGCAAGCAAACAAGAAATTTGTTACTAGCTACAGTCATGATGAAGAGTGGATGAATTAAGGGGACACGTTTTCATTTTGGTAAACTGCTGAATGAATGTAATTACCAAAAGTATTATCTTAATTTGGTTCAAATGGACTTCACAATTTAAAAGACAATTTATTCTTGTCAGTTTAGTGACAGAATGTGAAAAAACTGAAAAAGACAAGCTCAGGTAGCCTGAATACTGACTGATGCTCTGTCATCTCCTGCGAGGAACTTCAGCAAATAAACTGGTAGAGCAACTGCTCTGAGATCAAATGTAGCAACCCTTTGTAGAAAGGTCTGTTTTCTGGGCTTACTACTGAGTTAAGTCTGTTTCAGATTTGATGTTAGTTCTTAAATTTCTTTGTATGTGGTGTACTGACCTTGGCCAGCGGCCAGCTGCCCACCCAGCCACTCTCTCATTGCCTCCTCCTCAACAGGGCAGGGGGAGAAAATAAAATTTAAAACCTCATGGGTTGACAGTAACAGCAGGAAGATCATTTACCAATTACCATCATGGCCAAGCCAAACAGAACACAGGGGAAAGTAATTTAATTTATTGCCATTTAAAATAGATTGGGATGGTAAGAAAAAGCCAAAAACTAAATCACCTTCCCCCACTCTCACCTTCTTCAGCTTCATTCTTTCATCCCCAGCTCCTCATCACGGTCTTAGCTATTTACATCAGAGAGTAGACATGCTTAGGTAAACAATGACATCATATTTTGCAGGAAAACACTGATATATTAATGCTGGTTTATGTTAAACAATTACCATACTCATATTAGAAGATACCTCTAAAAAGCTGCTGCTTGAAGGTCAGCTTGACTTTGAAGACAGTATTGAGTTACCAAAGTCTGTAGATTACTTGTTTGCCTTTTCAAATCAAGACCCACTTTCAAGTATGAACTTACAAAAATTTAGAGGAAAGCAAAGCTGAGAACCATAGTCCCACATTAGAAATCCTGTTAATAACAAGTGTACAGTGATGATTAACACAAACACTGGGTACAGTAATCCTCTCTGAAAATATTACTTTCTTTTATAGGTAACAAATGACTGTTAAAAGCAGCATGAATAGTTAAATAATTTATACTTAATTGGTGGAAGTCTGGTAATTTCAGTGGATTTGCCTATATTTCACAGGAGCCACGTTTAATGGTGGATTCAAACCTAGCTTTGCAATCTGCATAATTGGTTTTGAAAGAATAAAAATCACAATTAATCACTCATTTTTATGGATCAACATTATTTTCACTCTAACATACAGTAAGTTATTTTAGGTAATATAGTATTATCATTTAAAGATTTTTGACCTTTATTCCAAAAGTGAATTTTTAGTGTCCAATAATACTTTGCCAAGAATCTTGCAAATGTAGTAGTTTTTAAAAAAGCAAGTTCCTCAGGTAGTATCGTGTGGGGTCATGCATGGATCGCCAGAAATAGAGGATGGCAAAGTGACCTCATTCACACTGCTGTTGGTGAGCTGATCTGCAAAAGGTTGCAATGGAAACCAGTTCCCAGCTCTGCAATTATCCAAGTACAACAATTCATGTCACAAGCTGAGAATACTGTAGAACAAGACAGAAATCCATTCTGTTTATTTTTATACATGCTAAGTAATTAATAAGTACTGACTGGAGTAAATCACTTTTCCACTGATACAGGCCACTACATATATTTCTACTTGTACAGCACAAGGAGGTGGATTTTTAAAAGAGAACCGAGAAATACAGATCATCAATGAATTCTGTTAAATGATAAGATATGAAGTTCCTCTCAGCACTTTGAAAATTGCCCACATCAAGTGTTTCTAATTCTAAAATAAGAAGTGAAAATTACAGTGTTGCCGGTATGGCCTTTAATCTTTCTCTCTTGGTTATGATTACAAATGTCTAAAATTTCTGGATATATTTTCTCAAATGAGAAAACAAATATTCATTGGCCTGAATATACTGGTAAAGAGAGACATATAGCACTTATCATTTGCCAAGAAAGATATTTTTAATATATACAAAATATGTATGTGTGTATGTATCTCTCAGAGGGTGAACTATACAGCTTACTGCTTATATTATTGCGTTTCTGTTTAAGCAATAAGCCACATATTCACTACTAAGTCATAATTTCAAGTCTTCCTTGACAATCTTACTGATGGTTATACTAATATTGAGTCAGATTATCTCTTAACAGATCTTCCCAATCTTTGCAATATTCTAGAAATTAAACATGACAAGAAAGAACAAATTCTTGCTCAGAAGTCTGTAGCTTTTGACCTGATTAAGGCACAAAGTGGCAGAGGAAGGGGTAGAAAAAATTGCCAATCAATTAAATTCTGACTATTGTTTAGAAGACAACAGCTTCATTTCACTATAAGTCAACTTTTGTCCAATCTCTTTGCAAAAAGGCTGTAGTGTCTTCTTCTCAGAAGAAAGAAAGCAATGAAATCTTACGAGTAATGGCAATATAATGATACTAAACAGACAAGATATTTTAAAGGAAAATCCCAACTAGGGAAAAATATAAGTACTTATCATCCATTTAATAAACTCCTTTTGAAATAGCTATTGAATCAAAATTAGTTGTTTGGTTGGTTTGTTTTTTTTACAATTACATTGAGGCAATCGTATACTTTTGCATAAATGTGAAAACAAAGTGGAATACTGTCATAATTCCAGACAGACTACTGGTTGTCTGATGGGGGGTCTCATATCTTGCGTAGTCTCGGCAACTTACTACTCAAATGAATTAATCCTCCAGGCAAGAAATTTACCTCAAAACAAAGAGCGGGGAAGAGGCAGGGGGTGAAACAGTACACATGTTTAAGAAGGCATGAAATACTTGATTTGAAATATCTCTGTACTTTTAAATAAGAGCTCATTGACAAAAGACTTGATCCAAAACTTTGATCACATACAAAGATAATTTTTTGCTCTGGTCTACTCAGAAACACTTACAGGACAATTACCTTTGACTTTGGAGAAGTTTAGGTCATTGATTAAAGAGAGGGAAAAAAAGTGTTGTGCTAAGCAACATGTGTGAAAAAATTAAGTTGGCCATTCAACGTTACTAACACTAAGTTGCTGTGAACTAATGTGGATGTGAGCAAGGCAGAGCTCTGGACACTGACATGCTTTTCCCTCCCACAAAGAAGGTGGGTGAGGTGGGGGGGATAGGCAGTCGGGATGGAAAAACACTGAGCTGTAGAAGAGATGGAGTTGACTTCTGCTGTTGACATTATCATTTTCTCACAAATTTAGTTATGCTTACAACTCTGCTTATATCCGATTCAACCCACCCCCAGTAAACAAACTTGATAATATTTCTATAAGAATAAAAAACTAAAAGGGTGTGGGGAAAAATGCCCTAAATCTTCCATTTGTCGGACTGTTATAGAACAGATTCCTAGAGTAGGCATATGAGCCATTAGCAGAGTAGGAATAGCTTTTTTGTTTTTTTAGTTTGCTTATGTTACAGGTTAAAACATATACCATCTTGATTTCCAGGTCTCCAAGGAGACAGGAAAAAAACGTGTTCCACTTTCAACCCCACAGATATAAAAATGCTTGAAAGTAAAGCAAATTTTAAGGAGATAATCTTTAGGAGATGATCTGAAAATCATTTTGAGAGATCTCAATTTTCTAACCTGCTATACTGGGGGTCATGTAAGTTGATGAAGTATGCTCTTTTGTGATTTCAACAACATTTTGTATCTTTCTAGAGAGGTCAGGAAGCATAAGAGAAATTACAGACTGTTATTGATCAGCTCGGTAAAGATGCTACCAAAATGAAACAGAAACTGTGAAAGATTTATGAACAATTTCCAATAACTGTTTCTCTACTACAGAGATGTTCCATGGTAGTCACCCTACATAGGCTCAGGTAGTCAAAACTACTTAGTCATTCCAGAAATATAGCACAGTCTATACATAAATCTGTAAGAGGATCATATAAAATAAGTGAATAATTGAATGAAAAGTCAATATTTCAAGGGATTGCTTCACAATGACACAACTAGACATGTAAGAAAGAAGCAAGAACCCATACAACCATTTAAATATTACAAGCATCAACCCAAACCTTACTTCAAATTACTCGAGATTAAAGAAGTAGTCTAATTAACTTAGCAAATATTTGTGCTAAATCAGGTGTGCTGTGATCTTTCAGCTGAGAACAAGTTGATGAATCTATTACTATCCTCCAGGGTCATGTGTGCTCATTGAAGAGCAAAAGGTTGTGGTTTCAGGAGAAGGGCATGGCTCTGGCAGGGAGAAGGGGTACTCTTAGCAAAGACACCTGCTAATAGCTGGCTAAATGTGACAGAGCAAAAGTTTCAGACCTGGAAAATGCCCAAACTGAACTCCAAGGAGCTGGAGAGTGACTATTTATGTACTCTATTTATCCAATATATCTACGGTTGGACTCTATGATCTTAAAGGTCTTTTCCAGCTAAATGATTCTATGATTCTATATGTCCTGTGCAGTATTAAGTACAAATATCTTACTATTCACAGTTGCCTTTGAACACAAGCCATTTTTGAGTGCTTGTGACAATTCATTTCTGGGTGCTAGGAAAAAGCCCTGATTCTGTAGGCTCACATAGAACAGCATTTGTTTACATGTACCATATGCATATTCTTTCTTACTATGTATATAAGTCCTATTACTCTAAGAGAATACGTAATTCTGTACTCCTTTGCATTTTCTGTTTCCATCCAAAGCTCAAAAATACGGGGGTTGGGGGTGAGGTGGGGAGATACATCTTGGTTATTTCCATCCCAGGAAACAAGCAGCAGCATTATGCTTTGCAAAACAAGCTGTCCCTGTGAAATTCCTGCCTACTTCAGATTCAGTTGGCAGTCTAAGCTTTGAATAAGCTTCACAATTTCTAACATGCTTCTTGGGAAAGCTGCTGCACATCAGAGTTTCCAAACCTGTGTGAGACATACAAACTGTGTATTTTTATTTTTTATGTCAAATTACTGAATTATTCAAATCTGGAAATACATACTAGCAAAATGCACTTGCCTCTTTGGTAAATGATTAAACAGTGAAGCAAAGACATTTGATACTGGAAATTGATGCCGCCAACTAGATGGTCACACAACTTGTGGTCTCTATATTAAAGTATTTACCCTTACACCATTGTCTGAAGTCCGCCTTCCCAGAATACTCCCTCTGAGAGCCCGACTGCCTGCATCTGTTCTGAACACTTTTGGAACCCTCTCTTAATGCTAAGACACTCTAAGTCACCCAACACATGATAAGAGGCTCAGGTCTGTGTTTAATATTTCTCCTGCAACTGATCAAAAATTCTGTGCACCACAGGCCAGGGAAATACAACATCCCAGGGCTCTGTGTGGGTTTCTCCTCTTCCTTCTCCAAAGTTCTCAGATTTCCTAAAGTAACAGGATCCTTTATTTATCTTGTTACACGGGGCTCCGGGCCACTCACCATCACTCTTGTGTTATAGCACTCTTAATTATTTTCTTTTTATATGAGGAGATGTCATTTAAATATGCAAACTGGAAAGCTAGTTATGGTAAGCTGGAAGTGTCAGTGGTTTCCACTAGTCAGATCTTGTTCTGTATCTAGAGTCAATTAGATAGGTGGTGGAACCTGCTGTTTCCCTGAATAAATGGCACACAAATGGTGCATATCAAGAATGACACCTAGTTCGTTTCAGGCTAAATGAATCTTTATATACTTCCATATGTAATGATAACTATAATTCACTGAAGATGACTTCCAATTCACAAAACCACAGAAGTCTGACTGTACATCAGACAGGGCTGAAATCATCACCATGGGAGAATGCATATTTCCACAGCAAAGCACTTTCAAGCATCTTTAGCAAGCTGCTGCAAACTAAGAAGAACCTGTGTCTTCAGCAGTGCCTGATAATACAACACAGAGCTTTAGTTTTACAGGCTGACACTTTGAGGTAACTGGTGTGTAAGAGCACCAACTGGACAATTGTGAAGATTTTTGTCTGCTCTATCAGTAGCTGCTATAATACATCTTCTATAGTGTATGTGCAATGCGGAGTTGTAGCTTGGTGAACATTTGGAGATGCTTGACTGTTATGTTGTAGGAGGAAGTGCTACCATGGTGTATCATGTCAATAATCCATGTTACTCAGAGTGGAGCATCAAGGGATTAAAACATTCCCCAATTACACCATTCAGCACAATAGACTGTAAGAGCTATGAACGAGCCATTGTGTCACTATTAAGTGTTTTGTCATGGTCTGTCAGAGAATACTAAGGAAAATTCAAGTCTGTAGATTGCTGGTAAGATAAAATGCAATGTCTCATTCAAATACATATGAAATCTCCTTGTGAAAGATTTACAATCAAAGTTCCTCTTCATGCTGTGGGAATTAGCTGTATGAATTCTCCACACACATCACAGGATAGACCCTTGTGACAGCACAGCAACAAAGGATTTGGAAATTTGCTAGTGAAAAAACATTGAGAATTTACTGGTAGATAGGCTTGCTGTCTTTCACTGGCTTTTCGAATGAAATAGTAAGTTCTTTTTAATGCTTTTGTACTCAACCATGCAGAAGGCACTGGTATTTATCTTGCAAAACTTCAACTAAGTCATTTCCCACCCACCCACCCCCTCCCTTACAACCTCCTTTGAAAAGTATCTATACTCCTAAATCCCTCTTGCTCCCTCCTTCTGAGTATAAAAGGAAACATTTGTAAATGGGTATATACAAACTTATTGTTGCCATGTTAATATTCAGGGTTTCCAGCAGTGCAGTGTCATGGTTTAGTGGTTTAACCCCAGGTGGCAGCTAAGTACCAAGCAGACTCTTGGTCACTCCCCTCCCTACCCACCCAAGGGGTGGGGAGGAGATCTGGGGGGAAAAGTAGAACTCCTGGGTTGAGATAAGAACAATTTAATAATTAAAAACAAACAAACAAAAAACCAAAAAACTCAAACCACCAAAAAACAAAACAAAACAAAAAAACCCAACAAACAAAAATAACCCAAAACCAAAAAAAACCCCAAACCACACCAAAACCCACCAACAACTGTAATGAGAGAGAGAGGGAGAAAAGAATAAAATCCAAAAGGGAAAAAACCCCAAGTGATACACTACACAATTACTCACAATCTGCTGACTGATGCCCAGCCAGTCCCCAAGCAGTGATCATCAGACCCTAGCCAACTCCCCTCAATTTTTACACTCAGCATGACTTTCTATGTTATGGAATATCCCTTTGGGCAGTTCGGGTCACCTGCCCTGGCTGTGTCCCCTCCCAGCTCCCCGTGCCCCTCCAGCCCTCTTGCCGGCAGGGCCCGAGAAACTGAAAAGTCCTCAACTTAGTACAAACACTACTTTAGCAACAAATAAAAACATCAGTGCGTTATCAACATTGTTCTCATTCAAAAACCAAAAACCAGCACTGCATCAGCTACTGAGAAGAGAATTAACTGTATCACAGCCGAAACGAAGCCAGGCAGAGAGAGGATGTGCTGCCACTTAACAGAAAACAGGACTGATGGAGTCACCCTACATCAGTGAAGCATCCCCGTGATAACCAGCGCAAGCAACATTTCCAGCATCAGGTTTATGGCAAGTCCAGGTTACTGTGCTCATGGCACAGTTGTTACAAGCCTTTAACCAGTCCCACCAGAGGAAGACATTGAAAGCTAGGATGTGCGAAGCATGCCAGAGCAGAACCTGAAGTCGTTCCTGCAGTGCCTGTGTGTGCTTTAAGATTACCACTGCAACAGGGTACAACAACCTCTATTGCCACAGACAAATAACATTCCAGGCTAGAATTCAGCAATATTCAGAGACTTACCTTTTTGTTTTGACATTGCTGTTTTCAGATACAAGAACCCCAGCTGTGTAAACAAGTATTTTCTATGAGAAAACATTGGGTTTGTCCTTGAGGATCTCGTCCATATTCTCTCCCTTTCATTTTATTCTTTTACACACTAATCTAATATGTTGTTTCATACCATCAGAAGCCTCCGATAAGAGTTAAAAATACATATGACAACTGTAATGTAATTTTTCTTCTTCATTTAGACAGATGGTCACACACTACAGCCCACTCTGTTGTACTCACTTTAAATAGCACCCAATCTTAAGACTGAGCTAAGGTAAGACGCATTTAAGGTGTTGTACACCAGATCCAACATGGCAGGGTACAGGGAACACTTTTACCACATCTCTAACTCACATAGGGTTAGAAGTCTACATTGGGCTGTTTGCTTTGGACACGCATTATTACAGTCTCGTGTTTTCTTTTAACAAGGTTTGTGCTAAGTCTTTCTGACCAGCTTTATGCAAACCACAAACAAATATGTCACCTCATTTTAACTTGCAGATTTGTGATTCATTAGAGGAATGGATAAAAAGAAAGTCAGTAGCCAAAAGCAGTCTGACAATGCCAGACTGTCAGAAAACACATTAAATTAGAAGTTTGTATAGTTTCTGGCCTCACAAAATGAAGCAGAGAACAACTTTGGCTGCAGGGCCATTCTAATACAGAAAGATGTGTTTTAATAATGGATGCAAAGTATTTTATCAGCACAGCAAGGAGGGATGAGGGTGGAAAGATGATGAATGACTTAAAATTCTGCAGGGAGTTTCTACCGATGTAGTTGTTTAGAAAGATGCCATGCTCTGTCACACTGCTTTCCTTTTCTCCAGGCTATAATGAAATGAGTGCAGCTAGGGAATCATAACCTCATGCAAGAGCATGGCATGGTCTTATCTGTCTTTAAGATCTAGTGCTTTACTATCTGCTTCATGTAGCATCAACACAGAAGATTAATTTCCTCCAAAGAACCAAGGCAGAGTCTAGTCCCTTTGCCTGCAAGAAATGCAGTTGGGATTAGCAATCACAACACAACCTTTTCGCTGCACTTAGAGATACGAGTCTATTAAGATACGGCAGATTGTTTCAGACTCTTTACCTGCATTGCAAAACACTAGGACCTTTCTGTTAACTACCTCAATGCTAAATATTCAAGAGACTAATTATCTATAATTACTGTTCATGAGCTATATCCACTACACCAGCCGTACATGTTTTTGTTCAAAGCCTTTTGTCTTTTGACAAAAGAAATAAGGTCTACTGGTCTCTTTCACAATTTATTTTATGGTAGTGTTCTGCCTAGTGCCTAACCGAGATATGGATCCTTAATATCAGCATTAAAAGCAGTTGAACTTATCTATACATACATATTCTGTTTAAGATCAATTCACATCACTGCCAGTGATCCCAGAAAAGCACATTTATATTTTACTTCCTTTAGGACCAAACTAAAACAAACAAAATTAAAGCTAAAACTTCCAAAAGGAACACTTACAAGTTGGATGTGGAAATTTGAAACTCACTACTCTTTTACATGTAGGCTCTTTCTAGAGAGAACATGCACTTACAGAATATGGGGATGCTTATGCCATTTTAGAATCAAGATTTTTATATTTACTGTACAACAGAAGTCATAAGTGCTTGATTTTATTTTGCTTTTTCCACGCTGCTAGTAGCTAAAGAAATACACAAACCACAGTGCAGACGCTGTGTTTCAGCAATATATATTTCTTTTTTAAATCACAAGCAGTAAGAGGGTGGACTTTCACATTGATTTCAATAAAATCACTGTAAATTTTTTTCAGGTTATTTTTGTTCATAATTTCTTAAGAAAATAGTACTTTGCTAACTTCTAGTAAGACTATTCCACAGGTGTTCCAAGGAAACAACTGAAAAAATGCAAGATTTATTAACTTTGGAATGTGCAACCAAATAGACAGTTTCACATACACTACCTTGGAGCTTGTCACTGTATTATAGGACACATACAGCTCTCCTAAGATAAAGCAAACTGCAAATGCTGTGGCTAAAGCACACAAGCATTAGAGGACAAATTAAATCAGAGGGATAAAAAGCAATACTTGGTATTTTGCTGGGAGTAAACCACAGGACCACAAAGTGTTGCATACAACCTGTATCAGGTGTCAGGGACTTCACACAGCACACCCAATGCAAATGCTGCTGTCAGTCAGCTACCAGTTAGAGCAAACAAGCAGATCCTGAGTCACACACAAACCACACACCCCTTAGCAAATTACACATAAAATAGCTAGGGTAACACCATCATAGAAGACAATTTAACAATACTGGAGATACAAAGGCTTAAAATTAAGATGGATTATGAGTACAAGACCGGGAAACTACAGGAAAAGCCACGTTACAGTCAGGGTAGAGACAGAGAAACTGTAACACAGTCGGCACCAGCTCCGCTGCTTGTGCAAATGAATGTAGTTCCCAGTATTTCACCTGAGCTGGAATCAGACTCCTGACCCTCCCGAAGGCAGGAGACCCAGCCTGTTATCTCCTTTCAATATTTATCTTGCAGAAAGAGCATGAACAACACAGAATCTCTAGTAACAGGTTATGCTTCTGAGGGTCTAAATGGCTATGCAGCCAGTCATGTGCTGACAGAATCCATTGTGTTCAACTGGCTTTGAACACAGGGGAAGAGGCAGCATCATTTGATCAGCTGAACTGTTAAAGGTCATTTATTGCAAATTTTAAGAAAATACGTACTTAGATTAGATTCCAGAGAATAGAAGGATGTGTTGACAAAGGGCACATTTATTAGAGGAGACCTAATTGCATACTTAAACTTAGGTACATGCTGCCTTAATGGCAAATGAAAACATGCCAAGCATTTTATATTTTCCAGAACAAGGGCCAAAGACAATGGAAGAATCAAACTCTCAACGCAGAGAAGCCTCTTCTTTTTCCCCATTTCATCACAGATAAAGTAGCCTCTGGATGCCCTCAGATTAAAATATCTGCATACTAATAAATAAGATGCTTCACAGAAGAGGATCTCTGTTTTCTGCAGTCCCAGTCACTGCTCTGCATATATACTGCATTCTTATGCATCACAATGGCAAAACGATTGTCCTTAAAACTGGTGGACAGCATTTGGTAAAAATGATATTTTGCACCTTTGTATCTCCATTTTGTTGAATTTCTGTCAAACCTTGTCTTTCCTACCAGCGCACAACAAAGAAGATATCACACTGAGGAAAACTGCCTCCAATCAACAACTATGCCTCTCAGTAGATGATAAAATCACAGAGGCTACAAGGACCTAAATTTTCCTCCAAGGCTCTGGAAGGAGATGATGCATGACCGTATGTTCAAAAATCCTTTTTGAGGGTAAAAAGAAACAAAACAATATCCTCATTGGTTCAAGAATGGGAAACTGAACTGGGAAAAAATCACAACACTGATCCCTCCTTTGGTTTAATCTGATCACCGTGATCATGTACCAGGGAATCTATTTCTTGGTCCCAGAGTCACTCTGCTAGTTTTATAAGTCTTTTTATGAACTAGTGATGCCAAAACAGCAAAGAGTAGCTGCTCAGAGATGAATTTTGTCTTTGAGCAGCAAAGGTATTTATTTTGTGCAACGTTGGGGAGCTAGCTGATTTGCACTGGACAAACTAGCTCCAAAGATTTCAGTGAAAAGTTAGGAATTTTATACAGTTTTTTGAGAGGTTACAACATCTTTACATACATACTCATTTGATTTTGACAGCTAATCACTCCATTCACAATAGGTGGGGTCTAGGTGGAGTAGACTTTTCATTTTTCTTTGTTCAACGATTTCCTGACTTGATGGTCTCCTTATCTCCTTCAGGTGTCCACCTTATCTTTTCTAACTATTCAGAGTACATTTCTCAACACAAACAGAGCATCACCCAAAGCATTTTACCAAACTCATCCTGACTAATCTTTTTATTTTAAGAACTTGTTTTGTTTCACTGGTCCCTGTGGAAACGAAGGAGACAAAAACAGCCCACAGTCATGTCCATCTCCACCTAACCCATGTGTGTTTAAGAGGAAACCTGCCTGAAAAGTGCAAGGGGAGCCAGAATTTTATTCCCAGGGTGAGATGGGGGGATGTGAACTGCTTATTACAGAAAAGACAGTGTGTACCTCTTGTTCTGTGAGCAAGGATCATGTCAATGACCAAGCAGAAGTGAAAACAAAAATTATGTGGAAAAACAACCTGTGAAGCATCAGCAGCTGTGATCCAAGACAAAACAGACAATGTGTCTCCCTGGTTTCACAAATCAATGGTTCCTTGGGGAGAAGAAACCGTTGTTACATTGGCCCACAGTAGCTTCTGACAAACCGGATGAAAAAACCTGACTGTAATTCAAAGCAGACCAGCACAGAGGATGGGGAACTGGCACACGCAGATTTGGATGTTCACCCCAGTACATCAATCTTCAGGATTGTTCCAATCCTCTTACCATGTGCTAAAGATTTATACGAAACCTGGGGCTTAGTCCCAGATGATTTGACTTGCTAAAGACTTCAGAAGAGAAGAAAAAGAAAAACTAGCAAAACAATAAACACTTTTTTTTACTGTATTTCCTTTACCTTCAGTCCTGCTTGCACAGGGATTGTAGGGGCTCAACAGTAAGAGCTCTGTGCGAATGTGCAATCACAAACCCTCTTGAGACCGCCAGCTGCCGAGCAGGCATGTGCTGTGCATGCACCACACAAGAAACCTAATGGCATAGCAACATATTTGCCACAGTCAGACATTAGAATATAAAATAAGCAGGCACTTGAATACTAGCAAAATAACTTAAGATCCCCATAATTTATCCAAGTGTATATTAACTATGCTTCTTTCTGTGACAATGGCAACTTTTACTGAAAATAATGCTCTCTCTCCTCTTGCAATGCTGTCAGCAGATATACAGAGACTGAAATTTCAGTATGTGACAGAAGTTGCAATTTTGTATTCTCAGAGGTGTTAAAGCATGGAAAACAGTAAGAATCCCAAGATAACATGAAACACCAATAACATTTGAGCCTAAAATAGTGGTTTGTATTGTGGAAAAATGCACAAATACTACCTAATTCTAGGAACACTATAATAAGCAAGCACATATTTTCCTTCAAAATTTCAGATGGGAAATGGGGGAAGAGAACTGTGCTTTTGAAGTCACACAAAGACAGCAAGGA
Organism: Falco punctatus; assembly: GCF_963210335.1. Taxonomy (NCBI): domain Eukaryota; kingdom Metazoa; phylum Chordata; class Aves; order Falconiformes; family Falconidae; genus Falco; species Falco punctatus. Next base: position 73,864,115 of record NC_137580.1, read on the forward strand.
CCCCAACTCATGTCTTTTTAAATCTCCCAATCAGGTGTGCATTAACAGAATAAATGCATGGTATTGCTTATCTTGTATTTTGAGACTTCACAGGGAAGGAAAGGTTTGCTTGCTTCTAACAGCCTTCTGATATAGTTGGTTTGGCTTGGTCTTTTTAAAAGATTATCTGTCATTTGCATTTATTCCTGTAGAATTTATCAGTCACCTCTCCCATTCTGTTCATATACCTTTCCAAGTTTAATGGATGGGCAGATCATTTAATTAAAAAAAAAAAAAAAGAAAAAAAAAAAAGGTATGGACTATTCCCAAGATGGGGAGGGAAGGAAAAAGCCCTTTATTAATGATCCATGCATTATTTATCACTCTTATGAAACCAATCCAAACTGTTCATTATGATCCAATGAAATTTTAAGGTATTCCGAGAAAGGTGAAAAACTGACTATGCAGAGAAAAAAATGGTAAGGTTTCTGCAACCATGAAAGAATACATGAAGAATACAGAACAGTGAAGGGAGATTAAGAAAGAATTTACTTAAGAGAAGAATAATTAAAAACTTGAAATGTGCCAAGGCTGGAACTGCAGCTTATCTGAACATTCTTAAGTTCCTATAAATAAAAAACCAGGCAAACAAACAAAATCAACTTCTGGCGAGTTCTTAATCCCCTAATTACCTGAAAGAAATCTGTTCACTCCCTGAAAGTTTACTTAACAGCAGAATGTGTACTTTGTGGTATAAAAGCATATTTTTAAAAATATTGTAGTTATGAGAGCAACCTGTGAACATGTTTGATGGAACACACTGTGTATTATATTGTCTGAATGGAAGATGACCTTAAGTAATTTGTTTCAGATCCTGAAAGGATGGCTGAAAAAAAGGAAGGATGACATTTCTCAGAACCTCAGGAGTCTCCAAAAAGATGGTCTGCAATAGGAGAAAAGCTTCATTTCTCTGGTCATTTCTCCTTCATCTCCTTTAAAGTTCCATTCAAAATAAAACTCTACGCTGAAACAACCCTTCAGTGGCTTAAAAAATGCTATGATTTCTTCAGCCAAAATGGCAGAGCTCTGTTATCCCAACTGAACAAACCGAGCTCGTGGTTTGAATCCTCTGAGGGCTACTAAACACAACGTGTAACCATGTGAACAGCTTACCTGAGTTGAAGCCTAACTAACAGCCCGTGTAGCCCTCTTTCCAGGGGCAGTCTGAACTGGGCATCTGGTTTTGAGGAACTTCAGTATTTCATTGCCAACTGAGTGGAAGCAATATCGTGAGATTAAAAATCCCCACTCCAGGGGGGTGGGGTGGGGGGTGGGGGGGGCAAGAAGAAAAGAAAAGAAAAAGCAGGTTGATATGTTACCATTTGTGAAATACTTAGCGACAATATATCCACACTTTCTACTGAAATTCAAGTACTAAAGACAATAAGTACTGTCAATTTATTCCTCCACTAAGTGCTATTTTGTAAGGATTTTTATTCTCTCAATATGTTCCACTTGCGTAGGACCAGATTCTGCTGCTCATACCTACATTTTACATTTTGTCACATAGTACAGTACAAACATCAGCATCAACAGAAACAGGGAAACTAAACTGTTCTTAGAACAAATGCTTTGAGTATTAGATTTTAAAAACTTGTTTGTATCCTTACCAAATCTCAAATACACTTTAAAGGCCTCCTACTTTTATCGCACAGTTTTCTTCAATGAAGTATGTGTTCAGGGTAATTAATGAGGGTCCTAAGGAAAGGTCTGCTTTCATACAGTAACAAAGTAGATACAGAAAGTTTCCAGAAGAAATCTTTTCCTCAGTGATTACAGAAACCAGTGTATCACACATGATTTAGGACTAAAAAAAAAAAAAAAAATCACACACAAAAAAATCAGAAACCTCTTCTTTTCCTTATGGAAAACTTTTATTTAAGTCTAACTCAGAGAATTTGAGGGATATTTTAATTAAAGCCTACTCTAAGCATGTAAATTCAAGGATAACTGGTGAAAGCAGGAAAATATGCTGTAGAATATCTTTGATGCTTAAACAGTCAATAAGGGTACAAGCCACTTCAAGCTATTTAATTGCAAATTGCAAAAACTGCTTAATATCATCGCTATATATAGTAAGCTGTTTTATGCATAAATATGTCAAGGTCATTTGGTGCCATTACTAATATAAGAAGTCATTCAGTAGAAATGTTATTAGTTGGGGGATTAATCAGTCATACAGCAATGCTTAAGCAACTTCTTCACAAACCTTGCAAATTCAAGGGTCAGCTCTCCAAATATTTAAAAAGGACAATTACTTCTTTCCTCAGTTTATAAATCCCTCAAGGACACTAAGTTGGGTCCCAGCTATCAACTTCTGAGGAATTTCTGCTCCACAGAGGAAATCACTTCATACCTTTCAAATAACAAATACAACAGTGGCTGTTACCACCCCTATCTGTCCTCAGTAGATGATTTCTTGCACATTACTAATCAGAAGCACTACGTAAAGTTTCATAAAATTAAGTACATTCACTATTACCCACTTTAGCTTATTAATGACAAACTAAACTATGAAGTGTGTCAAAACACCTTTAAACAGTACACAGTTTCCAGGTGAACAGTGTCTATATATTTTTTTTTTCCAAAAAAGAAATCAATAATTATAGAAAATGCTTGTCTTAGTTTAACTAACCTAGAAGACTGTTGATATATGAGAAAGTCCTGTTCAGTGGTGCAGTTATGATGACAAAAATCCCACTGTGACTAAAATAATGAAAGATGCATTACTGAGAGATTTCAGAAATGACCAAAATGTGATGAACCCTTTATGCTTTGCTAATTATTTAACAGTTTGTAGCAAAAAATATGCAAAATCTCAAGACCATGATGTGAACAGAAGTCTCTAGAAATGAAGGAAAACGTTAGGACTTAAAATTCTTTTATTCCTATTTCTACCAGAAATAGTTCAACCTCTTGTTTCTTTCCAAAGAACACTAAAATTGGAACAAGAAAACCAGCGCAGATGTTAATCACCAGTGTTAACTTCCAAATCCTATGTACTGAGCTAACACACTCCAGAAGATACCACTTTAAAATGTAATCCAAAAGAAATTACTGTCCTGATAACTGGGGTTTGTGTGCATCTTTCTTTAAAGCTTGATACATTTTTCAGTTTTCACTTTGCATTGGGACATCTGATACTGCTGTGGGAAGGGAATAGCTTCTGGTTAAAAAAAGATTTAAAAAAAAAAAAAAGGAAGAAATTTGTAAGCTGCTCATACTGCAACTTTTAAAAGTCATAAGATAAATTTAAAAATATTTGATAAATATTTTTCCATAACCAGAGTCACTAAAGACTTACCTGAAACTAATTAAGAGTAAAATGAATAGGCTTTGAATTAACACTTAAAATGTGTGATTAGGATGTAATTAAAGTAAAATGTGAAAAGGTGTGTATTTTTAAATTTCAGAAATTAATCTAAAGCTTATTGTCTTTCCATATTCCTTCCATGTATGCTGATAATGCAAAAAGGACATGAAGAAAACAATAGTAGGTCAAATAACAAGAGGAGGAGCTTTAGTTTCTAAAGCATTAAAGCATTAGCAGATATGAGAAATGAGTTAAAGCTATCCATTCTATTGCAAATATTGTTATTTAAAACACCATTCATCTGCTTTTTTTCCTTCACTTGAGCAACCTTTTCCAGTCAGAAAGCACAGACCCAATTTGATTGTTCAGAGATTGAGATGAAGCCCATGTAAGTCCATGTTTTCTCATGGTGCCAACAGGCTTTGGGTTGGTTCTTTGGGAAGTATTAAATCATAGGATTTCACCTCACTCAGAAATAAGTCACTGGGTAACATGCACAGTTCATAAACATTAGCAGCATCCACCCGTATGGAATACAAAACCCCCTAAGAAATCAAATATGTTTAGCATAACAGTAATACTTTTATATAGCATATGTAACATTCAATATACACACCTGTAGGTATATATAAAAATGTATACACACACTGTATGTACCATTATGTACTTACAGTTTTTTAAGAATACTGTGCAGCTGAAAATTTAATTTAAACTCAGCCAGCTAAATATGTCTGTCAAACTGTAACTCTCCAATGATTTTTCTTCTACTGCTTACTCTTGCCTGTAATACAACAGCTTCGATACACACATATTTACAAAAGCTCTAGTTTCTAAAATAGCCTATTTCTGTTCCTCTCTCTTCCATCCTATATCTATCACAAACCCAAACCCATGATTCTTCTACAGGTGGCTTTAAATAACCTCCTTTTTTCCCTCCATGCAGCTGAGGAGAAGGCAAAGGGCAGGAAAGCAAAGCACTGAACTGACCGTCAGATACAGCTGCGGGGCAGTTTCTCCATGTTAAGGCTGGGTGTCAAACGGGGCAGCTGGCTCAAACTTGCACCATGATGCACCTAGATAGGACAAGTGCTCTAATGCTGTCTATCTTTGGTTATAGGACTAAAATGATTTTTCAAGATCCACACCTGAACTCAACATGGTAATTATCTGCTATTTTAGACAGGAACTTCACCACACACAGCTTTTCCTAAAAGAGAAGCAATAGTGGCAGCATGACTCTGCTCTTCTTGGCCTGCTTTAATACCTGACACCAAGACATATAGTGTTTTTTACTCTGACAGGGGTTTGTTGTTTTTTTTTTTTTTTTTTCCTAACCATTTCACATCTACTTTTTATAGTACCTGATGAGTCACAGTGAGACAGACAACTCAGATAAATTGTATCATAGCCAGTAAAACCCATCTCACAGCTGCTCTCTACCTATGCAACAGAAACATCCTTCACCATAAGTTCTGTTAAAATAAGCTGTCAATAAAAATTCCCCACGTTTATCTGGAAAAGAGTTGCTGGCAGAAAAGGCCAGTAGCAATAAAATCAGAGATAAGGCACTGCTGCATCGGTCAGCGTTCAGCGAGGAAACAGAATCAAACCACTGCTTTACATTTAATTAGGATCAGGCAGAAAAAAATATGGGGCAAATATGGGGCAAAATATTCAGCATTTGTAAATCACCTGAGCTCTGCTGAGCTTTACCTATTGACATCCATTAAAAACACAAGTCTTTCTGTGGAAATGAAATGCCCTGTACACTGATCTGAAAGGGAGAGGAAGATGTTTATACACTTGTTAATATCCTGTACATCCCATCCAACATTTCCCTTTCAGTGCAGCGCCACGTGGACATGTACCAGCCTACCCTGAGCAGATATTTACAATCTCTACACAGCAAAATGGCAGCCCCTGGTCCTGGATGTGGTATCTAGCTTAACTGCAGGCAAGAAGCTGTACTGCCTGGGATGCTCTAATGCTGGGTATGAAACAACACTATTTCTCTATGCACTGCACAGCCACAGGAATACCCTTAATAATCATTCTTGTTGCAAAAGCAGTCATTTTATGTGTGATGAAAGTTAGGCAGGGAGACAGTAAGTAAATTGACCAGCCACAGGCAAAGCCAGGAGTATAAAAGAGATTTTCAAGTCCCAATCCATTGCTGCCACTTCTAGACCATATTTTCATCTTCTTAATGCTCCACTATTGATTCCCCTATAGAGCTCCTTTCAGACTCCATATGTCTTAAGCAGAAAAGACAAAACCAGCTGATCTGTATTGGCACAAAGGCACTCCATTGTCCTGCACTGATGTACTAAAAACAAAACAATGTTCAAAACAATCCAGCATAAAGCACTAGAGCTGAGGACAAAATAATTAATCTTCTATTCTTCTAGGGTTTCACAATATTTCTTTTTGCTTGTAGAAAAATACTTACACAGCACATCTAGAATTGCATCGCTACTGTTTAGCTGAGAGCTAGGAAGAGGCAGAAAAAGTGACCTTCAAAATGCCGGTTACAAAAAGAGACTGTTTCGGACCTTTGAAGTACCTTGTTACCCCACATAAGCTTCTGAGGTCTCAACATTTGAGTAACCTATCCACTCCACACAAGTCCCTTCAAGCCTGTTCAAATTGGGTGGTTGGAGGAGGTCTGGTTCTTTAAAAGGAGCAGGCAGAGCTGCAACTCTCTGGCCCCAGTGAAGTCCTCAAAATCCAATTTAAAAAACACTGAATTGCACAGATCTCTTGCAGGCTCCTTAGCAAGGGATGTGTATCATCAGACACCACAGAGGATTCGTTCGATTAGGTCGGCTTTCCCTCACTGTGGACTATGGAACCTACTAAAACACAAATACTTTTCATCAATTAGGTTGTTTGTAGAAAACTTCTTTTACTTCTGAAATTGGCTGCTAACTGAAGCCATATTCACATGATAGTTTGAAACCATGTGTTAATGTTTGAGGTTTAATTACAAAACTGTCCCGGATGACGTTGCTTGGTGCCGTTTCCCACTCCCAATAGTTAGGGGGCTTGCACAGAATATGAAACTCATATTCAAAAGGTTGTTCCCTTTTGATCAGAGGGAGGTGAGGCTGTAACCCCCGTTGTAACCATCTGCGTATTTCAGTGGCTTGGGTAAGGTATTCCCAGTTTCTCCCACTGACACTGTTCTTTGAAAAAATGGGCTGGAATATTTTAAAGAAAAAGGGCTGCAAGTCTACCATTCATTTTCCATTCCTTTTAAAGAAATTATGGATTTGGCCTCTGCATTTGTCTTTGGGCATCCTATTCATCCAGAGATGAAACACGGCAACTCACTTATAGTTTGAAACCTCTGTGTATTCATTTCTGAAGAGCTTTAGTATAACTTGGTTTTGTTTACAATTAATTCCTTTTCCTAATCACTGATCTGAATCCTTCCCTCTGTGCATAATCCTTACTTGAGAAGAAAAAAAAAAAAAAAAACCAAAAAACTCCAGTGCTTTCTTATCATGCATTTTATTTTTGTACTGTGAATCAATACATTTTGCTTTAAGGCATTTCTCTTCACATTCTTCTAACCAGCGATGAGCTGAATGTTCATCAGTAGCTGTGGGATATAGCAAAGAAAGCAAAACAAACTGCAGGGTTATGCACTGCTTTCTTTGGGAATGAGGGATCAAATCCAATAAAGGACTTATACATCCTTAATCTAACTTTCCAATGACTGTGTCACAGAGCACAAAGAGCGTTCAGGGTACCCCACACTGAAAATCAGCAGATTTCATGATTCCACTGGTACCACAAACTGAGCAAGAAACAACCTGAAGTCTGCAGATGGATTATACATCTGCTAAAAGTTCACCAGCAGAAGCAGGCTGAAATTGGTGTCAATCCTTGTCACTCTGTAGGTTCCATAACGTGAGGCACCTTGAAATGACAGTGTATCAGTCACAGGAGTTCCTGTAATGTAAGGCGCCTACCTATTCCCTGTTTGCCCAAACCCGTAATGTTCATTCATATGGTTTCATAGTGAAACTCAGCAAAGAGTGGAATAGGTGGCAATGATGCTATCCTTACTCCCCTTGCATAAGCAACAACTGTGTGTTGGAAATTCAGAGTGAGGAAGAGACAGCTCTCGATTCATTCTTGCTCCTCTTCTAGAGGGGGACTTAAGTCTACACCTACCAAAGGAAATATGCCACATGCAGCATGCTGGATGAGGAACTAGGAGATGCAGCACAGTGAAAATAAATCAGTGTTTACAAAGCAGAGGAAGGAGTGCAACTTCACCTTTGAAAACTCAGATGAAAGAAGTCACCCTAATCCCTTTTCCTTGGGCTGCCCACGTGCGTCATCCAACAGCTGATTACCTGAGACACCTAAAGCAAAGCCAAATGGCAGGCAGGCCTCCTAGGCGCTAGAAATCAAGCACTACTCAGGGTGGCAGTGCTCCTTTCCCTGAAGTACCTTCCCACTCTGCAGTCTCAACAAACCCCTTCAAGACTGTTCTCCACTGGTCTGAGTGAGGTCAGTTCCACACTTACCTTCCAGAGGCCTCTTAATAGTGACGGTACTCAACATCCATTTTTCCCAGTAAAAGCTTGATGGACTAATTAAATAAATTTTACAAATACCTTTACTGCAAATAAATGCTATGCCTTTGAAGTCTACAGCATTTCCAGCAAATTCCTTTCATTATGCAGTATCCTTTCTACTTCGTAATTAAAACAACTTTAATCTGCTGGGTTTTATTCTCAGGCCTTCTCAACTCTCTTTATGAGTAATATCTTTCTTTATGAGTAATAACAGCCTTATATTTATAAAGCATTATTATATGAGAATTCTCAAGTTAAAAAATACAGACTTTCCACAAATGCAGAGGCATGTTTTTTCCACATAACTCATACAGTAAATTCTTAAGTTTTCCTATTGAAATTTGGTATGTACCAAAAATGCTGATGAGGGTAGTTCCTATACTGATAAAAGGAGATTAGGAAGTTTTACCTCAGACAGAGAGAACACTCAGTATACAGTCTCTTGAACTACCCAGATTCAGGTGGGTCCTTGTCTGAGGGACCCCTGTGAATAATATTTCCAGCATTACATTTTCTAGGGCCATTATGGTCAAATTTCATTGAAGTTATGATTATATATAAATATGTGTGTGTAGTTATGTGTATTACTAGAAACTGTGCCATAAGCTGTCTTCTGTACTAGCTGTAGGAAAATAAATCTTGTTCCTCATGCTAACATCTTTAGAGACTCATAAAAAACCCAGTATCTCTTGTGGAGTGTAGGCCAACATATGATATTGAGGATGCATAAGTGTGGGTGTCTGTCCCGTATTTAAAAAGATAAAAAAAGATTATGATATACAAAGGTTAAAAAAAAAAAAAAAAAAAACCAACCCAAAAATGAAGACTGTATTTAAGTGCTGCTTTTGGAACAAGAAGGTGCAAGAAGCATTGCAAGAATACAACCTTTATGCTAACATAGGTCATCTAGTAGAACCTTTTATTGCAACAAGTGAAGTTTGAAGTTTAGCTTTGACATTTTACACCAGAAACGGCTCAATAAACAACCACATCAGGGATATATCAGTTTCATTGAACCTTTTTACACATTTTTTTTCAGGTCCAGAAGAGAAATTTCATCATACAAGAGCAAGTAATGCAGTACTACCAGGGTTTGAAGAGTTTCCAAATGACTCTCTTGAATTCAGGTCTGCCATACTAAGGTCAATAAACTAACGCACATTCCAGGCTAGGTGACCATCGTACTCTACTGACTTCCTACTGTAGGCAGTCTAAGCTTCCTGCAGGGTGTTGGAGTTATTGGTCTGCTATGATAACGGCCATTCCAATTTTTCACTGCACTACTTTTCTGGAAAAAAGTAATAAAATCAACTACCTTTCATGTGACCTTTTTTTTGGTCTAGCTGTCCTGGGTCTGGCTGGGACAGAGTTAATTTTCTTCATAGCAGCTCCTGTGGTGCTGTGTTTTACGTCTGTGACCAAAACAATGTTGTAGCCCACTGATGCTTTAGCTACTGCTGAAACGCTGCTTGCACAGCATCAAGGCCATCTCTGCTTCTAACACTTGCTCCCCTAATCAATAGACTGCTGGGTTTGCAAGAGGCTGAGAGGGGATACAACCAGGTAGATGATCCAAACTATCCAAAGAGATAGCCCATGACCTATAACATTATGCTCAGAAAAAAAGAAGAGAGGAGGGGCTTAGGGGAGTTAGCCATCTTTTGCTCTAGAACTGGGCATTGGTCTCCCTGTGGAAGGGAATGAGTGATTGCCTTTGCATCACTTGTTTTATTCTGTTTTCCTTCTCTCTTCTTCCACTTCTCCTTCACTTATTACACATATTTTATCTCAAGTCACAATTTTCTTGCTTTTACTGTTTTTTCTTTTCTTCTTCCCCCATCCCACTGCGGGGAGGAGGAAGGAAGTGATCCAGCAGCTGTGTGCTGCCTGCCAGGGTTAACACGCAACAGCAGTGTAGTTCAGTGATACATAAAAAGTGTTTCCTGCTCATTTCTGCTCCCTGGAACATAAGTCAAAACAGAGGGAAAGGTTTGCCTGTTCACAGCTCTTATAGTACATGACAGAAAGGGAGAAGAAAATGGCAAGACATTTGGTGCAGGCCCTCTGTCACTACACACCACCAAGAGTAGCAGTCTTAGACAAACAAGCAATGAATAACTGACTACCAGTGCTGCGCATTTTGAAATGGCTTCTAGTCCTGTGCGAAGACATCAAGACACTGGAGATTTCCCTATTTTGTCTAGTGGCTTATGTCACTGCTGAATTAACACATCATCATCATTAAATCTTTTGAATTTACCTGCCTTTAGCTCTCCATCCTCTCTTTTTGTTATTCTTTCCTCTTCTGATTAGAAATACATGTCCTGTATTTTCCTTCTTGAGAAGGTGTTTATGCTTTGTACTTCTCCTGTACTTCCCTATTTTCTTAAAAAAATTAAACAAACAAAACAAAACAAAACAAAAAAAACCAAACCCAACAACTAAACAACAAAAAACCCAACCAAACAACCAAAGTCTGGTGATATTTGTTTTATCACCAGAAATATTTCTCTTATTCTTTCAACCTTTGAGTCTCATTTTGGGAGTTAAAGATTAAACCATCAGTAGACTAGAAAATGATAGTTGCCAAGGATTCAACATAATGATTCAAAACATGGGTCAGATGCCCTGCTTGGTACACAAGAAATATTGGTATTTGGTATTTCAAAGGGCCGATTCCCCAAAGCTATTCAGTATTATTTTAAAGAGGTCTGAACAGAAGGAAAGCTTTAGGAAACTCTTGCCTTCTTTAGACTGGTTTATTAGATGACATCCTGAAATTTCTGATGACGTTCAAATAGCTCTGTAATACCATACCAATGGGAAACATCACAGAGAGGTAGGTGGACAGAACAACGGCCCTGTATCTCAGACAGCAATTTATTCAAACAACTTCTGAATCCATGAATCTTTTCACTTACTGTCTCCATCCTTCTGCTGGAAAGAGCTTATTTTCCTTTCATCTAGTTTCCCTGGGGAGAACGTGCTAGTGATAGATCAAGATACTCAGTAGAGATTTCTGAGGCTTTGCAGAACAGGTGGAATGTACCATGAGGATATGTAGCAGAGAGCACCACCTTCAGCATGGATGCCCAACCCTCCAGCACTGTGCTCATCTTTTGTATGGGGAAGGGACATTCAAGAGTATTCCACATGATAATACCCTTTGCTATTACTTTTCAGTATTAAGCAGAATATTTTTGATCTCCTAAACTGAGAACAGAAGTTGGCATGAACTGGACAGGGTACTTCAGGGACAACTTTGACCTGAGGGCTGAGAGCATGCTTAAATTTCAGAGCTGCTCTACATTTTCACAGGAAGAAACATCAGTCCATCCAGCTGCACTCCCCGCCAGTGCTGAAATAGCCTTCAAAAGAAATATAGATTTTGGGGCAAGAATTCTCAGGGAATACCTTTTGCTTTCTCTTAAAAACAGATGAGATACACTGACAGTTTATATCTGAGCCTCTCCTAACCATCTTGTACTGTTCAGCTTAGGAGACAATTTCCTTCTTGCACACTGCAAATACAGACTATGAGTATATAAATGTGAATTTCTATATATTGTGTCATTCTTTTTTATTGGCTTTGCAAAACTAGTAAACTTTGTCTCTTAAAATCTACCCAAAAAGCTAGCATTCAAATTACAAGCAGTAGAGCCTACTACAAATAAATTATATTAAATACTTTCTACTTTGGCATAATGAATTATACTTCCAGAAAAAGACCATTGGAAGGGCTTCCTGCAATTGTTTCACAGGTAAAAATATCTCCATCTATAAAAAGGATAAGTCTAATCTGAGAAAAAGGTAGTTTAAGGATTCAAATAAAGAATGCTTTTCAAGAGAGATCCACTACCAGCAAGCCGTTACTTTAACTGCTATTTGTGATTTGTAAAATGGTGATTTTACCAATAGATCAATTTGCTGATTTGAAACCAAATCTTTGGCACTCGAAATCAGAAACTCATTTTTCACTGAACTAAACCTTACGCATGCTTCTCTAAAAAGCCTGTTTCTAAACAGAGGAGGGAAAGAGTTGACTGGATAAATGATTCTGTTACCAAAGAACAAACACAATACAAAGCTGTTTATATTATCTTGCCTACACAGCACAGTGTAACATTCTCCTTCTATATAATAGCATATTCTGCATTTATGGAACAGAGATATTGTATGTTATGACAGAACTGTTTTATCCTGTTCAAAAAATGACATGCATCAATGGGAAAATATCAGAAGAGTACAAGGAGGAGATTTTTTATTATTACAGACATGGCAGACTGTCGTAAATTAGCAAGGCCATTATGAGCCAGAGCACCGATATATGCTCCCTGACAGAAGCTCATTTCAGAAGCTCTGACATCTTGATTAATGCTATATACTAGCACTGCATTTTACACGCTACGTATCTTTAAAAAAGTGTGTCACCTTGGACAGGATTTTGTCCTAGTTCTTGGCAGCTGACATTAAGAAGCTCGGTATGTGTCTTAGTTAAACATTAGATTATGACTACTAATTATCACTCAATTTAAGACAAGAAGCAAAAAGTCTAACAACTGCTTTTGGAAGAAAGGGATTCTTGTTTTTCTACAATGGAAATAAATGCACAAACAACATGCAGTGAGCTTAGGGCATTTGTAAGACAACATATTTTCAGAAGTTAAAACAATTCAGTTGATTGCATTAAGCACTGCTTGTGCTTGCAAATTTTCTTAGATGCTGTTTGCTGGAAACTGTTTCATAGGTGTTCTGTTTCTGTAATCATGCCATTGTTTCATCTTTCATACAAAAGGAAGTCAGGGCCATACGAGAGAAGCTGTACTGAGTATCTGAGATGTAACTCTACTGGGTCATAAACACACCATGTGTTTTTTAATGCCTGCATTAAATTTGCCATTACTATTATGCTTTACAAACATGGCTGAGCTTAAGCTGCAGGGGTATTCATCACAAACAGGAAGAAAACAAGAGATAGCTGCCATTTTTTAATGAATATAAAAAAATATGTTTATAAAGAGATTTCTTACTTACCTGCCACACCTCCCAGCAAGACATTCCTTGTTAGGAATAACTGACAGGAATGAGAAACAACGTGGCCAGCACCACATACAAATTATAGTTTAGCAAAACCAGACAGAAGTAGAATTCCTTAATTTATCTGCCTCCAGCTTCCAAAACCATGTCGCTCTGATCCTCCCTTCACAGCAACAGCACTGCACCAACCTCATCTTCACAGGTGCCCTTCCTACCTCTCAGGCTGGATGCTAGAAAACCAAGATCAAACAAGCACAAGTGCTTTCATCATATGACTGATCTGCCCAAATTCAGGAGAACAATCTGATTTATTTTGTAGGAAATAAGAAGAGAATATTATATGTTTTAAAATAATACAACTTTCAGATCCCTTTGACCAGCAGCCAGAGTATGGCACTCTCAAGAAGCTGAGACACTTCTGTGGGTTATTGATTTAAGTGAAGCCAGTGAGACACATTACTGTACCACAGGTGCAACTCCAACAGACCTATGATTTTTATTTGGCTTCCATACTTTTATGCCGATTGGGCTGATCAGTTTTGAGAGACAAATTGCCTTTATAAAGTGTAATTCATTCAACTGGCAGGTACAGATCTCCGGTTGTGTTTGAGACACAGTGCAGGTTATGTCCAGAGATGGCAAACAGGGTATGTTGTGGTCCATAAACCTTGGAAAACTGTGTTTGAAGAAAAACCACTGGAAAAGAGAAAAACAATAATCGGCTCACCTTGAAGAGCGATTCGGAACCATCCTGTGTGGGTGGCTGTGAATATCTCACACAGTGCACACCATTTCCTTTACTGAGGGCCAGGGGAAAGAAAGCAGACAGGAAGAAAGTCATTCCAATCAACAAGGAAAGCACTACCTGGAGAAGGCTGACTTTAGAAATATAAAGGCATGCACCCTCAAGGTGCTTCTTTTAACTGCAGCTTTGTTTGAAATACATTTGTTACTGCTTTGTGGGACCTTACAGTGGCCAAGACTTTGGTTTCTTCACAGCCTTTCCTGATGATCTTGCCCTCAGGCACATACTGGCATTCTCCCTCCTTTCAACATGTGCAGGCAGGTCAACTTTCTTATTTTTCTTTCTCCTGGGTGCATAGTGTCAGATGAGGGAAGATTAAAGTATTATCACACAGCTTTTGATTTAAAATTAGCTTATCTGTTGAATCTCTTTCAACTGGCCTTTTGAAAAGGATAATATATTCCAGCCAGTGAGCAAAGATGTCTCCTCTGGCATTGATTGAAATAAAAGAGCAGTTTTGCTTGAAGAGGATTCCCTTTCTGACCCTTCTTTCACTTGAGACTTTTACCTGCAATTCTGGTAACCCGAAGCAAATCTCTGGCATATAGTCATTAACCTCATGAACCAAAACAGAGTGAAACTTCGTAAGAGGCATACCAATTTCCACACTTCCCTTCCACCAGCAAATTGTCTTAAATTTTCTAATCACTGTTCATTTATGCTTTACCAGCTAATCTGTCCAGTCATAAAAGAAATAATTAAAAGATTGCATTCATGTACAATTAATGTTCAAATTGATTGCAAGTGAAAGTCAGTTTTTGCTTTGACATAATTATGGAAGTGTACACTAGAAAGAGTTAGACAGGTGAAGACCACAGGGTTTGATATGTGAGCATGTGAGCTTAACCCAGCTCTTTTCTGCTTTGATGAAGCCATACAGAGAATTGACAATTGTTTTACAATGGAGAGTCCTTATTAATCCCATTACAACCTATACTGCCTGTTCATGTAGACAAGAATACTATATACTGGGAATGATGACTATACAAGCAACTCCAGCTATAGTAAAATTAATCTATCACACCAGAAAGGATCTGTAATTAAATCTGCATAAAATCAAGCCAAAACTTTCCCTAATCACATATGCCCACAACAGCATACATCCTTTTATAAAATAGAAGGGAAAGGTCTGTGTTGGATCCTGTACTTCTGCTGTACAGAATTTGTTGATAATTTTAGAAAGTTTCCTACTGGCAAGGGATTTAGAGCCAAAATTAACACAAGGTGTGCTAAGGACATTTAGTGAAAATAAGATTTTTGGAACGTGTGGTAGTTTGACCCTGGCTGAATGCCAGGTGCCCACCAAGCCATTTTATCACTCCCCTCCTCATCAGAAGGGGTGGGGGGAGAAAAATAAGATGGAAAAAATCCCTACTTGTGGGTCAAGATAAAGGCAGTTTAATGAAGCAATAGTAAAGGTTGCATGCGTGGGAGTGAAGGAAAACGAAAAGATGTTACTCTCTACTGCCCATCAGCAGGGGATGTTTGGCCCCTTCCCAGGAACCCGGGCTTCAGTATGGATAGCAGTTGCTCTGGAAGACAAACGCCATAAATAATGAATAAACCCCACCTTCCTCCTCTTTTCTCTTAGCTTTTATATCTGAGCCAACACCATATGGTATGGAATATCCCTTTGGTCACCTTGGGTCCCAAGACCTTGCCCACCCCCAGCCTACTGGTGAGGGTGGGGAGAAGGCTGGAGAGCCAGCCCTGACGCTGTGCGAGCGCTGCTCAGCACCAGCCAGAACACCGCTGTTATCAGCACCTTTCCAGTTACCGATACAAGCACAGCGCTGGGAGGGCTGCCGCGGGGCTCAGCCAGACCCAGTACAGAATGCCATTAAAACATTAAAAAAAAAAAGACAAACAGTGGAGAAGTGTGAGGTACAGCATTTCTAAGATCTCACCATAACTTTCTTCAGACTAGTTAACATTCACGACCAAGTACATGTATCACTCCTTCCTTTGCCAGCATTATGGTAGTTGTTTCTCATTAAAGCTACAGAAATCAGAAAGTGCATTTTTAGGTGATATCACCAGGAAATCTCCTTCCCACAGTGAAACTCTTCTACTTCTTTTTCCTTTGATAGACTGACATTCAGAAAAAGGAAAGCTTGCCATCACTGACTTTTCAAATGTGCAGCTCAAGTGAAGGTGTGCTGCTCAAAAAGCAATGCCCTGCAACATTTTTTTCCAAGTAAAATGTGAATGCACCAAATGTTTACATACTGTGAAACATTCATGCTTGCTTCAGTTGTAGTGAGTTAGCAAAATTAAAGGGCCCTAAGGTCTTAAAAGACCATCAAAAGTACTGGCTAGGAAGGGATTTTATTACTTAGAAAACAGACCTCCCAGATTTGCAAGTTGCCAAGTATAAAAAAGCATAAAAATCTACCCCCACTCCACAGTACCTGCCATGTTTTTTCAGTAGATAAAACTGGTTTTGCTTCAAGCAGACATACTACTAATGAGTTTGAAGTTTGAGTTGTTTTATCACATGGTTATGAAGCAGGTTTTAGCATTTTTAATGGAACAGTTGATTTCAGATGGTACACTGTATTTCCTCTTTATCATAGCCTGTAAGTTATAGGAAGCTCATCTTTAGTTTTAATACCTGTTTTACCGTGATATTTTCCAATTATGTTTTCTTGAAAAAATCTTTCATTTCCAGCATTTTTATAATTATGTGTTTTAAGATTAATGTGAATTACCATATGGTTTAAAATTCAATACACTTCAGTGAAAATTTGCATGAAGCACACCTGGATAAGTTTGGATAACGGCATTTTTGTCTGTATGGTACTCAGTGCTTAGCTCGTAATCAAAACCTAGTACAGATCACACAAAACTCTTGATGAGCTGTAAATGAGCTTCCATCAATCCACAACGCTAAAGCAAGCCCCACCTAGCTGCTTCAACATTTTTACATGTGCCACTCTACCTGAGGGTGATAGATTTGTGATAGACCATATGAAGGTCAGGATCTTCATGGTAACTACCTTTGAGACTCATCAGCTGACCTTACAAGCCACAAACCTGGTGGTTGTGTGCAAAAGTGTATGGGATACTGCTTTCTCAGTTTGCACCCACAGTTTGTATGAACGTACACACAGACTATTTCCTCATGTAGAATGACTAGAGACCCACGTACAGAAGATCCACTCAGATTTTCGCTGTCTTGGTAAGTCTTACACACCAGTTTAGGAGACCTCCTGACCAGATGTTTATATGCTAAAGCATCTAAAAGTGCCTGAAAGTATTACAGAATTCATACTGTGTTAGGAAACATTTTGTTATTCCACATGGCTGCAGGCACTGCAATATTGGCCAGCCTGAACACCATGGTGCTTCTACTGCATAAGGCCAGTTAGGATTTATAAACTACGTGCCACTGCACTTACATCCTCTGAGCTGCTCAGCACACACCTGACACAAGCTTGCAAAACCCGACTAAGTGCAACACAGAGCAGCAGAAACACAGCAGGAGAAAAAGAAACATGCATCTTTGCAATAACCACCTATCGGGAGCAGGTGAAGGATCACAGGCTGAACTTTTCCCTACTAGAAGCAGTTCAAATATTCTGTTTATTCACTATTAGTCAACACAAAAGTCTAAACTGGGTCCCTTAGTGGATTTTTTTTTCAAACAGAACAAGTGCCTGAGAAACACTGCAAAATTCAAAAGGACGGAATGAAAGAGGCAACTTGGTACATGAAGAAAGGGATGAATCCAAGGTACACACCATTCATCCCATCTCTGTGAAGGGCAGAAGCAACAAGAGACCTGCTGCCCTCTTCCTGGGTCTGTGGCTTTATCTGTTGGGCTACCGTCATGCATTTTCACAGCTCTTCCTGTCTTTACTGGAAGGCATGCTACTCATCCCTCTTGAAGAAAGGATGAAATGAAGTAAACTCATTACTCTGCAGCAAGACTCTCACTCCTAGGGTCCTAATCACAGATAAAAAAAGTGAAGTTTGGCTTTAAATTCTGTCTTATGCCAGAATAACCCCTGTATGTCCCAAGATCAGTTTAGAAGTGAATATAAATTCAGAACATTTACCCAACAAAATTTTATCAGGTCATCTATTTCCCTACCAATCATTTCTTAAAGCTGGAAGAATAAAAGTAAAACTAAACATTAGAAGCCTTAACCCGTTTATCTGTACAACAGTTGGAGACTCTGCCAAACTGATGTGCTGACCTTTGAAATGCAATATAGAAAGGGGGAAATGTATGCAAAAGTATAGGAAGCTGCAATGCATTTAGGCTCTCTCTACTGTAAATGAAGCAGCACCTGAGTTCCTAGCCATATGCCAACCCGCCCAATTCAGGTAACTTTTTTGTCAGTATCAATCTCATGAGAAAATGTTTTGCAGGACCAGAAATGCTCCGCTGCAAGCACCACAATAAAGATAAGTAAAATCTCTGCAAGGAAGACTCCTCTCTGTAAAGGAAAAAAAAAAAAAATAGAGAGCTAAGTTTTAATGCTGCTCTCATATTTAAGTAGTTTTGAAGAAAAAATACTTTACATTTTTGTAACTCCTAATTTATAGGAATTTCAAAACACTCTGAAGATACGAATAAATTCCATCTCTTACTTCCTATGAAGTATGAGAATGTTATCCCCATTTCAACAAAAAGAAGCTTAAGGTGCTGAGATCAAGCAACTTACCATGGGTTACAAAGGAAGTGTAAGGAGGAGAGAGGAAAAATGCTACAACTCTCTCATCTCCTCTTCCCCCCTGCTCCACACAACTGCAGCTTTGCAGAGTAATTTAAAAATGTATCTCTGTGTTTAAAAAAATCAAATTGAACTTTGTTTGTTTTCAACATTAAAAGAAATGTCTGACATAAAGGGGAATGCACAGCTTTAGCAAAGGGGGAGGGAATACGTCAGCATGTTCTCAAGGTCTTCCTTTCAGTAGTCTTCTCCCAGCTGCACAATTCATTTGTCTTCAAAATACTCTTCCAGCATAACTGACTCAAAACCACCCCATCTGCTAAACAACAAATTCTTCTGTTTCTTCTCAGTGGGAACATGCAGCATAAAAGTCAAAGGTTATGCAAAAGTACCCAAGGACTCATTGTGATACACGTGATTAGCTAGAGAAGAAGAAATATATTTATTTGTTTTGATGGTATAAGCGAAAAATACTTAAACAATTGTGTGTGTGTGATTTTAAGTCAATCTGGGGTTCTTTTTTCCTCTATTGTTGTAGTGAGGGGAAAAAAGTCAGGAAAAAAAAAAATAGTCTTCCTCACCTGAAATTAAATGATGCTAAATTTCAGTTATTAGAACCGTCTATGTGTGTGTGATTTTAAGTCAGTCTGGGGTTCTTTTTTCCTCTATTGTTGTAGTGAGGGGAAAAAAGTCAGAAAAAATACAAAACAAATAGTCTTCCTCACCCGAAATTAAATGATGCTAAATTTCAGTTATTAGAACCGCTAATAAATTTTCCAAAATAAATCATTTTCCAAAACAAAAAAATATAATTAGATATCATATTTTATTGTTTAAAAAATAAATTCAAAACTATTTTGTAAATAAACAATGTGTTTTAAAACATTTCTGCCACCTTCACTCTAGTTTGCAGTCTATCTGATCCAAAGCTAAAGATCCAGCTTTCAGACACCACCTTCAAGGGCCAGGCTGACCAAGGAGATAAGAGGGTCACTGGGTGAAGAACCTCCTATCATAGCTCAAAAGCCACCTCTGCTTACCCCACAATTTGCTGCTTAGGGCCAGCCTCTGGTGTCCAAATGTACTGACCCTGTCAGGTGCTTTGATAACCTTTTGCTATGTTTTTCTGACATGCTTTTTGCATTAGGGAACCAGGTTAGGTATGATAAAAGCCTACTACAAACCTTCCTGTTGTAAATAGCCAGCTGTGAAAAAAAGGGGAATTGGGGACATACCAAAGCCTCCAGCTCCAGGGCTGTAGATGTTATGGTGGGGGCTAAAACTAATCTGGCAATTGCAGACACACACACACACTTCTAGTTAAATACCTTCCTTTCCTTCTGACAATAGTAAACACATTGATAAGCAAAAGGAACTGAAGATAAGCTAGCGGGGTCACCTCTTTGTCACATCAATTTTCTCTTGAAAGAAATTGCAGAAAGTACAGATTTCCAAGAGTGGATCGAAAAAGACAGGAATATGGTTGAGCTGTGTGACAGCCATATAAGAAAGAAAAGTCACGTTCTTTAGCTACAATACTGGTAAACCCAAACTGAAGTATTTTGTAGCTATGGAAGTCACCCTAATCATGGCATGCTCCTCAAAGTATTTTACTGGTCATTTCCTTTATACCTAAGCTGGGGCATGTAGTCTGTGTGCTCTTTATAACTTTGGTTAAATATGCTTCACAAATTCCAGCTGGATTCTACCCTGAGTTTATGTATGGTAGTAATAATAGTATAAAAGTCCTTTTCTGAAGCAGCATGTTACTTGTGAACCTCTTCAGGCCATACCAGTGGTGAAAAGTCAAGCTTCAACTGCAATAATCAAACACCAAGGTGACAGGGAGCAATAGTGGATGGTGAATTATGCTTCTAAATATCATTACACACACACACACGTATTATTTTCTTAGAAAGAGATAAACCGGTAGTTTTTAGCCTGTTAGAAGTAGTATTTAGATTGCCATGAGGCACTGTGGATTTGGCTCAGAGAAGAGATGCTTTGGATGCTCAAGAATTTTTAAATATCAAAACCTTAGAGAGTACATATATAGGGAATTATTTCCACACATCAAAAATAACATCTCTGTTCATCATCAAACAACAATTGTGCTGTATATTTACTCAGGCCATAATGATCCTTGTTTACTATATCAGCCTGTTCTACCACTTCTAGTACTGGGACTCCACTAGTTTTGAGTATTACACTTTCTAATATGGTGTATTGCCCTGCATCCACTGCTATACCTGTGTCAGTTCCTGCCCAGGAACAGAAGACAGACAGAATGTAGCTTGGGGAAAGTGCTTCTGCATGGGGTACAGAGCTGACTAAACAACCCTACATCATACAAGCTTCACAGTCCCAGCGGGATGCTGGGTTTTGCAAGGGGAAGGAGGCACGTGGCTGTTTGAGGGATGCAGGTCAGGTGCTGGCCATGACCTGTTGCTGCTGCAGCAATCCTGCAGCCTCCAGGGGAGCACAGCCTGCCTGAGCCTGAGCCAGGATGGATCTGAGGGTGCTGTGACCTGCACCCGCCGCTGCAAAAGCTCTCACAACAGCTCATGCGAGCAAGGTGTGGAACACTACCTGAAACCCACTTGTCTATCCTCTACTCTGACATCCTTTCCCCTCTTCCTGTGGGGGACATGTTAACCCAGAAAGAGAACGCAGGGCAGTATTTCGTAAGGTAAGGTGGAACAACTAACTACCCACTGACTCTTCTGAAAGGTGAATGTGCAGGACCTTAAACCCCAAACTGACAATCACCAACCAGCTGCTGGCCACACCACTTCAAGCAATGGTGACAGCAGCTGAAATAACAGCATGTGCCAGCTAGACTTTGCTCTTTTCAGAAACTGCTTTTTCCACAGGGGCAGATATTTTAGTCTAGGTCTGAAAGCCATTTATTATCAAAGAATCCACAGAAACAAAGAACATTCAACAAGTGGAAAGGAAGTAGCATGGGTTTACAAAGACCCTGGCCCTGCAGAACGTACCCATTTCACAAGACTTGAAGGAACATTTCTTATTTCCATTGTAGAGTCTTAACAGATTAACTCAGCTATCACCCGTCTAATGTGTCTCCCACTTACGTATTGCTTGTAAACCAGGCTGTCCTTTGAGGTCAAAAGCAGTTGAAAAACTGCAGTTTTTTCCCCAGTCTATATCAGAGTTAAAACTCCCCAAAACACAGCAAGTTCCTCCCTAAGTTCCAGAGTCAATAACTGAACTATATTCTCTTAAAAAGCATTTGGAAACTCAGCATCATTAACTTTCTAAAGAAAACCCTTAAAATAGCAATACTATCATATATTGGACATGAATAAGTTTTAAAATCTTTGAACTTTTCATCAGTTTTGCTCTCAATCCACTCAGCTCCAAGCCTGCTCGGTGGTTAAACCAGCTTAACTCATTGTCATTATATGTCATAGACACAAATACATTCAATTTGCATGAATAACCCAGTGTTACTTATGCTGAAGACCATACCAATACAAGTCTATGTTTAATTTATTTTTTAAAAGTTCTTTTCCTTAAACCCCAAATTTTAGCATTTTTCTACTCTTTTTGAACACTATTAAAAAGAACTTTGATATGTTATTTATTTAAAGAAACATGGTCAAATTAGGTTTCATGTTTTATTGCAATTTATATTCGAAGAAATCAATAATGCAGTAAAATGGAATGGACGGAAACAGCCCAGCTCTAAAAAACGTGTCTGGAAAAGAGCTTCTACAACTACATTGGTAACTATATAACAGTATCCATAACTTCCCAGTAGCGAGGGTTTGTGTTTTTCTTTAAACCTGGGTGCTGGATGGCAAGCTACATTTTTGCAAAATGAAGTTATTTCTATTTATACAGGAATAATTCTGAGAACTTCTGTAGCCAGTATCATACAGCACTAATGATTTACCAGTCTTTCTTTCTTCCCCTTTTCTCCTTAATGAAAAGGAAAAACAGGCATTTAAGTGCTTCCTGAATCAGGACCAACTTTCCTAACACAAGACAAAGTGTAACTCAGAAAAAACAAAGCATGATACATGTGGGTTTGCAGTTTTAAAACGGTCTCTCCTTCAAGATGCAGAGTGTCTAACACAGTTCCTGTGTAC
The DNA here is from genome assembly GCF_963210335.1 of Falco punctatus. Classification (NCBI taxonomy): domain Eukaryota; kingdom Metazoa; phylum Chordata; class Aves; order Falconiformes; family Falconidae; genus Falco; species Falco punctatus. Next base: position 73,886,698 of record NC_137580.1, read on the forward strand.
AACATTACAGCACCTGAATTTCTCAAAACACGTTGGGGTAGTTGTTTCTTGTCTGCTTAAATACATTTCACATCATTCTAAGTATTTAATGACAAGACATAATGGGCAAAATAAAAGAAAGCTGTGCAGATATTTCAATAGAGTACCATTTTAATTCACTTAGGCTTAGAAACTGCTTTTTTTAGCAGGTGGGAGGGCCTGTCTTCCACTCGCCCCCCCTCCTCATTTTAAAGGTAAATGATAATTAAAACTGTCATTTCCACTTTAGAGTAAACCAAGGATCTTTTGGTAGGGAAAATAACTGTTCTGACAGCTGGGTGCTCCTTTAAACATTTCACTTGCTTTCAGTCTCATAATCTACAGTCTGCAAAACAGAAACATGAGGAAAAAAATGCCATCACTGTAATTAGTGAGAAAGGATTTCATCCTTCACGCATCTTAGAGCTACCCTGCAGAAGATGACATCAAGTGCCTCTCAATAACTTCATCATGCCATCAATCCCCGCTGATGTCACATGGGCATTGCTACCACTCACCACCATTCAGGAGGGCATCAGCACCTTTAAGGATGGGATCTTCATGCAAGTGGGAAGAAGATGATTTTCTGTATAGCACCCACTTTCCAGGGGCAGTGGGAGGGGTGGAGAAAGAAAGCAACATTACTACTTCATTTCTGCTTTCCTGATGGTTTATGCAAAGAGGAACAGCATTTTCTTTGCAAAATGGAAATAGCCAGTCAATTGCAGGAAAAGTAACTCAGCCTCGTGCAGCTGCCAGCCATGTTGTCTCTGGACAAACATTTCAATTCAGTCATGTTTTGTAAATGGGCAATGATGCGTTTGGGGAGGTATTTTTTTTTATTCTTCAACCCCCAAAAATTTCTACATAAAGTCAGCTATGGAACTCTGCAACTGGCATCCTAATGAATGCCACCAATACATCAAATGGAGTTGAGGAGGAAAAAAAAAAAAAAAAAAAAGTAACCTGCTACACCTCATGAATTCAGATGTGAAGACTTATTAGAAAAGTCTTTCATTTCAGATTCATGAAATGCTTTATGAAATTTATGGGGTTTTTTGTGCTATCTGAGTTTGTAAAATGAAGCTATAGGGATGAGCAAAAAGGCTGCTCTATGGATTAAGAGGGTAGCTAAGAACATCCTTTGCTCTCCCTTCTGACTTGTCATAATATGTCATTGCTTTAGGAGGAAGACAAAACGAATCACGTCCAGTTGCATTACTGGTACAATTTTAACCTCAGGAAAAATTCTGGACCAACAAGAGCACATCATTATTACTTTTTGTCACTATTATTCCAGAATCTACAGTTCTGGAGCAAGAACATAGCATTGCTAAACCACTGCGTGTTGGCAAAATAAAAAAGCTTTTTCACAAAAACCCATGATATCTGAACAAAAGGACAGAAATTATAAAAAAATACCCTAAACAATAAAAAAAACCCAATAGCACCATACAGATGAGAATGGTATATCTCCTCCCTTTCTATTGTCTCCTTTTAAATAATCATTTGCATCCTTTCATGTCTCTCACTAGTACACAGAAAGGGATACATCTTAGGAAGCCTTCTGAAATAGTACAAATTTTACTGTAATTTCCACCACACAGAAAGAGCCTATTGACCACATCTGTAGGCAAAAACTCTTGAGAAACATTTGAATCCTGAAAGGATGAATGTGATTTGACCCAAACACCAACAAGGGAATGTGCCCATTCCCTCTCCCAGAAACCAAAGCCAAGTTATAAACACGAAACCAAAAAACTCTAATACCAGACATTTCCCTCAGTCTCTCTCAATGTTCCTTAGACAAACCTTTGCTAAATTTTTGTAATTGAAAGCTGCACAGTCCTTGTGCAGAATTGCCTTTGCAGACCATAATTACTGAACATGTTTACAGTGTGTCATAACTGTAACTTTAGCACATTATCTCCATTAGATTTTAAATGTAATCTAAAGTAATAGTAAAACTTGCTTTTACATTTTATCTGTGTGACTATCGCCAAAACTAAAGAGAAACTGCAGCCAAAGTCCACCCAACTCCTTCAACATCACTTGAGTCAGACCCCTGATGTAGTAAAGCCCAGTGGCGTAACAGAGGCTCCATCATTACACCCGGACTAAAGGAGAGAGGGGCAGAAAGTTTGTCCCAGCCTCCAGATTAAGCGGGTGGAAAGCTATTTGCTTCCCTATATTCAAGGAGAATGAATTTCTCCAAAACATCCAGGATTTTTGCAAGAAGTTCTATTTTGAAATAATTGTCTCATTAAAACAGTAGAGATTAATCTTTACAGATTAACACTAGCTCTTAGTCTTACAAAAGAGATCTTGATCTGTGTAGGAGGTTTTGGGTTTGTTTTTTTTTTTTTTTGTTTGTTTGTTTTTTTTAAAGTTTTTTTCTGAGCCTTAAAGAAGATCTGTTCTTCCACCTGTTCAAGCTAAAGGACAGTGAAATCATATTTTATGTTTTGGAAGCCAATAAGCCTTCCTCTGGAAAAGCATTTGATTTCTTCACAAGCATTGAACAGTACCAATTTACAAGTTTATGGTCAACAACCTTGTTTTCCTCTCAGCAGGTCCAGCTCAGGAATGCAGCTACAATGCAGTCCTTAAGTCAGCTGAATTCTTCTGAATTGCAAGGGAACTTGGGAATCCAGGTACTTGTATAAATTCTTTCCATTATTATGAAATTTCTGCATCATCGAATTCCTGAATTTATTTGGTTTTTAATGGGATAGAAAAAAAAGAAAAAGAAAAAAAAAAAAAGCATTGACTACTACTTTGTCCCTCATTTCACCTACACGCAGGACTCTGGCACAAAAAGGGGCATGTGGAGAAGTTTGAACTCGCAACTCAGTTTTGTCAAGTTTTTCTGTGAAAATGGGATTATTGTGATCATTAATCATAGGAACAGCCACTGCCTCTGAAAGAAAACCAATACATCTTCATCACCACACCTCAGAGTGAAGGAAAGTATTCAAATTACTGTTTTGTTTAGTTGTATGCACTTCTCATTGTTTTTTAGAATTTTCACAAAGTTTCTAATTGGGATATAATGGGAAGGAAAGGGAAATACTGATCTTTGAGACCTAGACAAGCAGGATCCATACCAGTGAAGGGCTTGTGACTCACAGCATGCCTTAAAAAAGAACAAGGGCTGCAGCCTTCCCTAACGAAGGATGGTTGTAAACACATAGGCACAGCAATATGATCTGATCGGATGTGACCAACACAATGATCTGGCACACAGTGGGAGATTTTCAAGAGGGTTTATGACAGATGATCTATTATACTCCCTGTTACCTAAGCAGTACATCCCAAGCTCAAGAAAGGTTATATGGATGGTCTAGCAGGCTTTATTTCTCATATGCAGCTCTAAAATGATGGTCTTGGAATTGACTTTCATTTCCTAAAAAAGTTTTCTAGCTTTTTCTTTTTTAATGTTCCTGTAACACTATTTGTTGCTGACTCCATCAGTTTTGAGCAACACCACCTGTGTGACACAGATTACAGAACATATGTCTACTTCAAGCAATATGTCTTCAAACAAGATGGGCTTCCTCCACACGTTGCACCTCAGAAGTGGTCTTTCCCTATATATTCTACGCAAGCCAACTGCCTTGCAAAGACTGCTTGCCAAGGTAGCTGAGAGCCAAGGTACTGTGATCTCATACAGATGTGTTACGGTTATGTATGTAAATCTGCAGCATTAGAAAAAAGAAAAAAAAAAAAAAAGGGTGAAGCTCCTCTGCTGCTTAATCTTGTTGACATTTGGATCATTGCTGCTGATGGTGCTCGTGTAGGTCACTGTGACAGCTCATGAGAAGGCGTGTGACAACTCACAGAAAGAGATCTCACACTTATAGCTTCTGCCTGAGCAGGACATCAGCGCGAAAGGACATCCACTCTGACTTGTGGCTAGCGCTTCACAGAAAGCCTGGCATCAAACAGGCTTCTTCAGTTACCCGAGAGGGAGCCTGCAGGGAAACATCGCTATTTGCTGCCTCTGTTCTGGATAGAAATGAGCTTGCCCACACTGCTGAAATGAGGTAACTATTGCTGCTTCATCGCACATGGCAATCTCATTTCAAACCACATTATTTCTCCTGTTCAACAGTGAAGTCTAAAAGGGAAAACAGGAAAGCATGAACTAAGTAGTATTGACAGGTTCAATTTAATAAACAAAAGTTTTATGAATATTGTAAATCAGAGTTACTCAGACCTTGAACACTTTTGACAAATATTTCAGCCTTCCAAAAAGAACATATAAAGAGATTAGTCACATGAAACATCTCTGTGAGTCCTGAATACAAACTGATCGTTATATACGGGGCGAGGGGGGTGGGGGTGTCTTCCTGTATCTGTAAGCACACACTTCCACTAATATTAATGAATATAATATCATTCTCATTAGTGTTTTATATTTATCTATTTATTTTTGTAGTCTGGGTATTTCTTGGATAAATTTAATTAAACTGTGCCTGTGTTTTCACACTTGGAGAGCTTGGCATGGGTGGTTGAAATGCACGTGCCTACTTGATAGCCTGTTCTGTTTGCTTAACAGCCTTGGAGGGAGGAGGAAGAAAATGAAAAAAAAAAGAAAAAGAGAGAAAAAAAGCACGTCCTTCAAGTCACTTTGACTAAAACCTGTATTTCTGCTTTACTCAACATTTACATAAAATCATTAAACTTGCCTGTCTGATTCTAAAAGGACAGAAACTAATTTTAAGTCTAGTAACCTGGTCACTCTACATTAGCACTATATAGGGAGGACATGAAGACACCACTTTCCCCCTCTCATATTTTGCAATGTAAAGTAGGTTACATACCATTGCATGGGTCTGTAATATATCAGTACCAGCCGAGAAGCTGAAAGCATATTATGACCTTGGCAAGCAGGTAAGAATATACAACAGAGTTTTAAATTAATTGTTATCTAATTGCTGACTCCTTTTTGGAACAGCCATTATGTCTCTCTTTGTCTTCCTTCCCCCCCCCCCCCCCCCCTCACTGTGAACTCCAAAGACGGTAATTTCATGTCTGAAGTGCTTATTTGGGCCTAAAAATTGAGGCTAAAAATCTAGGTCCTGTTGTAGTTGAAGAAAGTTTTGTCACTGACTTCAAAAGTGTTATACTTTCACCTTGTGAAATTTAAAATCCTTGCTGGGTGAATCTTGCATATGTTTTCCATGAATACCCAATTGTGTCAGCTTTGAAAAAATAAGTTTAAGGGAATGTTGTAGGAAAAATACAGGAGAAAAATGGAGCACTTTATTTAGAGGGAAACAGATCTGTGCAGAGGACTTGAGGGAGAGGCCAAAAGTGGGGATTCTACAAAAGAAATAAGGGAGAAAATAGGAAGGCTGTTACACCAGCAATTTACTTGACTGTCAACTTCATGTATGCGTTGTAAGCACACTGCATGTGAAGAGCTATACAATTTCACGAGCTGTTAAATTCGGCTACAAAAATCTGAAAATGTGGGTTTTGGTTAACATCCTTTTTGTCACTGAAAGCCACAAAGTACATAGAAACCCAATTTTAATTACTACTACCTTTCTGATTATCCTATACTTTTCAGGGTATACTATTGCAGTAATATTTGTGGACATTCAACCTCACAATACGATGAGTAAATTTTTTCAATGCATAATCAGTTTGCTCTATATTTTCACCTAGAAAGAGGCTCTGAAAAAAAAACCAAACCACACCCACGTGAGCAAAAAACACAACTATATTTTCATGCAAAAACCCCAAAAGGACTCAAACCCAGATGTGCAACTGCAGAATTTAAGCCTTCACTTTTAAATATTTGAACCAGTCTTCTCTATCTATTTCGGTTTGACTGCGGTAAAGGCAAAATAATATTCTTATAGCCACATTCATTATGTGCAGAGTATAGATTCATAGAGAAGAGGGGATACGTGAGTGAAAAGCAATCTTGACCCCACATTCATTAACACAAATCATTTATATTTAGGTGGACTACAAAGCAAGTTACCTGCTTTTGCCCTGATTTCACTTATGTCAACCAGTTTTGCAACTATAGCACAGGGTCAACCAAATTCTGTATGCAGGTATGTATGACAGGTTAAGGGGCTTGTTTTCTTCCTTCTGTCCTCAAATTCAACAAAACTATTATATTTGCACATCCCAACAGCAAGGCCTTTTGTGAGCCAGCACACACTTCTGCCCCTATAGATAACGAACCACCCAGAGCATACTATATGCAAACACAGAATAACAGTCTGCAAACAAACCTTTGCATTGCATTCTCATAGATGCAGACTATATCACCTCCTCCTTCACCTTGTGGCAAGGCACAAGCACACCCCTGTGGAGCCTGCTCCTTTCCAGAAGTACAGGCAATCCTGATCTCCAGGCACAAGGATTGCACAGATCAGCTTTCCAACGGTATGCTTTCACTATTTTGCTGCGTTATTCGCATTACATTTCCCAGTTATTCCTGCAACTTAACTAGCACTATCCCACCAGACCTATCTTCCCTGCAGAAAGGTGCTGCACCCAATATCCATTCATCTCTGCGTTGCTATAATTAATGCTAAGCTCCAAATTGGATTAGCCATGTAAGGCAGCTCCGTAAACAAGTTAATAGGATCTCTCTGCTAATGACACTGTTACCAATATCCAATTATTGTAACCAGGTATTAATCTAATGCTGTTAATCTGTCAGATTCTAAAACTTAAAGCACACTGCTGTAACATTTTAATACAATTAAAAATTAATTTTTCCCCTTGACTAAAATATGTGTACTAATTAACGTTTTATTTTGATATCACAGCAATGGATATGTAGAAAACAAACAAACAAACCCCACAAATCAGCACAAAGCCTGGGACTTCCGTTACTGCATTAGTCAAATTGTGATTTTGACTTTTTTTTTTTTTTTTTTTCTTTTTTTTGCCTGTTAGGTAGAGTAAGACCAATGTGTCCAATTCACTTTTTTGAATAAATGGCAAGAAGTTTCTAGCAATTCTTCTAAAACATTTTAAAAACAATTAATAAAAATAAAAATTATTACTACTGGAATCCACTGTGGAATATTTATCTCTGCTCATTATTTAAAACAATTTTTTTTTAATTAACTCTCTGCTCATTATCCACTGCTCATTATTTAGAGCTTTTCTCTTCTAGGTTCTTTTACCCAAATGTTAAATACAGTGTATCAAAGAAGAAATGGTCAATTACTAAAAAGAGAGCCAAAGCTCATTTAGAATAGACCACAAACCGTATCACCCAAATGATTGAATGATTGTTTTTGATGATAGGAAAGGGACTAGACTAACCCTATAATTATGATTTCTGTTTGTTTGTTCACTCTTAACATAGCAAGTCATGAGCTTGTTAAGCACTTATACCATCCTCGGTACAGGAAGCTATTGTAGTACATCAAGATACAGCAAGATGAATCCAAAGAAAAAACAATGATCCACTAAAATTTGTATTCCAGACAGCAGTTATCTCACAAAAAAATCCCCATTATTTTCTGAATATCCTTCCCACTGTAAAAAAAGAAGAAGAAAAAAAAAAAGACAAAAAGGGAAAAAAGGTAACAATCAATAACATCACAGATTTCATGTTTCTGAATGAATACTAACTCCATTTCTGCTCCCAGTCAAATGTGCTCAGCTCAGCTCCAGGTAGGCATGGAGATGCACTCTGCTGGGGCAGAAGCTGTGGGCTCCTCTCACACCTCCTACGGGCTCCATGCTCAGGACTTCCGAGGGAGACCTATCCCTCCCCACTGCAGAGAAGAGCTATCTATGTGTGCCCACCAGGTTGATGGGGATGGCCAGGACACCACTGCCCTGGGGGCAGCGGTGTGGCTGCGCTAGTGAGTGCTGGAGATGAGATGCTGGAAAGGCAGATGCAGAGAAACTGGTCACCGCTGTAAACAAGCCAGATCACAGCATGAGGTTTACACACCACAGTATGGGTAAGGGATTCAGCTTGCCCTGAAGAAGAAAGAGCTTTTAACTTAGCATAAGATCAAACGACTGATCTTCTCAAGAGTCTGAGGGATAAAGGAGACACTAATTAGGGGTACAGAGAATCATATCAGAAAACAGAAACTAGACTGCAATTACAAAAACATAAAACAATAACGTGAGGCTGGTGTACAAGCCAGAAATCCGAGGCACAAAATCAGATGCAAGCAGAAAGAGATACCAAGGGTAAAAAGAAACCGCAAGAACTACAAAGAAATAACATAAGTGACATCAGATGTTAGAAAAACAGATAAAAGATTGTGTCAGGGGATACGTAGAGAAGTTTCCAGTCCATCTTCTCTGGTTAACAGAGAGACACCTTTGCTAGACACTTAAAGAACTGACACAAGCACTCTCATGGAGAAATGGGGAAACAGTAGAAAACAAGCAATGATCTTTAAAAGCTTGGGACTTACAGACCAGCATCAAGGAGCACAGTTAAATGGCAAATGTAAAAGCCCACATAGATCCAGAAGTTACACAGTTACATTCTCAGTGTGGTGGAGCACAACCAATATTTCCTGGCTGCCAATTAACTTAATATGGCTTCAGTGCTTCTTGAACTGCGTAGGTGTGTTCTCTTTAGCACTTACTCTTCTGGCACAGACTTACTGACTCAGGTCTCCAATTGATCTGGAAGCTCAAACCTGTGCTCCAATGCAAAGTGTTATGTCCTACAAATCTACTCATGTCTACATAATATTACCCTTATCAAAAAACAGAATTTGACAAAGATTTCAAAATCAGTAATATAAAGATAGTAAACACATTATTTGTCAGCTTAAGTACTATTAAAATGATAGGTAATGGTATATGCTAGTAAGTAGTCCTAACTGTCTCTTCCATGGGAGAAACTGGATAAGGTTAAAAAAAAATGTAAATAAAATATTATCACATCATCACAGGTCTGAGGTTCAAATTATCAGAGGTCCATCAATTTCTCCTTGTACAACACAAGCTGTAAAAAAGCATGATTGCAAGACTGGGACTTGTTAGTCCACCCTTTTCTGACACCCCACATAAACATGTTTGCAGTAACAGGAAAAAGCCTTTAAATCGACAGAACTCCAGACCACTTACTGGCCCACAAATAATGCTCAAGTAACTCTTCCTGAGATCTTCTACAAGCCTTTCTTCATATACAATAGCTCACATTGCTTGTATAGTACTGTAATAAAAAGTGCAGTTATATACTTTTAAAGGCCTGATAAAAGCTATCTCTTCATACAGCCCAGAACTCTTTGTTTCATTTTGTACTTCCTTAGCTAACGTAGGTGATTGAACGCACACCACATTTTATAAAATATAAGTATATAAACTTACAGTATGTTCTAAATAATACCAGTGAAATGTTAATGAAATATAATTACTACTTACTCAGGATCAAGCAAAGAAGGACTTTGGAAAGTATCATCAAAAACTAGTCAGGATGATCAGGACATGAAGGAACAGATGCATAACTAGCATGTCACAGGAGAGAGACCACAGGGAGATCACCACATTTGGCCATCAAGCATAGATCTGGCAAATGCAAGAGACTTCACAGAACTTCCTCCCCAACACATCAGCCTCTGCTGGACAGCTTTTACCTTTATTCTCTATCTCCCAATAATGGGTGGGCTTATATTTTCTTTCAGACAGTTGCTAAAAAGCAGAGCCAGAGACACCCGTATTCAACATATACACACACGTACACAAAACCTTGATTCTTCTATGATGAATGAATAACCTATGCAGCCAGCAGAAGTTCTCTGAATTTGAGATGTCTTGCTGTCTGGAACACAACAGGTCAATGGTTCAGAAATCTTTTCCTAACCTTTCTGCAATCCCAAAGTGCCCTACATAAGAACAGACAGGCAAATGCAACACTTCCCAGTGCTTGAGTGTTTTTTTTGTTGTTTGTTTTTGTGGTTTTTTGGGGTTTTTTTTTGTTTTTTTTTTTGTTGTTGTTGTTTTTTTTATCCTTTTCCAGGCTAAAAGGTAAGTAATGGGAAGAGAGATTGCTATATATCTAATATATCTAATGACTTGGCAACCTAAAAATCAGACTTACAAACACTATATAAAGTTACACTTTCTAAATAAATCTATTATTTCCCCAACTAAAATTCACATTTTAATAACTATTGGCATGAGAAGTTATAAAAGTCTTAAAAAAGTGAATACCTCAATATTGGCTATATAGGGGAAGTATTATAGTGGCAATAAGTTAGACTGTCTTATGCACTATCCCAGCTGTGACCTCCTGGAAACATTGTCTACCTCAGCTATTGTTAAAGCTATGACCACTAAAGGATGCAAGTTTTCACTGAATCCCACTTACCAACAGCTGGTATCTGATAGCTCCAATCTAAGTAAACATTAAACATGTTATATATGCTTGCTAAAGCCACAAAACAATGAAGCGAATGTATGTTTGCACTTTATTTTTTGCTAAAGAAGTAGATTTGTAAAGTAGCCTGTGGATGTATGGAACACAAGACTACAAAACCATAATACCTTCATCAAAACACATTTTTGTTGTGTGATAAAGAACAGCTGGGGAAAGATTCCTATTTCATATGTGAATTCAATTGGCCAGGTTTCTCTCTAGGACCACAGTAAAGGTAATAAAAGTAAAGGTCTGTGGAGTGGGGCCTTAAGAGAAGACACTTCCACTCCATTTTCTTCCTCAGACCCTACCCAGCTAACAGGAGGATTCATGCACAACAATGTCAGACAGACAAGTTATTTACGTAACACTGTCATGCCTCAGAACTTCACACGTTCCTCCCAGAACATGCCAGCACGTAGATAGGTACGTCAGGGCACCTATTCCTACTGCCACATTATTTTCAGGCCTCTCCTGATGGCCAGAGTACCCAAGGAAACCTTGGCCAGGAGCATGTTTCCTGCAGGGTGCCTAGGGGGTACATCACCAGGTCCTGAGAAACCCCCCAGCACTTTGGGACTCCACCATCAGCACTTGCTGGATTATCCTGCTTGATCTTGCTTGATCCTGCTCTTCCTTCTCATATATTATAAATATACCGCATGAAGAGTACTTCTCTTCTGAACTACTTTTTAACCTATGTACAACAGGGAAGAGGCCTGTTTGTACCCTTCCCCCTTATATCTTTCCAAACACACAAACAAAAATAATTCCTCCTAAAAACAGGACACTACTGCCTTAACCCATGTGAGCCTGTGTCAGGATGAATACTCTTTTCTAATACAAGACTCCCCTGATGGACTTCCTAAGAAGTCCCTGCCTCATGCACACACCTTCCCCAATCTTCTCCCACTCATCACATTGGCAGCCCAGGGTCACAACAAAGGTGCTGGATGGAGGAGGAATGGGAGAGTAGGTGCGCAGCAAGTAGCATGCCCATATACTCATTCACGAGAGGGTCTACGTACAATGTTACCTATACGCTGCCAAAACAGTTCCCTACCCATGTTGCCACCACACAGTCTGGAACCAGATGCTATTGCCCCTCCCCAGAATTCATTCTTCATTTTCTCTTCCTGCATGTTCCCTTTCTCTGTTGTCTCTGCTCCTTTTACCCAAAGTAGTAACTTGTCAGATACAACCTACATTCAGTATAATTTTATTGGAAGTAGGTGATCTACTATTCAAGAAAAGATATGAAAAACTCTGGGAAAACACTCAAAGACATGCAAACACACAATCCTGGCTGCTCAGCTGCTGGGCCAAAAACACGTGGAAAGTTGGGGTACTTGAAGCCCATGATGTTTTGCAGCTCAGCTTAACATGTGACAAAACAATTATTTTATTTTTTTTTGAGCTCCTGGTCTCAGACCATTTATAGTCTCCTGGCTGACAGGTCAAGTCCCTGCTGGAAGCTCCTGCAGTTGCAAAGTCCCATTGGGGGCCACCACACTTGCATACAGGGCAGCAAATCCAGAAAACCTGTTGCAAACTGTAAAAACACTTTGCTATAAAGTATAAAAATGTATCTTGTTAAGTGCAAGCAAACTGTACTGGCATTGCAAAGGGACTACTTAACCTTGAAAGGGGTTCTACATTCAGCAGCGCTGCATAGATTTACCCATCTGCTGAGAGAACAAACAAAAAACCAAATACAAAAGAGAACATATATAAGAAGGTAAATTCCTTCACAGTGATACTAAGATATTTCACTCAGAGCACAGTCAGATTACATAAATAAAATTATTTTTTATTCTTCTTACTGGACAAGTATACAATATTCAAAGCACAGCTATGAAATACTTTTATACAGGCCACCTTTATTTACCATGGCAAATACAAACTAGTATTATTTTAAAAGAGAGCACTTAGCCACAGAAAAAAGATCCCTCAAGATCTTTTCAGATTTACTTATATACTAGAGGCTATTTCCATGGAAGGGCAGATAACTCAGAAAAGGGACATAAATATAAAACAGGTCTGTCTTGACCCGTATAGGAAGTTGAAAAATATTCTTTGGAAAGATTGATAGTCTGAAAGACCATCTAACTATGCCAAACAAGAATTAAGTTACTAGGCTCCCTTTCTTGTATTTTTCAGTCCTTGCATCAAAATTACCAGCCATTACACATTACATCAAAAAGTATGAACCATGCACTCAGAACATGTTTGATACCAAATTATTTATCCTTGCTCAGATGTGTGTGGCCTCATGACAAGGCATGATCACATAGCCAGACTCAGATTCTGCAGTCCAGAGAGTGCAGGACGTAGTCTGGGAACAAGTGCAGTTGTGGTGGAAGAGGAGATGATGGCTGATCTCCCAGTCCTGACCACTGGTAGCCAGAGACTCATGGTGTTATGCCCCAGTGCCAATTCAGATGCTGAGGGATCTCACCCTCCAGCTACCACTCCAGAGGGGCATGAGATCTTGGTCCACCATTACTGCCTCCCTTTGTACCCTAGACAGTCTAAGACATTCTCTGAAGCATTTGTAATCTGGGGTGTAGCTCTCCACCTCTTGTTTCCAGATTTAGGTCCACCCTGAGTCACAAGAAGTAAGGAGTGCACAATAAAGGAGACACTACTTTTTCTGCAGTCTCGTCCTGCACTAAAGTGAAAAGAGATGACAAGGACAGCATACACCGTTGTTCTCAATATGCAATATTTTGGAAAGAAAATGATGAAAAAGATTGAAACTTCTTGAACAGGTCACCTTTGCTTTTTATTTTCATCTCTTTTGAAACCATATGCCAATCTGGAAGACAAGAGCACTTACGTGAGGTTTGGGTCAGGGAACAATCCTTGCATAGACACTGCCTCTTACCTCTGTCCTGCAGTTCTCTTTTGGGATTCCTCACCTGGTTTCAACCCATTCATAATATAATCCAGAAATGGATTCACTGACATGCTGCTCCTGCTCCTTAAGGGACTGGGGTGAGTTCCCTAACAGAGACTATTGATGCAGGTCTTACGTCTTCATTCAGGGTGAAGCAAAATGTGTGGTCCAGATGAACCCTTGTAGCTCTCTGTGGATTCCTCCTGGCTACCTTACAGCTCTAGAGAAGAGCTGATGAAGATATTTTGGCAACTGCTGGTCAAACAGAGATACTGAGGCACAGTCTCCTCAGAAAGCAGTTTTTAACCATGACATTTCTGTAGCTAAGAACCTGGTTAAGGGAAGCTCGCAATTGTGCAGATATGCAAGATGTTTGACTTTTCTTACAAGACGTACCTCCACTCCTTGAAGTCTGGTGTGCTTCCTTTCCCTCTCTTTTCTTCTTGCAATGATGTGCTTATTCCACATTTCAGATTGGGGCCTCTTTCTCAAAGCCCATTTGGATCTTCTCTGCAAGAGGATTACTTTCACAAACTGTTTTTATTACTTCAGAATACACCACCTTGACCTTTCACATAGCTTTGTGGATAGATCTGTTCAAACTGTTCTGCACATACACACTATATTGGAAGGAAGGCATAGATCTTCTCTCTGAGCTTTGGGCAGAGAAACTCTCCAATGAAGCACACTCTACTCGATGTGGAAGCATCCCAGCAGCAGTGGGAGATGGATGATGTGGATCATGCCATATGTCCTCTAGAGAGATGTGCTGGCAGAATCAGTCATTCCAGGTGGGTCCCTATGAGATGTGAATCATTCAGACTGTCTGTACACACTTTGGTGGGTGCTTTTGAGGTTTCACCCACATGTGCCAGATGGGGCACCCTACCGGCACTGCTAGGCACTTAGCCAAGGAAACTGAATCCCTGGGAAAAACTATCAGTGCAGTAGTCATGCTCATGAACACCTGAAGTCACAGTAGACACACTTTCAAGATTGGTGGATGGTGGTGACTGATAAGATTAAATAGCTGCTTTTATAGCATTTCATAATCACACAGCAGAAATAGCCAAAGTGCTTTTTCTTGTGCATTTCCCCAAGACGGTGATTATGAGCATCAGATAGACTCTAATATCCAATAATGACAGAGGTTCGCCAGCTACACATGGTATTTTTAAAATGATTTCTCAGTATCCAAAAGCCTCAGTCAATAAATGTTCTAAACTGGCAATGTAGCAGTTAAGAATGAAAGCGGCATTTTTCATGCTTCTATATGCCCTTAAAAATTTCAGTTTCCCTATATAACTTTAACAGGAGATACAACAAAAATCATGATGCATTAAGCATCTACAGATGGTAAATGTGTAACACTGATGTCCGAAGTTTATGGTATGGAAAATAAAAACCTCATTTTCTAGTAGTTTTCTGTCTAAGACAATGAATTAATCACTTCCGAGATAAATTATGAAATTTCCCTTCTGTAACAAAACAGTAGAGTTCATACACCGTGGTATGTACTAAGAACTACAGAAGAAACTCATCTACCCAGGCACTGCATGGGTTTATTGAAACCGATTTATCAGTTTCAATTCATCTAAGCTCAAAAACATCTTGCATTCTCAGAACATGATAGGCATTGCTTTTCTTTGGCTCCAAAATAAAACATTAATCCAAGTCAGTTTTTCTTAAAATTTATCAAATTAGTTTTATGACCCTACCCAGACTTAGATTCATTCAAAATTAAGTAGAAAAGAAATCCTTGAACACAGGTGCATTGTACAAGTCACACCAGAATTTCAGGAAAGCAGTTTAAATTACTCATACTGGAATTTGTCAAAAATAGCAAACTTAACATACCTTTTTTTTGTAGAAGTACCACAGGGTTTAAAACAGTCTGCTCGGTTCTTTAGCTTGACCTCCCACCATATACACAGCAGTGCAAATAACACTTTTAGCTATAATACTTCTAAGCTCCATTACAGTATAAAATGAAACAGAGGAGGACACCTCACATTATTTCCAGCAGTGCCTTTGTTGATACCAGAAGTCACAGCTAAACCTTGTTAAGTTTATGAAATCCCATAGAAGCACTAAACAGATTATTAGTAGTAAATATAGTTATTCTATATACCAAACTACAGAGAAGTACTTTGGTTTAATTAGATTAATTCATGTTTCATAACATCAAAACTTCAGGTCATTTTGCTGGTTATACACGGTTTCTGCCTAAGGTTTAAAATGGTATTACAAATTTACCATATAAGCTGCACTTTTACTGTTTTCATTCTCTGGTACCAGCCCCTGGGTGTCTCTAGGTCACCAACAACTGAATATCCAGATATGTAAACATAATTTAATTCATTAATTAAATACAGGCTTTAACATAAGAAGAAAAAACATTATATTAATTGCAAACAAAGGTAAATCAATACTATTTTTTCCCCCACAGAGCTTTATACTATTATTACTTGTCTACCACTGGAGATAGCGATTACCCTCAGGAATTATGAGACAAAAAGGTAAGTCACTGCAGTTCAATAGACAATTCTTATTACATGGAACAGTAATTCATACTTCAGCACATATGAAATCTCTGTGGTTTTTTTTTCTCACCATTTTTCCAGCTATCACAGGATATAGATTATGAAAAATGGGAGTAACCCTGTTCTTTTAAGCTTAAATATTCACCATCCAACTATAAAATTCACAGTATGGAGAACTTTCCCATAAGGCATTTAACATTACTGATCCTGAAATGTGAAAGTTAAATATAAATATAAAAAATCACCCAGAGACAGTGTCTTTTGTCACTATCACGTAATCTCTATCGACACAACATCTATAGAAATGACCATGTTGTTCCAGGAAGTTACTACAGGAACAGCACTTAGAACAAAAAGTCTTGAGTTAGATCTCCTGAATTTAATCCCTAATTAAAACACAGTGTGTTATCTACTATGAAGCATTTAATTGTCTCTCATTCAGATTGAGGATGAGTACAGTAACGTTAACATGCAATATATCCATATGAATCATGTATACACATGTGTTTTCTACATATTAATCAACATCACAGATTGGTTACCAAGTGTTGTAATCGGTATCCTTGCCTAAAGTTCCTGTGTAGACATGTAATTATTATATTAACAAAGTAGGCCTCCAGAAATATTTTACACAGTGATTGAAGTTCTGCATAAAAAAAAAAAAAAAAAAAAAAAAAAAAAAGTCCCTTTCGGTTCACTACATTAAGTAGATGAAAGAGCACAACAAAAACTGTTGTGTCATATCCTTACTTGGATCATGACTACCATCATCACTAATTCAGATATTTTCTTCCCGTCCCCCAATACTGCAGTCCCAATGCTCTATCCTGCATTGGTAATAGACAAGAGATAATATGTGCTGTCACCGTTTTGCTAATGATGTGGCGGCATTAAGCAGCCAGAAGCAACAATAACTGTTGTTGCAACTGTCTGTTTGCTGGACTCCAAGTAATAAAAAGTGTCTACAGAAAATATCATAGACAATGATCTATTCCTGCTGCCTTGGCTCTGAATAACTAAAAATGATAATAAAAACAAATATCATGGCTTTGTTAGTGCAACGATGAGTACCTAGCAGGTCTCAGCAGATGACAGGGTGGTGAAAGGACTTTGGTTCAGCTGCAAGCAAAGCTGGAGCATGCTTATGTTTACTTGTGTTACCATTTAACGTACCAAAAGTGTAGTGACCCATGGGGGAACAGCAAGTGACAAGACATCAGCAAGTGACCTTGTTTATAGACAGATGTCGGAGAACATCAGGAGCTCTCTTTGGTTTCAATGACAGGAAACCCCGAGTTCAGAAGGGCCCTATAGACAGAAAGCAGTCGGCAGAGTACAGTACTTCAGAGCCTTTTTGGACATGGAGGCCCTGATGGCTTCAGTCCAGTCCTTGGCTCTCAGACCCACTGTCCCTGACTCTGCTCTGACCTCCATATTCTCAACACAGCCGTACTCCTTCGTATCACCTGCACTTGCTGCTGCCCTTGAGGCCTCCTCAACAGAGCTCACCAGCCATGTCCTGTAGGTATAAGGGCACACATAGACAGCTAAGTTTTTTGTAGTTTATCTAAGCAGTTAACTTACCTGAAAATCTTAACTGATAGCCAGTCTAATAGTTCTGAACATCCTATTGACTTGAAAATCTACGGGGTTGTTTAAAGTTTTAAATCTTGATGAAAATGCGTTTGGCAAACTGATTTAGATTAAGCAGTGATCTAAGTGTCTGAGATTCAAGCTGTTTTCTTGACATTTTCTTGACACAGAATCTATTATTTTCAGGTCTTCAGAGTAACCTGAAGGAGACCAAAATCCCTACACCTTTGTCTTTCATCTCCAGACCTTAATGCTCCTTGATGGGCACTGCAACAGAGCAAATTGTCTCAATGTAGAAAGGGAAATCTGTGAAACCAAGGCATGCTTCATACAATAAGCAACACAAAACTACTGATCTTCTATATTTAACGTACCTTCCAGGTATTTAGCAAAAGAATTCACTAGTCAGCTCTGTTCTTGAAACATTTTTCTTTGGTACTATTATTTTGACATCTTGTTCTGAATTAACTCCCAAGGCGTATTGATTCCTTTTCTCTTTTTGGTCTGCATTTTCCAGATCAGGAACCCTTCATTTACACTCTCAAGTCAAAGCTTAAAATACTAATAACAATAAAAATGTCAACTTCTTCTTAAACTCCTCAACTATTAAGCCTTATGGTACTTAATATTTCAAATGTGTGTCTAGGCTGCATATGATTTCAGAAACAGTTGTCATGATTGCAGAAATTATTTAAATACACAAGTACTCACATGCATACACATATATGTGAAACAAAGTATTTCACACTCAGAAGATCTGCACTAAAAGAATATTAAAGATGTAATGCCAAGTACTCAAAACCTAGGCAAAGTGCCTGTATTAATTTCTCTCTACACTATCAGTTTTTAATTTCAAAAAGATAATTTATTTCCTTCCTGAGGGATGAGTGCTTCATCCAGTGTGTAGTGTGGGATCATATGACATGAATGAATCAGGGCTGAACAGTGAAGGTTGCTGTCTATGCCTCATTTGTTGCCAATGCTGCAAGGAGTTAATAAATGGAGTTGGAGACAGACTGAAGAGAAATGAAGGTTTGATGGGGAAGGCAATTGAATGCTACTCTGGAGAATTGGATTCCATCCCCATCTCTGCCATCTAGCTCCATTGTGATGCTGGGCAAACACTTCACAGATGGCTACTAATTGTGTCTTTCATTTCCTGCATGCACAGTGGGCAACACCTGAGGCCAGATTTACAGAAGTGCTAAGAATCCAAACAGCTGCTGTATTTGACTGAAACAATTTTCTGAATGGAAACATTACTGTAAAAACTTGATAATTCTGAAAATTCAGATCATGCCTCTTCAAACAAATGGTTGCTTGACAATTTTGGTCACAATCTCCTGAAGAGTCAGTAGTGTATTTGTGAAATATAGATAAGGCAGTAACTTCCCTTTGGGTATAGTTAGCATAAAGTCATTAAAGTTTATGCAGCACTTCAAGACCATGGCCCTCTAATACAAAATTCCCACTACAACACTGATAATGATGATGTAGAGTATTTAGTGACTAGTTGCAATGAAGTGCACTAAATACAACATTCAGATATGCATCAGGGAGGATTAAAAGTACAAATACATGCACTGAACAACTGACAATTTCCTATGTAAGACTTCTGAGAAAATACTGTGACCCCACAGGAAAAAATGTTTTACAATATAACTATAAACAAAAAGGTAATGGATTACCAACAGAAGGCAAATTGAATTCTGGTATCTCCTATCTTTCAAATATTTGATTTTTGCAATCCTAGCGTTCATATTTTCAGACACATTTTGTACTTACATGAATGCATGTACATAACAGAAAAATTTCTGTCAGATTTCATAACAGTTTGCAACTGTTGCCTTGGCAACTAAACTTAAACAGATCAACTGGTTGCAACCTTGACCCTTTCTAAAGCTGCATTGAAATTTAGCTTTTCAATACTCCTCAGTATCCAATTGCTCTGAAAATGAAAATATACCACAGAGTGCAGCAACAGGGTTCCTATGAGATTACGAGCAGTTTCTGTCTACGTTGTTGTTGTACACTTCATAAATCAGGCTGGCTGATAGTAGAAGTCACACAGGTTTCCTAATGTCATCTAATCCACTTCAAGAATTATTTCTGAAATTAGCTATATCCCCAATTCACTCTGAGAAACAGGTATTGAAGTTTTATATATATTTTTCAAACTTTGTAACTGAACTCTATTGTATTTGTCTTTACAGTTTGTGAATGTTCTCTTTCTATGCAAATGTTGAATAAATTCAAGATTAATGTTTCACAGTAGGGCTTATCTTGATCCTGTTGATGCATTGGTGGCTATACCTTGGCCTTCCCTTTTTGCTTTTATCATCAGATCACAAACTGGAGCCACCTCAAGGCTGGTCTAAATTGTGCTCAAGTACGATAAACAAAACCCTTTGGGACTCTGGGATTTACTCTAGCCAAATTTTTTTTCCATCCCCCTGCTCCCCAAGGCATCCAATGACACAAATTTCCTATTGCAGGCTGCAAAGAGAAGTCAAATAAGATAGTTCTCCTGGCACAATGCCACTGAGGGATTTTCTTCCCTCCAGTACACTCCCTGAGCTGTGCCAGCTGCCCTGCTGCTCCTACCTGCTGGAACAGCGCAAAGATGTGTGAAAGATAACGGAAGATGTAGGCCACAATACCTTTCTAAAGAAAGCAATAAATCTCATTCTGTGTTTTGTATTCAGGATGTTTCAGATTAATGCATTTAAAACCATAGCTCTCAGGCTGAGAAAAAGAGAGTTTTGTGTTCCCTTGCCTTGCCTGCAAGAGGCTAAAGTTTAGGGACTTAGAGCACACAACTCAACGGGTAATAGATAATGGTTTAGCAGCTGTCAATCTGTCACCAGCAGCAAGAAATACCATGAACAGTTCCTACATCTATGGCATTTTTTTTCATGTTTCTTTCTGTAAAGAGCTTTCTTCCTGCAGAGAGTGAGCCATGGATATTTACATGCTCTTTAGGTCTAAATAATTATATTTGCAGGCTATTCTAAATAGTATCAGGAAACTTCTATTAAAAACTCAACAACCTAAATTTCTGCTGATAACGGTACTCACCAAGGAACAGTTTCTGAAGAAGCACTATGTGAAGAACTGTCAGTTTTCATATGAGTTTTGCATCAGAAGGATGCATTTGGAATGATAAACTGTAAATTACAGCAAACTGGAAGAAAATTTTATAAATATTAGTTATATTCACCAAAGCATGACTCTGACACACTTAGTACAAGACAATCAATCAAGCTTAGCTCCAGTTAAGCTCAGCTACTAACCAAATAGCTGCCAGTGTCAGAAACAGTCATTGCTTTTGAAGCTCTGAGTTAGAAGTGGAAAAAAAGTTTTAGCATGTGGTATGTCATGTGGAAAGGAAAGTACTTGTGGCTTGGATGCACTGTGAAAGGGAAACCCATGTGGCTGAGAAACACTGAGTAGTGCTATTAAGACATAATTTATGCATATTTAAACTTCAGTCCAAATCACCCCCATGTGATTTCTTTTCCATGACATGCTTCTTATTATGCTCTTCTACCTTCTGACCAAGTTGTGCTCAGCTGAAGGCATGCACTGAGCGAGACTTTGATACATTGCTATTCTGGCCCTGGAGGTCCACATTTACCAGTGGCCATGCTGAAAAAAAAACATCAGGCAGATAGATGTATTTCATTCTGAAAGGAAAAATTTCAGGAAGAGGCAAACCAGACATGCTGCATGCTATTCTGAGTTTGCATTTGATATCTGTCTAACTCTCTCCAGACCTAGAGACCAAAAGCCACGTAGAAGAAGACAGCTGGCTTTCAAGATAGTCTTTTTTATTAAAGGGCAAGACTTGCATGCTTTGATTAATTTCCTATTCAAAGTGAATGATAATAACACTTAAATAAATAAAAATCCAGGGCTGTACTGCAGTATCAGCTATTTTAAGATAATTATCTCTGGAGGAAAATGGAATGATGGATGTACCAGCAAAAAGTCCTCCTCAGATTTATACACATTTAACAGAGAAAGTGGCAACAAATCCCCAGCTTCATGATTCCATCTGCAGAATTTCAAATTCTTGTTTATGCTGCTTACAGAGACACACACATGGAAGTGCTGTGCTCATCTATCAACCCCAGTAGCCTGTACCATAAGCTTTCATAATACAGTGCCTGATCTCCTTTATTTACCACAGGTTAGTCCTGGGATAATTTTTTCAAATCCTTTTTTAAATGTTAAATACACTTAGTTTTAGCTTAATGATCATGTTTGTGACAGTAGACTCTGATCCACTTTAAGCATATTTGTGTTGCATCAATGAGAACAGGACAAAATGACCTTAGTACATCCACATACATTAGCTTTAGTCCAGCAGAGCATTGCTACAGCTGTACCTCCTCCAGTGCTAGCTTGTCTTAATTTACTTGCAATTTAAAATTGGATTCCAATCCCACATTTTAAAATAAGAGCCTGAAGTTTCCTCATAGCTTTCCCTATTTAGAAATGTAGTTCTGTATCACCCTTAAATATTTCTGCCTGGCTACTTTTCCTTCTGGCTGTTGGAATCTTACACCAACAACTTCCCATAACATTATTTCCTTTTATGCTGGGCCTCCATCCTATGAAGATAAACAGGGCGTAAGAGAAATTGAGGCCAGACATGCATGCAATCAAATAATTGTCTTCATGTGTACTATAGCCCTTATTTAAGTCATGGTTCTTTCTAGATTAAAACTACCCTTCTCAGAGCAGAGGTTATTTGCTGAGGCTTCCACCATGCTAGCACACCCCTACCACTTTTTTCTCTTGCCCCAGTCACTGGAAAAGGGAGTTACTAGGCAGAACAAGCTCAGACAAGTAGAGAATGTGAATGTATGAGCAGAGTTTGCATCCAGCTGTGTCCCCCAAACTCTGCAGCACTTCATATTATTTCCCTCCTAACGTCTTCAGCTTTCTCACCAGAAGACTCGAAGTCTGTCATTCAACCTGGAAGTTTTTTGTTAAAGCAAGACAAACCCCCACACTTCAAAAAACAAATTACTTTAGGTTCACAAGGATGCACTGTTGCATACCTTAAATGCAATATAATGCCAAATCAGGACACCTCCACGGTTCTAGGTACTTCTTAGACTTATTTTAATGTAACCTTTCTGGATTAACTTTTGTTGTCATCTTTATTCACCAAACCTTTATTTCCAGCCAGTGAATTTTCACTACAAAATATCACCTTCCAATATGCTTTCTACACCAAACCATAAGTCACTAACTCATCGCTAACTGGAATAAACTCAAAAGAAAGTAACCCATAAGTGTGCTGTATATGGAGTCTTAACATAGGCATTTTGGAGCCCTCACACACTTTTGTGCAGGAGTGTTGATCTGCTTGAGGGCAGCAGGCTCTGCAGAGGGATCTGGACAGGCTGGATCGATGTGTCAAGGCCAGCTGTATGAGGTTCAACAAGGAGACATGCTGGGTCCTGCACTTGGCTCACAACAACCCCATAAAATGCTACAGGCTTGGGGAAAGTGGCTGGAAAGCTGCCTGGTGGGAGAGGACCTGGGGGTGCTGGTCAACATCTAGCTGAATATGAATGTGCTCAGGTGGTCAGGAGCAGCCTGTCTTGCATCAGAAACAGTGTGGCCAGCAGGACTAGGGAAATGATTGTCCCCCTACACTGGACACTAGTGAGGCTGCACCTCAAATCCTGTGTTCAGTTTTGGGCCCCTCACTACGAGAAAGACACTGCAAGAGGGACACTGAGGTGCTGAAGCGTGTCCAGAGAAGGGCAATAAAGCTGGTGAAGGGTCTGGAGCACAGGTTCTATGATGGGTCTCTGAGGGAACTGGAGTTGTTTAGTCTACAGAAAAGAGGCCTCAGGGAGGACCCTGTGGCTCGCTACAGCTGCCTGAAAGGAGGCCGTAGGCAGGTGGGTGTCAGTCTCTTTTCCCAAGTAGCAAGTGATAGGGCAAGAGGAAATAGCCTGAAGCTGTGCCAGGAGAGATTTAGATTGAGTATTAGGAAAAAAAGCATTGGAAGAGGCTTCCCAGGGAGGTGGGTGAGTCACCATCCCTGGAAGTATTTAAAAGGCTTGTAGACGTGGTGCTAAGGGACATGGTTTATTGGTGGACTTGGCAGTGCTAGGTTTAGGGTTGAATTTGATCTTAAGGGTCTTTTTTCTAACTTAAGTGATTCTAGGATTTTAACCATAAACCTGTGTGCTCTGCTTCTAGGTTCCCATGTTTGCACACACAACGCTAAAATATAAGTTCTGTTGACAAGAAGATCTCACCACCCTAAGATTAACAGAATTTTCCAGAATATTCCAGACAGAAACAAGACAACTTCACAATGTTTTTTATTTATTTTGAGTTTGCATCCTCAGGAAATGAGGCATAACAGTATTTGTGTTGATATTTAAGAAAGCAGGTTTCCCGGGCAACCGCCATTGCTTTGCCTCCACAGGTTGCTTTAGTCCACCATCGCCTTGGCACTTGTGACACAGTGCAGACAGAGCTGTGCTGGCTTGTGCCACTGCCCCCACCAGCTGCTGACCTTAGGCTGGCTGTAGAGCCCATCGCCAAAGGATGTGACCTGACCTGACTCTGAAGCCTGACCTTGCCTTCTGGGTAGAAGCCCAATTAATTTTCACAGATCTTTCCTACAGCTTCAGGTTGTCAAACCACGCAACACCAGGCCGGGTTAAACTGTCTCCAAAGAGACAGCAGCTACAGGCCAGCTCTCTTGTACAGCTGGCAGCCCATTTAAATGAACTGATATTCAAGAGCTGAAGGGAGGGAACTCGAGAGAGTGACAGACAGACACAGGGTGAAGTCTTTGCTTCCAGAGGAATTGCTGTGATATGTCTGAGCAGATGGTAACAATGAAGAGGAAAACCTACAAGAAGAACGGGAACTTAATTTCTATCACAAGTTGTTAATAGTAGCTGAGGCTCAAGCCCTTTCACAGCTGAACTGGCATCTGGATTGATCGGTATTGACAGCTTGTTTACCGGGAAGAACTCAAGAAGCTCCCCAAGTAGCCTAAGCTTCTTCCTTGCAATGCAGGGAAAATACAGTGAGGGGGAGGCTAGCTCCTCACACTTTGCTGCTACAAGAGGAAAAGAAAACATTTTACTTTCTAGTTTTGCATTGAATTTAGAAAATTTGACTTGCTAATCTTTTATATGTTGGCATTCTTTCATCTTCTTGAGAGATAAATATTTTTAATCAGGCAATTCCCTTCAGGACAACAATGATTCAAATTACGCTGATGAATGATATCAATCAGTTATTAAGCATGAAAAATGTGTATATCAAAGCCTAACAATGTTTATACTAACAAAAGTGCAAAGCTTTTTTCGTTCTTCTTAAAAAAAACCCACCAAACTCTAATAGTTTTCTTATACACTCAAGAGGTTTCTTTTTCCTTCAAATGTTAGAATAAATCCAGCGGTTAACCGGTGATTTCTGTTTGCAGTAGAACCTTATTAAATGTGGAATTAATCAAATTAATGGGAGATACCATGCTGTATCCCTGCAGATACACAGAAGAATATGTTTTCAAAGGCTGCTTTTTAAAATGGAAAATTAACATTAAAATGACACTGTTGACTTTAAAGTCCTAGACAGCGTTGCCTTTACTTCCTCATTATTTTGCCAGATGTCTATCTTGACTCCAACAGCAACTGACTTTTAAGGATTTTAAATGATCAGCACATCAGGCCTTCTCCCTAGCAAGTTCAAGCACAGAGCTCTTCCTCTCTCTGTTCCTCATCCTAGGAGTCAGACCATGACCCTTGCAGCAGAGAAGGTGGCTTCAGTAGAACAGGACCTCTATGAAAGGTACTCATCACTCAGCTTCTCCATGGAGCAAGGGGAACTCCTGGACTACACCATGAGGTTTTTATCAGCAAACACCATGCCATGCAAATGTCTGCCCCAGGGCACCTTAGCTGTATCTGGTCATTTTGCAAACTAGCTAGGAATTTGTAGTGAGCTGCTGCAGGAGATGTAAGGGGGAGATGGTTGTTTCAGGCAGAATCTAGGGTGTGTATAACCACCGGCCTTGCTTGTAGAGAACCATGAGTTGGCATGAGTAACTGCTATATAACCTGAGCATATACCATGATTGCCTTTACCTTGTTCCTATGGAGATAAACAGGAATGCACTGCTCTCAGCAGATCCTGGTGGCTTGCTGGACAAACTTAGCTGATGAATTCTTAATGGAGGAGCATTTATGCATTTCCCACCTAGTCCACGTGCCTGACACAGTCTATTTACCCTGTCTTACCTTTAGATAAGCAGTATACCTATATGCAACATTCCTTTAATCCACAGCAAAAAGGATGAATAGGTTTGTTCATTTTTAAGAAAATCCTACAAAACTTCCAAAGACCACAATGCCAACAAACCTCATCACAGACAGAATCTGTGTAGTGTGATCAACTTAAAGGGATTCATGTGATGTTGGGATAACCAAGGTTCCCAGCATCAGAAGGAACTTAAGCTTACTATTACTTTTCCTACCACTTCTCTTAACAACAGAAGGGACATAAGACTGCTGTCACCTTTTGTACTACTAATGTTCTTTAAGTGATAAACTCGTTAATCAACCTTGAATGTCTGTGCCTTTCTTATTGAGATTCCAAAAGAATCTGCACACCCTCTGTGAAGAAGAGGATTAACAAGGTGTATCAAGCTATTCATATGCTTCTGTCAGCTACCATACTTCCTTAAGAGAGAGGAAAAAAACCAAACCCAAACAAAATGAAAAAAAAACCCGCCACCACTAAACCAAACCAGCTCTCATTAGCCAAACCATTTGTTTTGAGCATAACACAAGGACTAAGATCTGTAACACAGGGCTGGAAAAAACACAATGCAACATCAAGTACCAGACTTGTTCTTCCAGGTGTGCTCAACATGGTCTGCTTTCTGCACAGGACTAACATTAGGAGTCTCATGTAAGAGGCCACTTGGCTTCACCTACTGTTCACATTCCTCCCCATCACCAGTCACCAGTAAGAGTAAAGTGCTCCATGAAAACCTGCTTGCCCATTGCCATTATTTTAAGCTCCCTCTCAAGAGAAACAAAACTGAATGTTAGATCTCTGACATTCAAAGAAAGGAAGACAACTTCACTGACGTTCACAAAAGGATCTCAGTAGAAGATAAAACCAGTAAGAACCTACAAAAAAATGATGTTCTGAAAATAAATCGGGAAGCACATTCACTATACAAACAACTCCCTACAGAAGGCTGATAGAGGACAAATTATGCTCATCTGGATTAAGTTATAGCAAAATTAATTCATTTTATGAACAGAAAATACGTATCAGTAATGAGCATTATAAACACCTAAAGCAATGCAAGATGCAGCTGCAAATTATGGCATAACATCTTCTTTACAGCTACTTTCTTTGTCATTATGGAACTAAACATATTGTTTAGCTGCTGGTTGCAGGACTCATTTTTACAAAACAGTATTTGTTTTATGCACAATACATCTGGTGCTGAAGATAAAAAATCAATATACAAAACATATACATGAAGATATTTTGCTTAAGTTAACGCAGTCATTTGAAACATCCCACCTTCATGAAGAAAACCAGAACAACTTCCAAGTTTAATTGTCTATGCAAAAGATATGTATGTTAACAGGGATTTCTCACAAACCGTAAATCACAAGGGTTTGCTCAAAGGAAGGTATTTGGCATGGAGAAGTATTAAAGAAGACTTCCAAAAATTCTTGCTGAGAAACATTTTAACTAGGAGTGCAGAAATACAGAAAATACAATCCTGTGCACAAAGTTCATCTCCCAGCAGTGGGTAAATGCCTCATCCAAATTGATTCTGGCCAATATTTCATGCTTTAATCAACAAATATATGTTTCAGAAATCTATCTGGGGAAATTAAAAAAAAAGAAAAAAAGCAAAATATAACAAAACATGGGTCCTGATCTGATGCCATGAAGGGTATTCATTAACGCAGCAACAGATGGTTAATCTGCCAACTTAAAATATGTCAATTTCATTTAATTAAAAGTCAACATTATTATAATGTTGCCATCATAAAATCATATTCTGACAGCAATCCAAATTTTCCTGCTGTTTTACTTTTAACCAGAAACTTTTTGATGAGAAGCACACACTCACAACTTCTCCTGTGAACATTCACATGTCTCAGTAAACACAGAGCAATGTCTCTTCTGGGCTCCCTCCTGCAGTGGCTTTCCCACGCACAGCAGCATTTTGATACCTCTACTCCTACACTTGGTAGCATTTCAGGCTGCAGTGGGTTCTAGAGCCAATACAACTATGCTACTACTGGTACTCAAGCTAACCGGTTTTGTGCGTGATTGAATAGCTCAGCCCTCACCCCGAAATTTGCAGTGTAAATACACAGCAGTGGGTATAACTGTAAGCGAGGTATAAGTCGTCGTGTGGGTATCTATAGCTGGTTTAAGTTATTTGTAAGCTACTCGACATAAAGATGCATTTGGCATCAGGTAATACTCATTCTTTAATGTCACATGCCACAAAAGTAAGCTGGTGCTGAGGCATGGAGAGGTAATCACTAGCATTGGCTGTTACCACTGGAGAGAGCAGTCACTGCAAAACACCATGACACCAAAGTTACCCTGATCTCAAGTCCATCATGTATGGTGCAGATCCAGTTCTGTTAATAGTATGAAAAAAACCGTCTTGCTGGCTTGGATTAATTTGCCACTGTCCCAAGAATAAGAAAATAGATATAATGCTAGAGGAAAACCAAAGCTTCCTTTCCCCCCCCCCCCCCCCCTTTGTTTGTTTGATTGATAGCTTTTTGTTTTTAACTAACCAAAGAGCACCCAATAGTTGACCTACAAATATAACGCATAACAGCAGCACCAGGACATACCGGCTCAGGGACCAGAGTATGAGGACTTATTTTCTATGTTCCAAGAAAAGACCTACAGGCAGTCTTTTGAAGCCATTACAAGCACATAGTCTGCAGAGAGGGTGAAAAAAACTCAGAATGCTGTTTCACTGTATGTTCCCAAACATCAGACAGGGAGCTAAATTCCTGACAGCCACATCTGCATAATTAGCCAGCAGCCATCTAACCCTTCCCTAGCCCCTACGGACATCTCCACAGCTGCTGCAGCTCTGAGCAGTGGTGCTGGACAAGAGGCCAGGGAGAAGGACAGAGCCAATCCTCCAGATACCACCACTGAAAACAAGCAGACAAAGCCTACATTTTGCAGCTCCTAAGCACAACTCTTATCTGAATGCAGTGTCTGAATTCAATCAACACGGCACAGCAGGCAAATGTATGGGAACAAATTCATCACTGCTCCAGTAGGAAGGTGTGCAATGACAATGAATAATACAGTATTTACACATGCCTCAAAGTATTAAGGCATGCTAAGCACAACTTGGTACATGCTACTAAAACTTGGTAGATACTAACTTGTTATTTACATTTCAATAACTGTGTCTTTTCCTCCAGAGTTTTTGAAGTTTACTCCTTGATGCACAGAAGAGTGACAACCACATTCCTCTTAAAAATATAAAACCAAAAAATGTACTAAATTCTTTAAAGTGGAAAGGAGAAACGGGTTGCGGGGTTGTCTTAGCAGTTTGTATTGGTTCTTATTTTAATTTTAATAGAGACTAGATCAGCCATTTCAGATGCCAATCTGAAATCTGGATGGCACAAGAAGAAAATATGAGATTTACATACATTGATTATAAGAAGGCAGGCACCAGCAAATTCTGGTATTGCAAAGCAAGTGGGAAGGCAGAAGCTGCAGACAGCTGATACATTCTTGACTTATATTTCCCATGCACAGCCTTGGGTGAGTTTGCCATTAACAGCTATAGAAACATGGCTGTGCAAAAAGAAACAGTGTCTTAGGCAACCATGTCCTAATCTACTTGAAACTGTAGTATCGTGTAGAGATTTTCTTTTATTATCAGTGTATACATAAAAACCTCAGTGGAAACCCAATGTACAGATCTAAAGATAAAATATAGGTCTAAACCAAACATGATTCTAACAACCCCATCCAACATTCCCTGAAGTCCTACAAAAAAGCAGAATTCAACTGGGTCCAACTGTGAGAGAAATACACTTTCTGTTAGAAAAATATGTAGTGAACCCCCAATCTCTCTACTGTAGGTTTTGTGCTAAATAGCACAGAAATTCAGTAAATGTGATGCCTTGCTGGGTACAGAGATGTACTCAACTTTTCCTGATGTTCAAAGTAGTAAACCTGGAGCGAACACTAATTATGAGTAATACTGCTGTTTGCACAAAGAAAGCGCTTGGGGAAATAGGACTTCTTCCTTTTTTGTAATTGAATTTTGAGCACTGTGATTTACTTCAGTGTAAGAAATCATCAGCCAGTTTTAATGATTTTTTTTTTTTTCTTTTTGGTCAATATAATGAAGGAAATTATAGTTTTCATATAGATAGCAAATACACCACAAACCTCACTGACATCAGCTACCTTAGTAACTCATGTCTGGTGGAGATGCCCTGATGCTTAAATACTTCTTCAAAGCAAAGAATGAAAGTCCAAGGACATGTCCAGTAAAGATAATTTTTTTCAGAAACAAAACAACTCAGTTCACAGAGCTCTTCAGGATACGTCCCAAGTATGTCACTATGTCAAAGAAAGAAGAGAGAAATTACAGGAAAATATGAAATGCTTACAACCTGATCCAAAGGTCACAGGAATCAAAGGAGACACTCATAATGACTTTGGCGAACTTTGGAACTTGACCATTGTCACTTGAAAAAGGACATTTCAGAAATTTTACTATTTTCTTATGTTATTGCTGATCTAAAATCAAGAATAGGTTCAAAGAACTAACAATAAATACATACAAATAGTTGAGATACTCAGTACTACTCAGTGATAATACACTGTCATTCTCACAGCATCTCTCATGAAAGTACTGTGAATATTAAACTCATACAACTCCTAAGCATTTTAGGTATGATAAATAGAGATCATAGTCAAATATAAAACTTATGCTGATTACCGTATATTTTTGGATATCACAAACTTAACTTTCTAGTTCAAGTCATTTATTTTAATCCTAACTAAAAATAACAGACTTGCCAATTCCTCTGCTAGCCTGACAAGTAGTCTAGACATGGTTAGATAATAGCATTCACCTTTGACAGTCCCCCTGAGGTATTAAACATTTATTAATAGTTTAATAAATTCCAGTCAAATAGTGCTTTATGACAGTCACATCAGTTCATAAATTCCAAGATGTTTATAACTACAAAGATCAGCTTTGTCCAGAAACACCTGAATTAGCATAAATTATGAACATACAGGTGTCATTGACATATGGAATATAAATATAATTGATCAAAAACATATTGCAAAATTCTTTTCATTCTCCCATTCATCTCTCATACAGGCAAGAAAGAGATATATTTGTTTTGACAGATAGTCTAATGAGCAAGAAAACATAAAAATATTTTGTGCCGTTCCAGAAATCTTCAGTTTGGCAAAACCATACTTAAAATTTCCCTAATATTATTCAGCATTCTGTATTTGTATGAACAGCTTTAATGAGAGGCAACTCTCGGTAGCACTTAGACCCACAAGTCCACCACAAGTTCCTCCACATCCTGAAGTATTTCCTGAAAGAGTTTCTCTTTTCCTTATAATCCATACAACCTTGCCCTTCTAGAACTACTTAGTTTCTCAAAGTACACCCAGTATTTCTGAATAACGTGCAGCATTTTACAAAGTGAAGATACTTTTCTTACAAGTACACCAATCCACATAGCAAAGGAATTTTTTCCGTTATAGAAAAATATTTGAAGCATGCATGCTGTTTCCAGGATACGCATTTATCTAAGCCTTGTCCTTCAGCTTTCATATATAATTTCAGGCCATCACTGCCCAGCAGAAGGTTTAGCAGCACAGGAGATAATGCCTCTATGTGACTCAGAAGCATCCTAATACAGCAATATCTAAGTATGGGCTAATTCTAAATCTGCAAAGAGCATCTGTATTGGTTGATAAGAGATCTATGCAATCGTTAGGTCACAGATCATTCTACCTGAATATCTCAGGCTGTTGCAGTATACCCTCACAGCTTCAGTGATCATAAATGCTTTCCTATCCCTACAATGAAAGGTTTAATATTACCAAACACATTTATTTCCTCCATCTTTCTTTACCCCCAACATAGTGCATGAAAAACAGCAGCCTGTACAGTACGGCTAAAATGAATGAGCATATGGACCTTCGTTTAAGAAGGATAAACTTGTTCTCTGCTGATTACTTAGAGCAATATAATTGGTGTCCAGCTTCTGCAGCTACCGCAGAACATCTGGATTTCCCCTACCTCTCTTTTTCATAGACAACAGGAGGATGAAAATTCCCTTTCTATCTAATGACTACAGAAAGGAGACCATTGTTGGTCTTGGTGGGGAAGGAGGAAATTTGATTTACTGATGTTAACCTGACAATGAGTTTTGGTTGGGATTGTTCCCATTCCTTCCAGAAAGGCAAGGCAGAGAACTTAATCCCCGAGCAGTCAAAATGAGAAGAACAGTCATAAATTATTTCCTGTACAATCCTTGGTTACTTTTTGTACTTGGCCACAAATCAAGAGATCTGATCACAGACCCTTCTGTTTAAAGAGTCAAGGTCGACTGAACTAGTAATGCATGTGTGGTGGGCAGGGGTTGGTCTTCAATGTGATAAAAGCTCACTTGTCTAAGACAGACAGATCAGAGATGTTTTATCCTTTTTAGAAAATCTCTTTCAAAATATCTGTGAGTGCTTCAGGAGCTAAAATACCGACTTACAAATTCGTTCATAAATGATAAGGCTCATAGTTGAAAAGATCTAGAGATGGCCAGTCCCACAGGTGTTACATTTCTCAAACTATTACTGCATGGTCAATTGCTATTACTTTCCCTTTTTGACTTCTCATTAATTCTTTGTCCAAGAGTACCAACACTGGCCAAAACATCTGAGGAGTCACATCACTTTGTAACTCAATATGAAGAGGAAAAACACGCAGTTTCATGGAGTCCAGCACATGTGGCCACATTCAGGACCTACAGAACTTCACTGGTGTCAATGCCAGGAGGAAAGATTGGCCTGTGGTTTGGT
Source organism: Falco punctatus (assembly GCF_963210335.1). Lineage (NCBI taxonomy): Eukaryota > Metazoa > Chordata > Aves > Falconiformes > Falconidae > Falco > Falco punctatus. The sequence goes on from NC_137580.1 coordinate 73,919,264, forward strand.
GTCACACTGGCTACAGCTTCTATCCATGGCCAGGCAGAACCTCAGCAATGAAGCAAACAGCCAAGAATTGTATCCAAAATACTGTACCACAATTATTTGCAGTCAGGAAATAAGATCCATACACCTGAAATAATGATGAGTCTATTACCCCCCCATAGGCACTCCAAGATGGTTCCACACATCTGAATTTTTCCAAGCAGACCATCAGACACCAAAAGTAGAGAATTCCTACCCTTTGGATGCTAGCATGTAGCAGAAAAACTGAGCCTCTGGGGTATGACCACATTTGTCAGATAGAGATGATCTGCACTGGAGAGCTGCTAGCCTCGGTTCACATACTAAGGGGATGGGGGTAGGGAGGAGTGCTGCAAGCCTGGAGATGTGTCTGAATGTGAGATGCACATCATCAGGGTGGAATAACTCAGGGCAATCTGCTCCAACCATATTACGAACAAAGCACTGACATGCTTCCCCCTGCTGTGGTCGAGCCTGCTTGGAGTCCTATCCAGGCACTATACCAGCAGAGCAGGTTTTGGTCTTTCTCTGAAGGGCAAGTGATGCTGTATAGATAATGCTCCCCCTGGCACATCCTTTTCGTGTGAAAATACAATTTACCCCTTTACAACAGTGCCTGCTGGGTCCTGCTATGTGGTACCCTGAGGTCAATGTGTCAGCCATGGTCTGGATCTAAATGGCCTGATTTTTCCTGCCACCTCTTCTCCTTGACACATTTCAGAAGTTTCAATAGCAATAATGCTAAAATAGAAAGTAAAATATCCTCCCAAAGATGACTTAGACAAATTTTAAAAACTAATGGCAGGGGAGACTCAGAGGACACCTTATGGCTCTCTACAACTACCTGAAAGGAGGTTGTAGTGAGGTGGGTGCCAGTCTCTTCTTCCAAGTAGCACGTGATAGCAAGTGACAAGGAAATGCCCTCAAGTTGCATCAGGGAAAGTTTAGATTGGATATCAGGAAAAATTTCTGGACTTGGCTGTCAAGCACTAGAAAAGGCTGCCCAGGGAAGTTATTGTGCCACCATCCCTGGAGCTATTTAAAAGATGTGCAGGCATGGCACTTAGGGTTGGATATGGCAGTGTTGGATTTATGGTTGGACTTGATGATCCTAAGAGTCTTTTTCCAACCAAAATCATTCTATGATTAAGATCCTAAACTCATCTCTGTGGCTCTCATTTCCCCTCTTTCTCATGAATATCATCCTGTTTCTCCCCAGCACCACCACTGTTCCACAACCAACTCTAAAGGACGAGGTTTTCCCTATTCTTTCACTCCTACCTTGGCTGGATGCTCTTTTCCCCTCAGAGCTCTATCTCTCTTATCCTTCACCTCATCCACTCTCCCTCACTCTTTCTTCTTGCTTTTTTTCAGAGCACCACCCTTCTCATACCACTTGGTAGCAACTGCACTGATAAAACGTAAGCAAATTAGTAATCTTTTACGAATCTGTGTTGTATCAAGGTTTGCAGCATCTCTCAGGTGTTAGCTAATGCTTAACTTCAGGGTTTTTTCCTCAATAACTCCTGCACTATAAACCACAGGATTTATTTGCATGTATCTTTGCTCTTGCCTACAAGTTAGCTATATGAAACATGAACTCACAGACATTGGTGCAGATATCTGGATTCTGGGATTTTTTTTCCCTGGACCATATTTCTCCAGATAAGCAAAACAGTCAAGACAAACCCCTTCAGAATATTTATAGTGGAATAAATTGTACAATTCACTAGCAGCTACTCCCTATGGCATTTGGTTAATATAAGCTAAGTAGCTTTATTTGCTTTACCACAGCCCTGTCCTGTTTGCCTTTTAATGGCTTCTGTGTGTGTGGCTTTCTTTCATCCATCGCTCAGCAAAGAATTTTAAGACAGAAAACAAAATCGACTATACCTAAATGATCCTGCTCCCAAATGGGAACTTCTCTTACTGTCATGAACGCTTAACTAGCCAACAGCACAAAGCATTTTTTTTGCTTTTGTTTATTAGGAAAAACACATTAAATACATGATAAAGTTTGTTTTTTTTTTTTTAAAAAAAAACAAAATAATTTTAAAAAGGCAATAAAACCTACCAAGACACTGTTTTCAGGTAAAGGAGCAACTCCACTTTGGTACATATTTTGGGAATGATCATGGGAGCCTTACTCGACAAAGCTAGAAGTGAGATATTTTTGCAGGTACATAATTGATGATTTGACACAGACACTGAATGAACAGCAATTTTCCAGATGTTCTGCACCTGAGTTCCCAGCTATAACTGGCAGTTGCGTGCTTAACTGGGAACATGCTTACAAACTTAATGTTTTCCACTCAGAGCACAAAACATTTTCCTTGCCTTTAAGCAATAACTGTTCCTCACAGATCGGTCTGAGAATGCATGCAAGCACAGACGTCACCATGCAGAGTAACATATCTTATTTAGGCATTATGAGACTGATTTGAAATTCCTGATGAATGTTTTTTTAGTAGAAAAAACTTGTAAGGGTCAGACTCCAGCATTATCAGACAATTGCTCTGGTTCAACGTGTAAGCTTACTCACCACCCATCACCCCTAAACTGCAAATGCTGAGCACTTCTTGGGTTGGGGAGTGTTTGAGAGGCAGTGCACTGTAAGCTTAATAATGAATATAATGAAAGAAAATGCCTCCAAATGCACTGGGAGGAAGAGATATTTACAATTATATATTTTCTTACATTCTGGAATGGTTTGTAATTCTCCCAATCCATTACCTCTGTTGTCCCAATCTATTACCTCTGAAGGTAAAAATTCAATATTAAACAGATCGTATCAACATGTCTTATACTAGTCCTGAATAATTCTTCCAGAAAAACAAAACAAGTTTAACAGTCAAGCAAAGAAACAAAATTAACACAAAAAAACCCACCAAGACAGAACTGAACAAATAACTGATAACACAAATTGTTAGCTATTTGATCCTTATATATTACTCCAGGTAAAAGACTTGTGAATATATATTGCATATAATACTTTTGGGGCTTCTCTGCATCCGATAAGTTTGCATATAAATAGGCAAAGACATTAGGGCGCATCACACTATTTCCTCATAACTTTTTTTTTTCTTCTTCTAAGGTTTCTTACCTAATTAGAAAGTATCTCTGCAATTGAGTGAAGAATTGAAAGTATCTACACTGAGCACAACCACAGGCTAGCTAGTGAACTACAAATTTGCCTGCTGTAATTATTCTTCCCCGGCTAGAGAGAAGGGTGAAAAAAGAACCCAAACTTATCTAAGTCCCACTATTCCGCCACCACATATCAGTTTCCAAAAGAAAAGAATGTCATAGGCCTGAATATAAGGGAAATAATTTTTTTTTTCATCAAATTATCAGACTATGGTAAGTTTCCGGGATGATAGTTATGAAACCTGTTGTTGATATTCTGCAGTCATTCCCTGGGATTTTGAAGAAAACTGATTAATATTTTCATGATCACTGTCAAAGTACATCTGTAACTAGAGTAAATATTTTCTACTAATACAGTATTCGGATGAAGATGAAAGAGAGGTTTTTGAAAAGAGGAGTTAGAACCAAGGCCATACTGAAAGCACAAACAGTTTTACTCAAAATATACCTACTTGGGTACCATATTTTGCAACTAAATTGCCTAGATAGGAGATAAACAACAGCTCAGTCAGTTTTCTGTTCTCATCCGGTTCTTAGATTACTTCTGAAATACATCTATTCACGTGGAAACACCAAGCTAGGGACTTCACCAAATGATGCCAAGTTTCTGAAAGACATTATCTGGGAAGTACATCGCTTCTGTTACCTTTTCCAGGAGAAAACAATCCTCTTTAAACATAATCCCAGAATAAATCCAGTGATAGGAAAGGAATGCTTTTTAATTTGCACTGCAGTACCCAATTCTGACATGTATCCCTTGTTGCCACTGGCATGTTTTAAGGACTTTTGCTCTATCTGGAGATCTAATGCACAGTGGAACAAGAAGATAAGGACAAAACACTAAAGATTTCTTAAGGCATTTACCTAAAAGCTATTGATGAGAGATAAATAGGCTTTCTTTATTGTGTCCATGTCTTTGTGATCAATTCCAAGCCCTCCACTTATGTCTAAGAAAAAAAAAATATGGTTCAGGGACAAGATTTCCCCTCCCCAAGGTAATTTCCAAAAGTGATTTTGTGTAATTCATTGCATTAACCGAGCACTAGAACCCATCTTTTAAAGTGATGAGTCATTCTCACGTAAAATCAAAACCAATTTCCTACACTAAGCGTATTATCTATGGTGCATCTGGTTGGTGTCAGACATCTTTAAAATATGTTTGTCACACCAAATGGTAGGGTGTAGCTACAGGTTTTGTTCTTACTTTGTGCTTTGCCAGTTCACTAAGAAAATAAAAACCCCAAACCCAGACTTTCTCTATTTTCTTTTGCAGTATCTAACATTTCCATAAAATGTATTATGAAACATACCTGGAGTCTTTACAATAACATTGAGCTGTGTTATGTTTCTAAATCAAAATCATGAAACTCATTAGAGCTATTCAAAGAGTGCAAGAACAGTTCTTCAAAGAAGCCTCAGTAAATTCTAAATATACATATGCTTACTTCAAAAGCTTTCAGCTGAACAGGAATTGGATCTTCAGAAATACTTCAGGATCTAAGGAATGTCAAGGAAAGATGAGAAAAAGCAGAGAGGAGCTTTTTCTAAGAAGTGATAGCAAATCAGACTGAGCAATGCAAAATTTTCAGAATGAGGCCAAACAACTAGGGAAGAGAGAACTGCTCTCCCAGAGGTGAGAAGGCTAAGATCTCCTCCTAGGACTTGGGCATCCTAAGACTAGATGTTCAGTTTGTATAACACTGTACCGATGTAAAGATGACACAAAGGCCTCCTGTGATAGGTTTGCTACTCTCCTATTCAGCTCAGTATACCTGTCAGTAAAGTCCTGAAGTGAAATCACATCGTCACTGATTCATCAGTGTAACACACTTAAAATACCCCTAAATAGACAATCTAAGAAATTTAAGAAGTTAGGGTTTGGGTTTTCTTCTTTTTTTTTTTTTTCTGTTGATTTTTTTTTTGTACACTGATTCCATTGAATTGTACTCAGTTTTATGATATATCCTCAGCCCACTTGGAAATTAAACTAACACTCTGCAACAACCCCCCTCTACAGGAGCTTGTACACTACAACAGGAGCCATTCACAGCCTGTGGCTCTTTCCAGGCTTAATTTTCCAAATGATTATGCATCTTACTGTTCCTCACAAAGCAAATCCTGAATAGAAACTGTGTTTCCTAACACAGGCTGCAAGCTATGTTAGACCATCTCAACCATGGCCACCCACTTGAAAAAAAAAATGTAGGGAGAATGAAAGTGTCTGCACACCTGCAGCAAACACAGACGTTTCACAGAATCATAAAATGGCTAAGTTAGACGGGACCTTAAGGATCATCTGGTCCTTTTTCTTGGCAAAAACACAGTCTAGACAAGGTGGCCCAGCACTCTGTTCAGCAGAATCTTTAAAGTGTCCAGTGTTGAGGAATCCACCACTTCCCTGGGGAGATTATTCCAATGGCTGACTGTTCTCATTGCAAAAAATTTTCCTCTTGCATCCAATCAGAATGTCCCCAGGAGAAACTTGTACCCATTAACCCTTGTCTTTTCCATGTGACCCCCTTGTAAAAAGGGCATCTCCATCTCCTTTGTAGCCATCCTTTTAATACTGGAACAGCATGACAAGGTCTCCCCTAAGCCTTGTTATCAAGACTGAAAAACGGAATTCTCTCAGCCTTTCCAGTCCTTTGATCACCTTTGTGCCCCTTCTCTGGACCCTCTTTGGCCTGCCCACTTTTTTTTTTTTTTTGCATAGTGGGGACCAAAACTGAACACAGAATTCCAGGTGTGGCCTGAATTCACTCACTGAGCAGAGTATGATAATGAATTCTTTATCTTTGTTAGTGATGCCCTTCTTGATACAACCCAGCATCTTGTTTGCTTTCTTTGCCACAGCAGCACACTGTTCACTTATATTGAGTCCACCAGGACCACCAGGTTCCTTTCCAAAGAGCTGCTACCCAGCTGGGTAGATCCCAGACTGTGCTACCCTTCTGGATTATGTTTTACCAGGTGCAAGATCTTACACTTGTTGAAAATCATAGGGTTCTTGTTAGCCTACTCTTCCAGACTATCATGGTCTTCCTGCAGGGTGGCTCTCCCTTCTTAAGTGTCCACTTCCCTACTCAGTTTGGTATTATCAACAAACTTCATCAGGGTACACTTGATACCATGTAAAAGGTATGGTGTAACTTTCTGACTGGCATGGAGCTCAAGTTCCTCTTGTTTGTTCCCTAGGCAGCGTGCATTGGTATACATGCCCTTGAGGTGGCTGGTTTTCTGGTTCTTATCTTGGGAGGCAGCTAAGGAACATTTGTCACTGCTGTGGTTGGCCTGGCTTATTCTCCAGTTGGCTGAAATGGCGTAAGTATTGCCACTTGGGACCCTGGCCCACCAAGTACTTCAGTTTAAAGCCTGCCTCAGCAAGTTGGCCAGCCTGCTGCCGAAGATTCTCTTGCCTCTTCTAGACAGGTGGATTCCATCCTTCCCTAACAGCCTATAGTCATCAAAAAATGCCCCACAATCGTAAAAGCCAAAACCCTCACGACAGCACCAGCCATAAAACCAGAAGTTGAGTTATGTTATATGTTGATTTCTGGCTGCACCTTTTCCTCTAACTGGTAAAATGGAAGAAAAGATAATTTGGGCACCAATACTTTTCACTTTCATCTGCAGGCCTTTGTAATCTTCCTGGATTCTGTCCAGGTTCCAGCTTGCAGCATCATTAATAACCGTATAAAAGAGTAGCAATGGATAGTAGTCTGTGCTTTCGACAATCTGTGGAATGCTCTCGTCAACATCTTGGAACGTAGCTCTGGGAAAGCAGCATAGGTCTTGTGACATCCTGTCAAGCCAGCAGATGGGCACAGTTGATCCATGTAGTTGTTCAATTTAATCTCCAGAAGCGCAATCTTGCCGTCTTCCCACTTGCCACAGATGAGCACCACTGAGATGGTGACTGGGGGAAGGAACCTGTATTACATGCCCACGTTACAAGTGGCTGTGTGCAAACACAACTGTGACCAGTCAATGTAGCTGACACTGCACTGATTAAATCCTGATGAGCAGGAAAATTACTGTACAAGTTGTTCCAATGAACAAATCTGAAAGTAGTCAAATTTCATCTTAAAGCAAAGTACAAGAAGAAAGATGCAAAAGGTCCAGTTGCAATGCTGCTTTTATCACCCTAGGAAAGTTTCAAAATTTCCACGTAACCAAATCAGAAGATTACATCAAAATCTGAGGCTGAATGTGAGCTGACAATTAATCAAGCATTAATTCCTATTATTATTTCATCCTATCCTTTGCAAATAGATCAATGAATCATATTATCTTGCTGTACAAAATAATATACCTGCCATGAACAGTCACATGCAATATATTGAAAACTGAATGTCCTCTCATACAAGACAGAAGGTGCATGCATGAATACTACTGCAAGTACTTAAACCCAATTAACTTTATACAATTTATAATTTATATAATTTTCTTCCTCCCATATTCATTAGCACTGTTTCCTTTTCTTTAAACTTTATTTTTACTGATTTTTCATCCCATACTTCTAATAACCTCTGTAGGGACCATAGCATATATTCAAATGCTCTGCAGCACTGTATTCTGAGTCAGACAAAGCCTTTGTATCTTTAAAATATCGGGGGTGGAGGATCATGTAACAGAGAATCTGGAAGGTCAGTAATGTGTAAACAAGTACAGATGTTCTCTGCTGAAGAGTTGCTGACCTACTAGAAGGCACTCCAAGTGGTAGCTACATAAATGGATAACTGGCAGTCTTCCACATCTGGTCCAGCTTTCATGTTCACCATATATGCACATAGGTTCTGTTAGGAAGCAATTTCAGGGGCGTAAGCCTAGAGTTCAAATCCATCTTGCATTTCTCTGTATAAATCTTTCCCCTTTTTGTGGCCTCCAGCCATTGGGATTAACCAAGTTTCAAAGATAGGACATTGGCCAAGCCCAAATGAAGTCAGAGGATCCTTCCAGGCCTGACGAGGTACCATCTACGACGCCTAGCAAGCATGCTGTAAATACTAACAGGGTAACCTCCAAAGTCAACAGCAGTTTTGCTGCTCATTTCAGAGGTGCGTACTAAAATCCCACAGGTGTTACGGCAATCCCCCAAAACTAAAAAAGGGCATAACCTCTTGGGTTTTTATTATTGGTTGATCATCCAAAGCACATTGCAGTGAAGAGAATACCACTTGATCAGTTCTTCATGCATATGCATTTACATATTTAAAAGTTTTACAGAGCTGCCAGTGTCAAATTATATTATGCTATAATCCAAACTCAAATAATATCAAACACTGGCAGAGGGGATGCATTTAAACATTCCATTTAAAATCTATTTTTGATCATGAGTATAGTGCTTCCTACTGAAGCTTTTTTTTAACTTTTAATACGAAATACAGACTCTGCTACTATATAGTTAAAAATAAAGCCTGTCTTTCTAGCTACAACCAATGTATTCATGTAACTATTTTATATATACACCAAATACAAAGATAGAAATCCTGATATTTTTGCTTAAGATAGTTACTCCAGTAATTCCATTTCTTGACTATGGACAGCTAGGAAGTGCTAAATTCAGTCCAGACTCTGCTGTTAACAGTCACCCAGTGGCAGTGGCACTTTCCGTGATGCTCTTGGCAATTATGTGCCTGGTCTCAAATAGCTGATTGTAACAATAATAGTTTCAGGGCCCTGCCCAGATTCAGATTCTGCCTGGAAAGTTTTACTCTTGAAAGATTTCCCATTAGTGAAAGATTTGGCCAGGCAGGGTCAGAGCCCCAATAAGAAAGATGATTGCATCCTAGGCGCGCAACAATACATAAATCTGACCTCACCATAGCTAGCAAATAGCCAAAAAAGTAAACAGCAGCTCCTTCGTTCAGCCTTAGCAAGCCATAACAGAAGTAGAGACATGTGTGTTACAAGCACATGGTCCCGTAATACAGCAGAGAACAGCAAGACTGTTCTTTCCTGATGGACACAGATTAACCACATACTCTACCACAGCATCAGGAAAAAAACAGAAGCTGCCCAGAGCAGCTGTTCCTCTGCTGTGTCACAAAGTTAGAAAACTGTCAAAAGATCTAGCAGGTGAGCTTTAGTTATTAGCCTGTGCAATTAGCATATACAGAAATAACCTGATGGCTCTTGAGCCGTGACTAAGAAAACCCATTACAGAGCCCAAGCTGGCAGACCATGCATGACCTTGGAATGGAGGAGAAAAACACTTCATATTCAGCTGAATGCATCTCCTTGTTTTTTCCCCCAAAGGATTTTTTTAACAACTTCACCATCTTGGGTGGTCTCCTTATATATTTAGTACTAAATACAACCTGTGCTTAATTACTCTTTTGTCAATTACACTGTAGAAATAAAGCTACAACCTTACCACCTGTGTCTACGTAATCCTCCTCTGTGTGTCTAAGCAAATGAAGTCATGGTTGTTGCAATCAGGAAGTCTCAATTATATTTTTTTCCTAAACAAACATTGAGACTCTCAGTCTCTGTCTTTCACACACACATTTAGCTTCTCCATGTAAAACCCTCTTAGAAATGTTTGAGAGAATCGCACATCACCTTCTTGTATGGTTACAGGAAACCTACAGCAATTACCTAGGAGGCCCTCTACTGCACTGCCAAGTCTGGCTGTAACCAGCCAGATATACACATAGACACACCAACACCCACATCAACTACAGCGCTCTGGAAAAATCGCTTTAGTCACTTAATCTTTCAAAATCACTTAATTTCTTCTGGTGAAGGAGGCTGTATGAAACACTGTTGTAAGTCCATTGACAGAATGCTTAGCTGACAGTTGCTCAATTGAATAAAGATATAGAGACCAATAGAGGTTGAAAGAAGAACAATTCAGAACATAATTGTCCAAGGCCCTATTTTCTTAATCCTTCTAAATCACAGCAGTGCAAAGGTTTATGTTGCTCCAATTTGTCTATCAAACTATCAGATCTGTCTGAGACCATTTTAAGCTGCGCATTGTTATAGTTACTACATACTTCATCGACAGATGAAAAGATGTTTGTAAACTGCAAGCAAATGGTCATAAACCTTTATACTAATTCATTGCAGTCATTTTATTTAAAGTTGCTTATCAGTTCTAGCATGAGGACTCAATTAGCTACCAAGCATTTTCCTATTCATATAAGCATACTGTGCTCAGGACTCTCTTGGAAGGTTCCCAGATGGATGTTGTGTGAAGGAGGCAAACAAGCAGGAAGAAAATATATGGACCAGAGTCTGCCCAAACACTTCTAAATGATTATTTTATGAAAAGAGAAAGAGAAATCTTAGAGACATATATATTATTTCTGGCAGTAGTGCTTCATTAAAAATAACCCACAAGTAAAACAAGAACAATAATTTCTTACTGAAAAAGGAAAAAGTAGGTCTTAAACATTAACTCTTCAGGCCTCTTACTGAAAACCTCACCTTTAAAACTTCTACATTGTACATAAATTAAGCTTGGCTTCTGAAAGAAGTGTAAAACAAGTCAGGGCTACTTGAAAGTCCAACCTTCCCAACGGGGGTGTGGTTTGGTTTTTGTTGTGTATCCTTAGGTCTATCAAGTTGCTTACTTCTTGTCTTTGCTCTGAATACTTTTCCCCTCTGTCAGACTCCTCCCTCACGCACACACACCCCCCCCCCCCCACCTTTTAGTTAACTCAAGGAAAAACCCTTCATCTTTAATTTTCACCTTAATCTTTCATTGCTCCTTCATCTTTGCTTGTGATATTTTTCTTTGTTCATTGTTCTTTCTAGCTTTATATATTCACCTGAAAGCTGTTCAACAAGCTGCATTTTTTTAAAGTCCAGAGTAGAATATATTTGCATCCATTCAGTGAGTTAATTCAGCTCACACAAGCATAAATCCTGCTTTAAAGATGTCCTACACTTGCAACGAACACAGCACTAGCTTAAAATTACAAAAGTCCAAGAAGCTTCGATACAGGACTTAAGAGACATTGTACCACTGCCCTACAGCATTTATCACATTTCTTCAATACCCTTCTCTCCATCTGCAGCTCTGCCAAAGTCACTTGCCAGTAGCTTTATGACTACATCTATTTGACAACTTTATCCTATGTTTGTCATTCTTCGTCTTCCCACCCTTAACCTCCCTGTACCCCCTTTCTTGACCCCAGTCTTCTCAGTTACACTGTAATACGGCTTTCACATTCTTTTATAGCCAACAGTGCTACTGTTTCACCATAATTCTGTTTCAAAACAAAAAGTTAGAGGAACTTAAAAATTCATCTTCTAATTCATTAAGTGTTTTATTAAAAACAAAGCACAAACACTTCTGCTTTTGGAGCTGGTATATTTTCCATGAATGCCCAGCAATATTTATTTGGTTCATTCCTCTCTGCTTTTGCTTCCATTTCTACAAAGACATCACATGGAGTTACTTAGTTTCTACCTGGCTTTTTCTTCTTCTTTTTCTGAGCTGCACCAAGCAACAATACTATTAAGAAAATCTTGAATGTACAGACTGAACAAAATATTTTTTTCTGTTAGTGTCTCGGAAGTAAGTCCATCTGCCTGCTTGAAATAATACCATTCTTTACATTGGTTAAAATAATGGGATAAACTAATTTCAGCCTTTTAAAATAACAATCAGGCCCAGAGGATTCACCTTGTGTTGTTCACCAAGTATTTTAACATACCATGCTGTAAATAAAATACTGGCTTCCACAGAATTGACTGTGGTCTTTAAAAAAGATGTCATTATCTCCCTGTTTTGACTGGATAAATTCTTCCCAATAAATCTAATATTTAAAATGTCACATACATTTTAGCAATGTTGTCTTGAAAAGGTTTATTACTGTATAGGGTTTAATTTCAATCAGGACATTATATTAGAGAAAGAAAGAAGAGGGGGCTGGGTGAGGAAAGACGTGAAAGAATATATTATAAAGAGGACATAATGAGGGTGGATTGAGCTCACATACTAGGCATATAAATTTTGAAACAGAAACTATGATTTCCAGTATTACATATTTTATAAGTCTCCTCATAGCTAAGCTGAATTTTTAGCCACCACCACCACCCACCCCCCCGCCCCGATTTCCAAACATAAACCAAAATTAAATGAAAAAGAAGGAAATAAACCAAACAGGATGGCAACTCTTCTGAGAAGCTGCCGAAAGAGTGGATTTAAGCTTTTCATATTGAAGGTCAGGATATAGTTCAAGTTGGATTAACAGACACTGCAACTTAAAATAATTTTAAACTAGGAAATTATATGAGATTTATAATCTGAAATATCAAAATGCATCTCCCACACACCTTGTACAACCCTGAATTGCTGGAGAACTATTGATTAATTGTACTCCACCTACAATTGCTATTGAAAAAATAGCAAGAGAAATTGTGAACAACACAAAATACTTTGAGAATCATCAGTAATGGCATGCTTCGTCCTTGGAACTGCATCCTTAACATCAACTAAGAGGCAAATAAATTGGAACTGAGAATACAACTGGATTTCAACAGCCCTGAATCACTTTTTTCCCTTTTAGGTTGTCCTACACATGCATCATGGAGGAAAGAAAGAAAAGGAAGCACGGGATATGCTGTGCTGAAAAAATATTTTTGATCTTGAGTTTTGTTTTTTGTTTTTTGTTTTTTGTTTTTTTTTTCCCCTGTAAATACCCTAACACCTTGTCGGAATCACCTTGTTGGTTGGTTGGAGGTGTGTGTTGCCAACCCTCTTTTACATCAGTTTATTTGGGCATGTGCAAAAAGACTGCACCAGCGGTACATACAAAGCTTAAGAGTATAAAGCAATTACTTATGGATGAGCACACATACAAGACAGCAAGTTCAAGAGTTGCTAGGCTACTCATTACCCTGATAAAAGTTTCAAAGGGGTTTTGCTGGTCAGGCAGACCCAAGCCCAGAGGAGAGGGCTCAGCCTCTGGAGCAGATTCTCCATACAGCCAAGTTGCCACCCTTCACACCTCTGCTGTCACCAAGGACCCGACTGGCTCACAGCTACATCTGGTGACCTACAACCAGCCTCTCCATTTTCTTTATTTCAGTATTTTACACGTTTCCATACTACCTCTTTTCCTTTCCATTCTTTGAGGAACTAACAGTCCTTGTCTCTACAGTTCTACCTCTGCCTGTAATTTTACCTTTTTTAAAAGAAAAATTCTTACAGGCTTTCTCACCATTCTCTCCCATAGCTTCACAATTTTCTCAGACAACTGGGTTGTGCTAGAACAAGACCTTGGATTCCTGGGAGAGACACAGGTGAACTGAGTAGAGCAGGAAGAAGTTATAGGTTAGATGCAGGCAGAGAAGTTTACAGTGTACAGAGAAATCAATATTACAAGAGTAAAATTCTCATTTTGACACAAGTTTCCAGATCCAGCCTAAACCAGAAATAAAAATACCTCAAGTGTTGCACTGAGTGGAAAAAAGTTGCCACAAAACATCAAAAAAACCCAACAGTTAAAATATCTAAACATGGCCTAGGCTTATATGTATTGCAACATTTGCTCTTCAAATTTTAGCATTTATTAAGTTATGGAACTTTCTTGCTAAAACAATTTGCCATAAAGGACTGATACTCTTCTCACCAGCAGTGGAAGATTTATGCTTTTCAGCAATTTCAGTAAAATATCAGACCTTACAATACTGGTTTTCTCCTTGCTCTGATTGCTTATTGCTGAAAAAGTAATCTCTGAAACATTTTCTACCAGTTAATTTATTAAACCAGATGTCAGTGAAAGAGTTAAAGAATTTAGAAGCACATTTTTTGCCCTTCCTTATCATCCCATGCTTTGTTAGAAACTGGTGACATCTTTAGAATACCTGGCTAGAGTTATTTGAAATCTTATTTCTCTTTTGTGATTTAACCTTTAATTTTTAGTGTTCGATTGCCCTTCTGCCCCGTAAACCCACTTACTGTTAAAGAGCATACCAAAGCTCTTAGGGTACCCTCATATGCTGTGCCATAAATCCTGTTTCTTGATTCGTACACAGGATACTTTCGTTCCTCTTATTGAGATAGAAGAAATCTAATTCTCTGTATTAATAGATCCTCATATTTGGAAGTCAGTGTTTAAATATTTCACATAGATGTACCTTATGTCTTTATTTCCTGGAATTAAAGTCTAAATGATCTGGAGACTTCAATGCAGAAAAAAGTGCAGAACAAGTCCAAAGCTATAAAATAAATCTAAAACCATCTGAATAAATACAAAATTATGTTTTGTTCTTGAACTAACATATCTCAGATCTTCTTGGAGTTTTCTCAGAAAACAGGAAGAACTTTTTGCATCATGAGAACAACTAAGTTTCTTAATTGCATGCATAGATACTCTGATGCAAAGTCAAACCAGTTTACCCACTTAAAAGTACACAAGTTGAGATGTGTAATCTATTCAAAGGCAGACAAACTGAAATTCAAGTACATGTGATATTCTGGCAGTCCCACGAAATTACAAAGGAAAAACCATATATGAGATGCTAAACTGCCATTTTTTTTATACCAGCACCCACATGGATACTGAAATGTGCCTTTCCCCCTGAAAAGTCATCCCTTTAAATGTTGTGGACAGGTAACAGATTTGCCTGCAATGTTCTCTTTTACCATTATGCATCCAGCTTTCAAAAGAAGAGTGATCCACTGAAATAAACTTTGTAATAAATGATGTTTTCTTCAACTCAGCCCTAGGTACTTATGCAATCTAAAGTATCAAGATACATCTCATAATTTTTCCAGAATCAATGATCAGCTAAGAAAGGATGTAAATATAACAAGTCAAAAAAATCTGCCTTCCAGCCAGAAATTGATACCTTCCCTTTATTTTCAACTTAAACTTCAGAGCTTAAAAGCCTTTAGCAAGAAGAAATATTTTTTCTATAAGACTAATTGATAGATACACCATTTAGATTGCCAAAAGTGACAGAAACACTTCAGAGATTCAGAATAGCAATGTACCTTTTTGAAGGGTACCCTGTCTGTGCATTTTAATACACAACCAATGAAACTGCTGCTTTTATGTTCAACATGGGTTCATGTGTTTTACTAAATCTAAGCAGGGATTTATTTATTTTAACCTCTGCCTTATTACTTGTTCAATAGCATAAGGGATTTCATGTTTTTATTGTATCAGAAGCCCTTTCAGAATATACATTATATATATATATAATTATTACCCAAAATGCCTATGATTTTGTTCTGATTCTTTTTCTGACCACTGCATGAGTGCATTAAAATTATATACCACAGCTATACTTGCAAACCTACAATTAGTATTTCAATCCTTAAGATAGTCTAGAAAGGTTTTTCAGAACTTGGATTTATTATCATAGCTACAGAAAGATGGATTTTTCCAGCTCCCCTGGCCATTACTTTGTAACAGAAATCCCCAAATGACATGTTGAAGTAATCTTCCAATTTATTTTGAGGTCATAGTTTCTCAGATAATAGGGGCTATCTGAATCTTACTACAGTATGGTTTGTGAACACAAAGGGGAGAGTTTATGGTCTCATTTTTAGTTGCCTTTGAAATTCAGAAACACTGAAGTTTAATGTCATGTTGTGTAAGTTATCAACTGAAACCTCCCAAGCAGCAAAACCTGCTGGTTAACCTCACTGGTAACACATCAGTGCTCCCCTTGCTATTATCTCACACATTTTGAGAAAGTTAGGCTTTGCATCTTGAAGTAAGACAGAATATAAAGTATTTTAAAACTGGGCTTATTAGGTCATTTCTTTTGTATGAGGGTCAGCAGCACTAAAGCACTATTGGCAAGTAATACTTTTTCAGCCGCTCTTTCATCCAAAAAGCTTTGATAGCAAGACTTCAGTTGCTGAAAAGGTTAATGATTTCTAAATGACAAGAATACGAAAACAACTGCAAGACAAGTTTTCACAATTACACCTTTTACAGATGGAGCAGATACCTTTCAAGCTTGAGACCACAATACCATGAAAAGCATTTGGTCTTGCCCATATCACAAAGGAGTTGAAGTTTTCCTAAGTAAGAAATGATGACAACCAATATTTTTTTTTGCCAAACTCCACATCATCACTAACAGATGATTCAAATGAACAGAGAACAATGCACTTGTATTACTGCAAGCAGACTCTGCTATCTCATTACACATTTAACTCCACACTGGGTTAAAACAAAAAGTTTGCATACTGTACCTCAGTCATTTTTACAGGACGAAACCAGGCAGATTTGTGAAGAGAATTTGTTCCTGACTTTTAGCCTAGTGCAGTAATTAACAAACATTGGTGAGGACAGGAAAAGCTATTATCACACAGTTTTGGGGTTGCTTTACTGTTGTGGGGTTTTTTGTTTGTTTGTTTGGGGTTTTTTTTTTGTGTGTGTTTTTTTGGGTTTTTTTTCTTTTTTCTTTTTTCTTTTTTGTTACCATAACTTTTTACAAGTTCTGTTGGATATTTTTCCATCTGTTAACCTCCAACTTTTCCCAAAGTCACCATTTCCTATGTGGAGAAAGTAGCAGAAGCCAGAAAAGAATTATTGTTCCCCATAAACAAGTCTATCTCAATAAACACTGAATCAATCCACTTCTCCATATTCCCAAGGCTCACACAGCTGGAAATGTCAATGGGCATAGAGAACGCAGAGCTAGGCTAAGGCAAGGAATTCAAATTTGTGGAGCTATCACCCATGCAATCTCCTACCTAGGCTCTGGGGAAGACATGGGTGACTTCAAAACAGGATCAGCCACAGCCAATGTGGAATCAGGACACTGCCTAAGGCAGCTAGAAATAAACTGAGAAAAATAAAACCAATTCCATCAAGGCCGGGTTCACAAAGACATGTAGACATTTAAACATTATTTCAATATACTTAATCTCAAGAAAAGTTAAATAATCAGTAGAATCTTAGCTCCACTACCATGATGGGGAGAGATGTAAAGCATTTCAGGTTCAGAAAGCCCATAACTTTCTGCCACAGTCAGGTGTTTAAACTACTTTCTACCTAAAAAAGAAAAGAATGCAACTCTTCTTCCTTTAAAGTATGTAATAACTCAGTAGAAAGAGGACTCATACCAAACATGAGACGCTAAGATTCAGTTACCTCTTCAAGCTTTCAGTCTGCTCCCATCAGTTGCTGGAATACACCACTACAGACTTAAACTTTTAAAATGACTCACTCTCAAAAAAAAAAAAAAAAACCAACCAACCAAACAAACAACAAAAACCTGCAGAGATCATAGACCATTTGAAGTGACCATGGTCAACTAGACTTTGCCATTGTCTATTGTCTTTACCTTATCTGTAAGTATGCCAGGGTATGAATTCTGCACTGCTTTTGTCTGTGAAATTGAAGAGATAATGGCCAACATGCAGGTTGAGATCAAAACAGGTGCACAGAAAATGGTTCAATATCTGTTCATATAAATTCACGCGTGATGCTTATGTCTGTTTTAACATATCTGAAGAGACCACTTCCTTCTCAAAAACATGTTTCTACTGAGATTAAATTGTTGACATACCAGACTTTCACAGGAGTTACTTACTGGGGAGCAGGGTTTTAAAGTTTTTCCCCGTTTTCTACTGATAAACATAACCGAAAACCAAATGACTTGCCTTTTAAATTTTATAGTCACTTACACAAACAGTTTTTCCTTTGCTTCTGGGATGACATTGACATGCTTCTTTGTTACATGACTTCCAATTTACTTTTATGACAAAGCCTTCATACTGTTAATTTTCTCTAATTTTGTAAAAGCCAATGCTATTCAGATTGTTCCATTTCTGAAATCTTCAATACAGCATTTTAATGACATTTTCATAATTTTATGAGTATCATAACTGGCAGAAAATTACACAAATAACATGGAAAACAGAGGAATTCTTGGCAGTCTATCAGCTCAGTTTGAACAATTTTACCAGAAGTTGCAGAACATAACCTAAGTCTTCCACTGCAAGCAGACCTACCTCTTATTTTAGTTCTTAAACCTGCATCTCGTATTTTATCTTGTCAAAAACAAAATGTCAACAATTCAGAGGGGAGCTCTCTTAATAGCGAACACATTCAATATCTCTAGTGTTATTTCAGGAAAAAAACAACCAACAAACAAACAACAACCAACCAACAACTTTAATTTAAGTTGTAAATGGAGAATCTCAAGATGAGAATAAGTTCAGCCACAACACTACAGTCAATAGGCTTTGGGATTTAATCAATGATGTCTTCCATGAGTGGTGAAGTGAATAATTGCAGCTGCCCTACTGTAGTCAAAAACATCATTTGCAGATTCATTTTAGCCTTCTCTGGAATAACACAGCAAGTAAATCTCCATCAAGTCACTCAGCAATGCTTTCCAAGTTTTTTTAGCCCTTGCAGCCCCAGGTGAAAGAATTAATTTAACAACAAAGCACTCCATCTGACTGGGAAATCATTGCCTCATTGATTTTTTTATCACTTCATAATATCACACCAATATTTCTTAAAGAAAATTTACTAAGCTTTGGTATGGCAAAGTGCACTGGGCTCAGCCAGGTGTGCAATTCTATTGACATCTTATGTGTTTGAGGTTCAGATCAGAGAAACTTATTTTTCTAAATAAGATAACTTCACAGAAAATAATTATGAACTCATTTTGCTAGTCTCGCATCTTACATGTGCCATATTAGTCTGCGATCCCTATATCCTTAATACTTTAGTCACCACCCAGCAAAATTTCCATGGATAACAAGTTTCCTAGGCTTTTCAAGCCCAAAATAGCAGATTAAACAGGTATGGAAAACAAATGTCAACTTTCCTTTGAAAAGTAAACCACCACATCCACTTACAGCTTGACCTTTCTGCTCTTCAGACCATTCAGCTCAGGACTCACTGATGCACAATCCCGCCTCTATGTGACTTTGTTTTGAAAAGGTGCAAACCATTTCTCTTTGTAATGCCTACTGGATCTCCTAATGGAAATCTGGACGAGGAAGCCACTGAGCAATCAGCACAGGGGAGAGGAGGAAATCAAGATAAATAGGATCTAAATCTATCATAATTAACTTCAAGAGGGCCAGTTCTCTTGCTCTCCAGTTATCAGAAAGGAAATGACACCTTATCACCCATTTATTAAATTATTAGAAGGCATTCAGCCACAGCTGCATAACAGACTATTGCCAAGCACAGCTGTAACTTGTTACTGCCCTATGCTGTCAAAGAAATTGTCAAAAAACTGCTTTCCAAGAAGCCTGAGTGACTCTCATTCATCTCAGCTCCTTTAACATATTCCTTAAGCGCTCATTACTTTTATTACTTTGTTCTTAGTTAAGACATTCTATGCTATTGAAACAAGTTATTGCAGGAAGTTTGGATCTACTGCTGAACCATCTCACTGCTGAAAAACATTACACTCTGAGTAATTAACTGCCTCCGATTCTGCTATTGGGAATTTATTTCTTTGAATGTAAACCTCTGATAAAGAAAATCAATCCAAAAGGAAGTACCACATGAACAAAGTATCATGAAAATATACTGCAAAATGTACTCCCCAAAATGCCCTTACTTAACCATTCAGAAATACTAATAAAAATCCACAGTGAATTTCAAAATTTTCAGTTACCTATAAATACACACACACGTCTGTATATGTCTGTCTCTCTGTCCAAAGTTATTAAAGGTCCTGGTCTAGAACCTGCATGTCAGCTAATGAGTTTGAAGCATTTGTACACAACTAAATTAATTTAAAATACACAAACATGTAAAATAGGAAGATACACCTTTGAGAAAGCAGAGGGAAGATTTTAATTATTTACAAACAATAAAAGTTTTATTAAAAACTTGACTGTATCAATTTAAGGAATGCATTCTGACAACAATGATTAATTTTTAGAAAGCTCCCAGTAAGCCAAACAAATTACATTTTGGACACTTACCAGAACAATTTCTACAAAAGATTACTGTCCCTTTAGAATAAGCCATTCATAATTGTCATTATCATCCCACTAATACAAAATTGCCAGTCTCTTGACCATTCTCCTCCTAAGTCTCCAAGGTTTTCCTGAAAATTCAACATTATAATCCATTTACTTGAAATGAATTTTTCTGTTTAAAGTCTGTCCAAAAGCTTGTGAAAATAAGATTGGAAAAATAAATGCTATCTAAGCTCTCTAATAAAATAGTGCTTCCATTTTTTCTCATGACAGCCTACAGAAGCACTATATTACAATTAAAATTTCCAATAAGGTTTACCAAAGCAAACAGATACTGTCTTCATGCGCTAACTAACTGCAAACTACTCTCCCTTCTTGTAAAATTATAGAAACAAGGGTTCAGTGGCTCTCCTCTCACCCCTCACCTTGAAGGAAAGCAATATTCTTCATGTTTCTGGATCTGATAAGCATCTAATCATGAAAATATTCATTTGTTCTGAGCTGCTTTTTAGCTGGGCAGGAGTACACAAAACCAACCCAATTAGAATAAACCCCCTGTGTTAAAATCTCAATATGAGTGCAACATTAATAATAAGCACATTCTCACAACATGTAGAGTAGCGGTTCCCATGGAAACTATAAGTCTCACTGTACATCTATTAAAGTAGGGCCCTTCTTCACATAAGTGCCAAAAATGCAGATAATTTGCCAACAATTTGTATGTTATGTTTTTATATGGGTTTACATGCATCTTCTATTGCATTAGTATGAATCTTACCAACTACAGTTCATGCCACAGTTGTTTTCTCCCACACAAACACTGGAAAAAATCCAGTATGGAAAATTGTTTATCATGTTATACACCATTTCTCAACTATTTTGACATGCCTGCTGTGACTGTGTGACCTTCAAACCACAGACACTCTTTAAACATCCCTTGATGCCAGTTAAAAGGGTCAGAGTCAAGATTTCACAGTAGTTGCTGATACTGCATGCCCTGTCCTCTTTGCAAATACAACTTCATGGATCATACTCCACTAATACTGCTTTTGGTTCCTAAGAACCTTCCTGCTTTCTCCTAAAAATGTATTTTCCCTTTGATAAAACAGTACTTGGATTAGTATTTAATTAAAAAAAAAAAACACCTAAGTTTCTCAAGTCGTCTCTCAAATCTCTTACCATCACTCTGACAGCCAACACCTCACTTAGTACAATAACTCTTTGATTTTGCTCTGCCTTCATTTCACTGCTAAATTTTTGCTTTCACTACAGCTGTCACCACCACCCCCCTGCCCCCAACCCCCCCTTTCCAGTCTGCTACAGAAAGTGTTAGACATATCTATGCTACTCTCTCAAATATACTTTGTGATCTCCATCATGCAGGAAAAAATGCTAGAAAAAGCTTCAGGATCTAAAGACATACATCTGGGTCAGGTTCAAAACCCAAAGCATAGGCCTGGATCAACTGTCTCAAATACTTTCTCAGTCCTGACAAAACATCTCTTTTGGCAGACTCTTAATTCATCCAAGAAAGAAACCTGTCTATGACATTATCTAGATAAGGTGTGTGAATACTATTATAATCTCAGTGCTCTCATTTGCATCTTTTATAAATACTGATGCTCCAGGGAAGCCTCGAGTTATATACTGCCTGAACAAATTTTGATAAAGTTTAGTATGCAGTTACGTTTCAATGCTTTTCCAAAGTTTATACAAAAAGACAGACCTTACCTAACTCTATGAAATCTTACAACCCCTTTCTAGAAGAAGTAAAGCAAAGAACACTATTCTTTAGGACATCTGGGAAGTCTCAATATGGGATTCATTTAAAGCACTGACAGGAATGATGCACATACCAGAAAAATTGTCCTGTTTGTGTCTGTTCCCAGGTAAAAAGTCTAAGAAACAAACAAAACACAAACCCCTCTGTTCAGAATGACGTACAGACCAAATCTGACTCACTAGATATTCTGGAGCACTAAAGGAGTCAATATTTAATTTGTATGTTACAAATATGCTGGGATGTACACTGTAAGCTTGACCCTGAAGTCAATTATCTGCATTGCAGATATCAGTAAAGCTATGTTTTTGAGAAATGTGTGCTATATTGTATTTTATCAGCTACATCTTAAACTAAGTTGGTGATGCTCACATTACCTAATCATTGCTGAAACACAGTGCACTTGAACTTCTTTAAACTAGTAAAACACAGTTAATTTCAAGATAGCCATATGAAAAAAGTTCCTCAAAAATATGTGCACTCCTAGCTTGAAGTTTAGCAGAAGAGAAGTTCAATAATTAATATTAAAAAAAATAATCCAGAAACTCCAAGCAGTTGGAAACTGGAAACTTGATAGGCGGGCCCTATCTTTCAGCAGTAGGATACTAACAGGGAAGTAACAAGATATGCTGCCAATGTTCCACTTCTGAGTCTTATTTTCCCTAACAGTGAAAGAGATCAAATTTGGAAAAGGTACATTAAGTTCTCTGCAAGAGGACTTCATGAACCCTGAGTGTGCTGTCACTGTGACAGCCTTGAGTAGCTTGCAACTAGTCACCGTCACCTGTCCTGTGTTCCCTTCACTTACCAGTTAAGTAGGCTCTTTCCTCACCACCAAACCTCATATATGTAATATTTCTGAACTCACCTTCATAACTACCTTTCCATCTACTGACCTGTACAGCTCTGCAGACCTTCACAGATAGTCCTCTCACTTATGGAGAAATGTCAACAGAGCTAGCACGTTCAATACCTAATTTATCCCAGGCAACTCTGGCATCCATTTTCAGTTTCCATCCACCTCTGATTTCTTTTTTTAGAAAAAGGAAACAATGTGCACATGCTCTCTTAAGCAACATGTAAGGCACTCTGATGACTAAAAAGAGGCTTTTGAAGTCTGAAGTACCCTCACTGATCCAGTCTGCACTCATAGCCGTGCAAGGACTTGAGTAGTGCAAATCCGAAGCACTGAAGAACTTCAGTCTAGATGTTCACTCAAAAATGCACGCTTTCATCACGTTTATTAAAACCTCTCCTGTCTACCAGCCCAGGCCCGAATTTATGAGTAAAATACTTCAGACTTGTCAAGAATGGAAATTGTGGGATGAGCAGAAAATAAACAGCTGCAAAAACAGTGGAGCATTTTCCTTCTTAAGTATGAAGTCAAACAAGTTGGATCCCATGGGCAAAAACTCCAAATGTATTCCATTCCACTGGCCTGAAAATAAACAGCAATAACACTAGCGTTCTGGATAACAGCACACTGTGGATCTTCACATGTCTGCAAACTCATTAATGCATTCTCAAAAAGCATTCAGATACAGAAGTATGACTAACCTTCTTAGTGGATAAGTAAAGAAGTATGTGGTGAATTTCTGACTCTTGTCTGTTAGAATCATAGCCTTAGTCAAGAGAGATGGAAGGAGTCTTTTAGGAGACATCAGAAGACAGATTTATATAAAAGCCAGTGCAAGTCATCACTCTTAACATCTGTGCTTTTAAGAAGCTGAAGACAACCATTTATAAACCACACCACAACATACACAGCTTACCAAAAAAGAATGAAAAATTGTCAGGGAATGAGCTTTACTCAAAGAATTTCAGGCATGAACTATACAAGTTATCAACACAAAATACACAAGATGACAAAAATGTTACTGGGTTTCAAAAAGAAATAACAAAGGAAGTGGTTCCAAACAAGGAGGAGTAACAGAAACAGGAAAGCAAATCTTGAGGTAAAAAAAAAAAAAAAATAATAATTTTTTTCCACTTACTGTGAAAGACTTTCAGATATGGCAGATAAAGTACATATAATGCTGTTGTGCTCATAATTTATCTGTATTTCTAATACAGCAGAATATGTATACTAAGGATATATTAGGAGATATTACCAAACAAAGTGCATATGCTGCATAAAAGAACACTCAGATACAGATTTTCTCATCATCATCTTAATTTTTTTTTAACTATATTCTTCCGATTTCCATTTTTTAAAATCTCATTTACTTCTTTCTCACCATTCTTTGTGCAATTTCCCCACACTTACTAACCATCTTTTTTTTTTTTTTTTTTTTCTCCCCCCTTCGGTACATGTGATTTGTTTACCTTCTCCCCCATTAACCAGGTAAAACCATTTAGAAAATAAATAATGATACAAGACATTCCTGTAGTGAATTTCATAGAAGGATTAGAAAGCTGTTCATTAAATTTAATTAAACGTAGCAACATTTCTCTGCCTGCTGCAAAGGATTACAATAATGAGTTTAAAGATGAAAAAAAAGGAACCCAGAGAAGGTAGGGTCAGTCCATAGCTCCTGAAAGAGAAAAAAAAAAACATTTGGTGCGTTGATTTTCCCTGCTGATGCCTCAGACTTTCAATTTTCTCTCAAGTTCACTGCTTGCTTCCCTCCTGTACACTCTGCTGAGCACTCCTATTCTCGTAATGTAATAGGCATACAGAAACAGCTTACCCAAGACTAGACAACAAACCAAAGGCGCATACTGCCAGAACTAACTCTGATTTAGAAGGTCCCAACTCATTAAGAGAATTGAAAAAGGTGTAAGATACATCCCACATTAAAGATAACGTTCTCTGAATAGGGGAGTTGTAAGAGCATCATGCCCTGAGGGCTGCCAGTCACACTTTGCAGGCGTGGAGGCCAGAGCTCAATATAGAAACTTCTGCTACTTAATTCACACTTAGTCATACCTGCATAGTCACAATGACCTGAACAACAGCTTGGCTGGCACATGTAACAGTCTAGAAAGCTGGGAACCTATCATTACAGATCAAATTACAAGTGGAAATAAGATGTTTCTAAAGGTTCAGATATGTTTGATCCAAGCATTTGATCTGGGAATTTCTCCATGTTCTATTTTAATTTATTTGTATATCAATTCAGCTAAAAAAAAAAAAAAAATCCTTAAAAACTACAGCTGCACAACTTAGCATACATTTTTTTGGATTAACTTAGTGATAAATTTTCAAATAGAAAAGTGAAGAGCTATTGAAGTTATGAAAACTGGACAAAAGTTTCAGAAATCACTATGAACCATAGCATGAAAGTTCAATTAATAACACATGTAATGCTCAGTGACACTAGCCTCATAAATCACATCAATGAGATCTTAATAAAAGGGGGACAATCCTCACTTTAGATATAATCAGTATTGACACTTGGTCAGAAGAAACTCACAGCAACAGGAGATTTTATCCAAAGGACTACAATCAGATAGATGTTTCTTGTAAAATGAAATCAACTGGCAAAAAAGGAAGAATCCATATTTTTAAAAATGTATTTAAAAGGGGGAAAAAAACAACTTTCTACACTATGGTACAAAAGCTTATTTACCTCTTCGAGTATTCTAATATTCTTCTGTAAAATTAGGAATTAATATTGACTCATCCAGAAAACACAAAGGATTCAAATAAGAATGATGACAACCCATGGGTTGATTTCAAAATCACAGTTGGGATGTCTTCTATCCCTGACCTTTGTATTCTGTTGCCATGTCTTATAGCATCTTTATTAACGTCATTCATAAATGAAGGAAGGAACTATGTCTATAAGCAAGAGTCACATCTTGTAAGGGCAGTATGTTTGACTTTCAAACAAAAGTGAAATGGAGCTTTGCTTTTTCTGTGTAATTAGCCCATTGATTTTCCAGGAAATATTATTCATCTAGTTCCATCCTGTTTGTGTCCTCTTAGCCATTAAAATGCCTGTTCCCTCAGGTACTGGTAAAATTAAACAGAACATCGGATATCACAACACAGGACATTTCCAAAAGCTAGTAAATAACAAAAAGAGGTAAAATCTTCATAATGCTCTGAGTATTATGGGTGAAATTAATTCCTAAGGTACCTCTATGGAAGTCACAGTAACTTACCCCAATTCTGTAGCCCTACAGAAGGTATAGGACTGTCAAAGTGTTTATGATTTACTGAATTGCAAACCAATGGCTGACATATTGCAGGTAAAATTCTGAAACTTTTGAAATAGGTATTGTTGCTCTGGAAGAAGAAAAGGGCACTTGTTACTTCAATAAATGTGTCATTGCTATGGTCTCTAACAAGTCCCTAATTAATATATTTAAGTATAAGAATGTACAATCTGAAATACAGCTGCTTAGTCTTTATTGTGATGCTTAAAATGTCTTAATAGAAGTGAGGATAGACAGGAATACAAATAACAACAAATAGCATTCATACTATTAAAATCAAGGGAGTCTACATGATGCTGGCAGGGCAAAAAGCTGCCTGAATTCACATCTTAAGTCTTCAGTTAACTTGCAAGTGATGCAGTATCTAAAGTAAATGACACCAAGTTACAGTGAGAGTTTATATAGCTCATGTTCAGCATTGACTGACAATTTTGTAAGGTCCATGTTTTCTGAAATACAACTGATATTTCATTTGCAAGGCTTTCTCCTTGGAAATTGGGATTTTGTTGCTAAATATTAATGTGTTCAATCTCTCTCAAAGTTTGCAGTCAAGGGCAGGAAACCTTAATAATATCTTGTAATAAAGTGTGATGTTTGCCAAGAGAAAATTAAAAGCATTTAGTAGATTTCCATCACCTATAATCCATGTTCCTTAAATGCTTACCCTGCCTGATATAGGTTTGTCTGAAATGGGGCAGAAAAAGCCAACAGCTTGTTCCACAAAATACTGCACCAGTGATGTACGTGACAGCTTTAGAATGTTTTCAGCATTTGTCTCTATTCCTTTCTTAATGCAACCTAATGATTTTTATGGTTCCCAAACACTACGTAGAGGTTTTTCCTGGAGCAGTGACAATGTCTAACTTCTGGGGAATGCAGGAGGTCCCTGATTAGTTAACTTTGATTAGAACATCCAAGTTTTTGTATTACTGTTTTGGAGCTATTTAAAGTAAACTAGTAAAAAAAAGTGACTTTCCAGATGCTACAGCTTTTTCCTCAAATTTCTGTCCATTTACCGGTATCTAAGATACAACCTGAATGAAAAAGACTGTTTCAAGTTTTTCTAGACATATAACTATCACCATTTTTTTTTTTTTTGAGAGAACTGTTTAAAATTTCTTTTTCAGCTCTTAGAAATGGAATAATTGCACAACCATTCAGTTATGAAGAGATAAAAATCTTCCAATTAAATATCATTCCAACAGCTCTCCACATAGATACAGTGTAGTGTATGAGTCTCACTTTGACCGTGCACCGTATTACAGCTCACTCATACCTCTCCCTACAGCTCATTTTTAGTAATATGGTATGTACTGCAATTAGATGCCTGAGTTCGTACATCCATCTCTTTTCTGGTGCTCTGCCTTCCATTTCATGATTCCTTCCCTCCACTGGTACAAGCTGCTCACTCATCTAGAGACCAGAAATATTTAACGCCACATCCTTACTGGTTTGCCCAAAGATTTCGGAGACTGTATTTTTGGTATTGTCATCAGCAGATATGTTAGATTTGTGCCAAATATGAACTACATGCACGCTGCACAGCATTACACGGGTAATATGTTACAAATCGGATGCCTCTGGCTGCTTTCTTGTGCATTCTGCCATCTAAATTTCAATGTATCCGAGAGTAATCACACAGAAATATACGTCTATTCAACATCCAGTCTGCTTCTGGCAGCCTGAAATAAGAATGTACATAGACTGACTTATTTGTAACAATTACAATGAATTCTGCCAAACTAGCATTGATAATCTAAGACAATCACATCTAAGTTTCAGATGTGCAGTGTTGCTGGAGAAGACTAGTAATATGAGTGAATAACAGGCAAGGTAAGTATCCTCCTGTTAGCTGCAGGACACCTGTGCAGAATCTGCAGTATTTTATATGGTACTTCAATACTTTGTATATAGGTTGTACACAAAATTTGGTATAGAGGCTTATAGAGGCTTTTACAAGTCTAAAAACCCCCAGAATTGGTAATCTATGTCATTCTTCAAATGAGTTAAAAATATAGGTTTAGGTGCTATATCTGCTCTAAAACCTTTCTGCCACATGAGAAAAACAACTGAGTAACACTATTGGCACTGGCTAACTGTTGTTTATGATATACATTGAAACACGAAAACCAAAAAATACCTTTACAGAATCTGTCTGTCTGTATTTACACTGGTTTTACTAAGAATTCGTCCCAAGTTAACTAATTCAGGAGAAGCCCCTGATTTTATAAGAAGGGTTTAAATGTGGTACAAACTGCCTGAAAAAGTGACAGGCATCCTTGGACTGCATCCAGGGACAGCAGGCACAGCTGGAAAGTGGAAGTCAAAGCGTATTAGTTATATTAGAGGATTTTTAAAATAAACTGACTTACAAATCTAAGTGGATTTTTATTTCAGATCTCTATAAAGAAAAGCAGCAAAATCTTTCAGAACTGTGCAATTCATGTCAAATTCTATCTGGCTGAGATACATTAATCGGGTATTAGTCAATTGAAGAGTACACACCAGTTTAACCTATTCTCAGCAACAGCCAAAGCAGGATTCCTACACTTTGCCAGTGAAAGTGCCTGCTAGGAAATAACTGCAAAAACCACTAATAATCTATAAACATACTTATTTTCTCTTAGGTATACCTATCTCACATCCCTTAAAGTACCTACCATGGACAGAGCAAAGCCTTGGCAGGATGAAAGGGTGGAGAGGAGTACAGATCCAGGGAATTCATGTAAAATTCTGTTCCCGGTGGTGTCAATGTAGATGTTTTCCTGCCTCTAATAGGATCAATTCATTACACCCTAGTAAGTTTGCAAGAGTGAAAGAGCTACCAATTTCTCCCTTCCTAGCTGCTCAGTCTGATATACCCACATGTATATTTTTCATTTCAGTAATTTTCAATTACAACACTTTGCTCTTTGTCTTATGAAACATTTCTTTTTCTGAAATCTGATACATAATACACAGCTTGCAGCTACATATTTTTTCTATAACAGGATTTGCTAACACAGTTTCTTCAACACAGCTTTTTCATTGCTGTTGCTGAAGGAAGAATATTTTGACTCAAAAATGCTTCTTTTTTTTGGTCTGCTGTTGGACTGACCACCATATAAAAGAAATCTGAAACGAAAAAACTAGAAAGCTTCCAACACAAAGAATATTAAGAAATACAGGTGAATACTTGGATATTCTATGAGCAGGCACATCTTAATGTCAGATTTACATAATCTGTCTGAAGATAAAGGTAAGTAAAAGTCATCTTTTATCTAATCTTTTTATTGACCTTCAAGCAGTGATGTAGAAACAGTAAAAACTTCATGGCACTATTTAAATGAAGGTGAGCTGAATGCATAAAACCTTGTGATAATCAGTTACTGGAAAAAAATATTCAGTCCCAGCCTTCCTGGTAACGTTTACCTAAACTTTTTCCCCATCTTAGTATATTTAGATTTTGGGGTTGAGTTTGCTGATGGTTGAACGCCCTTCTGAATAGGACCTTATTTCTTACTTGGTTTTAAATCTCTTCAAGAATTGAAGTAAAGAATTATTCTTGAAGAAACCCAACAAGTAAGCCTGATTTGAACTATTTACTAGTGACACCAGTGAGCTTCGCTGTCCGAGTATCAAGGAACACTGCAGCCTAGAAATAGAGTATTTTGTCACTGCACATGTATACAAAAAGATTAAACCTGGGAAAGTGAGGTACCCTGACTGAAAAATCTCTCTGGCTATAAGCATTCTGCACCATTCTTAAAGGTACACATTAGTCTGTAGGATGTATGGCCATACATCTGTGTGCATAAATCTTATATGTTCTAAGAGAAAAGGAAATCTCCCTAACAAATTTTTCAGCAAGGACAGACTGAAGTTATGGGAAAGACAAATATGTCAGGCTGAATGTAATACAGGTCTTCTAGAGCAAATTTCGTTTTATTTATATGTCTATAAAACCCGTCCTACAGGGAAATCCACCCAGCATTAAACTATTACTCTCTTGAAAAAGAACTGTCATAAACATTCAAGAGCATAAGAAGCATCAGGTATGAGATACCATCAGTAGTACTCTAAGAACTAGGAATTATTTTACCATGATCAGAGTACTAGACAAATGAGAATAGCAGTGGACTATTATTTTGGGTGGGCAGAACACTGAGAGACTGAGGCTTAATTCATTTGACTAAATCAGTACACCCAGTACATATCTCTGTTAAACACTTGTTGTTATGTCAAATCTTCCCTCTTACAAAAATAAAACCCACAAAAAGCATGTTGGTTTTATGCTTGTAGCAGTACATATAGCAGAGCAGAAACAGCAATCTTATCCTTCTTAGCCTTATCACACTTTTGCTAGTAAAACATCTGCTAAACCTTCAGCATAAAATACATCCATTGATAATGCGTGGTTGAGCTCCTTAAGTTAATAAGCTTATTGTTTATAATTGTCTAAAACAGCGTAAGCCATTAGCTGGTCACCAGTGAATACTTAGTCTGCAAAACTACTACTGCTCTTCTGATCATATATATGGTCACAGTGAAAATACCTGGACTAGTCAATATTGAAAGAATATCCTAGTATTACCATTATCACCTAATTCAGAAACCACAGGAAGATGTTCTCCATGCATGATGGTGATAACACCTACATAGTCTCTTGGGCTGCTTTTGCATTTTTATATGGTGTAGCATGGATCCCTGATCATCTGGGATGGCATCCATTCAAATTGACACTTGGGCCATACCTTCAGGTTTTCTGTGAAAAGCAACCAGTACCCAACAGCAACAGGGGCAGGAAGGGACGGCTTGTGCACACTCTGGAATCAGGACACTGCACATCTGGGCTCAGACCAGTGTGAAATAATTTGCAAAATGCTCTGAAATATGCAGTATGAATGTCTGCAAACTTCTCTTTCTTTCAAGCAAATATCTCAGAAACACATACTTGCTTAACAACAAAAGTAATCGCAGAACTATATCCCACACCACACTGATTTATAAGTACTTACGAAGACAGTACAGGTATGCTAGTTTGACTGGGAAAGTCAGAAAATAAAGCACAAAAATAAATTAAGTAACTTTGATATCCTACTATTGCTACATTTTATGGATGCTATAGTTATACACATCAATAGACTTGTGTTCTTTCTTTAGCTAGACAAAAACCTCTCTCTTAGCTAAATTGTCAGGCATTTGGACTGTACAGTAATAGAGTTCAAATACAAATACAGTATCCTTGTTTAATTTCTGATACCTATGGAGGTAAAATAAACAACCAGATGAGAAGAACCCAGAAACTTATTTGATTAAGGTAAAAAACTGCTAGGGTTTATCACATATGCTTACTTTGAGGACTGCAAGGTCTGTGCACCAAGTACAATGGTTAGCTGGCCTTGAATGAAACAGTGTAAGCATTCAGCCATTCAGCTGATAAACCAGCTGTGATGATGTTAAAGAAAGCTAAGTAGCTTCTAGCTCTAAAATAATATGCAATGCACAAAAGAAGAAAATACATTAATTCTATTATTTTTAATGAACCTGTAGCAAAAGCTGAAAATGTAAAACTTGAGGTGTGATTGCATATAAGAGCTGGAGAGACTGGTTCAGATAAAATGAGGAGCATCACAGACAATAAATTACCTATTTCTCTGAAATGTAAAAAGTTCAGCTTTAGATGTTTGTTTTCCCTTGCCTGATTTTCCAAGCAAACTAAAATTTGAAGACAGAAAACTACAAACAAGATCAAAAACCTCAGAATTCTTCTGCTCCATTTGTGACTTTAAGGAACTACCAGAAAGCTTTTTGCCAGGACACTGCTCATCGTTTTCCCATGAATGAAAAGACTCAGAAGGATAAAATTTGAGATTAAAAAATCCCTTAGTATGTTATCAAGTGCCAAAACCATTGTTGTTGTACATATAAAAGTTGCCTATTTTCTTAGATGATAGGGATAAAGAATGAAGTTTAATGCTATACAGTCCAAAGTCAATGAAGAACAAAACCACTCAAAAATTATAGCTATGTACCGTTTATCTCCTTGAAAGGGCTGAGGTGGCAGGTGCAATACAAATGCTAATTGTGCTAGCCAGCCTCTGGCATTCAGGATAGGGGCATCATGTCAAAGGTAGCATTTAAGAAGTGGTGGGCGGGAGGCAAAGCCACACTTCAGTGCACATACCTTAACCAGATTTAAACAACTTAGGTGCCTAAGAGTTAGTTGTTTAAATCTAAGTCACTCACACAGATATTCTTTTTAGTCAATGGAAGGACAGAGGAAGCTCCATAGGGCTCTGGAGTTCATCTACCTTAAAATAGGATGAATTACCCTTGGAAGTCATCCATCTTTCCATTTACTATAGAAGGGCTTAAACATTAACATAATTTAACATAAAAACCTTTGTATCAGCTGGTGAATGGCAACAGTTTCCCCCAGCTTCTGTTATACATTTCAGGTAAAGGTGAATCTGCAAAAACTATCAACGTCAGGTTCATAGCACATATGCTTCAATTCTGCAAAGTGCCAGAGCTACACCAGTGGGCCACTGAAGTCCCCCTTACACTGTTCAATGTTAGGAAGCCTGTTTTCTGGTCCTTTTTATGAAGAAGAAAAAGAGTGAAAAAATCCATCAAGAAATAGTGGAATGTGAAATTGTGGATCTGTCAGCCTGTGCCCATGAACCTACAATGTGAGGCTGGGCAGACCAAAAATAGAAGCTGAAAGCATCCAAACTGTATTGATGCTTTTAATTTGATCTGGTGCTGAGAACAGGCTGAAGGGGCTGTGTAATTTCTCATATGAAAGGATAGAGAATGAGCAAAATGAGAAGCGTACAGTCTTCAGTATGTTTTTCCTCCTGAGCATTTAAGATGTTGCAGGCTTTGCAGACGTTTGGAAATACCCTGCTTAAAATGAAAGTAGTAAACAACACTGATCTTTACCAACTTAGCAGTACCAGGAAAGGAATGAAAAAGCAGCTCAAAATTCACAGGGGAGACAGGAAAAAAAAAAAAAAAAAAGGCTGAAAGAGTCACTGCGGACAGACTGTAGCTTATAAAATAATCTTTGAAGGTTAAAATGCATCCTAAAGAATGCAAATAGATTATCATTATCCACTCCAGATATTTGCTTCTTATTGAGAAGCTCCATTCCTTGCAGCAATTACTTAATCTTTTCCAGCAGTGTCTCTTCATGTTTTCATTGGCTTTGGTGCGAGCTACTGTACATTATGCATGACTTAAATGGGAAAAAATGTAGCTGAAATGCTCATGGCTACCACTTTTATGGGTTGCTGCCAGCAATATACACATTTTCTTCTGTTTTTTTTTGTCTTGGGTCTTATTTTAACTTGCTACGTTCTAAGTGAACAACCACATGTGACCCCCTGGCTACCAAAAAGGGGAAAAGAGCCTGGTTTTCATTGACTAAATTATGATCTGTTAAGGACATTTAAGTGCGTAAGTTTCTTAAGGGTGAACTTTTCATAAAAGCTGACAGAGGGCACTTTCTGTTTATACTGTGAAGTGATGCTACTTTAGCAGTGACCTTGCAAACCCACTTTACTAAGAACGTATGCTGGGAAAGGGAATATGCTTGACTAGTTTTTCTTATTTGATTTCTATCATGTTTCTTTTAAACTTGAGTAAGCTATGCACTGCTGCATACATTATTCCCATTTTCCCACTTGCATTTTCCTTGAGATATAATTTTCAGTAATACCAGGCTTCTCCCTTTTCCTTCAAAGTCAGACTTGCCATTTACTGCGTTGGGGCAGCAGTAAGAATGACTCCTCAGCATCTCTGCAGGAGAGGTGCTGGCTGCTGTGAGATGCCAGGTAAACCACACGTGCTTCCCCCCTGCCTCACACTCTGCATCCACACAATGTCAGTAATTCTCTGTACCTGCTTCAAGCGCCACAGAGATTAAGTAGGTTTTATTGGGGACAGCCTTTTGGCTCCCAGGACAAGTTTAGTTCCACATCTTACAATGACATTTTGGTTGATTAGGGGGCTTTGTTGTACTACTGTGAGCTGCTATTAAGCATGTGCTTTAATATGAGTCTAATGTGAGAGTTACCACATTTGCTGTCATTTCATCATTAACAAGCAAACAACAGTTTCAGCCACTGCCATCCTCCAGCTTCAAAGAGCAATTTGGCTAGCAGCAGTCCATGGGAAAGAAGGGGCAATATTCTCAAGTAAAACAGCTGCCTTTTTTAATACTTTTCTGAGGAGATGGAGCATATGATTTCTTGACATACCCATGCTCCATGGGTAGAACCAACAGCACAGCAAAGTTATTTCTAGATTTAAGTTTTGTTTGAAATGGTAATTTTATGTTTTTCTATTACATGTAAGGACAATTACATTTTTTATGGAACCTTAATCATGGTTTCATTTTTCTTGAACATAAACTTATTTTAAAATGGCTCTGCCATAGAGTAGTGGTGACATGAAAAAGCATAAGATCAGCAGATACAGGGAAAAAAAAAAAAGGAAGCAGAAAGCCTAAGGAATAAACAACAGATAAACAGCACCACAAGAAGTACATTGTACATGCTTTGTTTCCTAAACAAGGAAAGATGAAGACAGGCCAAAATGAGATAAATTTTGTAGGTTCCTCTTCAAAAGAAATATGTAGTGTTTGGGGGTTTTTTAATTGTGTAAGTAAAATTCAGGTGGACTCTATCATGATAGGTGATATTATTTCAGAGCATACAGAAGATGAACGACTTGTATCCAAAATAAAACAAAATGTTACTTCTTGGCAAAACAATCACAATGCAGTCTAAAGAAAATCAGGCTAATTCGTTCTCAGAATGATATGTCAGATTAAAATAGTTACTTTCTGGTATCATTATGATGAGACAAATCTAATGTCTCCATCGTACTGTGGAACAGTGATAAACTTTATTGGCAAAGCTTTCACTGTATTTACTATAAAATTGTCAGTTTGCTCTTTTCTGGAGATAGCAAGACAGTTTGTGTATGATAAAGACAGACAACCTTTACCCAATTATTTATTGTATTTGGTTTCAGTGAGGTTTTAAGGAATTGAAAGTGTCATACACTATCAAAATTTTCTCTTTCCCCTGCAAGACAATCAAAATAGTTTTCAATGTAAAAACAAAACTGATAAAGTCAAAACATCTTTTTGAATTGCATTATCCAGTTCCATAAACAATGCAGGGGGAGAAAGGTGTTAAATGCCCCATAATTCACAATTGCATTGATCAAACTGAAATGGCTTAAATTATTGTGCAGAAAGCTATACTAGCTTATATCATGATTCTTCAAGACACAGTATGACTTAAAAAAAGTCACAAGAAAGAAATGCTTCAAGGTATTGTGTGTAGTAATTAATTATATATAATTTTACTTTCCTTGCAGGACTGGCTCTATAAAGTTTGGTTAACACAGCTATAGCTATATTTCTTGACTTAGTTCTTAATAGCCAAATGGAACTCCTATCACTCTGTTACTGGGATTTAGTACAGCTAATAAATAAGATGACAAGTTCCTTGGAGCAGGACTCACCTTATTATTTCTGTAAAACTTAAGCACAATGACAACACTACAGTAAGAAAACACAATATTATCTATTCATCGTGGTCCATTCCAATGAGCCAGTCAGAACTGTGGTCTTGTGCGGAGTTTTATTTTCAAAGCTTCAAGTATTCCAAAGGTTCAATGCATACTAAAAAACCAACAGCTGTAGCTCTCTGAGACTGGATGAAATGAGGTTCAGTTATTCATCATGCTACAGAAACAGGACAATGTGCAAATTTCTGGTCAGAGAACTGGTCTGGGGTTCGGGCGTGGAACAGAGCAATGATGAACAGTTGTGCAGAACTGCTAACTGCAACTTTAAGTGACATCTTATATTTACTGATAACCAGGATCACCACCAAAATTACACATTACCACTGAGCAGTTTAATATGCCTAGATTGTGCTTGACAGTTATGTCAGTAGTTCTACAAAATACGATGTGAATTTATAGATTTTAAACTCTAAACAGTGAGATGACTTCTGTGATACAAAAATCCAGCACACCGTCATAACATTCATTATAGGTGCTCTCAAACACCTTTTCTTTTTTGGTCGCAAAGTGTATTAAAAATAACTGTAAGATTTGAAATGTCACCACTAATCTTTCTAGTATCGTTTAGCAGCAGGGCAACATCCAGTCAGAAACTAAGCGTCAGCATTGGTTTATATAAGGATGATAGCTATACATAGAATATGGCTGAAAATAGCCCATCACCATAAAGGATTTCACCGACAGAGAGCATGTACACATGTACGCATACATACACATGAAAAGGATCCAGGGAAATCCTGGTGTTCCTCTCTCCAGCTTTCATCAACTTCGAGAATCCACGGTAACGTAAGGACAGTGTAACAATTCAACAGTTCATGCAAATGCTGGATTATGATTTATGCATTAAGAAGCTACGCAGACAATGCATACAGAGCACAGCAATACTCCCCTGTTTCTCCTTTGCAGGAGGAAAGCTTTTCCTGCACTTCCACACACTCTGCCAGACTCTGCAAAAAAAGGAAAGCAGCTCCCCACAACATTGTTCCTGGTAAGAGGTGGGCAAAACCAATGGAAACTTGGGGCTCCCTGTGTCTGGATCGCTCCACACAAAAGGTGATGGAGTGAAGCAGCCACACCACATCCAATACGTAAAGGGAAGCTCCCTCTATGCAGGTATTTTTAAAAGAGTTTTACAGTAACGTCAAGGGATATTTAAGCTGGAAGCACTGAAAAAACCCTGTATAGCCAAACTTACAGATCTGCTTACTTCAAAGCTTCTGAAGCTGAGTGCTCCAAAAGCACCTCCCAAAACTGAGCTGGCCTCATACCATACCCCCACCACCTCCGATGTAAATACCAGGAAGCACTGGAGAACCCTGGGCTTCCTCAGCGGGAGTTTTGCCAAGGTTCACCACTTACATTCAACACAGTTCTCCTCCCCAACAGAACGGTGTTACAGTCTTGCCCTCCTCCAAAACAACTACACTTCAATATTATTAATGGCTCCTTGAGGTAAAAGCAATTTTTCTGAATATTTGCAATGATTAATAGCTAAAGAGACATAATGTGCATCCTCACAGATTAGCCATTCAATCTTTAAGTTGTCAGGTACGATGTTAGTCTGAAGTGAGATAACACAACTTGGGTATTTAAGTGACAGTTGAACAAACGAAAGATTAACATGATGTGCCAGTGTTTAAAGCAGCAAGACAAACAGGACCCAGTTCATTTTTCCTTTCTTTCAAAAATAAAAACATTAAAATGACTTGTGTTAGTATATGTGTGTACAATTTACAAGAGCACGTGATGATTTGACTGTGGGTTTCTTTTTAACAGAAGAAATGCAAGAGTCAATGGAAGCTGGATATTCTTTGCAACTGAAAGGCAAGCCTTTAATTTTGAAATTAGTGGTGTTTGGTTTTGAAAGTTTTTTCTTCTTCCCGCACTTTCACCAATTCTGTTTCCCTCTATTTTCCTACTTTACAGAGGAGACTACTTTGAGGCAACTTATGCATGTGGACTGCAAGAAGCTGCTCAGAGCTCCTGCTGTGAGGGGATTCAAATGAAGAGTCAGTTTAATCTGTGCATATAAAATAGGCCAGTGCTATTTACAGTGACAAATTTAGGCCTTGATTTTGTAAAAGAATTATGCATATGCCTAACTTGACACACAAGAATAGTTCCTTTTCTTGAGTTTATTGTAAGGCAGAACAGTTTTCAATGGCTTAGGGGTTTAATTTCCATTTTCAAGTTTATCTTACACACCTATAAGACTCCATGGTTTTGAAAATAGAACTTAGCCTAGATTGTAATTTCAGTGCTTATTTTTTTATACTAACTGAATATATGTTGTACAGTACCTTCAATTCATTTTTCTTATCTACCAATGTAAAGGAATGAATTTTTAATACAGCACCTCTTTGGAAAGGGACTGCCTGCTGCAGTAAATAAGAGGTAAAATCAATGACAGCTGTACGTTGCTTAAAAATGAGTTCTGCTTTTTTGTCATCTCTGTTCATAATTTTCAGGCTTTAGACATGTGGTTAGAAAAAACTTGGGGGTTGTCTGAAAGACGAGGCTATATACTCAGGTTCATTATTAATATGACAATTAAATCAAACACATCGTACAAGTTCCAAAATTTAATATTCAAGAAGTTGGTGAGTTAAATTGGCGGCGATGGGGAAATATAAATGTATATACGTATAAAAACCAAACTGTTGAATACATCATATTAGCAAAGATCTAAGATGTCTCAGGCACTTCTATACCCAGTAAAGAAAAGAAGCCTAACAATTATATGTACATGAATACAATTTCAGTTCCCCAGGGCATTTTTACTGTGTACTGTATGTTTACAGATGAAATACGTAAGATAATGCAAACATTTAGGAACACCTGTAATGGCTTTGACCAAAGGTCCATTTACTTGGTGTGCTGACTGTGATGTGCAAAGATGCAAGATACCAGAAAACTGATACCTCCCCTGCAGCATACCCCTTTGCTTTTGGAAATCAAAGATTTAGAGATATCAAGTGCAAACATCATGGAAGTCATCTACACTTAAAGAGTTAAAAAATTTCACATGATAGACAAAAAACAAAGGACCAGATTCTGCAGCATTTATTCAAACATTTCTTTATCTCAATGGCTTCTTGTGATGCCCCCTAGTATTTTGTAGTACATCAGATTTCAATTGCATGGTAACTTAAATATATATATTAGTAGTGGCTAACACCTCATTTAACTTGATTATGACATAGAATTGATTGGTTTGCAAAAAAAAAAAGTCATAAAAAGTGTCTAATACTGTCAGAAAATTGCACTTCTGGACCCTATCAACCTCTTGCATTTTCAGCTGACAAAACACACATGTTTTTCTCCTTTGCAAAGCACAGCACTTGACCTGAGCCTCCCAAAGAGTCACTGAGATGAAAATGATAATGGTTTGCTCAGCAAGCGGGCCACTGCTTCACCATGCCAATGGGGCCCTTCAGCAGGCATGAGATGCCTGTGTATGGCAGAGTCCTGCACTGCCCACCCCCTCAGCTACCAGCAGCTACAGGCTGGTGAACTCCCAAACACAAAATATAATATTCTCCCTTTTTAATTTTTGGTGGTTGTTGAAGTGTTTTCTTACCCTAATGTCCATTCCAGGGCCCAAGCACATCACACTTCTCCCACTCTTGCCTGTGATGGACAAGGAAAAGGAGCTACCAAGCTGGTCATTGAGACAATCCCCTACTGATTTTTGCAATGTAAAGAGTTGGGTAAACAACTGCAGTTTTTTCTCCTTTAAACATGTTCCATGTGCTTGATCATTCACAGTGAAATCTGTGTGAATTTTGCAATTGCAGAAATTCTGGAAATTTATTTTCCTGAATTTAATGGTATTAAATTATTCAAAAACTTGATAAACCTCCAGAAACTCAATAATACCGACTTCCAGACTGCATATACATTTTGGCACCCCTCAT
This sequence comes from Falco punctatus, assembly GCF_963210335.1. NCBI lineage: Eukaryota > Metazoa > Chordata > Aves > Falconiformes > Falconidae > Falco > Falco punctatus. The sequence goes on from NC_137580.1 coordinate 73,958,754, forward strand.
GCTAGAAGAAATGATTTTAAAAGGCTTATACCATGACGAGATGATACCATTTTGTTACACACAAGATTAGCAGTGGTACCTCATTCTCACTTAACAAGAATTAAATTCAGTTTAAAATGAATTATCAAGAACAGCGATGCTGCCATAGTGAGTCAAATTTTCCTTTCACTGGAAATTCTTTTCAACTTCAGTTGTCATTCTGCTGCATTATGAAGGTCAAAGCGTCTTCAGTGCTGCAGCAAACCAGACAGTAAAAATGACAATGTGAAGGCTAAAATGTATCAAGCATTTTCCATGTCAACATGTCCCCAATGAAAACCCCTTCCACTTCATGAACTGGACAAGCTCTATGCTTCATTAAGTCACAGACAGCAAACTCATTAAAGATCAATGGCATCTTCCAAACGCATTTTGTTTTTCTTTAGTCCGAACATATGGTCATAATAATCATCTAACAGTAAGCTTGGGCACTGATTTTTAATGGAAAATAATGTTCAGATTGGCCCAAGTAATTTGCTTTTATGTTTCTGACCTTGTTCTGAAATGAATCCCCATAGTTCCAAAACATTCTCATTCCAGGTTCTCAGTTCTCTTGCCAAGAAAGGCAGATGTCATGTTTGTAACTTACAGTATCTCTGTTTCAATCATACCCCTTCCTATAATGCTGGTACTTGTGTTCCCTTCCTATGCACACATCAGCTCCCAAAGAAGAAAAAAGAGGTCCAAAGCATTACCTGTAAACTAAAGCTAGTGATAGCAATGCAGATATCCCTCACAGAGGAATGCTGTGCTTCTTTCTAGCATGAGAAATGTTGTCACTTCAAACATACATCAGCCTATTTTACCATCTGTGTAGGAGCTACATGAGCCCAGAAAAGATCACAGTGAAGTGTGATCAAAGGTCTGGCAACTATAGCGACATATTTCATTTCTGAATGGGGAAAAAAAAGAAAAAAAAGTCCCACTGCATTTGCTACTGAGGCACTTTCATACATTGGGGTCTTATTTCAAATACAGTGGCCTAAAAGCACAAATTTTCAGCTTACACTTTCACTTTTGTTTCCATCACATTGCTAATTACATATACAGGCACTATCAATCCTTTCTTTTCTGGCATCCACTTGGTGGTGAGTGCTAATGTGTACAATTGAAGTAGGAGTGATACAGCTGCAAAACCTCAAAACTTCAAGACGAAAGGCAGGTCCTGCCTGACAAACCTGATCTCCTCCTATGACAAGGTGACCTACTTAGTGGATGAGGGCAAGGCTGTGGATGTTGTCTACCTGGACCTTAGTAAGGCCTTGGACAACATCTCTAACAGCACTTTCCTTGGACTTGTTCCTCCAATACAAGAACAAGGACCCAATGCTTTGGATAGCCTTACAGTAAAAAGGGCGCTTCAGACACTGATATCCCGTGCTCTGATACTAACTATAATTCTGTATTTAATCATAGTCCATTGACCATACTTCTGAACTCAAATAGCATTTCTCAATCTGCTTTCATAACCATCTTCATCCTATGTGACTATTACATGACTATTTTAAGTATTTTCTTCCCATAACCCTAACTCAAGCTTAACAAAATGGCAATGAACTAAAATGCCACCAAAATTAAGAGTTGTTTCTTCTGACACTTGTGTTATTCTCTGAGACCATGCAAAAACCTGCAATAAACTGAGGGTTTTGATCTTCTATTGCCAAAACCTAGCCTGACCTCTGGCTTTAACCAGTCAAGCCAATTAGCAGCAGGTAGTCTTGTAGGTCTTCTTTTGTTACACGGTTGACAGTACCTTTTAAGTTCTTATTTTCCAACCCCCTTGAACTGGAAATTCAAACCAGAGCAATGCCTTATACTTTCCTTACATAGTGAAAGCAGAAGTCATCTATTGCTCCTCCTCATACCAGCACCCATCCAAAATCCTGGGCATTGGCACACCACAGAGGAATACAGTGCTTCTACCTGCTGCTGCTGGATTCTTACTCCTAACTGCAGCCCTAACCTTAGTTTTTACCATAGCTGAAGGGTTCTTCACTTTACAAAAGCACATATCGAACAGCTAACCATTTAATCAGTAGTGTTCACCTGGTATGAAAGATAATGTTAGTTCTGTAAGCCTAAAGAAAACTACTAACCCACAGGTCTTCCTTCAGTAGCTCCTTTCTCAAGCCAGCCCTAAACTTTGTTTTAATTATAGACTAATGCTGCATGTGAACCAAAGCATCTTTCAGATGCTAACAACCATCTTAATCCTAGTAGGTTTACAGGACTTCAGGAAAGACCCCAGTCCAGAAACTGAATTGCCAGCTTCAGATTCTAATCCTAGGTTTAAGCATAGCTTAACGACCCATAACTTCACTGATACAAGCATTAAAAAAAAAAAACCAGCAATCCTTTGCAAAAGGGCATATCTCTGTCCTGTTGATTTTTAAAATATATTAACGACAGGTGCAATGTGCAAAAAGCTGAGAGGTGACTCTATCATTCTTTTTCCAAATAGACTTCTAAGAGTCCTTTCATAACAAGATGTCCCCAAGAAAAGTGTTTTAAAAAAGAAGTATAAACCCAGGATTAAACATGCTGCAAATTTCCACATGATTTTGATTAGTTAAATGACTTTTCTTTTGTTCCTCATTTTTGTCCTACAAGGTACCTGTCTATATTTAACTTTTTTATTACACGTCATTAACATTCAAAACTGGAAATGAAGTTTGTATCAAAGTCAAATGAATTAACAGTAATTCAAGGAAGAAAAATGTTCAATTAAATTCCAATACTCATTTTTACAGTTTAATTTCAGGCTTACATGTCACAGTAGTGCAAAACAGACAAGACATATTCAATCACTTAATGATGAAGTAATATTTGCATAGAAAAATCCTTCAGCAGTATGTTTATCTCCAAACTCAGACTGTTTGGACTGTCTGGAGTTCACATATGGGAAATGGCTCAGATATTTTGCTCAATTTTCAGTTTGGTTCAAAAACTATTTGTCTCTTCTATCTAACCATGTCTTAGAAAGCTACCACTTTTCATGTGTGGATGTTTTTTTAGCAGTGCCGACATTAGTTTGCAAAGCACTTCAGAACATGGGGGGCTGGAAGGCACTACGCATATTTAAGTTGTTATTATCACATTCTGTAAAATTTATTCTTGACAAGGGTTCTTTTGTGGTTTTAGCATCTTATTTTTCTGCTTTCCCTGAATTTGTAGTCTCTTTCCTAAACCTTCAGCTGTCTAGATGGTTTTCTAAGTGGTTGCAGCAACTGGGTATTGTGACATTTCTTTACGTTTTCCTACAGCTAATGCTTGGCTTCACTCACTTTGTTGCTCTTAGAATTTTGTTAGACTTGTTTAAAGATGCACTTGTTTTAGTGCTTAGAGTGGTCTACCTGCTGAGTTAACAGTTATTATTACTTGTAAGGGGAAAATGTATTTTGAAAGAAATGAAAAACATGCATTAATGGAGAAGCTTTTCTATCAGCAATTAAATAACTTATCTGAATTACAGTGACAGATTTGCAACTGAACTAAAATGTCACTTAAAAATGACACCTATGAGAGCATCAATGTGGCACAATTACTTAACTGCTATAAAGGAATATAATTCCTCTAGGAATGAACAATATTGTAGCAATCTAAAGTCCACATACATGATTATTTTAGTAGAGCTGAAAAGACACATTTCCCCCTCACTTTTTCATATCCATTTAACAAAAGACATACTTTGTAAACGTAAATGTGTTTCTTTATTAGCCATTGGGTAAGACCTTTGTGCAGCCAGCCATGAAGGCAATTCTTCGGTTTAACAAAAGGAAACACAACAAATCAAAAAAAGCAAAGACGACTATTGCTGAAACAACCTCATTTTCAGAGACAGAATTTTTTAAGGGGAGTGTCTTCTATAAGTTTGCAAAGAACCAGAAGTACTAGCACATACAACTCCCCTGATGGCAGCTGATTGTCAGTGAGATTATTGCTACACAATATACCCAGCACTGGCTGCACACTGCTAGTACTGACATACCCAAATCCAGTGCAATTTTTCAGTCATAATTACATTAACTTCACAGAAACTATTTAAGCGCTTCAAGTTAAGCACAGAGTAATAATTTGTGAACTGTTCTGTACCCTCTTAGGATTAAAGACACAGACTAATTGCAAAATATACTAATACCAGTGGTAAAAAAGTATTTTTGATTTATTCGCATATTGCATAAATAGCATATGCATAATTTCACTGCAATCAATGGAAATCACAGATTTCCATATCACATGCTAAATGCTGAGGCTGATTACCATTATATTTAATTTATACTAATCAGTGTGAGCCAAGTGGGGCTTTAATATCATATGGAGATTTATAGCAATTATCTTTGTATCTTTTTTTTTTTTTTTCTCCTTTTTTTTTTTAAGGGAAAAAAGGAAATATACATAGAAGAAATGTACATAGGGCCAGAAATGGATATTCATATAGAACACACACAATAGGTGCTTAGAAAAAGATAATATGTATTTGAAAGCCATTTGAAAGTTGCCATTTGAAAATATTTCAATACAAATCTTTATCTTTCGTCTTGGAGATTTCTCTTGAGAAACAACAAAAGAATTCAGTAACCTTTTTAACCCCCTTTACTCCTAAAGATATCTAGAAATAGTTCTTATTTTTCTCAGAATTCAACAAAAATAAAAGAAATTACCACATATTTTTTATATTGGAGGAAATTATAGATTAAAATAATATCAGCATATGGTAAATATGCATGTTACCTCAGCATAGATTGTTTTGATTTATATACTGACAGTCCTAAGGCTTGCATTGCATCTTGTATTGCATGGCCATAAGAGAAAAAAGCAGAGTGAAATAAAAATAATTTTTTACCATACTAGGACAAGACTTCTGATTTTTCAAGTGGTGCAGCTGAAAGAAAGAAAATTTCAATTGACAGGACAATGCCAAATCTGATTCTCAAAATGCCATCAAACAACTGACATCTCTCACACAACTGAGGTAACCCCTGGAAGTGATTACCAAGAGTACAGAATACATAAGCACTGGCTTTTATATTTTATAATCTGTTTGGCTGGGGTTTTTTTTGTTTGCTTGGTTGGTTTTGGGGAAGAATGGTGGGAGATTCTACTAAATGTGTAGGGAGGACATTGAAACAATTGGTCTATTTAACCTTCCATGCTATCTACTACTTCTACAGGAAAATAAAGAGGCTGTTTTTCCTCTGTCTTCTGTTTCAAAATGAAGCGTTAGCCATAATTCCATACTAAATGAAACATAACAACACATGTCTCTCTCTTAATACATCTAGATTTTCCTTTTTGTTGAAACAATTCCTATTTATGGCAATAACATAAATTACAGAAAAGAAAAATTAGGTCCTCGTTTTTTTACACAAGCTTAAAATCTGCTCTCATACAAAATAAGGTTAAGTCAACTGAATTTGATCATCTCTGGGGTCACAGCTGTTAAACATTAATGCTGAAACTTCAATGGTTTAAGAAACTGGAGGGTACTAGTGAAGTAGCACAGACCAGAGCAGGAAGACCAATTGAAAATAGCAAGACTGTAGAATGGACTTCAAGTCAAGGAAGCTTACACGGCACGTAAGATGATATAGTCCATTTTCAAGCCTGTGAGGCAACGTGACAAACAAATCAATGGGCAACCTGTGGAGAAAGCAAACCAAGGCCACAGACATAGCGCCTACAGTCGACAGCATACAATGCGTTTGATGTATGGGAAAAATAAAAGCTTTCTCACTTAAAACAGAGAGTGTAAGGATAACAATTCTGAATTGAAGCCTTTGAAAAAAACTCAAAGGAAAAAGGTGGCATCTTCTCACCATGAGAACCTGACAAACTATACTGGGATCATGAAAAATCATAGTATGCATTCATATCTTTCTACTGAAGCCAAAATGACTACTTACTTCTTCACAACTGACTTGCAGAAATTATATTAGACTAAAGATATATGAGATCAGGATTACCTAATTATCTCTTTGAAATTGAACTATTACAAAACTCTGAATTTAGATCCAGAGCTCTGGATTAATTCTAACTTTCAAATTATTACTTCTTGAAACACTCATCTAATTTAATACTAGCAACAGATTAATGAAAAATAAAAATAAAAAAGAGCAGAGAATGTTAGTAGGAAATACTATTTGAGTTATGTCAGAAACTCTTTTGCTTTGACAAAAGTGAAATAAAAATCCGTTGATTAGGCTACCTGAACATTTCAACTACTTGAATTGTAATAGCAAATGAAAAATAAAAATAAAATAAAATAAAATTAGGCAGCCTTTCTTTGGGACTTTTTTTTTTTTTTTTTCAAATCAAGACTCCAAAGCTAACTTCATGTGAATTAGTTCATGCTATTCTGATTTAGGGATAAAGGACAGAGACAAAGACATCTGGCAGAGAAAGGGGGGAACTCTGATCGATCCACAAACATTTCCTTCAAGAGGAAATTCACAAGGCAAAGGCAGAAATAGCAGTTAAGGCATGATGAAAATCAGAAACACCTTCTGAAAAAATATATGCTTCATTAAACATGATCCTCAAACTCATCCATTTCAATTTAAAATGCTAAGCCACCACAGTTTGTCACAGCTTCCACACTCTGTCATGTCAGATTTTCAAGACCTAATAGGCTGCAGAAGGCATTACTGAAGCAAGATGTTTTCCATAAGGAAATACTATTTCATAGTAAACAAAAAGCAAGATACTGGAAGATATTCCCCCAGTCCTCATCCCCCTACACCACTTGGGATGGGGCAGGAGGTAGAGGAGTCAGGGATGAGGAACTGAATTTGAACCTGGGGAAGAGGGGGAGGTATTTTACATTTGGTTGTTTATCACTGACCATGTCTATTTTCATTAGTAATAAATTAAATCAGTTTTCTCCAAATTGAGTCTGTTTTTACCTAACAGTAACTGGTAAGCAATCTCCTTGTCTTTATCTCAACCCACAAGCTTTTCCATCTTCCTCTTGTGGTTTCTCCTTCATTTTCTCCCCCTGTCCGGCCAAGAAGGGGGAGAGAGAGAGCAGCTTGGTGGGCAGCTGGTAACTGGCCACGGTCAATGCAGCACAGTTATTACAGAGGCTGTAGTAACAGGGACAGGTGAAGTACACTCAGCAACAGAATATTCAGGGTGTACCTTAATGTGTTATCTTAAAATTACACCTCACAGGAAAGTGTACTACAATGACAGAACAGGTGCCTGCCTACATTTTTAATGTCTTCCCCTATCCTCAGGTTACCTGGAAGATGAAGTGACTCTGAATGTCAGAAGGCATCACGTCATAGCATGCGGTTAGTGTTGAAGGATTGGGCAATGTTAATTTTTGCTTAACATTAATAGCTGCATGGACATGGTTGGATCAGGTTTGCAGGTCTACATATACCTATGCTGGAGCACACTGTTCTAAGAGTTCCTATGTGAAATTTCTATTTCTGTTATTTAGAAAGACATTGATTTCCAAATGATGATTCAGCGTCTACCATCACAGACTACAAGTGGAAAAGCATAAAAAAGGACCAATATGTAATTTGTTAGGTCATTATTTAGAATTTTAAAATTATATTGAGGAATGCAGAACAGCTGTACTCTTTTAAAGGGCAATATATCATATATACCTACATTTTATAACAATGTAATAATATCAAAATAGATTTATGATCACGTGAAATAATTAGGAAGGGTAGATTTTGTTTAGTCCCTTTTACGTTTATCAAGGTTAAAAGAATGCATAACATTCATTGGACTTCGCAATAACGAGCACAAATGCAGATCAGCTCTTTCCTCAGAGTATTGTTACATTGTATTGCCATAAAAGCTGTTTTCTTATAATATGGCTTTTCTTCTTTTTGTTACTGCTAGAATTAAAGAGAAAATTACCTTCCTGAAACCCCTTACAAGAGACTGAATCCAATTATCCTTCAGCCAGTGAGGTTTGAAACTTAAGCTCTTGCCAAGAAAACAGCTTTTTGGAGTTCAGGTGCACTGAATACACATGAAATCAGAATTATGTCACTATTATCAGCTCCTCACTACACTCTAGGTAAGATTCTAACCAAATATTTGCAGACATCTGTTTCAAACATCAAGAAGAAAAAGGGTAGGGAAGGGAAGAGGTTTGGCCTGGGTAGGCTATAAGAGAATTGCAGACACTTTAAGGATGGGCATTGTATTCATCACCTCAGAAGTTAAGCATCCAATTCTTACTCTCACTGGAACAAGTCAGAGAAATTGAGCATCTTGGCTCAGATTCTGTCCAATGGAAATGATGCATATTGCGAAGAAACACAAAGCTGGCTTCCCAAGATGGAAAAAGAGTAGTTTTACTGCTGAAATTAACTCAGTCTCAACAGGAACCAGCATCAACACCAGTTGGTCCTACTTGTGTCTGTTTGAATAATTTGTTGATTTTGAAGACAAATGTAAAAGAAAAGCAGTAATTAAGATTTATAACAGCGTTCTTTGTTGCTGCATCTGGCTGGATATTTGTCTTGAAGTTTACCTTTACTGATTTTATTTCAATCTCTAAGAATTAATAAAGGCAAAAACTAATGCACAAACTATGAAGTAAGACCCAAAAGTGTGCAGAGAAAATTCTATGCTCAAAATTATTACCAATTTCAGAAATCAGCATCTGGAATGACTAAAGCAGAAGTGAGAGCAGAATTTATCCAGTTGCTTGGAAAATTAATTCATAGACATAAACTCTATTAGCAGTTCCATATAACACTAAATTTCCTTCCCCTCCATTATTTAATCTTACATTCTTTTCTTCTTAAAAATGTGTTTCACAATTGTGTTTAACCAACAGGAAATTTAACTTGTAGTTCTAATACTGAATATTGACAGCAAATTCTTATTATTACACTGCCCAGTTGTATAACCTCAGCACTTTTCATAGTCAGTTACAATATCTAAAAGTAAAACTCAATTTTTGTTTTGAAATTTGTCATCCAAATTCCAGCAATAATATCAATCACGAACAGAAGAAGATAGAAAACAATAGATTATAATGGTTCTTAATACACAAATGTGGCAGAGGTTGGGCGAAACTTGTCCAGAGCTTTCATCTGATTCTGAGACATCAAAACTGTCACTGAAAGTACACATGCAGCAAGGGCAATAGTGATGCCCTTCAATAGTATCAGAGAATCAGAGAGAATATAATTCTTTCATGTTGGATGGGAAAAGTCAGGAGCATGGTGCCTTCAGAAGTGTTTCCTCATGGTTACTCTGATATGTTATTCGATATAACTTCTGATCAAATGCTTTTTGAGTCCAACAGCCAAACCGCGGACTCAGTATAAGACCAGAGACAGGAAGATCACACATGCCTTGTCCAAATCATGCAGAAAAAGCAGGCCAAAATTCCCACTGAATCTGGCTCCATGCATATAACTGGAGGACAGCAGTGACAATACAGAAGATGCAGTCTGTTCTAAACAAATGACAAATGCAGTTTGTCTAGAAGTTGTTAGCCACGTGAATCCCATTCAAGAAATCTCCAGAAATCTAGCACTCAACAGTCAATGATAGCTTGCCGAGTTAGACATTTTCCTAGTTTCCATTGGTACAGTACCACTGTAAAAATCTTATACTCCTCAGCATATACTTATTTCTTTAAACACTACAGGCAAGGGGGGGGGGGGGGAAGAATAATAATATATATATACACACACACAATAAACTGGTTCTCAGCCAAATCCTATTACTTGGAAATGTAAATTTACATGCTGAGCATGGGTTTTTTTCTTTCTTATCTCCACTTTTTCATTTTGCAGCACTAAAAGTAGCTTTAGGGTGCTTTAATATTTGATTTCATTGAGAGTCTTCAATGCCTACATCTAGCTTTGTAAACTTTAAAAAAAAAAAAAAAAAAAGAAATATCGCAAATACCATTGGTAACACTTCAATATCTAGAAAGACCAAAAGGGAGAACACATGCATTAATACATCATCCAATATGTTTTTTCTGATCCTAATAGTTATCTGAAAAAAGATTGCCACTCATAGTATTTTAGTAATTCATGTTACATATAACTTTGGCACAAGACAATAAATCTGCACAGACGAGAATCAGGTCACACGACAGAGCAATTGGAATGCAATTATATTTATATAACTTCTTCTTTTTAAATTATTTTTATTGGCATAAGGGGTTTTGAAGAACCCAAGAATGTTCTCCAATCTAAAGGAATTCCACAGGACACTTTTCCAGATTTGAACTGAGAGTTTATCCTCAGAGACTTATTGGTGCACTGATTCAGATAACACCAAGGAATCTTTCCAATGAACATAGATTTCTTAGGGTGAGCATCATTCATAGTTGAGAAAGTTGGGGACCGTTTAGCTGGGAAAGTTGCTGGGAATAACTTACTTTAAATAGCAAACTTTATGCTTAATTGATCTCAGCTAAGAAAAAAACATTCTGTGGTTATGCTGAAATGACAAAGATAAAAAATGACTCAATGTACGCTTTTAAAGTGTTGCATAAAACATATACACCAATTATGTCAGCAGTTCTCAAAATATTTGGCTGCAGAACTGTTTTATCTTCCTCAAAATAAATTTAGACTATGCATTAGCTTCTCTGTAATTTCATATATATATATATACACACACACATATATAAAGTGTACCACACCTTTGTATCCTAAACCATGAAATTAGTTTTAAAATAGCAATTCTGTAAGGTACTCCTTTTTTAACAGATTTTATGGAGTTGAATGCCTTTCAGCCTACCACCCTTTTTTTTTTTTTTTTTTTCCTTTGCTTTCCAGACTGAATGAAAGCTTTCACATTTTCCTTTAGAAAAGCAGGCAGAAACTTTGCAAAAAAAATGTAAGAGAGAAAAATATAATTTACCTTGTTTTGAAAGTTTTCAGTCAGGAAAAATACCTGATCTATTAATATATAAAATAAGTTGCATCACACCTCTCCTTCCTCCTTTGCTGTGCCGTTAAATAATTGTACTGATATTCATCATTAAATATTCTTTAAGTTTTACTCAGCTCCTGAATACATTTACTGAACAAATTTCCCAATAAATCAGAGACTTAAGACATCAGAAATCATATTGATTGAAGTAACAAATACCACATGCAATGCATTTGTCTCAAGTCAAGAGTAAGGCTAGTGTTTTGTACATCGTTTTATCCTTAAAGGTAATAGCTTTAATTTCCCCCTCTTAATCAAAGTAAAGACAAGCAAACTGTAATCATATTCCAGGAATTAAATTGGTAACTGATTTCAATATTGGCAGCATTAGAAGGGAACTTTCTATTTAGGTCTGGTTCAAAGAAGCTGCAATCACAGTAAGTTTCTTTTCCTTGAGCTGGGGCTGAAAGGGTTCGCTTTCTCAAACATATTCATGAAAATAGGACATAATTCTGTCTAGGAGAAAAAATGAATTCTTTTTCAACACTTGAATCTACTCAAAAGTACCTACTGAATTTGTAAGGTATTAGTTCAGTCTGAAGACCTCACTAGAAAAACGTTTCCACAGCAGATAAGTAACCTTTATTTGGCGTCTGTATTAACTGATTTTTCTGAATTTTAAAATATTTAACTTTGGAGTTTTGTCTTCTCAGTCTTGACAACATATTAGATCAATTTTCCTATGACTGAAGGTGCAACCATCAGCTGAGAAAACAGGTCAACAAACATATTCAGCAGCCTGAGGGCAAAACATTTCGAATAAAACAAAAATAAAGCTTGATAATATAAAGACAAGCATTATACATGGTCCCCTATGAGCCTTCCCCAGCATTTTTCACAGAGACAGATTAGAAACCATGGAAAATTTATGCTCAAACAACCTCACTAACTTTTAATTAATTTCAATGTACTGAAACAATTTGTTGTCTTGCAATGTAAAACAACCTCACTGAGGACAGTACTAAAGCTCATCAGAAAATGTTTTTCCCTTTAAATCAGAGCAAAGACATATAAAGTCTAGCAAAGTTATATATGGCTTACAAAAAGCTTGTAAGCTTCAGACGTCGAGAAAGGTGCACCTAAGAAAGAACTGACAATTTAAGCATCATCAATTTCATGTTTTCATCACAGATCTCAAACTGCTTCTTAATTTGGCAATCTAAAGGTTGTATGCAACAGAACTGGTATGAAATAACGTTTGCCTTTAATGCCAAATCATGTAAGACTTTGTAGTTTTAAATGTGGTTCATTTTTCAAATGTGAATGTCAAAGCAAAGCTGAGTTGGTTTGAAAGAATAAATGCAATAAATGAATATAATTCAAACATTAACCTTAAGGATGAAATTTGAGCAACATTTGTAAGAGTGTATACAATTTTATTAACTGGTATAATTTATGTATTCATTCCTTTTCCCACTCCGTAGCAAAGCAATGGTAAGATTAGAGCACTATGTCCATACTATATTTGGAAGTATAAAAATTATCTTACAATGGAGCTTATGTATCTCATAAACTGTTTCTTCCAAGTCATAGATGTAATTTTTCTCATTAAATATGATAGCACATCAAAGCTTTCAACATAAGGTAGATACTGTTAATAACTAGAACTGGAATGTTCCCACCATATAGCATATCAGGCATGGGCAGGTATTTGGAGATATGGCTATGAGATACTTCCACTTCAGTCTCTCTAATAGACTTAATCCCACTTTAAAAATCTTACCCACAATTATCAGGGTAATGACCAGCTTTTTAAACTCCCAAGTATTTTACAAATAGGAAAGAACAGCATCCATGAAAAGTGACCTAAAGCCATTTATTCTATCACATGGGGTTTTTTTACCAGGAAGGAAATGAACAATGAAGGAAACGGAGAAGGAAGGAAACAGAGAAGGAAGGAAACAGAGAAGGAAACAATGAAAAAAAGAATATTAAAAAAGCACAGACAATATGGAGTTTATTGAGATCTATGTTTGCATAAGTGTTAAAATCACCAGCTGAGGATGCCAGTTTGGCAAAAAACCCTTCACCTTAGATGACACCACTGGGAACGGCCACAAGCACGGGCTCCAAAAGCAGGGTCTGAGCTAGCACAGGAAGGTCTGACTGTGCAAGGCACAGGAGTATGGAAGCTGTGGAAAACAAATCATCAGTCAGCCACCAGCTCATATAGAGGATCTCGTGGGTGGCACTTTAATGTTGGGGCCTGCAGACAAGTTAGTTGACTTCAAATACTTAGTCGTGTACGTTTAAGACAGCCACAAACTGTCAGGTATGTAAACAGGATGTGAAGAACCAGAACTTAGAACCGCAGCATACGGGCACCTACAGCAACAGCAAATAGCAAGCAAGAAGAAGAACACAAAAACCTGTCGGGGTCTGACACATGTACTGTATAAGATATATAAATAGTTTGTATAAACAATTAAGGCTATTTTGTCCAAACCCAGCCATGCAGACATAGTGTTTTTTTCAGTTCGCCTCGACTTGCGTCACCACACTTTAATGCTGGAAAAACCAACAGCAGAGCAGCAAGATGCTGTTTCTGCAACTGACCTCCCTGCCTGTGCCATGAGATTGCACTAAGCTGTGCTGAGTATGGACCAAAGTGGATTTAAATGCCAAACTCTGCTGAGCTTTCCATCCCATCGGCAGGGCCCCGGGGGACCAGGGCTCCTAACCAAGCTGCACCTCGGGAAAACACTCACTTCCACCAGCACTCCCTGACCGATTAATAAGAGAAAGGGATCTGTCTACTCCGAGTACACATCCCCTGGGATATATTTTAACAGCACCTTAAGTGGTCCTGTTATTTCATGCTGGGATTCCTACAGTATCCCTGTTGTCTAAAAACATCTCCTTCCCATATATTGACAAGAAGGAATGTGAAAGATGTAGAAAAGCATGAGCAAAGATAATTGGAACGTGAAATATTTCCTCCTTTCACCATTTCTCTAAGCGTGACTCTTCCTCTTATCCTCTTTACCCCTACCTCACACGTTCGTAGATGGCCTTCCTATTCCAGGATTTGAAGAGGATACTAGATTGATAGCAGATAATGGAATGAGGATCAGTATTTCAGCCTCCTTGGGAATCTCATATTCTGATTTCCAGAAACAGGATACCCTGTAGATGAGCTTCTAAATACATACTTAGCTGCCAAAAGAATGGGTCTGTCTTTCCAGTATAGAGTGACTTAACCCATGAGCTGCTGAATGTTCAACTCTTTTCAATGTCAGTCTATTTGCTTAAGTATTTTTCTTTTAAGATCTCAGTCCAGCTATGTGCTCTACCATCATTCCTCACAAAACCCCACGGGATAAAGACCACAGCTGTTATTTGTTATTGACCAAACACCAACAGGTCCACCAGGTTTCCAGATTTCCATTCACCCAAGGAGTCCATATGGGAGAAGGAAAGGTTGTGATCATGCCTCGGATTTCTTTCCTGGGTAGTTAGAGAACATTTGGGGCTGGGTTTGTCTTGAAATTAGCAATGAAAAAGCCATCTTGGGTTCCAAATTACAGGCAGATTCAAAGAGACAAAATATATTTCAAAGCTAATTGAAATCATTAGAGGTACTTTGAAGAAAATAAACTGTATTTAGCCAGATTTTAAAAAGTATTAATTAAATGGTCAACACACTGACTTCCCCAGTTGTTTAATGTCTGTTTATTAAAGAAGAAGTTATCACTTGCCATGAAAAATGAACTTTTCCAGAACAGCACGCTAACTGAAAAATTATTTTTCTGTTTAACGTCATCTACTGCATTTACTGTTTATTACATGTTTTCAGTAGTAAATTCCTAATTGTACCAATTCTGTTACAGGTTATACAGATTTTAAGTGGAATTAGATAAATTAATATAGCCTCACTACTGAGTGCACCTGTGCTATGTATCATTCCTAATATCTACTTCTGTGAGTTAAAAATATGTGTCACTGAAGCATGCATTGTCTTTTCTTTCTTTTTCTTTTTTTATTGTAAATAGATTCCATGCATAAGTAAGGGACAAAAAGATGAAGTATAAGAAACCACTGCTCCAAGAGCTGTATTTAGTGTCTTTCACTAGTCTGTGAATCTTTTGTAAATATTTTCATACAGACAAAGAATTTGCACTGACTGATGTAATGGATTAATTTGCTTCAGCAACTGTGTGGTTCCAGACACAATCCATCTAAAACATAATTAAAATACATTTGGTAGATTTGAGGCTAAGCTTTTGGAGAACAACAGATTACATTAGAAAGATTTTAATGAGGACAGGGCTGATTAAATCCTTGCTTCCTCTTTTGGATAGGAACTGGGGAATCCTCTGAATGAGGTTAACATACAATTTACCAACTACAAGTATATAGAAAATAAGAAGAAAAGAAGGACTGAAATAATCATGGGGTGTTTTGAATTTTTAGTAGCATAAAATAAACATGTTTAGCTTGTATTCACTTCACTAGAAGAAAAGAAAGTGTCTGTTATGTATCACTGTCACAAAAGCACTATTATCTATGTATTATTCCCATATCACTTCCACAAAATAGTGCTGTTTTCATGTTATGTCAGGTATGTTTTAGCATGCATCATCCTCCACAGCCGAACTAAATGCTAAGTACTCAGTGAAATAAAAACTGTTTGGGTAGAAATGTGCCACACTTGTGAAGTAATTTACATTAATTAGAATTCACATTAGCAATGTTAAATACCCTCTGATACCTCTAGATGAAAAGAAAAGTGTTGAGTCTTCTGTGGGATGACAGGATGCTTTTAAAGTTTTCAAAACTTATTGAGGAAGACAGAGGTAAGGTCATCCCCAGAACCCAGATGTTGTGGGTTCAATTCCCAGCCTTGTCACATATTTCCTATTTCTTTCACTTTAGGTAAATCACAGAGAATTTCTCTACTGTCTTTGACAGAATTAGGAATGTAGCAATACCCAATATTTATTCTCTGTCTGCAGACTGAATATATTCATTTATTACTACCATGCTGCCTGGATGGATTCATTAGCATTTGGGAGACAACCAGCTGCTAGGGTGGCAGAGATCGTATTAATAATATCAGTGTTAATGATCGAACTCTTATAAATTTCAAAACAATCACCTGAACAAATGTCCAGATGTTCAAAACGATTTACCACCTCAGGGTTCCTGTTATAGACATCTTGCTGGCCTGTCCATTCCCCCAGTACTAGAAACAGAGGCCATTGAATTTGGCCTCTGTGAATTCAGGAGACCATGTTATTTTTTTTTTTCTAAGTTCCTATCCTAAGCCATCTACATTTCCAAGAAAGATCAGGTGAAATAGAATATCTAGAATAGAAGATTTCCTTCTGGTATCTTCTTTTAAAACCCACAGGAAAAGTGCAGTCACAAGCAGTGAGCTGGGACTTCACAGATTCAGAGATGTTCTAACAGTGTCATGTGGTTATCACGCAATAAATCTCCGCTGGTTCGCTATAAGAGATGGATTCCCTATTAGGATACCTATATGGCAAGGTCAACGTTGCCCAGTGTCCATCTGACCATTTGAACTTCCACACACACAAGTCTTTGAAACCTGCAGCTACTACAACCTCTTCAGTATATGATCATAGATTTGTAAGATATTACAGAATTACTAGCTAATGTTGCATCTAGTTGCTATTTTATTTTTAAATTTTATTGCAAAAAAATAGCTTTTGTAGATCGCTTAGGAAATGGTCTAATGTTATGCACAAAAAGCTTAATACCGTGTTCCATCTTAAACATTTACACCATGACTCTGTTGTAAATCACCACAATGATACGCTCACTTTGCATTTTAAAATTGAAGCAATCTTTCCAACAGTAAAATTCAGATGAACGTGCAGACAATAGCTCTTCTGGCTGACTGAGAGATGAAATGTTTATTATGATGGTTAAAAAATAATGCTAAAAAAGACTACTGAGCTTATCTGCAAGCAGATCATAAGCAAGGGAATGTATTTCTCAATGTTAATTTGATAGATCACTGAAATTAGGCATAACTGAACTACCAGACACACACATACTGCAGAAGAAGGAATAAGCTTATACACGGGCCCCAGTTAGAACTGGGATTTTTTAACAGTGTTTTTCAGACTAGAGCTAAAATATCTCACAATACTGTGAATGTATTCTGCTAGTATGAAAATTCAACTACTAGCAACACTTAGAAATGTGTCTCAAGAAATGAGATGATTTTTCAACAATACAGTTGAAAAAAATGTAAAGACCCCAACAGACTACAACACTTTGGAATACCAAAGGTCTTCAAATACAAAGATATGTTCTAACAACCATATGTGTATACTTAACACCAGTCGTAAAAAATCCGAGTTTATGATGTGCATGCAGACTCCGTGTCAGTGAACCCAGAATCACTCAACAGAAAACTAAAGACAAAGGAGCAAATTCAGAGTGACCCAGCTTAGGACACAGTCACACCAAAAAATAGGCTCTTTTTTAGAAAGGCACATACTTGCCCTGGGTGCACTCACATTGACAAAGGAGTGAGACTGCTGTGAGCAAAACCTGAGCCCGAGGAAATAATCTGTTCAAAGAGACGGGGTATTTTAGCCCAGGTGGAGGAGGATGGTGCTTACCACATTCACACAGCCTGGGGGTAGCTCAGAGCACAGGCAGTGGGAGCTCAACATCTCTCTGCCCAAAGCTGTGCTAGCACAGACAGATAAAGAGGTGTCATGGAAAGAACCGAGTGAAACAAGAGAGCAACACACAGGTCAGAGTGTGAAAGGGGGAAGGCCATGAGAAAACAAACTGATTACCTCGAACTCCATCAGCAAACTATCAAGTACATTCTTTGCTTTTCTACTAGGAGCTTCTAAATTTCTTGATTCAACAGCCTACAACCTTAAAATATGCCTTGGTTTTAGGCATGTCATCCTATACAGAATTATATCTATTTTTAAAAACTGCAAGAACAACTACTACAATGAGCATTTTCCCATTAAATATTAAAGCTTTTTCTTTGCTATAAATATTTTATATTTTAAAATCTTGCATAATACTTTTAGTAGTGAAGTTCCACAGCCACCAAGACATAAAGTTATATTGTAAACCTAGAGGATTCTTACAATCCAAGTTGGTCAGAGAAGTTCTGCTTATCCTCTTTCATTTAATTAGTGATTCAAGTACTAAACTCGTTTATTTTACTTCTGGGGAATCTCGTGTTCAAAAGTTTCTAATCATGTAGAACTGTACTAAATACAATAACAAAAGGCAGGTTATCATTTACTGGGACTAGTACATCTTTGGACAAAGCTAAGCCAGTCAAATGCATATGATTTAATGGCTTAACATGGTACATAATTGATTCAAAAGCCATGCATCCTCCAATTTTCACTTCATTAGGCTATTTACATTTCATAATGTCTTTCCTTTTTATATTTTAGTTAACTGACATCCAAACTTGTTTTGATCTCTGATAGTTCTTCATGAATGGCAGGACACAGGCTGTGACTGACTTACTCTGTCCTGCAAGAGTAAAACATGAAAAAATTGTCCTTCAATTCCACTGATCCAATGTGTCCTTGTGCAAACCAAATCAAAACCACACTGGCCCTTAATTTCACTCCTTCACAGCAACATGAGCATTTTATACTGGGGTCACTCTGAGAGTCTTCATTCTCAATATAGCAAGTGAGTATAACACCTTTTTGAATGTGCAGAATTTTGAATGTGGAACATTAAAATAAAGCAATATATAGTAATGTGTAACGTGAGCTATAAAATATGAAATGACAGAGAAAAACTGGCATGTGTGCATAGTCCAGTGACATTACAAAATCAGCACTCACTTCCACTTCATTTTCATTACCTGTTTTTCCCTTTGTTTTGTTTATTTTCTCTGTGAATGTATGCAGTGACATATACTTACTTCATTCCCAAGCTCTCTAATCAGTTTGAACTACATCCTTGTACTTCAGTGAGGCACTCATGAAGAACCAAGCATTTTTCATTTCAGGAACTTCCAAAGATCTTTTGTTTCAGTATACAAAGGTCAAAATATACAATTACACTATAAGAGATGGGCAGATTTCTGACATAAACCAGCACTTGCTTCTTTAGATTTCACCTTGAGGACACATTCATATGTGACATGTTCTCCTGTACAAATTATGTGAAGGAGAAGGCCCAGCCTACACAAAGGAAAAGTAAAAAAAGTAAACTATTTGCTGAGATTATTTCCATGACTATCAATTACCACTGGTTTTAGTAGCGGACCGGCTTAGAGGTAAGGACATGCCATTCAGGGTACCTCTGACTATGGCCACCTACACTAGCACTAGTTATTAGCAGTATTTAGATCCAAATTATAGCTGTTTTTTTCAAATAATATTGCTAACATGGCATACACACAGTGCAAGTGGAAAAGGGACTGAAGCAGGGCACCCACCCTTTAGCAAATCTGATCTCTACAAAAGAAAGCGTTCCAAGCATTTTTGTAGAAACTGTACATAATATTTCAAGTCTATTTCCTTTAAAAGTAGAGAACTATGTTTTTCAATTTCTGCTAATAATAGAAATAGAGAGATAAAGGAGAACTATACGGAACTGTTCATAGAATTAAGTTATTCATAAATAAGCCCTCAGCTTGCTATGCAGCTGAACTTTCCTACAAAGTCTGAAAGGGCATTATATCCCTTCCACTGGACACTGTGGGAAGGTTCAAGAAAGCTACACAGGGTGTTATTCTCTATTCAACTTCAGAGCTGTTCTGAATTGTTTCTTTAGACCCTGTTTTATATATATACGTATATAAATAGATTTATAAATCTAATATATCTTACAGTCTTTTTGTTCCTTGGAATTATTTGATGGAAAAATCTTAGTCTTTGAGACTATTACTATCTGTATGGAGTTATTATGACATGAGCAGTTCTTCAGTGTAAAGCCTCTTTGCTGAAAAATAACGTTTAGCAGTTTGGGGTGATGAGTTGAGTCCCACTACACCTGTGCTGTGAGAACCTCCACCGCACAGCGCAAAAGCTAAACTGCTATGGAAGTTCCCACGCATGCATGAAGTTTGTTGGGGTTTTTTATTGCATAAAGCAAAAAGAGCAAAGCCATACTGCTAAGCAGAACTGCCAATCATCCCACACTTGCCTGGGATATCCCAAGCCAAGGTCCTGAACAGGCCAGTTTAGGCTGCACTTAAACCTATGTCACTTTCTACAGAGGACAGTGTCCTAGCTGCTGCAGCACTGAGGGATAGGCTTTTTCCTCTGCCTGGCATTATTAGAAATAATTAATCATTACTTAATGTCACTCACCTACAGCACAGGACAGGAAGCTGGAACTTCAGATCTAACAAGTAGTTAATTACTAATACAGCATGGCATACTTACAAATAAGAAGATTTCAAAGAACACAAAGCAGGAATGTGGCATATTCAAGATAGGGTTTGAATTAGGTAGGGTGGGAATCTGCAGTCTGGCTTTTTCTATCTCTGCTTTTTAGCCTTTACTTTTGATAAGAAGTCTTAACACTGCCAAAACTGGTGGGAGTATTCCTGCAGAAAGTTTTGGTTTGACAAACCTGTCTGATCTTAGAAGCATAAGCAACATTTTTTCTTTTACCGAACTTATTCCAAATGTTGTGGGGAATTTGAACGACAAGAATTAGATACTTTCTGGGCTGTCTGGCAGAAAGGAGATAGACACTTCGAATTGCCACAAAAAATTACCAGCATGCCTAAATAATTTAAACATAAATTAAATGGTACTGGGAAGGAGCTCTAATCTCAAATGAACACAAAGCAAGTCTCATTCCCAGATCACACAAGCAGTAAAGCAGGTCTAGCCTGGACACCAGAGAAATCACGTCTCTCCAGAGAATGCAAAAGATTTGAGAAGCATTTAAGAGGAGGGGGTGCTCCTGACTGGCAGGAACTGCAGTTTGGTCAGCAGTCAACAACCAGATCTCACTAGTATTGACCTGGTATCTAATGGAAAGTAAAATATAAAGACAAAAGAACACATATGTGGCGCCAACATAAGGTTTTGTAATTAAGGTTTTGGAAACCACATCAAGCCTAGCACACAAGTCCACTGCTATGGCTCTGGTGCTGATGGCACAGGGCAGGACATTTCTGTGATTTTTTCATACTTGCTTTTCACTATGTTTTTTGAAAGACCAGACTGTAATCACACATTCTCATATAATAAATACAGCCAGGTTCATTTCCTGCCCACTTTGCTACCCATTCTTTATTAATAATTGTACAATGTAGACTTTCAATAATAATTGAGGAAGAAAAGAATTCACAGCCATTGCTTTTGCTGATAAATACCCATGTTATCTTAGAAGACACTATCATCTAATACACATTAGACTCCCTGTGTGGAGAGAGGTTGTATCTTTGAATTGTACAGTGCATATAATTGATGCCTGAAGAACTGATATTTTTTTAAAAAAAATATTTAGAGCATTCAGCTGTTTTTGTAGAAGAGTCTGCTTCTTTCCATTGCATAATCTCTGTGTACACATTTAAGATTTTTACAATATGAAAGGAATATGTTCTGTCACTTTAAAAATTAATTATTGGGAAATGGGCAATATAAGAACACGATAGACAAGCAGCGTGGTGTAATGGAATAAGCAATTCCTAGAGAATGTGCTGCTCTGAATTCCTCAGCACTTTGCTAGCATCAATTCACAAGAGCTTATCTTTTGCCCTGCATGAATCAAGGCCTCTGACACTGACTCTGCAGAGTGTACTGATAATAACAAAAATAATAAAAAAGTTTGGTACTTCATCCTATGTTTGCTTTTGTACTTTTGTGGCAGATATGACACACGCTGCTTCCCATGATGGTGGGGTTAAATAGCCAACAACAGATGCAACATCCAATGCACTGCTAGAACTGTTCAACTGTAAAATAAACACTGCTTAGCATGTTTTAAATAAATACTAAAGAATTAGAAAGCACATGGTATAAACATTAATCTCATAATCTTCCTAGCATGTCTGCTGTTTATGTGAACACAGGCAGGTGGTTTGGGCTGGGGCTGCCATCAGCTCCAGCCTTCCAATATACGCAGGTCCTAAATTTAAAAAAAACAATGAATAATCACATTCTGCCTGAAGCTGTTGGATCTGGCCTGGTTGCTCAGGACAGTCTGCTAACTGATGAAGGTGAGATGTACGTAAGCCCAGCCTGGATACACAGCAAATAAAAGATGCAGTTCTTGTGCCCAGAATCTCTTATAAAGAGAATAAGCAACTTCTTGCTTTCCGTTTGGAAAAAGTGCAAAATACACAACTCACAGGTATATCCAGATTTCAGCCTGTAAAGCATATCACACAATGGGACTTGGTTAATCATTAATTTTTGCAATCCACCAATGCTGCTGTTTGGCACCTTTTTCTGGAGGGCATAAACAGCTATTTGGTGTGACACACCAAAACCGCAAATGTGTCCCTAAAACATGACATGCAGTAGCTAAAGGAAACTCGTTTTCCCCAAATCAAAATCAGCATGTCACAAAACAAATGTATGTATCAGGTTTTTTTCTTTGAATATAATATTCATGACACAGTCTGACTTTCTTTCATTCCAAATAATGACAGACTATGAAAGGAACACAGATCAGATTTCTGTTGAGATTTAAAAGCCTTTTGAGGTCTTTCCTGATCCATTAGCTATTGCCTATCAGAATACTGCACATACAGTGCACAAATGCATGCAGGAGGTAAAAGTGCAACTGATTTATGCTTTTATTACTTGTCACTACCAGCTCAGGAAACACAGTCTCTAAAATTACTTAGGTCTGGATGATTTTCTGTCATTAACATATTATAACCAGAGCTCAGAGGTGATCTTTGAACTTTGAACTGTATTATTTCCAATTTAATGGAAACTGGCATCCATTAGTCTTAAAAATAAATTAAGTCCTTCAATAAGGAATCTAATTCCACTTCTAACTATAAACTCCACAATATCTGGTTTCTCACAACTGGCAGCAAGATTTCTACAGTAGGACTAGTTGATCTTTCTTAAAAATAACAAAATCACTTTTTTTTTTTTAATTAATTAAAAAATCCCCAGATTAGATACTAAGACACTGCAGAAAGATTGTTACATATGCTAGCTCATTTTGGCAGCTGGTTTCTACTAGCTATTGGAAATATTGATGGTAGGAGCCTCTCAGAAGCAGAGTAAATAGTGAGAATGGGAGTAGAATTGGTTCTACTCTACTACCAAGGAAACTCTTGGTCACCGTCAAATCCAGGAGGAAAATTAAAATTAAACACTTAGAATTCGTTATTTTTATTTAGAAGGAAAATTATTTCCTTACTCTTACACAACTCCACTTATACTATTCATTATCAGGGCTTCAATTAATTTACAAGTTTCTGACGTCATGACTAATCCCTCTCTGCTTTGTTTTGTTTCTCTTTCTCTCTCTCTCTTTTTTTTTTTTTTTTTTTTTTAAACTAATGGCACAGGAAGAAAACAGGATTGGAAAGAAGGAAAAGAAACAGATGACAACTTGTACAGGGTTCTCTTAAAAAACTGAGTTTTAGGATATCTGTGGATGAGGACAGAGCAGAGAGACCAGTGTGATAGCAGGGGAAGAGGCAGGAATCAAGGAGTTGTCTGTAACAGTTCTCTTTTAAATGATGAAGTCCATGATCTTTTCTCTTCTCTACTAAACCTAGCAAGGTTTGCTCTTTCCATCAATACTGTTCTTTCAAATCCACACTGTCTCTCCTTCAGCATGATTTTGCTCAAACCTTTCACTGTCTGGAAATTTGGGTCAAGCTTTGCATTGCATTGTGATTTTTAAAAATCATGCAGCTTTCTCCATCCCTTGCCAAAAGCACAGGAAAAGAAGAAAAATATGAAATTGTATGTTATCTTGCAGAGGCAATGAGCTCCTTTTCACATACCAAGAAACTAAGTAATAAGGCCTTAACAGTAAAATTTTAAAGCAGTTTTTAAATCTTTCTTACTTTTTTTTTTCTTTACTGTTCTTTCATCACAAGAAAGTTCTATGTGGGGAAGAATTATGATCTTTACAATGAAGTTTCCAGTGATGATAAGGTAAGATTTTAATATGATATGCATAACAGATAGGTTGCTTTCTAGTTAATAACACAGCAGAAAACCAAAACATGAGCCAAGTTCTTAAGGATTCAATAATGTTCTCTGTTTATCATTCCTTTATTTTGATAAAAGTAACTACTGCAGCACGAATTGTAGAATCAAATAGTGCATGAGCTCAGTAATGTGTGAATTTGTTCATGCAAGTATATTGAAGTTGACTGCTTCCATCCAGGAAAAAGCAAAATACATACTCCAAGGGAGTGTCTCATTTTCCACCTTCTTTAAAATTCATTAAGTGACTCTGACTGTTTACTTTTTACAAAGCCTTTGATCTTTCAATGGGATTTTCAAAAAGACCTACATGACATGGGAGCACAACTTTCATTGATTTTTCCAGGAAACTGGTTCTAGATTACTTGTCTGCTTCTGAAAATCCAATCTCCCATGCTTAACCCTCCATTCTGTTCCAGTCAAATACATACAAAAGCTTTTGTGCTGCAAATGCAGTATGTGCTGCCAAGAGTGAGCAGCAATCAAAGAGAAGGGGAAGGATGAACCACACCAGAGGCACCCCCAGAACAACGGAGAATCTGAGAAGCGCATCTCACAGGTGAAGGCTTTTCACGACTGAAGTCCAACAAAGCAAAGACCAACAGCACAGTTCCTGCATTCCTTTCTGAAAGGATACTTTGTGACAAGAGATACCCAAGACATTCACATAAGCCTTCCCAAACATCATACACCTAAATGAATCATGCCCTAGTCTCTCTGAGGCCTCTTTGGCTGAAGTGACTGACTTCTCCAGAAATACTTGGAACAGTATTTTGTCTGGCAAAAATGGGCTGAACTTTTATTGATGTGACAAATTAGTAAATACATATGTGAGTGCATCTTTGTTTCTAGTTCAGGATCTGTGATTCTCAGTACTGCTTTGAACCAAATTCTCATTTCTGCAATCTGAAAATGTCTGGAAAGGCTGAGTATTACCTATCTCCTACTTCTTAAATGCACCCCAGGGGACTCTGGAATAGTCTGAACGAAATTCACTGCTGCAAATTTAGCTACCAAACACTGTAACATATAGAAAAGTCAATTTCAAAGAAAGTGAGCTTCATGCACATTTACATGTAAGCCCTCACTAACTAATACAGAGCTCAGAAAATTTCCTAAATAAGGCATATCTTTCTCCTCATTTAAGATTCAGCTTTACTGTCCTAATAGCAAAATGCAGACTTAAAGAAGAATTTCAGGAAGATGGAAGGAAGCTGGGAAAAGATGTGGCTGATGTGGCAGCACCAACAGAGTTGATCTAGTGAAGTCCATACTGTTGCTCTGCCTGAAACCACAGATTATTTATGCTCCAGTATTAGGGGAAAAAAAGAGAAAACTGCAGGCCACCTGCTTCTACGTTGCATAAGGTGAGCACAGTTTTGCTCTTAAAATACAGCAATCCCTCACCCTTCAGCTGAAGTATGGCTATGGACTGCGTTAGAGAGTAGATGCTAGCAATTAGCACAAACGAGTCCTATTAATTAAATTAATTTTTAAACAATTACCGTTATCACTATAATGGAATGAATGAATGGGGATGAAAACACTAAATAATTTAGATAACGCACTGGAATAGATAATTTTCTTGTGTTTTTGTCAGCCATATTTCAAACAGAAATATTATATATTGAAATGCTCTTTGCTGTATGTGTGGAAGTGAAGTTTAAGTCCTATACATGGGTATAATTTCAAATCCATACCTCTTCACTACAATAATGACAAACATAACAGCTGGATTTTCATATGATCTACTGTTACAACTAGACTTGAAATACAAATGCAACTTCATACTACCAAAAATCAGTCTGCAAGCACAGTAGCACAGGTATTTTAATAATGTGAAGCTGTTCCACTGGTACAGAAAATGTAAATATACATCACTAAGATAAAATACAATAGTTTATTTTACAAGTACACAGAGATAAGATTTCCTTCCCTTTCAATTTGATTTTTGCATGTATAAGTTCTTAGGCTTCATTTATACAAACACCAAAGGAAAAAATGTGGGGTGGGGGAAGTGAAGGAGAAACACTTCCTATGATGCCCTTCAGTTCAGTGAAGCAAAGGTTAGCTTAACCAAACTCTCCTTTTGGAAAATACATGGCTTGCACTGTGTGTAAGAACGGGCAGAAAAGGGGGAGGCATAAAATGGGCAGGTGATAGACAAGTGGGATTCATGTGTTCACAAGAGGAAGTGAGCAAGCGTCAGTCTAGTTTTTTCTGTCTATCTACAGTTCTGACTCCAGATAAGGGCTAATTCCCCTTCATGGGAGTTTTAAAATAACCCTCTGTTCATAAGCCATACAAAATCAAATTCTACTAAAAGTGTTCCTACTTGCCTAGTAAAAAACATTAAGAGCTTGGGAATTCAACATTAATTTTCAAACACCAAAAGAACAAATCATCACGCTTTTAAACCCACACAATTTTGTGCATCTCTAAACACACACCCACACTGTTCTCATTAAATCATTAAATCAAATCTGAGCCCATTTGTGGAGCTTGCAATGGCACCACAAACAAAGTGAAAGGTATTACAGAAAGTTCATGAATAATTTAGGAACAATAGAACAAGCTGTTTTTAGTGTTGCCAAAATGCAATGACGTTAATTTTGAAACTGGAAGAAATATTTAAAAAAATACATTATTAACTAACTATAGCACAAGCCACACTGCCATCCAGAAACTAGATTTATAGGTGTTTCTGTCTGTATGTAATAACAAAGTATTCTAAAGACCTGAATCTACGAATTTGTCTTACCATCAGAAGTAATTATATATACATTTGCTACAACACTTCTGCATTATCTTCCCATAGAAAGAGAAAGGATCCACCTCTTTTTCATCATCACTGCAAGACATTTTCCAAGGTCCCTTTTCACACTGTGGAACTAAAGTAGTGACTTTTGCAATGTGCTCAGTTCTTTGGAAAAAAAATTGAAAATCACAAGTGGCTTTTGAAAAAAAAGACTTAATAAAATATTTCGTCATACTATAAATAAGAAGAGAGGCTCTGCATTTCAAATATTCATTACCCAGGTAGAGATTTAAGGTCAACCACAAGCACCGCATGATGGCCTAGACTGTTTAATTTTCCCCACATGTATGCTTTTGTTACCAGTTACTGTTTCCTCAGCTTTACTTCCTGCATGATTTAGTATTTTTCTATTTCTTATGTCATATTTGCTCCTTCTTAATAAGACCTTTCATAACAGAGTAATCCAATCTATTGATCCAGGTTGACCAAAACCTGTGGTTATGTTTGACTGCTATGTGATGGCCCACCCTCTCTCACTTACTCAGTAACCACACTACCTCCACCAACACAGCTAGCTATGCCAGAAGAAAAAAATCACATCATCTTTAAGCCAGACAGCCTGCGTGTGATTATTTACAGCTTTGTATTTCAACACAACTACTTTGTTAAGGCCACTGTGATTTCCATGATTAGGCCAGTTATCTGTATCTTCTAAGTTTTATTTGCTTTAATGTCTGGCAGAATATGATATTGAGAAAAGATATTAGGAACCACTCAATGAATGGCAAAGAATTTAGATGCAAAATTAAAAAAATAATAGGATGACTGTGAAGACCACCAATAACTTCCCTGAAACTCACTTAGTATCATCAATTCCTATAAGTAAATAAATAGAAATTATGATTATCATCACTGGCCTTTAATACTTGTGAAAGACTAAACCCTGTTTCAGATCAGAAAAAGTGTGACAAATGGCTTAATTCTTTATTTTGGAAATCAAGGGAGACAGTTCTTAATTGCCATGAAAGCTGTAAAAGTCCCAAATTGCCTAAGGGTGAAAGAAGTCACTCAAGCTCCATATTCCTGAACCTTCTCAGACCAAGGTGTTAAGTCTTTGAGACTAAGCAGTTACATCTGAAAGAATTAAGAGCCTAAGACCTAAATCTGGGGGATTCAAGGAAAGAAATAATCAAAGACAAGAGCAAGTGACCTGAGACCAAAATCTTAAACTGAAGCTAAAAGTCCAAAAGGGGTAATTTTTGTGTTCCCTCATACCCCTGAACTGAACTTATCTTGGAAGTATCTTTTTCCAAGGTGGCGGGGGAGGGCTACTTATTCTTTTAATCCATAAAGTACCGTGGCAAGTGTAACGATCAGCTAGACAGCAGCAAAACTGCTACATGAGGACACATAAAACAAGGCCACAGTTTACAGGACCACAAAGACAAAGTAGTAATTTTAGCTCTGGTCTTATGTACCATATCACCATTTGCAAACAGTTACAACTACTCATATTGACTGAAAATAACAGGACTGCACAGGTGTAAGTAGAGGGCAATTATACAATGAAAAATATCATTCAAGCACACAACATCATTAAAGTTGCAGCACAACCTGATTTACAGCTCCCAGAAGTACTATGTAGTACTGGCTGTTTAGAAAACATATCGTTACTTGTAAATTGAGGATACTTTATATGAAAATCACTGAAATACAGAATTGAAATTAAAAAATGTCATGCTTTCCGATTAACTTCTTGGTCTTGGACTTTCACCCTCTGAATACAGTACTGATTGAAAGAAAGGCTTGCATGCAGGGATGCGAAAAACAGAAGAAGAGAACAGAAGGTTTCTAACACAGAAAAGGTGCTTAAACTTTGACCAGACTCAAGAGGTTTTGAGCCAATTTAACATTTCTTCCTACATGTTTTCCAAGCATGTGGGAACATCAGAAAGGCATGTCCTCCCAGCAGTGCTGGTGAACCAAGAGTGCCTTCCCCATACATCTTCAAAACCAATACAGGCTATATTAAAACTGGTTTCTTCTGTGACAGGAAGAAATCTGAGAAAAATAGCAGTGGTGGATCATAAAACACTAAGATAACTTTAAGCATAATCAGTATAACAGTTTTTGTCATTCTTTAATACCTCTCCAAAGATTGCGGAAGAAGGCAAAGCTTCCAGAAAGCAAAAGCAAAAACAATACTAAGGATAAATTAAATTCCAAATTTATTGCTAGGCATAACTGTGAAGCATTAACAATGTACAAAATTTCATCTAAAGTTATTAAAAACATGACCAATCTCCGGTGTTTTTTAAAGAAATTAAGCAATAATTTTATTCTAAGTGAATGTTCCAGAGGGTAAATGACTTCTGCAGTGCAATAAATGGTACAGCAAATTGAGGAGTATATTTTAAAAGCAGGAGCAATTTTCCTTCCATAACCTTCACTTGAAAGAACATTATTGCTATTTTATTAAATGGACTAAATGAAAAATAAATTAGAAGGTATTTTATGGGGTTTAAATACACTTAATATCACAGTAAGATATGTGGATTTAAATGGCAACTTTCTAAATTATACCACATTGGCAGCACAGAATATACAGAATATTTCAAAGAAATCAAGCAACATGTTGCGACATTCACTATTGTTTCCTAGAGGAGCCATGAATGGTATTAAAGATCTATTCCACCTCTGCTTATGCAACTTATTATTCAAAATTTTGCTTCATATAAACCCAAGATTTTGGCAGTGTATTTCTCCTCTGCACAAAAAAAGATCGAGCAAAATCTAGTATCTTCAAGATATACACTCTATACAACGTATGTATGGGGGAAACTGTCTTTCATGGCAGTCTGATGCCTTTCCCAACCAAGAGAAAGAACATATCACTGATGTGCCAAAAAAGTTGCTGAGCAGGGTTATTTTCTTAATACTAGGAGAAAGATTCAGTTCTCAGAAAATATGGAAAGGTTTTTTGATGTTACAAGGTGTTCTACAACACAGCACAAAATAATTAAGAAAATAGGTCTTACACTGAAGCTGTACAACACAACAATAACTCATGACTTTTTGCCAAGTTGCCTGGTGGGAATGTCAAAATTAAAGACTTCTTGTTTCATTACAAGAACAACATCTGTCATCTTTACCTAACTTGTGGGTAACTAGGGTATTCATGTTTCCATTGATTTAGTTCATTTTCATAATGTAGTTAAACTGGCTCAAAAGTATAGGGCTCTCCAGTGAATCTAACCCTAAAAGGAAGTTATTGCCTTATGCAGAAAACCCACTGGGGAAAAAAAAATATTAACAAAACATTGCCACTGCACAGCATTTTTTTTCATTGTCCTGTACTTGAGTCCCTGAGGGTTTTCCAAGCTGTTACATGACTGCAAGTTGACTCTGGAACTGTTGCTGAGGTTGATGGCAAAGCTAGGAGCTAGGGTGAGGAACGGCACTGCCAGGCACAGTTTGCCTTTAGCATGTGCCAACACAGGCTGCAGCGTCATGGTGTTTACCTTGCTCATATAACACTCATTGCATTTCTTTACAAACCTACACCAAAATGTATTCTGCTCCTTCTTTATATGCTGGCAGTTTGAGACTGCTTCTTTGCTTCTGTTTTATGTATTTTCTTGGCTGAAAGTTTTCATATGATGCTTCATGAAGTTGCATAAATATGAATATTTATTACTTGAGCTGCACAGGGTAAAAAGGCATATGGATAGCCATGTGCAGAAGTACTCATTGCTGATTAAAAGTCTATAACTCCAACAATTCCTAGTATTTTTCCATGATGGTGTTATCCATTAGTTCTCATCAGGATATTCAGTCTAATTTTTGCACAATCCCAGTTTTGCAACGGGGTGCAGATCACCCTTTTGTGCAGACTGAAGGACACCCTTTTTGACATACAGAATGTTTTCTTGGTATCTGAACACCAAAGAAAGATGTTCACAGCTACAAAAACAAATATTCAAAACCCCACTGCAACAGGTTTAGCCTAATTTTAAGGAAAAAGCATTGGTCCACTACCATTTCTTCTGCTTTTTCCCAATAGTTTGAATTCACTGGCCCACAGATTCTCAAAAAAAAATATGTGAAAACCTGTGGGGAGTAGAGGAGGACCACCACCAGGAAACCACTCTAGGAAGGTTTCTTTAGCCCTTTGCCACTTGGGTATATGTCTTTGCTGCTGAAAACAAAAAGTTATCACCCATGGGCTGAGCTCCATGACCTGAACCATGGCCCTTTGCTGCAAAGTCATATAGTATCTTTGGAAAGAGGGACAAGAGGAGAAAGCAAGGCACACAGTATTAATACTTCTTTCAACTTAAAACCTCTTGAGATATCATAATATTCAAGCAGGCTCTGACTGAATCCAACATGAATCACTTCATTAACCGTGGATCTATAGCAGGCCTTTTGAGCTAATACACTTGAGGCACAGATTTTTCCTGTGGTACAAAACTAAGAAACATCTAGAATAATTTTGAGACATTCTCAGACTCTCAGTTCAGAAAAGTGAATTACCAGTAATAGTTTCAAAGCTCAGTCACTCCTTTAAATCTACGCTGGGCTAATTGAACCATTTTCCAGTTTCTCTGGTAAAGCTTTCTTATAACTCGTCCTTGAAAACCAAAAATTGGTCCAGAACTTCCAGAGTTCAGACACGACCTGTGCTCCACAAATGTATCTTAAACAAGCTTTCAAGTCTGTCACAATACTTTCCAAGCTAAGGATAAAAGTCATACATGTCAGGAAGATGCTTAATTCTGTGGTACAGCTATATTTGTAAATTATAAGCATAAAGCTTTTTAAAGATATGCACATTTTTAAAAATTTATATTTTATAGTTTAGGCAAATATTTGCCTTTTTTAATTGCAAAAGAATAGTTTAGGACTAAAGCAAGAAGCTTTGAATATAGATAGTTCTGTGCACATGAATGCAACAAGCTGTCTCCCGTCCTGCAGCATCCTCACAGTCTGTTGTGCCAAGGGCAGCTTTCCCTATGCTGAGACAGAGTTTACAGTGGCAGATGTCTCACCCTTGTAGTCCAAATTAATCTGGCATAGTGAGGAAAGGATGCAGTCTGAGAGAGAGAATGGGGGGAAAAAAAAATAGCTGTTTCTAAGGCAGTTTTATAATACACAAGTTGTCTTTTTTGTTGTTGGTTTTTTTCTAATTATTATTATTTGGGTACCTTGCTCGTCTATGCACTCTGCCTTTTTTCCAATAAATCTCTCTTCAAGATTAACTCTTGCCTATGATCCATAAAAGCCATTAGTTAAAACATTACAGCCAAACTGATTGACATTTGCCAACAACTGATATAATTTATTTATTGACACATAAAGCAACATTTTCAAACTATAAAACTATCTTAAATCATGGTCATATTTTGTTATGCTGAATTTTGTCTTTCTGCCTTTCTCCTCCCATTTTTTAGTTCTAATTATGGCATTTTCCTTCTAATGTGACTAAAAGACTAGATGACCCACTCAAAGCAAAGGTAGCCAAGCACAGAACAGATAATGAACTTCGGTGCTATCACAAACTCATAAATCCTTACCAGCAAAAAAACCAACAAAAAACAAAACAAAACAACACCCCAAAACAAAAAAAAAAGGAAAAAGAAAAAAAAAACCCGGCTCCTTCCAGATCAAAATGGTTACAGAAAACCTTCAAGCTGTTGGAGTTATGCGAATAACACAACTGGTGTATTTCTTCAAACACAGACTAACATAGGTAAACAAACTGTCATATTATTTTTTTACTGTTTTATGTTATTTCAGCTTCTTCAAGCCAAAAAAGAACATGTATTCTTGTTGTAAATGAAAATAATTAAGTGTCCCACCATGAAGAGCCATTTGCTCTTTGAATAGAAGAAATGCAGTACGACATACTTTCTCGATAAAATCTTCACCTGAAATGTATACCCATGAACATGGCAAAATTATATTTTAAAAGGTTCTCCAGAACCTGGAGCGTGGTCTGTCAGGTATTTATTGAAGTTTTTAGAGGCACAAAGTCAGTATTAAATATGGCTTTGTGCTACAATAGTAGCAAGTGGACCAAGTTGCAAAGAGGTGCAAATCTGAATTTCCAGTAGAAAGGAAATTGCTAGAAACAGACAATGACCAAGTTTTTGCATAGACAAGTAATTTGCTTTGTTGTTCAATAGTTATCTACTTTGAAAATAAAACTATGACAAAAAGTCACTTATACTCCAGCTGGATTGATGATTTGTCATTTTTGCTACCCTTTCACTGAGTAGCAGACCAATAGATAGTGACTTCAAGTGACGGTAAACCCAGAATTTTGAATACATTAGAGGAAAATAATCTGTACAGATAAATGTAAAAACAAATACCAAAGTATGATTTTATTCTCTTCTTACACAAAATATGGATGTAATTGAATTTTGTGATGACAGCTTTGTGTTAAACCATCTTTTTTGGTCATCCCCCCCTTCTTTTTCTTACTTTTCCATGTGGGCTATCATACTTTCATGTTCCTAGGAGTCAACAGCAAAGGCTAGATTTGCTGAATTACTACTCAATTCATTCTCCTAGGGAGCAGTGTCTGAAGATGAAGATTTACAGGTCACAGCACCTAGTCAGATGAACCTGAGCAACTCTCTGCAATTGTGTAGGTTTAAAAAATGAGTTTGGATGTGTACAGGCAAGCAAATGCTGAGTAGGCTCAGGAGGGTCCTGATACCTCTGCATCTGCCACCGAATCACAGTGCTACTGGATTGCTGGGTCTTGCCTGGCTGTTCGTACTTCAGAAAAATTGTTGAAGACTGAAGAAGCTTCAAAATGCAACTGAAGAAGCTTCAAGCCCTGAGCCTAAAGAACCAGGGAAGTATGCCATAAAAAAGGAGCAGTAATCTGTTTCACTGATCTAAAGGAACATGAAGGAGTGACTTCATTATAGTCTTTAAGAACTACATGAAGCAGAAAAGTTTGATAATGGAAGAATCACAAATGAATGGCCAAAACCTGGAGTAAGATTAATACAGTCTAAAAATAAGGAAGATATTTTTAGCACTGGAGGCAATGATCCACTGAAGCACCTTATCATGGGTTGACATCAGCTCTACAGCATTAGAAACATTAACATTAAGCTTGGCACTTTCCAAAAAGCATAGTTCCACAGATCAGTGATTACTATTTGGAGAAAGGTTCTGGTTAAACAGCAATAATGATCCTTCACAACCTCCTAACACTGAATCTAGAGAAATGATTGGGAGGTGCAGTGGAAGAAAAACTGCAGTGACTGGGTCTCAGGTGACAGTCCTGCACATGGAAACCCCACAGTAAAGCAGCTAAGAAGGAAAGATATGTTGACTTTCCAGCAGATGACATAAACAAATTGTTATAGCATCCGCTTAATTGTTTTATTTGAATGTATTTCAAATTCAGTCGCATCCTTGAATGATTCCTAGTCAGAAGGGAAAAAACAAAAAAAAAAACAAAAAAACAAAAAAACAAAAAAAAAAAAAAAAAAAAAAAAAAAAAAGAAAAAGAGCAGCTTAATTAAATTCTGTGAACTCAAGAATTCAAATTGACAAAGACCACCAAAACCAAGATGTTTTGTCAAGGCAACATGAGCCAAGAATTGCCTTTGATATCTGTTAGACCTGACAGCTGATAATATCAGGCATCATTCGTATAGAATACTGATGCAACTAGCTGCAATTTTAATTTATAATGAGAGGCAAAAGCAATGCCTATAAGCAAAGATAAAATCTCATGGTTTAGACATGTGATGTAATTTTTAGTTGGATTTTTACTTATGCCTATCTAGCAATACCGAATATAACCCCTGGATGCTGGTGTCAGACTCACCACAACACTGGTAAGGAAGCGTTACCTCTAAGGGCCCAATTTAATTTTTAGCAGTTTAGGGTTTGATAAATGTTGGAAGTTTAGCAAAAAGGAATTCCCTCCATCTAATTTAGTCAGATAGTTTACTACAGCATGAATAACTCCATCTTTGTCAGGTAATTAGAAAGTAAAATGCAGAAAGGTATTTGAAAATCATACCTTCACGAGCAACCCAGTTTCCAAAAAAAAAAGAAGAAAAGGAAATACAATAGAAGAAAAAAGGATAAGGGTATTATTCTAATTTGTGTCAAGCACTTGAGCAAGTCAGGAATAAAATCAAAGACAAAATACACAAGTACAGCCATTTCACGTGTACTCCTATGGGCTGCAAGACAAGATTTAACCCAGACCATTACAATCAGGGCGGGGTGGGGGGGGGCGGGGTGGGGGTGGGGGGCAACATTTGTGATTAGCCAGAGACTGAATATTTGCATCAGAATCCTGGAGCATTCACTAACTGTTTCTTCCTGATCTGTGAGGCAAATCAGTAGTAGTGGACAGCAAATATTTCTGCTTTCACTAATCATTCATTGCTGAAAGACCTATCTGGAATATGCACAAACCTGGAGCTATAAAGTTGGCAGAGAACTTTTATTTTTCCTCTCTCCCCCTTCCCTCTTCACTGTAGAAGAAAAGCACAACTTACAAAGCAACAGATATTGTCTTTCTAGCACTATGCTGTTCCAGTTGGTTTAGATAAGAGAGATTTTGTAGGAATTAATGAACAGGTGAATAGAATAATTCCCAATATTACTGTACAGATTCATCTGCATCCAGATGTTCTTGAACTCCCTCAAACTACAGTTGCTTCTTAAGAGACTACAGATTAAAAGTAGTTCCCTGAAGCTTTTCTACCAAAGTTTGTTTTGTTACTCTATCCTTAGGCAAACAGAGGCATTAGAAGTTCCTTATAGCTGTAATTACAATTTCCACAGCTGATATTCAGAGAAACAGTCCGGAGTTTCCATATTGTTTCATCAGAAAGTGGAGGTTCACTAAATCGCTTTCTATCATAAAGCATATTCAGACCCTACCACATCTGTCATGCAGATCTGCAACATATCTGTTGCAGTTCCCAGAGATCAGGTCCTCAGGTTGGATGGGGAAGGTGACTGGTCCCTGCATATTTTTCCAGCACCTTGTACTTTTCCACTCAAAGAGTAACTGTGCCATTCTCAAAATAACTAACTTTACAACCTGTGGTGGATTTTATCTTGGCTGGCTGCCAAGATCACCCAGCCACTCTCTCACTCAACCTCCTCCACAGGATGGGGAAAAAAGAAAAAAAAAAAAAAAAAGAAAAGAAAAAAAAAAAAAGAGAGACAAAACAATCTTGAGTGGGTTGAGATACAGACAGGGAGAACCCTTACCAGTTACCGGCGAAGGTAAAAAAGACTTGACTTGGGGAAGATTAATTTAATTTATTGCTAATTAAAAATAGACTAGGATAGTGAGAAACAAAGACAAAGCAAACCTACATAACACCTACACCCAAAACACAACCTGAAGGCCAAACACCAAAGCACAGTCTGCATATCAGACACAGCCACAGCTCCATCATTATTAGTGATTGTCCAAATGTCCAATCCAAAGTGTCCCATGTCAGCTAAATAACAAAATCCAGAAACTACGTAACATAATTGCGATGGACTAGGTCTTCAGCTTTTGTAAAATGGTTGCATATATTTGCATTGCAAACAATAAGCAACAAAACCTCATTATTCTCACCTGAGTAAACTAGGGGAGAAGACAAAGGCCTGGAAACTGGTATCTCCTGAATTGGCAACAAGGAAATGCTCCAGCCTGTTCATTGAGCATTTGGTAGCAGTGGTAACCAGCACCAGTCGTGAATGGAAAGCCATGTCCATACATTCCAAGGTTTGATGTTTAACTATTTCTATTTTTAAAAGTTCCATGTAGGGTTTCAGGGAAAAAAACCAACCAAAAATAAATAAAAATTGGACAACAGCCTTGTGTGTACAGAACTGTGTAAAAAACATGTATGGAAAACTAGACTGCATTTTGGAACATAAGTAATATACAAACCATTAGAGGAGAAAAAAACATATGAAAGTGAACTTGGGAAAGATGATACATTTCTACGAAGCAAACTGAACTTCTGGAAAATTATACATTTCTAATTAAAAGTCCAGAGGAAAGAGTCAGTTATGTTTCTAGGCTGGCCATTAGTTCTTCTCTGTGCTTTTCTTACTGGATCTGATTGCCAGAGCTACCCATGTAAAAAGCCTCGTTATTTTGTTGTTTCAACAAAGTAGTGTGAAGGTGAATGTCCCTTCCCATGCTACTGAAAGAAGATTAAATGATCAAAATAAACCTGCAGTTGAAAGTTAAAAGCATGTAAACTGTAACAGACTAAATTAAGGATTATCACAATACATGAAAGAAAATTACTTTCGTGAACTATGCTTTTCTTAAAGCCAGGCAGCATCCTTGAACTGCATTTAATTAACTGAAAACAAGCATAGCTATCTACAGTATCACTAACTCTCCACTTTTGTAATTGTGTTTTATGAGAGAGAAAATAAGGAAAAATGAAAACAGAGCTGTCTGTACAAGACCAGTGATCTGCATGATACATTCATGTCTTTGGAACAACACCAGTCTGCTTAGCCCATAATTAGTACACCTGTATTTCCTAAGACCTCACTTTCAACTACGAAATAAAATACACACATGTAGATTTCCAAATTGATCCCTACAAAACTTACAGTTGAATTTCTGATCCTTCTTGCTTCATGTAACTATGAAGTATACTGACATATTTTTTGCAGATGATATTTTAGGTACAGAGAGGTTGTTTTGTACTTCCATGTAATAGACAGTAAGTTTTGCTGTCTTGTAAATTCATGGCAAAGAAACCATGATGAGAAAGGAATTATTGGAAATTAAGCATGTAATAAAGCCACATACTTTTTTTTTTTAATTTTGGGATTTTTTTTACAAGCTACATATGCAAGCATATGGAAGCCCACCCAGGCCTACAAACTGTAGCAGGAAGGTGAGAGGACAAACCTAACAAAGTCCTTACTTATATTTTTCCTAAAGACCTGCCACTACCACTGCCAACAAATGACCCCATGGGGCAATCATGTTGTTTTATTTAATGAATTTTCTAAATCGTTTTCTTTCAGCACTGCTAAATTATGTTCAAAGACATTTGAACCCTCAAACATCGGCTCTTAAACCTCTTAATACACTTAAGGCTGCCAAGAAAAACTGCAGTCACAGAAAAGAACAGCTCTGATATGAAGGTGAAGGTAGGCAACATACAGCAGAAGGAAGAGAGAATATTTTTATTTCTATCTTTTATCAAAAATATAGGTGGAATACATTTTCCTTAAAAATCATTCTTTGCTAGTCACATATGAATGCCTGAGCATTATGCGACAAACTGTTCTGCAGTTTAAGAACTATAAGAAAATCCATCATATGCCTAGCCCAAACTTCTACTGCCTCCAGCTGTGACTGTGAATTACAGTTACAGGTCTTTCCTGCAAGTAGAAAAGAACAAACCATATTTCATATTCCTTTACAGTGTATAATACTTAATGTGTGTAGAGAAAAAAAATAACGAGGTCACCTCTCAGTCTTTTATCCCTCATCTAAAATTTTATCTTTGCACCAGGTTTTCATAAAATACATTTTTGTTACCTGCATTGACCCGATCATGACTCATGTGAGCTTTTCTACTCAAGCTCATTGTGATTTTCTTCTTGCTAGTATAACAGGTCATTATATTAGACAGCAAAACCATGCATAGTATTTCAGGTCTGAGACTAACAAGACCATATATCATAGTGCTAAATACATTTCCATTTTATTGATATTTTCTCTTTCATATCCATGGCACTGTCCTTTTCACTGCAACTCAGATTATTCTTTTTATTACTTAAGGTGTTTTAAATAAAAGTAACTAAAGCTAAATCCATTTCTAATGAAATGAGGGGAAGCTCTGCCACTGACCATAGTATTACCATGTTAGCGAATAAAAGCTGTGTACCTTTTTGTCCCCTGCATACTATTAATTCTTCAAAGCACATCCAACACTTCCAAACTTTTGCTGATTTTCTAAAGTATTTACATTCTCCAGTGAACGTGCAATGTCTTGCTGCGATGACCACCATCTGCTTTATTTTTAATTTATCATTTATTATATAATGTACACGTATACTGTATAAAGTATGTTATAACGTAGCACATTGGGAAAAAAGTGCTATTATTTGCTTTGTCTTGCTGCTGCACATTGGATCATAATAAAGCTTCTGGGGAAAGCAAGTATTTCCTTGGGGCTGAGATGCAAGGCGAGCAAAGAGAGGGGAGGAAGAAGGACTGGGAATGGGATTTTACTAAAGGGACATGAGTCTGGACAGCAGAAACAGCTGAGAGAAGTGAGAGGCAGACGCACAGACAGGTCTCAGAGGTGATGGAAAAAAAGACTTTGTCTGGATACCCTGAGGAGACTACATAAACATGGCTCTTTAGCTGCAGAGTTGTTGGGGTGAAACCAAGCCTTGAAGAAAGGTACTGGTGGTACCAGGGAAGGAATGTGAAGGCTGCAAGTGGCGAGAAGTCAGGCAGAGTAAAATCTGACAACTTTGAACATCAGTTTCTGTTTACATGGTATTTGGGCCGGGGCAGGGGAGGAGCAGGCAAAAATGTCTGCTTTAAAATATTAATTGCTATAATTTCTACTCAAGATGAGCCTGGCTTTTGGATTTAAAGCTGTTTTTGTCTTTTGGGGACACTTGCTACAGGGAAGAGTCTAGGAAAATCCACCTGAAGGTGTATCTGACTCAGTCTCATTGCACATACAGAATGCCAAATATTTGTGAGACTTGTCTATCACACAAAATATAAACTCATGAGCTCTTATCTGAAGACCGAGAAGCCTTATTACCTATACATAAACTTGTACTTACCCTTGTGACCTCTTTCCCATAGATAGCACAACTCTGCCAGAAAGTTAACCAAATCCTGAGCTGCATCAAAAGAAGTGTGGCCAGCAGGTCAAGCGAGGTGATTCTCCCTGACTACTCCATTCTTATGAACCCACCCACCCCCCACCTGGAGTACTGTGTCCAGGTCTGGGGCCCTCAACATAAAAAGGACAAGGACCTATTAGAGCGAGTCCAGAGGAGGACCACAAAGATGATGAGAGCTGCAGCATCTCTCCTGTGAAGACAGGCTGAGAGAGCTGGGATGGTTCAGCCTGGAGAAGAGAAGGCTCCAGGGAGACCTTAGAGCAGCTGCCAGTGCCTAAAGGGGCCCTACAGGAAAGCTGGGGAGGGACTTTTTACAAGGGCATGTAGCAACAGGACAAGGGGGAAGGGCTTTAAAATAAAGTAGGACAGATTCAGATTAGATATTAGAAAGAAATTCTTTCCTGTGAGGGTGGTGAGGCACTGGAACAGGTTACCCAGAGAAGCTGTGGGTGCCCCATCCCTGGCAGTGTCCCAGGCCAGGCTGGATGGGGCCTTTGAGCAACCTGGTCTAGTGGAAGGTGACCCTGCCCATGGCAGGGGGATTTAGCTAGATGATCTTTAACATCCCTTCCAACCCAAACCATTCTATGATCCTATGAAGTCTCCCAAATTCATGGCCCTTGCATGTAGGAGCTGCAGTCACATTTTTAAAAGTTATTGTGTATGCTCATTGGAGACCTAGGTTTCTAAAAATGCATTTGTCTACAGTTAAGTTTTAATTTCTAAGACACTTGCCCTATTCTGCTCAGTGCCAGTCTCCTTGATGACTTACTGTTATTAAGTACAAATCCCTGGATCTTTCCTGCAGGTAATGCTTGATCTCTCTCATAATTTCAGCAGTAGTACTAGCTTATTTTGCATAATTAAAAAAACAGCTCTAGTTTATCAAGAAGTTTGATAAAATTCATTTTTATGTGTATTTATAGCAAGGTGTTCTCTAGAACTTTATTTGCACTTCAAGAAATTCAGTCTGAAACATTGTTTCTCTCATATTTGGTAAATATTCTTCATTATTTGGTAAATATACCAGTACACAAAATACATCAAATAGTTGTTTGGTAAGTACAGTTGAGTTTTCTCTGCTAAATAACTGAAGTGTTTTTCAATAAAAGGAGAGGAGAGGTACATACAAATGTAGAAGTACCTTATATGTGATCTGTTTTATTATATCTTGGAAATATTAGGGTATTATCTAAATGCTGCCTAAATAGATTCATTGTCCAGACAGATCCATGGCAGCTTGAGGAATCTTTGGCCTTTTACCTTTCCCTTCCTTCCAGGAGACCTGTTATGCTTACAGTTTCTCCAGCATGAAAACTTTCAAAAAATTATGGTTATTTACTGTCATCTAAAAGCTCTCATGGAAGCTTCTCTGGTAGCCTCCTGCAGAACTAAATGAACTTTTATTTTTCCAGGTTTCATAAAATTCATCCAAGCATTTGGAGCTTCTCAGTGGTTCAAGGGGTGGAGATGCAGTCACTAACATTTTGAGATTCTGCCTCATTGAAGACTAAAAAAATCTGATTGAAATGTGAATTGGATGCAAAATGTTTAACAGGGCAGAGACTACAAACATCTTCAGGACAACTCATTTTACAAGGGGAACTATCTGAGTGTACCAGAGAAATTGCCTTACTTTCAGATTCAGCCTCTGTCACATAGGGCATGTACTACATCACCAAAACCTGGTCCAGATACCCACTGCCCAAATAATCTTCTTTCAGTCTAATAATGAGCTGAAAATATCTGCCTAAAAAGGAACAAAATGCAGGCATCCATCTGTGAAAAAAGTAGGCAGGGAAAACATGGGAGCAGTAGTGACTGGTCACTGTATTTATTTTACAAGGGAAGCTGAGGCAAACCATTACAAGAATGAAGAGATTCCTGCAGATTCTGGACTGAGACGTCAGGATGGGACTGCTCCTCTATAGTTTCTGCCAACTCAATGCTCCCAAAAGGTAATGCCACTTGCATGTACAGCTTTTACAGAAGGAATTGATGAAAACATTTATAATTCAAATATTAACCCAATTGAATATTCCTTTAACAAAGAATACTGGAGTGGTGGTGTGTTACAGTTAAATAAGAATTCATCACAAGTCTCTCTTGTGGTGCTAATCATTCATTGGTGTTTCAGGAGAAAACTGAGAGATCTTTCTAGCAGGTTACAGGAGTTGTGTAAGGAAAAATGTGTTAGCAGTAGCTCATATCTAGCAAAATATTCTGTCTTGCAATGGAAATACCATACTGAAAAAAAAGCATGTTCGTAGCACATACCAGTGTGGCCACACACACAAAGACAGGCAGATGCTTTAATCACTGCACTCTTAAAAATTAAGAACTCAATTCTCTCAGTAGTCTCAATATAGCAACAAATATCATAATCATATTAGAAATCAGGTAAAAGAATGGGGGCAGCAGGAAAGCAGATGTGCATGTTCAGTTTTCGAGTATTTAAATTCAGGAGGGAAGCAACACTGAGCATGTGTGTTTTGCATCTGAGGGGTGGGGGGGTTTAGTTCTTTTTCTCTGAGGCAATGCTCATTTGATTGTAATGGCATGCCTTTTAATAATTGAAGGCATTTAACCTGAGTTGCAAGCCAAACCATTTTCTGCAATCTAATTTACAGCTCTTCAAGGCATGAGTTCTTTGCACAGGGATAAGTAAGAGACGCACCATGGGCTGCCATGATTTTGGTATTTGATTTTTATTTTTCTGCTTCAGGAAATGTCAACCATGCAGTAAAACTAGATAATATTTTGTGGCAGATTATACAGTCTGTGGTATGTACAGGTACCATTCCACAGTTATGTTGACAGTGACATGAATAAAGGCAATTTGATCTTCCCTGGAACACATTACTGCAAAAATGGGATGACAACATGAATCAACACTATATTCCATTTTCAACAAGAATATAGACATCTGTATTTGTTACCTTTCCTTTTTCCTTCTTGATCCACAAATATTTATATTTTTTTAAAATGCTACCTTCTTGTACATACAAAACCAGTAAATAAATAGCACATCAGACATAAGAAAATGCAAATTCTGTAAGCTTCACCCAAGGGCAATGCAAAATCCAGGTAAGCACCTAAATTTCTGTTCTACAAAAGACACATCCGGATACTTGTTTTTCATCTTTCATTGATGTACATTTGCCAGTTGCATGGGATGATATGGGAAACACAGTTAATAATAGACCATAGTCTGCAGTTACTGTATCAAAACTGAAGCAGTGCTGAAAAAGTCACTGAATGAGAAAAGGCCAGATTTCCTGTTCAGATGATAGCTAACACACAGCATGTCCTGTCACACGTAATTCTTTTTTTCTCTCATAAACACAATCCTTATTATGACATCAATTAACATACATGCTGAGGAATGAGGGTATGAATAGATGCTAATGAAGCCTAGCAGAGAAACAGACCTAGATAACCTGGTATGTTGTTCCTAACTCTGAATTCTCCAAATCTTTGAACCATTTCACTGTACTTCAATTTGTATGTCAATAAAAGAAAAAAAAGAACGGACATAGGATGTCTTAAGCAAATTGATTTTAACCTTAAACACAGAAGCAGCTGAAAATAACCTCCAACAATCTTACATTTAAGAGACAGAATCATACCCAATTAATTTTAATTATGTTACTCCATTAGCACTGATTTTCTTTGACACTGCAGTGCACGACCTCCTCTACACTAGGTGTTAGCACCAA
The DNA here is from genome assembly GCF_963210335.1 of Falco punctatus. Lineage (NCBI taxonomy): Eukaryota > Metazoa > Chordata > Aves > Falconiformes > Falconidae > Falco > Falco punctatus. The sequence continues at coordinate 74,002,226 of NC_137580.1, forward strand.
GGCAGAGCTTCCATCATAACAAACTACCTCACTTAAACTTCATTACATCCTTGCACTAATGGAGTGGAAAGGATAAAGAGAGCATCTTACACTTCTTTTGCCAATATCTCTGCCCTCGCAGAGGTACTCTGCTAGTTCACAAGCTCATGTATGCGCTAGAAAGATGCTGTTGTCTGCTACAGTAACTTCAGCATAAACTTCTATCTTCCACATAACTTATTTCCATCATAACGTGGCAACAGGAGGCATAAGTTAGCATATCAATTTTTTATTCCATTTCAGCTGCTTTATCCTAACCCACTCATAGCAATTCTGCTTCCCCTGCCATCCCAAGTTCTTCTCCTTCCCACCCTAAAGCTCTTCCCACCATTGCCTGGAGTTAAAATTTAAAGGCATTTTGAAATTAGAATTTAAAAGAATACATATATAGACCCTTCTGTTGCCATCATGCAACATGTCCCCTGAGCAGAAGACAGTAGGCTTCACATTGTGCACTACAGGCAAAACAACCATTCACTTGCAAGAGGAAAAGCACAATACCTCAAACTCTACTCTCAAATTGACACCTCAGATGCTAACAAAGAGGAATTTAGAGAAAAGACACTGGCACCCTTTTTCTTTTGAATGTATTTACTCCGAGTACTGGAAGTTAATCCAGGCACTCAAAGGGTTCACAGATTTTAGTAAGACCTCTTGGAGACATTGCTTCCTGAAACCTAGTAGCTAATGTAACGTTTTATAGCTCAACCTAAAGGTAGCCAAAGTCCATCACACGAGATTACTTCAGACCACTGTGGACCTCCGGAGATAATTTCATTAGATCATTTGAATACTAGGCTTTAAATAGCAAATAATGCAATTTTGAAGAGACTGCATTCTTAGAAACAGTATCCAAAAGTTAAATTATAGGCAGAACTCAATATTAAAGCCCTGGAGACTCTTTAAAGCCATTTCTCCCAAGAAATGAGCCAAAACCTCTTGAATTATCAAAGATGGCAAATCTGCTTTCAGTAGAAACTCTCCACAGATCATTTCATTAAATCATTTGATCACTGGCTATTAAATAAATAATAATAATTAAAAAAACCCACAATTTTGCAGGAGAGCAGAGAGGGAAAATAGCTATAATTAAGTATAGCAATTTAAAGTTGCATTCTTCACACATCATTACTGTCATTAGAAACATACTAATATGCTAGCAAAGTTGCATGGTAGAACCAGTGAATAAGGATACAGAGTTTGTTTGAAGAAATTCAGCAAAATTCATTTATCCCCACAAATATCTGAATTTCTTGCTCAGCTTTGTATGTGGAAATACTGAAAACAAAAATGTTCATCAAGGGTACCAGTAGCCGACTTTCTGTATTTCTGCATCACTATGTAGTCCAGGATTATTGACAAATGTGCAAAAAGTATTTTAGGATTTTGATGTATCTTCTGCTTGGGACAAATTATGTTCTACACTCCTTTTTAAAGAACTTGACACAACTTCAAATAATTCATATTATTTGTACATATATTAACAAAGTGAACTGGAATTCATACATTTGTGGTGTGACCTTGTCTTCTGTTATACAACTCTGGGTCTCAGAGGGCAGTGTCAAAACACCAATATGCCTGCTACATTTTTTGTGATAAAAACTGGAAAGAGATGAGGGAAAAGGAAAATTCAGCTGTGTGTATGAAGGGAAAAGAAAGGTGACTGTCATGCAGAGACACGAGAAAAGATAAAAAATTTGCTAAAATGAATAATTTACAATTACATACAAATGCATTCAAATACATTTTTTCTTAAGTGAATCTTAGAAAAAAAAAAAAACAAAACCACACAGAAACTGCACTCTTGAAGTCCTTAACAACATAGAGTTTGCCAGACTGCATCAGGCTATTGGTCTATCAAACCAGTAAGCCAGTGACAGAGGCTTCAGGGAACTTGACCATGCAGCATCTACACAATTGCTTTGGACAATTGTTATTTTCTTCTAGAAATTGCTATGCATCCTGAAAGATAGATTTTGCTTATTTTTTCTTAGTATGCAGAACTATAAATGTTACTGAATAGAAAAAGAGGTCCTTGTATTACAGGCTGATTCTCTTTTAGCTATTTTCATTGCTACAAAGCACAAGAGAACAAAGGAGACTGTACTAAATGGATGATGACACCAGACCTTTAAAAAATAGTTCACAAGAGACCAAAAACTCCGTAACGCATCCTGTTGTACACCATTATACTGTTATAGAAAATATCTTTGTACATGTTGAGGCTATTAATTCTTTCAAGTATGAAGACTGAAAATCCAAGACAGTTTTAAAAAATCAACAGCACTTTAGACCTTCCCTATGCACATGTAATGAAAACCTCTGAACTTCCTACACCAAGAAGTACAGACCCCATACTAACTGAATTAATGACCATCATTCCCTGTGTCAGAAACATTTCACAGGACTGCAGTCACATCCAGAGCTTAGTAATTCTCATCATAATGCAGAAATGTTCTTAGTTTATTTTTTACAAGCTAAGCAAGAGCTAATAAATGGGGTTTTTTTATATAATCCTGGACTGCACTTCACTGCCAGGAGGAAGACCTCTGCTGAGCACCCTAGCCAGGGAGTGCTGAAGCTGTGACTCCTGAACCTGCTCTGAGCATGAAGTTTCACAAAAGAGCTGATCCAACAAGCTGCTGTTTATGAAAACAGGTATTTACCATGTGCCGGTGTCCTGGGCTCCTGCTTACAGTCATATTTCCACTGAACAGGAGACTCGCTTCTTTTCGGCTGGGTTTGTTTTCTTCTAGATTGGTGAACTGAATTGATTATGCCAAGGGAATAAGTGGATAAAATGCATGTGGCCAGGAGTGGAGGGAGGGAAGAAATAGTTAGATCATGCAATCTCACTTTGACATTAAGTGTCATAATTTAAGTGCTGACACTCCCAGGCCAGACTGAGATAACATGGACCAATGTTCTCAGGTGATACAACCTCCTCAAATATATCTGAGCAATAAAGGCTGTGAGATCTGCTTATTTATTACCTGGCAGTTTCTGCATTCATTTACACTTGCAAAAAGGGACTGCCACCAAGTTTAAGGGCATTTTATATACCTTCTTCACAATGGTACAAACATGTAATGCACTGCTCTGGTCTATTCTGATAGGGAATATTAAATATATATATTTTAACAAGTCAGCTGATAGATTGTATGACAAAGCTGCAAAGCTTGAATACTAGAAATACGGAACATGGAGATCCTGACCTAGGTGACTTTGCTGATAATAAAACTGTTACTGATTCATTCTTAGGTACTGGAAAAGGGAAAAACAAACAAACAAACAAACCAACCAACCCACAACCAAAAACCCAATCAGCAATCAATCAATGTAAGTGTTACAGATCTGCTAATAAGTTAGAAATAATAGACTTTATTTTATTTTATAAAATCATTTGGAATAAGAAATATATTTTAATGAAACTTGTAGCTGCACAGCAAAAGCTGCTATGAAGTCCTTTGTACAGCCCTGTACCAAGGCCAGAAGAATGGGTTAGAATCATTGTTTAAAACTTAGGTAACAAATTTAGGATTTTACAGATTTCTTTGTATTTGACTAGTCTTCTGTATGTAGAAAGTGTATTGAAATGTCAGAATATAGAATTAATGGGAACTGGGGAGAGTCGACTGGAACAACTTGTAGTTACCTGCCAAGAAACAGTGAACTTTAGTAAAAGGTGATTCCAGTAGGGGGAGATCGCGACCACCGACTCATATACCACCTACCCAAATCGTACCCCAGACCCATTTCTGGACCTCTCTAACCTTTACTGAGCAGAATCAGATATGGGAGGAGAGTATGTTAATGATTTTCGGGAAATACTATGATTATGCATGAATATTTAATGAATATGCATGGAGAAGTTCTATATATGGTGTATGATCTTGAAACTTGGTGTGTATTGGTCATGAGAGGACTCGCTCACGCACCCGGCAGTCAGTAAAGAAGTGTCTGCTTATCTATATCACATTGGTGTTGATAAGTTCTTCATTCCGAGATTTCGGTAACATAAGCTTTCTGCTCAGCCCAAGATATTTTAAAATTCATACCTACAAGTCAATAAACAATCACCAAGATTAAAGAACCCATCTTGAGTCTTGGCAAAACTTTTTTTCTGTGGGGACAAGGAGTTTACTCATCTGCTTAAAGACCAGTGATGCAACTTCCCATCAGCAAGAGGTCTGGGAGGATGCCGTTAGAGTGCTGGATTGCAACACAGATTCAATTTCACAGCTTCACAGCTGCTGGCCTAAGAAGGCATAGGGCTGTAATCTCATCTTTGCAATTTTTTTTCACAGTTTCTGTGTTTCAAAGACTGCCTGGTCTGTGTCACCATCACATCTATGCAACATAATGCAAACACCTGGATAGTCTACCAAGTCATTCCCCTTAGCCATAGTCTGTTTCACATCCAACAGAGAAAATGAGGACATACTTGCAATGACCTGGCTTTATTTAGCTATTTCTCCATTTAGTTCGTAGTTTGTAGTTTTTTGAGAGAGACAGATGACAGGCAAAATAGACAGATACTTTAGTGCCCCTCACCATGGCATCTAATCATGGATCTAAGTAGTGTTTTAGGCATAAAATGAAATGAAGGTCACAATGTGAGAAGGATGAGATTGAAACTTCTTGACCTCTGATCTTTTAAGCTGAAGAGTGATGTGTCCTCAGAATTTCAAGCCAAGGAAGATAAAAGGAAAAAATGTGTGCCACCACCATGGTGTAATCATGCATAGTTAGGTGTTCCTAGCCATCAGCACTTTAGCATACTTGACTAGTGATGTATGAAGTAGGCCACCCCTGGAAATTGGTTTTCTTGCCCTGTGTCCGGCACCAGTGTAACCAGAGGCCATAAATACTTTGGCTGTTCAATATCCTTTTACTTTTATTTTTTTAGAATGATTTATTCACGTAACCAGGTTAAAATTGCAGCAGTAATTCAGATTGGGGATTGAAAAGCTGTCTGGCTTCAAGGCACTTGGGAGTTATTACCCATTTAGACTACAGGCAGAACAAGCCCTGTAGCCTGATTTGCTGACATTTGTCCAAAAAGGTTTCAGCACTGCTGTGTTAATCGACTGGCCTTGATTTGGGAAGGGGACAGAGCACAGATTTACTCTCCCTTCTTTCACCATAATCTCAATTCCTACTTCCATACTCTTTTGGACCACTTAAAATCTGTCACCAGAAATAGTGACACTGAAACACTACTGCTGCCTCTGTTAACCAAATTGTTTTAAGAACTGTGGTTCACTGAAATTATCCATTAGCTACAAAGCACAGTAAAACAATGTTTCCAAGATAACAGCCCTGTTTACATAGTGCTAGCTGTTTGCTGGTCTCAAATATAGAAGAAACAAAAGATATTGCAATAAAAGGGAGGTGCCTGCGTTAAGCTTTCATAAAAACAGCCCGTCTTAAATTTTCAGGCACATCACATCTAGAAAGCAATTGCTCTGAAATTTTCATGATTTTCAGACCATATTCCAAAAAGTGACTTGCCTATCTACCTGACACAATCCACAGAGCCAATTTAAAGCAGACTTACACAATTCATAGCAACATAGGGGCATAATATCTGGATTATATACCCCTCATTTCACCTACTGAATTTAGTGAGCTTTCCATAGGCCACCTAGGAAGCAAATAAAAATATATCTTCTTTTTGAAACAGAAAGGCAACTTGGGGTCTTCATGTTCGCGAAATAATATTATTAGCTGAGCTGGGACAACAGTCCCAGGAATAGCATATATAAAGGGGTTGGAAAACCAAATGACACTCAGATTGATCAACTGTCATTAGCTGCTTTCACTCCTACTTTAAAATTTGGTGAACAACAGCCTATCCCTTTCCCACCAGTGTTAACACAGTAACAACCCAGATGTAGTGAAATTATTTTATAAATATGGGCTTATCAGCTTTGTTCATGGCTCTTCTTCTCACCTCAATGTAGGTCCCATATGTGACTGAAACACTTTCCTAAGCAACATGTTAATGCAAGTGTGAAAAAATGCAAAAAGCAGTGAAGGAGGTGAACTCATCTAGGAGCAAAAGCCGACCTGACACACAAAAGTGCGCTGAAAGACCCTTTGCACCCACTTGCCTAGATGCTGGGGTAGCCATCCTGTCAAGTACTTCAGATCTGTATCACTTCTCCTTCTGTCACCACTTCCATATTGCTGACAGATGCAAACAGTATTTGCCAAAAAAACACATAATTTTTCGACTGGACACCATAGAGTACGCACAAATCATGCAGATTTGGAAAGAATAAGAGCATAATCTGTTTACCTCCTTGATGCTGAGCTGACTAACTGCACAAATTACAGCAGAGGAGGGGAAAGGTGATTCCGTCCCAAAATAATTTGAAGTATCCTGCTGACCTGACCTGAGATTGGAAATTTCCACCAAGCTCTATATCTGGTGATTGGTATTTCCTTTATGTTAGCACAAATTACAGAAAGGCATCTAGTAGAATTTTCTCTGCCTGGTCATAGCTTACTTAGCATCGTATCTTAAGCCATAATTGCAGAGTTCATCTAGAAGGATCCCAACTTCACCCTCTGCTTGAAGTACAAGTCTGTAGGTCTTTCCAAAGGTTACATTTTTCTCCCTTCATTCTGAAAGTATCTGATCAAAGCAGCTATTTTAAGTCTTTTTAATCAGATATTGGTCAAAAGGCTTTGTGCTGGCATGCAGGAATTCATAATCTGAACCTCTGAGATCCACCCACAGTGGAAGAGTTAGCTTTAAAATGACAAATCCAAGTAAGCGCGATGGCACAGAGCTCAGTGAGCAATACTAATTCAGTACCAGGCAGCTCTCAGAGGTTCTGCTGAGATTCATCTTGATGCAGTCTTCAGTATTGGCAGGCTCTGTGCATAGCGGGGTAGTCGTCTTTTTACTGGGGGGAATGAATGGGGAAAATGTAACAGCTCCTGTCACCTGAAGGGTGCAATGGATACGGAGTGACAGGAAATAAAGCAGCTTGCTGTGCCAGGGCAGTGGGGAAAAAACTGCGCTCTAGAGGGCATGTATGGGTGCACAGAACTGCAATCTGGGCAAAGCACTAAGAGAGAAACACTGGGTGCACCACAGCTGCATCGTACCCTGCCTGAAAAGCTGGGCAACCTTCGCAGTACCTACAAATGCAAAAATACTGGCTCACACTTGACTGCCTGCTCATCATGCCAGAGGTAGCAAATATTAACATTATTCACAAATCTGCGGTAAAACACAAACTTTTCCCGTTATTTGGGAAGTATTTTCAGTCACTGGAATATAGAATCATTTTTTTAAAAAGAACAAAAAAACTCCCCAAAAGACACTCCACCACCAACCCTGCCAACTGGAAGGAATGTTTGAAGTGCTTTCCCTTCAGGTGGTTATGATTGCCAAGTTTGCTTTTGCAAGAAAATAAAGGCATTGTAGGCTTTTCAAGTGTTCAGCACAAGAATGCCACCTAAGTAAGACAGAACTCATGTTGATTATTTCTGTCTGCAGCCAAATTCAAAACTTCTTAGCTCCTTTTTACAACTTCAAGTGGTACCTTTCTGTCCTTTACAGTTTTAGTCATGGACACCTGACTGCACCTTTGGATCAGTATGGTCATTACACTACACAAAAAAAATATCCATAAGAAGCACAGATTTACAAGGTACATATTCTTCCTTCTTCACTTACAAACAAAAGTGTTTTGTTGCATGGTGCTGGGAAGAAAAGCCTGCTAGAAGTTTACTCCTCTTTTAGGAGTAAATAGGATTCACTATTCATACAGCTGAATGTATAGTAAATGAATAGGATTCACTATTCATACAGCTGCAGGAGCTCAAAACAGAATAATTTTCTTCTGATCTGAAAATCTAGAACTGAGATTTTCACCCATCCTACACTTGATGAGGATGACTCTGGACAGGTTGAATCGCCCAGCTGCTCATCACAGCCCACATCAGAAAGCTTTTATTTATAAAATAATTTTTAAAAGTGTTTTATTTACGTTATTGCAGCAGCATCTAATTGATTCTTGCATCCTTCTAATGATAGAAACATATTCTGATTCCTGCCTAATAGATAGGATAGATGTCACTTTACTAATTTATTTGCTAGCAAAAGGCTCCTGTCTCTGGTTTTATTGGTTGCAAAGCAAACCAGTCTGAAGTCTATGTGCAGGCTGCCAAATAAGATGGCTAATGAGAATCTATGAGACACACAGTAGACAAAGACAGTGTTTTACCATGCTGGCTCCCATAGCAGATTGTTTGGGGTTTTTTTACTTTTGAAGAAACTATGATTTTTTCTGAGTGAGAAGGAAGGTGGTAAGAATCACCGCTTGACTAGATTTAATGAGCCTTTGCTATGGATAACTTGGTGAGCAATATATCTTACAGATTACATTATATTTGTGGTGTTCTAAATTAAACTTTTCTGGATGTCATACCTCTCAGCCTTAGCACCTCAGTCAGTAAGAGATACAACAAAAATAAAGGATATGGACACCACAGGAAAAAAAAAAAAAGTAAAGAAATGGTGAAATTATCCACTGTTTTTATATGGTACATGAGCTATATATTCTTGACTTGCCTGTACATCACAGCAAAAATACTCTAATCAATATATAGTAGATATAATTTATACATAGCTATCTCATAATAAGCTACGTCACTGATTTTCAAAAGCCTAACTCTTATTCCAATATCTGCAAAGAATATTAGCAGAAATTAGGAACCTATACCTTACCACATCTGAGCCTTTATCATTATGCTCAGCAAATACCACACTCATTTTTTATGCTACAATAGATATATTCTACAGTATAAAGCTATCTAAATTGTGATGCAGAATTTACACATTTTACTTTTCTTAATTTGGCTGAGATCTGTTAAGGTTTCTTCTGATTGTAAGAATAAAAGAATATTTTTCCTTTACATTTAAAGAAAATGGGCAAGGAAGAAACAATAATAATGACCAGTGAAGATGACGTAAAAATAACTAACATTTAAAAGTACCCTCTTGAAAATATCACTTGTTTGCATTACATCCCAAGGGAGAAAGATTAGTACTAATTGAAAGTAATATTACTGCAGTAATTACAGGAATAAATGACATGGCTGTGGTTCAAAACTAAGAGAAAGTGACTTATACACATCATACAGATTACATACACTCTCAAAAAAGAGAATTTTTAAATCTAAAGGCCTCTCATACCTATGGTATGGGGTCATGTCTACTTCTGCCAAACACTGTGTTCATTCCTGTTGTCATTTTTATATACTATTTCTGTTTTGCTTTTGCTTTGACTGCACTTAAGATTGAGTGTATTATCAAAGGTAAATTATATTACTAAATATACAATTTTGACTTAGCCATTGGGCTCAACAGTTCTCATCCTGTCTTTTTCATGCTCCATCAGTGTTAATAATATTATTGCACTCCTTTTGGAAGTCACAGACAGAAATGACGTCAGATAAAATCTAAATCCTACTTGGCAGATATACCAGACATTTTTCCACTGGATCTGCTGCTCATCTTTGATATTTCCACCTCGGCTGACAGAGGCTGATTTTTGCCTAATTAGCACCCGTGTATGGTCTTTCACATATTATGCTAACTGGATCAACCCCCCCAGTTATTTTAATCTGTTAATGTTTTCCATTCAGATTTTGTAAATAATTAATTTTGAAAGTTTTCAGAGAGGCATTGATTTCTTTTTAATCTGTTATGTCTCAGCAATCTCACATAAATAATTTTAACATTCCCTTGTTTTATTCTGTGGAGATGTGTATAGGTAATGCAAGTCAGTGGACAACCACAGCCATAGATATGGTAAAGTTGAGGGTATAAATATGCCCCAGACTTCATATTTCTTTTCAATCACAGAGCAAACATTGAGTACATTAAACAGGATTTATAAGATTTTCGGTTTGGGTTTGGGTTATATAGCTCAGCTATAGAAATCTGAACTTCCAAATTTGCATAAGGCTCAAATGAACAAAATCTCTTGTCTTGGAATAGGGCCATCTCTAGCTGGGATGCAGACAATGCTGCTATTCATCATGTATTTGGTTAGAATTTGTATAATGAAAAAATCCCCACATTGCTATGAAAGGTCCATATGGAACAAGACTTAATTATGATTTGTAAAACGAAAAATATCCAAGCTGATGAAAAGGACAAATGGAGAAACAGCAATTGTTGCACTGGTTTGTGGGAAAAGGGTCTGCAGTAAAAACACTCTTAAAAAAAATATTTTTAAAATATAGCTTATACCAGATACAATTTGAGATGAAAAGAACTTTCTGATTATTAACATCACCATATTCAGCAATTACCAAGTCTGTAAAAACTAAGGAACTACTTCTACTAACACCATTTTACTTTATCTCAAGGAAATTGCATTTAAATGGTTTGATCAAGATCACACATGGAATAGAGGTGGACTGCATCATCCCTGTTTTGCCTCCATCTGAAGTCGACTGTGCAAGGTAAAACAGAAAGTAGTCCATAACGAACACCGACTTTGTGAAAGTCTGTGTAACCGTTCTTTCAAAATGTTAAACTGAAAGCACAATTCTACTACAATACTTGTACAGCCCAGTTTTGCAATGCACTGTGTTCAACCCTGTACTTTCCTGAATCTGATGGACACCTGTTTGTAAATGCGGACGTCTCCTAGCAATGAGGCTGGATATGCGATTTATCAAGAAAAAGAAGAGAAGGAAGGGAACACCGTTTCTTCTTAGCATCTTTTCACATAGGTCAAGAAACCAAAATCTACACCTATCCTCTCTCTCTCTCTCAATCTCTCTCTGGAAAAATAAATAAATAAAATCCAACAAACCGTAAACTTACTCAGAACCAAAGCACAGTGTCTAGTCTAGCTTTCCTGTACCCGAAGAACAATGAGAGAAATAAAGCACTATGTGAGGAAACAGCATAGGTCAGTGGAAGAAACTTCTGCCAAGGTAGCCACAATACAAAAGGGCAAATGACTTAGAGAAGCATCCTTCTGCCAGTGTATTTTTTTTTCAGGTCAGGAGCTCTCCCAGCAGAACAGAGGTGGACTCATTTTTCTCTCTTTCTGTGGTTCACTGGCTACTTCATATGTTGGAAGATTTCTAATACGGACTGGCTCTCAATTATTTCTGGGATACATCAGCATACACTACAAACTGCATTTCCCTTGCAAGAGTCACACAAGGTTTTGTATGAAATCAGAAACATGCCTCTAGCTGTAGTGAAGGAAAAAAACCCAAGGCTTTACACAATTTGAGTGTGGGACTTTGCAGAGGCACACACAACTGCCAGAATATTCATTATCTAGTGATTAAAAGAAGCTCCACAGAAATACACAGGTGCTTTTTCCACTACCTCACTGTGAAAACTGGCATGAGACAACAAAATGGAAATTGCCAGTGTCTACACCTCAAAAAAATAAAATTAAGTATAAATCCTTCTACTAAACAGGTGTGAAGTTCTGCTAGGCCTAATACACTCAAAAAATCCCTTTTTATGATAAAAAACCGCAAGCAATAAATTGACATTGAACAATAAAAGCAGCTTTTTAACCATTTTGAAGCATCATAATTCTGCTTGTACACTACTTTGACGAACAGAAGTTGAGCTTATCACTATACTCTAAGCTGCACCATTAACATAAAAATGTATGACATCTATAAAAGTTAATAGGCATAACTTTAAAAGCTTTGAAGTATAAGAGCAGAACAAAAATGAAAGCTCTTGTCTCCAGAATGCCTGTAACTGCGAAATCCGTACTCATCACAGCACTGTGCCCTAGGTTTTTCTGCTCCAAATATAACACTGCCAGAATGTTATTTAAGCAGTGCTGCGAGTGCTCCTTACATTTTTAGAAACACAACCATTCTTCAATAGAGAAACTAACAATAAAAAAATACATATACAAAATAGCTATATTTCACAAATGGATTTCAAGTCACACACCAACTGGAAGAGAATAAGTCTTCTCACTCTATTTTAAGTACTTCTGTTAGCTTGTTTAAATGAAGTCTGGCATCATGCATTATCTGTGCTCATGCTTCCAGAGTGATAGTAATACTCAACAAAGAACAAATCCAGTAAGTCCATTAATGACTGTTTTCTTATTACCATACTAAAGGGTGGGATGGTTGATGTCTGCAGTCTGTCAGCTCCTCCAGCAACATCTGATGTCTCAGAAGAAGGTATAAATTGCTCTCTAATTGACCTACTCATCTGTACGTAGGCATAAATTATCTCATTGAAATATATGGGAGATCAATAACAATAAAAATTGGATTTTATGTGTGTTTATCTCATTCCACAATTAAGCCTCAATTGTTCTACATGCCTATATCAGTGCTTGATACTGTCTCTGATAAGAAATATAAAACATAAGCTCAAGCCTAACTATGTTTAATTAAGAAATCCCTACACTCCAAAATAGATGGCTGCTTAAATTAGACTTATAACATCTCCATGATAACTTAGCAGTGCAGATGCAAAGACTCATTATTTCCATTTATAATGATTATGAGAGAAGAGGATGATCATATTAACAACAAACCAGGCAAGCACATGCACATTAACATCCTGTCAAACAAGTCTGATGGGGTAGGCTGGCTGAGTAGAACTTTATGATCCTCCTAATAAAATATCTGTTGAATTTGACAATGGGTATTCGTGGAACAGGACATTAATAGACCAAGCATGAAAGTTGGCCATTTGGCCAGGCAAAAAATGTTTTCTACCTCACTTCCTTGTTACTAACCCAGGAATAATTTTCCTGGAACCATTAACAAATTCTCCTCTGACTATTATACTGTAAGCGGAAAATGTAGAAACCAGTTTTTACTGATCTGTTTCTCTCTGCATAGCTTGTCTCATCAAATAGGAGCTCAAATACAACCTAAACGTAATATGGTACAAAAAAAAAAAAAAAAAAAAAAAAAAAAAAAATTACTGTTCAGGGATCAGTTTGTCTAATATTCATTCACCTCTGGATGAAAACATAGACACTATTTGATAATATACAGTAATGCTCTACAGACTTCAGGGGGTATAATTCTTATTCTAGCTAATCACATACAGAGTTAGACAAGATGATCTCAGTTTATCCCTTCAACCAGTTTGGCTTTAGCTCTTTAATTCCAGGAAGTGAGTGATAGGTAGAGAGAAAAGGTGGATAAACAGAATTAACTGCGTCCACAAACATGGAAAGTCCAGAGCAGGCAAGAACGACTGGAGTCAGGAGGAAAAAGCAGTTTGTGGAACCTGGCACTGAAAGCTTTGCTCGACAGCCACAAATAGGAGCTTGGGAAGAGATATGCGGCAAATATAGGTGCTGCCCAGCACTTCTTCTGTGTGCACATCTGCTACTGAGATGCCTGTATGGCTGAGACATCTATCTTTACAATGCTTTGGAAGGAGTTCTTGATTTGGCACCACATTTGGTTTGATGGCATGAAACAATTACCTCCATCCCAGTAAAGCCAATTTCAGCACCATGGCATGTACCTATGTCAGGACATTGGACATTTGTACCTAGTGGAGGGAAGACAGACATAGATTTTGGAAGTGGAAACACAATAAGTGCTCTTAGCAGTTTCTCATCAGTCACCATTTTATACCTCCTCTTCCTTCCATTGCTGGAATCACGACATTTGATTGCCAGTACTACTTCTCCCATTCCTTCCACTTCTCTGCAAAAATGCATACTTTGTAGTTCTTTTCTCCCCTTCTCTCTCCCTATAGGGAGAGCATCAGGGGCCTTTTCAGTTTCCAGCAGCTATTTGTATCCTCAGATGCTTGCCCTGTGCTGCCAGGTACACATACGTGTACCAAGCTGAATGTAAAGTCTTGGTACAACCATGTAGAGCAATGAATGAAGTGATGAGATGAAAGGAAACAGCAGTTCCTTCAGTGTAAGAGTACGATGAGGTGAGAATGTGTCATAGAATATGTTCCTGTAGTCTAAAACAGTTGCACTGGAAAAGTGAGATAAAATTAAGTTGCCTGCAGTTACATTTAATGATATCCTGAATGTCAGTCATTCACACAAAGTTGGTATACATCTCAAGTTTTGGGTTCAGTTCTTTCCTAGGGATGTGGGGCTTATTCTGTATGTGGATCTACAGTGAAGGCACAGGCAGAACTATTCCTCAGATGAGAAGTTCTCACCTTACATTCCTTATGGAAAGAAGTAAATTCATCTTACTCTCTGCTGTACTCACCCAAATTAGTTTCAAATGTATCTAGGTGAATAACAGTGCTGGACACTTCTGTAACTTTCCAGGTATGAAACCCCAGACTGCTGAATCATACTGTTATGATCTGCAAGCATCAACATGGCAAATACTACCACAGGAAAAAAACCCATCATGCTTTCTCATTTGCTGATTTGATCTATTAACACAATCAAAATAAAAAAAATTAGCTGGATAAATGGTTTAAAGCACTATTGATATATGACAGATAAGTAACGTCCTAAACACGTACCAAGTATTACAAAAGGTTGCTAAGCCTCTTGTTCGCTGCAATCTCACATTTTATTTATAAACTTCGTGGTATGTAAATACATGCTCGTATCTTAAAAACAGAAATAAAATAAGCAACAAGACAAGAATTTTTTTGATGCCAAGATTATTTGGACAACTTTAAGGGCAATTCTCAGTAACCACTCTTTACTTGGCTCTCTACAAGTTAATTGGTGAATGTCCTGTTTTTCTTTCATTACCCTACACTGCAGTATACACAAATGAATTACAGTCTCTGACTGCTCTTTATATGAAAGCACTAGTACATCACATAAAAAATTACAAGTGTCAAATATCATAAGTCTAATGAAAATAAATTTGCTTTCCTTTGGTTTTGTCTTCATATTTTTGAATAGGTTGCTGCACTGTATATGCTGTAATAATACGATTTCCAATGGGTCTTGGTGAGTTGTTGGTAGAAAAAAATATATTACACTATGTGATGTCTTGCAAAGATAAATATTCTTGGGGAAAAGAAAAGGGAAGAGTGATGTGTAGAAGAAATTGTAACTGAATAGGCAATAAAAATTAAGTAGCTTTCAAAAGACCAGTGACTTAGGAAAACAGCCACAACTGGAGACAGCTTTGACTGAAGTTTATTACTAATGTACCTGTAATAATAATTTAAACAATTGCTACTTGGTGGGATGACGCAACAGTACTAATACAATTCCCAATCAGTTTTCTCTCTCTCCCTAAATCTGGGCATTTAAAACTGATGCTGCAGATCTGCATTTTATTAATAGAAAGAACAATTGAAAGAATTTAAAAGCCTAGCAGCCAAATTTCTTTGAAGTTTTCTGCTCTAAAGCCAAATACTCAAGTTGACTCCAACTCACTACAATAGATAGAAGGGTGAAAAAAAAGAGTCCTCTGAGTGCTTTCTTGGCATACTGCCATTAATCAAATGGCAGCTAGTAATTAATAATCTTTATCTAAACAATAATTCATACAGGATTAAACTGCCTTACAAATGCTATGGTTTGATGCTGCTGAAATTATCGTGACCTAATTTTAAATCAGTGTTTTCAATGAAATCATCCTCTGACCCATTCTATGTGTGTATTTTCGCTTACAAGGAAGCAGTAGGAGGTGCAAGAATATTTGATCTGGTGAGTGGCAACACATCTACCTTTTTTTTTTGATGATTCTTACGTTGAATACATTACAGAGTTAAGCAGCCTAAAAATCTGCCTAATGAAGAAAAAGTTAATGAACAAAATGCCAACATCCTGCACATTATAGAGAACATCTTTGTCAACTTCAGATAAGAAATAATGAGTATATTCATAATTCTGGCTTCCAAATGGTAAAAAATATACCAGAAAGACAAAAATAATAAAGAGCATATAATAATATGGTTAAAGAGTAATAATAATAAAATTCCTTTTTAAACTGATCTCTGTTTTGGTAATTACAGCTTAATAAAACATGAGCAGTACCATTATCCGTTATCAATAAATAGCCTCTTTGGGCCAACTTTAATTACTTTATTTGATTAAAGAGATTTTTTTATCTGAATTTGCACTTCAGAACATTTATGAGCTGGTTTAAAATATTATCATCTCAACATCTAATGTGGAGAATGCAGATCCTTTTGCTTGATAGAATTGCCCCTATCTCTAAGTCAGCAACAGTTTAGCAAAAGGCAAACACTAGCCATCAGAAGTCCCAGGGTGTATTTGTCTCATCTTATATGTGGTATTTTTCATAACACAAAATCTATGCAGGTAAAAAATGCTGCCTTAGAAACCCAGATCCTGCAGGCAGCCACTGGATTAGGAGACATAAATTTCACTATCACAAAATTTATATACTCCCTTTTAATACGGGCCATTTTTTGTTCCTCTGTTTCTCAAGTACACAAGTAATAATTTCAAAGTGATAACTTTAAACATTTCAGTGACAGAGCAATTAAAGGAAGCACTCAGCAGCTTTTAGCATGCCTTGGTAGCCTCTGTTCTTCCCTTTAGATTTTGTTCCTTCTCCTGCAAACATCTGAAATGAGATGAACAGGCAACACAGAGAACTGCAAGTTGTAAGTAACCCCCTGCTACTTTGTGGGGTGAGGGTGACAGTTTAATACAGGCAAGCTATTGACTGGTGTACTTGTTTAAGTTTCTGCAAGATTTCCCAATGAAGCCATCTCTAAGAATCCTAGGATTGCCCTACAGCCAATTAAATTACCATGTTCAGCACTGCTGAAGTTGCTATCCTTCACCTTCAAAAACATTAAAAATGCAAATTAAATATATGTTATATTAACTGAATAAAACATGAAGCTCTCTTGCCCTCTTACAATAATGCAGAGCAAGGAGCAAAGAGTGAATTAGGCAGTAAACTTGGGCTTATCTATCCTGTATTCAGAGTTTTAGTTGGGATAGACAGATTTAATTTGTTTGTACAGCTATTGAAAACTACCAGAACGTGATGCCACAGGAAGTGGGTGAAGGGAATGGAACAGATTCAGGATGCTCACGAATGTCAAATTCTTGCTGCTCAATATGGTGCCTTTCAAGTGATAGCAATTACAACCCTCTGAAACACCTCCTCTACCCCATGCCTGAATTTCGCAGCCTCCAACACACATTATGCTAAATGACACTCTCAGGACCCTCCAAAACTTGCAAATGGCAAGTGGTATTAGCTCACTCTGGGGAACATTTCTCTCTTCTGCTTGGACATCTGCGCTGCAGTGTCATAGCCTTACTTTTCCTGGTGGGTTATCATCACACAGTCCTTCAGATCAACCCAAATACTGATGCTGTAATCAGATAGGAAGGTTGGGCTGCTGGCTACAGGCTACTGCAAAGGAAGTGGGGGAAAAAAGCACTACCATTCATAAAAGCATGCATTTTCTGTATCCATTTACATAATTTTCTGGAAACAACCTCATTCACCAAGGAGAAATACTTTCAAATAGGTAAAGTTAATGTCAATAATCCAAGAATGCTAAAAGTCAGATGAGGAAATACTTGCTAATATGCTGGTATTAAATTTTAAAATAAAACTTGAAATAGTGGGCTTTTTCTGCAAACTAGAGGTGTTATTATTGCAGCACTGAAAGAGGGTGACCTGATAACTACAGGTCACTCACTGTGGTATCAACCATCACAAAGAGAATAATAAAAAATTATAGACGTGATAAAGATTTAGAGAGGCTATAATCAGTACCAACTGGTCTGATAACTGTATAAGGCTGAGATACAATGCAGGTACACTCATGGGAAAATGTGTATTTTATAACATATTTTAGAAAATTCCAAAATTAGGCTTGTTATAAACTGCTATTTACCTAGAGAGGTAAAACTGCATGAAATGACAACTGTTACTAAAGCAGCTCCTATTAAGATAACAAGACAGTTTGTCTGTAATGAAATCTTATGTTAAGTTGCTTACTCTGCAGAAAACAAAATGCTACCCAAACCCTCATGTTTTATATGCAGAAAACCAAATAAAACACTAAAACAAAAAATAGCAAAATTCCACCTCCAGGAGCACTAAGAAGTTTTCTTCTGCTCCCTCCTGACCCTCTTTTTCCATCTTTTCCATACCGCTTAGTGTTGTTTACACATAAGAATATTAAGCAACAAGAAAAACACAGTCCTAGAGAATAAGGGATATTCTTGGGTTTTGTTTCACACCCCACCCCCCCCACACACACACATTATGGTGAATCTTTGTCTCAGGTAGTAATATTTGAATACCTTAGATTCTACATGCATGGAAATTTTTCCCAAAATAGCTACTCATAAGGAAGTATCTTCATGGACAAACTAGCCAATAGATTGTGCAGACTTAAAGAGACCACAAAAAGATATGATCAGAAATAGTTATTCCCCTTTTAATTCATATCATAGCTTAACTCAAATTTGGGTACAAAGTAACCTTCATCCCATTTTGGCCCACTGTAGATTTTTTATTACTAATCCATACGACCACAGCCCTGCAGATCTGTAAAGAGAAAGTCTGCCATAGGGAACCCAGCCAAGGAGCATGCACTTTTTCCACATTTAGTGAAGTCGAGAGTATAGTATACAGGAAGACAAAACATGGTTCAACTGTTTCAAAAGGCAGCTTGGAAACAGCAAAGGTAAACCTAATAAAACAAACCATTTAATTTTACACTTGTATACTTATGCTCTACGTAATTCCATAGCAACAGTCAAGATATGAAAACTCGTTATTAAATTGAACTTATATGAATCTGGAGATAATGAAATAATCAGATTGCAGACTTTGAGCAAGCTCTAGAAGAACTGACAGACAAGCTACCAAAAGCAGGCAAATATTTCAAAGTTCACTTTCATCTAAGTGTAGCATACGACCTGGGAACTGTATTTTACTTTTCCAAAAGTCTGATATTTCCAAAACTGCAATCTATTCTATCTAGATATATATTCCAGCTGCCAGATATAATGACTCTGCATGACAGATACTTCTGCCAAATGATTTTTATTCCAGGTAAATCTTTATGAAATGTCTATTTCAAATGCTGAAGTTGCTGCTACAATGATAGGTTTAATGGAAAAGATTATTGATGCATTTTAAGATAACATCATGTATGTTCTTATAGCCTAGGCAACTATAAGAATTTTATCACAAGTTAATATCCTGTATGTACCTACACACACCTCTACCCAAAACTATTGAGTATTTGTTTTCTGTTTGCAGTACTTTTTTTTTTTTTTTCCTCATTAATGCATTGCTAGGCATAATTACAAAGAATTTATACATGTGACATTTGAAGAAATGTACTCAGATTCTTTATATTGGCTGAAAAATAAAAACCCATTCCTTTCTTGCCATGTCACTGTTCAGGCTTTTTACAGAGTCCAATAGATGTTACAAGCATGGGTTTCTACTCAATTCCTATTTTGAAAGTGACAGCTAGAGAATTAGGCTTAAACCCTTCATATCTGTGTCTGTGATCTATACACCAATTAAAAAGACATAACTCAACCCCATGGGAGATAGCTTTTCAACTCTATTCAAAGAATTTGAGAGTTCTCAGGAGAAATTCAGAGAAAAAAAAATAGAGATCCTAGGTTAGTCAGGCACACTAATTATTCCCTCTTAACGAGTATGTGTGTTTCATATTTTTCTAAAGGTTTCTTTCATTTCCCATTACAAAAGAACCAGATACACAAACGCACTTTAGAATTTGGAATGATATAATTTACTTCCATTTGAAAAGTATTTACACTTAAATCAAATTTGGTTAATGTCACATATGTTCTTCTGTGCATCACAACTGACATCCTCAGAGGCTGCAATCCTTTCTTCAGGTTCCACAAAAACAGAAAGAAATAGAACAGAAATTTTGGTATGCACAAGTCTTTCTCCAGCTTTTCCATAGTCTTTCTAGAATTCAGCTTTCTAGAGAAGAGGTAACTTAAGAATTTAACTCTTTTGACCTAATTGAAAAGTCTGTTAACCCCTCCAGAAGCCACATGCAGACACCCCAATACTTCTAAAGCTCTCCAGCTCTGCAGTCTTCAGTAGTATGTGTGTAAAGGCTTACACTTATTTTTTGAAATCAAAATGGCCAGCCTACTACTCCTCAAGAAACAAAGCAAGCTGGAAAAAGTGATAGTTTCTTAGGTAAAAGAAATTTCATCCAGTCTCTAATCCTGCAGCTGAGTAGCAAGTACAGGTCTCCTGTGATGGAGAGTTCTCATCCAAAACTGCATTCAAAATGTCTTCTTTCCAGCTGGGATGTTTATTTCCCCAAAATGTACAAGCCATCTTATATAAGTAATATGAGCCTCGCAATGTATCCTGCACTGCTTCCCAAGTGGTTTCACATGTTCAAAATCGGAGGTGGTTGCAGGGAAGGAAGACTTCAAGCCATTTTTATTACGCTACTCTCAATAAATTTATTTTTTTTTTTTACTTCACTTTTGCATCCTCTCAGAAAACTTAAAAAGCTACCATGACCTTTTGGCATTTGCCTTTTGGACGGTTTATCAAAATCTCTATTATAAACACCACTGGATTCTAACATGCATGATATTAAACATGTTTGGAAAGGCATAAAAAAATCTTCGTTACTTTCACATTTTTCACTTTGTACCATCCCTCGCTATTTTCCTACACGAGTGGTACAGTTCAGCTTGTCAACTTCTGAGAAAGAAATCTTTGGAAAAGTATGATGGCAGTCTGTCTTATATGCTACATTGTTTCTGCCACTTTTTCACAGATCTTTCTTAAATTTCCTTTATTTCAGTTACTTTTAATAAAATTGAACATCCCTTTACATTGTGAAGAATCTGAGAAACTCTGAAATAGCTTCTCCTGAAGAATGGCACCTACCAAGATCTCACACAGCAAGAACACTTCGCAAAACACACAAAATAAAACAGTAAGAGGATAAGATACCTTGATTTCATTTTGCTTCTATTATTTTCAGTCTAAACTTCAAATAAAATCACTACAACAGACACATTATTGAGTACATGGATTTTTTTATATGTAATATTTTCCAACGTGTTATTCTACAATTGATCTCACTGAAGTTAACAGAAAGTTTTCCTGAGCCTGGTGCCTCTGAACATGACCAACCACACTGATTTTCAGAGGTAATTTAGAGTGTGCAATTTGCATTCTTTCATAATGCCAGCTAAAGCTTTTGTTCTAGATTTTTGTATATTCATGTCGTAAAAATCAGCCAGATAAAAACAATCACTGTCAGAAATAACCCATGACCTGCCAGTGGATATGTTATGTTCATCCCTTAAAGAAAAGCTCAAGAACCTCTCTAGAATTTGTCTGTGGAGAAGGATACTGGAGTTTAGAAATACAAGAAGCATTCACATGAAGGAAAACTGCTCAAGATTCTGCTTTTCATTATCAAATCAACTGTGAAATCACTTATCCATAGGCAGTTCTGAACTCACTTTTTTTTTAATGTTGTAAAATAAATTACTTCTTCAGTTTCAGATAAGAAAAGAGCATCTGCTGATTCACAGCAGCTTCTAACTCTGCCATAAAGTTAGATTGCACATGAAACAAATGTCTGAAGAGCAGAAAATCACCCAAAGAGAGAGGAGAAATTTATGTGAATCGTGTCATAGTTTAATCTCAGACAGCAACTAAGTACCATGCAGCTGCTCACTCACTCCTGCCCTCCCCAGAGGCACAGGGAGGAGAATCCAGAAGGAATGTAAAACTTGAAGGTTGAGATAAGAAATAGTAACAACAACAAATTATAATGAAAGGAGGGAGAAGGAGAGAGGAATAAAACCCAAAGGGAAGAGGGGGGGAAAAAAAACCCACAAGCGATGAAAAATAGAATTTGTTCACCACCTCTGACCAGTGCCCAGCCATCCCTGGACAGTGACCAGAAGGTCCCACCAAACTTCCCCTGGTTTAAATGCGCAGCATGACTTTCTGTATTAGGCAATATCCCTTTCGCTAGTCTGGGTGAGCTGTCCCGGCTTGTCCTCTCCCAAATTCTTGTGACCTTTAAGCCTTCTTGCTGGCAGGGCCTGAGAAACTTAGAAGTCCTGGACTTAGTATAAATATTACTTAGCAACAACTAAAACCATTGGTATGTTGTCAACATTATTCTCACACCAAATCCAAACTACAGCACTGCACCAGCTACTAAGAAGAAAATTAACTTTATCCCAGCTGAAACCAGGTCAAACTGGCAAATATATTACATGAATCAACCTTGTTTAAGGACTTGTCATAAAACTCGGAAATTCCTGAGATATGATCTTAGCATGCTCAAATACATTTGACAGGTACATTTCATTTTAAAAAGTGATTTGAGCTTTGGAACTAGTTCTGCTCAAATTCAAAGGAGTCAGGATTACAGCAGTTGCTAAAAACAAGCAATAGCACATTGCCTTTCTTGCTGAGTTTATTGAAAGGAGGAACAGAGACTGGTAATACCTAGCCCCATTTGATATATCCACAACTGTTTTTTATATGTGGAAAACAATTCTTAAAGAATTTGATGCTATGTAACACATCACAACCTGCTAAAGTATTTTTCATGGCATTTTGTCTGCAAAGAATCTGAACCTACCTCAAGCAAGCCTAGCTGACCTAAAGGCTCAGCTGGCGGAAGGTTTAAGTAACACTTTACAGGAATTATGACTGCTTATCCTCCCTTCTGACACAAAAAGCCCCTTCACAATAATTTTTAATACTATATTTTCAGGCACAAATTGATGAGGGTCAAGGGATCCTATGTAAAGAGACAGAAACAAAATCATTCTACAGAAATTCTTCATGGTGTATTGCAATATAAACAACCAAATATTGATATCCTCCAAGGCTCTCCAAAAAAAGAGGTTGACAAATACTGAAAATTAAGTATGTTTTATGCTTGAAAAATGGTGAATTGAGTGTGCATTGGCCTAACAGGGCCAAGCAATTCTGCACAGGGCTTCCCTGGATGCCAAGCTTCTTTTAAAAGGTTAATCCTCCAAATAATGAAAGTCGATGAAAAAAATGTTCCAACTACAGAATCCCTGTGACCTATGAATATAATGCTGTTATCTGGTATTGAAAGAAACAATTTGCCTATTAGGAAGGAAAATACAAAAAAATTCCCTCTTCCTTCTTGGAATACAGAAAAACGCTTTTCTGAATAGGTTTTCTTTTTTTTTTTTTTTCTTTTTTTTTTTTCCCGAGATAAAGGTAGGGCTACATTTTTTCACTCCATAGGTTAATTAACACAGCAGAGAAGATTACTTTAAAACATTTTCTTAAGTTAGTGGTTTTGGAGGTTTGTTTTAAACTCAGAACTACTCTAAATGAAGGTAACTGTGTTTGCCTAACACAACTGGGTTAGGCAAGGTACTTCTTGCTCCTGTGCTGCGCAAATATCTCTAGACTTTCTCCCCCGCTCATCAGAGGAAGGAATTTCTGCCCCACAATGTGTGGAACTCCATGAGCCAAACATATAAAAGAGTATGATTTTGGCTCGGCATTTGATTCATCAGTGCCAAATTAAGATGAAATGCAAACTACATTAGAAAGAAAAATTTGGAAAGGCAAGAAAAGGCAAGTGGAATTTGTCTTTCTTCATCTATACCCATGTACTCCATTTTCCTTTCTTTTATCAGAGAATTAGGATTAGCAAAGACTTCATGAAGAAACTCAAATTTTACATGTTTCAAGTAGAACTATTGAGCCTTTTAACAAGTGTCTTGACAAGTCCGTCTCTATGCACCACCTCACACGTCAGACTGCACCCATTAGAGGGCACATTAGCTGTTATAATCTATGTGATCTTTGTTTTTTAAACTCCTTCTAGTGGTCTGAATGGATTTCACCTTCTCCAAACATTCCTCTTCTCTGTTCAGGAAACAAAATTTGGGCACCCCTTCTCGCTGAAATGGCAATGCAGAAATACAAAAGTCTCCCCTCTTAGGGCAGCTGGCTGCTGCAGTATTTGACTAATTAATGACTGTTTGCTTTCAGCTTCTGGTGACTAACATTGTAACAAAGCTGGTCCAACACCTGGCTGCATCTGGAAGGGGAAGTCATGCTTCCTTCCTCTGCCCTTTTCAAGGGCTAGCCATCACAAGGCTTACCAGTGAGCCACAGCTTGGTACTAAAGAGATGTAACATAACATTTTTTAAAAAAGAAAGTAGCTTCTTGCCGGCTTCTTTTCCTGTACCAGCTCACAAAGGGATGGGATGAACATAAATCGTTTACCTGTAACATGAAACAGCAATTTCTTAGTACAGTGCTCTGGTGCTTTGTGATGACCGAGCCCAGTACATCATAACCCCCTTGTCATAAAACACAGTGTCAGAAGCAAAACCTCTGTAGGCTTTTACTTATTTAACTGTATTTTGTGGCCTGGTATTCTGGAAGATTCATTGTGATTTTAAACTTTTTTTCCAGGTATCACAAGGCATGGCCATGACCTGCAGCCACATTTTCTGCTTCCAGCAACAGCAGAGGAACTACAGGCACCTGGCACAGTCATTTGGGCAACCAGTGATACAAGCTGCTAAGATCTCCAAGTTTCTGAAGAAAATATACCCTTACAGGAAACAAAATAATGACTACTAGCTGTCAAAGAAAATTAAGTCACTGATTCTGCATTGCTTAAGTATATCCCTGCTCAGGAAAGCCTTTAAGCAGGTGCTTAATTTCCATGTGTTAAGACCCCTGTGTTAGTGCTTTACACCCTTACATAAAGATCCCAAACGCAAACTCCCTCTTATGTGTCAACAGCACATGAGAGGCTGTGCAAGGGTCCTGTGTCTGTTCTAGGCTCAGAGTAAATGTTTTCTGATTACCATCAACACTACCTGTTGCATCTCCCGCGGCGAGTGTTCCGCTTAACTACTGCCTCCTCCAGAGCAGCTTGTCTCACCTCAATACTCTTTCAGACTGCACAATGAAGAATTGCAAACAATTGGATTTTAAGGAGGAAAAAAAAAGTTTCAGAAGAGCCAGTAATCATGGAAACTAAAGGCACACTGGCAATCAAATAGAATGAGCATTAAAATCCCACAGCAGACATCCTTTCAAAAAGATAACATGAGAGGTTATAGTTTTCTGATATGATTAGCATGTAATAAAACTCTGCCTATTTTCAAAATCTGTCCTTGTAACTGATCTCTTTTTCTCAGATAATTTTTTTGTAAATTGATATTTAGTCAAAATTACTTGGTAGTGTACAATATAAAGGGTCTAAGTAACAGTGAACCAGGCTAAAATATAATTAATTTCCCCATCTAAGAGAATGACCTTCATAATTCACTTCAGGCTTCACCTCCAGAGTGTCATGGATCATTTCCTCATTATCAGAATTAGATTTTAAAACACTACTGTCCTCCATAAAGTACACTTTTCCTCTGATTATATAGAGAAGAGTATTTTCAAAATTATTTGCAACAGATAAATACCCAGTTGCTCAAATGCAGAGCAGTGTGTTTATGAAGAATACAGCCTGTGCCCAAAAAGCTAACAGATTATAACAACAACAAAGAAGCTTGTAAATGAAACAAAAGATATTTGAGAAGAGAAAGAAGAACAAGGAAGGCTCAAAGGGGAGAATTACACTAATAAAACAATTAATTAATTAAAATTAATTACATTGACTTTTAGACAAAACGCAGGTGCAGATGCATACAGCAAATATGGATCTGTATGCAGTCAAATCCATATTTGTATCTAAACTATCAGGTGAAACAGACTTAGTGACTTTCACTTAATTCAGAGAGTTCAGTCAGGAAAAGCAAAAGCAAAATCCCAAATTAATATGAATGGACTTGGGAAGACTTCATGCAGCAGAAAACAATTGAATGAAGTATTTTATTGCTTGATAGTTGCCACACATTTCTGCAAGCTTGGGGGCTGTGAGGCCTGTCTGTGAATATACATTTCTTCTGTTGAACAGTGATGATTGACTACTGTAGTGATTTTAGTGGACATTGCTTCACAAAAAGACGGACAGGAAATCTGGATAGGGTGTCCATTACTTATTTAAGGAGACTACTTTGGGGGACTGATAGCCTAGGGTGCTGGCTAAATAATTGGCATCTAGGAAGATGAAGCATCTCTCATTTGCTTTGTCTTTATACTTCTGTTTGTTAAAATACCCCCAAAAGCCTTCAGGCACAGTGGCTTTAAACGTTTAAGTGTACTACTGATATTATCTGATCACATCACAATTTGTATAGCTCTCCTAAAAGTAAACCACTAGCAGTGTGTCAGGGTACATTAACACAGCGGACTGAAGCACTGTGTTTAATAAATGAAAACATATTGGGCATTTCTGAACTGCAAGTAGAAACATGCATATTGCAAAATCAGAAATGATCCTATCTGGATTTAAGGTGTAAGTACTGCAGAATATCAGCCTATCTGATTATCCTATGGTAATGTGAGAAAATTCACTCTGCACTCCACCATCAAAGGGCATCACACTTGTCCAGTTATTTATTCATTTATTTGATTCACCTTTTTAATCGAACTAAAGAGGTTAATAGCCTGCCTCACAATCACATGCTTTTTAAGCAAAAGCCAGGGAAGGAAATTCTTTCAAGCCTATTAAAATTCCTGTCTGTCATTTGAAAGTGTAAGGTCTGATAGAAATGTCAAAATCTACCATAAAAATTAATATTGAGCCAAACTTTGGCAGCCGGCAATAGCAGCTGGCGTCGGTGTTAGGAAAATAACTCTTGCTGGTTTAAAGTCATGAGAAAGCAGAAGGAAAAAAAGACTGCAGAAAGGTGGTGGGATAGGTAAAGCAAGCTCTGAAACACTAGTCCTTGGTTTGGTGTGTGGTCCTAAGCAAATACCTCCAGCCGTATCATTGTATCTGAACACTGTGATGCACCCAAGTATAACAGTAGGATGCTACTGAGTTTCCTGGTCATGCGAAGAAAAGTGGTTTCTGTAGATACACTAGTATGCTTTCCTTAAACCACGACAAAGATATGCAGTAGTCATAAAGCATACGTTCAATGCATTTTAGGTACTCTGTGAGACAACGTGGATAACAGTAACTAAAAGGCAGAATCTTGCCCTAGCCTGCACTGTAGAAAGCCTCTTTTTCCCCCCTTTGGCTCAGCAATTTGGAAAGCAAACTTCAGAAAGAGCTCTTCAACTACACTCATATCTGTAGTTTAATTTTTCTAGATTTGCCACCTGTGAATACTAAGGACTGCTGAAGTTTGTACCGCTTTTCTTTAAACCATGTTTCTCACATTCCTTAAACTACCCAGGAAAAATCCTTTCTTGATGGACTGATTTATTTATTTAAATATCTGGATTTGGGTGAGTTTTCTAGACCTGAAGATAAAGGATTCTCTTTTTATATATATATATCTTCCAGTATCTGCAAGTCCAGTGCAACTTAGAGCTGCCAGAGTTTGCTTTCAGAATGGAAACAAAGGTAATGGAAGGTGTCTTGCAATTGGAGAAAACATTGTTACAGAAGGAATTAGGAACTAGAAAACACTGGAGCACAAAATTCAAAGACTGGAGAATGGTGGAAGTCTTGCAATTACTGTTACTGCTGTAACAGCATGAGGCTTTCTCAAAACAAATCTGATCCTCTTTTACAGTATGCTCTGGGTACATTACTTCCAGGCAAAGGAAGGTCACAGTAGCTTTGAAATTGATGCTGAAAATGCGTTAAATACACATTCTGCTCCTCCTAAACTAACTATTACATGCCCCTTTTCTAGTTCAGTCAATGCTCACACTCACCTTCTCCCTGATCTTCTCCCATGCAACCACTGTCTTGCCAACTGTCATGATGTCACCAGTGTTGTAAACACTTTTTTCTTAAGCTGCCAACACTCGGACTCCTGTGGCGCATTTATGCAAATCAGAGACCTGATTGATTTTGTGGGGTTAGCAGGACTAAAATGAGAACAAAGCCTGTGTAAGAGTACCAGGCTTCTCACCCAGTACTTTGAGAACAGGGCACAGTGCCACCACTGCTGGTATGTTATCTAGATGCACACAGTATGGGTAATTCAAAAGACTTTGCCATATTTTCTGAAGTACTGATGATACAAGCAATTTTTAATTGCAAACATTTCCAACAGTTTCTGATTTTACAATGGAGTTTTATATCACTATTGAAATGCTGCTCCTCCTCTTCTCCCTTAACTTTTTATATTTTAAATCCTAGTTGAAAATTATTTTTTCTTCCTCAGTATTAGTAATACCATTTTTCATCAAAATCCAAATTATTGGAAAAGAAGAAAGCAAACCTGGAATGAAAAGGAAGGGCAGTGAAGAAGTGCAATCCTGTAAAGGTTTAATTTGAAATTGAACATGTACGGGTTAGTAAACAGCACAAGGAAAGTTGAGAAATTTGAAGAAATAAGTGACACAATGTGAAAGGAAGTTTAGCCGTCTGTGAAATCATGAATTTAAACAGGTTTCTACAGCAATCAGAGAAACGGGAAAGGACAATCTTATTACATTCATGTAGTCCCAAAGGCCAAAGCAGATGTATCCATCAGGCTGTAATTCCTGACCGTAAAACTTTGCTTGAATAAAATCCTGCATGTGACCTTCATACATATTGCTGCCCTACAAACCTCTGTTACTCTACAGCTGAATCCCATTTAGTTATGACTCACTGACTTATTTACTTCACTGATCACAATAAGCTTTCAAAAGACATTACGAAGGCTTGAGCTGGTGTCTATAAGCATACTCTGGTGACTAACCTGAATGACAAAAAGTTTGGCTGAAAAAAATAAAACACACATTTATGTGATTGCAGTAGGAAAACTTGTCAAACAAAGTGGATTTCAAACAGTATCAGTCAAATTATTTGTCATGTGTTATTGATAGCTTATAGAAGAATACATTGGATTACAAATAGAGGTATTATTTGGACAGGTAAAACATGATATAGTCAAAAAAGGAGATAGGAGAAAGGAGCAGAATAAAAAAATATCAGCACCAAATAAAAAGAAAATATTTGCCAGGAGGTTTAAAATACTGACAATGGATTTCCAAGGACCCTAAACACCTTTGGATGTTGGTGCTGCCAAGCTCCAAAGATGCTCCAGATGCTCGTAATGCCTCCTTGCACTGCAAACACCTGCAGAGTTTGCTCCCTAACTCTTGGCATGCAAGTGGAAATGGCAGCACAGAGGCTGTAGGAACTGTGCTGCCCAAGGATACAAATCAGCACAAGCAAAAGTATTAACTGTGGTTCAAGTTATCAGAGCTCCCCCTGCCCTCCACATGCCTTAGGATTGGAATCCTAGCAGACAGCCATAGCTGCATTAATGGAAAACACCTTCCCTCAAATCTAATTTATTTAGTATTTCAAGAATACAACTTGCAGAAAATGTTTAGCGAATCATTAGCAGAAGACTGAAACAGGTATTTAGTAATCCCTCTACCAAGGTAACTCATAAGAGAATCATACAAAAATGCACAGGCTATTGTAAATTTCACATTAGCCATTCAGGTACCATATGATCATATTATTAATGAGAAATTAAGGATTGGAGAAAATAGCAGGCTTTGAACCACAAAATTTATGTTCTAATTATGAGTGTACTGACGTAAGTACAAGAACAATGAAAGTAAGAGAAAGAAAAGAAAATATATTCTGACAAGCAAGAAAGAGGTGATATATTTATCTTGACCAAATTTCCCAGTGAAAGAAAAAAAAACCTGCACATTAAAAAGAACTATAGAAACATGACTTTTCAAAAATAATTACAGTTTATGTATGTTGTAGAACTAAAAACCTTTTGAAGGCCTATCCCACCCCCATTTAAATACTGCTGCAAACTGAAGTCTCACAGGAAAGGAAGTAAACTTTATGCTAATACATATTATTATCGCCACTAGTATGGATCTGGCACCATAGTTCCTTGCTTCATAATGTTAAAATACCTACTTGCCACCATGTAAAAACTGATTATCCTTACTTTCCTCATTGTCTATACAGAAACATAAATTCCGGCTTTCCCTTTGTAGCACCCGACACGGGCACAGCATAAAAAAGGCAGCCACAATATTCTTCCTCTCTCGATCACAGAAGCATGTAAATATTTTGAGACCTCACATAAAAGTATTATGAATATAGTGAAGTATTTTGTACTGAAGAAAGAAAGGAAGAGAGGAAGGAATGCGCCATGTTGGACATTTCCACAGGTGCGCGTCCCTGTGACAACTCAGCGACTGGCTGCAGCTGCCGCAAGGGCCGGGATGCACCATCTACGTGTTCCAGTCACCCTTCCCAGCCACTCTCCTCCTCTGCAAACTGTCCCCTGTTCCTGACAGTCTGGAGCTACACACACTTGGCCACACACCTCGCTGGTCTTCACCCCAACCTACCAACCAGGCTTGCCCTAGCCTTGCCTCCCCCCTCACAGGGCAACCTCAGCCTCATCCCTTATGATGGGTGTCCATGCCACCCCAGGAGGCTGATTTACAAACATGCAGAGTAAATCGCGTGCATCATGCTCCCTGTTGGCCCTCTCTGACAGAGCGTACACTGAAAGAGATAAAAATTTCCCTAAATTTAAAAAACTCAATTTCACCTCCTATTTCCATGCACTAGAACATGCCTATAAATTGTTCCTGAGGGCACTTCCAGTGATATTATGGGGCATGTCATTCACAGCTTTTCTAGGATAAAACCACTCAGCTTTGCCATAGTCTCATCACTCCAATCAGAACTGTTAATGAGATGCCCTAAGGTACAAATGGAAGACATTTCAGGACACTGTAATAATTTAGAAAAACAGATTCATAGGGAAGAACAGCAAGTACCTCATAGCAGCCAATCATCTTACATTAATTATCTTTACATCCCAAAAATCATTATTAAGCATCCAAGTGTTCTTGTTTACTTTGTTTGGGAGTTACTTCCTAATTTGGCTAATAAAATGAAATAAAAGGTAGAAATTATACATATTGTCCATTAGTGAACCATTATGGAAAAAAATCTGTAAATATCTCTTCTGCACTAATGTCTTGTTTTATCAGACCTTTGCTCATGTCTCCTTAGTTTCTGAAATTCAAAACCCAATGCAAGTTTTTTAAGAACCTTCTCTATGCAGTAAAAGGGGCATATTTTAAAGAAATGTACAACAACTTCTGTTATTACTGTGGCTCTAATGCTTGAAGTTAACATTTTACTGGACATTAAAAGCTCTTTCTTTAAAGGCTGTTCTGAAGTTTAGACGAGATAAAAAAAGTCAAATCCATAAAAACCCACAGATATTCTGAACTAAACCAAAGCAAACTTTAAGCAGTTTATATATAATATTAATAACTTAATAACATAATACACTAAACCCCTAAATTTTGCACATTAAGCTCTACCTAATAAGAGAGGCCATGGTACCTCAGACTCATATTAGTGTTACACTTCCAAGAAAACAGTCACGCTGGCATGGAAACAGCAAGTTTGGGCATACTGAATGCCATACACATTTAAAAATATAAGATTTAGTCTCCTTCTAGTATTTCTTTTACAAATGGAATACAGATATGGCCTAAGTGTTTAGATTAAGTGTTTCTGGCATTTACTATAGTATATTTTGGCTAAATGTTTTTCCAAAGGATAAACTATGAAATATGGGGCAACACTTAACAGAGGTTGCTTTCCCTACTACAAATGCTTGTAAGAAATCCAGTTAAGAACAGGGGACAAGTGATATAAAGATGTGGAGGAAAGGAGAAAGGGAGGAAACTGGTGAAAAATAACTGAAATACTACTGTGCAGCTTATGCCTATATTCAGTTAAAACAAAAGAAAAAATATTAACTGTGGTAAAATAGTTCAACAAGCAAAAAATTCACAGATAAATGCACACAAAAGATGCAACCTTTATCCTTCAACCCAAATTATGACAAACAAAACACATAAAAGATAGTGAATATGAGGCTTGGCTAGCTATGCAGCTGTATTTCACCATGCATTTACAAGAAACAATTTTTACTGTCAAATGCTTTCTTGAATTCATCAGTAGCATGACAGACCTTTTCCCCCCTAACACATGGAAATAAAATTTATGTCCAATCTACTCCATTTACATTTAAAATATTGACTCGACCAAGATATTTTCAAAAATGACAAATGTAACTTCTGCAAAAATAAGTAATAGAATATTGAACTATGAGATCATTAACTTCTTTGGAATGTTTACTTCAGACACCCCTACTTTCTTTAAGTAAGAAATAAATAAGTTGCTTAAAACATCATTCTGAGAAATAATTTCCAACTGATCTAACACAATGAAAAAGGAAATTAATTATTAAGTTTTGGTGTTAATGTTAATCATGGAGCATCAGCTAACATTATCCATCTGCGACAAAATGGAAGAAAACTTAAATACTAACCATGTGGAAAGTATCTAAAAAAAGATTGACCTCACACATTTTTCCCCTCTGGATTCTAAAAGTATTTGTCAGCTTCCATTTTTATGTTTGCCTTTTCAGACTGAAACAGATTTAATTGATTCTGATTGGAATACTCTCAAATCACTTCTTTTTCTGCCCCACCTTATCAAGCCCAAATTGTAACACTTCTCATTACACAGGTCTATGCATTTGTAAAAACTAACAAAACAAACCAAAAAATACTAAATTCTCAAAAAAATATATTTTTTATAAATATGAAATTGTCATATAAGCATTAAAGATCTTTTTATTAACATTGCCTTGTCAATAATCCATTGAAGCCAAACAGGTGTTGACCTTTGAAATCACAAACATCAGAGCAACTGTTTGCACATTTGCTGTTTAAATCTCAGGTTCTACCTCAAGTGTCAATACAGAACAAATAAGAATACAGAAAGTCAGCAAAATTTTGTTTTCTTGTTAAGAAAAGTTTAATACTATACCTACAATAAATGTCTTTATGTGTCTCAGGCAGAAGTTAGTATGACAGAACAGCAAAGAAACAACAAATCCTTAGAAAACAGATTTGAGTCCCTATGCATAAAGACTCCATGGAGCTGTCTTGCCAGACAACTGCTCAGTCACACCAGCGATTTGCTAATCCAGCTCAGAGGGATTTCAAATATTGAGTCCTGTTATCATCCTACTGCTATCACAGCAGCCCAAAGCAACATCCTCATCTCTTGTCCAATAATTGGGGAATAACAAAGGACAGACTGAGTACAAAATCATATTGGACACAGGTGGCTTTCCAAGTCATCAGGTTATCTCTAATCCCTCCTATGAAAGAGGTAGCTTCTTCAGTGTATGTGCTGAAAAGATTTTCCACACAACAACCTATGTTTTCCAATTAAGTGCTATTAGTTGCACAAAATTAAACCAAGAAGTAGTATTAAATAGTCATAAAGTAAGGACTATCACTTTGACAACAACTTCAAAACAGCCTACAAAAGAAGTAAGATGTACACAAACTGTCTGACTTTACCATTCTTCAAGAGCCTTTATTTACAAAATAGATAAAAGCTAATTTTATAGCTTTGAAGTCACTAGACCGACACAAACCATAGTGGCTAAATCCAAAATATTTGCAATAAATGCAATATTTGATATTCTGTGTAAAAAAAACCCAATAAAAATTACAAACTTATAAATCCAGGAAGCTATCAGTGTAGTACTTTGCATGTCTCTGCAGAAACAACAGCAAGAAATCTGTTTACATGTCCTACCTTCTTGAACCGCCTGAAATGGATTGTTGCCATCCACAAATGTCACTGAACATGTGATTTTCTCCGTTTGTAAGATTTCATCATTCTGGTTGAGATCAGCAACTGCCATTCGAAAAACTTCCTCATCTTTTTTGGCCGACTCATCAAAAATTGCCCCTGGAGGGAAAAAGAAAAAAACAATACCAAAAATTACATTGCACCTTTCACCTGCAGTATCCCAAGCATTTATCATAAGCACTTAAGCATTTTACACGATAACATCATCCCTTTGCTCACTCCTGAAGAGCAATTATCTCAACACAGAGCCCAGAAGCTACTTTAAAATATACAAGATTTCTGCATTTTGACATAATTTAAGGCATAAATTGAGGAGAAGCATTGATTCCAGCTAGAAATATGGGGGAAATCTAGTTAAAGCGCAAAACAATCTGTATCGGAACAAGGCCAAGAAATGAGTACTAACTACCTTTCCAAAAGTGCCATTTAGTACACTGAATGACTGCAACAGGCTAGGATATACATTTAACATCATGTCTATTGACAATTTAGAAATATAAAATTCAAATGAGGGGAGGTTAAGCCTAAAATGGTATCAGCACTGGGAAAATGAGTAAGAATTGACAACCATGATCAATAGACTGTTCAGCAGCTGATATAAACTATTTCAAGTCTAATTCCTATTAGATTTGTAAAACAACCACTCCAGCTAACTGTCTGACTCTTGAAATCAGTAAATTAACTTTAAGCAGTTAATTAAAATATCTTCTGCCTTTATAAATCTGACAGAAAGTGACTGTTTTGCCTTTTTCCCCAAAACATGTAACCAGTGCGTTGCAAACAAGAAACCATTAAATTCACGAGGTGGTAGAGTGAGGATGGCCGACCCTCACCCAGCCAATTTTTCAGCTGTATTGAAAAAGAACTCCAAGGCTAATCCAGAGGGTTTAGGGTTTGATTTCTTTTTTTTTTTTTTTTCTTTCTTTAAACTATAGGGGTTTTAACATCGCTCGTTTCCTATTAATTTACATTTGCTTCTTGTATGAACCATTTATGCAGAGATGGCACAAATTACATTGTTATAGTCCTATGAAGAATGTTATATTGTTTAAAACCCTCAAATCAGAGCTTTTAGATTTTCAAGCACCTTTAAAGCTTTTCTTTCCAGGCAGTACATTAAAGAGACAGACAGGATGCTTCAAAACAAGGCTTTGAAAACTGTATTTAAAAATTATGAAATTTCTTCAGTTTTCAGGTTTGTATTTGTGAGTGTCTGTTGTCAATAAAAAACTTAACTGAGGCAGCATATGTGGTGATGCAGCCAAAGAGAACAGAAAATGCTTATCACTGCTGATTTCAGTTAAATACCTGCAATTGATGCTGAAAGAACTGAAAAAGGAAATGGCTACTTTAAGAGAAATAAACCTCATATGCAATGTTTATCACCTTTTTCCCACTGACCTCCAACATTCATCTCCATGCCAGCACCACTCATCCTATATGAGCGTCATCTCTTCCTACAATCTGACCGCTTTGACTCCAGCATTTTCCCTCCTGAAGCTGCTGCCATCTGGAACAGCTGTTCTTTACCTCTCCACCTCATTCACCTGTCATCTCTGTGCAAATCTCAGCTGAAAACATTAATTTTCTCCCTTGCCCCCGTTTCTATTTCCCTTGTTTTATTTAGCTCCATAAAGCAAAACTAAACATGGCTGAGAACACACTTGGTATGGAAGGTGCTGCAAACTGTGTCTTCTCCACAAAGACAAGTATTTGTGTACCCAGGTAACCTTCAAGGGTACAAAGATTTTGTCCAACAATATGCCCTTAAAACAATTTGGTTTTAACCTCATGGACCATTCAAAGCAAACTGACAAATGCTTCACTGTGGGACACCCCTGTGCAATGATGACATAGCTCAGCAAACATCTGAAGGAACAATTCTAAATGGCTACTAAGTCACAAGGTTAAGATTAAGGAGAGAAAAAAAAAAAAAAACCAACCCCCAAAAACAAACAAAAAAACCAAACAAACTTGGAAAATAATGATAATAATTAGTTGAATTCTATCCCTGTAGAGTGATTCTGTAACAAATGCCACACTGGAAGGAAGGGAACACACACAGGTTTACACATACACAGGGCAGCTGTTGACTGTGTTGCAAAACAGCATGGCAAAACAAAGACCTTCCAGCCAACACTGCAGAGTAGAGCTTCTTATTCTAAAGAAGGGAAATGTCAGCTTAAGCCTGGCGTTGTCCCCAGAATAATCCAGGTCATTTATTGAGTAGAGGATTTGGCATGTGCCACCATAAAAATCCCCTTGAGCTCCACAGCCCTTCCACCAGGCAGCGGAGAATTGCTCCCAAGACAGTGCATTTGTCAGTCCAGCATTAATTTACTCAACAGATGCTCCTTCTTGAGAATCTTTCTTATTCCTATCACACACATATATCCCCAACAAACTCCAATGCTTTTTTGCCCATTTCCCAGCCTGACACAAATCCTGCATCTGATGGCATCTAAAGGTATAAGGAAGCAGATTAGATGAAACTTCATGCAGCCGTCACAAACTACGCTCTCTCGCTCTAGTATAATTGCTCCAGTTTTGCTCTGACCACTGCTTATTTCATTCATGCCTCCATGTATCAGATGCAAACTTCAAAATTTCTCCTTTAACCACCGCTACATCTGACATTTCAAACAAGCTACCTCACAGAAACAAGACATTATCCACGCTCTAGTGCAGGAGTATCTCCGTCAGTAAAACAAATACATATGCAGGTGAATTGCAAAGAAGTTGTAATCATAGTTCCCGCCTGAGCATCCTAGCAGAATTAGATTGTCTTCATTCAGAAACTAAGGCCTTATTCATTAGAGTATCTAACTTAGCTACACAAAAAGCCTTTAAAGATATAATAAAGATGACACTGCTCCTTTCAGGACATGGCAGTACAAGCAGCACGTGCATTATTACACTCCAAATAGTGATAAGAGAAATTTTATTTCATAACTGATTCTCAAAGCTTAATCTCACTTGTTAAATAAATTGGAAAACATAAAAAACCCAAAACAAACCATTTTCCCCTTCCCCCCCCCCAAAAAAAAAAAACACCAAAAAAACCCCACACACAAAAACCACACACACACACACCCGCCAAAAGAAAACCCAAAATACAAAATCCCTGAATAATTTTGAAATTGTTACTATTCTCATATATACATTTTTAGGTCCCTGTGTTTTATTTCAGCTATGTTCCATGTGTCTATATAAATCTCTACATTACACAGGTTGGGGGGGGTACTGTTTTTGTTTTCTAAAAGAATAGTAATTTCTATGAAAAGATAAAATATATTGTTTGGATTGTACTAATCATGCTGGAATAGTTTCCTTTTCCTGTGGTTTAAGGAATCATCCTCTTATTGACAGCACTGAATTTTCTGACGTGAAACAGGTCTATCTAAATTTTTACAGCTAGCTCAAAATGTAGCCTTTAGCTACGAATACTTTTAGTATAAGGTATGATTTTCTTGAAGTCACACTGAAGTTTTGATGCTTCTTTCAAATAGTCTTTTAACCAAGTCAAACAAACAATCCAAATAAATGGTATCACACTTTAAAATTACTTCCATAGTGTGAGCTACATACGCTCTCATTTCTTCATGTACAGCTGCAAAATGAGAACCGGAATGATCACAAATTTATTTGGAGTACGTGCCCAAAATGAACCCTTTCAACTGTAAGAAAATTTGTTAAAGAAAGTAATGAACAGCTGAGGAGAAAAAAGCAATTTATTCCTACAGATAGTGTGAGACATTCACTCTCTAGAAAATGATGCAACAAAAAAAACTATTTACAAAGCAAAAAAGTCTTCAAAATTGTAAAAAAGTAGATGCTGTTCATTTCTTTTCAACCCCCACTGCTCACCTCAGCTAAAACAGGCATCACACTAAACATGTCATTACTAACTATACTCAAGGAGTATTCCCATGATCACATCAGGAGCCGACATGCTGACACAGCAACTACTTTGCACCGGTTTCCCCTCCTGCTTTATTAGCATGTCATTATTTTCAGCTTTATTTCAGAATCTGGATGAGGAAAGCACAAATGTAATTCTCTATTGGCTTTTTAAAAAACCCTCAGCACATCACTAGTGTCCTGTAGCTTAGCAGAGAATTCTTTGTGTTTAACTATCTCATTCAGCTCAATCATGTCACCAGGAATCTGTCAATTTAAATGTACCTAGACTAAATCATACAAATGCTCAATAAACTCACCAAGTAGTAATGACATCATTAGAAACACTTTTCAAAGATCACTTGTTCTACTGACCCATACATTTAAAAATATAATCTAAATTAGATATTATCAGCTATTTCTATTATTATTTCAACTTACTCATCAATGACCAAGATGAAGGGGTGGAGTGTATCCTCAGAAATTTTGCTGAAAACACAAAACCAGGAGGAGCAGCTGATACACCAGAAGTCTGATGCTGCCACTCAGCGAGAGCTGGACAGGCTGGAGATCTGGGTTGAGGGGAACCTCGTGAAGTTCAGCAAAGGCAAGTGTAGGGTCCTGCACCAGGGGAGGAACAACCCCATGCACCAGTACAGGCTGGGGCTGACCTGTTGGAAAGCAGCTCTGCAGAGAAGGACCTGGGAATCCTGGTGGACAGCAACTTGCCTGTGAGCAGTGTGCCCTGGTGGCCAAGAGGGCCAGTGGCATCCTGGGGTGCATCAGGAGGAGCATGACCAGCAGTTCGAGGGAGGTTGTCCTCCCCCTCTACTCTGCCCTGGTGACGCCACACCTGGAGTGCTGGGTCCAGCTCTGGGCTCCCCAGGTCAAGAGACAGGGAACTACCAGAGAGGTTCCAGCAGAAGGCTGTGGAGATGATCAGGGGACTGAAGCATCTCTGTTTTGAGGAAGGGCTGAGAGAGCCGGGCCTGTGTAGCCTGGAGAAGACTGAATGGGGATCTTATTAATGCGTACAAGTATCTAAGGACAAGTGTCAAGAGGATGGGGCCAGGCTCTTTTCAGTGGTGCCCAGTGGCAGGACAAGGGGCGACAGCACCAAGTGAAACACAGGCAGTTCCTTCTGAATAGGAGGAAAAACTTCTTTACTTTGAGGGTAACAGAGCACTTGCACAGGTTGCCCAGAGAGGCTATGGAGTCTCCTCTGGAGATATCCAAAACCCACCAGGACAGAAGACTGCAACCTGCTCCAGGAGAACCTGTGTTAGCAGTGGGGTGGTCCAGAGGTACTTTCCAATCCTGAACATTTTGTGATTACTCAATTTCTATAGTAACTTGCACAGTTTAGTAGAATCAGCCCAGAAAACATAAAAATGGGAGAGAAATGCATCGTGACTGCAAGGATGATGTATGAAGAGAATTAAAGCAATGCTCATCTTTCTATTGACTAAGAAAAGACAAAGTACACTGCTTGCAGTGTTTTCAAGTATTACGATTTTATTATCTATGAAAGTATGACATTTCTGGACCTCAATGTCCCATATTAGTCTCAGGAAATTAGGCATTTCATTTCAAAGAGGAGGGGGAGTACATGGATTAAATGCCATTGTGAATTGAGGTCACAGTTCAATTTCAGCACATAGGCTTGATTTTTACTTTATAACATTACACACATACACCTCACCAATAGAATCAATATACACTTTGCTCAATAATTTTCTAGTTCACAAGTCCAGTAATGTTTGGAGAGAAAAGGAAGAAAATGAGGAACTGTAAAACACAGTAACTTTCTGAGTGACTATATGATCTTCCCAGCAGATGCTGATTTGACAAAAATTCTTTGCCCCAGCCTGTTCCAGTGTCTGAACCCAATTCCACTGTATTATCTACTGCTGCTATCTCATTATTATTCTGAATAAGAAACTTTACCCTGCTGCTGGGAGAAGGGTGACCATTCTGCTAACACTCAGAACTGGAAGCTAGGGGGTTTAAGTCCTCATGGCAAACCTCATCAGAGATTTCCTTCAGGGCTATGAGCATATTGCCACAGATGTAGCTCCCCAATATGAAATAAGGTTAAGAGACATTAATTTCAGGGGGTTTAAATCAATAAGACGGGTATTTGAGATCCTGAGATACATTGTAGAATAAAAGACCATGTTATTTGTAGCCTATATGAGTGTCTGTTTGGAAAAAAATGTATAGAATCAATTCATTTTAACTATAATGGCAAATGGCTGGCTATACAACATACTATCGTGTCTGACTGAATGTATACATACAGCTTTAGAAGGCCAACTATGTCATAATGGAATTATTATCAACAAGAACAAGAGGGACTTGATGTGTTTGAGAGTCTAGCTGCACTCATGTAGGAATTTAGAAGGTCACATACAGAGACCTTCCCTTGTGCACACAACTGCCATTATCATGGAATTCAGTATGCACTACATACAGCTGGACCCTAAATCTCTCTTGTGACACATTTAGAGCATCTGTTAAGTTTTCCAACTGACTGATAGGCAGTTGAATATGTGTAATCACATCTTGATTTTTATCAGCAAAGGGAAAACATCAGCATGCTTTACCTTTTTCTAAAGTTGACTAAGTTTTAGAAACCCTTTAGAAAGGGCACAGTAAGTTTGGTTTTGTCACTGCTGCACAAAGGGAGCGGAAATCTTCCATCTCCTCTGTATCAGGAGGGAGTTTCCAGCAGATGTGTCCTCAGCTACCTCACAATCACACAGCAGATGGCAGGCACAGCACAGGGCTTGGGGGTCGAGCCCCCCGACCTGAGGACCATGGCTAACTCATGGGGGGTCAGCGAGTGGACTCTATCTCGGGGCAGAGCCAGTCCCTTGCATCTGAAGTCACAAGCCTCAGGCGTTTCGTCCCCAGAGGCTCCCTACTCTGCACCACAGGGATGTTGGCCCCAGAGTGCATCTAGGCCAAGCTGAATTTTTTGAAAACACTACTTGTTTGTTCATTTTAATTTTTCAAGACTTTCACAGCTCCCATGATGATGGTGAAAGTGACAGCAGGGTAGGATGAAGAGCACCTGTGCCAGTTCCTTCTGCAGAGAACATAATGTCCTCCTGCCCACCAAACTGTAAAGATACGATTTCTCTTTCTACTTTACATACCTTGTATTTTCACAAACACAGCTAAAGAAACTGAACAATACATCAGCACATATCTTTCACTATTTAATATCAGACATAAAAGAAAGTTAAAATAATCACCTTAACAGAATATCTTTGCCAAAACTAAATCTACACATACATATGGAAGGTCCACATGTGACTTTAAGCAGCACAGGTGAGCCCAGAGAAACTTCACTGCGGTTTCGGGATTACCACTGATGCAAGACTGCTCAAGCAACAGAAGCATCAGGTTTACTGTCTCCACCCCCCACAACGGACTTTTGTAAAGGTCTGCTTCTGATATAGAAGGGTTGATGTTTTACCAGGCCACACCACATGCAATGCCATTTTCCCCAAGACCACTGAGAGTGGCTGACCATACATTACATATACCTGCATACAGGTTGCTGCTATCTCCAAAACACATTTTTTAAGCAACCACAATTGCATTCATTTTTAATCTAATGAGAAAAAAAAATGTAGCAAGTATACAGTCCACACCTAATGAAAATACATGAAAAAAACCACCCACATCATTTTCCAGGGAAGCCATCCTACCTGAAAATCTTGCCATCTTCTTCTGCAATCTGGTGGACGTATACAAACAAATTGCACATTACAGGTATTAAGGAATTAGAGAAGCTACCCTTTTAGTTGGACAAAACAAGGAATTAGAGAAGCTACCCTTTGAGTTGGACAAAACAATTAAACCAAAGATTAAAGAGCTGGATTGGAGAATGAAAGTGTTTTCCTCCATGTTTCTCCATTCACACCCAATTTCAGCAAATGTTATGTATACACAAGCCTAACTTTAGGCATATGAATCTCTCTCAAGTCACACCTTAAAATGAGACTCTGCTGAGCTTAATGCAGAGCTGCCAACTTTGTATGGCACCACTTACTCTAACCACTGCAGAAGGTACCTCTGCTCACTCTGCAAGCCACACTGTAAAAATACACAGCCCATTTCTGTTCCTTTTTTAAGTGATTAACCCTGTGTTCTCAGTGCAGCTATATGGCTGGAACATCATACAGGCAACAGAGCAATTCCTTCCCTTTACTGCTTTCAGGTTTCTAACTTTAAATATTTGAAATGAAATGGTGAATGAGGAATTTTACAGTTTTTTTCAGTATGGCAAAGAGGCAATATCTGTTTCAAATACAATGAAAGTAAGAAAAGTGTATTTATCATCTAAACACAGAGAAATCTCTCCATTCTTCTGCTTAAGCATGATTGATTTTGTCCCAATGTCCCAGTAAAACAACCAACATAGCTCTGCTTGTTTCTGACATCTAATATTTGTTTTAAATAACTTGACTACAGAAGGGTATTACACTTTATATATTTATATTATTTTTTATTATCCCCCCCCTCCCCGAGTAAACTACCCAGTTTTGGAAGTAGTTAGATGGCTTAACAGGTTGTCAAACAAAATAAAGGCTCAGCTTTTTATAAGGTCTTCTGAACAGATGTACATATACAGTGAAAGTCAATGCTTCAGTAGGAAGCATCCTCATAAACTCATGAACATAATCAAACGCATCTTAAAAGGCAATTCTAGAAAATCTCCTAGTAAATAATAAAATCCCTTCTCAGTTGCTCTCTATTCACGTTAACTTAAGTGATATTTCAGTAGAAGTGTAAAAACTACTTTATCAAAGGAATAACAATTGACATATGTCTTGCTTTTTTTATAGCCAACTGATTGCTCAAATTGCAGAACCACAAAGATTTTGTTCCTGCAAATTGAAAAATACTGCATAAATACCTGTTGTGGCATTGGAGACTGCTATCTACTTCTGTAGATGCAGCAGGGCACAATGTTACCATCATATAAACAATACATTTTATACGCAATGTACCTTTCACAGGGTAAAAATTAAGATATATTTTGTCAACAGT
Organism: Falco punctatus; assembly: GCF_963210335.1. Classification (NCBI taxonomy): domain Eukaryota; kingdom Metazoa; phylum Chordata; class Aves; order Falconiformes; family Falconidae; genus Falco; species Falco punctatus. The sequence goes on from NC_137580.1 coordinate 74,044,930, forward strand.
TCCACTATAAACTTGATGTGGTGATTAACTACAGAGATAATATCTTCACATTCATTATGCAACAAATGAGCTGATAATAATGAGAAGCTTTTCATGTTTTCTATCATATCCATAACTATCAAGTTGGGGTCTAGCTGTGAAAAGCATCTGGTTTGGTAGATATTATTGCCATGTTATTAATATCCCATACAGAAAGCTAGTGTGATGATCATAAATTTGCTGAATAGTATCTGCATTCTTGAACAAAATATTAAAAAGAAAACTTATTATCTACATTCAGAGCTTGCTATATGCTGTTTTAGAACCAGAGCGAACACTGATTCAATATACTATTTCGTCATTTTTATTAGCCCATATTTGTGAATGCAAGAATACCTCACAAAGCTATGTCAACAAGGATGACTGCATCCTAAAAACCCCCTTTTGTTAAGCATTTGTCATGGCTTACTGTCTTCCTGTCATACTTGTTGCTCTACCTTAACATGTAATTCTACTTTGTAATTTTTTTTAAGTTAAACTAATGCTTTAATTAATCAAATGATACAGACTGGTAGGTAGAGATGGAAGGAAGACTGCTGCCAAGCCATTTCTTTATGACATGGAGCAGCTGCAGCACCTGACTCCACTAGCAGCTGAACTTTTTAGAGACCAAGATTACCAATATGCTGAAGTCACACAAAACTATGCCTACATACACACACAGAGAGATGTAAAAGCGCAAGGATTCCAGTGTGAGATTTTCTGAAACACAGTTTTTTGCATTTTCTTTCCTATTTCACTCTAAAATTTACACAAGCCTTTGCTGCACATAGTTTAATCATTTCATGCAGTACAGCAGCCTGGCTTATAACACTGAAATACAAGTGTTGACACTAAAGATTGCCATTGGGAGGGTATTACAGGAACAGGTTATTTCTGGAGTACTACACTGTATATAGATTTAGCCTCCTATTCGTTGTAAAATAAGACAGAGAGGCACTGAGTCAGCATATCACAGAATGGTTTGGGTAGTAAGGGACTTTTAAAGATCTAGTTCACACCCCCTGTATCATAGCAGGGACAGCTTCCACTAGATCAGGTTGCTCAAAACCCCATTCCAACCTGACCTTGAACACTTCCAGTGATGGGTCATACTTACTTTCACTGGGTGTCACAGAGAAGTACAGACAGACACCTGTTAAATATATTGCTTTTAAAAATCTATCTGATACCACGTGTAGTGTTATGAATGCCATGGTCGAGAATTACATAACAACAGGGAGAAAAGCAGCAGTGAAAAACTGGTTTATGTGCCTGACTAAAAGGCAAAGGCTGACTCTGAAATTAATCCTTGTCTTAAACAGCTTTTCTTTTCTCTAGAGTGGGTTTTTATTCTGCTGGAGGAGAGGCATTCAACAAACCTACACACAAACACAGTCTTTGAATGGTAATGGAAGAAACCAGACAAATTAGTCTCATAGCCATCTAGCCCGTTTTCTTGCCAAGGCAGGACTGCCCTGTAGAAAATTAACATGTAACCTCTTTCACTCTTATGTCACGAAGAGGGTAACAAATCTGGAAGCAATCACTTTCCAACTTCAACACAAAAAATAGTTATAAAAATATAAAAATCCCCTAAGAAATAGCCACTTTCCAAAAAGAGTACTAACGGCCCTGTCTCTACTAACGTTTCTTATTTACTTCTCAACACTTTTGCTGAAGTAGTGTTACTGCCCTTAATTGTAAACTTTGTATTCTATCATTTTGGTAAAAGGACAATGCATGGTGCTTTAAAATTTGCTCTACAGATATGCAGGGCTATGGGCTCAAAGTGACTTCATGATGATGGATACTGAATACTTAAATTCCTTGCCACTTTTTATAGACGATAATGCCGTATTATCTTTGTAGTTCTTACACATGTTAGAAACAATAATTTCTAATTTGAAAACTTATAATTTACACAAGTGTATAAAAAAATAGACTCTCAGAATATAACTCCCAGTAAGCTGTGTTAAACTTTCTATTTCAAAAATTTCACCCAATAGATTCTGGTAATGATGCTTCTATTTCAGAAAGGGCAAAGGAACAACTGGAATATAAGGAAAGTTTAATGTCATTCTACATGAGACACACCAAATATGACCAAAAAGGCCTGCTTTAAATTCCTTCAGTTCTCTGCTGCAATTTGACTTCATGCTTTGTTTTTAATAGCCCTTAAGTTCTTCAGCAATATAAAGCTCTGAAAATTGCAACACTGTCATATGAAATGACTGTGAATTTGCATTTCCCAAAGCCTCACTGCAGGTCAATTAAATGTAGTCAAGTTGTGCTAGTAGTTCACAGCATGCAATATATGTCTGTAAAAAAAACATATTTTTTTTTTAAAATCAAGCCATAATTTCTGATTTTTAAGACAGAAACTATGTGAGGACTGAAGAACTATTTCTTCCATTGGTTTCTATTACCTTTGTGCTTTTAGAAGGCAAAATTTAAAAGTAAGAGTGAGACAGCAGCTGAGCTATTTCCATAATTTGTGCATGTTTCAAACAAGTCTTTGAATCCAAATATTCCCTTCCTCTTTCCCACATTTGTAGAAGACTTCCTAAGATAGTGCTATGTAGTAGGTTAATTACAAACGTGGGGCTGAGAACCTATTTCTCTACCATTTAAAGAAGTAACCACAGGAGAAATAAATGAAGCATAATGTCAGCCTCCAGCTTCAGGTCCACAGTTGCTATAATCTCAAATCACCCCAAATTCACAAATATTTTTTTAGAAACTAACCTGGCCTTTGACTGTTTTAATGAAACCTAGAACCATACATTTGGTTTATTTCCTGTCAAGAACCACTTATAAAAAGCCCTATGCAAGTGAATAATTATATTCCCATTTTAGAGATTAAGGAATATTAAGCAGATGTGCAGTGACTTCTCAGACACTCTCTAATTAGTTGCCTGCCAAAATTAGAAGAATCTAATAAAAACCTGATTACTCAAAGTACCTGTCTTTACTTTATCACTTAACACATATAATCTTGGAACAATGATATTAAAATAATAGTAAGTATGTTATTATTATAGATCCTACTTTTCCTGCAAATTTAATAGGAAACCAGGCTTGGGGTTTTTTGTTTGGAGAGCTTTAAGGGGGGAGGTTGTGGGTTTTGGTTTGTTTTCTTGGTTGCTTGATTGTCATGGTTCTTTTTTTAACTGAAGTGGCTGCAAACTGAAGGTGACAAAAATCTTGTGTGTGATGTCTTGAAGATCATTTTAAATTGAATAGACTTGATATTCAGTAACTTAGGTAATTTTTTTTTTTTAATTTTAACACCTTATTGAAATCAGAAAGAAAAATGCAAGCTTGAAAGTAGCTAAAGAAATTAAGAGTTAATGTTACACTGGAAAACCAAGACAAATATTGTGTCATTAACCATATTCAAATTTAAACATGCAATGTAGAGACTGGAAAATGAATTTTAAAAATTCCAGAAGTTATACTTGTGGAGGGATAAAAACTCTTTATATTATTTCAGGATCTCTACTGATCAAGTTTGTGAGGGGCCAACCAAAGTGAGAAAGAAGCACTTTGCAGCAGCCAGTTGTAGCCAGCAGATCATTTTGAGAAAATGTTATTAACGTACAAAAGCGAAAAAAAGAACAAGCAAAACCCCCGCTATCATAAAATATAGATATTTTTTTTTTAACAAAATACTAATAGAAACTAAAATAGTTCCTGTTACCAACATCCTGGGAACAGATCGAGGTTTTGTTTCCTTTGAGTCAGCAGCACAGTACCTATAAACAATATGCATTTTATTTTCTGTCATTTGATAAGTACCCAAGTGATGAATGAACAGGAAAACCCATGTGAGAAGCGTAACTTTCATAGTATCCTTCTTGTAGTCACTATTAGCAATTCTCCCAGTTCACTAGCTTAAGAAAAGACATTGCTTATAAACTACCAATGCAACTTTGAGAAAACAGCCCTAGTAATCATGTATATAATAAATATGAATGCTATAGAAAATCAGGAAATTATTTTACGAAGCAGAAGGATACATGTTTCATTCAACTCTAGAATCCAAATTCTGGCCTCCTTTGTACTTAAATACTTCAGTGGATACACTTAGCTCCACTTTCCAGTTACTTCTGCCTTAATCAAATCCTTTTATGGTTTGGGAAAAGGTGAGCAAACTTAGCTTTCACTGATTTTGCCTGCAGGCCTGTCACATGACTAGACATAAAGCTTTAAAATTTGTCTACAGGTTTTGAATCTTATTATTACTGCATCATTTTAATTAATTATTACTGTATTATTACCAGTTAATGCAGAATACCTTGAGTATATTGTGGCACATTTTATTTCGGAGAATGTTGAATGAATTTCTACCTAATATGAATGCTTCTTGCACCCATTACTCCTAGTACTTGATTTCCTTTTCAGAGGTTAGTAAAAATCCTGCAAATTTAAGCACCGCAAGAGGGATTCCCTAGAAGACTGTTGCAAACACAACTGATTCCTCAGATTTGGGTTTTTTTTTAATATATTTCTCTTGTTGGCTTGTTTCCAAGCAAAAAGAGGATATCTAAATATTCCATATTTCATATTAACAGAACAGGCATTTCTAAGAATTAGATTGCAGCTGCAAGCATGGCTTCAAATTCCTTATTTTTAAAGGCGGGTACTCCTTTACTGAAGTCATGATCTTCCATGCTAGATCATCAGTGTACAATCATCTCCTGTCTGTAACTAAGTTAAATTTATTGTAAAATAAAATTTCTGAAGACGATGAAAACTATACTGCCCAGGATTAGAGCTATGTACACACTGCATAACAAGAGAGTAAGTATACTAAACCGGCCCTTAATGAACAGGAATATTTAGTGATGAAATGGTACTACAAGTGCGTATTCACATCCAGATCTCTTCCATATCCTGCATTGCAGATACAATGTAATGTGAGTTTATAGTCAGATATGCAGCTCTAAAATCAAATTGTAGGTTGTAATCCAAGGTGTCATGAGCAAAATTCCACTTAATTCCTCTTGATAAAAGAGAAATAATAAGAACTCAGGACCAGCTAATGCTCTACAGGAAAAAAAAAAAAAAAAAAAAAAAAATTACTCATTGGATTGACAGGGCAAGCAAAAAGTATTAAAGTATTTCACTGATTCTTGGATTACAGAGGATTTTCTTTCAGTATTACCCTTCCAGCCTCTAGTCATCCCAGTAAAACATCTGATGATTCCTTTTACAGACTGAAGAAAAATAAGCCTCACAAAGCATCTTACACACCATTCACATATAAGCATTTCCACTTTTCACTGGGTTTCGGTGTGATCCCCACTCCCCGCCCCCCCCCCCCCCCCCCCCAACATATTCTTCCTCTTTGGTCTTAGAAACAGAATTCTAAAACAAGACTCCCTGAAGCATAAGGTACAATTTACATCAGGCACTGAAGAAGGCAAAAGAATGCAGAACCCTGCTAGTTGTGCCATTACTATAGAGAACCTTCCTACATTTCTCTTCCCATCCTCCTTCACTTTCATTGGCCTTTGCTTCAATTAACTTTCAATTACTTTCTGGACAGTGGAACATCTTCACAGGTGCTGTAAATATGTATGCTACAGAATACCAAGATGCTGTGCTGGTGGCCAGGACATTTTCATGGGACATAGGAGTTTAAACTCCTAAAACAGAATAAAACAGAGCAGAGCTCTTGAGATCTTTTTACAAGTTCTTCAGTAATGTCATAGAATACAAAAGAAAATCGCAGGATCCTCCACATTCCACTATGCTTCATAAGCAAGGCAGTTCATGCATCTGACTCCTATCGAAAATTCAAGGATGCAAATCCCAAAGGACTTTCATACTATGGCTCTCTTTCTTACAATTCAGGAAAGAGCAAGGTTTGAAAACACAGCTTTATGATCAGCTTTGCTTATAGAAACCAAGATGTATTCTGGCTGAAGTTTCAGCTTCTTGGTTTGGTCATCTCGGAACATAATCACAAAACACACATGCAGACCATGTGTGTTTCTGACCCAAGCCCCAGTAGCTGATAAAAGCTTGATGCCTGAGTAACTTTTTACCATTGAATACATAACACCAGCTATTCCACCTCTTATAAACTGGCTTTGGAACAATTACATATCCTCAGAAGCTTTTAGTCTCCATTTCTGCTTATTTCTCTGTGTCTGAAGGCATATGCCCAGAAAAATGGGAAAAGAACCTGTTAACTCAGGCTTGAATATGAACGACTTAGCATATTTCGCTTCTCTAATTACTTTAAAAAAATCCCTTGATACTTCTTTATATAAAGTGGTAGGGAAGTTCCCTTTCTTATCTACGCAGCGTATCTAAATAAACACATCATGCTAAAAGGTCACATTGTATTTACAGTCTGCAATAAGCCACCATGCAATATGAAATTCATGGAAACTTTGATTAAAAAATGAAAATGCATATACAAGCTCACAGAAGAGGAACACTCGGCAGAATTATTATCTGTGCATACTCATGCATACACACTCTCTAAAGGAAAGTGAAGAAGGAAAAGAACATGTTTTCCCAAAGAGAAATGGCATGATGCATTTTCAAAATGAAGGCAGAGCTTACTAAAAGTGTAACAAAAATTGTTCAGGTAGAAGTCATTTGGGGGTTGTAGGCTCTATCCTAGAACATGAAAGAACGACAAAGCTAACGAAGACTATTTCATTACAGTTCTTCTGCATTAGCATATATAGTCTATTATATGAGTCCACGTCACAAGCTTCATTTTGTTATAACCCTAAAGAATAAGGACCCACAATTAAAAAAAGTGGCAAATCTGGAAAAGAAAAAAAATACAACCACCATCACCAAAACCCAACATTGTGGGGCCAGTTCTGCTTCTTTAAGTGACCACTCATGCTACTGAGTCATTATAAAACCTTTTAATTTCCACCTAAATTTTCATAAATAAAATCTTCCAACTGCCTTTTCCTACGACTTTAGAAGAGCCTGTTTACCATACTACAATTATAGATTTACAGATTACCTGCCTTTCTTGCACTTGTTCTTTTTATATTTGGTTACTTTAGTCTCAAAAATATGCAGAAGAATTAGGCAGAATTTCAGGAACAAAAATAATACCTGAACTCACATTAAAAGATGGGAAAATTTATGCACAATAAGATGATCAAAAAAAATTAAGAGTGATTGAGCAGCCATAATCGCTCATTAAATGTAAAAGGGAAAACATTTTCTAATAAACTCCTATAATGAAGTTATTTTTTCTAAGAAGCCAGCAGTAAACAGCTATCCATGCACCTTTCATCAACAATATCTTTATTTTGTAGCCTGTATTTCCAAAACCATTTGAAAAATCAATAGCAATCTGCATCTCTACTGTCATTTAAGTAATAAACCTTCTTTTGAAAATATCTTCCAGTATCTCCTGGGCTGCTTTTTGCAGCCTTTTTACTATCAAATACTATATGCAGCTTTTTGCAACAGTATCAAAATCCTGGCGTCATCTTCTGAAAATAAAGGGGAGTAGAACCAAGTTTCAAGAAGTGTGTGGTGTCTGTGATGCAAAGCATGCAAGTACCAGGTTACCCTCAGATACTGGAAATAGTATATGTGGTTTTAAATAAATAGTTATTACCATTTCAATAAAAAAAGAACCTGTAAAAGAGGGTTTTTAAGCAGCAAGCAGGAAAGTAATCATGATTATCATTGCAGAGAGGCTAACCTGCCTTTCACCTGTTACGTTGTTCAGGTACTGAAACAGTCTTGATAGGAATGTAATTAACTGCTTCTTTGAGAAACTAGAACTAATTTTCAGAAAGGTTATTTGTGACACATTTCCTGAGAAACCTGAAAAACTCTGGGTTTCAGGAAAAGCCTGACACTTGACCTACATTCTTCAATAGATCAATGCACACAGGACTGCTTGGTATCTCCACACAAGTTGAGCATGTATCGTCCGTCATCTTTAAAACCATTCAAACCCAGATTCTCACCAAGCATGGAGACTCAGTGTTGGTAGGGCACGGTAATTAAATAGACAGAATTTTTGCAGCCTTGGAAAACCAATGCTAAGAGCTTAGCTCTTTACTCCAGGGAGCAAAAAATCACCAGTAGATAGAGACTGAAACCCTCTGTCAGGAATTCTCATATGTCCACCAGTTTAAGTTACACTATAAAAGAATTGAATATATTTGAATATATATTCAATACATATTCAGTTTATTTTTCCCCCTTTTTCAATTGCAAATCCTATAAACAGGAGTCAGTGTGAAAAGAGCAGTTCCAGAAGCTGTAAATGAGATTAAAAAAAAAGAAGAGGCAGAAATGGCAAGCAAGTTACCAAAAAAGAATTTCTAACTTTGCATTACTTCCCGTGGATTTACAGTGGGGTTAGAGATATTATCCAGGCAACCTGACCTGGCTGCAGCCATTTTGCAAAAGAATGGCATTGTGCAAGTGAAGTCCTGTGCTGAAGTGTTGCAAATGTACAGTAGTAATCGGAGGTTCACTTTTTCCTGTCATTTTCAAGCATCTCTCTTGCCAAATTGAAGGGCTTGGCAGGTGATTAAAGAGTGACCTGAGGTTGTACTTTAAAGGAAAATACGGCATAGGCTGCATGTCATCTGCAAGGTAAACACATTCTTGAAGAGCAGCTGATCGTAAAGTCACCCTAGGACTCAATGTAGTTGAGGTAATCTGAACAGAAAAACAGCATTTACAGGGTGCAGACAGTTTTTCCTACACATTTCAGCAGGCTCAAATACCATGCTAAGAGAAAAGCTTACCCAGTCAACATTCACTACACTGATTTATGTAGTAGGCCTCTCTCATGCACACATATTATCCTTCAGCGTTATTACTATTAAGCTACCAGATCTTTCAAAGCTGTTTGCTAATCAAAAACCCACCAGGACTATCCATTTGCAACTGAAGAACATAGTGTCAAGGAAATTTCTATATATATTGTGTGAGGAAGAGACACTTCCTGTAGCTTTGCTGCCTTTGAGGGGCAGACATGCCAAGTGCTGACAGGAGGATGAATAGAGCCAGTCATGCTAAACATGCATCCTATTGTTTTAGGCTGTGTTGGTCAGATCCACTGTCAACACATTTTCTGTTTCTCCCTCTGCCTCCCCGCACCCCCCCCCCCCTTTTGTTGTTGTTGTTGTTGTTGGCAACTTATATTCATCCTGTTGGATTCAAGAATAATATGCTGTGAACTATGCTGTATCTGCTGGAGCCGCTCTTTTAAAGAAACACATACACATTTAATATTCTGGGTTTGGATTTTTTTCCCCCAAAAGGAATCCACAGATAACCCCTTGGGAAGTAAGAAATGTTTTCCTCCTTTTGAAATTAAACCAATCTTGTGGAAATTCACCGCATTCCCTCCTCACTACAAGGACAACAGGGTTTCAAAAGAAGGCATTGCCTGGGGCGGCACACCCCTCCACTGCACGCATGTGTGCTGCCACACACACATGTACGTGTATACATGTAGGTTTGCACCTCTTTATTATTGCTTTACAAAAATTATGTTCTGAAGGGAGCAGTCTCCCAAAATTTAATCATGCATTTTTTAAAAGACAGGTAGCCTGACCAATGATTTGGCCAATAACCCAGCCTGAGCAAGTTCTTTTGGGCAGAAAGAGCTCGTGTTGAGTTACAAACCTCAACGTGGGACATGCAAGTTGGGATTCAAATGTGGACAAAGTCTATGCACTACAGGCGTTTAAGACAATGCCTATTCTACCACTTTTTGCGAAAAAAATGCAGCTTTTCTACATTTTTTCACATCCATCTAAATAATTCCTTAAGCAAAATAAAATGTTAAAAAATGAAATTAAACCAAATAAACGCTAATGAAAGCTGTTTTATTGTGTAAAGATACTTGTGAATGATGAGGTGAAAGCAAAAAAAAAGTGTTATCCTCCAGATAAATATTTTACTTGCAGTGTCACAAATAGATGCATTTCCTGAAGAAACATTGTCCAGGACTTCAGTAAGGTCTGAAGATTATTCAGAAGTTTTTTTCTGCTGGTAAATGAACATAGGGGTGAATGATGCCTCAAAAGAGCAGGAGGCCTAACATAGTTTCAAGCTTAAAACTTCTGGAGCAAGGACAGTGACTTGGAAGACCTTAAAAGTCAATGACAAGCCAGAAGGCAACTTTGGTTTTGTTTCATTTTCAAACCAGATTAAACCGGCAACTAGCCTTGAGCTTAAAGAACAATAAAATGTACACACACTGCAAACTGGTTCCTTTCAGGTTTCCCCTTAGGGAAAGCAACACATTTGTCAGCTTAGGGAATGCCCTCTCTTGTCTTCCCTGTGGCCAAGTAAAGGAACTGCCTAAAGAGATGCTTATACCACAACCACTATAAATTAAAACAAAAGATGGTAAAAAGATAAGTTGCCATGGCTATGGCCTACACACACCTGAAGGAAGAATGAAATTACAACCTACAGGGAGAGGCTGTCAAAGCGATGGATGGCAGAAAGTCACCCTGCTAGACAAAATAGGAAAGACTGTGATATCTGTTCTTTATCAATCACACAAACTGCATCAAATTACTCTTTTTTTAACCCTCGAGCTTCAGGAAGGAGAAGACAGGCTTCTAAGGACCTCTATGTTATTGCAATGACAGGGAATCAAAGAAGAAGTAAACGTTATGGAGGATGGGATCAAAAGAAACAGAGGTCTGTCAATCTGTTGCAGGGCACCTCAAAAAAAGGAGAATATTTTCTAAGCCACAAGATATCAAAACCTGTCATCCAGAAACTACCCCTGATGAGCAGGTCATGCATTGAGAGATTTTAAAACTATTCTACTGCTTCACAAACTTAAGCTGCTTCTGGTGACACCACCGAAGTATGAAAGATTTTCTAGATTATTGAGTAGACACATCTTACTTCAAACTCTACAAATTTATGAAGAAAAAAAGGAAAAAAGAAATGGCTTGCCAAGTTTGAGTTCTTTGACAAATATTTTGAGTAGTATTAAAAGACTGGAGAGTGCATTCTGAACTGTAAAATAATTGTTTTTTATTATTTTAAAAAAACAACAACGAACCAACAAAATCTCCATGTTTTTTTAAATGGATTATTGAGCAAAAGATACTGGCATTTCTGGGATGTACCATATGCAGACTTTGGAAACAAAGGAACAAATTCCCCTTGGCAATTTTTCGCACCCACATGCTTCAACTTTACCTTGCTAACTAGGTAATGGGATCGATTAGCCCATTATACTGTTCTCATCCTGTGTTATGTGACCTCAAGCCTACAGCACATTCAAGCATGGGTACTCTTAGCAAGTCTCATTAATTTCTTCTTTAGTTTTGTTTTTCAGTGTTCTGTTCACTAATGCCTGGATCCTTTTTTAAACCCTCTTCTCAACTCCTCTCTTTCCCTTTCAGCTTTAGCTCCAGTTTGTTTCTCTGCTCCATTTACCACACTATTTCCAATCTATTCCTATCATCACCCACTAAGCCTCTGCATTCTCTTGCAGTCTCTCTCAGGAATGTATTTTTCAATCATACCTATAAATCCTAGTCTGCCTTTAGAATATAAATACGATGCTTAAAAATTAAATAGGAAAAGATAACAAAATAAGTCTAATCACTTCTGTACATTTTTATTTTCCATTCCAAACTTTTATTCTCAGTTACACTTTTAGAGTGACTTTGTAAAAAAAAAGCTATTTAAAAGAAATTGTGACTTCAGTTCTCTGGTTTCCAGTTGTATTATTACTTTAGAAATGCCTATCTATCTATTTACCACGATAAACCCTAATTGCTGCACTCCTCCTACATCCACTTTCTTGCAACCTAAACACAAATAAGTAGGTGGAGAAGTAAATGGACATCACAAGAAAGGAGCACAAGTGCTAAGAGAAAACCCTGTTTTTATAAATCAACTCATTTCAGACACCTTTATCAGACTTATTAACATAATTAAATTATCATTGGCTGCATTCAAATGAAAGTAAGAGCAGAATAGGTAATAATTTGTGGTTTGGCTGTATTTTTTGAAAGAAAAAAATATGTTTTTCCAAAAGCTTCTGATAATTGTCACTTTCCAATCTCACAGAAATTGTATGAAGATAAGTACATGAAGAAATGTGCAATCTTTTGATACTACAGTGGTTTGGGCTAAGTTGGAGCCCTAAGGTAGAATTTGTCTTGACCTCAGATTTGTCTAGCAATTCAAAAGAAAAAATAATCACTAAATATCCATATTCTAAGGGAATGCAAATGAATCTATGAAAGTGAGTATTCAGGAAGTCAGGAAATCTTAGTCTGGATTCCTCTCTGGAGCATTTGCTTACTCTTATCATCCCACAGTTAAAATCAGAAAAGCTTTAGCATAGTTATCGGTTTTCATTTTTTAGAAGTGCACTAGGCTAGACTTGCTTCATAAATGAACTTGTAGTGATCCCACAGTTGCCATTTTATCAAGAAAAGATTTTTTGCCTATAATAATTACGGTTATGACATCCTGTAGCATTGCTAATTTGATGTTACAGGTTAGCTCAATGATTCCAATATTAGGTATTAATAATGAAATAAGTTGTTACGGGTTTTATATAAAGACTTAGTAACATGTAGTATACATTTTTATTATTCTAGGACTTCAAAATAATATTTTACGTCATTAGACTTAGTCTAGCTTTATTTAATTTAAATAAAAATACTACAGTAAGACTGAAATCAAACAGTCCCAGTGCAACACCAAAAATTTCTATCATTTTGCAGATATGCTGTTATTTCAGAGATGTCATTTCTCTTTTCTGAGCACAATGGTGCTAATTACAATATACAGTGAAGAGCATCTGGAATCTAAAAATCAACTTATGCCTCTGTAAAGACATCCATTAGCTTCAGTGGGCATTGAATCAGGCTGTTACTGCAGATCGGTCAATGTAATTCTCCTCGATGTGTCAGACATTAATGAAGTTAATGTGGGAAAGAACAGCACACAGCAAACAGCTGATGACAAAATTGCCCAAAGCGCTCACCTACCGCTGAAGCCTGCCCATCAAGCACAATTTCATAACCTTCTGAAAAGCTTTCAAACTCCAGACAATATTCTGTTGCTGTCATTAGAAGCACACTCAGTGACTTTTCTTAATCTGTTAAAGGTTAGTACTCACTGTTATTTGAGGTTACCTAGAAGCTGCATTCTGGCACTGCTTTACAACACTGATTCCAAGCAGGAATTTTTCCACCCAAGTTTATGAAAAGTTTCATTCTCTGCTATCTACAAAATCAAAGTAACAACAGAATAGTACTTCACCACCTCCCAGCTCACCCCCGCAGCTGCCATAAAAGATGAAAAATTCACATCTTTCTTTCCTTCGGGGGCATGCTGCTTTTACAGAAATTGTGTCATCAGCTTGGACACCCTGCATTGCGTGAATTTCAACTCCACTTGTTTGGGAACGAAGAGTTTTGCTGGAAAAGTCACACATACATATATATAAATAAAACCCAGGTACCACTAACCTTGCAAAAGTGAACTTGCCTTTGAAGGAGAGCTTTTAGATTCATCTCTAACTCAGCAGTTACTGACATTATTGAAAGCCTAGTCATATTAACCTTTGCAATCAAGAACCTAGAGTCTTCTAGTCTACCGATAACATAGGAACACAGATGGAAATTTCTAGCAAGTCAGCCAGCCTGTAGCCTCAGTATAGGGTACTAACTTAAGACTATATACTTCCCCAACCAAATTAACCCAAATAAAATATTAAAACAGGTCTAAGACTTCTAGTATTCTAATGACCTCATTTAGATACCACATAATCTCTGGAGCACTGCACCACTCTGTCTGGACACTCTCTACATTTTTCCTTATAAAATGCCTTCTGTAAATATTTTTGTTGGTGTTTTCCGAAACTGCTCATACTTGGAACCTGATACACTTCACTTGCTCAGCCCCATGTCCAACAGGTGTGAACACAGACTCAGCATATTATTTCCTAATAAGTAAAGATAACATGTACATAACTTCATGTAATGGTCTTAGTAAAATAAGTATTGCTCTGATTTCTTAAGGGAGGCATATGCTTGTATGCAAGCAACGTTTTTAGAAGACATTTGAGATATTCTCCATTCACCTTTTCTGTGTGAGATTCTGCACACTCAGCACTTCTAACCATCAGATTAATACTGCATGCTAAACAGTTTCTTTGTCAAAGGCTCATCTATGCTGGCACACAAGAAAATTGAGATCAACCTAAGTAATTCTAGCATGAAAGTTTTCTTGCAGAGTATACTTCTCAGAAACTGTCCTCTTTTACACAGCTATGTTCCAGTAAAGATAGAATTACAGAAATTTAATCTCTTTCATTTGATATAGGCTCATTTTTCACTCTCCTTTTGCTTGATTCAACTTTGTTTCCAGCCTGGAATAAGTAGCTACAAGAGAAGTGTTTCTGTTCCACAGCAGAACTAGCTCACTGCTACTTTGACTCCCCTAAGTCATGTTTTCAAAGACAGATTCTGGATAATACCTCCTCAATGCCAGATTCTTTTGGGCTTTCATTTTTATCTTTTTTTGTATCATTGTCCAGAGTAGATGTGGCACTACTAAGGACCATCTCATGCACCTCTTACTTAAAAAAAATTACTTTGTCTTACAGAGGAAACACAGAATGTCTGAAACAAACTGGTAGGTCTTCAGACGGGAAGACCTTAGATAAAAATGTTACTGAACATGCAGACTAGAGATCTCTGGCAACTTTGGCAAACTTTTTTCTTGTCTGAGAAACACAGCCTAATGATTGTAAGATCTGTGCTCTGCATCAGTAGGGCGTGGAAGGGTTTCAAGGAACTTAAAGCAAGGTTTCTCCACACAGAAGAGAGAGGTGTCAAGACAGTGAAAAAGCAGATACCCCCACAGTTACAGAAAAAGGCTCATAGATTAGAGGTGAAGGAGACTGGCTAGGAGTGGATTTGGATGGTGACAATAAACTTTACAATCTTTCAGGCCAGTTGCCAAGCACACAGAAAAAGAATTAGCTGGAAGCTAGGCACGTTTCTGATGGTGACTCCTTTCCAATAGGAAAATTTCTGTTGGAACCCTGCCTGACTTCTATGCGGTTTTCTTCACCATCAGTTTCTTATCAAAACTGAAACACCTTGCAATTGGCTGGTTTCTGTAGAAAATACCAACTCTGATTATTATTTTTTTTCCTTTACTCTAAATGAAAGCCAAACTGATGCTGACTGTAGTTTGCCAAGCCTCAGATGACTCAGACTGTGAGTTGCTTCAGGTTAGAAATATCTTTCTGCCCTTGCCGCTAAACTATTTTCTCTTCATACAGAACAGAATCAGAGACTTGCAAGTCTTCTGCATTAAGGTGAACAAGTAAAACTTCAAGTGAGACAGCACACTATTCTCTATTTAGTAAATCCCAAAGACATTTTAAGATTCTGAAACTGCAGTCTAAATTACCAGGCTTGCCTTCTAGATCAAGAAATAAAGGTTCATGGGTCCAGACAAATGGGCCAACAATTGTCTCTTTTCAGATGACCAGTCCAAGGAACATTATTACAGTTTGAAGACGTATTAACCTTTCGTCACAGTTACTCATTTAGAAACACACTGTATTGAATGAATTTTCTTCAGTTAAAAAATGGTGTTGTTCATGTGAAGAGGTGAGTGCCACTTTATCAGTGTTACAAACTGCATTAACTGTATCTAAAAATACTGATGGGGAAAAAAATGAGGTATCCTTTTATTGCTTACATTAACTTTATGAATTACATATATAGTTCCTTATAGAGTAATTATCACACCTCTTTTTATAGTCAGGAAGTCAGCTTTCATTTTCATTGTTATATTAAATATTTTAAACACCACAGTGAGGGAGATAAAGCACATGAAATTCCATTTCTAAAAACAAAACAAAATTGGCAGGGTGACTCAGAATCAGATGCAGTTTCTGAAATGACTGTGAAATTGAACGTTTTGAAAATAACAAGATTTTGAATTGTCAACATCCCTTTAAAGTACTATTTTCCACCAATGTTTATAAACATCTGTTATAAAAGCACAAAGACAGAATTACATTGTAAATTAATGTCACAGTATGGTTAAAAGAGGAATCAAAGTTTAAACTAAAAGAAAAAAAAAAAAACCAACAAAACAAACCAGAGCACAGGTAAGCAGACATTTAATGTTAGCCAGCCCCAATAAAATAATAAAGATGACGCTTCCATATTGCTACTTTCATTAGATCAGCAAACTGCATAATTTTCATCTGAGACAGGACAAGCTTTGCCATGTAGCAGAACATGTTTTTTCATAAACATCACAGAAAGTAATTTTACCAGACTACGTAATCCTCCACTGCTCTTTTAACAGTATAAAAACTTACAGCCAGACACAGTAAGTCTACTGGTGAGCTATCAAAATACTTGAGGATCTGAAATTATAACTTGTGTGATCACCTGGGACATACTGTTGATGGTTTATGTTAATCCAAATAAAAATGAAACTCACAAATCGAAGTCAATTATTCAGGCCTGATTGTGGTCAAATTTTGAGGAAGTTAAGATGATCTATGAAGCTCCAGTGACACGTTTTTTATTATCACAAACAGGTAAGACTAGCTAAAGATCTGTCCTTTGAATTCAATTCCATACACTGGTTCTATGTAATAAACTGAAAATAATACACAATATGTCATTGCTGTTCTTCAACCACACAAAACTTATGGCTACCTTCTGCAGAACATTTCTAAAATATCAGGTTATCTTCATTCACTTACAATAAACTGAGCACCCCGTTTATGATTTCTCACCATATAGGATTTCAGCTTCTAATTGAAAGAATAAAGTAATCTTAAAAGAGAAAGGGAGAGAAAAAAAGAAGGGCAGCCAGAAGATCTGCACTTCTCATTCAGATATTAATCAACCCACAGCATTTCAGGGCAGTTCCCCCCTATAGAGAAGAGGTTTGCCAACAGATTACAGCATAAAAAATCATGTTTCAGCCTTCTCTCATACACCTCATTAATGAAGTAAAAGGCCTTTATTTTTCAGTTAACTGTGCTGTTACAGCATGTGTCTTTCCCATTAAAATATAATTCAGACAACAGTAAAGCAAACACCTGCTACTTGCCAAACACAAAACAACCAGCATAAAATTCAGCTTATTTCCCTTTCTGCATTGCAGAATGTGTGCAAACCCTAGGAGGGGAAACTGTAGGATATACTTAGATAAAAATTAGCTCTTCAAAGGGTGCATATTAATTGAAAAAAAAGTTTTCTAGAAAAACCTTATAGTAAAAGGTTTATAGAATTCAGTTCAAAATGTCATGAGGATATATTTTCTCTCACCCTACATCCTAGATGAACGTGGAAATCCTCACCGTAACATATAAAAATGATTTAAGAATGGCTATGGTTGGTTTAGCCAAATCATGAATAGCCTTCTCCCTAGAAATACTCCTACATCATCTTCACTAGCAAGCCAATGCCAGAAGTTTTGCCTCTTATCACATTTAACAAAAAAGCAAAAAAAAAAAAAAAAAAAGCTGTCAGTCATAAACCAGAAAGAACTTGGGTACTCAGCTTACCTGTGCACTGCCATGACTGCTAATGGTCTGAGAAAATGTTTCTTCTCAGTGTTATATCTGTTGAATGCATTTGTCACTTATTTGGTCCAAGAACAGATCAAGAATGCTACCCTGCATGGTCACTGCATTTAATACTACAGCTGATAGACAACACCACTGACCTCTAGAGATAGGCCTGGAGGGCCGATATGCATTTTTTAGAACAAAAAGTGCTATTTCATTGCATGCCCAAGCAGTCCTGCTATCAGCTCTCTCTTCTAATTGCCTGCCACAGGGTGTTAGAACCAGAAGCCCTTACAACTCCATTGAATATAAAAGCACTTATGTCGGGGGCATGAACAACTTCAGGTGATGTACAGCCGTGGTCAGCTTGACCCTAGGCCACCCATCTCTCTGTCTGATTCTTTTTCTCTACATTTTTGCCAACTAACAAAATATATGTGGCATCAAAAGAAGACCTTTGTGTTATAAGTGTATATACCTTCTTAAAGGTAAGAATGCTTGTCTCTCAAAACTGTCTTCAGGTGGGAACGGAAATCTCACTTTAGGAAAGCTAGATCTTCAACTGGCTCTATCATCTTGTTGTTAAGTTTTTGCACTGTCACTGGTACCAGATAACATGATCTGAACAAACACCACAAGAGGTGGAAAATTCCAATAAAGATCATCTTGAAGTCAAACAAAACACAGATCTCCTCTTCCACTTTCTCTCTCCCTCAACAAAACTGACTCATTATCAACACCAGTAAGTGATTAAAAATGATATAGTTCTTTGCTATAACAGGTAAAATGTTGGACATCTGTGCAAGTTAACAGTCAGGTGGGTTGGATGGGTCACAAGGAAACTTGTTGAAAGGATGATTTGCATGCATCAATAAGAGAGAGAAATTGGTGCAACTCAGTTTGAGAATTAGCTGATGACTTTTGTCTGAGAGGCCTGAAATGTAGATAAACAAGAAAAGAAAATAACAAAGAACAATACAGACTTTAAATGACAGGAGATTCCGTAACACCAAACATAAATACTTAATACCATAGAAATAATAATCTGCATGTATTTAATTCCTATCTTATTAACTGTATTAACATAAATCAAAGAAAACTCATTTGGTGTGAGGATATGCATCATAAAGCAGAGATACCTGTATTCTATCTAAAATTACATGGGTTTGTAATTAAAATGTCTAACTGCTAGTAAATGTTACTATAATGAATTCTCCAAAGTTTAGAACTACAGCTTCCAGTCTTAGGTAGCAAGTCAAATAACTGACACCTGAACACTAAACATAATTTGGTATTTATGCCTGAACATTAGCTTCTAACCAGAAATAAATGACACTACCACCCCTACACCCCCCAAAAAGAAAAAAAAATTAAGACTAGTCTCTCCTTCTCATAGAAATTCTTTTATAAATCTGCAATAATTCTGCATGAATATTGTAAAATCTTTCCCTGTGGCTGTTTTCTGTGGAATGACCTTGTGCAAAAAACAAGAGGCTAAAAAAAGCATAGCTGAAACTTTGTAGAATGGGAGTGCTAAAAGACTGTCCATGGGGACTAGGAATAGAAAAATGCTTTTCTTTACTATTCAGTGGTAAACCCTAGCCCTTATATTTGCTTCTCAGTCCAAACAAGATGATGCTTGCCCCTGTCATAATTGGAACTGTAAAGGCATACATTTGTATGGTAAGTGTAAAAGTACATTTTTTACTTCGCTGGCTTTCTGACTTCAGCAGTGTTTCACGGGGATAAGGAAGACTGTTGGGGAAAAAAAAATATAATCTTGTAATTTAGTGCACTGGACTTTGCAGGCAAAGCTACTTTCCTACTTCTAAAGAATCAGTAGCATGGTTGGGCACCAGTATTATTATAAGAACAAATTAAAAATCACATTCAACGTTTCAAGCAGAAATAAAGGTGCTGTCAATGGGGGCCAGAAACCTTAAATACCAGAAACCTTGATGATACTGCTTCTGCTACCACAGAAGAAAATTGAAGGCAGAGAGTTAAAACTGAGATCTATTTTCTTAGGTCCTCCAGCAAAATATCAACTGATCAAATGACAGTGACAGTTGCTAAATCTTTCTTCAAGGAATAGTTCAAAGTGTCACTGTGAAACAAATAGGAGTCTCATGCTTTCTATACAGATGCCCATTGCCTTTCTACTGTACAGGTTTTTTGTACTCAAATTTTGGCTTTGTCTTTGGTTTGTTGGTATTGGGTCTTTTCACCATTCATTTTCAGTACAGCCACACCGACAGGCTAAATTTTAGGTTGAGAAAAACAGTGAGAATGTTTCTAAGAGCTTTCAAAAATACCAACAGAATGAATAAAAAATAGTGCTTTCATAGAGCGGCATTTTGAAGCTCATTTCTTCCCAATCCCAGCACAGCTAGGAGACGATCTGCTGTTTGCTTGTAAGAATGTACAAGGAAATACACAATTTTCTGGAAGACTACAAAAAACATTTGAAACCTTCACAAAGCTGGGGTTCAAGTAACTTTTGAGCATAAGACTAAAGCTCATAACCATCCCAGGGTTAACGTAAAGCTCCTGCAGTTGGCAGAGCACCACAGAATGTGGGCTCACAGGGCAACTGGCACCTGCAGCTTCCACACCCACCAGAAGACAAACTTTAGTTTGTCTGGATCCAAACCTGAACAGTATGAACACCTCCTCTACCAGTCCCACAGACACTACTGAGGGGAACCTTGTCTCTTTCATGACAAAAAGCCAGAAGGGAGCTGGCATAACATCCCTGCCTTCCTGCAAGCCAAGATACAAGCATTCGATAATTTTTAGTGACCCAGGCTGCACTCTGACTTGGAAATCCAGCAAAATTATTTGAAATACCAACTGGATTTAATCTGCTAAATGCACCTGAAAGCAACAGTTCTCTGGATTTAATACTTGACATGAGAAGCACAACATAAAAATAAATACTGTCATCTGCTCTCATTAGCTTAGTTGTATCTGTAGTACTTTCCTGCTGTGTCTCAATGTTTTTCAAGAACACATTTTCCCCAAGCAGTGCTAGTCCTTCAGATTTAATGCCTTTGCTTGGACAACGATCAGTCAAGAAAGCTTCTGAAGCCCAGGATGAAAATTCTGGTTGAGACAGAGCTAAAAACTCAGTCCTGATTTAGAGCTGCATCCTTTACATCTCTAGTGAACGTGATATTCCCTATTGGTTGCCTCAAAATGCTTTTCCTGTTCATTTATTATTTTCTTCCAAATTGGACTGAAAAGAAATACTAAAATAAGAAAGTTTTTAATGAACTAAAATGCCTGATTCTTGTCCACCCTCCCTGTCTTTAAGGGAACTCTGGTGGCCACATCTGCCTAATGCACGTTTAACCTTGATGGTACTTGTAAGCTGAGAAAATCCCTTGGCGAAGATCTCATTTTTTTTTAGATGGATAGCTGAGTGATATGCAGAAGTGGTACGTAGTAAGTGATTTATAACTTTCTGTATTTTAAAGTGAGTCAATGATGGGTGTCCCTGGAAGGACACAGAAAAGCCTCTCTAAAAAAAAAAAAAAATTCTGTAGTTTTTTTTTCCTCAGATTAATATGCATTGGAAATCTTGCAAGAATATCCTCAGAACCATGAAGAAGTGATATTTGACTTAGAAACTGACTTTTTTTCAGGTTTCTTAAATATTCTGTTTTGGTGAACACATCTTTAACTAAGACATCTAGCAAAGAAGTTGGAAGGAAGTCCTCGTGATTAAGAGCCAAAGGAGTTATGAGTACTGGGAAGATCAGCAGCGAAAGAATTGACAAAGCTGGTAAGAAAAAAAGAAATCTAGACCTCCTAGGTCTGCATCGTAAAGAAGCAGAATTTAAAAAAAAAATACAGCATAGAAACTCCACATTCCAGTCCTTTGTTTCAAGTTATTTTCAGCTCTTTTTCTCAGTCTGACCTTCTAATTTGTTTCTTTCACCATTTTTAACACTGGTCTTTGGATTCAGATCAGACTTAATGCCATCACAGAACTGTGCAGCCCTAAGGACACAGTAGTACATAGTAACACACTTTTCCTTTCCCTTCAAAAGAATGGCAGGAAACAAAATCGGCTCATCCTCTGAGTGTTTTTCTACATGCATCACTCAAGGGTCATGTGTCTCATAGGATGAGCTGTTAAAAGCAAGTAGTCTCTGCTTTTATGTCTGTATTCCATTAAGGCATTTAGCGTTGTCAGAAATTAAATTCAGAGTAAATTGTCAAACACACTGTATGTAAATGTGAACCTGAACTTTTCAACCCAGCTGTATTTCAGACTGTGAAGAGGATGCTGCAGCAACTTAGTTGAATATCACTTAGCAAAACCTTATGATTATCTCTTGTTCAATTTAATTCTTAGTTATTTATATTAACAAAAATGTAATGAAAACCAAAACCAAATAGCTCTAAGAAAGCAGCAGGGAACTGCTTTTAACTGTTCACTCCCCCAGTTGTATTTCACCTTCTACATCTGTCTTTAAAACTCTTTGACAGCTGAGTTCCAGACTTGATAGGCTTCTAACAGCTAACTGTTCAACTCATCTCCAAGACTTCAAACTGCTCATTAAAACAGGATGGCTATAGGCAACAACAAAACTAAAAGGAGTGTGTTATGATCTGGTTGCTTGAGAGAAACCAAGATGCCTTTGAGAAACTCAAATCCACTACCACTTGAAAAAGAAAATGGTTCTTTCTGGAGAAATTTTGAAAGTTATAGATCAACCTCATCATGCTTTTTCTCAGCTATTTTAAACCCCCATCCCATGCCTCTCACTGTATTTGCTTACTGTTATTTCTTCATTCTTGTACTTAGAGGAGAAGATCTTAGAGCAGCAACTACTTGCAGCTAGGAGAAACTGTGACCAGCACATATTTCCTAAGATGGCTTTCACATGAAACTCCAGGGTAATCATCCAAGAAAACTGTCAGCAAAATTTAACTGTTACAAATTCAACATTAATAAACAGTATAACAATAAACAGTGATCATTAGCTTAACTACAATTATTTCTACAGTAAATTTTTAAATAGGTACATTTTATTCCACATTCTAAAAGCATTTAAAAATATATAATGTAAGCTACACCAGGCAAAAATCATGCAAATACTGAGCTTTTGCTTCAGTGTGGTTTGCCACGATGGAACTAGCTCATTAGAGCTCCTCAGATTTAGTATATGACTGCATGAAAGGGCCTTTTCAAATTTCTGGTTTCTCTCTCAAGATGACCTTATAAAAAAAAAAATTACTAATGTGTTTCACTATTACACTGTAAATTATAGTTTTTGTCAAATTTAGGAAATTAGCATTCAATTTTGAAACAATTATGAACATTTTGTAACTTTAGCCCAAAATGTAGTATTTCCCAGGCCTCTGCGCTCTTCAGAACACCTGGAGAGCAATCAGAAACAATATCTAAAGAAAACTAATATAGAGAATAATAATTTTTAAAAAAGGATCTGAATACCTAATATATCATTGCATTTACATTGGAATTAAAAACCAACTTCTGCAGAAAACATGCTACTAAGAAATGCAACCCAAGGGCTACCATTATAAACAAAACAAAATAAAAGAGAAGCTGATTTGCCTGGGGACTGAAAATAGCTCTCAAGTTTAAGACAAGATTCTTCTTCTATAAAGCTGTATCTTCATTCTGATAGATTTGTCTATCCGATAGTTCCCCTAACAGTTTTATAATGCTTGTTCAAAGAACAGTCTGCAAAAGTTTGCTTCCTTTCTCAAAACAAGGCCTTCTTCCCTTTGCAACTGGCTGACTCCCGGGCCAGAATATAACATTACAGAAAATCTTAATTGAACCCCATAAAATCTGTAGGCCAATTACTTCACTAGCTAAAAAAAGCCCACCACCCCAACCCCCCCCCCAAAAAAAAACTACCAGAAAATCCCAATTATATTTAACATGTGAGTTTATCTGGCAAGTATCTAGTAACGAGAAGCTTTTCAGGATGTTAATGAAGAAAAGGCAAAGCACAGTATCAGCAAAACAACCATCTTCTGAGCACTTAATAATAAATGAAAATCACTCACATAAAGTATGTTTGCTCTGGAATGGCTGTAATATTAAGAATGGGGAGAACACTATGGTAACTATGGACTACTTGCAGATTATTTATTAACCTTAGATTTATTCCTTGTTATGCCCTGAAACCTGTAAGTAAATTTATTTAATGACTCAGAGTATGTTGACAACATCTTGTATGGCTCCACTGAACCAGATTTTGAGCCAAAATTTTGACTTGTTTCCTCTTTTTAGAGTGGTCTGTGCTAGGAAAACAGTATTATCCTGTGCAGAAAGTCATGAAGATATGTATATCTATGCATCATTTTAATAAAATAGTTTTAAAATCCCCAAATCTTCCAGCGTTGGAAACCTGAAGCTGAAAAATCAGGAGATAAACACACAGCTGAGTGTACGGCGCCTAAGCAGTGAGGGAGATTTTGTTATGCAGCATTGCTGGAGCCCTCTCCACAAGACATCATCCAGAACAGCAAATACTAGTCTATCTCTGCCGCAAAGCACAATGCACTTTTTATCAAAACAGAAGTCTTGCAATTAGAGATTCCTAAGTAACATTTGACTCTATCAAGGGTTCAATAGTATCGCAAAACAGGCCACATTCATCACTCCCAGATTTTAACTTTCTATAATACGCTGACATTTGCATTGGTCCACATCTAAATGTGTAACTTTGGGTGATGCAAAACAAAGATATATTCCACATTTATTTGTTACAACATTAAGAAGGTCCACTGTTTGGATTTTTAATCGCATACATATTCTAACATGTACATGGACGTAAAATATGAAGAGAATACAAACTATGTGTCTATAAATGCACATATGTCAGATGAACTGAGATGCTCATGGCTATTGCCTCTGCACGCACAGCTAGAAAAACTAGACATACTTTATCAATATATAGTTTAGTTATGATCTTAACTAAGAAGATAAACAAAAAATTAATGAACTGCCTGTGTGCCAGGTCATAAGAAAACCCGTCACAAAATCTTGACAGAATTTTAATTATCAGGGGGCTTAATGCTAAGCAAAAACATAGTGAAATAATGAGAATAAGTAAAACAGAGTATGTAACCAGTAAGGACCTAATGAAAACCAGTAACATCTCATTATATATAAGGGTAAGTACTATAACTGATTTTGCATGTCCTATGAAGTTGATAAACTGTCCTTGTGAAAGTTACAATGACTGTTAACTTGTCACATTGCTGTTTCTAGAAGCTTCCAGTACCAACAAGATCATAAATTTAATCACAGATATTAAGTACTTGCATGATTCGCAAATATCGGTTCATTACCTAGGCCACCTGATTCATGTTAAAACTGAAACCTGTTTTCTATCAGCAGAACTTCAACACGTGAATTATAGGTCCGTTCACTTATTTTAAAAACTTTTTTTTTTCCTTTGTACTAAGTGAATACAGGACAACTTATGGCAATATCAAAATAACCTCTAGCTATAAAGTCTCCTCTGAGCCATAACCATTTTATCTGCAGGGAAAAACCCAAGGTGCTCTGCTAGAAAGTCAGTGCTCAGTAGCTCGGTAGCTATGCACCTACAGAGTTCACTTACCAATATCTGAACGCATAAGGTGGCATACAAATGCCAAGTTACCAGTTAACTGCATCAAGCAGAATGATAGATTTCTCTTTCTGCCTCTCTCATTAGACCTGGAAGTTGACCTGTGTGTTGAAATGTGCATACTAAACTCAGAAAGCTTATTTTATCTTGTAAAGGTCACACAAGTACTCAAACTGGTATAAAAATTTAAAACACTACATTAGTGCATTTCATTTTCACAATTTATAATCTTCATGACTGATTTAGTACTGTTTAAGAGTTACAAAGAATATATTCATGAGACTGAAAATATCCATTAGATTTGGATGACAGACTATGGATCAGCAGTCATTACTTGATCTTTTTTCCTCCTCTTCTTTATGTTGGTCTAGTCTCACACTTTTTAGTTTTGTTAGCCCTAAGCATGACAACAGAGTTGAGTACACTGTCCATGATGCATTAAAATTACAAATCAGTTAATTTTATGTGCATGCTACACAGTTGTGACCTAAAGAATCACCAGAAAACAAAAAGAAATTGATTAGCTGCAATGCTTGAGAAAAATCAGATGGCACAATCCTGAGGTTGAAATACATTACACTTGCCTGGACATCCTTGCTGAATTTCTCTTTCCATCACAGGAGATAAATTAAAAAAAGAAGAAAGAGACAAAAATTATGTGATTTGCCAAAGGTCATAAAATACATAAGTGGCTCAGCAGGGAACAGATTTAAGGAGCTCTAACGTCATTCTAAAACTATGAGTCAACAGTACCTTCTGGGTACATATTCACAAGGGAACGCGTGGTGCACAAAAAAAGAAATACATAATTTGAGTACTTGATTACTCGCTTTCTTCAAAAGCCAGGACAGTTTGCCCCTAATACTGAGTATGCTACACGTATATATGTAGCTCACTTTGTCAACTAAAAAAAAGAATAAGTATTCCACAATCTAACGCAGATTTAACTCCAAATGATCTGCAATGGCAGGTGATCATTAGCTACAGGTAAGATAATTTCTTAAAGCATGTGCATTATGCAAGACCAAAGTTTTCTGGTCCAGGTTTTTTGTGACAGAAAACTCAAGATGCTGCAACCCTGACTGAGCAGCTAAGAATACAGAATTGTGTTGGCACAAAATGATATGGAAAGGTGCCACACAACTTCAAGCCAAAAGCATCCTATTATCAAGAAAACTTAAAATGCAAAGAATACAAACTGCCTGAAGGAGAACCAAAGTAAATTAAGTAAAACCTGGCAGCTTGTGTCTTAGTGAAGCATGCTAAATTTATACAGTAGGTGGAGACACCTCTTCCGCAGAGTGAAGCAGAACTCAAGTTGCATCAAGCTGGCATCATCAGAGCTAGTTGGAATTCAAGGGCCAAGGTAACCAAAGGCTATGAAGAAGGAAGTAATAGCTTTAATTCAGGCTGCAAGTTACTTTACTTCAGTGTAAATTTTGTTACTATTTTATTGCTCTTGATACCTTCTTGGTCTTCCAGGTTATCAGTTTCTACTTCTAAACCCTTCAAGGTAGCTCAGTAAGTGTCAGGCTCTGTAAATAAATTATTCAGCCCTATATTTATTTCTGTACTTTCTGGATATTGCTTTTCTTTTAAAACGTTTATATAAATGATGTAAAACAAGAGACGATGGTGTAACTAATTTCAAGGAAGAAAGTATCACAATATTCAAAACAGAGCTGGGAAAATTCACTGTTAGTCCTGAAAAATACAGCATACTGTGTGACTTTCTAGAGAAATAAAGGAAAGTTAAGAAAATTATCAATAGATTTAATTTCTTTTACTTCAAGCTGATTGACAGGACAGTATTAAAGGCTACATCAGATTATCATCCAGAATTAAAAATACAAAATAATGTACAAGTGCCAGTCTCAGATGTCATTCAGTGACTGACTCAACCCTTTGGGACTGAAGCAAGAATGATCTGTCTGTAGAAATATGTTCTTCCTCTAAAATGAAAAGATAAGATAGCTGAAGAGTCATTATTAATTCCTTTTTGTAAAGCTAAGCATGCAAAAACAAAATCCAGTGAAAAATACTTGGCAGTGACTGCAGGTGACTAATCAAAGTATCCAGAGGCAAAAGATGTAACCATGGCACTAGAAACTGAACCCTAGTTCCTGAAGAAGCAATAAGGGTTCTTGGTGGTCAAAGACAAGAGAGAAAGAAAACACAGGGTAAACAAAGTACATTTGCCAGATATAATCCAGAGTTATCCAGAAGCGTGGCTTCTTAGACATTCAGAAGTTTGTGAACCTTCTGTAAGTGATAAATATACAAACTGTATAACAAAATTCAGTAGCCTGGCTATGCAAGTTGCATATGCAAGCAACAAAAACCTCAAATGCTTGTTGGTATATATGGAGACCCCATGCAAAAGCTATGATCCCAGTTTTGCCTGACCCAAAGAGACAGGCTTTTATAGCTAAATACAGAGAAATCCAGTATGACCAACTCAAGAAAATTGTCCAACATTTCCAACATCTAAAAGAGTCATTCAGAGCCCAGATAAGCTTCTACTCTGCTTTTTATTTTCCCTGCTCTAGTTCACACAAAGCTATCATTAGTGCTTTCAGAACACCAGAATTATTGGGTTTTAGAAGGCAAAGGATGATTTGTTCCTCTCTTCACAACTGAAATTTTGTGGCACCCTAATCCATGGCAAGACTCCCTTTGATGTCAAAGGAATCAGGATCTGAAATCACACTTTTCCTGCTCATCCTCTAGCAACTGAGTTATTGGTGCTAGTTCCTAACTATCAGAGAGGATCAGAAAGACAGCTGATTTTTTTTTTAAATAGTGTTGACTGAGTTACCTAGCAATAGTTCTTAAAGTATAAAACAAAGTGAAATAAAAAAAAAAAAACAACTCTGAGAGTCACACATGTGAAGTACTGACTCATAAACCGTACCCCCTACTCATTTGCACAAAAGTTCTGGGTCCTATCTTGGTTGAGAGCAAAAACATAGGAAGAGGAAATTTCTTACAGTCATTTAAATCATGGGATCCTTATTTTGGTTTTCAAATGAAAAAATCTAATCTTCAGAATAACTTTACTAGCAAAAGCTGTCTTGAATTCTGTCTTCCAAAGGACAGACCTTAAAGTCATTTGGAAGTTTTAAAGGTTTATTCTTACTGGAAAACCCATTTAAATAAACATTCAGGCAGACTTTCCTTAGTGCAAAAGGAGCTTTTGAAAACTTTAAAAATAACTATAGGGTTTTCAGCCTCCCAAGGTCAGTCTCCTTTGCACAGTGACTGCCAATCTCAGTATCAATCTTATTTCCAACTGTTAAACTTATAGCACTGCTTGAGAAATGCTCTTCCCAGTGGAAAATATTTCTCTTGCAACACTGATAAACATAAGCACAAAATAGAAATCAGGCATATTCACTAAAACAATTTAAATGCAAACAACAGAGACAGACAGGCATCCACTATGTGAATAAGATCCCAATTATCCAAGGTTGGTCTATGGTTAACTACAGCAAGAAGTTACCACAGCCTTGAACACAGCCAAAACTTATTTGAACTGAAGTATCCAGAAGGTGAAGGATCTAGTTGCAGGACAAAACTTAAGTCCTTCAGCAAGAACAAGAGAAAGAAAACGGTGCTTTGAACGGCCATGTGAATGAAGGTTGTTGTTAAAACAACGTTTGTGATGTTTCAAGTAACCCTTTCAGAAATGGATTACTGGGATGAGTGCCAAACTAAAAGAAATTTACCAAAGGATAAGTTATTTCCATGGTATAAATGTGTATCATACTTAAATGCTACCAGAAGACAATGCAACTTCTTTGTTTGTCATAACTTTTCCAAAAAGCCTCCATAGTAGCTTTACTTGATTTAGAATCAGATCCTTGCAAAACACTAAACTCATATTTTTTAAAAAACAACCCAGGATGATTTTTTTTTTCTTCGTTTTATAAAGGTTCATGTAAAGCTATAGAAATTACTTACAGTAATATATCTTCTAATATGAGGACTTTAGTCTCAATTAGAAAAAGGCAAAATCAGTAAGCACTTTCTTCCCACATTTCCACATTTATGATGTTCTGCGTTAGACTCATTGCTTTTCCAGCAGTGTCAAAGTATGCATGTTCCCCTGGGAACATATACAAATCAGTTACTTGTTATTTTTGTTTGCTTGCTGTGCCAATCACACGGATGAGCATAAGGATAAAGGATTATTCCAACTTCATTGCTTCTGCCTCAGTGATACTTACTTGGGGAACATAGTCACTAACACATCTCCTTCAAATTTTTATGCAAAATAATATCATGATTCCGCTGTCCTGGTATTTTGAGAGACTAGAGTTTGTGCTGTAATTTGTAGTATGCTAACTTGGTTGCTTCCTGGCCTCCTACTTTCTAACACTGAGTAGGGAGTTTAGGAAACTACAGTGCCCATGTGTTACCCATGTGGTCCATAAATATTTCTCTTATACTTTGCTAACTAAAATCAACAATATTTCTGATATTTCTTTGCAATTGTCCTGTAGTTTCTTGGATTTATTTTGATTTTGTGTAACTTTTTCTATCTTTTTGACCTAGCCCTTTACTGAAGCCTTAAGTTCTTGCTAGATGGTTTATTTTCACCTACAGTAAACTACTGTTGCACCATTAATATGTATTTTCCTTTTTACTCTCTCATCCTTTGCGTGTGTGTAGATACAGATATATACACACACAAAAAAATGCATTTGCATATATATGCACGTGTATGTATACATAGACATATTTAATTGTAGTAAACAAACTTCTGAAGTACTGTGAAAAAATACCTGAAGTAAATTCCATGCTTTGTGTTTCCTTATTTTACTCTTTAGACCAGATACACTTGACAGTTTATGAAGATGTGCTGGCAGGTTCCCATTATCTAGTAAAGACTCCTTTTACTGAAGCATCTTAGTCACAATGCCCGCTTCAGCATATTAATCTTTACACCTCCCCTGAGAGACGAGATAAATACTATTATCCACTTTCACATAATCTAAACAGAGAAGTTGCATCTAAACTTGTCTGTGAGTAGCAGTGGCATCTGAAAGAGACTGCCAGACTTTGGTTTCCTGATTTGGTGGTTCATAGTAAATTCTTTTCATCTCCAAAAGAGATCCCTCCTTTTTCATTTTTATCACATCCCATAAATATATAGTGTCTAGCTCCTTCCCTGCTCTCACTTGCAGAACCAACACCTTGGCTGTTGGGATGGGTGCTGAAGCTATGCAGGTCCTCAATAATCAACAGCAAAATATTGCTTTCTAACATTACCTACAATGATCCATTTCTACTTCCCACTGCCACTGAGTGAAAAGAAAGAAATCAAAGTATAATGTCAAAACAAGAATGGAGAGAAAGCTAAAACATAAACTGCAGTTAGAAGCTTCCATGAATTACAAGAAAAAAAACAGGTTTCTCTTCCTTGGGAAGTCATTCAGATTCTGCCTCAGTGATTGCTGCAGGGGCCAACAGAATTGTCATTTCCACAGGAAGTCATTTTAACACAAAAAGCCATAATTTTAACTTAACCTCGAGCCAACTGCTTATGGTTTTCTTCTGCTTTGCCATCATAGTGATCCTTCTGAGGTACAACATAGTTGAAAGCTCTGGAGGTGACTTTACGTAAGAGAACAGGTCAAAGCTAACATCTCCATCAGCTCTGCCTACATGTACTCAGCAGTTGCCATTGAAACAGAAACTGCTGACCACCAGCTGTAAAAAAATCCCAACCAAACAAACAAATAAAAAAAAAAAAAACACAACATAAAAAACCACAACAAACCGCACCTGGAAAACTACTCATGGCAAAGGCTCTCAACAAGAGCCCCCATGCCAATTCCAGATAAAACAATCTGCACCTAAGGATCCACTCACATCATCAGGCAATACAAAGAAAAAAAAAACATCAGAAAAATGCATTAACTTTAGAATGAAGTATTACTAAATTTTATCTTCTACTTTGTTTTTTATAATTTAGAAACAAAACACAAAGCAACATTCTGCTAATAAGTACCTCAAATAACTCACCTATCTGCCTCACCAAGAAAGTCAGACAAGCCTGAGCCTGTTTTAGTCATTCTAACATCCCCTCCTAGCACAGAGAATTCACAGCCTAGTCCAGTACTCAGCCATTCTTGCACCAAGAAGGTCTCCTCTTTACATCCATTTTCTCCAAACTAAAAGTCTTCCTCCATATGCCTTAACTAAATCTCACTTTGGCTAAGGCAGCAGATTCCTCAAATACAAATTTGAATAGTTCCATTTTTGTAAGGGCTTTTTACATGTAAGAAAATCACATCTTATCCCAACATTTTTTTATTCCAAACACTTCAAATGACGATGTTCCAACAATCCACAAGAAACACGACATTTTCTAGCATTCCTGCTTTTGTCAACTTCTTATAGACCTTGTCCAAATTTTTCTTGAAGTCCAGAGGCCAGAATGAAACATAAAACTCTGCATAAGATTTTCCACCTCTGATGTAGAAAGTGAAATAAGAGTTTTCAGCTTTACATTTGATGCTGCAGTCCTTAATTAAATATTTTTTTTTGTTTTTCTGGGGTTGGTTTTGGTGGGGTTTTTTTGTTTTGTTTTGGGGGTTGGTTTTTTTTTGGTCAATACTCTGTTAATTGTTATGCAGTTTCTGCTTCAGGACCGAGATGATTTTCTATCACACTGTTTTCAACCCAGCTACATTCTCCAGTCCTAAATCAATATTTTTTTAATTATTTCTAAGAATTAATTCCTTTGATATTTGCTCTTGTTGAATTTCTCTTATTGATCTCAAAATCTCTGAAAATTTATAACAATATAAATTTACAAAGTTTGGGACCGCGATTCCTGTTTCTTAACAAAATAA
Organism: Falco punctatus; assembly: GCF_963210335.1. Classification (NCBI taxonomy): domain Eukaryota; kingdom Metazoa; phylum Chordata; class Aves; order Falconiformes; family Falconidae; genus Falco; species Falco punctatus. Next base: position 74,077,005 of record NC_137580.1, read on the forward strand.
CAGAGAACTAGTCAGGGTTAGTGTGTACAGGGTTACCAATAAGGCATAATTATCTTTGAATCATCTTGTATTTGAATTATTTACAATTTTATTTCTTTGAAAGTCATGTGGTGAGACTACCAAACAACTCACTATATCACATGCCTAGGCAAACGTTCCTACACAGAAGGATGTCTCAGTTGTTTGACGTTATTTTTCCTTTGTGAAATCATATTGGCTTATTCTTGTTTTCTAGGTTAGAAAGAACCAGTTGTTTGCTAATTTGCTCCAGCCTCTTTTCAAGTCTTGAAGGCAGGAAAGAAAGGCTATTAGATCAGTCACGCTTGCTTTTCCTCTTTTGAAAGATTAATTACTATGTTTGCCCTTCTTCAGCCCTCTGGGGCCAACCCATCCTCTATGAGCTCTCAAAGATAAACACTGCTGGTTTCTGAGCCATTGATTCGGTTAGCTCCTGAGGGATTGTAGGTAAACCTCATCAGACCTAGTTGACTTCAATACACCGATCTGGGATAAATATTCTTTGACTTCTGCTTTTCCTGTTCTGGCCTATGTTCTCATCCTACTGTTGATTTTAATTATGTTAAATTGTTGTGACTTTTTTTTAAAAGGCTTGAAACACACAAGAAAATGGAGTATTTCAGTTTCATTTGAGGTATGCATTATTTTCTCTTCCTCTCACTTAACCAATGGATTTATGGTTTTCCTTTGTTTTCTTTTAACACCTAATATGGCAAACAGAACACCTTTATGGCCTTAATGTCTTTTAGTCACTGGAAATTTCTACGTCTTTTCGACTTTGTCCTTAAATGTCTGTGTCACCCTTTCACGTGCCATTAGCAAGATGGTGTTATTACCAGTGACAATACAGTTCTTCCTGATTTTAGAAAGGTTTAATTAAACCATATTTTTCTTTTAATATAGGTCCTGTTTTTTACAACAAAATAATTTTGTGTCTTGCTTTTGATATTGCTTCTTTAAAGAACCTTTCCCAAGACCTTTATCCCTTAAAAAATCCCTTCTATCTAATTAGTTTATAAATTGGCTGAAGTCTACCTTTCAATACTCATTGTTGCTGATTTTTCTGCTGTCATTCCTTCTTATAGTCAGAGAGATGGTTCTCAGTGATCCTTTGAAGTATTATGTTTCTAAGGCGTTTTTGGAACAGTTTCATCCTAATGGCCTTCTGCTTTCAGTCTGAGCTCTAGCCTTGCTATGTGTTAGAATCAAGTCTGAAACAGTTGCTCCCTTGGTTATTTTCCCCACCTTGGCAGGTCTCCTTTGTTTGCTGGAACTATGGAGAAAATAAAATTTATTTTGAGGTGCTTTACAAACACCAATTCTTTTAGTCAATCAGGTACTTTCATCGCAGCTGTACACATGAACTACCCTCCCACAAACAAATCTATTATGACAAGTTTCCACTTACTATTTCCTTTTTTTAATCAATCCCTAAAACTCTTTGATGTGCAGCCAGCTTTAGAGTGAAACTGTACCTTCACAGTATTTAGTACACTTCTGCAAATTTTTGTACACAGTGAATGCATTTTTTCTGCTGCTGTCTTTTACGTAGGAACTGACATAGTAAGTTCCACATATTTACGGAAATCATAGTAAAATGTTTGGGGGAAAGCTGTATAACTTCCTACTAAAACCTGTGCAAAACCTCCCAGCACACAATATTGTGGCAAGTTCTCTCAAATCATCAGCTCAATAAATTCTTCAGACAGGAAGAGGGAATAAAATTTCTTTCAGCTAAGAAAGATTGTTTTCTATGACTAATCTCCTGTTAGCTTTACTGGGAATAAAAATGATGTTAAACTTTACAGATTGCCGACTAATGCTAGACAACGTATGGGAAATTGCTTTACCTGTTTGCACTCATAATAAAGAAACCATTTTCCCCCAAGGACCTACAATCTCTATGAAAAAAACTCAGTGGTATTTTCATATTCTGCAAATCTTTGGTGTAGCCACTTACTGAATACTGTATGCAGCTGTGATCACAATATCTCAAAAAACCTATCCTAGAACTGAAAAAAGAAAGATTCTTATATCATGAAGAGTTTGTTGGGGGAGAGGGGGTAATGAGTAGATGTAGCAGATTCGGTGACATGTTCACTTAAAAATAAAAAAAAAAAAAATCAGGCATCTGATAAAAACTATATGCAACATGAAATCTCTTAGTTGTTTTGTTGGGTTTGTTTTTTTGGGGGTTGCAAGGTTTTTGGTTTGGTTTGTTGGTCTTTTTTAATTGGAAAGATGCACATATGGATGACAGTTAAAGACCAAAGAATCTGTAATGAAGTCTCTGAGCTAACATTCCCTTCACTGCTTTTTTAAAAACACAAACTTCTGTATATATTTGATAAAAGGGTCCTATTTGTGCAGTATAGCATTAAAAAAGTATTTCAGAACATTTAAAAATAAAGAGTGTTCAGCCAGGAAGTATATCTTTATCATTACAATTTGCATCATCCCTAAAGAGGAAATGGGAACTCTTCAGCTAACATACAAAACCAGTATTACTGCTCTTGTCCTTTTGTTGTTATTAGCTAAAAAATGCTGCAATGCCCCCATTGCAAGTGCACAAAAGGTAATCCATCCTGCCTCAACACTGCCTTACACTGAAGGCCAATAAAATGAAGCATCTCCTGAAATTTGAAAACTCTTTTGGTAACTTTTCAAAGAATTCCCAAGGAAAAAATATCCAATACTTGGTATTTGGGTTTTAGCACTGACTTCTTGTTTGAGTAATTTTGTCACAGAATGTAGTATATGAAAAAGGCAATTATCTAGAAACAAACATTTTTTTCCTATTACACTGTAGACTGAGTGATATCTTTCAGAATTAATCTGTGCATTATCAACCGCAAGTAAAAGTGCATTGTCAAAGTTCAAATGTATAATATTTACTTTTTCAAATATTCCTAAGCATTTCACTGCTTAACTGATAATGTTTGAACAAACAATAGATTAGTCCCCTTGCAACTGGATAATAATGAGCAACGGAGAAATATTTTGCTGTACTCAGGGACTGAGGCACCAGAGAACAAAATATTCCTTCCAGCCAAGTCTTATAATGTTTTTTTCTAAATTTGTCTAGACTGTGAATAGCGCATGACAGCACCCTCCCTAGCTACTTTAACAGGTTCTAGTGTGATGAAAATGCAATCTACATACAGGATTTATGCCTTAAAACAACACTAGTAAAAAGAAATATCCAACATTAACAAAGAATTAAGGTCTGAATTAAACATTACATAAAGAAAACTGAGAAAGTTAAAATACACCTCGTAGGAATACTTCAGTAGAAGTAGTTGAAGTCTGAACAGCTGGTAGCTTTTGCTACCACTTATACTTTGCTAGATTTATGTCACCAGAACTTGCATTCTAAATGTTTAAATTACCGTCCTGCTATGTCAGTGCCATAGCTTTCTAAATCAGAGAAAGGACTGGGATCAAAGTGCCATACTTCAATGAGCAAGAAACATGTCTCTGGTGCATTCTGGGTCAAGTATTAAAATGTAATCTATTGTTTCAATTCAACATTCCTTTCACTGCATAAAGCACTGTTACATTGATAAGAAAATGCATTTGAAGAAATGCAGCGGTGACTCTCAAGATGACATCTAGATTTCACTTTCAGTATCAAATAGACTGTTCTCAGCTGACTACAGAAGAGACCACAGCTGGACCTCTGTAACATGTCAAGTCTTTTGCATCTTCTTTGGCTAGAAGTAATGCACAACATCAACCAAAAAAAGTAAAATTTAATGCAGGTTCAGTATTTCTGCTTTTTCCATTACTTAAGTGGTTGACACTTGTATCATTGGTGAGGAAAGTGTGATGACACCAATGCCAAATAAGGACACAACAGACCTGCTATAAATTCCACAACATTTTTAGGGTAGAGGGGGAGATTATAGTAAATAAAATGGTAAAAATTACAAAAAAATTGTATTTCTGACAGAGTAACAACATTTTGGTTTTCCTAAATGAAGCTCAGTTCAGGTAAGTTATGTGGCACATTAGCTGTGACATTATGGTGCCCCTTGATGCTTTGTAACTAAAAGAACCCTGGGGGGGGCTGGGGGGGTGTGACATGGAAAAGCAAAACAAAACAACAACAAAAATCCACCAAAACAACCCAACAGGAACAAAAACTTCTCCACATTTCTCAAAAAAAAACCAAAAAAAACAAAAAAACACAAAAACAACCCAAAAGAAAAACCACAAAACCAAACAAAACCACCAACCCTATAAAACAGTTTTTCAGATTTTACTGTGTAATCCCATACTTTCTTTGCTAATCCAAGATGTTCTGAAGGCAGATTCTGAAAACCACACATTACTGATGATTGATGTGATTAACAGTGCTAATAATCACACAAACCTCTGCAGTTGGTTGTCAGCTGCCAGACAGGCCCTTACAGAGGTGTGATCCTTTCAGCTAAGAAAGTTTGTTTCTTCTACAACTAATCTTGTTAGCTTCACTGGGAACAAAAATGATACTGAACTTCATAGATCACTGACTAAAGCTGGACAACATACACGAAAATGTTTGACCTGTTTGCACTCGTAATAAAGAAACCATTTCCCCTAAGGACCTAGAATCTTTATGAAACAAATTCAGTGCTGAGGTTTCCTAGTTAATGTTTGTAAAATGTGTTGAGGTCTGGGATGGAAGCCACTACAGAAACACCACATAATTTCCTATGATAAAAGAAGAGGGAAAAGCACAGAAAACAAGCTTCTAATCTTGAAAGTAGAAGTGTCATATGAGTTGTTGTTTAGCATAATTGTAACCATATGAATTCTTAAAAGTCTATTGCTCCATTGGGTGCAGCATATTTTCTATAATAGAAGATGAAAAATGACAAGTGAGGTAATATTTTTGCAAAACAATTTACATATTATAATGGATCACAAACTCAACATAAGTAAACAGTGTTATGTTTTTACAGGGAAAGATAAAAATCATACTGAAATGTACAAAGTGGCATTCAGCCTATAAAAGACATCAGTTAATTCTTTCAGTTTCTGCAGTGCTCTCAAGGAAGCTGCAAGAACACGTTCCACTTTGCACGTGTCACATAGAGAAAAATGTAAGTTCAGTGATAGACCATAAGGTGATCCTCTGGGGGAAAAAAACCACAAAAACCACCAAACACAACACAAAAGCCAGACATCAGTGAGGACAATAAAACCTGGAAAACCTGATCTGTGAGGACAGATCGAAGGGAGACTGTGTAGTGGTAAAACTATTAATATTTAATATTTGATAGTCTAGCTAATAAGTTACCTTTACTAAAGTAACATTATTTTTAACTAAAAAGGTAAGAGTCTGTGATGATTGCTAACTCCCCAGTTCTGAGCTAAGTTGCAGCTGAGGTGTAACTATGACATTAACTACATTGTACTCCAGAAACCCAATGACTTAGAGCCTGCCTCCCTTACCCTGAAATCACCCCCAGGGAAAAACCATCAGAGATTAATTTATTCACACAATCCGAATACTGACAGCATACATACAAAAGCTTTAGTGATCCCTTAAAACACATCAGACCAACATTTGATCTGATTAAAGATGAAAAATCTTCCACGACAGCCATACAATAATGGTCTCAATACCTTGAGTTACCACAACTAGGATTATATTGGAAAAATCAAATACCTTCAATTAGTAATACATCTAGTTCAAATGATGAATAATTTTCTCATTTTTTTAAAAAAGGTAGAAAAAATAGACAATAATTCTCACATTTTCTTTTGTTTGGGTAATGATTAAAAGGAAAATCCTCCAAATTTCATTTTAAAAAGGCAACATTAGGGAAAACTAGAGATGTGTGAAAAGTGGGAGTTACAAGGCAAAGTATTTTATAGCAGTTGCTACTAGTAACTGCCATAGTTTCACACACTGCATAAAATTGCTCTGTTGTAGCTTTAGATAAGTATGAACAGTAACTTTTGTATTATAATCTTTACTACCCTTTCTACTTTCAGGAGGAAAATTAAGAAAGCAAATAAACACCTCAAGAGCTTATATTTTTAACTATTCCATTTCCCACTCCTTCCTTCAAACACATTTCTTCCTTCTTCTCTTAAGTATTTTGATGAGAAGGCAGAGTTCAACACAATCCCAGAGATAAGTAAATGATAGTTAATTCCTACAGAGACCATAAACAACCTCATCACTAACCAACTTCAAGATAACTTACCTTCCTTATGTTGAAATTCCAGGTTTCAAACACAATTGGTCTGTTAAAAGTGCATGCTTCATAATTTTGGAGTTCATTAGCAATTTTGAAAAGTTGAGTAAATAGAAATCATTTAGCATTGGGCTAAAGACAACCATTCTGACAGCTCAGAAATAATTGTTTTATGTCAATCTGATTTGTTTTGCTTTCAGAAATCTTAAAGATTTGTTAAGTAAAATAACAGAATTTGGTAATCACATAGCCCTGTGTCATAAATAAATAATATAAAAGTGGAATACAGCATTTGGGGCAAACAATTTACTGAATTCATAATGCATTTAATATAAATTAGTTTTCTGTTTTCCTTAAAAAATAAAAAAAAAATCTGCATTTTTGCAGTGCAAGTATCTTGTACAAGCTCTGAACAATCTGGCCACAGTTCAAGGTGGTACTCCTTTGGTCCCAAAATGCCGCACTACCTCTTCCGTTTGCAGGGCAAAAATTTCTCCCCTCTTGCTTTAATTAGAACAGAAACAAGAGTTAGCAATTTCTACAGGATAGCTGAAATTCGTCACTCTTGCTGTTTTCAAGTCAACATCCCATTAGACCTCATTTTTTCAGAGCCCTCTTTAATGCCACAGATAACATCAGATACCAGTTTCCTTTCTGGTCAGTAGCCTTCTGATCCAACGGCCAACACAGAACTTTTCTAATGATGTACAACTTGAGATTTCAATTATTTCATTTCATTTAGAGATAGTTAAAAAAAAAAAAAATGAAATAGAAACTGAAGTTAATACATCTACCGAATGGGTATGGCCACATGCACGTCGCTGGTTCCTCTCACCCTCACTTCCTACAAATTCATCACAGAGAAAAGCTAATTGGTGCTGCTCAGAAGCTTTTTGATTCCGAAATACTTTTTCCTTCTAAATTTCTAAGTCACATTTGTCTTCCACGGAAGCAGGAACTTAGTATCATGGGCACAGATCATTGTGTGAGATAAAAAAATGAGACCCCATAACCAGACAATCAAAAAGACTTAGCTCTTTCTATTGTTTTTTCTTCTAGTCCAGCACCTGGGTCTTACAGGCTTTGCTGCACACTGAGACACTGCATCAGATTTTGTGACAATTGGGTAACAAGTGAAAGCACTTGCTCCCAAAGGGTAAAAGACTAAGATCTCAACAATTAAGAAGCTGTAAAATGTGTTGCTTAAGCACAATTTTTGACATTGGTTTATCTCCACTGTTGTTTCCCATGTTGTCTTCAAGGGTTCATTACCAAGTCTGTCCTCTCAGCCCTTTCACCAACGAACATACCAACGTATAGTGTAGCAGCATCTGCACCAATGTAACAAAAATGCATCTCAACTTGCAAAGAAGCAGCCTTCCAGGGAGAAGGAAAGTTAAAATGTGAAGAAAAAAACCATGTAAGGACAGAACAAAAAATTAGTTTCTTAAAACCAGTTTATAGCACATCACTCTGAAGAAGACTGTTTATGCTGAAGGAAATTCAAAGCATGGAAAGAATTGGGTTACAAATGTTTTTCATCAGAGGAAGCAGTATAAACTTGTCATAAAACTGAATTGAAGATAAACAACAATGAAATTTCCATTTCTCAAGGAAGTTTCCAACCAGAAGAGCAAACAGAACAGTCTCAATTCTGCTGCCTGTGATATCCCACGAATATGAATATGCATATAACATAACACACACTTAAACCAGATATTCCTACTGAAAAGTCATTACCATAGTCAATTATTGTTTAAAAAAAGTGAAAAAAATCCCAGTGCCTGAAGTTAACATGTCTAACCACTGAACCGATTTTCAAAGGTTACCCGATGACATTGAAATCAGTAGAGCCTTGCCTCTGATTTCCATTAGACTAGACTGAATTATTAGAGACCTAGTCACTAAAAACTTTTTTTTCTTTCTGAATTCTGAACTAACCTGTTTCTTCTGATAACAGATTAAACTGTGGTGTAGACCTCCTGCTTTCTGAGCCAAGTTGCATTTTTGGATGAGTCACAGACACGGTTCTACTTTAGCTTCAGTGAACAAATCACACCAGAGTAGCGTGCTAATTAATGAGGAGATGACTTACATTGACAGACAAATATCATTCTAATTACTAATGATGAGAAAAGAACTACAGAAAATACCCTTGTGGTGTAACTGTAACACCGTCATTGATGAATAATATAAATCCTATTTAACTATATGGAGGTTGTGCATGGAGAATTCTCCAGCTCCTCTTTTAATCAAAGCAATTGCTACAACCTCTTTTACAGACTATGCTCTTCTATGATTTCCTCTGTCTTCAAAACTACAGAGAAGCCTGAGTCACCCTGCTGCCCCTTTTCAGTAACTGGGTGCCTTAATCTCTTCTTTGATGTTTCTGCGACATCAATACATCACATTTTACCCACCCATTGAGCTTTTTCCAAATGGTTCTAAACCCTGACTTTGCCCATTGCCAATCTCAGATTAGCTGTCCCCCTATAAGAGGCTGGTTATGTCCAGCAGTGAGGAAGTGATATTTTTAAAAAATACATGCTGCAACTGAAAAGATTTGTAGGGAGGAGGTACAGAGCCTTACTAACCCAGGCATAAAATATAGCAAGCTATAAACGTTTATTTTACCCCAGTCTAAAGCCCACTTATTTCCAGATGAATCTGTAAAACTGCCTTTCACCACCCTCCCATTTGGCTAGAAATTATTCAACAGGTAGATTACTAAGAATTGAGAAAATTCTTAGAAAACAAAAAAATCAGGTCAATCAGATTTTCCACACACTATTCTTCATTTTGAAGTTCATGAATGATAAAAAATAGATTGATTAATTTATCCATTAATTTTATTTTCAGGTTCTCAAGCAGCTGGACACTCCTTTTTCATCTGAAATGCTCTAGAGAAATATTTTAAAAAGCTGAACAGTGATTCTGTAGAGGATTCTGTAGTAGGCATTGTTCACCTCTTTAAGAAGTCATTACAGTACTTTGCTTAATATTGTGTTATTTCAACTCTACTTAACCTACATTTCAGGAAAAACCTGACCGTAGCAGCCAGCCCCTCTGCAAGCCATACTAAGTCATACCTGTAGTTTCCTCGCTTGCTCTAAAGACATTTGTTTGATTAGCAGCTTCCACTTAGAATTTTAATGCCTTTCACCACCCATCTAAAACAAACAGGGCGTCCATCCAAGCATCTCTGAACACCTAGGAACCAACTTCAAACCAATGATTTTCCGGTTTTGGTGTAGCACTAATCCTCCCCTGCTGCTATTATTGTTTTGCATGCATACCTTGAGGCTTGTTCATGTTGAAGTGCTCAGCACTTGTTCATGAATAAAAATTGTCTTGTTAGTAATACAGTATAATATCAAAGATGGGGATGCTCGGTTTTGGGGGTGGTCATGACACCTAAGTGACTAGTTAAAACTGCAAGAAGCCGCAGCAGGAAGGATAAATGCTGGTGATACAGAATCCTCAAACTAAACAGTTACACTTAATGACCACTTAAGAGTGTCAAGGAAATACAACTCTGTTTAAGTGCAAGAATTAGAATTAAAAAGCCAGGTATGACTTTTGGTATAGTGTTATTCTAAGGAGTACAAAAAGAGGTTGCTTTTCACAAGCAAAGAAGAAGGACAAGCATCAGCATGAGACAATGCTCCAGTGATAATTTTCTAAAGCTCTTCAGTACTCCAATAGTGTAAGTCAAAGCTCACCTTAACAATAAGCAGACTGGTGCCGAAAGTGTGTCCAGTGTTAGAAGAAACTATTAGGAAGCAGCTAAAACTGTCTAGCACGTGTCTCACCTCTGACAATCTCAATCTCCTGCTAAACTAAATACACGCTAAGGTAATTTTTTTGCCTTATAACTTTATAACTCCTTCATATTACTTGGTGGGGTTTAATAACTAAAGTTGTAGGGGAAGTTAGGCTGGTTGTTTGGAAAATTAGGTGGAGTTGTTAGAATTTAGAGTTGTTAGAAATTAGAATTTCTAATTCTTTAGAGAGAAATATAAAATTCAATATAATCCAAGAAAATAAGCTGATGACTGCCGCTCTTAGTCCCTTCTTTGGAATAATAATTAAAAAAATCAAATACTTGCTGGGAATTTCAGACTCATAAAATCATTTAGGTTGGAAAAGACATTTAGGATCATAAACAATGATGACATAACTGATGACAGCAAAGTCCACCACTAAACCATGTCACTAGGTGCTGCATCTAGGCATTTTTTAAACAAGTCCAGAGATTGTGATCCCACAACCTCCTGGGCAGCCTATTCCAATGTTTGACCACCCTTTCAGTGAAGACATTTTTCCTAATACCCAATCTAAGCCTACCCTGGAGCAATTTGAGACTGTTTGCTCTTGTCCTGTTGCTTGTTATCTGGGAGAAGAGACCTACCCCCACCTGCCTACAACCTCCTTTCAGGCAGTTGTAGAGTTTAGAGAGCAACAAGGTCCCCTCTGAGTCTGCTCTTCTCCAGACTAAACAAAGCCAGTTCCTTCAAATGCTCCTCACAAGACTTGCACTCCAGATCCTTCACTGGCTTCGTTGACCTTCTTTGTACATGATCCAGCACCTCAATATCTATCTTGTAGTGAGGGGCCCAAAACTGAACACAGTATTCAAGGTGCAGTCTCACCTCTGTCAAGTACAGGAAGACTATCATTTTCCTAGTCCCATTGGCCACAGTGTTTCAGACACAAGTCCAGATGCTGTTGGCCTTCTTGGCCACCTGGGCACACTGCTGGCTCATGATCAGCTGGCCATCAACCAGCACCCCCAGGGCCTTTTCCACCGGGCAGGTTTTTGGTTTTAATTTTTTCTTTACATTTATTTTTAAAAAGGGTCATCCATCTTTAACCAGCTCAGCACTTCTTGGTGTCTTATGGTCCTCCTTGGTCACAAACATAATTCTGTCCTTTCCTTCTTGCTTAGAGTAGGACTTGGCAGAGCTATCTGGTGCCTTCCCTGCAACATGCGCACAGACTGGCCCTGCCAGCACCCTGCCCCACTCTACACTGCTTCTCTACCACTGCCACAGCAATAGGCAGCAGGGCACTGCTCCATGCTATGAAATCATGTCAGAAAAGCTGTTCTGGAGAAATTTGTTTTCAAAGATGATCTATTTCATTCTAACTCTTCATGGTGAGTTGATCATGGATAAAAGAGTAAAGCTCCTGCCTTCTCTTGGAAAATGCCTAACCTCCAGAATTCACTTTTTTAGTCAGATCTTCGAGGTGGCTACTTCATTTTTAGCTCTGCTGTTGCATTTTCAACTACATCAAAGACATCAATATGTTCTTCTGTTGTGCTTAAAATATTTCTTGGTCTCAGGAACCCTAACTGCACAACACTTCCGCTCCCCTAAAGCAATCCATCTCCATCATAACCCTGGCACTCTTGGAAGCATTGCTTCCTAGTCACAGTGCAAAAAGCACTCTTTTCACCTTAAGACCAGAGTTACCAGTCACTTCTTTGAGCATCCTTTTCTCTTTTTTAGCATGGAGTATAGCATTCTCAATGCACACAGATTAACACCGAAGCAAATATTCAGATACAGACTGGAAAGGTCTACAAGGTAGAGGAGGAAAGAGCAGCCACAGCTCTAACAAAAAAGGTAGAAGGCAGAGGGCAGCCTTATTAACTGTATTTCTAAATTTCTTTGCTTTCATGGTCTCTTTCCACACAGTGCCATCTGGTCCTTAACCTACAGGTTGTTTTGTGATTACACTTGCATGAAAAAATGCCAAGTTAAATGAGATTGCACTTGTTTTTCCATGGTCAGATAACACATCTCTGGTTTTCAGTACCTTGTAGTCTTCACACGAAGACTACTCACTATGCAGTGCAGGCTCTACTCAGCAGACTAACACATCCACTATTCCCTATAAGTCCAGGAATGGAATGAGTTATTTGGCTTATATTACTTTATTGTGATTGCTTCACAGTTTCCTAATGATCTGCAAACTGAAAGGAAAATCCAAATAGTACAAGAGGAATACCAATGACATGGTGTTTTATGAGACTGTTCAGAAGTGCCTCTGATGTACATAGCTGAAAAGCCCCTAAATCTTCGACATTAGCTATACTGCCTGCTACTTTCTTAATAATAAAATAATAATATAATGATAATAAAATAATAATAATAATAATGGGGGAATGATACATTTTAACACTTTTTTTCAATAATTTGAATTAACTTATTATCTATTGATGTATTTGAGATAGATATTACCAACCTCACTGTTTTTCCCTTTATTTTGGGGTCTGAATGCCAGAATGCCTTCATAGAGCTGAGGCACAATTTTATCCCACTTCGGTGAAGTGAAAGATAACAATCTAAAATGTTACCTGATAAAGGGTCTAATTATTTCCTAAACAGGTATCCTATACAGCACATATACTTAGCTTCTCTGAGCTCTTGTGAGTAGCATGCATCATCTATTCAGATTACATTTTTATCTGTCTCTTAGCCAGCACAACTTGGCTAAAGACATATTTCAATCAATAAAAGTATTTTGGTTTATATATACATATATTTGATTTATATAGGCATATATACACAGAGGTGCATATGCTCCCACCTATTCCTTTCACCACAAAGTAGAAAATGTGTTTAGAAAGCAAAGCAAAAAGTACAATTAAATATGCAATTTTATTAAGTCCTCTCTTTGCTTCATTCTTAGTTTTTTTAATTCATTCTTAGGAAAAAAGTCACACCACTTCCACTGACACTTAAGCTAATGTGTTCCTAGCATATAAGTTTTTTCCACATTAAAGAAAATCACCCTAAGAGAAAAGACAGCAAGAAAGAAAAAAAGACAGACACAAAACAAAAACAGAATTAGATTCAAGCAGATGTCTAGAATCAGCTCTGACATCACTGAAATTAGGAGTCTGCAGCAGGCATTAATGAACTGCAGACCTACACTGCAACAAGTGCAATACATATATTCCAGGATATTGTCTCAGCTTTTTAGTTGTCATTACACTACTACAAACAGGTTATGAAGTGTACCTATGTTGTATATTTGCAGACTCAATTATATTTGTTATGTTGACAGGTCTTCAGTGCTTATTCAGGGAGGTATTCACCACCAGTTTACCATCTAACTTACCTTTTTTTTCAAAAGAAAGAAGGAAATAATAGGTTGAGGAAATAAACTGTTTTCTTCAAGACCATTGCCAGTGCAAACTAATGAGATCTAAGCAAGGTGTAACACTTAACGTTTTATCTAATGGGAAAAGAAAAACCCACAGCAATAACAAAAACCAAATTAGTCTGGTTGCGTAAAAGCTTTGGTGACAGGTACAGGCACTGCACCGAAACACCTACTTTGAAATTTGTAAGGCTTTTTCCTTCCTTTTTTTTTTTTTTTTTTTTTTTTTTTTGAGAATTAAACAATTAGGTTAGCAAGTAAACTAAAAGCCAGCCACTAAAGAAAAGCTAGACATGTGCAACGAAGCAGAGCCATCTCCACATCCCCTGTGTAGAATTAGCATATATTCATTTAATGTGCATCAACTAATCAACTACTTGGTCACTCCTTTCCAATTTCTATAGGCAGGCAAGTGCCTTTAACACTTCTGCTTAGGATTGTCTCAAACTGTCAGGACCTCCATTACTGCAAATACACTGCCAAGCATGACATAGCTTACTGCTTTTTTCTGTGCTGAGATTAGCGTAAGGGGAAACTTCCTAGATCCGTTATTATATTGGATACTTAACTCAGCCCCAAGGTTCTATAATGAAAATAATACATTAATAAAAGTATTTATCACCTTCATTTTTACACTTTTGTGACTGTGCTCTCGACAAGGTTAAATGCAACATTAAGAAAGGCTGACACTTCCCAAAGCAGAAGCCTGATAAGAAAATTTTACAGGTTATCTAGTAAAAAGGATTCTTCATTGCCTACTCCCAGATTACTCTCAAAGTTTTGGAAGACACCATTAAAATGTTTGGTAGGATTTAGCACTTCTCCAGTATTTATGCTTGCCCAGCTGTGGCACAAAGCTGCAACTACTAAAAAGTGTCTGGGCAGCCAGTTTTCAACACATTTTGTTATACTTCCCTTCTTGCCTCTTCCAGCTGCTTTGACATCAGTGACAACTATGTTCAAACACATGTCAAGTTTGGAAGACACCTGTTAGAAATATGTATTTCAATTGTTCTTCCGTCTCAGAAACCTGAATGAACAACCCAAGGCATGAGAGCCAATTACAGCATATCTGCATGCAAATGAGCGTGCAGACAGGCAACTTCCATTTGAAATCCCACCATGACTGTAGAGCCTGGCCTGAAGGCTGAAAGCAGTTGTAATGCTTTTATTTACTTCCAGAAGGCCTGGGACACAACAGACTACTTACAGCTAGCTAAAAAGAATACTTTATGAAGTGGATTCAATAAATGTGACTAAACCCATACCACTGCTTACACTCATGGTAAATACACTAAGATTTGAGAAAAAACAGCCTTCTCCCTCTGACCCTAAACACTGAGAGAACTACCAGCTTCCACACTAAGAATCCTTCCCATGCAAATGACATAACCAATTATGGCTAAAAAAACCCCAAACTCATTGAGTCAAGTACAATATTGACATGTAAGAACTTTTAAACTGTTCCTCCTACAGTAGGAACTTTTCAACCCAAGCATCAAATTTTCTCATTTACCAAGATGGCAAGCTGTTTTGCTGCTGTTGCTCTTCTAGATCACCAACAGAAAGACTGAGATTTAAGTTCCCTTACTTAAACACACAAGTTGCTTTTTCAGCTGGCTGGCAGAACTCTCCTGCTTAACCACATTTATAATGAATATTTCTCTCCCAGGTGGGTGGTATGCAAAGGAAATCCAATCAGAGCTTCCTACTGGGAATTACCATTACAAAACATAATAATTACACAGTCAATTTTACACCTAAAGATATAGCAACACCTTTCTGAGATTTCAAATAACTCCAAGGAGAGCTGAATATACTGAATCTAACTTTCCACTGGTTGTCAGTTTCTTGGTTCTCATGTGGAATGTTCTGCAGTCCCTTTGCACACATATGCCATGGTAGCAAATCAGTCCCCGAGTCCTTTCAGAACCACTGCCACTTCCTTAGCCATGTCTCCAAGACTGAGCTTCTTCTATGTTTTTCCCTACGAAAGGCTGCCATGCTTCCTTTCTCCAGGTGTCAGCTTTCACTGCTACACACTTCTATTAGCCCTGCCCAGCATGCATAAGTAGCTAAGCATACCAATATCTACAACTGATACAGAAATTATCTTGCCAGCAACATTTCCATTAAAGAAAAGAAACATTAGCATAAAAAGGTACAAATCTATCTTTTCAGTTCCTTACCCTTGTCTTGATTATGAAGCCAAAACCAAAAACTAAGCTTCCCATCAGCACTTCAATGTGTCATTTATGCTACATAGCTACTATTACTAAAGAGTGCAGCAGCATAAAAATAAAGCTAGTAAACTTGTCTTCCTGTCTGTTGGTATTATTTATAACAATTGCCAGTGGATGGGATGTTAACAAGTTCTTTTCCCAGTTTGGCAATGGGCACAGCCAGTTGATAACAGTGATAAAGTCGAGAGTGTTGGAGTAATTACACTGACTTTAAAACTGCTTTGAGATCTTTGTGCTGTGATGAAAGATATCCAAGAGGAGCCAGTAGTTAGATAAGGCACAGATTAAAAAAAAAAACATGTTTACTATTTTTACCTTGCCAGTAAGTGTGTCTGGATCAGTCTGCAATGGTAAAAAGCTTTCAGAATAATTTAACTCCTCTTGAAAATGTTCTACAAAATAGTAGAGTAAGAACAAATTCAGAGGCAGAAAGACATTTCTTTATAAAATCAAAGTGATTCTAGGTGGCCTGTAACACATACAAAGTAACATAAAAAAGATAAATTTCAGAAACTTCATGTAGCAGGATCTCAGCAGGCTTCAGAAATAATAGTCTACAGCAGTGAAATAATTCTAAACAGGTTGGGATGGAAAAAGAGCTGTTCTCCTGTCAGAGAACAAAAAAGCTCTCACTTAAACTTTATCCCACCAACATCCCCCAAAGAAAAATATTGGGATTTTTTTTATTATTGATCATTTCTACAAAGTTTGCTGTCTGTTGTGGTTTAAACCTAGCCAGCAATCAAGCACCATGCAGCTGCTCGCTCACTCCGCCTCACCCAGAGGGATGAGGAGGACAATCAGAAAAAACTTGAGGGTTGAGATAAGAACAATTTAATAGGTAAATCAAAAGCCACACACACAAGCAAAGCAAAGCAAAGCAATCATTCACAACTGCCCATGAGCAGGCAGCTGTTCGGCCACCCCAGGAAGGCAGGGCTCCATCACGCATAGTGGTTACTTGGGAAGATAAACACTATGATGCTGGATGTCCCCCCCTTCCTTCCTTATTCCCCCAGATTATATGTACTCAGCACGACGCCATATGGTGTGGAATATGTCTTTAGCTAGTTCAGGTCACCTGTTCTGGCTGTGTCCTCTCCCAATTTTCCTGTGCCCCTCCAGCCCTTTCACTGCCAGAGTGCAAGGAAGTGAGAAGTCCTTGATTTAATATAAACCTTACCCAGCAACAATAAAAACATCAGTAAAAACATTCTCACACCAAATCCAAAACACAGCACTGCACCAGCTACTAAGAAGAAAATTAACTTTATCCCAGATGAAACCAGACCACTATCATACCTGTAGTACTTGACAAAACATGGCATCACACAAAGCAGTCTTAGAACCAGTTTTTGATTTTTGAGGGGAGTCCTCCAATACAGAATTGGCTGCACACAGTCCACACCATAAAAAGGTGAAAAAGAAACAAGTGGTAAAAAAAAACGTTAGGGATGTAGACCCTCTAATAACAGCAACATCTGTTTTGAGGTACTTCCCCAACTGGAAGTAGCTCACTGTTACTTATTCATTCCTTTTTCTTTTTATTTCCACGTATACACCACCTGTAAATGAATGAATATTAATAAATGAGGCATCAACTTCATAACTACTCTATTTTCATAGCTATATCTTAAAACATGTATCATCTTAGGTTCTCAGATTCTATCCTGTACATATCCTGTTTTGAATTTCAAAAGGACACTTCAGTAAATCAAGATCTCCTCCCAAAGGATTGTTCTGTGGTCATCCTTGTACAAGAACATCGATAGGTACAGATTCTTAAATGGGTAAACTGATGATGCTCTAGAAGACAGATACTTAAAAAAAACAACCAAAAAACAACAACAACAAACACCAACACCCCCCCCCCCCCAAAAAAAAAAAAAAAAAAAAAAAAAACACACAATAAAAAAAGAAACCAAGTGATGCAGGCCAGAATTAGAATGGGCAAATTCAAAGAGAAAGCAGAGGAAGAGGTGGAAAGAATCAGAATTCTGACTTTACATTTTTTTTCAAGTATCATTTAGTCCAATTTACTATCAAGGGTGAACTGTACTAATATAAGCAGTAACAGTTCCTGCCACAAACTAGAATCAAGAAACAGGATAACCAAACAATAACCAAACTTAGAGAAGGCTAAAAAGTTTAAAATCCCAATCCGTTTCATACTCTCCTAGGCTTTTCTGAGAAATAAAAAATTAATATCATAGGCAATTATTTTTTCTACAGCAAAACCAATACACAGAATAGGAGTAGCCAGATGGGGAGAAGACAAAGTTATTAACATGCTGCTTTTATTTATTCCTTGGAGAGCACTGCAGCTGCAGGGAATCCTGAGTAGATGTTCAATTCCAGAATTTATGTTATGTAGAAAGAACAAACGTGAAACTCTTCACTCTCTGTTTTGCTGCTAACATGCATCCTTTACATAACTCACTGCATGCAGCTGCCGTTCTTTCAAGTACCTGACAAGCCACTAAGCACAATACCTTATCCTTCACTGAAAACAGCTCAATAAAAAATTGACAACAGTTGATTTGTAAGTATAGTCATCAAATTAACAAAAAGCCTTTTTGTTCAGGAAATCCATCATTTAAGAGGATGCAAGCATTACCATACACTGGCACCTAATTGGGACAATTATGTATTTGTATGAGTGACTCATTTGTATTCATACTCAAGTGTACATTGTACAGATGGAGTAATACATTGATATTCAAGCTTTGTGTGTTAACATCATGCATCTTTTTCAAGTAAATTAGAAATTAATTCCATGTACCATAAGCAATACAGATAACTGGTAAAGGAGGAAGACTATTCACATGGCTAGTTATAACGAATCCCTGTCCTTCACAGGACATCCATCAAAAATAGTTAACTTGATAACAATAACCGGTCTATCTCCAAAAAAACTCAACCATGCAACCACAAACCCCAAGTAAACTAATAATGCAAGGGGTATGTGGAGCATGTAGCAATAAAACCTTTATATTCTTACCAGGCTTCACTATCAGCTTATCTGTCTTTTCTTTTCTTTTTTTTTTTTTTTTTTTTTGGTTCCCCTTTAAGATTTGAATTCTTCCTCCTATAGACAACGTGTTTTCTTTTCTGTGATCAGATTTGAATCTAGCACATTTTAGGCAGTGCTAGAAACAGAAATGACAGAGTAAGAAGCCCAGAAGCATTAAAATTTAATAATTAAATTCCTATTTGAAAGCAAAAACCTACTGCATCCTCCATTGAGGAACTGTTGTCAGCCACCAGTTTCATTGGTATTCATTTTGGGTCATGAAAGAGTCAAGAATTGCAGACAGAAGAGTAATATGGTTTGCATACAAAGGCAAACTGCTCTCCTGCAAGGTTAAACAGAGATAATTTTAGAAGCTATTCCCGGTAATGTATTTATGCAAGTTTTACTGACCTAAATGTAAACTTTAAACCAAAATAAAACCCTCAACAATCTTTGAAAGGTGGGGGGGTGGGGGGAAGTCTGGGGCATTGTTACTTTCGGCTAAAGAAAGAAGAATTCTCTCTATCCATACATATATAAATGAAGCAGCCAACATCTTAAACATGCAGTATGACAGCTTTTTATAAGGTTAGTTCTTTTAAAATAGCATTTTATTATGGTCCATTTATCAATACAGACAAGATCATAAATAACAAGTTCTTTTATACATTTAGATACAGAACTCATCCCAGAAAAAAGCGTGCTCTCTCTCCTATCCACACATACTTTCCTTCACACAATCACAGAATGTTCAGTGTTGGAAGGGACCACTGGGGATCATCCAGTCCAACCCCCTGCTAAAGCAGGTTCGCCCAGAGCAGGCTGCACAGGATCGCGTCCAGGTGGGTTTTGAATGTCTCCAGGGCAGGAGACTGCACAGCCTCTCTGGGCAGCCTGTGCCAGGGCTCCGACACCCTCAAAGTGAGGAAGTTCTTCCTCATGTTCAGGAGGAACTGCCTGTGTTGTGGTTTATGCCCATCACCCCTTGTCCCATCACTGGGCACCACTAAAAAGAGCCTCTGGTCCCATCCTCTTGACACTTGCCTTTAAGACATTTGTAGACATTGATGAGATCCTCTCAGTCTTCTCTTCTCCAGGCTACACAGGCCCAGCTCCCTCAGCCCTTCCTCATACAGGAGATGCTCCAGTCCCCTGATCATCTTCACAGCCCTCCGCTGGGCCCTCCCCAGCAGTTCCCTCTCTCTTGACCTGGGGAGCCCAGAACTGCACCCAGCACTCCAGGTGCGGCCTCATCAGGGCAGAGAGAGAGTAGGACAACCTACCTCCCTCGAACTGCTGGCCACATTCCTCATAATGCACCCCAGGGTGATCCCACTGGTTTTCTTGGCCACCAGGGCACACTGCTGGCTCATGGGCAACTTGCTGTGCAGGGGATGTACTGGTGCATGGGGGTGTTCCTCCCTAATTGCATCTCCTTATGCTTTCCTTTGTTAATCTTCATGAGGTTCCTCTCCATCCAGCTCTCCAGCCTATCCACATCTCGCTGAATGGCTGCATCAGCCACTCTTCCCAATTTGTATCATCCACAAACCTGTTGAGGTTACACTCTGTCCCTTCATCCAGGTCACTGATGACTAAGTTGAACAGGACTGGACCCAGCACTGACCCCTGGTGCACACCACTAGCTAGACTCTGCACCACTGATCAGAAGAACCCTCTGAGCTCTGCCATTCAATCCACTGCACTGTCCACTCATCTAACTCACACTTCCTGAGCTTACCTGTGAGGGTGTTATGGGAGACAGTTCCAAAAGCCTTGCTGAGGTCAAGGTAGACAACATTCACTGCTCTACTCCTTATCTATCTAGCCTGTCATTTCATCACAGAAGGCTGTTAGGTTGGTCAAGCATGATTTCCCCTTGGTGAATCCACGTTTACTCCTGATGACCTTCTTTTCATCCACATGCTTAGAGATGACCTCCAGGATGAGCTGTTTCCAGGGATGGAGGGGAGACTGATCAGCCTGTAGTTTCCTGGGTCCTCCTCCTTGCCCTTTTTGAAGACTGAAATGACACTGGCTATCGTCCAGTCCTCAGGCACCTCTCCTGTCCTCTGTGACTTCTCAAAGATGATGGAGAGTGGCTTAGCAATAACATCTGCCAGCTCCTCAGCACTCGGTGATGCATCCTATCAGGACCCATGAATTTCAATTCTATTGAGGTCTTAAAAACCCCAAAAGACTGCAAACTTGGACAGATGCTAGAAAATGTAAGAGACAATCCAGAGCAAGTCAATCTTTCTTTTTCTTTCTCTGTATTGTGAAATTCTCATTTCTAGCCACCCATAATCCATTTACATCCCTATATATATGTCATAGCTATCTCCATGGAACGTAAGTTCCAAACCACTTTTTCCATTCTGGACTGGCATTTTGACAAACCACCAGATTTCTGTCATGCTGCTGCTATTTCTACTGAGAAAAAGGACTAGCACTTGTCATTGAAACTTACTATATATATTCCCTGGCATGTAATTTTCAGCAATGATAATAAGAATCATATCACTTCCAGGTAATTCAGCCATTTAAAAAATGTAAATAATATGCAACACAAACTGCTTTTTACTGATGCTGCAAGTATAATAGTAAACATGACTGATATCCTTAGATGAAAGGCTGTACACATACAAACTAGTATCCCTAGAATCACAGCCGGAAGAATACATTTACAAAATTGGTAAAATATTTTAACAGTATGTATATTATCACATGCTTTCCTAGTTATCTTGAGCACCAGAAACCTATGATTGGGAAGCTGCAGAACAGACTTTTCATGGACTACATTAGCAGTGAATCAGAGTAAGAAGATCCATTTCAATGCAGCAGAATATGGTACTGCACTTGTTTTAGCAAAAATGATACAGAAATCAGCAGGCAGAAGACAAGGATCAGCATGGCACTTTATGCTGCCCTCTGGACCACAACATTGCCCTTGATGTTACCTTATTCTGTGACAAAGCAAATATCAGTGTTCAAAGCCAAGACTCCAGTGCGCTAAATTTTTACACAGTATTTCACCAGCTACTTTTTCAATATTTTTTTTTTTTTTTAGCAGTAACTTCAAAAATGGCTGGACAGACCACAGCTTGGGGTCATCAGCTTTTGCCACATTCACATAACATAAACTTCAGATAACTCAAGTTTTCACCAGAAAAAAAAAAAAAAAAAAATTATGTAATAAAGTATTTTATTTTAACTAGTTATAAAATTGTGATGTGAAAAAGTGCAAATCAAACACTTGTAAAAACTAAATCAAGGATTTTATTACCAAAAAGGAAGTATAAAGACTTCTCAGTATTCTCACATTCAGAACTACTTCAAAAACAACTCAGTAATTCACCGTTATGTATGCATAGCATTCAAATAATTTCCCTAAGAAAAAAAATATGAGCCTATACTTTCCCCAGTAAGACTGAGAAGTCCATCATTAAAAGAAGAGATCTTTCCTCAGGATTTTGTAAATAAACACTGCAGTGATATACCAACTCTGTACACTAATTTAACCACGTTGTACAATAAACTCGTCACACCAGAATGCTGGACGTCTCATCATAGCCACCAACTACTGAGCAATAAGTAACAAACAAACCTTACTAAAGGTTGTTGGTTTTTTTAATTATTATTATTTAAAAAGAAAGCCAAAACCAACCAACCAGCCACCACCCCCACACACATACACAATATCAAAACTTGAAGGCTCAGATCTTTCTTTCTTTTTAAAAATAAATTCCTAAGAAACTTGACTTTCTTCCATTACTCTGCTCCAACCTGCAGTCCAAAAACAACTTCAAAGCCTTGAATAAATGAAAGCTATAGCCAAGAAGAAAAATTTTCCATGTTGTGTTCATCCTTTCTGTTATTTAGAATGAGACACAATCCTACTGTTTCCATGACTCTGTGATGTTAGTATATAAAGAACGAAGGACAGAAAGCTATCCTTTGACATGAATTTGCTTCAGTTAACTAAAGTGTCATAGAGACACCATTTGGAAGAACTTTTGATGGTTTAATCCTTCTATTTTAATGAAGATTTACCCTTGAGACGCTACTTAAAATCTGATTTGGCATTGGACCAAAAAGTACTCTGATAATGCAGAACAATAAGAAGTTCCATATACTGTACTAGGAATTTCCTTGATCCGTTTTCCTTACATAAACTTGACATACATTTATAGTGCTGACACTACAGAGAATGAAAGTAAATACATTTTTCATTTTCTTTGCAACTTTTTTATTTTTTATTTTTTTGTTTAAAATCATTCCATTTGCACTGGATGTAAAGGGGGAATGGGTATACAGGTAATGCCATTAAAAACTCTTCAAAATGGTATCTTGAATGATATACAACCACTAATCTAAGGTTGTTGCAAAAAAGGAAGAAGAGACTGCATGTCTAGATTTGCTAAGAGGACCAGCATTCTTCAAGAGTTGTGATAGTATATGCACAAATGAGCAGGTCTTTCCTCTTGCTGGCAGATGTCTGCCTACTAGAAGTTGGATGCCACTAACATATTTTTGGTTTGCCAATAGCAGACAACTCCATTTCTCATTGGTGGTGTTTCATTTCTTTAAGCCCGAGTTGGAGGTCTTTATATGATTTCTTTTGGAAAAGATGGAGGTTAATGGAAGCCAAGCTTCTCATTCACACACCAGTTTACATTTGAGAAACATGAACTGAGAGATCACCCTGATATGTTTAAAACAAAAACAAACAAAACACAAACCTAAAACATGGAATTAAAAAAGCAATTACTCTAACTGCACATTTGGAAAGGTAGTGTGTGCTAGTTTTGCAGCTATGCACGCATTCAGAAAATCATATGTGTTACCATAAAATCATTCTCAAAACCTTTAAAATTGTGATAGACTAATAATCACAGTGGCAGACAGCTCCTTTTATTTATTTTAGGGTGAACTCCTATTCTACCGGTCAGTGGAAAGACTAAAGCAAGAATCCAACAGCAGCTCTGTTAGAAACCTGCCTTTCATAAAACATTCCAACATTTCAGGGTTTTTGTTGTTTGGCCAACAAAAGTAAAAATTTCCTATGAAATTTTATTTTGTAAATGTTTGTATTTTTTGATTACAGAAATGTGAATGTAAACTTAGTATTGTTAAATCATTCAGTTCATATGAAAATGTTCTATTTCAGTAAGTAAAACTGCTGTCCCTTCTGTATATTTACAATTCATTTCATTTTAAAATTTTTACGAGAACATTTTTATTTCATTTAAGTCTGGATATTTTATTTCTTCTGGTATTAAAATAGGAAGTGTTTTATCAAAGGAAACTATCCTTTTTGTCTAAATAAAGCTTCTCAACTAATTTGGATTTTTTTTTTTTTTTTTTTTTTTTGCTATTGAAGTGTCAAAATTACTTCACACAAATAATGTAATTTTTTAGATGAAGTATTTCTGAAAATAAATTATTCTGTTTGAAAGTCTGAATCAGTTCTAGGTGTCAGGTGCCTGCTACAAAATCAACATGGGAAGTTTTACCCTGCTGTTGCTACACCCACCCAGTGCCAAAAATCTAAACACCAACATCATCCTGTAGACTTCCAAGTATAACAATGGCCTTCACTGGAGAGAGCAAGTAACGTAGTAGATGAAAACTGCAGAAGTTCAAATCAAAGGTAATTAGAGGGGAAAAAGAATTTAAAGGAAAAGGGCAATAAACACATGCCTGAAAAAACTACATTGTCGGCATCTCAAACTTCCTTAACTTGTAAATTTTATTGAATGCTGATTACTTAGATAGGAACAACAGAAGCTTAAAGTCTTTATGATACATTAAAACATTTTAGATACAGATTCAAAGCATTTTATTAGAAAGTCTACACATCTTTTTATTTTCTGATAGAGGGAAGCAAATATCATTCAAATGGCCTTGCAAGCTGCACCTTTAAAGTGAAAGAAGGACATGTATTTAAGCTGTGATCATAAATTTATGTCTCAACTATGGAGTATTTTTTTGTGTTACTAGAAGAGAACATCTTTGCCTCCATACAGGATGTACCAATTTGTAACTCCCAGCCACAAAATAATGAGGTGGCAGAACAGAAGCAGCAAAAAAGACTAGTAAATTGGACTGTACGTTTAACTCCAGTCTCAGCCTACACACAGAATAGGTGGAAAGAGACCTGTATTGTTATCTTCTGGTTCATTCAATCAGCTTCTTTTATAGGTTAGTTTTACTATTTTTCACAGCTGCAAAAGTTCAAATATCTTAAGAGCAAAAGAACATGAGACTACTTGGAGGTTTTTAAATGCAATTTTGGGATAAGCCATCCTCATAAAAATTTCCAGTGCTCCACCCCAAAGGTGATCCACCAAAGCAAGAAAGCTGATTAGAGCTGTTGGCTACAAGAGAAGCAAAATTTTCTGATATACTCAAAACAGTCACAAGTGGTAAGGTCTCTATTTAGTGCAATTTAGCTTGAAGGGAAGAACAAGAAATTTACTGAGATAGGGAGATATAACTGAAAATATAATAAATGTATTCATTATCAAAAATACTCATTGTATAAAAAAATGCTGGGATTCCCATTAAGTTGCAATTTGAAAGTATGCCCACCTTAATGAAATTTCCCATGAAAAATATTTACTGTATTCCACCTCATTTGCTGAAAAATAAGCTTAAAATTGTTATAATTTTAAGATATATAGAAAGTTATATAGAAACTACTGTTTCTAGATATTTAACGTATCAGTCAAATGCTAGTTTTATATAAACATTAGTAATACTGAGGTCTGCTCTATGAAGTAGCTGTGTTGAGCTAACCTAGGCTAAGCAATGAATCCAATGAATCCATTAACTTTCTTTGATGTTCTACTGCCAGAATGGGAAAAGTACCCACCCAACAATAACCATGTCACAGAACATTTTGTTTGTTCCCAACCAGAGCACCTTTAAAAAAAATATTGAAAAAAACCCCAAAACACCCATAAAACCCATATACAAAAAAACCCCAACCAACCACAACCCAAACCAAACTGTGAACACTGACAAATTCCCACCATGGAGTTAACAACAGCATTTCAAGCTGTTTGCTAAGCTCCAAAGACAGATGGCTGAAGAGGTTGTAAGAATGACTTCAGGGATACTCACTGCTAAGAGATCTCTGTTTTAGGAAAGTACATCCATCACTGCTGTTATTGTGCCAATAACATTTATATTAAAGACAACAATGGAAAGAAGCAAGGTCACCTTTCTGAATCACTAAACTCCCAAATGACTCCTATATAATTTTCATGAGAGAACTAGTACAATTGCTTACTTGCTCTTAAACAGAAATCTCCAAAGTCACAATAAGAACAAACTGATAGAAGTTTTGTTGAAACTGCGTAATGATGCATCACTATTATGCACTCCGTGGTATGGTCTTTTCTCTTAACAAACATATATGTATGAATGAACTTGGCAATTTTTCACACATACCTATATAATCACTTTTTAAAAACATGATATTTGTATTTATACATACAGAAAACATGGAAATTTTTCTATATGGATAAGCAGTAGTAACATGCTTTGTTTGAAAAGTGAAGAGGTTAGAAAATACCAAAATCAGCTATAAATATACCTTGTACATGTGAATAAAAGTACTTTTCACTCTTGGCAACGTTTGTGGTACTTATCTGGTACACTTCAGTATTTCAGATATGTCAATCTAAAGCAAATCCTAGTCAGTGAAGCATTTCCTCAACTCAGGCTTCAGTCTCATTCAGACTGGAGACTTGCTCTTTTCTAAGTTTATCCCACAATGCTAAATGTGCAAACGTTTACTAGTATTAGCGAACTGAAATCTTAAACCTGCTTTCAGCCATGGAAAATGCCTCAAGGAACTCTGGTGGACAAGGTTGTCAAATTAAAAATTTGGTCTCCATGGCTGCTCTGGGAATTGAACAAGGAAGCCAGTGTCACATAATGTTTGGACTTTTCTTCTGACAGCTCATCTAGAAAAACTACAAGAATTCTTCTCTCAGTAATTTGACAGCTGACTTCATTTCTCACTGCCCAAAAAACAGTGGGCATTTTAAAGTGGTGTCACGACCACACAGTGATTTAAGAAAAAGCTATAGATACTTAATCTATTGCCAGGGAAAAACTGAAATAAGATGGCTACTAATTAAGGAATTAGAACTGGAATTTATATGTATTTTCTAGAATTTAAGACTCTGTAAGACAATAACAGATTGTAGATCCAAACAACCTACAGCAATCTCTGTTATCACTTCCATTCCAACAAATTTTAAAGTATGTAATAGCTTCCAGTCTCTCTTCAAAATTTGACTTGTTTCAGTTGTAAGCTGTGACAAAAATATCATGGCAATATACTTGCAAATAATTATTAAATTAAGGACAAATGAGTACTGAAGACAATTTTCTAAATTGTCAGTTTCACTTATGTGGACTTGTACTATTTTATTTCATTCCTTCCTGTTATTTCATTTCTTCTCCATTACAAAATGGTCTATATAAGTATAATATGAATGCAATTTTAAAAAAAAAAAAATATTATAATTCTCCACATACTTAAAAGTCAACTGCTTGCATTAACAACAGGGTAAATACCTCACATCTTGAGTGCACAAGATGAAAAGATCTAAAGCATCTCTTAATTCCTGATACAACATTAAGTTCAGCCTTTTATAAGTTAAGAAACTTCATTTAAGCCCAGAGGTTATAATGCAGGCCTGTTGACTCTGGGCCATCTATGGTCACATCACACCCCCAAGATACAAGAGTTCCTCTTCATGCACTGGTGTTCTCAATCTTTGGCTTGCCTACTGCTCTGCCTCCTGCTACATCCAAATTTCAAAAACAATCCACAAGTTTCCCTTTTTAAATCTACACTAGGAAATCCTTTAACAGAAAATTATAATTTAAAAAGAAATTCAGCCTTAATTATAATATATTAAGGTATTATTTCATGTCAAAATTCTTTTAACCTCCAAGAGAAATATTTAGCACAGACTTTGCAAGACTGCCCTTTCACCTTCAGGCCCCGTAACAGAAGAAAATGCCATTCTTCATCAAGCACAGAAAGACCAGTCAGATCTCTTTCACTCCCTTCTCAAATACTTTCAGTATGTACCATAATACCCTCTGAAGGGCTCAGGGTGGAGACAACTGGGTAAATTAGAGAAGCAATATGAATAACAAAGTCAGCCAAACATTCTAAGCTATGAATATTGGAGGGGTGCACCTAAGAGTCACTGGCACACCCAACCAGAAGCCCTACACAAATCCCATGAGCTTCTACAGCTGCCAGTGTACGCACTGACAGTCTCTCCACAGCAGCAGAAAATCCTGTTCCAGAGTGGCAGGTCTGCAAGCCAGTGACCCCTTTCATGTTAAACTGTTAATAATCCAGCTTGAAAGCCTTGTGGCATCATATACAGAGATGGTGTGATTCATATATTAAGGTCTCAATAAAGTCCTTAGAGATCAAAATGAACACTCTATTCCTATACACAATCCTGATGACTAGCTACTACACTAGGAAGTAATACTTCTGATTTGGCATACCACGAATTCTGTGCAGATAGAATTCCAGACTAAGATAAGGAATTATTGGGAAATAAACTACTCAAATTCCAGAAAGAATACATGACAAAATTCTGCCTTCTCATCTAATGAAAATATAGTGCTTTGGTACCCAAACCTTTTTTCTTTTCTTTTGCTCTAGATATCTTTTTTTCTTCTGATGAGCTTCAGTAAACCACACAGAAAATAATTTTCCTTTGAAATATCAATAGCTTTGAAATGATAATTTTATTGGGGAAGGGATCCAATTTCATAGGCCATACCAGTTAAAAGCAAAAAAAACAACCCAAAACATTAAAAAACCACCAGAAACCAATCCTACACACACACCAAAAAATCCTACAACCAAGCTTAACGAATCTTAAAGGCAAAAAAACACCAAATTGCATTTTGTTAACACTGACCATCACTTTCCCTGATAAAAAATGAAAACTACAAGGTTTCCAAGTGCCCCTGAGGAAACCTATTTCACAGTTACCATAATTTGCCATCTGTAGTTTTCTTCTTTAATGAAGTCTTTAGAACAGACTTCATTGCAGATGAGTAGGAACTGTTAACTCTTCATTGTGGGGGTTTTGACAACTTGTGCAAGCTCTTCCAAATTAGAAGTTTATGCATATTAAAATGTAGGTTTATCCTTTCTTGTATGAATCATTACATACTCTGTTAGCCTGTTAGTCAGGAAGAACATATCAGTTGCACTTTAGAAGCTACAGATTTCATTACTATCCAATGATACATTCAAACAATCTGCTACAACTGAGTACCCAGAACTTCATGTTCAAGTAAGCTACCATAATACAGGCGTGACTGACGCTTCATATCTTTTTTTTTTACATTATTAGATGAGATAAATTTAAACAAATATGGAAAATATTCTCTTAACTTAAAACTGTTTAAAGTTGCTTTTATATTTGTCAGTCAAGATTAAAATCATCATCTAATGCTTTATTGAATTATGGAAAAAAGATCTACTACTGAAATCACTCAAAGATCATTTGACAAGCAGCATATATTACAAAAATTATCTTAAAGCCTTATTTGCTTTCTAAATAAGCATCAACATGATGCTGAGCCAAGATATATATTCATTGCTTTATTTTCACCTCAGCCTTTCATTCTCTGTCTAATTCATCTTTCAGTCTGTTGTGACCTAGACAGGGAGTTCTTTGAAAAATATCCTGTAGGTAATACAGCAAACTAGAAAGCATAATGACAAAGTATGAACAGGTGATTTTGAAAATGATGCAGGTTTTTTGTCAATTAACTGTCAGGGTCACTTCCCTTTATTTTCACAATTATAAATCATTGGCACATTTGTGATAACCCTCACTTTGTACCTGTATCTTATTTACCTAGAATTTCTTCCTCATCTGCAGACTTAACTGTCTGTTAAAACCACAGGCTATACAAAGTCATGAAACTACATGCAAGTATAAAACCTGCTTCCTACACAAAAGATTTCAACTACTATATAGTCAGCATGCCTCCAAGATAACAATTAAAGAACAAAGGTATAAGCAGCTATATCACTGAATATTCCACTTTCCACACATTGGTTCCTCTTTCCAATCTCACCTATGTAATTTTCACTCCCCCACTCCGGTCTATATGTTTCAATGTTTAGCTCCTCCTGTGGTGATGATCACGCTTTATGAAGGCTTACACTAAGATCTGTGCACCTGTGTATATATTTATGACCCAAGTTAAAGGTATATACTGGCTGTTACGGAGGAAGCATGGTTTGTCAGACTAGCATAATGAAGGTTGAGAATAGGAACATAAACACGGAGTAAGATGGGAAATGGAAAAATCCATCAAATTGTCCAATCTCAGCATGTAAGATATCCAATCACAGCCATACAGCTAATAAAATTTAAGTGGAAATACACAAAGAAACACAAATACTAAAAAAAATAATAAATGGGTGACCTTAGAAAGCAGCACCCCTGTATTGAAAAAAACCAACAATTTTCTTCCTTTAATGAAGTCTTTACATTTATGCAAACAGAAATTATTCTCCAACCGCTCCAACAACATTTACAATTGCTGTAATATAATCTAATAGACAGTCAAATATGAACCATAAAATACACAATAAGTAAATAGTTCCATTGCAACTTTTAAGCGCTTGCATTTAATAATACTCTTCTCTTGATTTACAATCAAGATAGTGAGATGTACTTTCAGTGTTTTTAGTACTGTACTAATGGAAATGTAATTTACCAAACCAATTTAAATATAACATCCAGCTTCAGAATACAGTCTTGTAAGATATGTCAGAAGTCATCTTATCTGTACCATTTCTTTGGATACACTATGTATAATGAGAATATTTATACAGTTCTAGTTTTACAGTCACTTTTCATATCAGTATTTTCATTTACATTAGTAAGTAAACCTGAACTTTCAGCAAGATGTTACCTTTTTGACACCATATGCTTGAATTTCAATTAATGCCATGTGAACATACTTATTTTCCTTTCTTTCCTCTTGCCAGCTACAATGTGGGAACACTAAAGTATGTAAGGCAGCATAGTGTATGAAGCTTTATCCAAATTTCAGTTTCAGAATATTCAATTGCCCTATTCCCACTAATTTTCAACTTCCAGAAGTTACAATCACTGTGTTTCAATATACACATGCTGTCCTAAAAGAATGGAGGTCAGCTGACTGAACTCCATAGAAAATGCTGGATAAATGTCAGACCTGTTCTCTTGCATGGAAATAACACTACCCTAGTAAAAGACTAAAGAAGGTTTATTTACAGTAAGGCAGAAAAGGAGACTTCATTCCTTTTCGTTCACAGGAGTCAGACACTGAACATGTTATCCCCTGATTCCAGAACTAAAACACAAGCAAACTTCTGAATGAAATATAGCTTGAATACAGAAAGTATTAGTCTTTGAGAAAAAAGCATCCTCTTAGTCAGTCATCTTCACAGAACCTAACACAGTCTCTGCATGGAGGAAGAGTGGGGACAATCGTACAGTTCGCACAATAATAACCATGTCATGATAGACTCCCCGATACCTTGTGACATGAAGTGTTTGAGTAACCCAGTGCAAAATTTGACTTAAAAGGAGCTTACTATGATTAAATAAAAATAACTACACATTACATTAGATATATCTAAGTCTCAGTGTTAACTTGATCAATGTCTGCATATGATAGTTTGAGAAAAAGGGAAAGGTGTAGAAGAAATCATTTAGGTCAATTATTCTTTCAAAGATCCAGTTGTGATCTGCACTCCCCAATGCAACATAGACATGGGCATACTGGAGAGATTCCAGCAAAGGACCTCAAGAGAAGGCTCAAGGGGGATCTTCCAGTTGTGTAAAAATACCAGATGTTGGTCAGTAAAAGGATGGGGCTGACTCTTCTCAGTGGTATTCACTTAGTCACTGGGAGGGTGGTCAAAAACACTGGGCATAGGTTGCCCAGGGAGGTAGTGGAGTCTCCCTCCTTGGTGATACTCAAAACCCAACTAGACACAGTCCTGAGCAACCAGCTCTAGCTGACCCTGCTCTGAGCAAGGGGTTGGACTAGCTGACCTTCAGAGGCACCTTGTGACCCCAACTGTTCTTTGATTGTGTGTATGATACTTTGAAATCAATTGAAAAAAATTTAGGGACTTCAGATGCTACTCTTTAAAACCTTCTATTTTCTAATTTCTCGAATAGGCCTTAGAAGAATAATTTTAAAAATCAAAACCTACAGAATCAATAGCTTAAAACCATTACTTAAAGAGTTTTGCATGCTCTTCATTTTCTTAGGATACCTTGTGAAGTTCCCCCATAGTTTCTCACACATCAGAAGTACTAAACACCATCATTTTAAGGTCTCAGTGCTCACAGAAATAAGGCACCATCCCTCTCTTGCCTCAGTAGGGAAATACATTATGTTAATCAATCACTCCTATTTCCATCTAAAGAGAAACAACTAGTACTAACAGAGCAGTGCATCAGCTGGCTCTACCTTTGACACAAAGTACTTTGTTGGACTTTAAAAGGCAAGCCTGGCTTTGAGTCATTTGGCTGGTCTTGGTCTTTTTCACTGTCAACAGCAACACTGACCATTTTGTCTCAGAAAGCAGTTGATACTTCTACAAGCCAGAAACTGGTTGAAAGCACAAGGTTAATTAAATACAACATGTATATAGGAATATAAACAATCATATAAAAGTCCTATAACTGGGACAATCCCAGGGGGTGGGCCACAGGATTGTGGAATATGGGGGGTGGGGGGATGGGTGGAGGAAAGTGTACTCAAATCAGTATTTTCAGCTTTAGACTCCCATAAGTGGAATTCCCACATGCTGGAACAGAATAGACACACAACATTTCTCCCTTCCAGAGCTCCCACATACTGAAATTGATTATATTTTTGTTTACTGATAAATTGCTGTAATGCATATTTCTATTTGTTTCCTTTTTTAACACAAAGACGACTAATATTTAAAAAAGAAACATTCTGTAGAGTCTGAGGAGAAAGACTGGGGGGGAAAGGTGCTAAGAAACTACAGATTTTCCAATCGGTCAAAAATAGACCTTTTAATTTGAAAATGCCACTATGCACAAAAATATCTAACTATGAAAAAGAGCATAAACACAAGCTTGTTATGGATAATGAACTGCAGTTGCCCACTGTGTAAATAGGGCAATACTACTGAGTCAATACAGTACTGGTAAAGAACAACACATCCTCCTCACTTACTCAACATTTTAAAGCTCTCAAAAAGACTGTCCTGTAAACCAAAGAATGTCAATTTAGACATACTAGCTTACAGGTGATGGCAATTGTGAGCTCTGTCTAAGGCTTCTGAATTAACTCCTGACCTCAAAATTGGTTCAAACCATAATCCTTTATGAGTTCATTTGAAAGCACCTCCCTTCCTCTTGAGCGGGTTTAAAATGCCTTACAAAATGATTAAAAGAAAAGAAACAACTTAAGAACAAACAGGAACAAATAATCAAAAATCAGGATACAGTAAGAAAACCAAGCGCTACAGACATTACAGGTAGGATTTTCTCTTTCTAAAATAAGTAGTACTCATTTTCCGAGTAGGTGACTGATCCATCTAAGAGTTCTACATGTTAGCAGCGAGTAGTCCTGTGAACATCAGTGCCTCCAGTTAGATATGGCCACTTATGTGGAAGGCAGAACTTTCTGTCTAACAAACATCCACTCAGTTCACTTTTCCTCATTTACGCCCCCTCCTTCCTTTCACCCTCTACTTTTCAATGACAGCAAACATAGGCAGTTGAACACTGTTGCAGCAAAAACAAACCAGTAGACTGCAAGAAGGTTTTTACCATTGGTCAGATTCTACTGTCTGTGTTGTTCCTCCAGAGGCCAAACCACCCTACCCCTCCTTCGGCCAACCCCCCCTCTCCCACCCTCCTCAGTGTTATTTAAGCACTTACCAGGAACAAGCTACAGCTGCACATCATCCATGTCAATCAACACACTGCCTTCGAGGCAAGGTCACAGCTGCATACTATCAATGCTCACCAACCCACTGCCTTCATTCCTCTACAGAACATCTTCCTTTGAAAACATCCTCCTCCTTTCCATGAGAGCAACTCCAGGCTGAATAGGTCATACCTGGAGTTAAAGCAAGGCTTACACTTATTTTTATAACCTTTGCCACCACTATAAATGGTGACTCAATTAAGACTCACTGATCATGTTTTTCACAGAATATGTGGCAAATACATTTTAACATGTCTGTGCAGTCTCCAATACAGAAGAGTGAGAAGACAAACAAGTTAGTTACACACAGTAGTACTAAGATTTCCAACTGTGCAAGGAAACCTGATCACATATTTCTGCAAAAAATCTATCACTTCAGGGGATTAATCACTATAGGGATGATACAGCACCTCTTACCTTCTTTGAAATGGAAAAAAATGTCAAACAAAAATTAATTGGTTACGCTAATGAGTGCCGAGGTCAAGTGGAAATCTGAAGAAAAGCTGTGGCATTCGTAGAACCTAGTAAAAATGGTACTCACTATGAATGATGTAAAAGCACAGGCTGTACAAGAAATACAGGTTTTGTTCACAGTGACAACCACCTTTTCAAAACTTTGCCTAAAATTGTGTCCCACAGTGCCAACTAAGAAAAGAAATTGCTGATTTTTCTATTGTTTTTCTAAATTTCAATATAACCATGATCTGCTTGAAGGTGTGTTCTTTAATCTCAGTTAAATCCATTATATATTTTCCTGTGTTACCCCATAACCCATCCTGTAAGCCACTGAAGAAAATGACATTTAGAACTAAGGTTCATTATTCTACAAAGTTTTAAAGCAAAAAAATGCCACAGGTCTACTACTTGTTCACTAGAGGTGGCAGAAGGAGTGTTACGCCCCAAAAACTTGATGGGGAAAAAAGCGAGAAACACAAGCAGAATCTCTGTTAAAGGTAGATAATAGACCCGTGACAAGGTTTGAGTCTCTTAATTTGCAAGTGAATGTTGATGGACTAAGACGTTGTTTCTCTCCCACAATTGTGATAATACTTAATATGTGGTATTGCAAAAAATATAAATACTTGTACAATTAATGCATACTACTATATGAAATTTTTAAAAAATAGATATGTGGTAGGTCAGCATCATCACAATCCTACCGCAAGCAGACAGAAAGAAGTGGATAACTTCCCGAGATATTTCCTGGTCTACCTGCCTATGTTTTTTTGTGAAAACAGGTCGTAAGTTGTAATGCACAGCACAGTAGAAATTAATTAAAAATTATACTGTTGTTATTAAAAAAAATAAATGCATGAGGAATCTCGTGAAATTCAACAAGGGCAAAGCCAAGTCCTGTATCTTGGATGGACTGACCCTTTCCACTGGTACAGCTGGGCCTAAGTGCTAGGTTAGGAGCTTTACTGATAAGAACCCAGGGGTCCTTGTGGATGTTTGGCTAAAAATGAGTTAGCATTGGACTCTGGGATAAACAAAGGCTGATAGCCTACTGGGCTATAACAAAAAAGGCTATGGTAAACATGCGTGAATCCACTGTAGGGCCACCAAGATGATCAGGGACCAGAGAAAACAGATTTGTACAGCCTTGAAGAAACAAAAAACTCCAGAGAACTTAATGGCAGACCCCCAGTACCTACAAGGAGGCTATTGAGGAAACAGAGCCAGGTTATTCAGGGTGGTGCAATGCAGAAAGTTGAGAGACAGCAGTTATAAATGGATGGTTCCAACTGGACCAAGGTGGGGACAAAAGAGGGGTTTACTATGAGGCTAATGAAGCATCAGAACCCAGAGAGACTGCCAAAGGTTTGTCCTCAGAAACTTTAGAGCCCTGGACAACATGGTCTGAATTTAATGCTGACTCTGCGCTTTGAGTCCCTTTTGGACTAAGTACCTCCTGAGATGCCTCCTGACCTCAGTGATTCTGCAATGCTACATTGTGAAAGCAAAGGGATACACAGAAACACCTTAGAAAGCACAGCAAGAAAATCCCTTCTGTATTATTATTTATATAACCCTTGTATTGCTGATGAAGCTGTCTTTTGAAATAGCTGAACAACTGATTTGGGGACCAATGTATTTGACTATGCTACCATCAAAACAGGAAAAGAAAGTTGCACATTTCTCCAGCATTATTTAGTTTGGAGAGACATTTTAGCAAAAAGCATCATTAATGTTGTATGAAGAATAGAAATGTCTGAATCACCAGCAAATGCAAGAGCAGGTTAAATTTCCTGCTAATTCTCACATGATACATAGCTTGGTTGCTCTCCAGAAATAAACAATCTAACACAAAAATACATCTCCTTACTCAAAAGGCAAACAAAACATCAAGTAAACTAAAGAAAAAAAAAAAAAATTACATACTCTTATTTCACCAGAATGAAAAGACAGGAAATAACTAAAATTAATTTTCATCTCATTCTAATATTTAGCTCAAACTGCTTCAACAATGATTTTTCTAAAGCTGTTTTCAATACTGCACAAGTCAATGCTATAGCCACAGAATTCCCAAGAGTGACTATGTGGATATTCTGTAGGAAGATAATGCACACTCTGTTATTCAATTGTAAAATACTAAGGTTGTTCCAAACTTAATTAGCACTGACATGAGTTATTTCTGAGATATACCAAATTACTTGGGTTTTTTTCCAGTACTTTAAGGTTAGTTATATACGATATACATTAATTCACGCAATGACAAAGAAAAATTATTCTATATGCAACCAGTAATTTATCACTGAAAACAAAGAATACGTATAAATGAATGCCTTGTCCTGACACTGGCTTCCCTGCAGCAAAATACAGAACATGCTCCTCCACAAACACACAAATGTGCTGATTTTACATGCTGTGATGGTCCTATTGACTTCAAAATACCCCCTTTATTCCTACATTCCTGAAAATCTCACATTTTTCAAGGCATCTTCTCATCCCAGAAAAAAAACAAAGACAAAAACAAAACAAACAAAAAAACCCCCACAAACAAGAAACAAAACCAAAACAAAACAAAAAAACAAAACAAAAAAAAACCCGAAGAAAACAACCCCAAACCTAAAATACCAAACCATCTTCTTTGGCACTTGATGAACACTATTCCCATCAGAAATCAAAAGGCAGCATTTGCCTGGCAGAAATCCTGCATTATAAGGGGACTGAAGTGCAGTAACTAAAAGATGTCACACTGTCATCCTACTTCCTTGATTAAAAGAAAAATTTAAAAAAGAAAGATATAGACAATCATTCTTTAATTACTTTTATAAAATATTACTAACACCAAGAACTACTTGCTGGTAACAACTCTCACTTCAAGGCAACAAATGTAACTCTTATGAACATACTCCTGGAAGGAATGCCGCAGTTCCTTCGAAGAGAAATACGATTCTTTTGCTGCCCTAATCACCAATACATCTTTTCTCAAAAGGAATAAAAGGCCAAACGTACTGCCCTAGAGTTTAAGGCACTTCAGCATATAAAATCAATTGGGCTGTTCATGCACTTAAAACAAGGTAGTTGCTTAAACACCGCTGAATTAGACAAAGAGGTAGAAGTGAGAACAAAAGTCTCACTTTAACTCTAGGGAAAATGTGCTTGGTTAGGCCTGCTTGTTTTTCATATTTATTATCTTATCAATGTCTACAAATACCTTAAGATTGAGAGTGTCAAGAGAATGGGGACAGGCTCTTTTCAGTGGTGCCCAGCAACAGGACAAGGGGGAATGGTCACAAACTGGAACACAAGACGTTCCTTCTGAACATGAGGAAGGACTTTTTTACCTTGAGGGTGACAAAGCCCTGGCACAGGCTGCCCAGAGAGGCTGTGGAGCCTCCTTCTCTGAAGATATTCAAAACCCACCCAGATGTGACTCTGTGCAACCTTCTATAGGAGAACCTGCTTTAGCAGGGGGTTGGACTAGATGACCTCCAGAGGTCCCTTCCAACCCCGATCATTCTGTGATACTGTGATTTTCTAGGCTGGGGTGCTACTCAGAGAAAAGTTTCCCCAGAGATCTCTTGCAGTGACTATGAGAGCCACCTTTTTCTACATGGTATTTGATTCTCACATTTCTGCTGGGCAAGTAATGATGAAAACTGATTTCCAGTAAGCTTTATCAAAAAGCAATCCAAAGCCCAGCACTGTTACCAAGAACAAAAATTGTATTGATTAAACAGAAAAGTCATTCTAATAATAACCAGAGACACATGTAATTGTAACTTCTTTCTTCTGTAGAAAGCAGTGAGAAAAAGAAAAGAAAAAAAAAAAAAAAGAAAAAAGATCAGGTTACAAGAGGAAAAACAAAAGACTGGAGCAAATACAGGTAAAACTACAGTTTAGTTATTCAAGTGGCATTTTAAAGTCCCATTCAGATCAGAAGACATTTTTCATAATCAGAAGATGGTAGGTGTTACATTCAAGGTACCACCAAGTAAAACTAACCTCCCTGTATTAAAATCAACGATGACAGTATATAAAATGTCATTTAATTTTGCTTAACTCTGTTCTTAACCCAACCTGAACTCTGCTGGCAAACTGCTTTAATTTGCAGATTTCATATATGAAGCTGAAGGCAGAGAAAGAGGTTTGAGCAAAGCATTGTTTGAGGACAGGTTTTAGCAGAGCAGAATTGAAATTGTGGTCAACATTTCTCCTAACCAAAATGTTTCATTAAGCTGAAGCAGTATGCTAACCAAAGAGCTCTAGGGACAGGTATTTGATAGACAGCAAATACTGCCTACTTGGTTTATTAGATCCTCTATAGAAAAAAAGGAAGTATTATTTCACACTGTTTAAAAATATCATTGGAAGGAGACTAGGTTTTCTTCTGATGTCTTAGGGCACTGTAATCACTATGTGTTGAATCAGAACAGCTAGGCAAAAAAAGGCGTTGATTTGAACTGCAATGCATGTTCCTATCATTGCATTACCTGTCCATGCAAGATATGCGACCAGGTCCAGATAAGACCGCTAACTCAGAAACTTGAAACGTTGGCCCAAGGATTGAAAGCAGTACCAAACTGACTCATTTGGGTGAGTGTGGCTTACATTAATAAAGAAGAACAGGGAAGTCATTCTTGCCTTAAGAAAAAAAATCCTTGAAAACAATGCAGTTAAAACCCATAGACTCAGTTTCAATGTCTGGACCAAAACAGGACAGGTCCTTTTTGAGGTCACTTAAAAAAGGCAAAAAACCAAACGAGCTAAAATAACATTAAGTGATTTAAACTGCTGTAAGAATTTAAACATAATTCAGATGTAATTTCTACAGTGATGTTAATTATACAGCTGAGGTAAACCAGCAAGAAGATAGGCACAAATGGCAGATTAGTTGTCTGAACAATGTTTCTGGCACCAGCAGGGAAGACAGGGGAAGTAGTAGCAGGAAAAAGCAAGTAAACTTGGCCAAAGCACCAAGACCAAATACGTCTTTTGTGGAAATACCTTCCCACTCCTATTGATTTAAACAGCAATTGTGCCATTTACCAAAGTGCTCAGATTCAA
The DNA here is from genome assembly GCF_963210335.1 of Falco punctatus. NCBI lineage: Eukaryota > Metazoa > Chordata > Aves > Falconiformes > Falconidae > Falco > Falco punctatus. The sequence goes on from NC_137580.1 coordinate 74,116,202, forward strand.
TCAATACAGTATTTTGGTCATGCAGATTATGGAATGGTAGCTGGAGTGCTTTACATGCGCTAGGCATAAAGTCAAAAGCCACTGTCCCACCAAGTCTTACTTTGCCTTCAAGAGCAATGGTGCAAACAGACATGAAATTATATAATGACCAAGTTCACAATTCTGCAGGAAAGAGGTCAGTAAGCTAGGTATCAATAAATTCATTTCAAGAAACAGTTTGAACTCAGACCCAAGTACCTCTAAACATGTACAACAGAGTCAAGAATCTGCTTGATACATGCTAACATAATAGTTAACACATGTTCAGCTGCTTGATTTTAACAGTGACAGAAAATTTGCACTTTATTACAAATACTGTTCTGTTTTACAAGGAGCAAGCCATGCTTACTTTCTTGGATTGTAAAGTGGATAAATTCCTGCAGCAGTGATGCAGATAGGAATGGTACAAGGTAATTTTACACTAAGTAACATTTATCATAAAACTGTTAACATAGATGACAGTATCCAAGTCTCTTGTTAATTACTTGACTGTAAAACTTTAAGAGCTTTAAGTTGAAGAGTGTTCTCAATGGAACAGACATAATTAATTCCCTAGGAAAGAAAAATAAACAGCATTTTAAAAAATGCATACTTCTGTGTAATGATGCAAATGATGTTTCCCAAATTTCTACCTCTTTCTTCCTATTCCCTCACAGAATAGTAAACATGCGCAGGATTTATAACAACATTGTAACAGTGGAAATAAATCTAAAAGTTGGCTTTCCAAGACTTCAACAGCAAATCTGAGGTATGAAACAAGATTTAGAATGAAGAAAATTGTTATTATAGGAAAAGGTCTGTAACTGTGGTTGAAATAAAGAATATATTTCATTAAAGTGAGACCAATTTCTGGTACGGTTATTTAGTCTTTGCTAATTATTAAAACCCAGAACAGAATAGAAAAGGAAAACCAGCAAAATAGGATCTTCCAGGTACGCCATATATTCTCATGAGGCTTTTAGGTTTAGTAAGCAAGAGGTGAGGAAAACATTAAAATCCATTATTCTTATTACAGTTTAAGTTTTTTTTACAAGCAACAGGACCCAACAATATACTATAAAGAAGTTAGTGGAAATAGAATTGATTAAAGCAGCAGTATTTTTAAAGATGCTGTGAGAAAAACAGAAGACAATGCTTGCTGTTAGTAAACTAGTGACACAAGATTTTCTTTTAAATAGCAAATGGATATTTGAAGAATAACACATTTCAAGTAAGTTATTAGGGGCTAAGTTTCCCATAATAGAAGCAAATCTCAATTTTTTCAGAACACATTTTTTAAGGGCAAATCAGATAAAAGTGTCAGTTTTAACTTTTTATATAATAATAAAAAGAAGAAGAATAAACAGAAGAATATTATTCATGCTTTACAGAGGATGAAAAATGTACTGTCGGGTTTTCTGCTTCCCTAATTTTCTCCTACTCTATAATATATTATATTGGCAAACGGAGTTACAAAAAGTTCCCATTCCTTTCTCTTCTCGACTGTCTTCAGGAAAGAGCCTGACTTTTTAGGAGCCTCATTGCATCGGGTGGAAGAGACCATCTATTTCCATCCTACACATTTACCCCATTTAAATTTTCAAGACACATTCAACAGAACTTGGAAAACTCATTAAGTTTTCAGTCTATTATCAAGCTTACATTATCAATCATGACTACGTCATCACGGAACTGAGCTCCTGAGTCCTAGACCTATACATTTTCCACACTTAGAAACTGTCTTTACAAACAAGTCAACCAGCTCGCTCTGAGACAATTTTGCTCTAGACACTATTTTCCATATGCAGTATGGACAAGATTATACCTCAGTTGAGCCATCATGCACACTTGGAACATCTTTTCTAACACTTTCCCAGTGAAGTCTGTGCCTTCAAACACCCTCGATGCATCCTTAAACCAAGTCCCATGGCATGTAACACCTACTCTTATTCTCTTGCTTCAAAAATACAACTTCAGCAGACTACAATACAGGCTTCACATAATATCAATAAGACTGCACCAAAACCAAACAAAAAACCCCACGCAAAAAAGACCAGAAACAATCATTACAATAAAGGCATGCAGAAATTACCAAAGGCAAGCACTCTGTAGGGTTCACTTTGCTAGAGGACCAACGAGGACAAAGTCAACTTTGCAAATGGTTTGGGAGTCAGGCATAGTGTAGACTTAGTCAAAGACAACAGTAACAGCTGAAAGCACATTTCATTAAGAACCAAGGTAACAAATTAACAGCAGACTAAAAAATCCCTACTCCATTTCCTACAGTTAGTAAACTAGAACTTTTTGAGACTCAAAGGGGCAAAATTAAAGTTGAACTGTGAGTAGTTATAAGGCAACATAGAAGCTATCTGGATCACTCAGCTGCTCCTAACAAGGTATCCAAACAGATGGGTTACCTAAAATTCATAGTTATTTGCAGGAGGTGATACTGGTTTTGGATGGCAGCTGAACACACAAAACCTTCATTTCATCTTGATGCTGTTTTACTCATAAGTTGGGCTGGCAGACAGAACAAGACAAAAATGCTGATGAATGCAAAGGGCAAACAGAGAATGATCCTTCTTCCTTTGCCTTTGCATCTCCTTCCTCAGGCTGTTCTTCTGACACATTGTGTGTTTTAAACATCAGAGGTTCTTTCTAGGCATGCAATGACAATTTTAAGACAGAAAATACAAAACTAGCACAAGCATAATGTGAGGCGTATGTCTTTGCCCTTCTCCTGCATATTTCTTCCCACTGCTTTCGCCTATGCCAGTGTTGCATGTCATGAAGTACTATATTGAATGTCATAGTGCATGACAAGTTATATAATTTTTACATTTGGAAAAGCTGCTGTGCCTGTGGCATGAAGTATTTTTTTTCTTTTTAATCAGTATACATCTAATGCAAATTTTGAATAAAGATGCTTATTTACACAGAATGCTGTGAGCAGCATACATATCCTCATACACAGCAAATCAGCACAATGGTTAGTGTTGAGAAAGTGTAGTTAACTGATTATAGCTGGAAATTAAGGTCTAGGACTCCTGGATTCTATTCCTAGCTCTGCCACTGATAGTACTTTATAATATTGTAAAGAATGCTGAGGCATAACTGTCTGGGTTTTACCTGGGACAGAGTTAATTTTCTTCTTAGCAGCTGGTGATGTTTTTGGTTGTTGCTAGGTAAGTTTTATACTGAGTCAAGGACTTTTCAGTTTCTCCCGCCCTGCCAGCGAGAGGGCTGGAGGGGCACAGGAAACTGGGAGGGGACACAGCCAGGACAGGTGACCCAAACTGGCTAAAGGGATATTCCATACCATAGGATGTCATGCTGAGTATATATAGGCTGCAGAAAGAAGACGGGAGGGTGGGGATATTCTGTGTTATAGCATTTGTTTTTCCAAGTAACCATTATGCATAGTGAAGCCCTGCCTTCCTTGAGATGGCTGAACACCTGCTTGCCAATGGGATGCAGTGAATGAATTCCGTGTTTTGCTTTGCTTGTATACATGGATTTTGCTCTATTTAATTGTCTTTATCTCAACCCATGAGTTTTCTCACTTTTACTCTTCCAATCCTCTTCTCCACCCCACTGTGGGGGGAGTGGCTGCATGGGGCTTAGTCATCAGCTAGTGTTAAATCACACCAATAACTAATATTTATAGCATAATTTAAGGCCCCAGGTGAAAGGCATATTCATTGGGATATAATATGACAATTAAAATTTGCTAGTTAAATAAAAAGTCACTAGTGACATAAAAATTCAGCATTATAAAGTGACTTGGGCTTACTGTTTCTGAAGGAAGTCTTCTAAAACATGCCAGCTGAAGATCTGCCCATGGCATTTGGAAATGTATGCTAACAGTTTTTCATAGAATCATAGAATAATTTGGGTTCAACGGGACCTCAGCAGGTCATCTGGTCCAACCTTCTGCCCAAAGCAGGGTCAGCTATTCTTTAATCTTTCACAAAAAGCCATTTATCATTCCCTCATAGTTACCAAGAGCATCGTGGATTGTTTAATAACCTGATTACAACGACAAATTAATCAACCCTGAATTTTACTAATCCAATTACAGTACCCTCAAAGAACTCAACACATACATGTTTGGATGCACAATGCAGTTACTAGTGATACAGGGCAATTCATAAAATTTTAAAGATAAAGACAGTGTGGTTTATTTAGCACTGACTCTGCTAAGAGACTGTAGACATAGGCATTCTCTGTTAAGGAGCCAAAGGGTTTAATACTGTGTTTTAAGTGTATGTAATGGGAGAGAATGCCTACAACGGGTCTTCTATGGATGGGGAGCCAGAGCTCAAGAGCCATCAGGAAGGGGAAACATTACTACAGGTCTGAGAGTGAGGATGCACTTCACTAGCAGTAGCTCACTATTTATATGCACTGTGGCATGAGTCACAAATGGCTCACATGGCCACAACTGCCTTTTAATACAAAGCTGGTAGAGAGCAGCCTTGCCCTGAAAATATGGGGAATCATTTGGTAAAAAATCCCTCCATGCATTTTAGGAATGCCTGTGAATGACAATCTCTTTCATTTGAACTAATATGTATATATATTTTTGGGGCAAACAACAGTAAGGACACGGAAACTATCATCGTGTCCGATTAATCACAGAATTCAATCCACGTAAACCTTCTTCTTTACCTCAATGTCATATATCCTATAAGGTCAGTATTATTTGTTTCAGGAATACCAATAATGTTACTAGCAGAGAGAAGTTACGAAGACACAGCTTCTGTAAAGTTTTTTCCATCTACTTGCAAGTTGACATATGTGAAGTCTTTGCCTAGTCAGATTCCTCTGACAAGACTTGTCAGCTGGCATAAATCGCCACTGCCCTATTGTTGATTTCTGTGTTTTGGATGATTCAGCTCACCAGAATCTAAGTCATATCTTCACCAATATTTTAATGTGCTATTTATACAAAATCACTTTTCTCCTTTCAAAGAAAAGAAAAAAGATGACCACAAACTAATAGATGGATGATGAACACCTGCTTATTTGAACTGGCATTTAAATTTACTCACAGCCATTGGGGATCTAAACAATTGTGACTTGATCACAACAAGCAACCATGAATAGATAGATCTCAGTCTAACAGGAACACACCTGGCAGAAGTACAATTATTTACCATGCATGTTTCATAACATCTGTGGTTTTATTTACAGATAGGAACTGAGACAAAGGCTAAATTTTATTTACCAAAACCATGAGTTAAAAAAATCCAACTTTATAATAAGATACCGAGTTGGCAAGGTTTGATTTACTCTACAGTTATGCATAGATGGACAGTTTAATCCATAGTAGCTAAAATGCAGAGCAAGTGTCAAGAGAAGCAAGCTAAATATGAACCTGCTGCATGTAGATGCAAGATAGATTTGTGTGTGTTAGCAGAAAATGAAATGCATTACCTGACTTGAGGTACAAACAGAAAAGCAGAAGAGAAAGACTAGCAGAGGCACTGCATACCCCTCAGCTGGTTTAGCCTGAGAATTCTTCTCAAAACTGTACAGCAGCTCTCCAGCACATCTAGATAAACGCTACTTTTAAAACTGTTACCATAGCTGTCTCTGGAGAAATATTTTTTTTCACTGCTATGTCTGTTGATTTCTGTCTTTTTTCCTTTGACAGCCCCCAATCCTACTTGAACTCTCCTCCACTTCCAAGTCTGTGCTTGTACTGAAGGTAGCCTCTAGGTATCTGGACTTCAGTGACAACAGGCTGAATCTAAACTATCTTTATTTAAATAATGTTTTAAATTATACTGTATTTCATAATAAAACCACAGCAACCTGTTTTGCTTCTGCTCCTGAGATGTTTACAATTAACCAGAGTATAATCCTATAATGCCATCACACCTCTAAATTCAAGGGTGTGTGGAAAGAGCAGACAGGAATACACACTGCACTCCAATACACATTGTGTGTGCTCCCCAGCTCCCAAGTTTATGAAAGCTACGTTCAAAATCCTCTGTAATACTAACATGATTAAATGGCTGTTTAAAAGCTCCAAGTTCATAAGATGTACTGAAATAATTTGCGTAGAAATTACACCATTTCTTTTCCCAAGAAAAGAACAAAATTTAACACACTATCAAGAAAAAGCAGTATTTGTCATTCTTTATAGAAAGAAAGCAATCTCCTTAACACTAAGCAGGTAAGTGCTGTATATTTCATGCATATCCAATACAGTTGAAGAGTGGGGACCCAGCAAAAAGATCACTTTCTGGATCTGTAGAATTCCACCAGGCAAACAATTAAGCAGTGCTTTGTCTGATTGGGGCACTTTGACCATAATTTTCTCTCTCCCATCTAACATAATAGAGTATATTTTAGGTCATGCCCAGTTCCATTAATGTAAGTATACTTGCAGCTTTATGCACCATACATAAAATATTCCTATAAAGCCAGCCATAGCAGCAGTGGTATTATGCTCCTTTGCATAGTCATTCTGCCCTTGCAGACTGGGTCTTGTACAGTCATAATTAAATTCAATCAGCACTAATTTATCTAGTATTTTAGCCAAAATTATTACACTGATGGGCTGAAAGTAGCTGTAGGGCTTGCTTTACTCCATTATGACAGGAATTGCATTTGTTTGTAAAAACTAATAAATGGTACCCAATACAACTAGAGAACAATATGGTGGCAAGCTACGTAGGTTAAAACGCTTTTCCAGATAAAAGTAAGAAAGTCCTTAAGACAGAAATACAAACTTTCAGTCTAAATATATCATTAACAAATTCAATCTTTTATTAACTAGGATCAAACCAAAGACTTCCAAGTCGTTTCTTACTATTAGAAAGGAAAGGACTGCCTAAGCTTTAGATATACCAGTTAGGCAAATATCAAAAAGAGAATAAAAGTAAAAAAAAAAAAAAAAAAAGGTACCAGTACCAACCAGTGAACAATTACTTCAAAGTAACAAATAGTCTTGATTTCAGAATTAACCTCCCTGGCCAAAAGAAATTAATTAAAAAGTAAAGACAGTTGCACAGCAAACAATAAAAGGCACATAACTAAGTACTTCACAATTTTACTATGTAAAAACAAGTCCGGTTTTATTAAACAATGTTATATTTTTTATCATCTAATGCTACTGCTATTCTGCTGAATGCTAAAAACACCTCAATATATATAGAACTATTTTTCACCATCTATACTACTATTCTCCATGGAACTATAATGATTTATACTAGATGAGGATCTAACCCTATTTTCTTTCCTTAAATCCAATATTTCACATGAAATCCACTTTGCAGAACATGTTTGCACTTCATTAATACATGATCATCACAGATTTTATTCTGTTATCTTCTGTATAAAACTAGCCTCATGAAAAAAACAGCTTATTTATGAGGATTTCAACATCTTAAGTATATTTTGTCCTTGCCAAGTCATATTTTTTTTTTCTAACCAGATAAGCAGTTTCCTGAATCAATATTGTAATAGTATCTGAGATAATTTTGCCTCTGAAATTGGTGTTTAGGCATCCTAAGGTATAATCAGACTTATAGTGAGATGCTGTCTTGGTCTAGGTAAAAAAAACACCTTCCCCTAAGGCTACTACTGGGGGGTGGGGGGGGTGGGGGGGTGGAATTCAAAGAATGCTCCACCACCAAGGCACATTTACCTCATTATGCTAACAATAACTTTTTTAAAAAGAGTTCATTAAACAAAAAAAACACAAACAGAACAACTGAATGTGAAGAAGCTAAGGACAAGAAGTTACAGAGAAGCATTTCTTATTCTCTAGTAAAAGTACACACACACAAAAAGATTAAAACAAGTTTGGTGATCCTACATAGCATCATAGATATTACATATATTCAGTGGCTGTATCTAAGTCATGCAAATTACAAGTTACAGCTAAACGCAGGTAACTTTTTTTTTTTTGTTCATTTTTTTGAGAGTTTTGCTGATACAGATGATCCCATAGCCAAAGACATCCCACAGCCTCAATCATGTAAGTAGACCTTGTACATATCAGTCAATGCTACTTGGCAGTAGTGTCAGAAGTACTAGAAACTGTGGCTGAATGCTTGCCTCAACAGATGAAAAACCTTTCAAAAATTGCTTTGTTGAGTTTCACCTATTTTTTCTCTCCAGATTGTGGGTAAGGGCTTCCACAAGAAAAATATATTCCTGTGTATATAAGTATATTTATATAATTATATATATATACTTATATATACGAATATATACTCTAAAGAGTAGAAAGCTATAAGTAATGGAAAGAATTCAAAGTTTCAGTCATGAATTTTGCATCTTCATTAGAATGGGGGAAAAAATAATTTTAAGACAGCCTCCAATATGTTGAGTAAAGTATTAACCATGAAAGCAGCCCCACATCATGGACATGTCATGAAGTGCTTTTAGTGATTTATCCATAAACTTTTAAACACAATCTTAATTATTTTGAAATCTTTTATACTATTTTTTTCTGTTAATAAGGGAAATACAAATGCCAATGCTTTATGTTAATTACAATAAGCAAATAACCACACTTCTCCAGATATCTTTTCTCTCAAAATTACCTCCCCTACTAATGTTATAAATAACTTATATGCAAATACATCTAGAAATATATGACTAAAGTGAATTTAATGTATATATTAATTTGAAACTTGTAATGCAGATGAGTTCTGATAAGCATAAATATTAATACATAATATGCAAATTAAAATATGCATATAAAATTTATGTTGTTTATACTCTGCTTTCAGAGGGAATAACCATCACTGATAGACTGGTTTGTTGTACAAAATTACTTTTTCATAGTAATACTGATGATTTTTTTATATATATATCCCAGTATAGGAAGTGGACACATTAATCTACTGCACAATTTCACAAAAATTGTGTTTGGGGCTCAGTTCTCATTTTTTTGCCTTCAGACACACAAAATGGAGGAATCATGAATTTCAGGATTAAAACAGAAGCATATTGTCTTCTGTCTAGAAATAAGCTTGCTAGAGCTCTCTGATGGTGACGGGACAATGTAAACAACTTTTCAAATATTTTGGAATGCCAACTCATTTTTGCACATGCTTTTTCCATTTCATACTGTGCACCTGGCCAAAAGCATTATCTTATTTTCCATTATGGTTCAGCCCTTCCCACCTAAGACTGGGATATCAAGCAGTACCCTAACCCTGTACCTTGCTGTATCCTGAGTGAAGAAACTTCTGTTCATTCTCAGTCTGACTATGTTGGGGCAAGAAATTTTGCTACTTCCCCTAATAAATCCATATTAAGTACTTCTCAAATAGGAAATAACAGGCTATAACAATTTTATATGGCATTTGGGATAACAGAAATAATATTACTATTTTTATAACTGTAGTTATTTTAAGGTAAAACATTTTGTATCTTGCTGTGTTTCAGTCAGTGCTATCAGTGCTTTCAGTGGAGGGGAAAAAGTCCATTTCTACAGCTGACAAAAATTAGTAATTCACTTATTGATGGTTACTTAGGAATTAGGTTTTTTCAGGAAATAACAGTTTTGCTGCATTCATAAAACTAGGTAGTTAATGTCTGCAAACCCTAAAGATGCAGTTTGTTATTTTTTTCACACACACACACACCCCCCAAATATAATGTTTTTCTGGAAAACCAGCCAATATTGCCACAGCCCTGCTGAGGCCTGGCAGGGGCCCAGAAGCAGCGTGATCTCTGGCACTTAGGCATTCAGCTTCAAAATTTGACTGTGTCCTATAGACAACGTCTATCTACAACTATTAATCTGTTAGTCATAAAGCACTTGTTGTCATGGTGGTCCTGATTTTTTTCCTGTAAATATCTATCCACATATCACCTCGTCTCAGTCTTTCCTGGGCAAAGCACTGAACAGGCAAGAAGTCTTGGAGGAAAACTTTACAATTTTTTTGCATTATCTTAACATAAAAGTAGAGCTTCACAACATATTTCCTTTGTTGAATGTGGAAATCTTAATAGTTACCTCAAATATATGCGTGGTTACTGCTGCTTTGGTCAATTGTCTGGTGATGCTTTCCTCGGTGCTACAGCTTCCATTACTCTGATGAGGCAGTGGCACCCAAGAGACACAGCTTGATACTGTTCTTTCCCTTCCAAAAATGAGGACTATCTTTCCACCCTCTCTTCAAAAATATTCTGTTTGACTTTCCAATGTCCAAAACACCAAAAAACCCCACTTTTTTTCTCTACCTTAGAATATGTTATTATGCAAACCTAAATAAACACAAAGTACTTTTTACACACTGAACTCCCTGTCACTGTTGTTAAACCATGCTCTGAAAAAAAAGAATTTATTTAGTTCCCCACTGTACGTGAATGCTTAAAATGAGGAACGCTTCATGGAGTTACGAAAGACACCAAGCTGGCAGGAGGTGGCAGAAGGGGCTGGAAGCAGGTGCAGGTGCCCAGGCGCCGGCAGGGGGGGCTGTGGGACAGCTCTGTGAGGCGTGGCTGGGGCTGGCCCAGGCCAGGCACAGCCGGTTCCGCCGGCTCCTGCCAACCTGCTGCAGGGCGTGACTGGGCTTGCACCCAAGATGGCAGTGCCTTGGGGGAAAGTGTATTTAAGAAAGGGGGGGGCGGGAAATTGCGTAACACTTGGTAGAGAGGAAAACGTGTGAGAAAGAGACCAGCAAACACCAAGGTCAGCGTAGGAGAGGGAGGAGGTGCCCCAGGCACCCAACCACTTATCCATGCTAAGGCCCCAGGAGAGTGCCCGGCCTGGAGCAGGGGGAAGGTGTGAGGAGGAAGGAGCAGAGAAAGCAACTGTTATGGCTTGACTGCAGCCCCCTCTCCCAATCCCCTGGCACCACTCAGGGGGAGCAGCTCGAGGACATGGGAATGAAAGAACAGAAGAATGAAGTTGAGCTGAGGAGAAAGTGGGAAGAAAGTGTTTCAGGTTTTGTTTCTCACCAACTTACTCTAAAATTGAAGGAAGGCAGATGATGATGGTTTAATTCTTCACTTCAAGATAACTAGGGAGTGGTTTGCTCAAGAGTAAAAATAAGACACAGAACTTTTTTTTAACCAGATATTTAAAATCACACATTCTATTCCAGTTTTAGGTCTATTTTCTGACTATGGAAAGTATATTTCTTCCACCACAACAAAATGATTCTATACATGTCTTACCAACTGTCATTGAGTTTTCATTTTCCCATAGGTTCTAACCTGCCCATTAGGTAGAAAAAATAACTGTACAAAAAAGCCTGTTAAATATGACTCAAAATTGAGTTTTACCAACTCTCTGACAGTGTAGTGCAAAATATAAGTTCCCATCTGCAAGAGAAACTAAGTGTCCTTATTCCAGGAAATGCAATTTGGCCGTAACTTTTATGCCCTCAGAAATGTGTAATTTACATTCTTTCAATTTAAAAAGGCCACTGTAAAAGGTGTCACCTTTATAAAAGCTGTTTCAATAAAACTTTACATCCATGCTATATTTTAAAATTAATTTGACCTTGAATTCTAAATTTCTGAAAGGTGAGTATATAACACTTCTTTCTGGACAACCATTTAAAAAAAAATATATAGATATTTCACAATATATCTACTGCATTCTAGACAACAAATTAGGACAGTTGGCAAAAAAAGACGTATTCCACCTTAGCTTTTAGGGAAGTATATGCTATAGTTTGGAGCCTACTGCATTGGTTCACATAAAACAACTACATTTTTTTAACAGTTAATTAAAAAGCTTAATAGACTTGCATTTCTGGCTTCCCAAGATGGCAGAAGACAAACCAATTTTATGCCAATAAGGGGAAGGATTTGAATCCCTTCAACAGAAAGAATTTAACCCCAGTCTTGCAAGGAAATGCATAAGGTACAAATCAACACAGAGTAGCAAAGCTAAGATGATCAAATACTAGTGTAATTAAAAAACCAAACCAAAACAAACAAACAAAAAAAAACACAAAACCAAAAAAACACACACACAAAAACCCCAACACACACAAAAAAAACCCCACTAAAATAAAATCAGCATTTTTTATTTCTTATAGCATATCTCTTGAGACAGATCAGCTGCCAAATCCAAGTGAACATCTTCAAAATATCATATTTCCTATTACCCCGAAACATCCAATATAAGTGCAGTGAAACAATACCTTTTACTAAGGCGTAACTCACCTCAAGACAAGCTGTTTTTATGTGTAGCCTGCTTCCTGCTGTAGTGTAATAGTGTGCATTCCTTAATAGTACTCGCATTATGGGCCAACATCTTTTCTTCAAGGATCACCAGATCTGCACTCTGAAGTGTTTTTCTCTATTCAGACATTTAGCCTTACCTATGTTATTTCACAGTTAACAGCTATCAGCTGTACTCATGTAATTTCTTTCTGTACATTTCAGTACAGAAATTATATATAATGTATTGCAAGTCCTCACATGCCCTTTTCTCCTTGATACAGTCTTACACATCACTAAGTCATTCTTCATAGTTATCTGTTATCTCCCTACCCACTAAATGTGACACTTTATACCCTTAGTTTAGTAATTGCTCTCATGGCTTTGTCCTCCGCCAAAAGACATCTTCTCAGTACGTTTTTCACATTTCAGTTCTCTCAAACTTTTGGTAGCACATGACATTATTTGTGAGAACGAGAGCTTTCAAAATGACTGAAATTATTTTAGACTTCAATTTCTGTGGCTCACTTCTGGGATATACCTGACAATATAACTCTCTTGGGAAGGGGAAAAGAAGCACTCTCCTTAAGATTTAGGATTTTTCTCTGCTTTCTTATATACAGGCTGACAAAGCAATAGCATTTTGTCCTATGGTCACAAGGAAAGCACTAATTAGAAAAATGGTCAATAGCAACAACCGGTGAAAAATTCTTGCCAATTGAACTCCTGTTAAGCTGAGTTTTAATTCCTATTAGAAAGAGCAGGGCTTCTGCGAAAACAGGAAGATTTTTCGGTTGAGCACAATTCCTGTTTGCAAATATTCTGCCCTTCATATTAGCAGCTGTGTTTTCAGTTTGAATGTATGCTATACTTGATGTTTCCATAAATTACAGATCTAAACGGTGCACATGAGAAGCATGGGAAGATATTCCTGAGGCTTACAAAAGCACAGAAATAAATATGCTATAACATACACATTATTTTTCTCAGATATTTTATTCATAGTGCTCTCAGGGTTATCTGTTTGCACTTTATGAACAGAAGTACATTAGTCCACTATAAACATCTACAATAAATATTGTATGAGAGTACTTTCGAATGTAGGGCAGATTCTAAAATGTACAAAGAGCTCTACATTAGTGGTATTAATTCAGTGGTATTAATTGATGAAATATTTCATTTTTATCTTTTTCTCTATATAATTATGCATTTACTATATCTGCTACAGTCTATTCAAATGGAGGGAAGAACTTCTGGAGCAGTAGTAGCATACTTTTTCAAATGTACAGAAAGAAGTGAAAAGTTGAGATCAGCACACAGACTGTCAAGAACATCTAAGTGTCCTAATTTCCCATTTTGTAGAAGACTTATGTACGTGCATAATTTCCTACACATGTCCAGGCTTCTCTGTAGATACCCGAGCTTCTCACATACTTGAATATAAACATGCTATGTAGGTCTCTGCAGGACTGGGATCTTTTCCAGCTCTTATTGACTTCAATGGGAATTATTTTATCCTTCAGCATGTATTGTCTAACAAAAAACATGTTAATGTAATTAGACTATAGGTAAGAATAGAACAGCTAGAAGTGTCAATAATAATTGGGGCTGTTTGAAATGGCACAACACCTAAATTTTCCTCCAAATCATTAAACAGCAAATTCCCTAGCTTTCCATGTTATCTTTTCTCTCTGGTTTTTGTGCTTGCAAATACAGGAAGATTCAACTTCTCCATTTTCAAGTAATGCATTTTGCATGCCAGTACAAACACAATACCAAGATGCTAAAGAAAAGAAACATCACCACTTATAAAAAAGGGCACGCTAGCACTTCATTTTCCTCTGCCTTTGAATTATCCAGGGCATTACAGAAAAACCTTTCTCCTCTCTTACTGCAAAAGAAGATTATGGTACAAACTTGGACTGTTAAGATAGTCTTCAAACTGAGGCACAAGCATCTTTAAGATTGGTTCAGGTTTTTTAATTTTCTTTCTGAGAGTGACAGAAAGAGTCCTGGGGCAGGGACAGGCAGTGGACCTGACTGCAAAAGGTGTGCCCAGGTCAGGACCTCCTGCAGCTTGTGCCCGAGCTACAGGAGGTGGTGAGAAGGCTGCTTAACATTAGGGAGGCTGAGAAGGACTTAGATAGCTGGTTCCAAGCACAGTCTGCAGTGAACCAACAGCCTGCAGCGGGACAGCTAAAAAACTCCCCTTCTGGCACACACAAAAGAGAGGGGAACCAATATTAGGAAGAAATTCTTTACTGTGAGAGTGGTGAGGCACTGAAACAGTTTTTCCCAGATAAGCTGTGGATGCCCCATCCCTGGAAGTGTTCAAGGCCAGGCTGGATGGGGCTTGGAGCAACCTGACCTAGTGGAAGGTGTCCCTACCCTTGGTACTAGATGATCTTTAACATCCCTTCCAACTCAAACCATTCTATAATTCTATGAATACTGCTCTTATGTTATAATCAGGACAATGTTATTAACAAGCTGAAACAAGCTATACTTCTTACACGCCATGCTTAAAGACAGTGGGCTGAGACTGTCATCAAGGAATCCTACCGTCATCATGAAAACCATGCAGAAACAAAGCAGCCCACAGTCTGGACTAGGGATGATGGTATTTCTTGCTGAATCAGCAAGGCTTTTAACAGAGATGGCAGTTAGATTTACCACGTGGGTCTCTAGAAAAAGTGAGGAGGAAATTGAGGTTAGGAGATTAAAAATTTACAAAAACAACTCCAAACTGATAGGATAATGATAGTGTTTATACATTAAGCTAAATTATTCCTAAGCACGCTAAACAAAAGATTTATCAAGCGGGGTCAGAATGCAAGTTTGTTTTTATTATATTACTACAAACTACTCATGACTCAGTCCAACTGAGAAGTAGGAAGAGCAATCTCAAGGTAGTATTAAAAGCATTCGAGACTAGAAATTTCCTATAAATAGCAGTCACCCTATGCCCTCCTCTATAATAAACCCATAGACTTGTCCTTCAGTGAGATTCCCATCTGGATAAACACCTTTTTTCACACAGAGTAACAGTCCAAAATTCCTGGAACCACATTGTTTCACTGCTGCAGTCATTGAAACACAGCCAGAATGCGATCCAGTGGACTATGAAGCAAATAGGCAGGCCTTCATGGCCAGTATAGAACCATGAACAATAAAGTGTCCACCCCTGTACAAAAGTCATTGTAGCAGGTTACAGTCATTGGGTTTCTGCATGAAAATGTCCAACTATCCAACTAGAACTTTGATTTCAAGCCAGGGTTTTGTCTATATTGCCAAGTGCCACCCCTTTGACACAGATTTTTTTGCATGTGCATGCATGTATACGCACACAGTTTAAAATACCCTGTTCACAGGTGTGGGAAGAGACAATGGGCTTTCTGTCAATGTTAGTAGAAGCAAAACAGTTAAACAGATCTAAAAATCTAGAACAATTCTGCTGTTGTACAGAGAATTCATTTTCTGAAAGAGACAAATTCCGAATAGCTTTGCTGGTTGTAGCACTACTAATCTCCTTCCAGTTAATGTTTAAAATCAGAAGCTCTAACAAAGATGGCTTATTCAGAAATATTAATATAAGATTTTAGTTCATTATACACAGCCTTTTCTCTGACATAAACTGGACATCACCAACTTAAAAAAATAGTAACTCACACTTCTGTATGTATTTTGTGCCTTACTTGCAAGATAAAACATAAACCCCACAGTTATCATGCTGAGATTAAAATCTTTCCCTTATCCTCCAAGGAGTGTATTTTCTTTGTACATTCTTAGTAAACGTTATTTTAAGAGCTGAACAAAGTTGAAAATTCCAGAGCTCAGCCATTTTATGTTATTCTCTTTCAATTGCAATGCATAGTCCTGTACAGAATCTGCAAGAATATTACATTTGCATTTTCAAAATGGCTTCTCTACACCAATTGTCCTAATGATTAAAAGACAAATTATTTGGAAGAAAACAGAAAAACTGAGTGATAAGTTTTTCTGCAATCAGTGTCTCCAATATATATGAGAATGGGATATCACCAAAACAATCCATCTGTGAAGTATGCTAAGGGATGACTACATTTGGATACAGCAATTAATCACCACATTATTTATAGCACTTCAGAAGCCGCTTACAGTACATTAATCAGGGATAACTTCTGCTTAATTAACAGAGCTGCCAAAAACGTCAAACAAGACCATAAAAAATAGAACTGAGTAAGAAAGAATTACCAAGGGACTAGTAATGATGAAATATTAAAAGTTCCTCTTCAGGAAAGGTCTTCTCCCAGTTTCACTTCCTACAGCACCAGTAAGCAAGGAATTCCAGCTACAAACAGCTATGCTGGGTGACTGTATTAGTAGCACTAGATACCAGGAGTAAAAAGAAAACAAAGTAACAGGAAATTGACTGACCAGGTTTAGTGCTCTGCCATGGGCAGGCATGTGGCCGTGGAAGCCATAGGAAACAAAGAATCAATGGGGTTTTTTCAATTTTTTTAAATCTTCCTTTGTGTAATTAGGACCACTGCAGTGAGAAGGTACATGGACTACTCCTAAATTTGTTGTCTCTGTTACAGCATGGACTCTGACAGAAGAAAAGGAGTAGCATGGAGTTTGCTATTTAATCTGCTTTTCAAATCATGATTCAATGGAAGTCTTTTTATTATGTAGAGGCTAATAAGATAAAATCCTTTTTGCCAGAAGTGTGAAAGACAGTGTAACTCTCCCATTCAAAGTACCTGTAAAGAAGTTTAGCAATTAAAACTAAGTAAAACATTAGTGAGATATGGGGAACATGAGTAATTTGTATGTTGGGGACATGCAAATTAGAAAACAAGATGTGGTTTAAAGGAATAAAGAAATTGATATAATTACATGGCTATTAAAAGTAGCTTATATGCTGAGTATTCTGATTTACATAAGCAAATTTACTTCAATTACTACATGCAAATGGTAATTATATCAAGTAAAAACAAATTTTTATTGAAGACATAATTATAGAAAACATTAATGAAAACATTAAACTTTCAAGTTTAGGTCTTCAGTAAGAAGAGAGGATAAATAAAATACACGAAAATGCTCTTATTATTCAGTGCACAGCTGAAAGTTTAACTATGAAGCAAGTATAATTAGGTTTCATCGCTTGTTTTTAGCATAGTGTCTATAGATCTGCAAAGGTATTAAGATAACCACTGGAAATACCAGTGAAGTGTTTATTGTTACTTGCCATAATTTTAAATCCTATAATAAAAATACCCTTTTTCTCTGTTCAAACTGTCTTTTCTTAAGTAAATTAAGGTATCTAAATCTATGAATAGTCTAATATTTTACATGTATAAAGATAGGTATTTAGGAACTTCAGTTAGTCTAATAACATTCACAGAAGTCTTCATGAAACTGTCACTTGACACCAGAACACGCATACACAAAAACCTCTTTAATGTGTATGTTTGTATGTATGTTGTGTTTATGAAATGAAAAAAAAAAAAAGAAAAAAAAAAAAAAAAAGAACTGAAATTAGAGTGAAACCCTCTTCTTTTCAGAAGCAGCTGAAGAAAGATCCATCAATTGATTTGAAAGAAGTTATTTACATGTTACTTACTTACAGCTGAGGGAAAAAGAATCTTAGAACCTATGAAGATGGAAAAAAACACCAATTAATTTATTTGAAAAATATAAATCTACATAAATACCACACCGAGCTTTGTTACTGTGCCCACCTCTCCACCAGGTTAAAAGTTGCTTGTAGTAGTAGAATTTTGTGCAGTATAAAAGCACTGGCCAGTGCTTTTGGTATCGTCATTTCAAATAGTATCATTCACGTAGTTATCATTTCTCTTAATGTTTCTTGAAGTGCATTTGTCTCCTTGTACTGGTAACAGATCACTCAAAACACACTTAAAGGGTTCAAATTAAATACTCAGGTTACCAGATAACACTCACACTGTTTCAAATCAAGCTAGAAAATAATATACCCCTCCCAGTGCTTGTGTTTTGATGACTTCATTGAGCTTTCTCCTGATGACTCGAGTGTATTTGAGATCAAGGGGTCCTGGGGCAGGAAACCCTCTATAGTTACGTACAGAAAGGATTAAGAAATACAGTTAAAACTGTTTTGTGACAATACAGTTAAGATGAAACTATCAATCAAGAAGCCTATACTTTACTCCATTTTATTATATCAGCACTTTTCTATGTTTTGTTAGTATTCATCAAATGAAGGCTGGCAGCACATAAACATGTGTATATACACATGTATATAGTAATTCAAGCAATAAAACACTGTATCAGTCAATTCTCAGCAACAGCGGGCAATGATATAGTTTCTTCAAACAGGTGTGGGGACGTAAAATGTGCCTCTACCTTTACCCAGGGACAGTTCACTACAACGAATTGCTTAAAATAATGAAGAAAAAAAAAAAAAGTCTAAAGTGGATGAAACAACCTGATTAGTCTTCAGACATCCCAGATTCAGAGTGACTTTAATGACAGTCCAGCATGTATTACAAATGGCAGATCAGTCTCTAAAGAATCTTACAATTCCTACCTAAAATGCAACTCAGTTTGCTATTTCGTGACCAACCCTTTTTGACTGAAACGAAACATTATCCAACTTAAGGCACTATTTCAATACAAATAGCATCAGGCCCCCAGAATCACAAATACAAAACACACTCCTGAGTATCTCTACAGCTTGTTGTAAAATATCCCTTTCCTTTCTTTTCTGCACAAGTCCTTTATCACTGATAACTGCCTTTAGACAGGCAATGTTCTTTCACTACCGATAAGTACCCCTAGACGGACAGACTATGCCAGACAGATAAAACTGATGCAGATAAGCAGTTTGAGCATTTCACAGAACTACAAATAAAATGGTTTCTAGAAATGAATGATAACACACAACCCCAGTGAAAAACCTCTAAACACAATGAGGGTAGAGTAATTGCCATCACTTTACCCAGAAAATCTGAAAAATAGAAATAAACATGATGGACAGAAAAGACTCCATCTGTAGAAAAGCAGCATTCTGCTTTGAATCAGAATGCATTTAAAAAATGCAAGGTAAGAAAACCCTGACAGGCAAGACCTAAGCTCTCTGTGACTATAATGGAGTCAAATCAAATAACTCACCACATTTGGCCACAAAATCAGACCTAAAAACTGGGACTACTATGACAGCCTATCAGAGTCACCAAATGGTCTCATGAAAGGTTCTGTATGACACAGAAATTAGTTACCTGTGAACGAAATGACATGGCATCAGCTTTCGCTAACAACATCAGAGACACCTTAAAGTCAGTGGGAGGATTCTCCTAGTCTTACACCTAAAAAAAGGAACAGGTTACCCTCTAATCACACAGCAGCTCTGACAGAAGAAGCAATCTTCAGAAAACCAGTGAAAGAAGGAGAGGTGTTTTTGCATCTTTTAAGGAAAACTCAAACTCACTGAAACTCTGCAGGTCCTAGAATTAGCTCCAGGCATTTATGTAGGCAGATAAATACCAGCCACCAGACAACTTTGTTAGGTTGGCCCAAAATCATGGCCACAGTCCATTTGAATGACAGGTAAAGCCTCAGAGAGAACTCCCTTGAGCATGAATAAACTATTGCAAAATGTCTATCCCTCATTCAAACCTTGAAACCCCAGGGTTACTTGCATTGTCACATGTAATCCACTTAGTAACATTGAGGCTAAGCTAATTACAGTAAAAAAAAAAACCCAATCATCAGATAAACCTTGTGGTTTCTGTGGTTTCACACTCTGCCTTTAATACCTGTCTAACACGTAATACAGGATTTTCATTCTGAACCAGCTTCCGCTGCAGTGGGACAAATAAATAACAGAACTACTTAGGAGTCATGTGCAATGCATTCTGCATAGAATATTAGGTTGGAAATGAAACCTTGCATCCTAGTAATCAAAGGAATCAGCTTTCAAAGGGAAACTAATCCTCTTTTAAACCTAAAAGACACAAAAAAATCTAGCAAAACTGTACCCTACAAAACTGTTGTCTTTCACTAGCAGATGTTGGAGAGCAATCAGCATGATTTAACAGCACTCCTGGAACTGACATTTTACTGGACAATTTCTGATTTGTATGAAATATGTAATTCGGAAGTATTTTGTATATCCAAATTAACTAGACATTGGAAATAACTCTATTAAGGATTAACCAGTGATTTGGGCAAAACAATTACTCGGTAAGCAAAATTGTCCTCTTCCCTGCTACTTTTATTAGCTACAACTTTGAGCTTGACTTTGGCACACCTTTGAAAGCACTATGTTTATCAGCCTTAATTTTATGTCTCAGCCTAATGTAAAACATAGCCACTTACCTCATATTCAGTGGCCTTTCCTGAGCCTCTCTGTAATCAGCTCTTTGGAAAGCTTATAATAACATTTCATTCACTGGGGATTTTAAAAAAAAAAAAAAAAAAAAAAAAAAAAAAAAAAAACAAAAAAACAAACATATGCAGTGGAGTTCACAGAAATCCTTTTCTATTTCCTTTTGCTTGGATACCTGGAAGATTTTAATGTTTCTGTTGATCCTCACTATGTTAACAAGCTAAACTGACTGTGCTCTGACAAAAGAAAAAACTAATGAATATGAGAACAAAACAACATAAAAACAAAATTATATATAAATTACTGATATAAGAGAGGTCTGTGACAAGACCAGGAATGAAATTACAGTATGGGGTCTGTGAATCTACTAAGCTAGCTGATGATCCCTGTTTCATTGTCATACACACAATAAAACATTTACATAATAAAGAAACTTTCACTGTACTTGAATTTACATCTCAACACAGTTCTGATTCTCAGACTTTCTTACAATACTCTCTTAACATGCAATAGCCTACAAATGTATCTTAAATATAATTCTTGTACTTCAAAAATATTCAATCAACCTAACATTTCAAATCAACTAACCTACAGTATGCTATTAGATAAGGATTATCAGGCTTTCTAACACTCAATCCAAGAAAGAAATATTGCTACACACACAAAATATATGCATTTTCAACTCTCTTCCTTTGCCGTTCTCTTGTTGCATTCACGCCCCTCCCGTTCTAAATGACATCAACGCTACTCAGCATTGGTGCCAAATTCCCATTCTTGCTCTTTCAGCCACCTCTAGTTTCTACCAGCTCGGCTCACTACTCTTCCTTTCTGTCTCCACCCTTTCCCATAGAGTACATTCGTACCTTCCTATTCTTCACTATTATTATTTGTTTCTTTTCATCACAGACCTACACTTTGTTTCTCCTTTCCCATGTGTGTGCCACCATTCTAAAGCTCCTTACCTCCAGTGATTTGCTGCTTAGGAGCTTTCTCAGTCAGTGGTGGTATATTTATATTTAACAGCCCTCTGAAATCTCTTTCTCTGCTTTTGTGCACTTGCTTTTTTAGATCCATAAAAATCACTCAGCATTCCTAACACCCAACAGCACAATTGTGCACAGCTTAATTATGTCTTCTGAGGAGCATCTTCTCTTGCTCATTTTGAGACTGCCTTCTGCTAGCTTCATTTGATGCCTTGTTCTTGTAGAGAAAGAAACTGTAAATAATAATTCTCTGTTCATATTCGCTCAGCCTAACAATGACTTCTGGATTCCTGTCATATACCCTTTATTCATATCTTTTTCTAGTCTGAAGAGTCCTTGATTATTCAATTGCTATGAAGGAAAAAATAATTCTTGAATAAACTTTTATCATTCTTCTTCTTACCTTTGCAAGTTCTAACATGTCCATCCAAAACAGACTTCAAAATATGTGCATACTGTGAATGTATACATACCCACAAAAAATGTTTCTGGTTTTTTTCCACACTTTTCCCAGTAATTTCTAATAGCCTGGAATTATTCATTGCAGCACCTACATCTCATTCTTAAAAAGCAGTAATTAATTGGTTACCCATAATTGTGCATGACTTCAATTGGGACTTTTTCCTACCTCTGTTTGCACCTCCCTCACATTTGCTTAGACTTAATTTCATCTGCTTTTTTGCTGCTCTTATTAGTTGCTCCTTCTCTTCATTATCCTGACTAGCTTGGCAATCTCATAAGAATTTCATTATCAGTCACTATAAAACTACTTCTCCAGAATATTCAGACACCGGTGCAAAA
Organism: Falco punctatus; assembly: GCF_963210335.1. Classification (NCBI taxonomy): domain Eukaryota; kingdom Metazoa; phylum Chordata; class Aves; order Falconiformes; family Falconidae; genus Falco; species Falco punctatus. The sequence continues at coordinate 74,138,504 of NC_137580.1, forward strand.
TCCTACAATATCCTCTCCATTAAGAAAACTGAACACTTATTACCACCCCATTGTTTTGGTTTTTGGGGTACTTCTAGGTATTTCTCCATTCTGAGTACCTCTCATCTTCTCTCATGGCTAGTTGGTTCTTTCAATACTGTTTTTGGTGAAAAATCGTTCCAAACACTTTCTGGAAATCTAAACAGATCATATCAACAGGACTTTTCTAGACTCCAAAGTGAATTCTGACAGTGAACAAATGACTGAGTAAGCCATGTTGAGTCTTCCCCAACACATATTTATTCATATGTCCAGTAGCTATTTCTTGTTATAGTTTCTATCAATTTGCTGAACGCAAGGTTGCTGGTTAGTAGTTCCCTAGATACTTCAAGAAAGCATTTTATAGCTCAGCATCACAGTGATCCTGGTCCAACTCTTTGTACCAAGGAAGTTTTAGGAAAGAGACAATGCAGTAAATATAGTTGTTTAACTATTTCACTTTTAGACGTCCTCTAGAATTCTTGGGCAAACGTCACCAGGCTCATATATTTTTAAACTATATTTACTGCTTATTTTTCAGTTTATTCCACTGCCTTTTCTACTGAATTACATTCTGTAATCAACTCCTGGGCGGGAGGGAAGAAAAGATGTCACCATGTGGGAATCTGTCCAATTTTTTTTGCATCTACTCTTACTGCAATAAATCCTTTGTGTATGTCTGCGTGCTGTGCTTCAACTTCTTATACTCTGATCATCCACTGGCCTTACAGACTACCTGATAGGCACCCCATGCCGGATGAGTTAAAGTCTTTGGAAATTCTTTCTCAATCTTGTTTGCTTTTCCTTACTACATTTTTTTTACATTTAACCTATAAGATTTAATAATTTTTTTATTATTATTTTTGGTGTTTGAACGGGGATTCACTTTTGTGAACACTATTTGTGTATTTAGTAATCTCCCTAATCCCAGTGTTTAACAATGATGCTCTTTTAATTTTTTTAATTAAATGACTTTCTAAAATACTTTAATGCATACTTTTTTTCAATACAGTGGCCTGAAACAATATCCATGTCATCTGTAAAGATGATTTTTTAGCTGCCTTTCTCTGTTTATTTTTAACAAGCATCCTCATTTTTCTAAAACTCCTGTTTGCGGAATTGACTACTGCTGTACTGGTTCTTCTGTTGTTCCTGAAATGATGTTGAATTTAAGCATGTTGTTACAGCATACTTTCTTAATAACGTGTCAGTAAACTGCTCCTCTATCGATTCTCTCATTAGCTTCCTCAGTGAAGTCATTTATGATGTCTAAAAGTTTAGTCTGAAATGACTTGACAGCTACTACCCGATTGACATGGGGGAGCAGCAATCATGGGGAGCTGAAATAGCACATTCCTTTTGTTTCCTGACAAGCGTCTCTGACCTCTCCTGATATGCCAAATTCATTGTCTCCACTGATCAAGCACTTATCAACATAGTCTTATTACTTATACTAAATTTAGGCCTGGAAATTCAATAAGGATTCTTAATTACTCCCTGACATAGTTAATTTGTTTATCTGAAATAACCTTGCATTTCATTTACTACATAGCACTATTTCTCCATGTACATGACCTACTCTTTCACACATTACCTTGTTGTTATCCAAGTACTTGTTTTCTTTCCAGAAAATTCCCAGTATGCTTTTTACAGCAATAGACTAAATTAAAGATAGGCATCCTATAAAATGCAGGTATCATGAATTTTACAACTCCCCACAGAAACTCTTAGTATTTAAAGAATACAACAGTGGCAAATTCAATACCTCAGACATTGCAAAATTCCAGAAGTAAGCCTGTCTAAACAAACTCTCCCTGATATCCTTGTATGCATATAGCTTCTTCTCTATTTATATTCAAATACTATATTTCTACAGGACATCTGTTTTGTTCAAAGCAGGGTATGGGTAGTACTCAATTGATAGTTATTCATCTTTTCTTCTCACATTCACTAACCAGAGTGTAATCCCACAGTGTGTTTACTGGACACGATCCAAACCCTGTGCTGAATACAGAATTACCTCTTTCCTCATGGGTTTTCTATGGTTCTCTTATTGTATTATCTTGATGTGCTCCTCTTTTAAACAAACGTAATTAATCTTGCTTCCTAACTCTCCTGTAAGGTGGTCTATATTATACACAAGGAACAGGGGGCAGCAATGAAAGGTAAAATTGTCCATGAGTCAATTAATAGTAGCTGGCTAATTAGAAAACAATCTCTTAGAACCCACTATATATCTCTATGAAACACATTTCCAATCGTATGATTAATGCTATAACCGCTCAGAACTTCCTCAAGTGAAATATCATGTGTATCAAGTGAGGGAGCCAGAAAAGAACAAACGTGAATGTTCACGTTTGTGTGGCTAGCTGCATATTCAGCAAATGTTGGTTCTTTACAGCAAAGTTTTCCGGGTTATTTTGCTTTCTGTTCCATTGCCTCTTATTCCTATGTGTCTTGTGTTAAATAAAGACAATCTATGCAACTTTGCTTCATTCTCATAGCACAGGTTGTCCTGAATGTAGCCTTTTTAAAAAAACCCTTTACAAAAACCCAAAAAAACCCACTTGGTCATATAATTAGATTTATACAATAAGCTTATGAGATAACTGTTAACAAGCACATTGTGATCCTCTGTGTAGACAGTCTGTAGAAGAACACGAGATGCCTATCCTACAATCAGGTCTCACCAATCTTCACTGTCAACTGTGAGCAAGTTCAAGCCCAAGCTCTGGTGAGTAATACACACAAGTCAAACTGCTCTCCCATTGCTTCTCAAACTTATTCCTGTCCCCCTCTCCTGCATACACCTACTTATGCCCAAGCTCAGGATTCTTCACTGCACTTCACCAGGGGGGCTGTCAACTACTGAAAACCAAGACAGAGAATCTGAGAAAAATGAAGATGAGGGAAAAATAAACCAATTTGAACAATCCTCTTGCCATGCAAACAGAACAAAATGTTTAGCTCAGCTCACAGGATAGGGAGCACTGAAAACAAGTGCAGCAGGTCCATGCTGCTCGGCAAAGCGATTGAATAGACAGTTGTGCTTAGACACCAAAGCCACATGTTAAAATTTAACTATCTTCTTAGTTTTCCTTCATGTTGCTCGAAAAATGTAAAGGAGTTAAACAGCTTATACCCTCAGTGGTTTCTTTGAAAAACCGTAACAAATGTGTTGAAACTTCACATATATGGAAATTTTCTTAACAATTCCTTTTTTTTTTTTTTTATAAGAAAAATGTAGAAGTGTTTTGTCTAAGCAAAAAGCTTTTTCATTTAACTTAGTTCCCAGTTACTTCTAAAATGCACTGAACTCATGCAGTTAAAGAAGCAGGAGCACCTTGGGAGTCTGCATTTAAGGAAGACAGAAAGTCACTGAAAAACCTACAACACACAATGGAAAAAAAAATCCGTTTGAGACAAGTTGGGTATGAAAACAGTCCACAGAGATCTGAAGGAAATGTAGTAGAGAAATTGTCTTCCAGGTAAACAAGAAGGGCTTTTTTCAGCCCTTTAAATCTACCCATCTGCCTTTTCAGAATTTCAGATAAGCTCTAACAAATAGTACTTAGGAAGCCAGGATAAAATTCTCTCATCTGAGATCTCAGTGATTACTGAAATAATGTGTAGCAGCATTGAGGACAGGCTACAGATAAGCTAGAGGAGATGCAGGGTGATAATCCACAGGTACATAAAAGGCTGCTAACAAAGGAGGATGGGAATAGCCTGTTTTCCATGTTCATTAATGGATTCAACTTGTAGCAAGAACAATGCATATTAAACATAATGGAAACTTTCAAACAGTGAAAAGAGTAACAGACTGTGACAAATTGCCTGGTAAGGATGTGGAAAGTCTGTAATTAGAACAGACAAGACAGATATCTGCTTGGAACGATACATATAAAATGACTTGGGGCAAGAGCATTACCTCTTGAGGCCCATTCCAGTCCTAGTTTTCCGCTTTTCTTTATACTCTGTAACAACATACCAAAATTAAAACTATTTCCCTAAAATTCTCTGTGTAAGAGAGAACAGGCCCTTCTCCCAGTAGCCAGCGTAAAATTGCTGTGACTATTCAAGAGAAAAGGGAAAAATGAACATTTCAAGTTTCCTTACACTACATCAACTGAAATACTGAGAACATCGGAAACGCTTCCACTTTTGCATGTGCCAACAAATGGAATAGCTCTCTGGGCACACAGAAGTCAGAGCTGCATATGTACAAAATGATTATGTGCTAAGTCAAAGTGCAGTGACACAACAGCATTCATGTAAAAGTTGATTGCCTGATGTGAATATACCTCATCTACCTTTGGCTGTTGGGAAAAAATAAAAATAAAGTGGAGGGCAGTGCAAGGGGAAATCTGTAAGTAACAGTGTCAATTTTTCATTCTTCTGATATGACAATGATCGTTCCTTATCATTGTTACAACCACCTGAGCACTTCTTTTTTCCTCTAGTGAGTATCTATCTGAGTCTAATTTATCTTTTTTAAATGAAGGCAATTAAACTGGTATTGAAGAGATAGTGTTCCTCATGTTGCTGTTTCAGCATCCTTTCCCAGTCCCCTAGGTTTCATTTAAAAGGTGTGCTGCAGCCTGTGACCCAAGAGGGCTGAAATATACATGAACATCTGATTCGCAAGGTCTCTTCTGATCTGAATTCACTACCTACACACTAGTGAGCTTCAGCCCAAGACTGACTGAGACCTTCCCTGACGTTGCAGCTCTGGTGGACAGCAGGCAAATCAGGCCCAGGAGTTGGAGCAGAGAACAGGTAGCTCATTTCTCCAGTACTTTTCCTAGATTTATCGGAAGAAAAGGACAAAACGTAGTGAAGGAATCTTCATGACAAAAATACAAAAGGAGGACAAGACAGACATCAGAAGGGGTATGGGAGAATAAAGGAGAAATGGGAGGGAGTGGAAAAGTGAGTGACAGTTATAGGTAGATAAGAAAAGTGACTAAAGAAGCTGGCAGTTGAAGGTTGAAGGGAAATGGTGCAGGGGCAGGTATACGTCTAAAATTCAAGGAAAAGGTGCTTGGGAAAGACATCCAGAATGGCCCTGGGGGGAACCTGGGACTTTATTAGAAGCAGAGGAAGCATGAATAAAATAACTTTTTAGATGAGTATTGGGAAAAACAGGAATACAGATAGTAGGATATAAGAAAATGTAGATAATTTGGAGAGCGGGAGTCTGGATTTGCTTTGCAAGAAACCTGAGAAGGAGAAGCTAAGTGGAAGAAATGGAATTGATATAAAGGAAAACAAAGATCTGAACTAAACCTAGGACTGTCAGGGAGCTGAGGTGGTGGTGGTGGAATGGGACAATGGAACAGGAAGGAGACAATGAAGTCTTGATTTAGATCCAGAGGACAGGGAGAACATAACAGAAATCTCATCATGAGAACTGGAAGAGAAGGAGGAGGGGGAAAAAAGAAAAAGACTGACTCATACAATGGCAGGAGGGAGAGACACTCACTGGCAAGAAGCCTAAGTAGTGAAAACAAGGTCCCAGTAAGTAAAGAGAAATTGTCTAGAACAAGGAAAGGAGAAAAGTGGAATCAGACATGGGATAATTTGGAGTAAATGGAGTATATTCCACACCAGAGCCTGGATTGCAACCAGAGAATCCCCAGCCTCACCAACAGCCTGCTGTCAGCAAGCATCTATGAATCCCATCTGAGTAAAACCCACATACAGTGGGCTTTCATAGTCAGTCAGCAGTTGTGTGCTCTCATTTTCTGGTTGCCTGACTGGAGACCCTAGGGTCTGATTTGCAAAAGTGCTGAGCACTTGCAACAGTGACTGAAGTCAATGGAAGTCACTGTTGTGAAAATAAATTCATTAATGTTTGTGATGTGCTCAGATATAATGGCAATGAGTAGCATGGAAAAGCTCATGAGAAAATGAGTCACTCTGACTTCAGAAAGAATTTAAACGGAATGTAGTAAATAAGATACAGGGATACACATTGAACATCAAGGTAAAAAAGTATCAAAGTTGCTCACAGGGGGAATCCCTTCAGTCTATCCAATGCACTGTGAGGTAGAAGCTATATAGGGCAAAAATTAGAACATAATATAAATAAAGAATATTAATGTAGATACACAAGGAGAATATTTGTCTAGCATCATGAATGTTTGACTTTTGAAGCTGTATTAGCTAATTGGTGTTATTTGTGTAAATGTTAGCTACATATTCCACTCACATAGACAAGTAACTGGTATGACCTCAACATACAAGCTACATCTAAAATGCAGTTCCTGTCTTGCAGACTTATTAGTATGGGTCATACACACTAAAGTCAATGGGTGATTTGGGGATGACTTCCATCAACATGAGTTCAATTCCATTAGTTCCACTTCAAGTAGTAATACAAAATGCTTTTCTCAAATTTGTAAATACCCTGGGGAAAAAAAAAAAAAAAAGAAAAAAAAAAAAAAAAGATAGTGTTTATTGGCCCATTACAACCTAATAAACATTAAAAGAAATGAAGTAAACAATTGTTATAGCATCCTAAAATAATGAAGTGATAGTTTTAACAGCGTTGGAGTGGTTTTATTCTGCGTAGTACTACCTGATTCCTCTTTTTACTGTTCTCAATTTAGCTAACTAACAAGGCCAGCATAATACCCACAGTTCCTGAGGCTACTCAAACTCACACAGTTTCTCCCATATTTGTTTGCTAGACTAGGGCTCAGATCAGTTTAAATCTTGACCTTCTTCACTACTAAATTTAGTTTCTTTTTGCATTACAGTCAGTTTACCATTCTGGTTTCCAAATACAGGTGCAGTTACTGTTACATGACAGTTTTCCAGTGAGGAAAAATTCAGCTGGCTTAAGAACTAAGTAAATAAATTAAAGTTAACATTTCTGGAAGGGACTGCCCAAATCCAGAAAACAGATGGTTAGCACTCCCAAAAAGCAGGATGTATTGAGTTGGGCAACCCAAACATTTACCAGCTCAGGAAAAATCTCAATCTGATTGCTCAAATACAAAATAAGCTGGAATGTAAGTCACATGTAAATCCAACTCCTTCACTTTCAAAAATCCATCCCTTTGATTCGGAATGGATCCAAAGGTGCAAAAAGTCATTCACTGCTGATTCAACTGAATCATGAACAATTTAGATCATTATCAAGATCGGCATTTTTTCAAGCTACCTCCAAGGCCTATTAGGTTTTCACATTATTGGATAATTTTTTATCTGTTTGACAAGATCGCTTATATCAAATATTCCTGTAAAAGCAGTAAGTCCCATGCTATTTGTAAAGCACTGGAATTTCATACTTACACATTGGGAACACCTTAGAAAGCAATGTGAACTCCTGTGATTATCAACAACACCGAACAAATGCAATTTTCTTAAATTCTTATGTAGCATCTGCATATGGGCAAGCAGAGACCTGCAAGAGAAGTGTCTTCTGCTTTTGTTCAGAGCTTTAAAGTGTGTTGTTCCATAACAAAACATTTTTTACATCCATACTTTATCGTTTGGGGGGGGGTGGGGGGTGTTCTTTAAGTACAACAAAGATGAAGGCTCTCATGGAAATGCTTTACACAGTAATTGTCACTGTGAATGTGTGAGCAAGTTCAATAAGATATGAAACTCCAGCTGAAAGAATTTTGAAATTTCAGCTTTTCAGCACTTTCTGGTTCTCCCCAGCAGCACTCCTATTAGCATTGCAGTAGCATCCAGTGACTCCTGATGTGGACAAGGACCTAAATTAACATCAATGATACTTCAGAACTTTTAGATTTTATTTAATCAAGTATACACTAATCTTGATGTCTATCACAGATGTCACCCAGCAATCCACGTCTTAAAGTACGCACAGCTAAACAGAAATCAGTAGCCTCAGCAGCCATGAGCAATACCCTTGCATATCAGTTCCCTGTCATCTGTGACACATGTACATCACAAATGTTCTCAATTTTGAGACTTCAGTCTAATTCTCTAAGCTGTTTGGGGTTTTCTCCATGTTTAGATCAGAGATAAAAATGGATGGGATGAAGTGGGTAAAAGGGTCACTGTTCTGAAGATATTTAGCAGATTTAAACAGCAATATCATGTTATCTGCATCTGACCTGCAGCTTCACCCCATCTGTTGAGAGCTGAAAAGAACAACTGAAACACAAACCATGTTCTCTCATGTTGTGGGTAACCATGTCCCCAAAGATTTTCTTAAATCCCCACAGGGAATTCAAAATGGAAACAAATGGTGAATAAATGCTTGAAAAGAAATGGTCTAACGTCACCCCTCAAATGATAAAATGAATATGACACAAAACATCTGTACATTTTAAAATAAATATATTTTGTAAATTTCATTTGTAAATGAAAGAGTTCCCATCTGAAAAACAAGACAAAACTTAAAAAAAAAAAATAAAAAATGAAATTTAAACCCAATAAGATGTACCACAATTTGTTTGCTTCCCATTTTAATCTATTGCATTAAAAGGGATCAGAATTCAGCATTTCACACTTATTTATCACCTGGTTAAATATTTAGTAGCACAGCACCAGGGAACTGCTGTGCCACTGAGCAGAACATAGACTAATTCTACCCTGATCAAGCAGCAGTCATTGCATCTCCATTTCATTAGGTTACCCTTAAGAGAGATGCCCCAGTACTGCAGCTATTCTAATTAAGGTTGTTATAAGTAAGTGAAGTGTGGTGCACAGTAATTCAAATGTTTCTATGGCAGAACTATAGAGCACCTGAACAGGTATGCAAAAAAAAAAAAAAAAATTTTTTTTTAACCTGAAAGTACACTATAGCTCTGTTTCGCAGCTATCAGAAGGAGAAACATCCCAGGTTTACATCTTCAAATTTGTCTTCAGAAATGTGGGACTGAAGTCAGCTGATAAACTTTAAGGCTTAATTGAAAGGAAAACCTGTCAGTAGCTTTCAGTCTCATTTTGCTTCTGGGTAACAGACTCAGTTTTAATTTGTTGTGCAAGATGAGCATGAAAAGGTAAGACTGGGTCACCTAGTGAGTCATCACACAAAATAAATGACTAATGGGTCTATCTGCATTTGACAGATTGAGGTTCAAATGCTGCTGCTCCTTCAGGAAAGTATCTACTGCTTGAAGGAAAAGGGGTTCATGGCACAGGTTATGCAGGCAAGTTTAAAAAAAAAAAAAAAAAGCCAAAAAAACCAACCACTTTCTACATGCTGACTTTAGAAAGTTCCTGTTAACTTTGTTTATTAAGAAGAAAAGATGATTTGTGTGTGCAATCATTTGCCCACACACAAATTTTTGCACTGACAGATACCACCTTCTTAGTTTTGCTGCTGTGACCATGGCTGTTATCTATTCCCTTCATTGACTGCCCTTTGAACAGTAAATTTCTTCATGTGCTTTCCTGCTTGTGCTTTTCCCCACACTAACCTAGTCTGTTCACTCTCTCTACTTTTTTCTCACTTTCGCTTTTCTCTCAAATTCTGAATTCATCAAAATACAGAGGTTTATCGTACCTTCTTTAAATCCTCTCTCAGAAAGTTTTCTCTATCATATATATAGACAAGTATTTGCTAAAACCAAAGTGTTTTCCTGAGGTTATCTACTTAACCACCTTACAGCTTTTCCAATACTGAAGTGTTACCCCCAACTCACACACAGAATGGGGGGGAAGAGAAATAAATCAAAAAAACCCAAACAATGCAACCTCCAAAATCAACACCCCCAAAAACCCAGAGAAAATTGTTTAGAAGACCTGCAGCAATCCAGAGAACCAGCAATCACACCAAGGTTAACACCAGTGTCCAAATCTGGTGTTGAGACCATTATATATATTCTATGGAATAGAAATATTTTGTATGCTTATGCACCAGTCACTCCTAAACCCCCACACAATTACCACAGTTATTTTCTGTTGATCTACAGGAAATACTCATCTCAGACGTGACTGTCTTTAAAAAGTTGCTCATTTTTAATAGAATATTAAAGAAAATAGAATTAACCTTGAATATGCAGGTTAATTAAGATCACGCAACGGCTGAGGTGGGGGATACCTCTGGAGATCATTTGGTCCAACCCCTCTGCTCAGGCAGGGCCACCCACAGCTGCCTGCCCAGGACCATGCCCTAGTTTAAGGTGCTCTTTTTCCCAGCTTTGTGAGGTGGAACCTGTCCCTTCCAAGTACCCCTCAGAGAGAGTCCTATGGTCATAAAACCTAAAAACTATCCATTAGTATTTTCCTTTAGAGTGAATGACAGGACACAGGCAGAAAACCAATCCCAAGCACAGGGCTAGTCATCCTGTTCAGATGGCCAGCTTTCTTAGACTTCTACTAGAAAGTTTTAGCTGGATAAAATAAGCCAACGCTGAGCCTAGAAAACTACCAGAACAGCACGTCCTTTCTTCCTTGTACAATTCTTTCAATTAGGGAGCTATGTGGAATTCTTGTCGCTTTCGTGCCAGTGCCTACCTCTTACATCAGCTCTGATTGAAAGTACTTTGGTATCGTTTGCTTTGAAGTTGGTAATATTTTCTTTTAGATGCCAACCTTGCTGCAGCAGTTGAGGAGACCACGATGACAGCATCGCAGAGTTAAACATTTGAGACCAAGTAGAGCCTTTAATTTGTTAAAAAAAAAAAAAAAAGGCAGAGCAGTGTTGAATAACATTGTTAATAGAAATAATCACCCAACTGCACCTGCATTAGCAGCTTGTGGGGAGGAAGACAACTGGAATGGAGGGAGGAAAATTGTAGCTAATAGCAAAGAGGAAGAAACAGATTGATGACTTCTGGTTTTGTTTCACTGACTGCAAAGGTGGCTTGACTCTGATGTATTCTAAAACAGCAAGTGTTTTTGTTTAATTAGAGACTTAGATTTTCCCAGTTACAGAAATTTTTATGATTTGGTTTTGTTTAATTTGTTGGATATTTCAGAGATGTGACCAAAATGCTGTTTCATTCTGCCAAATGGAGACAAAATAGTGAATTCATAAGAGAGAGAGGGTTTTGTTGGTTTTTTTTTCCCCAACCCTAGTGGCTTTAATTAAACAATAAGAAAAATTTCAAAAGATTCTAGTTTGATTCCTTTCACAGTTATTCAAGTGTTACTTGAATAACATCTTTATGTGAGTGCTTTGTTAGCCTATTGTACTACTTACAGTGCAAATATGTAACAATGACCTTTACTCCAAGAAGTGTATGAAGGATAAAACTATAGATAACAGCTGAGTACAATTAAAGTACAAAACTGCTATCTTAGACTTCCACAGTCAATCATTTCCACAGTACATCAAGGTCTGAATTTTTAATTAAAAAAAAAAAAAAAGAAAACATTTTAAAAGGAACTCAGACTTTTCTTGTGTATCACAGATCCCAACAGTGCAGAAATTCACTGATGGCAGGAAAAAATTCATTCTGTAGCACCAGAACATGCATGATATCTATCAGCATGAATATGCCTGAACTAAGAACATGAACTCCCACCTGCCAAGTCCACTGAGCTGAGTAAGCACCATAGTCCCAATCTTTAAAACAGATATGAGTACAGCTTTTCTCATCTTTAGAATTCTGAAATATTTCAAGACCAGTGACAACTTCATCCAATATTGCAGAGTGGGAGCCACATTACTAGTCAATAATGAAGAAAAGCCAATATGATACTGAATGCCACTGGAAAGAAGAATTGAGTTTGAGGACTCTACTTTACAGACTCTGTCTGAGAAGGTCTGAAAGGCTGATCAGCCGCAGGGAACTGTGCTAGCCAAGGCAGATTTGCCAGTGACAAATGGTAGAAATTCTGGCACTGCAGAGGACTAGATGCCTGTGGAAATGTCAAGGGCATCAAATTAGGAAAAGGTGTCTCAGCTTGCTGGACATAAACAATTGTCCTCCAAGATCCTACCATAACAGCTTTTTGTTTTGCTCAGGACTCGTAGTTAACTTTGGTGAAGGTAAGTAGGACAAAATATCCAAATGAATGCTTAAGTACTATCTATTGACAGACTCCACCAGGACTGTCAAACTCATAAACAGTGAAGAAAATATGCTACTCCATTATCTACAGTTCCTGTGCTTGTCCCTACCTTCTTTCTACATGAAAAAATTGTCATGCAATGTTAAATCCACTCTCCATTCTCCATGTTGGTCTTTCACTTGAACTCAGCAGCTGTATCAAAAGGAAGGCTATTGACACGCACTGCACTGTTAGCATCTTTTTTTTCCAGAAAGCAATGCAGTAAACTAACAGACTCATTGAAGCTTAAAGAATTACTTAAAATCAGTCACTCCAGCCAACCCAGGTTTATCAAATTAAAACAACAACAACAAAAACCCAAAAACAAACAAAAACACCCCACACCACTTAACAGTAATTACTTCCCAACTTTTCACAGACAAATGATTTCAAAACTAAAATAGCAGAATCAGATTAAAAAAAAAAAGAATAAATCACATCTAGGTAATCACACAACCCCTATTTCCTAAATTCCTTCTTCACCACTCTTTTATTCCTTTGTCACACTAGCTTGTAAAGTACTGCACTCTTGTTGGCCAGTCTCCAGGAGAACATTGGTTTGAAGGTAAAATTTCCATGATTTGACTGTGAAGGACATGCCCCTTCCAGTCACCACATCCCCAAGCTTCTGTCAAAATAATCTCTTTATTATTTGACACTGACATTCTGGAAAACATTACTTGAGGAAAAAAAAGCAAACACACACATGTAGACATGCTTGGGAGATGGATTTGGGTGGGTGGGCATATCTGACAAAACCAAAAGAACACGTTAACCTTCTACAGCAATGAATTTGAGAAGAGTCTGAGACTCAGTGCCATTACAAAACTGCTTCGGTTTCATTTGAGGAGCACTGATGTATGGTTTAAAATTACTGTTGAGACTTTTAATGGATAAAATAAGTCACTGGGAAAACAGCATCTCTCAAAGAGCAAGTGTCCAGTCTTCCATGTGTGAACATTTCTGTTCACACAAATGTCAGTTCAGGGTACACTACGACACTGCATGTCTTTCACCTCTGACAATCCAGATAAAAGCAGGAAGAAGCAATGCCCACAGCAGTGGTGCTTATGTGATATTGATGATCACTGATTATAAAGGGTCATAAGGTCATTTGGAGTGAAACACATACCCCCCTTTTCTCTGTAAGATTAGAAGACAATATTTTCATTTTAGTGTAATATTTACTCATCTTTTGTTACCAATAATTCAAGAAATACTAGCAACTAATGTCAGTTCTGATACTTCATTGATGCTCAGCTTATAAAACCTCCAACATTTCCTCCCCCCCCCCCCAAAAAAAAAAAAAAAAAAAAAAATGAAGTCTGAACCTGTTTCTCCTCTCTCTTCTCACAGTAATGTTTCTGGGACTGTCTGCAAAGCTGAATGACCCTGTCCCACAGTATCTGTCCAGATGTTGCCTGATCTTGTATTCACACTGTAGGTACTTTAGAATTTCAATTTACCTTCATTCTTCATCAGTTTTGTATTAACACAGTGGAATCTAAAAATCAGAGTCTCCAAGTGCTACAGTACTTCTACTAATTCCAGTACCTACAATTGTTCACTGGTTTAATAGCATTCTGTAGAGTTAGTACAGATGTCTAACACAAGACTAACTAAACAGGTATACTGCATACTCTATACAAATACAATAGATCAAACCTGTTATCTGGGCTACTCTGAATGTACTATAAAATGACCCCATGATTCATGATTCAGAAAAACGTGTCATTCATAGATTAACTTCTAGCCAGATTTACATCAAACAAGCAGGCAGAAATGAACTTTTGAATTAAGATTTTAAAATTCTCCTGTTTCTACTAAACAATCTCATCACCTCAAAAAGACTTTGACAAACACACGTGGGACTAGAAAGAACCAAATATTTTTGATTTCTACTCTATAGAATGTGAATATGTTAATTCTTATTTGTAACATTCAACTAAGAATGCTAAAGATACTGGTAAGACAAATATCCAAAGAACATTTAGAACTGAATATGAAAATGTATATCCCCTGATTCTCTTCTCACTCTACCTTCACTGAACAAGAGTTTAATTACTAATTTCAGTCAGAGCAAAACTAAACCTTTGAAACCTCCTAAGAGTACGTAAGACACCGTTAATGCAGGGAATGTATCTGTCCAGGTTACAGACTAGAACAAGCCCAACTCCATTTTGCCAGCTGCAGGAGCGGGCTGGAAACTAGGACCATGCATGGCAATCAGTTAGCTAAGGGGAATGTGCTCGAGCTTGTAGGTCACGAACCCTGGGAGGACAAGGAGTGTGAATAGACACAACAATTAACATGATGAGACGTGTTTACAGAGCACAGGGGAGTGGGAGACGGATGGCGCCAAGGAAAGGTAACACCTTGCTGTTAATTGATGGTAGTTAACCACCAATCAGGGATTGCCTAGTATGCAAGGCTTAGCTTCAAGAACCAATCTATTTAAAACGCGCACCTTCTGAAAGAGTATAAAAACTCGTGCTTCTGTACAATAAATTGACATTTGCTTGCATCAAGCTGCGTCCCGTCTCTTCATTCGCCGCAGCCAGCACCATAAATGTTGCTGTAAATCCATGGCTTATGCTAAGCCCAAGGCAAGGGTGAGCCCCCTCATTTCCTAAAGTACTTCCTCATAAGTTGGGTCAGAAAGACCAGGCAGGAGAGCTCTGAATGCCCGAGAGCAGACTCAAACATCCTGCCTGTACATAAGCCACACTTTGGCTGCTGAAAGCCTGACATTCCAAGTCTTGTTCCTCCTCTTATGAACGAGGTTGCAAACTGAGTTAACACCTAACAAACCCAATATCCATACTGTCAGACCAAGTCTGGGTCCCATGCAAGTCTACTCAGCTAGGGGTTAGATTCTACTGTCTGCATGTGAGTATCCTGATTTAAGAGTAAACCGTTCATCTAAGTGTGAGCGCAGCAGTAGCATAAGCTACAGAAAGCAACTTTCAGCTCACTCCACATCTGTCAAAAGCAGAACAAAACACGAGGAGATACTAGTAAGCGTAGCTGAAAACTCTGAGCTGTCCTAAATGTCAGTGACTACAGCTTGTACAAATTAGTTCAAAGTACTTCCTTGAATATCCTTTAATAGCTAGCTGCTGCTGCGGGAGAAGGTTACACAGACCGGCCAAACAGAAGAACAATTAACTAGGATAGACTTAATGTGCCATGGTCAGGGTCTCTGAATCCAGAAGCCTAGCAGCAATCCAGACATAATGTTATAAAGTATGAGCATACAGAAATGCCAATGTTGTGTCTCAGCAGCTTTTGCTGGAGTATTTCATAAGGCATACAAGGACAATACTTAGAGTCTTTAACAATAGTAAAAAATAAAGTTTGTTTGCCCAGATTTTTATTAGAGGCAAAATAATAACAACAGCTAAGATCACATTAACACATTAAAGGCAGTTGACATTTCAGAAGTCTGTGGAAACATCAACAGTTATTACCTCAGTTTTTGATTAAGAAGAGGTAAGATCTTATAAGACAAAACAAGTCTGTTGGTTAAGAACATTACTGAAGAACGGCTTTGTAGCTAATGATCACAGTGCACTTATTTTTCTCCTCAAATCCCTAAAACTCTATCAACCTGTAGTGGTGTTTGTTCAGGCTAGACCCCAACTGTTTCTTATTAGAGAGTTCATAATCTTCCTCTTTAAAATCTATTATTTGTGTTCTTAATTCTTCTTTCTTTTTCATGTCATAACTGGCAGATGCCCTCACCTATCTTTTCTGTCCAAAACTAAGTCAGTGAAAAACTTTTGCTGTATAGAATATAAACTCAAAGACTTTTTCAAAGACTGACTGCTTGTCTGTAAAATTATTTCTACATAAAACCCAACAGCTGTCTGTCACGACAGCAACAGGTCTGAGTTTTCACACAGATGTGTACATATAATACTAAAAAAACCCCAATAAGTCTCCTCCTTTGAAAAAATCCATCTTTGGAGTATTCCTCCTCTGTACAGCTGCCTGAAAGCTTTTTTCATTCCTACAATCATCATAGGTTTCTCACTTGTAACTAAATTCTCTGAAAGCTAAAAATTTGACTAATTGAAAATAAAAATAATGAGGACTGACAGTAAATACATTACATACTTTCCTGAATTATTTAGTCTTGTGTTGCATATATAAACCTCATATTTACAGAAGTTTGCATCAGTAGTGACTCTAATGAGTTTTAGCCAGTAAGGATCTCCAGAAAAAAAAACACAAAAACAAAAACCTAAAAAACTAAAAACCATCCCCTTCAGCTACATCATAAAAAGGAGAACTAGAACACACACTTGGATTATAAATCACCGTCACTCACCCCAGAAATGAAGCCATAGGGCAGCCAGGCTGCTGAGGCCTTGTAACGTACCCCCACGCATCACAGCTTCTGCTCAGATGGAGTTGTGGCCCGCCAGTCTATGAGATGGTGGGAATATCCAGGGAAGGCCTTAGCGATGGTAGCTGCTGGTTTGAGGTGTCAGGTTTAGTGCTAGCATGTGCGCCATCCAGAGTCAACAGAGGAGGGAAATGAAGCTCAGAAAAATTAGAAAGGGCTGTAAAGCTTTGGTGGCATCAGGCAACACCGTTCTTCAGGTAGCAGCCTCCCTGGTTTCAAATTCAGACACAAACCCATCTTTGCCTAATCCTTTAAGCTCAGAAAAGGTGTTTGGATTGCATCTTACCCCTACATTCCCGCCCACGATCACTATTTTAAATATATTCTTCCAAATGGTTGGAAAAGTTTCTTCCCTTACGAGATCAACGATTTTATTAAGCAGATCTCAGTAGTTTAGCAGCAAACACTTATCCTATTAATGTAATAAACTGTAACCTCCTCAGCTGTAGGATTATAAATTACCCAGTCCCTGACCTTATCAAGAAATGATTCTGTAGAAGAAGAGTTACTGAAACAAGGAGAGATACCAGTTCTCTGATATACGTTACAAAAGCCAGGCAGCTAGTGTTTGTCCAGAAGCAGGTGAAACAAATTCAACAAGGCCAAACTGATTTCATCCAGGCAGTGCCCACATAGCTCTAACTGCAGAACGGGAAGTAACAAGAAGGTTGTTTTCATTATAGTCTGAACCAGCAATGAAGAAAGAAAAGGGGAATAGAAGTTAAGATTTCTTTTAATTTGTGCATGTATCTTTGAAACTCCAGTATAAAGATCAAAGGTGTGGTATTCAAAAGGAGGGAATTTTGGCATAGGGAAGATAACCACATAAAAAAATTAGGTTAAAAGAACAGAACAGCGTGCATGTAAGTTTTATAAGTGAAAAGGCTTGTAAATATAAATCTAGAGAACATGCCTAGTTCTTATAATCACCTTTAGTAAAGATGTCATCCATTTTATTGTCCACTGACATGCAAGCCACTTCTAATTAAAGCAAAATTCAGAGCTCTAAAATCAAGCTGGATTATATGCTTTTCAGCAGATGCTACATGAGTACCCACCAGAAAGCACAAGATTCTGACTTTCATAATGTATAACTGATGTAATTTCTGCGCAAGCCCATATGGCTCTTGACTTTCAAGTACAAATACAGACTATTCTATTCCTATAACAATAGAACTGCACATTCACATGAGTACTCAAAATTCTTAATACTAGAAATATCTGCAACTGTGTGCTCAGAGGGGAAAACATAACATTACCCTGTTGTTTTGCAAACTGCCATATAGCCAAGTCCTGAGGCAATGCTGCTAGGCTTTGGAGACCTGCTAAGGTGGACGTATTGTGAGCTGTTTAATATCACTACAAGAAAATCCAACCAAACCAGGAGATGCTGCTGGAGGGACTGTAACACGCCAACAGAATTACACAAATGAATCAATATGCATTACTCTGGTTTGATACAAATCAATATGGCAGGAAAGTTATATGCTTCATGCTTCCTAATCTATAGAATGTCTTGTTTTAAGCAGCAGCAAATGAATGTTATAATAGTGTTTGATTTCCTCAGCTATCAATTGATTACATGTAACCAGCCCTCCACCAGCTCTTCATTCACACAGAGAATCCTAAGTAGTGATTTACTGTGGTGTTCCAGTGGGGACAGCAAAACCCTGTGTAAAGAGACAGGATGCTCAGTATAATATTTAAGCTTTAATCACACTTGCTTCAAGCTGCCATATAGAGAAATACATGCAATACGATAAAATAACAAGGCAGAATTGTACAAGTGTGACCTGTGTATTCATCCCTGGCTTTGAACCAAAGCCTGAGTGTGCGCCCCTGGCCTTGAAGGCAGCCCAAATTCAACAACCCTGAAAGCTCCTCTCCTTGAGCAGGACAAGCTGAAACACTGAATCCTGTAAGAAATTGCCACTCACTAGACAAAGAACACCAGCTCATGGTATGACCTGCACTGCCTGCCAAGAATGCAGCTATAAATAAGAGCTTGTTTTGCTAACCCTTCAGGGTGAGAAGAGGCTGCTGATGGCTGTGCTAGAGGGGCTCCCATTTACTCCAACGGGCAGGGTCACCTCCTGTTGCTGGAAACACCCACTACCTTCTGCAGCATTGAGAAGCAGTGATCAAGACCAGAGGTTCATGAATTTGTTCCTACTTGGTATGAAACAGTTCTTACTTGTTGATTACAAGTTATTGTTAATCCCAAGTGAGCATGTGTGTGTGAAATCTGGTCCTTCCACTGTGGAACCCATGAACACAAGTCACAAATCACGAAAGGTGGTGTGACAAGTCGTCATTCTTAACTAAGCAGCACCAGTGAGATTCAGCACACTTGCTAAGTGGCTTTGTAGGGTTGAGACAGTTTCAAGTCCCTGAAGATATAGTTCCACCCACAGCATGGAATGTTCCTCTGGAAAGTAGTCATGTTTGTGGGGTAAGCTACCCCTGTGAAAATTGCAAACATTACCAGCACCGTTCCTCTGAAGTTTCATCCATACCAAGCACTTACTAAAATTCACAGACTGTGGTTTATTGACTTCAGATATGTGAGAAGTTCTTAAGCAGTCCTTGACCAGCAAAATTCTGAAAAAGCAATTTAAAGTTGTCTGTCTTGTTCCATACCTAATTCTTTCCTCTGCCAGGAATTTTAGCTTGCTGGGATTATTTTGGTTTTACTCTACATCAGCAAATGTGGCACAAGAAGATAAAAACAGCTGCATGCTATTTTTCCTCCCCTCAGATGGGGTGTATTTCCCACCTGGAAACAAACAGCACTGTAAAGAAACAAAGCAAAACACAGCCTTGCTGACTGAAAATCAATTGTCTTCATATACTTTATGCTTTTTATACATAGTACATTTAATTTCCTGTTTAATTCAGCAGAATCTGTCTTCTTTCTTCTCAACCAGTTTGTCAATTTGTGACACTTGCAATGCACCTAAAACTAGCCTGCAGTTTAAAGACAGAAGTAACATGATGCATATAAAGCTTTTTCTTTTTATGAAATATATACATAATTATAGAAAAGGTATTTAAATTCAGGTTTGTGTTTAAATTTATAACCACATTAAATTCAACTTGCATGTTGGCACATTGAAAATCTTTGAAGTTCTCTGAGAAGTGTTCTGCATAGGTATGCATGCCCGTCTATTCCAAAATCAATACAGCTGAACATTAAGTTGAGAGACAAAAGAGATCATCTTTCTTAAACTGATGAGAATTACACAGAAAGAGACTGTTTAAGAAGAGACAATCTGTGGCCTTTTCAAGACCCTCTGATAAAACCTAGTGTCTAAAGACAAATACAGGATGATCTGCATCTTTCCTGTGCTGTAGTGACTTCTGTTTGTGGTAGGAGACCTTTCTAAAGAACATCAGTAATGATGAGAGAATACATTCAGGAGATGTTTCAGGAAATGGAATAGAGAGGGGTTTTTTGTTTCCCCCGGGGTGAAGGTGTATTACTTTTTATCCAAAGACTGCTACAAGTAAAATACATACTTGCAATTAAAATTACAGCACAACAGAAAAAAACCCTAAACTTCTGATAACTGAAAGTACATATTCATTCTCTTTTAATTAACAGAAATCACTTTTATGTAGATAATGAATTAAAGTTTCTTACAGTTTTATGTTATTGGAACCACAGGAAAAATTCTCACTTTTGTGAGTACTGTGAAAGATATAGCTTGAATAATCTTTTCCAAGGCCATAAATGATTGGAAAGCATCAGCTTCAACCTCCTCGCTACAAACTAAACCTAGCTGCCAGGGCATTGGACCAACATCAGCTCAGTCAATGAGACACCAGTGAGTGGAAAACGATCAACCTGACCACAAATGTTCATCACCCTAAGCAAAGTCCTTTCCTGTGTGGTTCTCCTGTATTTCTTGGGTTAGTAAACACGTTAGATTACTAAAGGTTATTGTTATTTCTTTAAGAAGAAAGTTAATAATATTATTTATATTTCATTTGGCTTCTTGTCACTTGATTTCACCAGAGCTGTATCCACTTACGTCTCTGCTAAACTGAGGGGCTGGGTGGGCTAGCTGGGCATCCATTAACAACACATTCCATTCCCTACCTGCCAGTGATACCACCACTGTTTCTCACATAAACGTCAACAATAGCAACTCAGACTAAGACAACAGGGAACCCAGATTCACCTCAGATACCTGGAGGCTAATGGGATACCAAACTCAGATGAGTAGCTGACCCAGGTATCTTCTACCTAAAACACTGTAACTGTTCAGTGACTGCTGTGGTAATTGTTCAGTGACTTGGTACACATACGTAGAAAAAGAGTTTATAATTTAGCATGTGCTGCGGACACTGAAGCCATTTCTTTATGGAAGCATTCATGACATATGCATTTCAACCTGATATTCAAAAAGTCCAAGAGCCTACAGATTTTCTAGCAAGTTGCCTCAAAGCCGTTGCCCTCAGAGGAACGAGACACAGACTCTCTAGTTCAAGAACACATTAAGAAAACCTGCTCCCTCTGCCCTCAGTTACCATTTACTCCAAAAGCAGCAATTCTCCTTGGAAAACATCACAACAGAGTGAAAAGGTAGTAGTGGCCTGGCACCTACAATTAAAAAATAACACGTTCTTTACAGAGGGCTGTACATAGGAGGGAGAGAACAACTAGAGCCCTTATGGCTTAGTTTCTGTCGCAGAGAAATCTTTCGAAGGTCACTGTTTGCTAGACAAGGGGTGGTGGGTGGTGGTGGGATGTCCTCCTAGAAAACCAAAACCCCAGATTACCTCAGGTAGAAGTTGTTCAAACCATCGGTTGGAAGGAGCCATGGAGTCTGATTTAGATGTTGTGAAAGCCAAATTTTGTTCACATATGACTGCAAGCAGCCCAGAAGCTATCCCAGGCAGAAAACACTGCTGCAAACAAGTACTAGAATGTAATTACATTCTTATTTTGAACGTAGAGATTGAATAAATATTACCTGTCATGTATTCATCATTCATTTTCCACACCAGTCTCATGCATGGTAAAACACACAAATCAAGCAAACAATTTTGCAAATTGTATTTGTCTTTTTGCTCTTAATAACCTTAAATTCTTTTACCATTTGCCAACATCAGATAGCTGCACAATAGTATAGGGATTAGGTAAACCACAGAGTAGTTCTCTGTAGCATTTTAAGAAATGTTTCTAAACACAACAGCTAGCACAAAAACAAATTTCCTACTGAAGTCAACTATCTGAATCATAATCTGAAGTCTCCAACTCCTTAAGTGTTTTTCAATTGCTACAGACATATGTGTTGATGGAAATATATCACCTAATGAGTTTCCAGCTACTTTGACTGGTCCATCAGCCTTGTTAATAGAAGTGTGTTTCATTCTCTTTTTCATATTGCTAATGCACTAATGGCTAAATTTTATCATCCTTCAGCACAAATGACTAGTTAATCTAACAACTCACAGTATAGTTCCAGAATGGCTCAAAATCTTAAAATATATAAGCTAATCTCATCTAGGACACTCTTTTGATTCCTCTTCAGAGATCAGGGAATGTGTTTCTCCTACCTTTTTACATAGCAAAAAATACACCTTTTCCTTCCATTCTGAGCAAAGTCAGTGGGCAAAGTTGCCACAGAGTCTTGTGGGAAGTTCTGAGAACTGCTGTGGTCCAGAAACCAAATTACTTGCTTCCTACAGAACTGGACATTGCATTAGGTCTAGTTTGAGAACACCAGCAAAGCATTAATAAAGCCAACAGGGTACACAAAAATAACAATATTTACATACAAAAGGTCAAGTTATCTGCTAACGCTACCACCTACCTGCTAATATTGCATACACACACCTCCTTCCAAAAATAAACGCTATTTAACTGACAGTTTATAGCTGACCATCCCTTTTAATAGGCAACTATGGATTTCAAGAACAATCAACATAATACATTTCTTCCTTCTTGTCTTAAGTATTGTTCTACATAGTTACAAACGATGAATAAGGAAAATGAGAAGATAAATTAATAGCTTAATCTATCGAAATACACTGTAGGATTATACAAACAAATACAGAATTATTCATAGATGAAGAGCTACGTATGCATATTGGAACAGAAGGAAAATACTTAGTATGCAGGAAAAATAAAAGTTAGTAACCAGAAAGAACTGTATACTCTTACCAATTCGGATAGCAGTTATCCATATAGCCAAAGTACTTAAGTCTCAGTCTAGGTTGAGGCATCATATTCAAACACAGCATTAAAAAAAAAAAAAAAAAAAAACAACTTACAAGGAAGTTTCCGTTAAGCTATAAAAATAACTAGTGTCCACCAATGCATTTTCTGTGTCTTTAATAAGAAAAAAGATATTAAGGTATGGAATTTTTTTCTTTACGTATAACTCACTTCACTTTTGATATTAGTATGTGGGTCAGCCCTGGTTCTGTAACAAACCTTCAATCAGAAGTAGTGAAATTCTTCAAATAATTATTTTCAATCAGTTGTTGAAACAGAGGCCTCTCTGGATATTGTTGAGGAAACAAAATAGTAAAAGTATGCCGTTACATGCAACTGTGTAAGTAAATACGTGCATGAACAGTCCAGGAACTATTCCCACTGCCACACTAAACCATTTTATATATGTGTTGTCATCACCTTGTCAAGATCTAGGAACACCACATTAGTTACATATTATAGGTTATATTATTCAGAGGGAACGGAATATTCTGAGCATGACTCAAAGTGACATGGAAAAGCTGAAGACACAGCATTTTGTTTGTTTGTTTTGAAGCTCCAGATACTGCTTATCTGTTCAGGATGCCCCAACTTTTCCATGGTCGCTCATAAATCCTAATAATTGCAAAATAATATGCTGAAGATAGTGATGGAGCCAGCGCTACCCACAGTTGTTCACACAAAAAACCAAGATGAGCGACTTGTCCAATGTCACCCAAGAATTTGTGGGAAAAAAAATGCAGGAATCTCCCAAGTGCAAGTCAAGTGCTTTAACCACAGCATTATTCTTACTTCTAAAGCACACTACTAATCTAACCTTGTTTGCTCAGAAGATATTCCTGAAGCTAAAGTTCTACAATAAGTGCTAACATTTCTTCCTATGACTATTTTAAATAGGATTCGACTAATCCAGCCAGCATAATAAACAATCCAATTCTTTCTAAAATGTGAATGCATGCTTAACATTTAAGACATACAATTGTTGGGTAACTTTAAAAAATCCTACTTTTACACTGCTTGGCCTAACACGAAATAACATTAAAAGAAAGATTTGTTATTTTAACAAGACTTCCAGATGAAGACTCTGAATTACTTTAAAATAAGATGAGAAGTACATGAACTTTTGAAAGCTTATTCAAACTTAATCGCCACAAATATTTTAAGTACACGATGCTGCAAACCCATGGACTTCAGTGTACAAATAAAGGAATACTTATATGATATGTTTTATACCTGTACAAGGCAAATACAGATGGAACAAGGAAAGAAGGTTAAGGGGAGCTTCCTGCCCCGAAGACATGCGGCTAGAGATACTGACACACGCGCATTATGACAGCCAGATGAGAAGGAGGAGACCCTAGTTAAAGAAACTCCAAGTGATAAAGAGGACAGCAGGACTTCTTTCAGAACATAACAGTGGACACTATCTTAATCACAGGAGAGGTGAAGCTGATGAAGTGACAGCACACAAGTAAGGATATGCAGAGAAAACACTCCTCTTGCATGCACTCTATTGAGTGGAACAATACAGTGTTCTTCTCTGCTCAGGTGTCATGGCACACTGCTTTTTTTCACACCTACTCTGACTTTGAACTGTTTACCCTCAACTCTCCACCCCCAAAAAAAATCTGAAAAATGAGCATAAGCAATGACCCTATAGACAATTTTTATCTGTTGATGAATGTCAACTGATCACTAAGATTTTTTTTTACTTTGCATACATTTTGCACATCAATTTAGTGGTGCCCTCCTTTCAAAAACACACGATGTTTGTAGCAAGCTATTGCTGTTAACCATTACAGTGTCTTCTAATATTTCCAATGGGAATGTAATTCTCAGAAATATTTTTGCATTTGAAGACAGCACCTTGGTAAGAAGAAAGATGTGAAATGAGAGAAGCTTATCAAGCTCACCTGAAATATAACCAGAAGTTCAAACACAGGCGTGCACCGCTCTACACTAACACTTGTTTTGCACTATAGAGTGCATGCCAGGGTTTTAATTAGCCCGCTATTGGGTGGGTTTACAGTGCTGGAGTACTCTGTATCAAAGGAAAAAAAAAAAAAAAAAAAAAAAAAACAAACCACAAAAAACTGTAGCAACCACCCTCTGGTAATTCAGGAGATTATTTACAATTTTCAGTTTTAGGGTTTCAAACTAGATAGTCCACACTGAAACTGAAAATGCTGCAGCAGATGCAAAATAGAGCAATTCCTTCAGATAAGACAAGTTCATCTGCAATAGCAGGTAAAAATATGTAAAAAAGAAACAGGTAGATTCCTATACCTGTGGAGGTGCATTTACAGTGCCATTTGAAACTGTCACAGCTACCTTTACACAAGCTAGAGCTTGACTGCTTTCGTAAATACACATACACATTTGAAACTTACACATAAAGCCCCAAATTCTGCCCATAACAGTAACCATCCACATCAGCACTTCCCACCCTCCAGTACAACTGTGCAAACAGCCCAGCTTCACCACTCCCAATCATCTTGAAAGCGTATCATAGAATAAGCTCATTGCTTACATCCAAATTTTGCATTCCTCAAACAGAATAGCTTGTTCTAGTCACTGATGCAAAAAATACATTTTTTACAACTAACAGTTGTACAGTAAACTTCAAAGCTCTCAGCTGAAATGGTATCACTGTGACTGGCCATGCAGACACAAAGCAGCAAGTGACAGAGATCTACCCGAAAAGTGCAAACACGGCAGACAACAAAGTATTCAGTAAAAAGATATAACCAACCGCATGGAAAACAGAGGTTCAACAACTCAAGACAACAGCTGAACAGGGCATAACATTAGCTCATAAGGAGCCCCGATGGTTTCGTTTTGACAGTTAATATGCCTCAATCATTGTACGTCTTCCTCGAGGTCAGAAAAAGGCTCCAAAACTGAATCCACGTTCCACAAATTCTAGTCTTATTCCTTAACCATAAAACTGTAGTTTGTTTCCTTTCCTATTAGTGAAAATAAAAACAAAGCATGGAGTAGGAGGTATGCAGGGGTGCCCTGGGCAGACATCTGTGTAGACCAATGGTCCATCTTGTCTTGTCATTAGTAGTTGACAGCAATCAATGCTTCAGAAAGGCACTAAGCCCACTAAAAATTAACAAGCTTCTGAATAAGGTTTTTGCCTCTTGAGACAAAAATACTTAAAGGAATACAAAAGATTACAACAATAATAGGAATAATGTGTACAGTGGAATTTCCACCTATGTTTAAATCTGGAAATGAGAAGATTTCCCTAATCAGCCTCCCTCAATTTGCACACGCATGGATACTCCACCTACACTACTGAAAGGCTGCTTATGAGTATCAGCAGCTACTAATAACTTGGAATAGAACAAGGCAACAAAGTTGTTAATGGGAAGGAGAAGGGAAGGATAAAAGGACAAGAAGGAATCACAAACACAGAAGATGTGATCCAAAGTCCAATAAAGCCAATGCAATGATTCATACTGACTTCAGAAGTCATGTAAGACAGTGTCTGAAAAGGCAGAGAACAGATTTCAGGCCTAATGGTAGACATGTTATTTCTCCAAATGTTCTACAACAGAGGACATGATGTTTTACTCTAAAATAATAATCTGTAAGACTAGAGTCATGGCCCATTTTGTTTCCTTTTAAATGGCTCTGGCAGCTTTTTCTAACATGTGATATGAGAAACATTTTGGTTTTTTTCCCCCATCATATCTCCTAAAAAAGATACTACCCACACACACTCGTGTCTGTCATACTGTGTTAGTGGCCATATAACCACAGTTCTAGGGGATCATGAAAATAACATGAGCTATGAATTACATGTCCTGCTTGAAAAAGTGGCAGTCAGTGGCTACTTTGAAAATCCTGTTAACCCTTTGTCATATTCTGGTCAGAAATGAGAAAAAGGAGTGTGGCCAGCACTCTTTATTCTGATGCCCATTCCAGTAGGGGCTATTACCTAGAAAACAAATAATAGGAATAAAGTTCCATCCAAATACAACAACATGTTCAAATGCACACTGTGGTCTGGGTTGCTCAGCAGGTGAGATGAGATGATGACAAGTTCTTTCAGATCTTTACTGAACAGGAAAGCCTTTAAGTCTGAGAATATTTCAAGGCTGTATTCAAGTCAGCAGCCTCAGTGGTCAGCAGCCGAAGGCAAAAATACTGCTTTGCATGTCAAAAACAACGGCATGCAAAATCCTTGGTTGTGCCACTGCATAAACTTCTTGGCTGCACGGTTTATGATTCTCGATTAGAAAGAAATAGAACTTCTTTATCTGCTCTTCACTTTTAATTGTGTATAAAAGCAGTTGAATACATACAGTACACTAAATAGAAGACCAAGGAAAAGTGAGTTTGGTACTGTGCCCAGGCGAGTTAGCCCTAGGACCTAAACCAGTACCATTTAAAGGCACTGTAGCATACTATGTGTAGCATACTATGGAAATGACACCAGCAAGAACCTGAAAATCTTATTTTACAAGGAGCAGACCAATAAATAAATAATTTAAAGAGAACTTAAATAAGTATTTTGGCTTCAAAAATTATGTTGTGCTAATAAATACAATCTGTCAGCACAGATGAAGAAAAATAAGAGGTAATAGAAGCAGAAATATTTCCCAAATAGTTTCAGGCCAAAACTAATATTGATGCTTTCCCTTGCCTTTCTGAAAACATGAATACAAGAGCATTGTCCTGGGGCATGAGACCAAGTAAATGAAACTGACAAGAAACAACAAGACAACAAAATTACAGAAACTTCACCACGGAGTTGCTTTTTACTGTGTACACAGACAACACATAAAACAGGTCCATGATCTCAGGTACTATTACCACAACATGGATACTAAGCGATGCTACTAGATGGATACTACCAGGGAACACAAGGTACACTTCTCTTGTCATTTACTTACAAATCTCAGCGACAGCTGTCGCCTGAAAAGCTGTTGTCTCAGAAACTTCTCCATTTCCTTCCTACCGTTATGCCACATCCCAACACAAACATGCTTATATGCCAATTCATAAACACATGGTCACATTATCTTAAAGCTTTGGATCTCCATAAAACAAAGGCATTGTTTGCAACACAGGTACTGTGATGATAAATGGCATTGCAGGTATCAAATTCGGTCTCGAGGGACTGGCCCAAGACACGGTGAAAAAGACTGACAACTGCTTGTAGTAAGTACCTGCTGAGTGGCAGAAACTCTCCCCCTGCTTGGCTTCACACTTTAGCAACTCATAAGCGCAAGAAACTGCTGGCATGCAGGTAAAGCCTTAACTCTCCCCTGGAGGTGGCTTCTGTGATAGAACGAAAAGGGCAAACCTGGGATGGAATGAGATAAAAGTAGCTTGCTGGCAATGAGAAAGGTAGGCAAGAGCATACAAAGCAGGATGGTCAGGGCGACCAGGAACACGTCCTAGTTTAATGGTGAGAAGGTGGTGAAAGGAAGGCGACATTACACCTGCCCTGTGTTACGTGCAGCCTGACACAAAGCTATGAGCTGGCTTTGCTGCCATGGGTGGCTCTTCAGCAAAGTGTACCAGGGTATTCCTGGGCTAAGTCATTTAGGCCCCCAACAGTTTCAGCCAGGCAGCTCTACCGTTTGGCAATTATGCTTTTTAAAAGACACCTGCTTACCTACAAGTAGAGGTAGGCACTGAGGAAGAGCCACTATAAGGACTATGTTTCTAAACACTTCTAAAAATTTTTTTTTTTTTTTTTTTTTAATCTTACAAAGCACCTTTCTGGACAGTTTTAAAAAAACGTGTTTAGATCCAAATATTCTAAAGAAAGAAACAGATAATGAACATGTGCCCCATACAGCATTTCACCATTTTTATACTCCACCATGGCCACAAGAACCCCATGATGACCTGCAACCAAACCACCTTCTCCCTTCCCTTGCCCCTTATTCTTTGGTGCTACTACAACAAGCACTTCTTTCCCTCGCTCCTGGTGACATCTATCCCATTCTTTGTCAAGGTGCTGGGAATAAGAGGGATCAGTAAAAATGCAGCTGCTAGAAATAGCTGTGACTCCTTCCAAAAAATAAGGGGTTAATGAGATGGAAATTGTTCTCCCTAGCCCTATCACAAGTTGCCGCTTAATCAAATTCAGTTCCTGCTCATATATGCTTTGAATCTGTCAGTACTAAAGCAGTTTTTAAGAGGGAAGATAAATATTGAAGTATGAGGAAACAAGCAGGGAAAATTAGGTCGGAATGTGTTTGACACTGTTCTCATGCAGTGTCACCATGCAGTACAACCTGGCAGAGATTACTCATCACCCAGCCATGATGAGCAGAGAGCCCTGGAAGGGGCAGGTTTACCAACTGACAGCTGTGGACCGGCCAATTCTATTTCATCGGCCTGTTATTCAGTGTAAGTGCGTGGAAAATCCACTTCTTATTCTTACTTCTCTGTATACACCAGGTATGAAAGGAAACAAAAGCCTGCCTAAGCAAAAAGCAAGAGCGTGACAAGAATACCCTTAAGTTAAGACCTTATTTTGACAGTACAAGCAGTTGCTGTTCCCCATGTCTCAGACAGACGTTTGCTAACGCAATAGAATGTGGCTCTCTGTACTCCGTGTCTCATATTGGATAAACCAAAACAAGTCTCAGTGATAGTACAAGAAGACATAGCTGCTTGGATTGAGCAACAGACAGCCAAGAAATCTTTCATTTACCCTAGTTCTACAGTGACTAGTCTCAAGCAAGTAACTTTATGGGAGGGTGATCAGCCCATGTACACGAAAAACAAGGAAAGCAGTGTGGGTTCCTGAGGAGCAGTTTGAAAGAAGTGAAGATCTCTACACAAAGTAAAAAATGAAAGAGGCCTGACTCGTTAAACAAGCAACCAGTTCCAGTTGTACTTCCAGCATGGAAAAATAATCAAGAAGAATAATAAAAGGTAGAACTGGTATACCATCCAGGACAGCTGGTCTTAGTGTGTTATAGCTACATGGACCACGTAGCCATTGTACCAACAGGCATATGTACACACACAGTACCTGTACCCCAGCAAGAAATATTAATGACAATTATTTCAGCTAAAAGCATATGCGAGGTATGATGTACTTCTCCACAGAGCTAGTTAAAAGCATTAGTTATAGCTCATACAAGACTGAATAAATAAAACTCAGTGAATCGTTTTTAGGAGAGGGAAGAGAAAGACATCAAAAATACTTGAGGTTGGCCACTCTTTCTCTTCTCAACTGAAATTTTTATAAAATGCATCATTTAATATGGGTCTCCACAATCCTTCATAAGCTAGGCGATCAACAGACTACACATAGCTGGTCATTACTAGATTTCTGTTCTCATTCCCTTCTTTAAATACTCTCCAAGTTTTAGCTGTTTGTTAATATGAGTAAAGCAGCCTTAATACTGTCACAGAAAGCATTTCCTAACAGATACCAGTAAGTTACACTGGGTTTTGAAATAGGTTTGAAACTGGTCTGACACTCTTCTTACTAGATGTTGAATTACTTCTGCATGTTCAGCTGAGAGAGGTCTGGGGATGGAGATCATCTGCTACCGAGAACTTTTCCAACAGCTGATCGTTCTCTAAGCATAGACAGATTTTCACGTACAGAAAGGGTTGAGTGTTTATGTGGCATTCAAAACCCCATAGGAACATTAAGAAAAGGACTCTTTCTCAGTCCACGAGAGCTAAATAAGGAATGGAGCTTTCTAAATACCCTTGGTGAGCACATTCTCTTATTATTTTGCCATACCAACTGTATTTGGAGTTACCACTGAATTGCAATAGTGATGTGAATGAGAAGTGGTTTTAAATAGAAAGGATTCTGCTGAAAAACTGGGGGCCCAAGCTCAAAACTGTTAGAAGCAGGCATCACTCTAAGTCATATACCACAAATATTTACTTTTTTATGTGAGCTGAGAGTGTGACACACAATCTCTCGCAGGCAGTGGTTCCCATAAAGAGTTCGCGACTCCTTGAACTGAAATACTAAATTAGACTTTTCTTCACGCCATGGCTCCTCTGCTCTTTCTGGAAATTATGGAGATTTTTAAATAGTACTAATCCTCACTGGCAGATGGTAGTAGCACTTTGTCAGAGCATTATTACATTTAAGTTAACACTTTGGAATTTTAATGCAACAGCTCCAAGACACACTCTTCAAACCCCTCCATAAAAGAACGATTTCAAAGCTTACATCTACATCTGCTGCTGCCCACTGACTTCAAACCATCGTGAGAAGCGGCCTTTGAAACAGCAGTGTTAAAAATAATAAAATACCTTCAAAACCAAAACGGTCAGTGGGAATTTGTGAAACCAACTGCAACCAGTAACCTCTGTCGTATTGTTAAAGCAACACTAACAATACAAGACCTCTCCATGGCACTTACTCCTGGAACTGCCAGGAATAACCCAAATGCTGGTTATTCCTAGGTAGCAGGCATTCGATTGTTCACCACAGACACCTGGAGGTGAGAGGGAAAGAAAACTGCATGCGCTAGTTCTAAAAGAGAGGGTTAGGCAGAATGAAGGTATGGGGGTTACAGGGACAACTTTAACTGCTTCCAAAGCACCAGCACCAACAATTTCAATATTCTATTTATGATTCCAAGCTAGTGGTACAAAATGACGCAAGGACCTTGTTTATATAAAGTTAGCCTCTCTGTCCCTTTCATGTTCTGGACGGAAGTCTATAAACCTAGTATTTTCTGAAAACAGTTGTACTCCTTACTTGACACAACACAAAGAGCCAATTAATTCTAGCCTCAGGGACATTTGGCAGTCTTACAAAAAATGGGGGGGAAAAAATGCATCCCTTTAAAAAAATGCTTAAAAAATCCTACAGTATTTTAATGAACAGTTGTGGGATTTTTTCTTTTTCCACTCCTAAATCCTGCAGATGATTTTCTGCAATAGCAGTTTCTGAATGCTATCATTATCTACCTTCCCCTGAGGAAGTATTTACCTCCTCCTCCCATATATCATTCACTACTGTTAGAGATCATTGATCTCAAACAGAAAAAAAAAATATTTAAAAAGCTATTATCCCCAGCTTTTATTGTGTCTCTTTTAGAGGAAATATAAGTCAGTGGCTGCCCCTTTCCTGTTATAAATGGGGGTTGGACAAGGCTGATGTTGACAGAAAACCAGACTTTAGCTTCAACAGCCCAAATGAGGACATATGCCACAACATAAGCATGAAAGCAGATCCACTCACCACTCCGGAGCTCCACTGAAGAGAGGTCTGATTTTTAATGTAAACTATGCAGCTATTTGAGATGAGGAGAAAGCTAGAGCTCCCACTCACAGTTCATGAAAGACACAACAGGCTGTGAAACCAGAAGTGTGCTACATTATTTTCCCTTTCCTTCCTTCCTAAATTAGGTCAAAAGTCAATAGAGCAGAAGCTGTGGCTATGTGCATCCCTTCCTCCCACTCACCAGCCTCTGAAGCTGAGCTTACACAGAAGCACAGTACAGACCAGCCATAAACTGCTGCACAGAGGAAGCAAAGGAAGATTATTTAATCAGAGGGATAATGCTAAATCACAGGGAGGTAAAATACACTCGAAGTTATCCTGGGAGTGAAACAGAACAAGGTCTTAAAATAAAAAGATTAGTCAGGATAAGTTTGGTACAATGCTTTGGGTGATGCTCTGTTTGTGTTGAGAAATGTACTCTGAATAATTAGAAAAGATAAGGTGGACACCTGAAGGAGATAAGGAGACCATCAAGTCAGGAAATCGTTGAACAAAGAAAAATGAAAAGTCTACTCCACCTAGACCCCACCTATTGTGAATGGAGTGATTAGGTGTCAAAATCAAATGAGTATGTATGTAAAGATGTTGTAACCTCTCAAAAAACTGTATAAAATTCCTAACTTTTCACTGAAAGCTTTGGAGCTAGTTTGTCCAGTGCAAATCAGCTAGCTCCCCAATGTTGCATGAGATAAATACCTTTGCTGCTTAAAGACAAAATTCGTCTCTGAGCAGCTACTCTGTGCCATTTTGGCATCAGGAGCAGAGGGGTAGAAGATGGAACTTAAGTACTCGTTTGTATCTGTGTACAATGGTATTAGGCAATACAATGATAAAACAGTTCTTGCTTTTCAGCAAAGTAACCAGGTACAATTCCCACCAGCTAAAGGGGAAAAAAAATATTAAGATCTGCCACACAAATCAAATGTTTTACAATAAAACTGTAGAGGCTGGACAGGGAGAAACAATCCCATTTTCTAATCTATAATTTAGTTTCTTTAAAACTTAATATTATCATCTAGATAGATAGTTCTCAAAGCATCATTTGCATTATATTATTATTCTTTTCAGTAATATTTGGGCCATTTCAGTGCCTCCTTCCTTTGGATTTCCCAACTTTCCTCACATGCATATACCTCCTCTATACAGCCTGTCCCAAACGTTTAGAGCCCTGTCTCCAGCCCACATATACATGCTATTCCCTAGAAGCGTCCTGTACTCTTACAAAGCTAGCCTGGCCCATCACTCAGGCTAGCCCCCTCCAAATGTTTCCTCCATCCTTCCACCACCGAACGAACTCCTAGCACTGCTAACCACAACCCTCCCAAGCCCCTTCCAAAACTTCCACGTAGAAGGCTCCACCCAGACCCCTCCCCACAATACTCCTGCTCCCAGAGCCTCTCTGGTGCAGAGAAGCCCCCAACGACGCTGTGTTTCACACCGACTCATCCTGCCCTTTACCTGCAAACTCCTCCTCTCCTTGCAGCTAGACACGGCGGCACCAACAGTGGCCCTAAGACACCAACCTCCGTGACAGTGACACCAAGCGCTGCTGATCATTCCTTGTCCAGCGTATACATTATATACAGGACGGGCTCTTCTGCCCGCTCCCCTCAACCATTTTATTTGACATAGTCCCTATACTCTTTGCAGCACTGGCAAAAGTAAGAGAACTTTTTGAAGTAGATGAGTGTTTCTCATGTATCTCCCAGATGCAATCCGATTCTGTAACAGGAAGGCTACTCCAAGGAGTTGGAAAACCATTCCTCCAGATTGTTTCAATAATACTTCAGTAACATTCTAGACACTCCGTGAGACTAGCTAACGAGGCTGCAATGCTTTCAGAATCACTGATTGTATTTAAATACATCTTTTAAACAAAGTAGGGCATCTTGCAACATAGATTTTTTTGGCTTTCCCAAAAAGGGCTCTTTTCTTTCTACCTAGATATCTTCCAGAACTGTACTATGAAATATTTGTTTAAACAAGAGAGATGGAGAAAGAACGTGCATGTGCATAACCACACATTAGGTCCTGTACTAGGTAAAGCCAGGGAGCAATATGTTGGCAGCTGATGACCATTTTTGTTTTGCCAATTTAACTAACGTTACTGGCAATAAAGCATTGTAGGCAATGATTAGACACACACATTGCTGGCCTTCATTTCCTGCCGACGCTCTTGCCTCACAGCTCTGTAATGGTTGTTATCACGTGTCCCAGACCAGGAAATAGTGACATCAGCCACTCTGCATCTGCCAGTCCCTATCAGGACATCCCTGTAGGCATATCCACCTGCGTTCATTCCTTTGCACCCAGACGGATCATTCACAAACACGAATGAATGAATGAAAATGTCTCTCAAAAGACACCAAAAGGTTTGCAACTTTGTCTCCTGGTGTATGAACTGCCTGAGTTGCAGAGATCCAAGCCCTCTTTTACTACTTCATCTTCAAATCTTCTGACAGCCAACTTCTTGTTTCATATTTGTACAGCTTCTAGCACAGTGGGGTGCCATTTCACGACTTGTATTCGCGCTATGACTTCGTGCCTATAAGTAGAAAGCATGCCAAATCTCTGTGTTGTTACTTAGGTGGAAACTAAAGTCATGCCAAATTAAAGAAAAAACCAGTCAAATATTTTCAAAAGAATATTCCTTCTGAATACTGAAAACGTGTGTGTTTATATATTGTATATGCATACATTAATACATACCCCATCACTGTAGCATGCAACATGAAATTTAAGTAGTAGCCAAGTAGTACATTTTTAAAGATATTTATAGTAAATGTATTAGTGGATATACTTCAATACTGCTTGGGTTTATAAGTTCACAAAAGGGCGAGCTGAAGTAAGACTAGTCCTAAGCATGAAAACCAACTTTTGGGGAACATTTGTCTCAAAAGAGGTCAGAATAAGTGGAATTCTAAAGAAATAAAAAGCAGCTTTATCTGTCCAAATAACAGATATTTGTGTTATGATACATTTAACTTTATTCTTCCTGGACAGAAAACAATCAGATATTTAAGAGTATAAAACATAGCAACTATCACAATTGCTTGCCGTGAACTTGGAATATGAGAGAGAGAGAGAAATGAATAAAAACAGTGAAAGGGAAAAGTATGTGTATTTTAATAAGACCAATAATAGCTATCGCCTTTCACTTGCCATGTAACACACAGTCCATACTCTACACTGGTTGTACACTGCCAGGATTCTACAAGCAGCTTTGCTCAGTGAGAACCGGATGCTTTCTGCTCTGTTTTTCCTTTTAGCAACTCTCTAGAACATGAAATGGTTTCAAAACATTCTCAAATGTTTAAGCTGAACACCATAAAGATTGCAAGGTGGCAAAGGGTACACAACAACAAATATCCTTGCTTAATAGCGTTTGGTCTGGAGATGTCCCTGCTGTGTGCCTTCAGCCCATGGTATATTGCCAGACAACTTTTAATACTGGTTGCAGTCAGTGAGGTAACTGCGCAATAGTCTCTTGTCACCTGAGAAAGACAAATGACATCTTCAAACATCTCAACAGCTCGGGAGCCTAAATGCAACTGGCAGTCAGTCAGACTTGAGCTCCTGCACACTTTATAAACAGTCTGTCATCAGGTCTGGGTCCCGAACACAGGTTTTGAGTTGAGTCCCAGGGCAGGAAAGCCTGCCCTATGCACATTTTCATTTCTCTTTTTAAAATGGATTTGTGAGAGAAGTCATCCTTATACCTGTGCATATTAAAATAAGGCACAGCAAATCCAGGCCTGATCCAGGCAATGGAGTAGTAGTGAAAAAGAGTGAAAATACAAACCACAAAAGGCAAAAGCCTCCAATAAATTTCAGCAAAAACCAGCCTGATGTTCAGGTCTGCTGTTACACCATCCTCCGCTTTCTCCGGACTGCTCATCTGGAGCTATCTACACAGCAGCAGAGTGGTGCTATTTGATTTTGATTTATTACAAGTGAATTATTATAATGAAATCACCAACTCGATTTAAGCCTCTGAGAAAGATATGGTTGGACTAACAAAAAATTGTTCTGCAAAACAAGCAATTACTGTTAGGTTCACTGGATATTGGCCTTAGCAATCCAACTGATTATAGAAAGCTAATGATCTAAAAAGAAATGAAGAAATAAGAGATTAAATCCTTTAAATCTGCATGAAAGACTCCAAGAGGAATTTTACAGTGATTTTCACTGCCTCTTTTATTAGATATGTGATATTTTATTCATGGGTAAAGCAAATATAACAATTAGGAATAATTAGCATTTCAGCACAGAGTGTTATCTAATAGGTTAAAATACACATACAATTCTTCTTTTAAATAATGTATCTTCACATTTTCCCCTTTCTGATTCAGAACTTTTCCATTCAGCATAGCACTTACAAGGAACATTATACAGCTCCCGAATAAACAGAGAGAACTAGTGGCTCTCACCTTTGATATGTTATTTCCCCCTCCTTGCATTTTTTACTCATTTTCAGTTTCCTCTTCAGCATAGCTTATCAGATAAGCCCAGCATAACTTTCAGGAAACTTTTTCCTTTTCACCTTTTTTTCCACTCTACTCCCCCATCATTCCAGAACAAGTGTGTGCAATGGAAATCTGCTTTAAATCTAACCTGGCACTTACAAATCCATCAGTTCACAGTTGACTAAAACTACAGTATTTGTCTCTGTACCACCACCTCCACCTCTATAACTTTAATGCTGTAGT
Source organism: Falco punctatus (assembly GCF_963210335.1). Classification (NCBI taxonomy): domain Eukaryota; kingdom Metazoa; phylum Chordata; class Aves; order Falconiformes; family Falconidae; genus Falco; species Falco punctatus. The sequence goes on from NC_137580.1 coordinate 74,175,097, forward strand.
TACTGTATGATCCTTTCTCATGAAGTGTCCCTTTCTATGTGTGGTCTTTTGGGTTGGTTTTGTTTTGTTTTTTTTTAATACAACACTTAGAGCTGACAGGATATCCCTTTCTTGAGCTGATGCAGCTACCACAGACCAAAGCAGGAACAAGACTCTCCAGCTGAAATGCATTCTGTGGTGCAGTACAGAATATAAAATACCTCCTTCTCTGAATTAAGTATATTATCACTGAAACTAGGATATAAATTTTGAACCTTACAAAATTACAGCACTACACAATTTCAAGCCCATTCCCTCGCCAATTTTCATAACTGTCATCCAAACGCCAGTACATTTCATCTACTAACCTTCAGTTTCAGCCTGTGTCCTTCCTGTTATATACAGATCAGCTATAACTCTTCAAGTCACATAAACCATTATTAATTATAGTGGTTGCAGACACAAGAGAATCTTTCCCTTACTCCATCATCTCTCACAACTGCTTGGCCAACAATAACCAGAAACCAAAGCCAGACTGCTATAATGAAGTATAGCAAAGGAAACTGCCCTGCTGGTACTCATGGGAGGACTGAAGTACAGAAAGAGAGTGAGATACACATCTTTTTCCTCACCCATTCTTCCTCTAAATGCTTCCACTTTGGTCTTTATGTTTATATTACTATATCAAGAATACACAATTAAATTATACTTTGTAGTGGCAGACAACAGCACTTCCTCTTCTTCGTGTGCTGCTTCAAATGCACAAGCCAGCCAAGAACTGTGCCCAGGTTTTACCCAGTCCTCCCTTCCCTGGTGTTGAGGATGGTTTCACTACCACAGCACCACACTTATGTAACATGCATTTAGCACATACTCCATGCTTAGTACCTCATTGCACCAGCTCAGTATCGCACCTTCTCCAGTACAGTCTACCAGCCTAGCCAAGCAATGAAGAGGTCAATGTTACTCTGGAAAAGGCCAGTGTAACTCATTTTGGTAACTCCTGCAAGCAACAGGTCAACTCCTACTTCCTAATGGACATAGTAAATAGTGCAGGAAGAAAAAATAACATCACAGAAGGAAAAGAATTGCATCTGTATCCAAGAAGCCCAGTAGGAAGCCAGTTGCTAGACAGCCAGCCAATCCAGGGTACAAAATGCCCCAGAGAAACAAAAGCTTTCATGCCCAGTCCCCAGCAGCTACGGGCATAACTGTGTGTTATGCCTTACGGTTGGGCTGCGGCTGTCGTACCTGCCTCTTAGCACTTCTAGATAGCACAAATAAATGAGTATATCTGGGGCTCTCAGAGGTGGGTGCCAGTGTGACTGGAGTCACGAACTGGAGTGTAAGCCCTATAGGATGCACAGGGGTGGAGCCACCCAGGTTTTGACAGACATGCCAAGCCTGCCTCTGAAATCAAAGTTTTCTTCCAATGTCACAACCTTTAGATAATAACATATTCCTTCTGGAATTCAAATCTAATTAAAAAAAAACAAAACCAAAACATATGACACCTGAGTTTGCAGATGCAGAAAGGTATCCTAGTTTGCCTCATTACCAGTGTATCACCTCAAGTCAACATTTTGCAGATACCAAAGTATCATTTATCTTAATATACTTACATACCATGTATTCAGAGTTTGCTTTTTTTCTCATGTGTGCTCAAGATATCGATCATTAAATGAATATTGTTTCCTTTTCCTATTGGTTACTCTTAAGTCCAAACAGCAATTGTCTATGCCTGACAAGTTTTTTAAACACTGAAGATATAAAACACAAATTATGTTTGGAGAATGTGTAGATGAAGAGAGGTTTACCATGCTGTCATATATGTTTCAGGTAATTAGGGAAAGTAAGTAGAAACTGACAGCCAAATAGAACTACTCTTGCACATAAACTATTTTTAAACCATTGTTAACATGCTGGGGAAAAAAAAATAAAGCAGTGGAGTAGTAGTGAAAAAGAGTAAAAATACAAACCACAAAAGGCAAAAGCCTCCAATAAATTTCAGCAAAAACAGACTGTCATGGCAGATTATAGATAGCTATATATCAAATGGAAGAAAATGATGTAAGTTCAAGTCTGTATCTAGGGAGTAACCTAATGGCTCACAAAAGTCATCTCCTGCCAATACCACTTGCTTTACAAGGCCAGGGAGTGGAAGAAAACCATACTTAATGCCTTTGTTCATTAAGTTAAATGAACCTTAGTTGGTAGGTTTATGTAGTCACAGTCTTAAAAGATTTTTCTCCAGTGTGTTTTTTGAAAGATGGCATTGTGAGAATAAAGACTCTGTGCATCCAAAAGTAGTCATCTGGAAGCACGCAGCAGCAGCAGCGATTGCCGTGTCAGGCATTTGTTAGGACACCACTTGAAAATGGATGGTTGGGTTTTGGTTTGGTTTTTTTTGTTTGGGTTGGTTTTTTTTTCCCCTCTGTCTTTATCAAGGACAAAGAACTTGAAATAACACTAAGAGTTATTTAAGAACACGAAAAGGAGACAACTGCTGTAGTCAGCAATCCATGGGCTCAGTTTAAAAATTTTCTGAAGTCAACCAAGCAACTCACATGTATTGCGAGAGACTTGATCAGGCCCTGGTGATCACTAAGAAACACTCCAGAAAGCAGTGACACCTAATGGCAAACGTGCCCTTGGAGGATAGCAAACCAGCATCTACAGCAAGCAAAATTCTCTCTCTTTAGCTGCAGAGTAACTAGCACTGAAACACATTGCAGGGACTGAAATACTATGGCAAATCTGAACACCTCGGGGAGAGTTTAAGATGTAGCACTCACAGAAACAGAGTATGTCATGCATGCTGTGCATTTAAGTAGAACATAGCTACTAATAAATCCTACTGGCTGCTAAGCCACAGCACACTGTATTCCAGGTCTTCATTTGTATGTAAGTTTAAAATAAGCAAGTAACATTGGTGCATTCTAGAGCAGGGAAATCGGAGGATCTGAACACTCATCTGGAGACGCTATAGACACATATCTACTTGTTTTTAATACACCTGTTCTGCTTGCTTGTCCTGCATTTTACAAAACGTAAGTTCGAGTACTGTAATGAACAGTTAGTGACATACACTACATACCTTCTAATGAGGCTTTACCAATAGCACAGCAAATTAAATTCCTATTACCAATGCACAACACGATACAAGCCAAGCTGCATTGTAGTACACCAGCTTACAAGAGGAAATGTGGATATGCGTGCCACCAAGCTAGAAGAAAATCCCTTACCAAAAAAATAAAAATAAAATCTTACATTTTAAGGGCACTACCAATGTCAAAAGAAGTAGTAAACAATAGACCCCATGTTGGAATTGCCCTGGTATTATTATACATGGCACAGAAAAGCTTAAAAGCATGAACCAAAGCTCAGGACCCAGCAATGCTGGGAACTTGTCTAACACAAGGAATGCAGCAGTCCTGGCCTGCAAAGTCTAAGAGCTGAAGGGAACAAGGGAAGAGCAGATCTAATTTCATCTCTTAGCAAAAAAATTATAACGTATATTTTAAAATATACATTAAAAGCATATGTATAAATATATGTAAAAGCACATATAACTATATAACATATATTCTCTGAATTTGCCATTTTAAATAAAAAGAGCCAAGGGCAGTATGCAACTGACTGTATATGACTGAAGCCACTGATAAACGTAAAAAATACTTGAAGTAATCAGGGTGCCTGCACTACTGCTGCACACTGCTGCAATGAATTAGTCTTTTTAAATACTTCAATGCATTTATTCAGGAAAAACTCTTGTACCGTACTATATGACCGCTGCCCTAGGTGATTTTGCTGCACCTAAGACACACATATTTGTATATATGTTTCTACAGGCACAACAGGATATCCACATGCACATACAGATGTATTACTATGCACATGTCAAGGGAAAAAAAATGAGCACAAAGTACAAAATATAAAAGCATGAGACCATCAGCTGTAGAAGAAACAAAGCATACACAAATTGTGCAGTTGACAAGGAATGCCACCTAATCCCTGCTTAATTAAAGCACTGTTCTAAACTCCTGTTTAGGGAGTGAGGAGTGTGGGATGACTGATGTATGAAGAAAATACCAGGCAGCGTGGCTAATCTCAAAGACTTTGGAGCTTTCGAGCTACATAAATCAGAGCGACTTTTTGAATAGCCTCATAAAACACAAAATCATTGCCATTCCACTCACGACTTTCAGATTCTTCCTACAGCATACAGATCATTAGGAAACTTCTAAGCAATCAAGTAATGTGGGGCTGATGAAATTACTCAATCAATGCATGTGCTGAGAGAAGCAGCATAATACAGAACTACAGAGTTTTGACACAGTAACCCTGCCCCTTTCTTTTTTATATAGGGGTAAGGGAAAATCGCAGTGGAGTTGACTCATTTCAACATTTTCACAAGAGTGCTTAATGTAGTCTTTCTGAACTGCCAGTTCCTATTTATAAAAGCAGGGCAGCAGAAACATTCAGACGATAAGCAGCCCTAACAATGTTTAAAATATGATACAGGGAAATGTTTATTTTTAAATGTGTGCATTCACATGCACATAGACCTGCTCTAATGATCAAAAGCAGCAGCTGTAACCATTCAGAAGACAGAAATACAAAAAAGAGTATCACATATAAATAACAGTCTCTGTACCCCTCCCACTGCCATCAAGTCATTAATCTCTGCTCACTAAATTGTAACATTTTTTGTCATTGTTTAAGAGGCAGCTGGTAACATTGATACAGAAAACATCCCTTTTCAGGAAACACATCAAATAATATGCAGGCAAGCAGGACAGTTAGTGCATTGTACTGAAAAAGTACATGCTATCGGAAAAAGGGTACGCACAGGTATCATGTTCTTTCTTATGACAATCTGCCCCTCCCAAACATGGGAGAATATTTTCCACCTGACTATCTTTACACCGTAGAATGAGAAAAAGATAATGCATATATTTTGTTTGTTGCCTAAAGCATCGGTACTACCTCTAGCAGTATTTCTTTTCCCCTGAACTGAGCATTTTGGGGTTTTGTTTGACTGTAAGAATTCTTCTGCAGTTAATTTGTTCACAGAGTACCCTGCCACTGCTTGTGCTAACTCACATAAATAAATACACTTTATTATTTATGTCTAAATATTTTATACTTAAGTTTACTTGCTGCAAGTGCAAAAAAACAAAAGAGGGTCAGAACATGCAGGTCACAAAATACAGTGGTGTTACTAGGGGCCAGATTTTCATTTGCAAGCTGTACAAGTTGGAATATGTAGTTGTCTACCCATTCAGTGTTAAAATAGTTCTAATTTCAGGTCATTTGTTTTCATTGTATTCATTTTAGTAGGTTTAAAGCTCTGTGTAACAATTACCGGTTTGCCATTTTCATGGCAACATAAACCAGTCTATAAAAAAGAGGTAATCCCCTTGTCAACTGTACAAATTGTCTCTCAAGACAAATTCATCGTGTGAGAATCAACTATTTCGGGGTTTTGTTTTGTTGCATTGGGCTTTTTCCTTCTTTTAATGAGGATTTACTGTGTGGCTGCATCTAATCGCTGGCAGCATTATAAAATCCATCAGTGGTCAAATGCGTTGCATCCATCATTTCACAAGTGAAACGAACAAAACTGTCATGAACACGAAGAGAGAAAAGCCATCGTCTCCCTTGATGCTAATGCAAAGACACACAGCTAGCCCAGCAAGGCTCCTTTAGCCAGGAGGATGGGAGCCGGGATCGCAAAGAAACTCTGCAGCTGCTACACAGTCAAATTTTCCCCTTAAACCCTAAGATGCGATCGGTCTGTTACAAGCTCTTAAGAAAGAAGTCTTAAGATGTAACCGTCTCCTAGCGTCACTTTAACAGTCTACAGCTAAGAAAAAATCATAAAAAAAAAAAAAAAAAAAAAGTCATTCTCCCTTTAAAAGGAGGGCGCCGAGCGCTGCCTCCCCGGTGCAATGTTGGATGCGATACAGCCGCACGCTGCCGCCAGGAGTGACCCCCGTGAAGTTGCGGTACCCAAGGGGAGCGGTACCCCCGGCTCGGGGGAGGGAGGGCCACACCGGGGGCTGGCGCATCGGTGTCCTGCAGGAAGGCTCCTGACGGCCGGGCTTTCCAAACGCTCTTCCCGCTCCCCCTTCCACAGAAATCCGCCACGGATCCTCACGACAGGCACCGGCAGACATATTTATAAAGCCAACCCCAGGGAGAGCGGCAGCTGCCCCAAGACCGGGACCAGCACCGCCCCGGGGACCTCCCCACCCCCCCGGCGGGACCCTGCCCCCAAATGCACCTTCCCCGGGGCGGCGCGGCGCGGCGCCGGCCGCTCGCCCCCACGTTTCCCGGCTCCCGCTCCGCCTGCGTGCCGAGCCTGCAGATGGGCGAGCGGCCGCGGGGGAAGCGCCCTGCCCTCCCCTCCCCTCCCTCCGCTCCAGCGCATCCCCGGCCGGCGCAGGGGGGCCGCCCGCCCTCGGGAACAAAACGCCGCTCGGCAGCGGGGCTCGGCGCTACCAGGAAGAAGGAGGGCTGTTGGGCCGCGGATGGCTCCGGATAACGGGGAGCGGTGTGGGGGGGGAACACACGACACCGGGAGACGGGAGGAATCCCGGCGCCCTCTCCCCGGCTGGGAGCGCGGGCAGCGCCGTGCTCGGGCATCACCCGAGCCGCCCCGCCGCGGCCGGGAGGGGGGGCCCGCCGCCGCGGCCAGCTGCCCTCTGCACCCCGGCGGGGAAGGCCGCTGCCCTGCCCCGGGTGCCGCGGCCCGGCAGGCGCCCACCCGGCCACGGGATGGCGGCCCGGGAAGGGGGTGCGGGGCCGCCAGAGCCCCGCGCCCCTGCGGCCGCCCGCGGGAGGGGAAGCGCTCACGTTGCCAAACCACCTGTTCCGCCGCGGGAGAGGGAGGCGGGATGGGGGGGGGTGGGGGGGGGGGGGAGCTTTGCGTGGCTGTCACGATGGTGTCAGGGTCTCCCCCGCCCGAGGGCGAGCCGGGGCAAGGGGATGGCAGGCTGGAGCTGGGGGGCTGCGGGGAGGGACCGGGGAAGTGGCCGAGCCCTGCCCCCCCCCCCCCCAGTCATCAGCCGCGCAATCCCTCAAGGTCTAAAGCACGCACATACCCCGCCGGCAAGAAACCTTTACCAGAGCGGTAGGGGGAAAGCGGACGCCCAAGATCCTGGTGGGAAGCAATTATAAGAGGGGAACAAACAAAACAAAAAGCAAGCGAGCAAGGGATAAAAGAAAGCGGGGGCTGCGGGGGGAGGGGGGAAAGCCTGCCAAGAGAAGGAAGGTTGCAAAGGAGAGCTAGAAAAGTGTCCAGCAGCACCGGCAGACGCAGCACCCCCTTACCGATATGAATGATTGAATCTGCAATCGCCGCTTTCCAGGTTCGAGTCCAACAGACGGACACGACCAGGATGAGGGAGAAAACTTCCATCTCCTCCGGAGGTCCAGGCTTTGTAACGACAGATCTCTTCGCCAAACGGTGCCACCGCGGCGCAGGAAACCCAAGAGTTTGAGGTGCCGCCGGAGGAGCGTGTAAATCCCGGTGGCTGGCGCACCGCCGCGGCCGGGCAGGGAGCGAGCCCGGCGCCCCTCTCCTCGCCGAAACCCCGCGTCACTTCGGGGGGCTCCTGGGCAGCACCAGAGTTGCTGGGAGCGCCGGCAGCAAATCCATCCAGCCCGGGCGCCGCCGCGGGCAGCAGCCGCCTCTGCTGGTCAGACAATCCCCATCCTTCCGCCGGGTCCAGGGATCCGCTCGGTCCCGGCTGCTGCACGGCAACTTCCAACCCACACCACGCACACGCTCACACACACACACACGGACACGCACACACGAGCACACACACACGGACACACAAACCCTCTGGCCAGAGAAGCCCCAGGAGCCCGCAGCAAATAGCTCGCCTTCAGCGAGGGGGAGGAGCGGGCAACCGGGAGAGCAGGCGATCCCGCTTCCAGTAACCAGATTCCTGCAGGAAAAGCCCCCCCGGAGGCCAAAAAACAAAGTGAACTTCAAGGTAATGCAGATAGTAATGCAGAGATTTCCCCCCACACACACACCCTTCGCTTAAAAAAATTGCCCCCCACAACTGGAGGAAAAAAAAATATCAATAAAGCAATCTGCAAAGGAAGCCCGGCGTGCTGTCTCTGTCGCGCAAGGTAGTGGTTGGACAGGGCAGGAGCGAGAGGAGGAGTGCCCGGAGCCAGGCAGAGGAAAGCAGATGATGGTCTGCAGGTTGCTTTTAGAGCTTGCTTTGCTGGTGGGATGCAGAGAGAGCTGGCAGCTCCAGCACCAGCCAGCACGTTGCCTAGAAATGGATCACCTAGGAGAAGGAGAGAGAGCGAGAGATAAGTGCTATCAGCCAGAGAGAGAGAAACGGAGAGAGAGAGCGAGCGCGCTTCTCTCTAATAACCACCTCCTCCCCCTATCTGCAATACAAGGGAGAAACAAAACAGAGCTCATCTCCCTTGAAATCTTCAGCTGGGACTAAGGAAGAGACATGGGCAGGAGTGCATACAGTCTAAAAATACATTGGGGGTGGGGGAGAAGATCTTTTTGAAGTGTTATGCTCAGCTTAAAAAAAAAAAAAAAAAAAAACAAAAAAAAAAACCAACCACCACCCCATTTATTTAACCTTGTAACTCCACTGCAGGTATCAAGTTCAAAGCTAGATGAGCACTTTTGCTTGTTGGTCTTTGACAACTGAGTCAGGGACATTGCTTGAAGGGGAAAAGGAAAAAAAAAATATCAGGGACACCTGGCCTCAAGGGGAAAATGAAGACCTAAAAATCTATTAATATGACTTTAATTATCTGTGTTCTTGATGGAATTCTCACAATTCTTTAAAGCAATGAATTGGCTTTTTCCTTCCTCTCTCTTTAGGTAGTAGAGAAATTTCTATGGGAAAACATTTAGAGTGCACTTTTCATGCTCAGGGTACTATGAATTCATTAACCAATTAATCCTCAGACTTCTCATGCTGTAGTTAAATACTTTATCCCCATTACACAGACAGAGAACTGCACAGAGAGGTTAAGCATGTTCCTATAAACTATTCTAAATCCCCACTTTATGTCTTATTACCCTTTCTTCTGACTTTTATTTTTCTAGTCAGGCTAAAGACAGGACACAGAAGTCAAAGAATTCCTCCAACATAGTGGTTATATCCTAAACTTATGTAAGCCATTGATAAGAGCTGGTAGTCCCTTTAGAAGTCTAAATAGAGGTCAATCAACCCCTTTTCTTCAGAAAGAACCTTTTTTGAAGGCATCTCCTTAAGTTATAGCATTCAGCTTAAGTTCATCATACCTGACTTTCACCTGTCTTCTTTCAGCCATGGGACTAGTTAACACCTGTATACGTACAAGATTTAAGGATTTAGTTCAGGAGAAAGTAGTAATATTTGTAAGGAAAGGCAAACTAAACCAGTATTAAAGAGCAAGATAACTGAATCTATTAAAAAAACCCCACCAAAACCCCACCCAAACAACAACAACAACAAAACAACCCCAACCAAACAAACCACCAGCAGCACTGTCTACTTTGCCTGGGTCCACATTGACAGGTGACTGCTTCCCTAAAGATGGTAACACTCAAATGACTTCAAGTGAGATCACAAGCACAAGGCAGGGCTCATCTTTTCACTGACTAGAATGGGCTTTCTCTCATCTAGGAGCTATAACAAATGAAAACTAAAATTGACTGTAAGAGACAAAAGAAAAAGTATGTAAAGAGAATAGTAGATGATGATCAGTGTGAAGCAAAAGTCTAACAAATTATGTCACGTGCTGCATCTGTCCATATCCTCTGTGCGAGTCACAGATCTGTTGTCAACAGCAAACAGTAAAAAAGGTGCTTTTTTTTTTTTTTTTTTCCTGTAAATGACAATTTATGCACAGTATCAGTGAGTGTAGTGGGCATTAATTTTACAAGTAATAAATTCTGATTCATCTGAGAAACTTTTGAAGCTGCTTGCTTGAGTCATTACTTCTCCACAAAAGAACAGAGTCCACAAGAAATGTTAATTCCCTTCTTTGGGGGGCATGTCAGAGCAGTACTCTTTAATAATGTACAATGCACAGTAGGCAGAATAGGAAATGTAATGAAAACCTTTGGAAAATTATAACCTTTTAATCCTCAGTTTAGATAATACCAGGAATTTTGAGGCCTTATTTAGAAAGCAGCTATCCTTACTGACTCTTCTAAGCATCCAGTATCCTGAATTGGTCACACTAAATGGAAATTTTTGCTTAGGTCTGTAGACATATTTAACAGGACAGGAGGCACAGGACAAGCCAAGAGCTTGTACTTCACAAATACCCTCTAAAGAATAAAACACGCTTTTGGAGTGTAGCTTTGAAAAATAATTCCAGTGGTAACACTACCTGAAAATTTGAGAGGAAAAAGACTGCAGTAAATTTAAAAATAATTTCAAATAAACTTACTTTACATAATGAACATATTATTGATTTAACATGTATCCACCACAGAGATAAAATAATTTGCATTTCCTCACTTTCATTCTCTTCAATTCTTATTCATTAAAAAAAACAACTGCTGTCATCCATTTAAAAAGACTGAAAAAAATCTTACACTATGTGGTTGGTTCAAGGTATCAGAGAAAAGTGCTGAAGAAGGATAATGGATTGAACTATCCAGTTAAAGTCAGGGGGGGGAAAAGAGTTCCAGAGCAGGAGTTACTGATACTGTGAAAATATTGTCCTAAAACCCCCACCCCCCAAAAAAAACCAACCACAAACCAAACCCAAAAAACCCACCCCAAACCAAAGAAACTACTGATCAGACCTGGCTGAACACCGAACACAGGCCTATGAGCACCATTCTTAGAACTTCAGCGACTGCTGTCTCAGGCACTTTGGAAACAAGTCACACACATTTCACCCATGCTGCCCACCCTTCACTACAACTTTCCTCCCAAAATGTCCTCAGCTACAACATCACCTCATCTTCACCATTAGCATCCATGGGAGAAGCATCACCATCAGCCAACCAATATTGCTAACAACGGGGAGTAGTCGTCTTCTTTCTACTACTCTAACTGAAGTTAATGGTTAATGTACCTTATGTATCCACTGATTGGCTATTACAGTGTGGCACATTAATGCAGCCCCTAGAGGAGCAGCAAAGAAAGGATGTTCTTGTAAAACACGGGCAGCGGGGGAAAAAGAGTGTCCATCTAATGTTTATTTCCTTACACCCACTCACAGTACTCTGCTACCTTAACCAAGTCAGCCTGGGACCTGAGCTTCTCTCTATAGAGAAAAGACAGTTAAATACAAAAGTCTCACGTGCCTTTTACTCACCTATGCCCCTTTTCCCTTCTGGTTGTCCATACAAACAGATCTGACTGTGCAGAGGTCAACTTTTGATTTGTTTAATTCCGAGTCCCAGGATATCCTTCAGGTATTTGAAGAAATTAATATAGTGATTGAACAGTCTCACTTACAACCTTCAGTGCTGGTAGGTGAACAGAATAGCTAAGCCTTACAACAATAGACCTAAATCACATAGCAAGTATTTACCATTCCTACACATGAACATTAAAACTCCTTTTGCACATTAGAATGCAGTATTTTATATTCAAAGGTATTTCAAAACATACAAAATGTTTAGATGAGGTGAAATCAGGTTACAGCCTAGGTTAGTCCATTTGCTCGAACACCTTTTTCAGGAAGGCCCATAAGTTATTACATCAGAGGAAAAAAAAACAGTATGCATCCATCACACCCTTCTGTGCCGTACCCAGTGGGAAAGGGAGGTAGGAGAGACTCCTTACTGACCCTACTAAAGCATCATTTCCTATCTTGAAGTTTGGTATTCAATTAACCTTTTAATCTTAGCTTACATAGTTATGAATCTTGTTAACAGTCACAGAGTTATCCTAAAATTAAAATAAATAAAAAAGGAAAAAAAACCTCTAACCCCCAAACAAACCATCAGCATTAAACTTAGTGACCTTCTGTAGCAGTGGATTGCAGAAGTGCCAACTGGCTGTGAAAAATAAGCATTTCTTTTACTTGGTTCTAATTTACTCCCTCTCTTTCATGAAACAGTTCAATATTATTGCATTAAGAGGTGGGATTAAAAAGAACCAATCATCTGTTAAAGGACAGAAGCATCAATCACAAATATGTAACAGTCATACCCAAATTGTTATTGATGCCATTTGAACATGGCAGAAAGGCCAGGAAGGCCCACCTACTACTGCTAAGATTAATTTCTATTTCTGGACTCTTAATATCTTTTCTTCCCCACCCTCCATTTTTACTTCATCTACCACATTTTACTACATTTTTACTACATCTACATACACTTTACTACGTTACAGTATGATGTACTACTACTACTTTTTCGAGTCTTTGTGGGTCATTTTTTAAATGAACGCTTCTGATGTGAAAATTAACAGTAATTCTGTGAATCTCCATATTTCTTTGATGGCTGTATGGAAACTTGTTTTTTCCTCTCTTCAGATGGTATTTGGAAGTTCTGACCCGCCACCAAGTAATAACACTATAGATGAAACACAGGACCCTGTAAGACCCTCAGTACTAAATTCACGACAGATTCAGCAACCGGCTCAGCGCAGGCAGCTCCCTGCAGAGCCATTTCAGTGGACCCAGGATCTCCCCTTAAGGATGTCGTTCCCAGATCAAATCTTAATTTACATGTGATGAGGCAAAAAAAGTTGTCATGAATATCAATTTAATTCTTGTTACTTACGATTACTTATGATGTAGGCTGCAAGAAGATCTGCCTGACTTTAAAATTTGATGTACTCAAGGCTGACCAGGTAAATATCTCATGATAGTAAGTCAACTAACCATGGGCCTCCACCCCCCAGTCTGTATAGGACGACATGAACGCTATTTCAATCTAAGTAACACTGAGTTTCCCCTCGTTTAAAAACACCAACTGACAAACATCCCCCACCTGGCATTGCTGGGTTTTTTTTTGTATTTTTGTATTTTTTTTGTATTTTTGTACTTTTTTTTTTTTTAAATAAATGCATAAAGCAACTGACTGACAGACCTATCAAGAGACCATGTGTCAACAAGCAAATGTCCCTCTGCCACCGAGCCAGCCCTCAGACTCTCAGGAAAGCTGCTAGCTCTGAGAGGTTACTTCAGTTGACATGTCTACTCAGTCTTTGCTTTACCTGGCACAGCTTCGAACAAGAAGTCATCTGGGAGGGCTTTAGTTAAGAGGACATCTGTCCATTAGGAAATGGACTTGCTTCAGTGACCGCCAAATAACCTTTAAATGCAAGCTTTAGCCCACTGCCAACTTTAAGGTTGGGCTCTGCATTATGAAAGAGGTCCGGGTTAACAGGACCATTGGAATTCTTAGTAGTGGCCCAGACATTGACTCCATAGTCCTGTCAAACTTGCGGTGAAACATGCACTCTTGGGCCTCTGTCCACTTCTGAATGATGGGGATAATCTTGCCTTTACTTAATGGAATACTTCGAAGGACTAAATTAGTTAGTTTTTTTCAAATGCAAACTATTAAATACTTCTTCTAATTTCCTTCATTCTGTTTCTCCATACCTTAAACACGTGAATGTGTCTACATCTGCAAGAGTGTGTGTGTGTGCATGTGCACATTCAGATAGATAGATAGAAAGTAATTTCATTTGGCCTTTATACAAATAAACAGAACATTAAATATTTAATGCATTTCAACAGAAAGTGCACGTTGTGGCCTTGAACATCTTATCACAAAGGAACAAATACCAAACCAGAATCAGGAGTTATCCTGCTGGGCAGAAGAAATGCAAAAAGTTTTGTGCAGTACATAGGAAGGATTTCAAAGGTTTTTTTGCTTTTTTGAAACTACATTATTACTGAATTTAGTTGAGAGCTTGTGTCTTATCCTTTAGCCTCACTACACAAAAGTCAGAAAGTGGGTATGAGGTAAAGTCAACCCTTAGAGCAACCAGTGTTATCAAAGTGAAGTAACAGGGATTGCTGCTGAGGTAGATTTATTTTGCCTCCATTTATACTCATGTTATAGATCTCCTGTGCGACCTGAGCCATCCTGTTATGTACCTCACTCAGAAGCTGTTATGCTACTGGAGGGAGGACACAGTGCCTAATAACAGACAAAGACTTCTTGGCCATGATCTGAACAGGAGAAAAAAACAAAACAGAAATCAAGTCATTCATTTCATTGGCACAGGAGAGAATGTCTCGCTTTTAGATATCTATTTATGTAACATCTTTCTAATCTTATCTAGATTAAAAGATAACCAGAGAATAAATTTTCCCTTCTCATGCTTCACCTGCCCAGTAAGTACTAAATATCAAGCCAAATCCTTCTGATGCCAAGTCCTTCTCTGTCTCTATAAGCACCCAGCTAGTCACCCTCCATCTCTGGAGGATCTTTCTCAAACTCCCTCTTACTCACCACTTTGTTCTCCTCCAGGACTTTCCTGGTTCCTCCTGGAGATGACTGACCATACCTCAATGCTGTATATGTACACTTTCACTCTTCTCTCTTGCTGGAACTTTACATCTTTCTAATATTCCTCCTATCATTCACCACATTTCCACAACCATGGCCCTTGCTGCTATCTTCCCTTTACCACTTCTTTCCTTTCCCTTCAAGAGCTACAAAAAGAGTGAAAGACATGCAAGGCACTTTCTGCCAAAGCCACCCCACAATTATGCTGGGTGAAAAGCAAGTCACAAATGGTGGAGAAAGCCAGCAGGGGAACTAAGAGAAGCAGGGAATATGCTGACACCTGCAGCCACAACTCAGTTTCTACCTATGGATCTTCTATTGGCAGCAGGAGAGGAGTCGCTTCAGCAAGTGCTTGGTCAGGTCTAAGATCTTGGGTAGGGCATGAATGGCAAACGCAGACAGCCCTCCTAGCAGCTGACAAAGGGCATGTGTGTCTTCTCTGTCTGATGTCCATCTCACTCCTAGCTCCTCTTCTGGTAGCTGGTAATGCCTTCTGGCTCATTCTAGCCACAGGTTCAGGCTATAATAAACCCAGAGCAAGGGATATTTATATTCTGTGGGGAAGCCACCAAGCCAAATACACCAGTCACTGGGGAAGGTGTGCACAGAGGAGGAGAAGTTGGGAAGGCTGGAGAACTAGCTTTGAGAGCATGACACCTTATAGTGGAGAGGAATCTGTAGAAAAACTGTGATAAAAGAAAGACAGCAGAGTGGTGACAGAGCACAGTGAAGTCACAGTTCAGATCCGAGTAGCTCTCCATGTAGCCTTTTAGTTCATGCAGCTGAGGGACTCAGACTATTCTGGTTAGTATGTGGAGTGAAAGAACCAACCAAGAGCAAACCATTTTAACTGATCTCATTCTACATCTTCACTGCTGCTGAGAAGAGAAGAGGGAGTTTCAACTCCAACAATAAAAGAAAGACCAGTCAGAAGTCACCACTGAACCAGAAATGCCACATGCTGTCTGCTTGCTTCATATCACGCAAGACCAGAATCAGCTCTGCTGCGGGTGGTGGAAGAGATAGTCGGAAAAGCCTAGTATCGGAAAACATTATTATTGTTGCTCTGCGAGCCCATGGTTTAAGCGGGAGAAAACCTGGCACATTAGATTCTTTTACCTATTTGGAAAAGTTAGAATGAAGCCTGTTAAATTTGGTGGTTTAACAAAAATATGACTCAGTCATTTGTGAAAGACAAATAGCGCAGGCTTTGCTAGTTGTTTAACACCGTAGTTAAGCTGGCACCTGCAAAGTTGTACATACTTTTTCTATTGCATCTTTATTTAGTAGTAATCATTAGTGTTATATTGGACCTTCTAGCAAGACTAAGATTTCATTGTGGCAGCTACAAAAATGCATAGCAAAATAGTCCATACCACAAATACAGTACACACTGACTACACAAGAAAAACACGAGTCAGAAAGGGAAACAAGGTAGTCAGGCGTATTCCCAGGATCACATGTCATAAAATCCAAAGCAGAATTTGGATTTGCCAAGTTGCAGCACAGGAAGCTCCCTGCCAAAACTATCCACTCTCTTTCCTGGGTGCATTTGAATACCATCTGGTCTCTTTCTGGCAGAGGTAGCAACATGAGAAAAATTACTTTTATCTGTGAACCTCTACATGGTTTTAGTATCAGGACCCCAGGAACATTTGATAATTTGTTGTAACACAAGATCTCAACTATGGTGTGTGCTACTTTCTGCATGTTGGCTTAAAAAAATATATCTCCATACAAAAATAAGTCCCATGTCTTGCCTAAGATTTGCTGCCCTGTACAATTACCGGTGCTAGGTTTTTCCAACAAAGAAGAAGTTAACTGAACCAAATGAAGAGGCAGTAGAGAAAGATGACTGCTAAAATGTGAGAAATGTATAAATCACTACTATTTATCCAAAGAGTCAAATAATTCCCCATGCCAGAAGGCACTAATTGGTCATTACATAGTTGGATATTAGTATATCTAGTAGTCTCTAAGAGTTCATATGTCTTTCATCGATGAGACAAATATGTGTCTACATCTAAGAGTCTTTAAACACTTCATGATGCACGTTTTCATTCTATTTTCAGTAAGAATTCCTCACCTTTCCTTCATTTCTTTCCCCCCAAAAGAAATACTAAATCAAGGTAGCTGAAATAACCTATTTGAAATTTCTTGCTTTGATGCATTAAACATAATTTCCTTCTCTCTGTGTTTTTGTCATAACAAACAGCATCATTATAGTTGACATTTACCTTAATCCACAGTATTTCTGTCACAAATTAAGGAAGAACCATTAGATCTGATGACAAGGCAAGGAAGAAACTACCTAACTAACATGATAAATTATTTGTGGTGATATCCATCCACCATTTTGTCTGTACAGTACCTAAAATTAAAATAAACAACCTGTTTTTCTCAGTTTTACTTGGCTTCTGCAAGTAATTTTCATGTAATATTTACCCTATATAACCACCCCAACAGGACTGGAAAGGCCACACAACTCTGAAGTGTTACTATTTTAATGAAAACCAGTCAGAAAGACTTCATTTCGAAGAGCCTCTTGAAAACATACAGTTCTGAGGAAATTCTACAATAGATGGAAAAACGGAAACACAGAGTAAGATTATCTTCCTATTATGACCTACTTTTCGTTGATGCCTACTTCATTTGCTTAGAATTATTATCAAGTGAGTTTTGAAAAGAAGAAAGCTGAATCTTCTATTTTGACTAGGTTAAACATTTTCTTCACATTAGTGAAGTCATGCTGATAAATTGAAACAATTCCTATTAGCATGACTGTAAAATACGTTTTGGATGACTCCAAATATTGAATGTTCCTGCATCATCCCCATCACACACACACACACACAAATCCCACACTATCTACTTACATTACAAGCTTTCCAACCATTACAGTTATCCATGTTCTTTAATCTCTTTTCACTTTTCCTCTTTCATGTTTACTTTTCTGGTCTCTTTCTTTTTTAAGTCGATGGTTAGTATACATTTAGGTGACCAGTGAAGTATAAGATATTTCTGAGCACCTACCTGTTGGGTGAAATGCCGAGAACTATCTTGCCACTGGGGACAATGACAAAGTGCCTCTTTCTGTTGTCTTTTGCCTTTCGAGTTTGTGGCCTATTCTGAAAAGGCAAGTAGTAACAATAATTTAGCTCTTTTAAGTGTTACTTGCACTGAATACTTTCTGCAACCCAATAATAAAGAGGGTAACCACCCCCACACCACCCCCAAGTTACTGTAAAGCTTCATTTTATTCTTCAGAAAGGAAGGTATCAACATTAATACTGTCAAAATGTAGTGAATGACTAAATAACATTCGGTACGTCTATTGGTCATACGGCTATGGAAAAGAGGGAGGTGTTCAATAAACAGAATGCTTACATATGTAACAGTATAACACCACCGTAATTTGAATGCTTAGCGAGGTCTGAAAGAAAATGCAGCTTCAGAAAACCCCACCTAATAATTACTTCATTAGACAATTCTTCAGGTAGTGTAATACTGCAAATGCATATAAATTATTCTTGTAGATAAGCAGTTACATGTTTTATGACCCTCCTTACATGCACAAATCTGAATAGACTTCTACTAATATGTGAGCTAGTTATTTAAGAAGCTGTAAACCACTTAGCCTGAATATCTGTGGCCTGACTACATACTTCTCTTGGGTATCAAAAAGTTATTCAGGTTCAGGAAGTTCAGCTTCACTGAAGGTCTGCTGTAAATACTGTGCTATTATTTCCCACTTCTACTGTTTTTCACGTATACAGACATGGTGACACATTTACACAAACACTTAGAGTTTTGGTCCTTGAATATACGTTACTCCTCCAGTAATTGCAGGGAAGCGTAGTGGAATCACTCAAGCAGCAAAGGACATCTGATAGTAGTTTCCACATCAGACCACAGCGATTGACTTCTCTAAGTTAATTGATGAGCTGCAGTCCCAGATTTTAAACTAACACTCGCACAAAGTGAATCTCAAACTGACACAGGACGCACCCAGTGAGGGGAAAACAATAATTGCATTAAATCACATTTGAAACATTTTTGACAGGTGAATCTTGGCACAAACTGCAAAGCAGGACATCACCTCAGGGGTTTAAAGCTCTGAACATATCCAGAACCCTGTGTTAACATCAAGACTTGGTTACCTGACTCCTTTTCAAATCAGTTAAAGTCTCAACTAGATCAAGGCTGAACACACCTGCTCAACTCTGCTTCAGAGAGTTTCAGCGAAATCACAAGCTTTTCCCACATACAGAAAGCTGAACACACAAATACAAGTTTGAGTGACTAGAGTTTAACGGCATATGATTTGTCTATCTGTTCTCCATTGCATTTTTTTACTGCTGTTCTTAGCAAAATAAAGCATTAAAATCAATAAGCCATACGAACTGCAATGTCTCCTTTTTGGCTGTCAAAGGTAAATGGAAAAAAAAATACACATACTTTAGTAGATGATAGAGCATAAGCAACTTTAATAAACACATTGTCAGATTCTTCTGCCCCTAACTTTGGGCAGAACTGCCAGCTGCAATACAAAGTAGAAGCAGTCTGATCTCAGCTCACTAGAATTAGAAAGCAAGTAGTTGCTCTTTTGTAAAAGAAAGCAGTTTTGCAAGAGGCTATCAAACTTGGACTTGAACTTACAACTTACAGTCATTAAAAGGGTTACACAAACGAAGTCCAGTAGACAAAAGTGATTTTTTTTTTAAATCAAACAATGAATTAAGCATTTTAGACTAATTAGCTCTGTCTTCTATCAAGCTATGTATAAAACAAGAATTATTTTAATATAAATCCCAGACTTTTAGTAGAATGAATTGAGAACTAAATTTTTGGGTCTCTCAGGAAAGCAGAAGTAAGGAAATTCCATCCCTTATCTGCTGGAAAGCCACCTTTAAAGAAAGTAAGTAATAAAAAGAAGTCTCTAGGGTCTTACCATAAAGCACCCAGAGGAAGAAAACCTAGTTTCATATGTGACAATATCATATTTTCCCAGCATCTTTGACTAAGGAGGGGGAGGGGAGCGTGACAAACCCCAGACATGTCCTCCTCCTCCTGGATGAGCTTTTGATATCCAGACTCATGTATAAAACAGCACAGGGCTGTGGATCAGGACTGAAGCAGGAGGGGGTTTTTATAAACCCTGTGGGAAATAATACCAAACCAGCTGATGGATGTGAATTTTAAATCCCATTGTCTGTTTCCTGTGGTTTACAAAGCAATACAAAAAGAACTCATCCAAGAACAGCGTATATTTGAATAGAAGGTTGGAGTTTTGCCATCAATTTAATTTTTCTTTAAAAAAAAAAAAAAAGGAAAACAATGTAAAACCTGCAAGTTGAAAGACTTTGCATGATACATTGCTATCCAAAAAAAACCCCAAAAAAACAAAACAAACAACAACACAAAAAAAACCAAACAGAAGGAACAGTGTCATTACAGATAAGGCTCTAAGGTAGCAGAGTGCCTGGAACCTGACTCTGTACACCAGGTGAGCCTCTGAATTATTAGGCTATAAATAAGGTGCGGCTGAATGGTGCAAGAGCTCTCAGGTCATGGTTCCCTGGGACGGGACCTACCCAGAACAGAAACATTTGCTTTCCCTAGATAACCAAATCACTGGCAGGACAGAGACTCTCATACACACCTAGGACTAGAGTCTGACACAGCGAGGGTGTAAAAGCAGACCTAGGAGCTCAGAAGTACTCCTTGGTACAGCAACTTAAACAAAGCACCTCAACTGCTCCTGACAGAGCTGTTCCACTTTCTATAAATAATGCTGTAGCTAAGGGAGATTGACTCTCTGCTTAGACTGTCCTCACATATGATTTAATTTGGACCTTCTACCTTTGCAGTGAATGGCTCTGTCCATAGAAGTAGCAGTTATTCGGAGGTGTCTTCCCCCCCAACTCCTTTCTCCTTTTTTTTTTTTTTTTTTTTTTTTGTGTGTGTAGGATGCTTTTGTTGAGATTTAAGATTAACTACAGGAAGGACAGAGATTTAAAATTTTTGAAAGTGTGAAAGAGATTGGTTGTATCACATACCAAATCCATGTATACTACAAATGGCCCCACCATTTTATTTTATTTTTTGAAGGTGTTACGCTGAAGTTGCCATAGCAGAGTGAGCCAGTGGCACTGAAACCCTTTTTTTATGTTTTGAACTTTGGTTTTAAAAGTGCTGAGGAACACAAGGCAAAAGACAAAGATGTGCACCCACCTTTGCTTAAAAAAAAAAAAAAAAAAAAAAGAGAAAATGAAAGACTACGAGATGAAAGCATCAAAGGTATATTCACTGGTCTGTATAAGAGTTTGTGGTAAAAGTCAGTACAGGTAGAAGAGCCACCCCCAACTCAATGCATCCCCAGAAGGTCATAACCAAAGGAAAGCTAATATATAACAGACAGACTTCTTCCCAAACTCCTACCCAGTATCAAAGCAACCACCCTTTATTTCAGCTCCTTTTATAACATCTAGAGGAAGGACAAGAACACTTTGAAAGGGAAATAGCCAGGGAGAAACAGAGTTAGTATTTAGCAAGAAGTAACACTCCCCATTGCTCTTGGTCACTTGTAAGTTTTCCATCCCTTGGTAGAAGTCCGTTTGAAAAAAATTTAGAGAGAAAAAGCTGAAGAATGGTGCAATGGGCAGAGCTAGTGCTGTGTTATGAAAAAAAGTGGAAAATTATTACTAAAGATTAAGTGTTAATGACACACTACAGCTGTCAGGCAACTTTTGCTTGTTTGATTTTTAACCACAATATTTTTTTGTGTATGTATCCTCGTACAACTGAGCCTCCATACACATTTCCAAAACATCTTAGCCTCAGATGGGTGGGTGTGTGTGTGTGTGTGTAAGGAAACGACCTTCAAAACATTTAATCTAGTTAGTGACATTTTATGATACCACTTAGAGTATCCTACAGAAGACCTTTAGCACTCCCGTTTTCAGGGAAATACTGCTTGATGATTTCTAATGGGCAGTTCTAGTCTATAGCATCTCAGAGTTACTGACACATACTGTATGTGAAAACTACCTATGTCAATTAAGTTTCTGTACTATTTTTAATAACACTGCCTACTCGACATAGTAAGCAATCTTTTTGTCATAACAATACAAAACAGACTTGTTATGTGTAGTGATGTAAAAGGCAAGGTATGTTACTTCATTGGGTTTTGTCTTTGTGATTAGGAAACTCCAAATATATTCACATACATTCAGATAATTTGCTTTCCAAGCATGTCACATTTCATAATTTTATTGTGAAGCAGACTTACAGAGGAGGCAAAACACTGCCTACACTTGATAGGCAAATGTCCACATATATTTACCTCCAAATCCATATTTATGTGCACTTTAAATTTACATGCATACCAATACTGCACATTCGAGAGTAGATCTGAGGCTTCTTTAAAAAGAAAACCTCTTCCTGAAGTACAAAACTGTTCCAGTTTAGAGTACTAGCACTGAACCTTAGAAAACTGAAGTTAAGATAACTTTACCTGCATTGTTTTCATATACAGTATATAACAAACAATTTCTTACTGGCTTTGAATTTATCTGGAGTAGTTCTGTTTATGCTGAGGTAGCTCTTGGTTCTTGCTAAAAGTTCCATTCATACTCGTTTTCTTTCTACAATTGATGTTTTGGTTATTTATATGACAAAATGTTATACTGTCTGGCTAGGGAACCAAGAAAAGCCCATTTCCTTTACAGGGGAAAACTGCAAGTTCCTTGAAAGACACAATATTTTTGAGACTCCATCAAAACCTCCCAAACACCGCTCCTAAAAGTCAGGTATGTGCTTATATGATTTTGAACTAAAGAAGTTACCAAAAAGACAACAGCAAACCTACAGCTTGTTATACCACCAGTGAAGTCCTCCCTCTAAACACTTTGGAAATTGCCATTTATTTTCAATAAGGCATGCAAACATTAGTTTTATTGCATATCTTAAATACCCCCCAAAATAGTAACAAAACAAAAGTAAAGAAAAATCTCTGATAAAGCTGGGAGCATTAATATTCCACCAGTCAGTAATCAATTTTTAAAAATTTTTACCTGTACACACAAATATATATAAAACCACATGTATATGTATAATATACCATATATATGCACACATATTTCAGCAACCAAACACATTTTCTTTGAAGTCTGGTTTGCTTTCACTGTATGAAACAAGCCTTAATGTGATCTGCCATACAAGGCAAGATGCAAAGTTTTACTTTAAACATTCATGAATTCCTAGAAATCATAGGGTTTTTATTTGAGCTGCAGACTTAAACTATTCCTCTTTAGAACATCAACCAACTACTTTCATTAATCAGCAGTAGAATGATGGTAGTTAAAAATCCAGAAGTCAATTTCTGTATCCTGGAAATGTGTATGGTATATACTAAAAGATGATGGGATATCCTTGAAGTATTTTATTTCTCTAAAAGAAATGTCTTATCTCAGCTGTTCTCCTGTATCATGGAAGTTAATGATCATGCTGATAATAAATGTACAACATCAATCAAACAGCATTTAAAAAAAGTATGACTTCCACCTCTGGTCTCTTTTTCTTAGCCCAGAAATTTTCCTGAAGGTTTTTCCTCTGATTTAAATTTGCAGAGTTCATCTTATACTTCAGTGTTTTTACTCATAATTTTGGCTGAAACACAAATATTCTGTGATCAACAGCAAATGAGCATCAAGAATATAGATGAATCATAGATCCACAAGTCTTTGAGATCACTTTTAAGACAGAGTTGGGGAAAAGAACAAGGTAATTTGTTGAAAACAATCAAAAAGATTGTTACGCATCCATTTCTTGTTTCCTTGCACATTTAATGGTGACAGGTACATATCAATCATCCCTTATAATAACCTGCTCAATGAGATCTAACAGTTTTATTTTTATATATTCTTTAGATTTGTCTTTTATGTCTAGCAATGCTACTTCAATCACTAAGAATACTTATAAGTAGGTGTGGAACCCTGACAATTATGAGGATCTTTACTTTGCTAATGTAATACTCTGCTGACATTTTAACAACTATCTTGATACATCAGACTGTTTCCACATCATTTGTTCACTTTCAGACATTCTGATTTCTTTCAGCCAATATATTAATTTTACTCAAAGCTGTCAATTTGTGGTGTTTGAATGTGTAGAATTTCTTTAGTAATTGGATCATGTAGTTTACTTTCCCTTTTTTTTTTTTAAAGTACATACTTTGAAAACTTACTGCTCCTCACTGGGCATTCATTTAGCCTCAGAAAGGAGTATGTCTAAATTTTGTGCTTTCTCCAAATATTAATTCCATGCCTAATTAAAATTTCTCAAGTTGCCACCAGAGTTACTGAACATTTTCAATAGATTTGCCAGCAAAGGGATTTCCTCCTTAACAGCCTCATTCCTATACAGTTTGGAAAATAACTGAAATTTCCAGGCAGACCTGAGTAATCTAAAACGTTAACATAAAGAGTCACTTATTGTAGGTGTATCAGGTTCTCTGGCAGAACTGAGGGCTGTGAAACTCCTTGCTAGGGAAGTGGAACAGAGTTTTGGTTTACAAAGAGTACCTCTCTAAGACATCCCAAACTTCCCTGAGCAGTTTTCACATCTAAAAATGACTTTCAAAAATCTAACGTCCAGAGATTTCCAATGCCTTTCCTTATTTCCTTGTACAACTATCCAGTTCAAAAATAAAGTTTGAAATAAAGCGTGGGTTTAGAAATTTTTCCAACTTTTATGCAATAAATTTGGTTAGTGTTTGTAATTTGCACTCTATTATGCAAAACAATAGTGATTTTTAAATAATTTCAGGTAGGTAGAGATTTGCTTAGCCAGAAGTTAATATAAGCAAATTTTACAGCTCTCATTTCTTTGGTGAGGCACTGACAGCTGTTTGCTTCTCATGAACTCCACCAATGTCTTCAATTCACCTGTCTTCAATCAATTTTTTGTCATCTAGTGTCAGAGCAAGACTAAGCACTTTCAATTGTTCAGCACGTCACATATTGGATTGCCACACCACCAGGGTAGGACTCTGAACTATACGCTCTCTTCTTACATATACCTGAAAGCTGAAAACTCTTCTGATCAGCTACACTTCTCTCTACTTTTTACTTCCATCCCATCACATGAGAAAGATGCCAAACAAAGCACATTTTAGAAGTTAAGGGATAAATACATGCAAATTCTACACATTTTCCTTTCTTAAAATGTCAGTCTTCAACTTATTTTTTTCTCTGAAATATGAGTATTTTTCTCTTTCCCCACACTGTGTGTGTGTATACATACATATACTCACACAGAGTTGGACTTTCAGTGTGAACAGTGACCATTACCAGCAGTTCAAGATAAGTATCACTGTGCAAGGGATCACTACCTATGGTTGATGGTTTTGGAGATAATGCTTACATCCTTTATCAACTTCTTTGGATTCAAACTAAGTTGGAATGTGAGCAAGATATTTCCAAGTTATTTTCAACACTCTGTGTTTATTTATTTAACATTAGAAATAAACAAAAAATCCCCAAGCAAAACCACTGCTCCTATGAAACTATAAAACTTTCCAGGGAAAAAGCAAGCAAGCAGCAGGCACTGAAAATGGTTTGTCCAGATTCATAAAAATGGGAAAAATAAGTACTCCAAAGAATTTGCTTCAGTTTGTCCACTTTAGGGCAGGGTATATAGGAACAGCCCACTGAAGGATAGCCCCTACCACAATGATTAAATGCATAACTAGCTTAAGGCAATATAGATGCAATCAGTTCTGCAAGTCACATTAAAGCAGTAACACTTGCATTTATAAAACAGGTGCATCTTAGTACCTTGAATCACAGCGCTCTGGTAAGTCTGCTTTGTGTTGCAAAGTAGTATTTCAGCCTAGTACTTAGCTTTATCTATATAGATGACAGTATGATCCATGTTTGTGGGAGCCATGAACTGTTAAGTCCACTGATGCTGTATTAAATTATTTGATTAATGTTTCAGTCACCAGGGTATCTATAAGGCTTTGCTGTAATTGCTAGGACATAGAAACTATAAGCAATGTTTTCTTTAATTATTCTTGGTTTCACTTCCTACGGCAGGAACATCAATTTACATGGAAATTAGGAAATTTCAGATCTCACCAATCTATTTGTCACAGATCTTCCAGGAATAGCATCACTGTCTGATCTTAGGCGTGGTTCTTGAGAAAAGACCATAGTGGAAACAATACTGGGAATTCCACAGGCAGGGTTTTTCCACTGACTTATCTATAAAATATTTATTATCTATAAAAACATTAGCACTGTGAGCTCCCTGGGATCAGATGCTACTTCTTATCAGCTTCCTTTCATAGAACACATTAACCTAAGTAAAAAAGGGACTGCAGACCCACAGGTACAACTGTGAAACCCCCTCTGACTTCAGCTCATTCACTCAGTTACACATGTACCTACCTATTAGTCTTAAATGGGTTTGGACCAGCAGCCCAGGGGAATAATCCAAAAAGATCTGGGTTGTGCAGAAAAAGGTAGGGGAAGCGACAGGCCTGCAGGCTTTCTCTGACTACAGACAATAGATGAAAAGGAAAGAAGTCAGTTTGACTGTTAAATATAAGCTATGCTTGCAGGGCTGCAAGACAGATTTTATGTTACAAATGAGTATACATTAAACAGGGAGAATAAAAAAAAAACCAAAACCAAACAACAAGGGAGATATAATGAACACAGAATCCCACAAAACAAGTATACGAATAGCCTATATTTTACCTAGAGTGACAACTGAAAAAGACATACTTCTGACACCTTTCTCTTCTCCTGGCAAGACCTCATTGTATAAATCTAACATTAAAATTCCTGTCGGATTCTTATTACAGTGAACTGAAGACTATGCAAGTTCATCCAGCAGTTATGTCTTTCAACAATAAAACGATAGGTCACGGAGTTTGAAGGCTTTTATTTATTTTCATGGTTTGTGAAGAGGTATTTGAAGATTATTTTGCCCTGTGCATTTCAGTAACAGATTCTGCTTAATTTCAGCTTAATGGGAAAACATGGGGAAAAAAATCCAGGTTTTACTCTATTCAAGCTACTGGTATTTTCATAAACATCATTATGTACTTGGAACAGAGATAAGGATTTTCACTGGGATTTGTGCTCCTAAAACAGGCGGTCAAGCAATAGACTATCAACCCATCGCTTTACTCCAAAGCTGAAGGAGTGCCTTACCACAAGGCATGCACCATGCATCCATGCTGAATTTCAAAGCCTCAGGAAAACACACGACCTCAGTTTCTTGGTGGCTCTCATGATTGATTTTGTGTCAACCTTACAAGATGTGCTAGTAATCCTGTGCAGCAGATCCTTTCTTGGCATTACCCTATGTTTCCCCAGCTGAACAGAAAACCCCATGAACTGAGCTACATCAAGAGAGACATCATCTGACAGTTAGGGTAGACCTTGGGAAAAGGGCACTTTGGTGTTCCTGAGTCAACACAAGGTCTTTTCTTCCTTGTGCACATAGTTCACAAAAACATGGGGGCCCACAAAGTTTTTAAGCAGATACTGCTTTCAGTGTTTCTTCTTTGATTATTTGCATTTGAGATGTTCAGTTGAGGTGTCAAAACCAGAGATAAAACCCCATGCCTCAATAAATGTATAAGTACAAATACAAAGTTGGGTCCCTGCCATTAGAGCGATAGTGTCTTTCCTGCTGCAGAAAAGCACATCTCTGGGGTGTTTCACCTTTTGTGGTGCTGCAGTACAAAGATCCAAAGGTGGCACCTGCCAGGGGATTCCAGTCATTTTCATAGTAACATTTGTTAGCACCGTGGGAAAACCATTAAATTCAAATGCTCTAGCACCCAATCAATGATTGCACAGCCAAGGAGTAGGATCCTGCTTGATATTCATCACCTTGTAACTCATGAGACATTTGAATATTTTACTTTTAAGCCACCTATATAAACCATTGAATGGAGAGGGCTGAATATCCCCCTTTTTCCTCCAATGATAAACACATAACGAGGAAGGAATGCAACCATGTCAGGCTTAAGGAACTTAAATGCAGCGACATGCAAGGAGAGGCCAACACAGTATCCCGAAAGGGATCTGTACAGCAATAAGCCTTCACCTTTCCACTGCCCTCTTTCTCACAGGATGTGTACTGGGTTATCACCATAATCCCATTCCTATACAATTTGGAGACCTCCCTCAAAATTTTTATGTCTTGTCAGCAACAGTAACTCAGGGTTCTTTTGCAAGTCGTCAGTGCTGAAACAACCGGGCAGATAACTATTGCAGCCCTCAAAGTCCAAAGTGTGAGGGAGGTTTCTTAGTTTCATAGGTAAAAATTTTGAGGAGTCTATGAAACATATACTCAAGTTGAGTACTTCTATGTACATGAATTTACCACCTTCCATGATTATTTGCACACCCAGTTTTTCCTTCTGAATCTGACTAACAACAAAGCATGGGGGCTTTGAGCAATTTGATCTAATTGAAGATGTCCCTGCTCGTTGCAGCGGGGTTGGACTAGATGACCTTCAAAGGTCTTTTCCAACCCAAACTATTCTATAACGTTATGAAAGCAACCATCCGTAGCTTTTGGCATTATATGCCAGGAAAGTGTAGCCCCAAAACTTTGTGCCCATAAACAACTGAATGAAGTCCACAAAAGCTGTCACGTACCCTTTAAACTCCCATTCTCATACAGTTCTGCCCCTTCTTCATCCTAAAGGTCATCCACTCTGTGGCAAAAATGTAGTTTGGGATATGCACCCTGGTCTTCTGTGTACATTCCACATCATAGATAATATAGTCCTGCCCTTCTTCTGGATTTTTGACCACAGGCATGAGCCACTGCTGCTGGTTTACATTACAGTTCTGTTCATAGCACATCTGCACTTCCAGCTTTTACATTCATGATGTTTTTCTACATAGGCATTAGACTTTTCACAGATAATCACAGTCAAACAATCAATTTCTTTTTTAACAGCCAGGGGCTTGTGCCTCTGTAAGCACTCCCCAGACCTGCACAGCAGCCTGCAGCTGTGGCACCTTATCCTTGTCCCCAAGTTAACTGCACAGCCATGAGAAAGAGAGCCTGCAAATACCTTCCTGACATTGTAACACCATAATAACATTAATCATGTAAAAGGAGGAAACAGTCCTTGGGCTTAAAAATCTCCCAACCCCTTTTTTTCCTCAAATATGAGGTTGATGTATATATTAACATGTAGCAGATCCTTACATAAGAGGATGTCACTCACCATGACCTTCCCCTGCACAGACCAACCCTGTTTGTCATGTAGCTCTTTTTCTCTGAGAGCATCCGTGCTCATCTGTGAGATCCCTCAATGCTGTAAACACTGCAACACTCCCAGCAAAACAGAGATCATCACTGTTATTTTGATCAATTAAAGTTTTGCCTGTAATTTTGGGATAGGAGATAGACTGCAGCATACTACATACCGTGCCCCCAACAGCTGTTATGGTAACGGTAGTCAGGCAGAAAGTCAGATCAAAACATAGTTCTGTCTTACTTTGCAGTGAAGTACTGACCCAGTATAAAAATTTCACCACATTCATAATGTTTAAATTAATAGCAGGAGAATATAGTCACACAAGCTGACAGTTTCAAGATGGAGCTGAGTGTAACCACTCTGTTCAAACCAGTGGTGTAAATGATCAAAACTTTGCTCTACACGCTAAACAAATGTTTCATAAGTTTCACATAGTTATACCTGGTTTAAATGAACAAACCTGTATTCTTCTAGCCCCAAACATCTGGATCAACCATTCCCACCAGCAGAGATGCTCCGTGGAAGCCATAGGATGGTCTGAATAGTAGCTTGTGTCTTGCACAGGGCAGAACTCAACAGCTGTCACAAAAGCCCAAACTCAAGATTTAGAAGTATGAAATATTGAGCGAAGGGGAGGGAAAGGATGAGAAGCAGTTGTACAATGACTCTTCCAACCAAAGAACCAGAAATGCAGCTAATATCCCAGTTCTGCAGTCAAGAAGAGAGGAAATATTTCTGTCCTCAGATACAGCACCCAGACTCGTACAATTACTATAGCTGCAAGAAAATGCTTCATGCTTCTGGAACAGATAATTTTTCAGCTACTCTATAAAGATGATTTATGAAGAGCCTGGTGATTTCTGGGATCTGCCAGAAGTCTAAATAGGCTGTAACCTGAATAATTTAGCTGATGAACCCTAAGCTAAAAATCCAGTAAAGATTTACTCACATTCAACCTAAAGCAGAGAAGGAAAAAATAAGGAAAAAAAAATATTTTTTCTGATAATATACCATTGCACTTCAACACAAAAACCGTATTTATACTGTTGTTTGTTTTGTCTCTCTCAGTGACTTTTAATTATCATTTTATCAGAATAGTGTAGGTTGGAAAGGACATCTGGAGGGCATCTGCTCCAACCTGCCTCTTGAAACTAGGTTAATGACTTATTATTTCTATATATTTTAAGTGTTACTTAGGCTTTAAGGGAGTGAACAGTAGAAGGCAGTCTCAGAGACCTGCCTTTTCTTAAGAAACATATCCCTCATTTTAACAGTATTCACAGATGAAATATTCTACTGAACTGGAACAACAGACCATAGCTATGTATTTCTATGAAACAAACACTACACATTTCTCTTTACTCCCACTGAAATTAAAAGCAATTCTTAGATTCTGCTTTACATATGGGAACTGGCAAAGGCCAATGTGAAAGGTGATATCGCCCCAGAAGAAAGGTGGCCTCTACTTGTAACTATCCCCATGTGGAATGGGTATTCCATTTTTAGTTTTATCATGGTTTAACATCAGCCAGCGACTAAACACCAGGCAGCCGCTCACTCCCTCCCCCCACGGTGCGATGGGGGAGAGGATCGGAAGAGTAAAAGTGAGAAAACTCGTGGGTTGAGATATCAAGCCAAAGGCATGCACACAAGCAAAGGAATTCATTCACGACTTCCCATGGGCAGAGATGTGTTCAGCCATCCCCAGGAAGGCAGGGCTCAGTCACGAGTAACAGTTACTTGGGAAGACAAATGCCGTAACGCTGAACATCCCCCCGCCCCCGTCCTCCTTCTTTGCCCAGCTTTATATATTCACCATGACACCATACGGTATGGAATATCCCTGTGGCCAGTTCGGGTCACCTGCCCTGGCTGTATCCCCTCCCAGCTCCCCGTGCCCCCCAGCCCTCTCGCTGGCAGGGCCCGAGAAACTGAAAAGCCCTTGGCTGGGTCTGACCCTCACCCAGCAGCAACCAAACCCACCCGTGTGCTGCCAGCAGTGTTCTCACACCGAACCCAAACCACAGCACTGCACCAGCTACCGAGGAGAGAATTAACTCTGTCCCAGCCAAAACCAGGACAAGTTTGCAGTCCAGTATACTTTCATTTCAATCTCCCTCTATTTCTTCTGTCATTTAAAGTGAAGAAACCCAGATCTGCTTCATTTTGTGCTTCTTGACACAGTGGAATACCTGGATTTGTCTTCACCATGTAAGAAAATGGGGTCTTGTTACTGACATATGACAGTGTCTTAAACAGCTCTACTCATGTCTGCTGGAACTATGATGATGGCTTAGATAATTAAAAATTTCATCCTCAGATGATGGGGCCAAACGACTCTCCACTTAAAAAAAAAATAAAATTAAAAGGTAGACATTTCTCTGCAGTTTGATAAATTTTCTTAACAAGTGTCTGTGTGGCTCATTGTTTTTGTAAAGGAGCGTAAGAGTTATCATTGAAAATTTAGGTTAATATGGTACATTACCCTGGGTAACTATGGAAAGAATTTCAGTAGTTGTAGTATTAAAAGCTTATTAATTATCATTTTATTGGAGAACAACATTTACCAACATGTTCTATCTCAGGTTTCCTTTTGTAGCCCTATTAACTGGGGCAATGGCACTGTTTATTCAGGCAGGCAGAGTATACTACTTATCTTTTGGCAGATCTGAGCCCTTGGACTTGCACATGTAAGTAAATGAGAATCTTCCTTTTGACTACAGTAGACTTCAGTTCAAACACTTTATTTTGAAGGCAGAAAGCTGACATCATTTAAAGAAACAACTATCTACCCACTCAACGGTACACCACATTGCATGCTGCCTTCCACCATTTAAAAACAACAACAAAATATTCGAGAAATATGAGAAGACCCAGATAGGAAAAGGAGAAGGGAGGACAAAATACACCATGAAAACTTGTCCCATGACCGGTGACTTCGATATTCTACATAGGCATTGAGCAAAGCTAGGAGCTGCTTTCTGCAGGACTTCTGTGAAGGGAATTTTTCTCACAAGGGAATTAAACAAAAATGAAGTCACAATGCCATAGGGTTTTGTTGGTCATAATGGAGCAAAGATTACTTCACAGACTTACATAATAGAATAAATAGGCTTTTGAGAAAAAGTCTGTCTGCTGACATAAAAGACTGGCTGACATAATTGCATAATTAGGATTCCACTGGAACGAGGGGAAAAAAACACATCTAAACTGTCAGAATCTACTACCAAGTAGAGGCGTTTTTTCCCTTTGTATAGTAAAATAATTATGTAAGCGAAGTCCTTGCCTTAAGGACGATACTGAGGTGCTTTCAAATGAGCTTACCAGTAATGGTCAAAGCAAAATGACTTCAAAAGGTCAGGAACCACCCTGTCTCCTATCAATGTAAATGCTAAAAGCTTAAAAAGAAGAAAGCCTAAGCTAATGTGGTCTCTTTGCGTGGGAAAATTACTTGGGGGTGGGGAGAATTAGAGAAAACTAGGACCTAATAGAAGCATAGTATTACAGAAAGCTTTTTGTAGGGTATAATACAGCTATCGCTGTCAGAGTAGTTGGCACGCATGGAATCTCCTTTACCACAGCCCCCTAAGCAGCACACCCTGCCAGCTCAGCACCTGCGGGTAGGAGTAACGCCAGTGCAGACCCCGCGGCCAGGCTCTGTCGTGCTCCCTGGTGGCACCACACAGCTGATAAGCTGCACAGCCATTGTCACATGAAGGATCTATGAGAAGATGTCCCCTGCTGAGCCAGTCACTGTGGCAAAATTACTTTCCCTAGAGGAAATAATCTCATTGTAATAGCAATGCACACCTCCCTCCCAAAGTTACCTGCCTCCGAGGTGCTACTACACCTCACTGGGCACGTGAGGCCCATCAGTAACAACAACATGTGTGACTGGAGTCACTCAACCTCCACCTCAACGTAAAGAAAACTGACTCTTCCTCTACTGAAATAAGTCCAGGAGGAGGGGAATTGTTGTCTAAACTCCCAAATTAACAAACTCTGATTTAGTGTTTAACTATACACAAATCTGTGCATAAAGTTAGGTCAAGCTGACCCGTTCTCTAAAACTGTTCTGAACAAAAGGGCTCCTAATCAAGGGAGTCAGCCTTGGGAAGGATGGGAAACAAAGAACAGGTAGTGAAAAGAATAACATTATTTAAGTTACTCAGAAAGAAGCCTTCAAGTGAGGAAAGTTCTGGCTATGAGAGGAGACAGGCTGGTAAGGCATTGCAACCCATTGACATGAACAGAAAGTTTGTTGA
Organism: Falco punctatus; assembly: GCF_963210335.1. Lineage (NCBI taxonomy): Eukaryota > Metazoa > Chordata > Aves > Falconiformes > Falconidae > Falco > Falco punctatus. The sequence continues at coordinate 74,208,116 of NC_137580.1, forward strand.
AAATAGGACAAAGATAATTGTGGCAGTGGGAGATCACGACCTCCGACTCAAATAGCCCTCCCAGAAGAGGGCAAAACCCCTCTTGAGAAGTATGTGTAGCTAGAACAGAACTTCAGTGGTGCTATCTGAGGATGGGTACGAATTTGCATTAGAAGTGAGAAATTTGTTGCCAATCCTATGTATTATAAATGAACATGCAACGTACTATGAAGTAAAGAAAGCTGACAAATGAGGGGAGAAGTTAGGGAAGACTCCATTGTAACTTCTGGGATCAGTCAACAGGCTGAACCTGTCTTCTCCCCCATAGGGACACCAGTTGGGTAAGAACATTTTTCTATGACTAATTCATGCTAGCTGCCATTAGCTATACTGCTTTAAGCTTGCTTTGCAGTCAGTGTAATATCGCAGTCAATCTTTGAACCTTATTCTGTCACAAACTTGTACTTTATAATAAAAATCTTCAGCTGAAGTTATAAGTCTCCAGAGATTCAAGTAGTTGAATGAACTCCCCTTCTTAACGTGACATTTTGTAATATACCTGCCTATCTAAAGAAAACTGAGTAAGTGCTTCTCTGAAATGCAAAGAGGAGAGGACAGCAACCCCCACATCATATAGGAAAAATCTGTTACTGTTGCATTTTGTGGCCAGGTAGTTAGAAGATTACATCAATTTAAGTGTTTTACAGACAAAATTATCTGGTGATTTCTCTTTGTCTGTACTGTTAATGAAAAGTAGTAAGAATTTCTTACTTGATTATTTTTTGAGTATGCTAGTCTACTACTAGAATATATAATAGCTGTGTTTACATCAATATGTCTACAGAGCATCAAAAACGATATTAAAAAGCTCTGAACATCAAACTGAAAGATTATTCATGTTTTCAAGAAAATTCTGTATATCAAAGGCCCACATTGTTAACGGCTGCAGCCTCACTAAGGAAATAGTTCTACCTGCCAAATCAGAATCTGCATTTCCATCTAGACCCTCTCCAGATTTCTAAATAACTGTCTGCTACAGAAACTGCACATCTTTCTTCTATAGGATTAGCTTCCCTTGGAGGATTTTTTCCAGACCACATTACTTAGAATTAGAATTGCACGCATCAGACACACTCCAAATCCATTGTGTTTTAAGGCTACAGCACGTTGAGTTCAGTGAGATTTGTGGCTGCTCATCTATTTGTGGAATCAGGTCTTTAAACACAAGGGTCATGTCTGCTCCTCATACTACAATATTTTAATTATATTATGTATTAATAGTATCATTTAATGTAAAACACTAGTAAATTAGTTTATGTAGGTTACAGGTATTAAATTATATTCTATATTAAGTTACTCAATTTACTGTATTTCTGAGTGCTTTCTTTCTTGAGAAATTATTTTATTCTGTACACTTGCAAGGGGAGAAGTCTTATTTTCCTTTTGTTCTCTGTAGTAATAATAATACTTAAGTTACGTGAATAAGCAATCTCCGTAGTATTTCAACTATTTTTTAAATTCTTTTCTGCTTTAGATGCTTCCTTGTACTTGTCCAGTAGACCTTTATGGATAAACAAATACGGTAAGCTATCTTTTGGCTAGAGTATGTATTCCAATTTAGTCAGCAATCATTGGTATACCTGTTCTCTTCCTCAGCTTTCAAAATACATGTATTCCCAAGTACCTTTTAAATTGTAAAGCTAGTTCAACTGCAGGTTCAGGTATCACGTGTCAGAAGTTTCTCTCATTTCCCATTGCTTATTGGGCTTTTTGTGCTATAAACAATATGAAGATTCTTTGTTGCCATAAACAGTAGTCAATCACGTGAGAAGATGAGCATTTATATTAGAAGTAGCTGCATGGTACTATAACCACGATACACATGCAATAGGTGAAGTTAACGTGAAGCATGGAATATTAACTCAAACATTTCCTGCCATCTAGTACTTTCCTTAACCATATAATGTTTAGCTTAAGATGACAGCATAAAATTAGCATTATTTGTGTTTTGGAAATAAGATTTTTTGGCACATTCCAAATAAATGTACAATTACTGGAGCATTCACTTGACAGATTATAAACTACTGCTCATTATAATTTACATTGTTTTCATAGCTATAATTGCTGGAAAAGTTTTAAAGTATTTTCTTTTGCTTTGAAGTAGACAAGTAATTTTTCACTAGTTTCCTTGTATTCAAAAGCAACTTTGCTTGACAGAGCTGATCAGAAGTTATCTACTCAAAGCAATACTATTCAGAAAGTTTTCAGGTCTGATTAGAGGGAATTAAAACAAAACCTCAATTATACTGATTGTCACAGTGCTCACCAGCTCACTCTGCGAAGAGAACTGGATGGCATTTTGATTGCTCATGTACCTTCTATATTCTGTAACACAGAGACAACTAACCTAACTGCTGCACAATCCTGTGCAGAACTACAACAGCCAAGTTTTCCAAAGGCAGAAGTTTTTAATTTTTTATGTACGTGCATATTTTTTAAACTTTCTAAAAAAAACTAAAAAAAAGCAAAGGAGGAAAACAAGTTCAAAGTAACTGGGAGGGATCACTCTGAAATGCCAGTCTTTATGTTTTTTTAGATGATGATGACATGGGACTCACATGCCGTTAAGAATATTGTTTAGCTATGAATGAGAAAGAACCAGATTGTTATTCTCCAACTACATGCATCTTGATAATTCTGCAAGTTAGTCTGCAACTTTGAAATGGAAATGAAACTTTGAAATGTATTTCTAAGACAAAGGGTGCGATGAATTATCCCTTTTTAACTTGTCTAATTAGCTTCACTTCCCCTGAGTCCCTCTTTAGTGGTTTCTTTTAACTTCAATGTCACCCTTTCATGATGACACCAATCCACATATGAACCCATTACCACAAGTAGACTGGTTTCAATGATCAGTACATAGAAAAAGAGGGAATAAACAACAAACAGGAGTGTTATGATTCTATGATTCTGTTAGCTTGATGGGTAAAATAATTGAGAAGAATCTTTAAAAAATAAAAGTGATATCTGCCACCAGAGATCAATCTTTAATTTTTTAACATAGGAATTGGAATGTAAATATCTAATCTTTCACCTTTTCATGCATGAGAAAATATATTTATATGAATATATGTATTTATTATACATTGCACTGAAAGTGACAAAAAGTTATTCTTTTGCACTTTGGCTACAACAATACTTCATACTGTCCTAACCTAGCAACATTTTTTTTTCTCCTATAATTACCTTTCCAAATGGCCAGTAGTTTCTTTCTTACACATTCCTCGTGTTCATTTTTCTACACAGAACCTTTACTACAAAGTATATCTCTAATTCCTGTTTAGGGTTTTCCCCTCTCAAAAAGTGTTTTGATGAGAACAAGCGTCTTAAATGTTCAGAAACTAACATATGCTTTTGTAACCACTGGGGTTAGTTGTTGCTATGACTTTTTCTTCTGTTTGGTGAAATTAACATTTTCTACATCTGAATGGGCTATGAAAATACCATGGCATACAGTAATTTGTTATTTCCAAATACATAAATGACAAAATTCCACAAAAATAACAATTCCATCCAATTAATCAGTAAGAACTGGTAATTAATTTGCTTATCCCTTTGCTTTCCAACTATCTGGGAAACTATTAGTAACATGTTGGATGCACCATTTTAATCATACACTATTTCTGTATTTTAAGATGCTGACCTAACTTCACACAAGAGGCTGGGACTACTGTTTTCATGCAAATTTCCCTGTGAACAGAGAAAAATTAGAACACCTCAGTTTCTCTAACTCCATGCATACCCAAGAGACACAGAACAGAAGTAATTTCTTATTCATGGCAAGACTTGCCTACCTCCTGCTGTGAGCAGGGACTTAAGTCAGATTTTCTCCTGCTTTCCATTCCCCTCTCAATCTATATGCTCTCAGTCAGGAAACTGGAAAATTAGAAGAGACTTTCTACAGTTTGGCTGGAGTCACACACAGGGGTGGCTGGGATAAACCAAGTACCTTCTCCTTCATACTCTTCTTTACCTCTGAACAGGAGCAAAGATAGTCTGTCCTTAACCATTAAAGGTATTCTACCAACAACCTCAAATTTTCACACTTTCACATCAGTCTCCCTGGCAAAATATCATCTTCACTAAAACTAGCTCAAAGCAAATGTCCATAATACATGGACAGGAAGCAAAACATTTGGAAGAGATTCAAACATCCAAAAATAAGGTTTTCTTGCTTTGCCATTTCTCACATTCCAGCTAAAAATTCAGTTCAGTGCTGCTCATTCAACTGGAGGCCTGATCCAAATTTTTAGGCAGCCACTAAGACTATTTCAGCTGTACTAAAGTTCGTATTGGTCACTAGTGACTTAAAACGCTGAGTCAGGGTTGTTGTGCCTAGTGGTTTTTAGACTCCAGCAGAGTGAAGCTGTAAATCAGATAAAGGAGTTTTAGGTTTGAAAGGAATTCACAACTCCTGTACAACGCTGAGGAAAGGAGGAACATTTGAGTTTTCAGAATGAAACTGGATGCCTTTCTGTAAGTTAGGCGTGACTCAAAAAAAAAAAAAAAGGTAATATTGAGTGTTCAGCAGTTTTAAGAGGGCAAAATGAGCAAGTGGCTTGTAACATAAGAGCTAAAAGCTAATCTCACTTAGTGACTCAAAATGCACCATGTTGCTATTGTGCTATCTGTATCTTCAGTCCCAGTTTTCCCCATCCTGCTGAGGCTCCCAGCTGGTCCCTTCAGCCTGTCACCTCTGAGCATTGCCTCCTGAGCTGTGCTGGTTCAGGAGTTTCCGCAGCTTAAATCTACAAGATGAGCTCCCATCTGCCAGTGGAGGCCTGCTGCTCCTTAAACAAGCAACCCAAAGATGTCCCGCTGGCATAAAAATGGCGTTCAGGAAATCAGGCAACAGGAGAAATAGCAGAAGACTGGCAAAAGGAAGATGTGCTGAGCGATGATCAGAACATGGGAACAGGACATACAGCTCTATGTTTTAGGAAGAGTAATCAGGTATATAGTAAGAAAGACAATGTGTGAATGTATGGGAGTAAACATGGGAAAAGAAATAAATGGTGTGGGTTTGTTGAAAATCTAGTAGAAGACATGCCAAAATAATCTAATAGCTGGCCTGTGCATGTTTATTTCTGATTTTACTTTAAAACAGGAGCAGTGGATACTGAAAATGGAGTTGGGTTTGTATTGGACCATGGGAGCATTACAGGGTAGCAATATAGTGCCATTACATTATGGCATGCACAATGGGATTCAGGTGTAATACAACATAACATGCTCTAACCATTGTGTAGCACTGAAAGGTTCAGTAAGCAATACAACCTTAAAAGAAAAAAAAAGAAAAAAGAGAGGAAAAGAAAAGATAGAAAACCAACAAATAACGTTTATGTTGGCAAAGATTAAAAATGCCCTAATTTTTAGGTTATTTTAAAATAAACACATTTTTGCATCTACTACCTTCTCTTATCTGCATGAGCAACTAATTACTTAATGTAAACCACAGAAGATTGGCATAGTTCAGTAGAAATGTCATAAAATCATGTTTATCATTTAGATAACTTTTCATTCTGAATTTTTTCATCCTGCCATGTACTGAAATGGCTTTAGTCACTAGGAAAGTCTAATTGCTCACCCAGCATACATGTAATTTACATTGAGATGTAGTGATAAAGAATAGCGCACCAAAGTGTAACCGTGAAAGAAGATGTAAGCAGCTAAACTCTAAAGAAGGGATCTGAAATTTCCCATGACTGGAGTGTTTTGAAGAAAAATTCTTAACTTCATCTATTTTTAGAAGTGGTGAATACCTCAAGATTACCTCTCAGTAGAAAGTCACTATCAGAAAGTTGCATGTTATTTGGGGAATTTTTTGCCTAGTACAAGGTTAGAAAAATGTATCTTCAGGCGCAGATTTGTCTTAGTAATTTACCTATATTTTTTTAATATACAAGCACTAAACATAACTACTCTGCTTTATTTTGTTTTATCAAACAAGGTATAGGAACTTAGATTTGCACAAGAGCGTATAACGTATTACCTTCTAGAAACACTAAAATGATTCACAGAACTATACCTAAGCAGACAGACAAAGAAAAACAGTACAGTAAATGCAACTGGAATGCTACAGTAGTGAAAGTGTAGTGTTACAGGAACAAAAACATCTATTTTTGGAATTATAAAGCAATTATATAGGCAAAGAAATTATTTGAGCTATTGCTTCAAGTATTTACTAATTGTATTGCATGGCCTCCTACACCCACACATCTCCTACATGGTCTTCAACAACACATTGGGTATTGTTTGTGCTTTCTGGAGAAGGCTGAAAAGCATTAGAAAGTGTTTTTCAAGATTGCCACTAATTACAGTATAATGTGGCGTATCCTACAGCTAAAAATATACATTTTAAAGCAAGAATGTCAATTGAAGAAGAGTCAAGCACTGTAAAGTATATGTATTTCTGAAGTTTAGTCCGGCTTCATGAGAAAGGAAAAAAAAAAAAAAAAAAGGAAAGGAAAGTACATACCACATTAGCATGAGGAAAATCTGGAAAGTTCCACTGACATATGTAATTTTAGGGTGTTTTGCCACATGTCAAAGACATTCTTTACATAGTACATTTATGAACATATAGGTATTTCTCTCTTAGCTGTTCTAAAAGGATTGTCCCCCAAAACATGGAAGAGAGAACCTGAATGAGATTTACCAGTCCCATTAAAGCATGTGTTAAAAGTCCAGTTAACAGGTACTTTAACCTTCAGGTACAGGTCTCCAACACTAGTAACTTTCGTAGCTGCTGTAGAATTCCCCTGCAATGAATTTTCTTCACTAGTGGGATGTTTGATTATGTCAGAGAAAGCATGTACTATAATAAAATACATATTGCAATTCAGCCGAAACATTCCTTCCTGCTATGACAACCATCAGTTCCTGATTTAATACTAAGTTTGTAGTTGCATCAGACTTAACAGGTCACAGCAATTTGTTCTGTCCAGAAAACCAGAAAGCGAATTTGATAAAGATTAAATGTCAAAGCTGATGGAGCAAACTGAACCCCTAAGAACAAATACGGGACAGAGCTGTAGAAAAAGCAGTGGTCTTCACCAGAATATTTCAAGTTAACTGCCTATTTTGAAAAAATAAAAATAGGCAAAGACTGCTGAAAATATTTCAGGTGACAATGTTATCCAAGTGATTAAATGAACCTCTTATTTAATGCTGTTAATGTAACACATGAGAAGGTGTGGAGCTAAGCTCTCAGTGCTTTTGCTTTATGTATAATAAAATAAAACCGGTGTAGAATAAAAGGTAATCTGATACTCTGCCTGAAATATGACCAGTAAACAAAACCCTCAAAATTCAGTTGCTTATACAAGACACAAGCTTCACATGGTGGAACAATATTTTGCCTTTATCAGTTTTCAGTAACTCCTGAAACCAGAGAAAGAGGCTTTTTGTTATGTCCTGCAGATTAATTTTGTGTACCAAGGAGAGAACTGTGAGAAGCCCCTCCACCAGCGAGCACACAACCAGGCTCCCTGGCCTTCAGGTGAAGAGGGCGGCAGTCTCGGTACTTCACCAAATCTGCTACTGACACAGCAGCTTTGCAAGAAAAACAGCTTCTGGAAGAGGGGAATTCAATACCATTGAAGGGTCTGTAAATTCCTACTGAATTGTGCTTGTAGTTGAAAGTCTGCTCAGTACGGACTCAGGATTGCCAGCGTGATTTAGATATATGGTCTGAAACAGCAGTCTCCAGGTGGAAGTTGCGTGAAAGTTAGAGAAGTAAAAAATTAAACAATCTCTCCCAGAACACACACACAAACACCACACCTCCAACACCCTTTCGTGTGTGAATAACAACTGCCGTAGATACAAAAGCGTTAACTGCAACAGAAGACACTCCTTAATGATAGCAAAATGATAATGGAAAGAAGGCATGTGACTGTCCTACTGTGACATACAATTCCTCATTAATCTTGCCAGTCATTTTACAGAAACCTTTAAGAAAACTGGGAGAACACCAGCTAACCAAATATAAGAAATTTCTTATGACAGAAAATAATCTTCCTGAAGTTTCTGGAGATTTTCCCAGATTGAGACAAACATCTTTGATAGCCAGTTACCTCCTTCTCCTTCCTTTCACTGAGTTAACTCTTTATGAATAACATATACAAGATAGTACCTTACGCATCTATACACACAAACACATGATCTCTTTTCATTGCAAGTAGGATATTACCAACCAGTTTCTGAACCTCCCCCAAAGAGTTGTCCTAAAAGTGAGAAATACTATATTTGAAACAAAACTCATCTGAATACATCTCATGGAACCTTTCTTTATAACGTAGAAGGGAAAAGATGTACATAACAGATAATTTACCACAGGCACACAGGAAAGCTCTTTGACAGTGTGACCTTCCTAAAGTATTCATTGACATACACTACAGATAACAGAAACACATTACATTTCTCAAAGAATAAAAAATAAAAACTGAAGCATTTAATTAAAACAAATTATCAAATTCAAATGCACAGCATATAATATAGCTTTCAATCTGTCAGCGCTCAGAGACATCACACAAAAACTCAAGGGCGGATGCACCAAAGACAAAAACAGCTCTTAAACTTCCTTCCCTTTTTGTTGCTTTATAATTCTGAGATTATTTGCTTTATGAGACCTGAGAGTTGATATAACTGTTGCAATCATCTCACAAAGATAGTCACCTGTTATGAGGGTAGGTGTCTTTGAAGGGCTACTTAGAGCATAGACACCTATGTTCATCACATTTTGCTTCAGAAACTGTTCCTAAAAACACAGCTCCTTCACCTCTGAGCTTTCATCAACTTTCATCAGAGTTAAGCAACTGGTGGGCAAATTACCCCACAGTGTGTCTTATTTAATCTGACCTTTCAAATGGTTGAGCCTTTTCTAGGAGTATTTGGTATTTTTGTGTCTTTATTTGAGTGACCTTTATTTATACTGAACCAACCTTTATTTTCGAGCAACTGTTAAACGTTTTATGAAACTGCATAAAATAGTTCAGAGATAAGTGCAGGAAGACAGGTGACAAATTCAAATCAACAGCATGAATTTAATCCTTGACATTTCACTAAAGATTCAGCTACCCTGTCTAATTTATTAAAGAACTGTATCTAGATAAGGTTTCTAAGCCCAAACTAAAACGTAACAGACAATCATGGATTCATGTAATTGCAGACCTGGGACATACTGGAAAAAGATGAGAACAAAAGGCAATATGTGGTACAGTGTGAGAAAGTGTTCCTTTGAAGAGGGGGTGGACCTTTAAAAATCAGTAGAGTTTATTTCCATTAGAAATTAGAAGAGATTAGTTTTTATCCTTTTACTTGCTATGGTCAGAACATGTATATTATAACTGCATGTGAACTTTTTTTATTAAGTAGGATTTAAGCTTGAGAGAATATACCTGCTGTACTATACCAGCAGCACTTTCTCATTTAAAAACATTTTTACCTGTACAACAAAAAGAAAAGATTGCATAAAAAGAAGAAAACCTGGAAGTGAACAGGGAGGGGGTCCTGCTGACCATTTCACTGCCCTATAATCCTTAAGTGTCTCTCATCCTAACCAATTAAAATGTGCACAAGTGAATGGCAGCAGGCTTTCACCAGTAAACACTATCACAAGCAGGCAGCAATTTATTTGATTAAAATTCTAGGACAGAAGAAGAGGCAAAATTTTCATCATATTTTGTAAGAAAGACCAACTTATCTATACATTCCTCAAGGACAAGATGAGGAAATAAATTCCGCCACCTAGCATTTACAGACAGAGCATTTTATTCAGTGGGAAAACACTTAATATTTGATTGAGTACAGACAAAGGTTGCTTTCAGCTCTTCAGTAACAATATAATTTGACTTTACAGTCCTTACATTACGGATCTCCAGGAAGTATTGCTTCTCTCCCATATCCTGGTAGGAGTATTGGTGGAAGCACCTTCAGAGAACTTCAGCTTGCAAGTCAGACACAGGACAGCTGCCAGGCCTGTACTACTAAAATACCTGTTTGAACAGAGGGATGGGATACTGTAGGCCAAGCAAAGCGTTTGAAAACAAACATTTCCAAAACTTCAAACTGAGTTGCTGCCAGAAATTTTCCTATCACCACTTGCAAAACTAAAGCTTGATCTCTCTATCAGTCTCCTGAATTTGTATTCTTTGGCTATCTCTCAAAGCTCATGGAAACCAAGGTGGGACATATTAAAGAGAGTATCTTCTCTCCTCCTTCACTGGTAAACAGCTGGCTCTTCTCCAAACAAAAGATTCCAATACATGTGCCAGTATCACTAGGAAGGTACGTGTGCCTTCTGACCTTTATGTGATGGGTAAGAAATGCAGGATTAGGCTCTCCAGCTAATTATCTCTAAGCACATATCTGTGAGAGAGAGATTTCTATGTTATTCACCCCACACCAGAAAAATCCCCTTAGTTAAATACTTAAACAACTTGCTAAAAGATGTCTGGGAAGCACAGAATAACATTTCTCAGCAATGTAGTAACAAGGACAAAAAAAAGTATTAAGTTAAATGTAGACATAATACTTAATGTTTCATAATAAAATATTTATATGTCACTTGTTTCCATCCTTCCCCTGCCCTTCCCCCCCCCCCTTTTTTTTTATATTTTATTTTGCATAAGCTCTTCTGCATATGTTCAGTGAAAACCCTCCAGAATATGGTTACTTATTCTATAGGTAAATTTATTCCAAGGTGGAAAACTCCATTTAAACTTTCTCAAAAACACATAAGAACCCAAGAAGAATAAGAAACACCTATTAAAAAAAATCATTAAAAGTGAGGAAGCAGCAGCAGATCTATTTGTTTTGCTGGTTAGATGGATACCAGCAACATCTAAAGGAACTAAGAATCCCATAAAAGAAAAGTTAAAACCTCAAGGAATACAATTACCTGCATTATGGTAATTAGCAATTTTGTCAATTAGTGGCTTGCATTTGGTGAATACTTTAAGTGGTAATTTTGGTAACCCACAACTCATTACCACAAGCGTGTAAGAGAAAAATTCAATTCCAAATCTGGTATAATAGAAATTACAGCAGAGGTGTATAGCAATCCCAGATTTATAACACTCCCAGATTGTTAGCCAGGGTCTGAGAGAGTGAATAACTTCAGTGCTGCATCATCTATCTTTGTAGAGATAGATGTGGGCCCACTCTAACGTAACGAATGCAAACATACAGTAGTTGATATAATGCCTGAGCCCTTCACAATTAGATGGATGTTAGTAAGCAGAGCCAAGCAGCTCATCCTCTAGATAATTTTAGGTTTTTAGCATAGTGGACAAAATTTAGTGGCACCTACGCACTGAAATCCAGAATATAATTGCCTAGATATTATGGTCTTCATGCTACACATAGGGACGCCAGCAGCAAGAGAAAACAAAGATGCAAGGTTACACAGTGGGCTCGGCAGAGGTGGGAGCAGGAGCAGTGATTAGGCCCATGCTTAGCACAATGCTTAGCCCATCAGATCAAACATCTGTAAGCATCTTTTAAGTTGTTACATGCTTATAGAGCAGAACTACATAAATCTGGGATTTCTACCCATCTGCAAGTTGAGGGGAACACCACTTTTTGTTCTGAAATGATGTTGAAGGCTTCTGAAAGAGTTTCTGAAGTTCACCTTCTTCCCCTAAGTTTCCTCATAAAAGACAGAGAATGATTTTTTTGTGGAGCAGCCTTCTCTGGCACATTCCCTTTCCTCCTTCCCCGCATGTCGTTTTACGATAAAGAGCTTTTCCCGTTGCTCCCACCATTTCTTATTGATGGGCATCCCAGTGTCAAACCCTCCAATTATCCAGAATACTTGCCCTGCTCCCTCAGACCTCTACTCTGCACTAAGTGGCAAGCAACCTCTGCTTCAGGTATGAAGTCTGAAACAATGAGGTGGGCAGGAGAGAAATAATTTGTTGTATCCAGATGATCCTGATACACAATGTTGGGAGACATAAGCACTGCCATGGTTTTCAGCTTGGCCACTCTGTCTTCCCTGCACCTTTCTTGCTCCCCTGGGCCTCATCTTATATAAGATTATTTGGAACAGAGTAAGAAATGTCATTCTGCAAAAATGAGAAAAGAACATGCTGCCAGTGAAGTGGTTGAGTCACTATCCCTGGAAATATTTAAAAACATGTGTAGATGTGGCGACCTAGGGACATGGTTTAGTGGTGGACTTGGCAGCGTTAGGTTTATAGTTGGACTTGATGATATTAAAGGTCTTTTCCAACCTAAATGATTCTATGATTCTATAAAAAGAAGCTGGGATAGATACAACAAACAGTGGACATCTAGGAAGAAACCAAGGCAGGCAAAGGTTGGGAGCTCTAAGAATCATAGCAAGAGTCTAAGAGCCCAGAACCGTGCTGCGTAAGTCAAGCTCCTACCTGTTCAAAGCACAGTACGTCAGATATACAAGGAAAGTGTCTGCCTGGGCCAGGGAGCTGAATCAATATTAAAAGGGATCAAGTAGGAAATGTTTAACTGCACTTTGAATAGCTAATTTAAGGGAGATGAGTCTTATCCTTAGGGCCACATTTCACATCCTTTCTTCCTTAGTAGTACATTGCTTAATCCAAAATTACTCTTTGCAAAGTATATATCTTTGCAAAATGAGCAAGGGTGTTGCAAGCTGACACTTCTACTATATAACTCCTGAGCCAGGGACTAGCTTTTATTGTATGCAGAACAAGCTTTAGTTGTGCTGTTAGCACTACTTGAATATACAAATATTAACTAGGTAGTAAATAAGCAGTCTAAGCAAGCAAAAAATCCTGAACTTAATACTTGTTGCCAAGTTCTCCTAATGATAAAACGTTGAGTAAGGAAAGATGGATTTTTTTTTTTTCTCCCCCTAAACTTTTTGGTTACTTCTGTTAAACTCTTACACTTGAAAAATGCTGCCATATTCCCATACATGCAAAAAAGTCACAGGACAACTGAATAAAGACATTCATTATTATGGCTACAGTCACAATGACAGTCAAACAGCTTACAGGAACCTGGCAACATGAATGTTGTATTATTCCATCGGCTTGATTACAATGCTCTGTATGCTATAGTCAGGGTTAGAGCACTGAATTTAGTACTGCACAGAACATTGGATTTAGTACTGAACAATGACATTGCACATAAAATTTATAGTGCAATTTACAAGTGAACTTTAAAGACCTAAATCAAGATATCATAAAAGAAAAAATGCATCTTTTATTACTTTTTATTACTTAAGAAATTGACCGATAATAACATTAAGTCAGGCAAGGTGCAAATTACTAAACAGATGTAATCATATCACTGACATCTCCTAGTAGCAACTGGATATGAATTAGTATATTCATAGTCTTTAAGACCTTGTTACATCATCTAACCTGATTCCCAGTATTTCACCAATTATTTTTTTTTTTCCATTTTCCCTGTAGCATGCCAATAACCAAGATTTGACTATAGTCAACAGAACAAGAAAGAAATTATTATCTATCCTTATTTTGGCTCTCCAACATCCAAACTCTGAACCAATGCTACTGCCTCCTATGGCCCACTGGTTACACCTTCTACTTAAACCAGGGACTGATACCTACTAGAATCCAAAAGGAAGGTCAGTAGGTGATACTGTGTTTGTGGCAAGGTGAGTGGAAGAAGCCAAAATTGACTGGGATGTGTTAAACCAAAACAAACCAACTCCGAACACCCAAACCAAAGCAAACATCAATTCCACTTCTAAAAAGGATTAAACTATTTGTGGACTGTCACCAAGCCTAACTGGCAGAAAGAACGGTTGGTATTAATTTAAAATCTTCAGGAAATACACAACCCACACTTCCCCTTGGCAGTTTGTTTCAAAGGTTAATCACTTTTGGCATAAAAATCTGTGTCTTATTTCTACTTTGAGTTTATGCAACTTCTGCTTCCATTCATTAGTTCTTGTTATGATTCTTTTATTGGATTAAAATAGCCCATTAGTACATTTTCTCAAGCCTGTCAATCATTTTCTATGACTCTTTTCCACATTATCTTCAGGTTGTTGTTCCATTAAATACCAACATCAGATTGTGCAGTGCAGCAGAATCAGTCTCAACATTACTTTTATTACAGAATAATGGAGGTAAAAATCACTTATTTACAGCAGATCTACTATGCTGAGGGGAAAAAAATAAACCAAACCCAGAAAAAAATCTGCGAGATACCATCTCCTGATAGCAAGGCAGTGTTTGTACAGCCTCATTCTGAAACCTCTAGTAATTTAGATTCCTCTAGTCTTCCTTCCAGCTGCTTCAAAACTTCCCCTAGCATATGTAAAAAAAAACCAACCACCCTTCATTTTATGCCCATCGTATTGTGTTTGATGCATAGGAGAATATGGAAAATACTTAATTCACTCTGTCAGTGCAGCTAATTTGCATATACTTGAAAACTGTCATCTTACCTCCTCTGTCTCCTTTATATCCCAGAATCCATTGCCTTCAAGAATTCTCTAAACCCTACAGTTTCCTAAGCTTCCTATCATTTTGTCAGTGAAGTTTTTTAGCCTTTATTCCCTTATTCAAAAATTCCATGAAGTATGGTGCAAAAGGTTAGAAAACCATAATTAAGGTAAGGCTTTACCAGTACTGATAAGGCAGTAGGCAGGTCTCGTTTCCTCATTTTACTGATGATCTGCATCTCTGTAGCCTGTCTACCTTTAAGCACAATCCTCAGAGGGCTACGTGTAGAACATTAAAGATAAGCCTAAAATCAGTGCACATTTAAGTAAGGTTTGTATAAAAGTTAGACAGCATTCAGCAATGCTCATCACCATCATGAAGGCTCTGTTCAGACACAGTTCTATAGATCAGTGAAAAGGCATTTTTCACAATCATTGAAGAAGTGATGGCAGATGTGAAAAGATGAACGGGTAGTGGGCTCTGTACTACTGCTGCCACCTCTCACCTGGCAAAAAAGCTTTACTTGCCCTAACCAAGGAGAAAGTTTAGTCTGATGTGATCTTAGCCTGTATGTGGTATACTACTTCTGCTTTACATATTCTGTGACGAAGAACGTGCTATTATGTAGTTTTATTCCTTTTGACAGCATTCAGTTTGGGTCCTTGTCCATGTCTGGGCCATATTTATATTACTACCACTACAATCAAAAGCGGCATACCTATGAAAATGTTCCATCTATGTCATCAGAAGAGCATCCAAATTAAATGCAGCATTATCAAAATTCTACTGTAACAGGTCTACATTAGAGATTTAAAATCACAGTTCCCTACACTTAAATTTCAGGTTTTCTAAAGCCTGGTTATAGATTTGCTGTTTACAATACAGACAACAAAAGTCTCATGTGGATAATGAATTCTACAATTTAAATATATGCTATGCTATTCGCTGCAAAAAACTGTCAATTTACCCTTTCCCTTAGTTTTAGAAATAATTGAAGGAGAGTTTTTCTCTGATACATTTCCTCCATCATAGTCTGTCTTTAATATCAAGTTAAGTACAAGGTCTTGTCTTTTATTCTTATGTCATTGTTATGAATATTAATAGTAGAAAGACAGTTAGTACTTTTTTTATAAAACTCCATTGATATACTGAGTTCTTAACTGAAGTATAACATATTCTCTGTGTTCAGATTTTCAACAAGTACCGGTACTTTAACTGGGAAAAGTTTGCATACATGACTTTTCTTCACAAACAACTTCATCATGTATAAATTTTTTTTCACATGTCCTGCAGTTTGAAGAGGCTAGTCAAAAAAAAAAAAAAAAAAAAAAAGAAAAAAAAAAAAAAAGAAAAAAAGAGAAAAGACAGATAGGTATAAATATTTTGGAAAGAAATAAAAAAAAAGATGAAAACATCATTATAACTCTCTACAAACCCATAGCGAACTTGCTTCTCAGGAAATGTGCAGCATAATCCTCTGTCTACACAGGCTCTAATAAAACTGGAAAGACTTCAAAAAGGGAAGATGAAAGTATTAGACTGATTCTGTACAAAAAAGTGGGGTTAGACTTGAAGACCTCCTGAAATATTTTCAACCTGAATTATTCTATGAATGAACAGGTACAGGCTTATTAGTCTGGATAAAGAAAAGGATATGCACCAACTGTCTGCTAAATCATGAATGGCATGGAGGGAAAAGGTACAGACGGATTGCCACCTCTTATGGTACAAGACCTAGGTTGTCTCAAATAGAAATTACTAGGTGACAAATTTTAAATAACCAAAAGTAGGTAGTTCATCACATAGCTTGTAGCAAAGCTGTAGGGTTCCTGGTCAAAGGATGCTGCAAGTTAGTCCAAGTCTGAGGAAAGCTTGGGTATCTTCATGGAAGAGAAATACTTTCAGGGTTAAACATACAGAAAGCCCTTCTAGCTCAGTAACTTTCTAAGTTATGCATGGTTTGAATCTGGGAAAGTAATGAAGTATTACTACACACTTGCTTCAGCAGCCTTATGCTCTCTCTCAAGCATTTGCATTTCCCCCCCAGCTACTATCACAGACAAGAGAGCAGGCTAGATAAATGTTCAGCCTGTCCTAGGACAACCTTTCCATTATATTACCTTCCTTTGTCCTTAAGCTAAAGCATTGACTTCCAATGTTTTAACCTGAATTTTGCTCATGAATCTTTCTTCATACCCCTTTAGTTGCCCACTTGAAATGAAAATAACCCCCGCACTAAATCCTGTCTCGACTTTGATCTGCAAGTGAAATGTTCTTTCTTGAACCAGGTTTAATAAATCATTAGTATACTTTAATTACGTTTCTGGATTTTCTTAGAGACTTCTTATCTGTGAATATGAGGGCCTGATGGGTTTTCACAGTATGCTACCTAAAGACTATGCCTGCCAGACTCCCACAGTTGTCAAGAAACACTGCTCTGGCACAGCTCGCTCTTCCTCTCAGTGAGGTTCGTGTCAATCAATAACAGGTGCTGAATCGGCCCCTCAGAGTGAAATACTACTTTCACTAATGACAGAGCAGTCCAGCTACACCTGCAGTTCTGCTTAGGAGGAAAATGCCACTGGACCACAAGGAGGCTGAACTAAGCATCTCTAGACTACTGTTCCACAGCACCAGAATGGATGGTTTTGCTTTGACTGCCTTGAGTGTTTCTCCATCCCGTCTAGAGAGTCTTTTAATTTACTTCTATCGACCACAATCTAATGGTGATGCTACCTTCAGGCTTTTCCCTCCCTCCACAGCATGCCTTCTACACATGTGAAAAAACTCCTATAGAAGACATATATTTGGAAAACCTCTCCTTTTAAACCTGTTAAAACCTAGTTTTATTGTGGTCATGATGCCTAGAAATTATTCCTGTCTGACACTAGTTAAATAAAACACTTCATTTAAAAGGAATCCTTTATTCCATTCTTCTTCCAAGGCCTGTGTTTTGTAGGGCTTGCCCTGTTTATGTGAGTTATCTACACTCATGTTCTGATGTGCCCTTTATCTCATGGGGAGAGCAATTAGCATTTTCGGTAGTGTATGTAGTACAGAAGTGTTTTACTCCTTGCTGTATAGTTCAGTTCCCACACTTAACGTATACTTCAAAAGTCAATTTAATCTTCAAATTCTTGCTGGAATGGGTACAATAATCAGATATTTGAAACTATTTGAACATGTTTACCAGCAGTTCAATCCATCTCAGCTTTGGGACCTTTTTCCAGCTTCAACTTCACTTCAATTTTTCAGCTTCAAGGCTTTCAAATTCAGTCCTTTTAAGACTCATACAGTATTTAAGTGGCACTTAGAGATGTTTGAAGCAGCAAAATACAACTCGGAGGGTTTGATACACACATGAAATTTCACCTTCTAGCAACATCTAGCTATACTAACCAAGCTCTTAATAAGTGGTCTTGACATGAATGCATTAGTCTTGTCCTTATGTGGTTAACATTTGGAGTACAAGTGTGCAAA
The DNA here is from genome assembly GCF_963210335.1 of Falco punctatus. Lineage (NCBI taxonomy): Eukaryota > Metazoa > Chordata > Aves > Falconiformes > Falconidae > Falco > Falco punctatus. Next base: position 74,226,064 of record NC_137580.1, read on the forward strand.
CAGTGACCAAGATACTGTTCAAATTGAAGTTGAAGCCAGCTTTAGGATCTCTCTCTCTGTCAAATTCAATTGACACATCTGAGCAGTGAAAATAGATTTTTAGTTAGTTTGCATTAAAACGTCACATTCTATACCATTTTGCCCATTTTATGTTGTTCCTTTTTTTAAAAAAAGGTCTGAGTTCTGGGTCTGTTCCTTCCTAGCTAATGGAGAGAGAAAAAAGAAAGAAAAAAGAAAACAGAAAATAAAAAGAAGCCCTAACAAAACAGGAAAAGAGACACAGCCCCACACTAATAGTTCCAAAGTACAATCAAGACTTGGTTTCTGTTTGAATCTATTCTTAAAGAGTGCAGCAAACCCTTTACTGGCTTGCAGACCCATGCCTTTAAGTATCTTTGAAGGAAGATGACATAAAACCATGCTCTATAAGCGTGCAGTGAGCAAAAAAATAAAAAAAGTAAACTTTAATTTGCACCATAAATTACAGCTATTTTCCGCAGAAAGGTCTAATATCTTTCCTGGGTCATCTAATTCCATCACCTCTCAGATATCTCTTGTTGATAAACATAAAAAACCTCTGCAACTATCTAGAGTTTCCATGATGCTGAGCTATAAATACAGAAAACTAAATAAAATTGAAGTACTGTAGCTGCAAGCAATGACACAATATCATCCACTTAGAAATTTCATCTACTCAGTTGTACAAAGGTCACATTAAACACTCTGAGCACAATGATTCAGGTAAAGGCCTCACATACGACTGCTGTAGCCCATCATGGTTATTGTGGGGTTTATCCTTTCAGCAAATACTAAGGCACGGATGTTGAGATACTTAAAAACAAGTTGTTATTCTGAATACCGGGAAAGTCACCACTTAAAATGAAACAGTTGTTCTAGTAGGCTACCTACTGTTGCCAAATGTACCCCGGTACACAACAGCATGTGCACATGGGTATTTAAACATAAAGGAAACACAAACTCTGAACCATGTTCAACATCTCAAGTGTCTAATTATGAACCAATAATTTTCTTTGATACTCTGATCTGGGATAGCAGTTTTTCCCCGTAGAAACGAACTTATACTACTGGAGTGCTTGATTTCAGATTATAGAAAGATCCTCCAGTGCTGTAATGAATGCTACATCTTTATTAGTGACTGATTTATTGGCTTACATTCCTGCTGTCATGAAGAAGAGGTACCACAGAGTCACTTCAAATAGAATGAAATATGCATTATGGGAGAAAAAGTGAATAACCAGATATAAAAAGTATATAAAGATAAATATTTATTTTCAATTTTCTGCTTCAGAAGACAAAAGTAGTTCAATCTTCCTCTGCATGGTGTTGCTTTATAATCAAATACTTCTTTATTTTTTATTATATATAATATATATATAATATCCATATTATATATAAAATATTTTTTTTTAAAAAATACTTTTCCATTCAGATGGACAAATCCATGTTTCAAAACAAAAAGAAGTGCTCAAGATTTGGGGGCTAGAGAATCAGAAACAAGAAGTTCTACTAGCTACAGTTGCTGGCTTTCAATGTCTCATTGAGGCAAACCCAAGAAAAATCACCGATGACCAGATTTTCTGTAGTTAGCAAAGAGATATGTGCAAATCATAGTTAAGTTAATGATTAAAAAAAAAGGTTCAATTTTTAATAAAACCAGAAGTACTAGACAACTAGAATTTTCCTTCTTTATTTACAACATCAGCAAGGTAGCCAAACCCTTTAAATAAAGAATCGATACTTTAAAATGCAAGTGATTGTCATAGTCATACCCTTCTCACATTTTGGGTGATAGAAGGAATATTTTAGCACAGGAGATTGCCCACAAGCACACTGAACAGAGAGAACAAGTGAACACTGCCGAAAAATTACAGAAGTTTTTTGAATCTAATATTTTTCATTTTGGAATTATTTTTCCCATTGCAGTCATTGGACTACTTTTGCAATATTACATTAATAAAACAAAACTCTTTGCAGGTTCTTGGCAGTTCTTTTGCATCATGGGGCTTTAATAATACACACGGATTCAATTTAGGCTAGCGTGCTAATGCAATCATTTGGAAGTCCATGGTTTTGAGATTTCAACAGAAGTACATATAGTGAAGACAACTCATGATGGATATAAAGATTAGGAAAAGAACCCAAAGCTGATTTATATGAGCCATGGAAAAATTCTTTTTTGTTGTTAACTACTTTATCAACAAGGAAAATTAGTTTTAGAGAATTAATACAACTCTTACATAACCATTAAGAATGAGAAACAGAAGGTAAGAGAAGCAGATAAAGCCTTAGATAACGTGAATAAAGTACAAGTTCCAGTCATTTTAATGTTATGTAGTATATGAGATAGAAGAGCAGCCACAACTTTCACAAACTGAATGATGAAGACACAATGGCATTACAGCTGATCATTATAACATCACATTCTGTCTGTTGCCCTAAGATAAAAAAGCAGACCATTGAAAATCCCATTTCAATTTGCAGCACTATTAAATGCTTCAGAGCAATCAGATAGTGAAGACCAGTTTTAGGATCCCAGCGCACGCCCCAAGTTGTAAATGAACTACCTAGACTAACACCTAGTTTCATTCCTGTGGTTTTGAATTGCATCGGCTGAACTTTACAAACTTCCAGGATTTTGACTGCTGTTCCTCCAGCCACTGGGTGGAAGGGCACTGGTGTGGTTACCTCCACTCAACCACGCTGGAGCCCCAGCTCTGTCTAAGAGCACCCATATAACCGAGGGCAACCTGAGACCTGGCAGGAGAACGTGGCTTCCTCCTCCGTTGTGCACTTTATAGGTTATTATTTTAGAGGCAGTCTAAAGCTCATCAGTGGTAGCTGAGATGTTTACATGCTGCTCTGTTCAAATAGTAACGTTAAGTAATTTCATGCAGGAAGCATTCACTGCAGAAAGTAAAACGATATGTTCTTATAATCCACACTGCCTTAAGTTACAATGGCTTAAAATGCTCTTGCATTCAGTAGTGGGAGATCATGTCAACGAAAAAGATTGCTCATGAATACTTGAGTAAAAAATTTTTCTGGTGCTGAGATTAAGTTACTTAAGAAAGTAATTAAAATAATTTCTCTCTGTCTCTCTCTTTTTTTCTTGTTTTTTTTTTTTTTTTTTTTTTTTTTTTTTTTAAGACCTCTCCAATGCTGGCTACCCTGAAGTGCTTGTAAATAATTGCCTGCTTCATTGGAAAGATTCTCATATTTCTGTTACAGCAGATAGTGACCAGGTTATTGTTATAAACCTCTTTCTTAGTTTCACAAAACTGACACGAACTTAAGCACGTTTTAATTTGTCTAAGATGGAAGGTTCCTCTAGCATGAAAATTACTAGGTTAAAAGTTCTAGTACGTGGAACAGCAGAGTATATTTGTTCCTATAATTAAATTGCGTTAACAGCCATTGAGCCATACATTTTCCTATAGTTTCTAATTGTTATCTATTCTCTAATGTTTAGAGATGTGCTTTGGAGGGATGGGAAGAGAACTCCACTTACTTGGGAACAAGCACTACAAAATGGAGTAGCAAGTCCCACTTAGTGGGGACCTTACTCTGCAACTGCTTATAGTACAGCATGGAATGTTACATATGATAGTAGCAATTTGTGATTCAGGTTGACCAAGAAAAGGATGACATGTCTGCAAGGACAGCTAAGGAACGTTTATAGTGCAAGAATACACTTCATTTTCAGAAACTGGTGAAAACCTGCAAAGCAGTTGCATTTTGCACATCAAGGTTTTAAAAACAAATGCCACACCACTCTCCTGAAAGATAAATAACTAATCTATCCAAACCATTATTTTTTACAGCTTTGATAATTAACTTTTTCGCTCAGTTATGAAAATTAAACTTGGTGTAAGTAATTTATTACTTTTAATGTCAGTTTGATGACTTAATAAAATAGTTTCTCATATTGAGAACAGCAAATTAAGACATTTGTGATTTATTAATTGGTATGTCTTAAATTGCAAATATTTCTGAAGCTTATGTACAGGAGAGCACCTCATTATTTTGAATACATCTTTTTAAAGGGCCAAGGTCCTGCCTCTTTCCCATGAGGAAATTGTCACTTTATATTGTGCACTTGAGTTTATACAAGCAGTAAATCAAGTGAGCCAATGTTTAAATTACAGGGCATCATATGAGTATCAAAGTACTTTTTCTCCACTCTCAGTTATCAAGGTTTCAGTCTCAATGGATCTGTGACTTGCTCTACATTGCACTTCCTCTTCTCATATTATAAGTTATATTCTTCAAAGTCAAAGTTCCATGCGAGCAAAGTATTTCTAGGTCACAGAAATAACTGGGATAAAACACATGTGGTATAGGACAGTTTTACTTGACATAATCAGTCCAAGTCAGGCAAGTCAACAGTATCTATTCAAAAGGAAATCTATTTGCTTCTGTTCCCAGAGCTGATAAGTTGACCTGGACCTAATCAATCTTCATGCTGGTGCCTTTCCATCACAGAAAAGAAACATAATAATAACTTACTAGCAGATCTATATATGACACCTAACCTTTGCATCCTGCTCTAGAATCATACTCTAATTGTCATTAAGGCTCCCTGCATGGAAGAACAGATAGCCTAAGTCCTTCCCTCCCTCTGTTTTCTAATAGTCTTCCAATCTGTCCTATAGAAATAACACATTAATCTCTTCTTGGTATGTTTGGGCTATATCCACTGTGCTTTTCAAGATTTGGCATCTGTATCAGACTTCTTTTTTCTCTTTCCCCACCCCCCTCATGTTAAGGGTCTTCAAAAAATAAAGGGAAAAACCTATGAGGAAAGTGATATCTGCTTTACCCAAATTTTCAGTTTTGTGGTAGTCATGGTGTAGGTACTGTACTCATGCAAGTCAGTCATACTTTGATGTAGGAAGTTCACCAGCTTAGCTGAACATGTCATCTGACATTCACATGTGTCATCTCATCCTTAGCCACCTATGATTTTTCTGCTCAAGATGCATCTATCTCTTTTGCTTCAGAAAGATGATTTAAAACTAGGAAGCATTGAAAACTAACCCCCAACAGCCAACTAGCCAAACAAACAAACAAACAAAAAAATCTCACACACCAAAGAAGTAGTTCCTAATCACTTGGACAACTCAAAGTTTGTTATATATATATAATCTTACTTCTGATAGTCACTGTTCCCTCCCATTTACCTCTGTACAGCAACAGAATCCTTAACATAACACAGATTAAAAATGGAGAAGTAATTATCTGGGGGGCCCAGGTTACAAAACTTAAACAGAAGACAAGGGAAGCTGTTATTTTAACTACTCAGGGGAAAACCATTACAATGGCAGCCCTCTGTCTTAGGGTTAATTGGCACTGGTATCTCCAATATAAATAAAAGCACTTCAAATCAACCTACCAGCACCTTTCACTTGTTTTCTATCTAACAGTTCACCTGCTGTAAAAGGTATTTCTAAGCATCTTAAGTCATAATCTTACCCATCCCGATCTGTCTTCTTCACATCACTCTGAATATAGTGCCTAGGAAAATATGTGCTCTCTGAGAGGCAGGAATAAGTACTGGAAGTATGAGGGGGACTTTGCATTTTTTGATAATGCCTTATTTTTCTGTGTCCAAAGAAGAGCAATGAAGCTCGTGAAGGGTCCAGAGCACAAGTCTTGTGAGGAGGGGCTGAGGGAATTGGGGTTGTTTAGTCTGGAGAAAATTGGGGGGGACGTTACTGCTCTCTGCAACTTCCTGAAAGGAGGTTGTAGAGAGGTGACTGTGGTCTCTTTATCAAGTAAGAAAAGATAGGACAAAGGGAAATGGCTTCAAGTTGCACAAAGGGAGGTTTAGATTGGATCTTCGGAAAAAAAATCTTCACTGAAAGGGTTGTCAAGCACTGGAATAGACTACCCAGGGAAATGGCTGAATCACCATCCCTAGGGGTATTTAAAACACATGTGGATGTGCTTAGGGACATGGTTCAGTGGTGGATTTGGCAGTGCTTGAGTTAATGGTTGGACTTAAAGGTCTTTTCCAACCTAAACGATTCTGTGAATCTGTGTTTTCTTTTTTTTGGTCTGTTCACATGGAAACAAGTCGTCCTTTTGTCATTTTTCTCTGGAGCTTTTGAGCTTTAATCCGCCAGAGTTGAGTCTGAAGTTTCCGTTTTGGAAAAATAAAAGACTTAACTATGTGCTGGTACTGTACAGCCCCCAATAATAAAATAGACTTCTGGAAAGCATTTTAAACCTTCTGCTAAATAATAACACTTAACCACAGAAAAGAATATCAGTTTGTTGACCTGAATATGATAGTGTTTGTCACCTTGAAGCAACAGCCATGGAGTTTTCTAGTAGTGAGATGAATGTCCAGAAAAACAGTATAATAGGGGAGAGTGAAAGAGTAAGTACAGATTGCACAAATCATTGAAGGCCAAACATTATATAGAGGAGAGTAAGATCAAGTGCTGCATAACCATTTTTATTATTTTTATTTCATCTCCTTTTGCTCTGATCTGTTTAACTATGAATTTTTCAGTAAAGATGTGAAGCATTCTTATTTTAAAATGTACTACTAGTACATAGCTAGATTAAATAGTATTGACTGAGTTTCTGTAAAATTTGGGTTTGTTTCAGCCAAAAACTGAGAGCAATTTTTTAATTTATTTATTTATTTTTTAAATCACAGCTGTGGCTTAAAACAAAACAAAATATTCAAATAGCCTCAGCATAGCAAAACAGATCCAAACCAAACACTAACACAACACTTTTCCCCAGTAAAGCCTGCTTACTGTTTATGAACTCTATTTTTATTACCAACTGTTAGATTAAAAAAAAAATCATGTAATTATCCTGATACCCTCTCTAGACTGTATACATTTATAATAGACTATGTAAATAATAAAGTGATGAAATAAAGAATAACTGCATATTCTAATTTCTTTCCTTCAACTGAACACTACTTTAAAACAACCGTTTCAGATCAAAACATTATAGTCATTCTTTTAATTTCCATTCATGCATTAGAGACAATGGGATATAATTAGAGAGCTGTGACCATTTTTAAACCTTACAATTCTAAGCTACAATTTTGTAACAAAATAGATTTATTTTCTTTAGCTATCTTATCTTTTGTTGCACTGTTAAGCACTTTTCACACTCAATTTCCATTTTGTTTCCTTAATCTGAGTGTCAGGAAGTCTCCATTCATGTCCTATCAAACCATATAAACTGCAATGGATTCCCTGTAAACAACTGTTTGTCCTATAGGTGTGTGCTAATGAGATTCCATGACATTTATGAAGTAAACTGACTCAGATGATCTAATAAGATAGAAAGAAAAAAAGGAACCATGAAACCCCATTGTTATCCAAGATCTTTTTGTACAAGTGCTCTGAACACATGTCAAAATCATTCCCTTTAGGTACCAGGACTTTTTGCATGCATAAGAGTGAAAAGAACAGTCTCAGTCAGTCACCTGAGTTTTACCACATATACTGGACACCTGTTTGAAAAATCTTACTCGTCTGATGGCACATTTTTCACATTTGCATCAATCCTTACCCTCAGCAGACAGAGCACTGCCCGTCACGCTCTGGGGACAGGACCTTTCATGCTTTAAAGTTGTTTATGACACCTCATCTTCATACCAGTGTGAGTTTCTTGTCTTCTCACATGCACTTTTGTTTGTCTTTCCTCAGCCCTTTCACTCCTCCTCTCTCCATCTACTGTCCTTCATCTTTGTCTAACATCTCCAGGTCCTCTGTTTTTCTCTTATCAGTTAAATTCTACTTTGTGAGATCTTCCACCCAGCCTTTATTTCTATTTGTTCCTCAGTGCAGGAAGAAGCTTCTTTGACAACTATATTGCTTTCTTTTCTAGCCAGTCTCATCTTTTGCCTTGCCCTTCACAGCATGAGCTTCCATGGCTTGCCCTTATGCTCTAGATCTGTGCCCCCTTTATATCTCGTTGAGTAAGTATTTGCAAGTATTAAGATTATCATCTATTCTTTTCCTTCATGTTCCTTAACTGCAACCTGTCACTGCCTCAGCTTGTGTCTAAACACAGTATAAGGAACTAGACATAAGGAATATTAGACATTCTGTTAGCGTAGGATTACAGTGCTACATCTAATATTAGTTATAATCACATCACGCTTTTCTTTTCACATTAGTTACAGCACAAGTGATGCTGCCGCTCTGCAATCACAATGAACGCTGAATGACTTAATGGATGCTGCAAAGGGTAAAAGTCCATTTAGGACTTGCAAGTATCAGGCAACTTTTCATAGCTTCCCCGAATTGCCTACTTACAAGATAACTCCGCATCATTTCAGAAGTGAAGTGGAACCTACAGAAGGCGACAACTTTATCAGCTGGTCTTGTTATGATCACAAAAGCAGGGCACTTCTGCACACAGTTAAACCATCCTTGTAGACATTTGTCTATCCTGTGTCACAAAAGCTACTATTTTGCCTCAAAATACCTTTAATCATAGTTTGAATAAACTGTCTGAAACACTCTTGCTCTCACTGCTCCGCTGTTGCTTTTTCTTTTCCTTAAGTTTAAAGAGGGAGAGAAAAGAAAATTATCTTTAAATCCAGCAGTGAAGTTCCTCTTTTCCTTCACTCACCTGGCTCCTGTCATTGCTGATTCTCTGGCATTTCAAGCTCTTTGTCTAGTTCAGCCTTGCTATGCCCAACAGCCCGCTGTTGTGACTAAGGGCAGGTAATCGCCTTCGCCACCAAATGACTGAGACATCCAGAGGCACCCAGGGCAGGAATTGCTGTCTGCCCATATTTTCCAAACGTATACAACCTCTGATTTCTACTCAACCTAAGTATAGATGTGCATGTAATTAGGCACAACCGGAACTAGAAGAGACTGGCGGTGGGGGAGTGGATCCCAAAGCATCATTCCCATTGTGGATGATCCAGCTAACCATCTTTGAACTAGACAAAAACATATTCTACTTGATAATCCCAACCATGAGGTCTTTAAACTATGGTAATATTGCATATGCTTTAGCATAGTGACTCAGGGAAAACGTCTACACCTTGACTGCTATATGTGAAATCACAGGAGGAAAAGTTGAAACCAATTTACATCCTTCGCACATCTATTAGACTACTGAACTTCTGACAAGATACAGAGGAAAAAAATTGTTCCTTATAACTTACAATCTGGACAAAGCTAATTGTTTTTCAACACCTCAACATCAATTAAGGTGTTCCAGTGTACAAATATAAATTTAGTAATATTATATTTCCAACTCATTTAAGAGATCAGTTTTCCCCATTCCCAGAAAGCACAAAATTCAAATATGATAGTATTTGCACAAGGTTAACAATTTAGGGTGATTGCAATATCCTTACTCATATTGGACAACACTTTACTTTGCCAGTAGCCTGAGTTACTATTTACAGATAAAATTATCACCTGAAAGCAGAAAGCATGACAGAATTCAGGTCTGAATTTTAATAAAATCCATTTTAAAAAAAAAAAAAAGTACAAAATTATATAGTGTATTTACTATTAGGAATACTAATATACTAAAATGATAATAGTGTCCCTTTACACTTTTGTCAGATAGATATCAGCAATTCAACACGCACAGGATTGTTGCATTTGTACTGAGATCCAAAAAAAAAAATGGTTGAACCTTTACTACTGAGCAATTACAGATACTTGTTTCCTACAAGAAGATTGAGTCCTTCAAAAGCAAAAAAAAGTTGTGTCCTGTAAGCCTGGATGTGAAGTTACCACCAGGGGTGAAACAGCATTTTCTCTGCAATAAATGCAGCATAAGTAGCACAAGTAGGAGGTTGAATGAAGTTTAAACTACGTGCTTTATTTTTCAGGATCATATTAAAAGTGTTTAGGTAAGATTGAACTCTCGAACTAGCTGGGTCTCCTTCCTCATTTCTTTGCTTTTGTTACTTGCAGAACTAAATGATAGTTCTCAATGGTTACTTGCATAACATACCTGAATGATAATGAGGAAATGTTATTAGCTAGGAAAAAATTTATAACTGGAAACTGGTACACCTTAATTGAAAAAAAAAAATCACTTATAATCACATTGCATATCACATGCCTCGATAAGGACATAATAAAATATATCATTAGCAGAGTGCCCCGTAATGCTCCTTAAGACTTCCGTTGAACAGTATGCAACATTTTCATAGGAATCGAGATGCCCACAGTTGTGAACATAAATGTGTCATTATCATCAAAAAGGGTAGTCAGCTATGTCAAAACAGAAAACAATCAAGTTTTAATAATTATTCAGGAAGTTATAGCTTGCAAGTACATTCTTTCCTGCGAATTAGTATTTTCAAAATAGATTATCATCCGTATGTAAAGTTCCATATGTTTTAAACTATCACTAAGCCTAGAATTCTTTGATTATACTGGAAAAGTTTTAAATCCTCCAGTTTTATGCATGTAACTAAATAGTAAACAGAAAAACTTTCAGAAAGCAGATGTGCCTTTCCACCCTCAAGAAACCAAGCTGAAAAACTGTTTTTCCTTATACCAATGAAAATTCTAAAATTTATAAATCTGGGAAAGCTGTCATTTACAAAAAAAAAATAAAAAATTAAAAAGGTGAAAAGAAAAACATGAAAGAATACCCTCACATTGCATATTCTGATTGCATTCAGAAAATGGAGGCAAAAGGAAAAACTGAAAATGCCAATATGCAACATATATACTTTTGTATTTTGAGAGTTGAAGAAAGTGCTAATCTCTACTATCATCTTTGCAAAAGAAATGGAAACCACGGAAATTGTAACAAAAGGATATTAAGTGTTGATAAGAATATCAAGTACTGCAATAAGTTCCATGTTAATCCTACCCCTTTTAAGTAAGTATTATGGTGCAGACACTCATTAGTCAGCCATGTCCTCTTTTTCTCTTTCTTAAAAAAGCTGTCCTACCTTTGGGATGCACATAGAAATGTGGAGAAAAAGACAACATGTAGAATTAATATTCTTGTAGTTAGTACTCTTGCATTTTCTTACTTTCAAATACTTGACATTTCATACATAATTTTTTTTTTGAAGATGACACAGGACATGAAGCTTTTTTACCAAGAAATCCATCAAAGACTCACTTTGATTTAAGAGCCTAGAATTGATAACATCAGCTTTAAAGAGTCACCTTCCTTCAAGAAATCTTGTAGCTAGCAAACTGAAGACCAGTATAAGGACAGTTGCAAAAGAAGGGTCTGTCACAGCACTCTCCAAACTAGCCAGCTGCAACAAGGTCTTTTACCATCACATACCAACATACTCTTCATGCCAGCTCCTCTGCTGCTTTCTCCTCATCTCCCCTCATCCAGGGCCATGTGCTTCTTCCTCTCCCTCTCTCTTCCTTGACTGCCCAACCCCTTCACAGAACCAGCCACAGCTGCACCTCATCTACATCGGCCAACCCACCTCCCCTGAAACCAGCCCACAGTTGTATATTATCAATGTTAGTTAACGCAGCTTCATTCCTTTACAAGGTTCTTTACTAGATCATCTTTGAGTAGGTAGAAGCTCAACTAGCTCTTCATGGGGGTTATGTCACTAAGAAGTTGCAAACAAGTCCTGAAAACAGGTACCATGCCAGTCACAGTGGCAAACCCCATGAAGTACCATGGTTACTACCTTGCCTTGCACATGTTCTTGGGTTCACAGAGGGAGGGGAACAAGCATCATTGCCTCCAGTATCTCTTTGCAGACCTTGACTAATCAGTTATGTCTTCAGAGTAACTCCTCCAAGACCTGTTTAGCACATTTGCCTCATCGTTCTACAGCTAAAGCAAGCGACAGAGAACCAAAGGGTAGAATCAGCACACTGAAAACATGTTGTGCTAACAGGCTGCTTTGGAAGTCTGCAGAGTCCTAATTAACCAGCATGGTTCCAGAAACACCAGTGCCAGCTTGCTGGTGGTACACATTTGCAGTGTTATTCTGAAAGGTCTTTACCAATCAATTATGAGTACGTGGAGCGTGCTCTAGTGGAGGCTGGTCCCAAACTGTGTGTGCATGAGGAAAGGGAGGAGCAGCATGCTGAACTGGACCCACCATTATAGCTTGAAAGGATTATTTGTCTGGTTTTACCCTTTAGCAGTGCTGCACTGGCAAGGTGTGCAAGGCCAGGATCCTGCAGGGCCCCGATATGCTCAAGATTGCTCAGGCTTCTATTCTTTAGTGATGGCAATTGTAACACATTACTAAGTTAATTGATGCTGCCATCAGTAAGATTCATTTGCTTATCATTCTTTCAAGGACCCCACTTATTTGTTGCTGTTGTAGATGATGGAACTGCATTCGTACCACAGTCAGGCCAACTGCAAAATACAGTTGTATGCTAGGCAGTTGGAACAGAGTGGCTGGCTGAGCACTTGAAAGGCTGAAGGCAAGATGGCACTAGCTCCCAGTTTGGATGCAATGGCTCAAAACGTTATTTATAACTCTTGCTGGCTACCTACTGCTAGCGTAGCTAAAAGTGGATGTTTTCATAAGGCATGTACCCTGCACACTGATTATTTTATTTACTGATTTGTCCAACTGGAAATCAACACAAATAGCAATATCAGCCCAGCTGCAAAAAGGCAGTGATGAGTACAATATGAGCACATTTCCAATAACATGATTTGCATCTTGTATGTACATCTTGTCTTGTGCATTGCCACGGAATTTAGTATACCTGCATGGTACAAGAGTTTAAAAGCATGCTTATTTTAAATTTCTGGGATGCTGTGAAGTGTAGTATTTGCAGAGTGTGTTGTGATTGTAAAGCTTAATAGGCTTCAGGCAAGTATAGCTGTGCTGTTTAGTGAGCGTTACATCAGAATTCTCATAAAATTAATTTCTACAGGTAATTTAAATATCTCTCAAAACTTTTCTAAAAGCTTTTGGCTTAACCACATCTATGAATTTCCTCATAGATATCTTAAAGACAGCCACCTAATAAAAGCAAAACGAAGCACTTAATAAAATATCATGGAAAAGGAAGTCCCAGGCAGACCAGCTTATCACTAGCGATAACAGTACTGACTCAAGGTAATCACCATTTAAGACTAACATTCAAACAAAATTTCACATTTTAAGGATGGCTACAGGCAACTTTAATGTCAGTAGCGTCAATATCAGCAACTTTATATCTCTAGTCTGGTGACAACAGTCTGCCTTCCCTTCTCCTTCACATGTGCTGCAAGAATGTGGAAGGGTTGTCCGTCTCTGTACGCACCCTGCAGTCCCCAGAGGCTCGGATCCCACACTGCATGCTGCCCAGAGCAAGGCGGGCAGAGCCCCTCACTTGGGTAGACATCCTTGAGCAGGAGCATGGGCTGCTCCAGGGCTCTGCATCCCAACCACCAGCTGCCCAGCAGGTCTTTCCAACTGTCACTGCCCTCCAAGTAATGACTAAAGTTTGTGAGCACTTCTCAAGACAGCTACAAAATTGCACATTATGAATACCTCTGCAGTACGGCACAGCAGAAGTCATCTCAAAACCATGTGACAGAAATAACATCTGCAGTCTAGCATAGTCTGCAAGGAAAACAAGACTAAGCAAGGTGATACGGTGTGCCATCCAACTACCAGAGAAGCAGGTGGAAAGACTGGAAGATGGTGGCAGAGTATAGACACCAAAGGTGTGTCTATAGTTGGGCTGTGCTTTGCTGGGATCAGGACAAAACTGTGCATCTCAAACTCTTGAAATAAACCAAATACTTTCCACTCCCCCCCACCCCCCCTTTCTGTTAAGTGTGCTACAAACCAGGGAAGTGGTTTTGGCAATCTCAAACACAAATACAGGCCGGGCAGAGAATGGATTGAGAACAGCCCTGTAGAGAAAGACTTGGGGTGCTGGTGGACGAGAAACTCAACATGACTCAGCAATGTGTGCCTGCAGCCCAGAAAACCAACCCTATCCTGGACTGCATCAAAAGAAGTGCGAGCAGCAGGTCAAAGGAGGTGATTCTCCCTGTCTACTCCATTCTGGTGAGACCCCACCTAGAGTACTGCATCCAGCTTTGGGGCCCCCAACATAAGAAGGGCATGGAGCTGCTGGAGCAAGTCCAGAGGAGGGACATAAAGATGATGAGAGGCCTGGAGCACTTCTATAGACAGGCTGAGAGAGTAGGAGTTCTTCAGCCTGGAGAAGGGAAGGCTCCAGAGAGACCTCATAGCAGCCTTCCAGTGCCTAAAGGGGGCCTACAGGAAAGCTGGGGAGGGACTTTCTTCAGAGGCATGTAGTGATAGGACAAGGGGTAATGGTTTTAAGTTGAAAGGGGAAATGGTTTTAGACTGAAAGAGGGTAAATTTAGGTATTTGGAGGGAATTCTTTTCTGTGAGGGTGGTGAGGCACTGGAACAGGTTGCCCAGGGAAGCTGTGGATGCCCCATCCCTGGAAGTGTTCAAGGTCAGGTTGGACAGGGCTTTGAGCAACCTGGGCTAGTGGGATATGTCCTTGCCGTGGCTTGAGGGTTGGAATTACATGACCTTTAAAGTCCCTTCCAACTCAAACCATTCTATGATTCTCTGCAATGCACAAGTAATTTGGTACTGTTCATATATGACAGATGAACAGAAAGGAATATTGTTGAAAATCGGGATTCACATTCACATATCATTCCTTTTTAAAAAAAATGGAAGATTTAAAAAAATAGAAAATATAATGTTGTATTTCTATCAGGGAAAGAAATATTTATGATAAATTTATCTGCTGTGGACAAAAGAATACCTATAGAGCTATGTTGCAACATTGTTTAATGAGGTACACTGAAATGGAATTACTTGAATGCAAAAGCAAGTGGGGGAGTTGGGGAGAAAGGAAGTTGGCCCCTCAAAGAGATAAAGAACAAGTGACAAAAGGACAAGATATGACATTTTCTTACTATGTTCAATTATAGGTGACCACTAGAGAGTGTCCACAGCTGAAGAATCATTTGACACAAACTACTGGTTTACAAAGTGACCTTTAAGAAGTTTGGGTTTTTTTCCTCTGCCTAAATGCAGTGCCTGAAAAAGGTAGTTACTTCTCTAGGTACAGCATTTGCTTCCCAAGAGCAGACTATCTGCAGAAGACTGTCTTTATTGTGCTATCTACAAATGCAAAAAGCCCTCAAAAATATACACAAGCCTGAAGAAGTGGTATCAAGCAGTGGTAATGTGTGGACCTTTTTAAAACACATCATAATAAATCCCAGGTGTGAGTTTAAAAGGAAAATGTTTTACACTAACATGTTTCTTCCATGTACGACCTTACAGAGAAAGGGGTTCATTTCCATTCTAAATAATGACATATATAAATAATTAATTTAAGTCAGCTATTTAATTTTGGACTACACTGAAATGAATGCCACAGTCCACCTCATGGGCTCATGCATAGCAATCTAACATGAACAACCTTTGGATGATGCCAAGAATCCACATTTACCTGCAGGGTCCATTAAAATAATAATTTTTCCAAAAGGATGACTTTGGTTGAGAGTGTTGTTTTTGTTTTTTTTTTTGTTTGTTTGTTTTTTGTTGTGGTTTTTTTTTTTTTTTTTTGGTTTGGTTGATTTGGGTTTGTTTTTAAATTAGGGAATTACAGAAGACACTACCCTAGCTAGAGATCCTTGCGTGGCAGTCCCAAGGCTGTACATGGATAAAGCAATACTAGCCGAGCTCCCCTGCCAAAAAATTCTAGCCTAAAGGAGGTCTGTGAGACCTGACCTGGAGTAGTTATTTCTGCATGAACAATCCTGACTTCTTGATGATCTCGGGGAAACTGTGTATAGTTATATAGCTTTGCCACTGAAGAGAAGGAAAACCTTGCAACCCCTCGTGCGATGACAGCATAGAGCCGATTTCCATGGAGGGATCATTCTTTCCAAGCTCTTCAGAGTTTTCTAACAGGAGTCAATCGGAACAAAATGCATTGTGTAGAAGTGCACATATACTGGATACAGAGCATCCTGTAACTGTGTTTATTAGAACCGCTCAAGAGAAAGAATGTCACACAACGTTCTGATTTTTAGTTTAAAATATTTTATTTCCAAAAGTATGACTTCTACATTCAGGAAAACTAAATATTTTACCTTAAAATTATGAAACCCAGATAATTACTGGAGAATTACTAAGCTGGTAATCATATACTTAGTTAAACATACGAGTAACAATTTTGTGGGCATTGGTGTCAAAATTGGCCATTGATAATTTATAGGAAATGTTCACAGGCTAACAGGAATCAAAGCACTGATCATAAAGCCAAATTTCTATACTGACTGTAGTCTTTCAAATTTGCTATGTAAGCCTAGAACTTGAAACCATTTCTGGCGAAAAATAATTTATTCTTACTGCCACTACGAACAGTGGTCAAGTAAAAAGACTAAAAAGACATTTAATTCAGACTCTTAGGAGGAGGAAAAGAAAATGCAATGTTTTTAAGCAAGAAGGAAGCACAAATAAAATTTCTGTATGAAATGGGAAGATGCCACCCATAGGGTGCAGGGAGCCTGGGACACCACACTTCAGGCTTCGCACTAATAGTTGTAACAGGGCACCAGGACAGAAATAAGGATATCCACACTCTGCAGTACTGCTTTCTTCACATATACAACAGCATTCACTAATTACCATTCTGATAAATGTCACACCCCTCTAACTAGGACTCCTGCAAGAGAACAGATTCATCACAGTGTATTGGCATGGCTCTAAACAATAGATTAGCAGTACCCCTGCCTACAAAGGACCTTAATTATAACCCTGCGCTAGGGACAGCACTAGATTATCGTTATTTACCCACAAGGGGAGAAAAGCCTGGTGATATGATCTAATAGGTTGGAACATGGCTTGATGTAATGGATCTGGCCTTGATTTTCCTGACAGAGTGCAATTTACAGAATTAATAGCACCTGCTGCATAACTGCTTTTGTTTATTAATAACTGTTAAGTAAGAAGCCTTGCATCAGGTTAGGTACAGGAATAACTGAGTTTTTAGGAGTCTTGGCATCTCAGGTGGAATCAAACACAATGTTAGGGGCCACGGTTTTGCACACTGCACGAGAGCGAGCTGGGCACCTCAGAAACCTGTATCAGATGCGACAAACACTTCAAACTACTCAATATAAAATCTTATGCTATAGCATAGTATGTATACATATCACACATATAGTATGTTTATATACTGTGTATATATATATATATAATCTGTCACATAGCATGCCTATGAACTGCTTCCCTTCCCTGGGTCACCAAACCTTGACTTGAGCTCACACTGTGCCTGACACTGAGCTGTTGAAGCCCCAAATCGTCCCCAGGAGTCAAGAGGCAAAACTGTTCACAAGGACAGTTTTTCCACTCAACTCTGTGTGTTCTGTTAATGTCAATAGTGGTTTCCTCATCATGTTAAAGACTAGTTATTAGTACCCTCGATTCAGGAAAGTGGAGACAAAGTTCAGTTTCTCTTCTAGACCAAGAAAAAGCACAATGCTATTGATGCTCTGTCATGCCAAGTAGTGTGCTCAGCTTGGGGAAGACGGAATATTTTGTTCTCATTCCAAAATACTTTTTATACATACACCTGCACACACATTTATACCTCTATATATACACACATAATATATATATTATAAACACTGAATAAATGGTAAAGAGTAAAAGCAATTATTTTTATTATTTTTTTTACACTACAGAGCGGTGTTTCCAGAACTCCTCACCTCCCATCTGAGTGCCTTTGTCACTAGACTGCTCACCTCTTATTGCTCCTTCATGAAGGGTTTTGCCTGCAGATGTGCAGTAACCAGACAGTACAACTTCTTTTGGTCTGGAAGGGTTTAAATTATTTTTGTATCAGGCTATGAAACAAAGTGTTTTCCACTTCTTTATATCTGTCCCTTCCAATGGGTACTGTAAGCACCAGGAGAAATATTATACATTTCTTAATACTTATTAAGACATTATTTCCAATTCTTGACTTAACTATCCCTCAATATCTTTTTACAATATCAAGAAAGAAATCTAAATCAAAAATTTGCCCATAATTTTTTCTTTCAATACATGCTACTGTCTTTCTGCATACCACATATTTGCAAGTAGACTGTAGTAAAGACATTGAGAATAATGACAAACTAGAAAACAAACAGCTTTGGCAGCAAGTAGGAACATGTGCAAATATAGAAAAAGACAGCAAGTCCCCAAAATAGTTACCAAATTATAAAAGCAAGTAACTAGCTCTTCATTATATTAACTGCAGCTTCTCTTCTACTGCTGGAGTGCAAATAGTTACTGAGCCTCAAATAATATACAGGGACTTGGGGCATATAAGTACCCTAAAACTAAGTCAGAATAGAAATAATTAAAAGAAATAAAAAACACATCCCCAAGGTGTCCAACTAGAGTAAACCAACAATTGCAGGCTATTTTATTTCAAAGATTTGGAGTTTAGCTCGGGTCGAACTGCACAATTGCAATGGTTTCTGATTCTCCCAATAAAAGTGCTTGGGATCAAACAGATCAATCACTCTCTAAAGGCTTAAACCTTTGAAATACTTGGGTTTTTTTTTTTCATGACTATTCAGTTGAAAAAGTTTGCCCCCTGGACTTGAGCAGAGTTAAGAGTCCTGCAGACCTGCAAAAGCACACATCGTGACATGCTCCCTTGAGGCCCTGCTTGCTTCCATGTGGAAATGCAGTTGGAAGATATTTGAGGGGAATTGCAGTCATTTCAATATTTTTCCACAGGTTCTGTCAAAAGGTTGGGGAAACCTTTGATTGAGCAAAAGGCCATAACTATCACAGCATGGAAAAAGCACTGTGCAGCTGCTTGAACAGAAAGGTTTATCAAAAGGGTGAGAGAAATCATTCTATTTCAAGGTGATTCCTCATTGATCTTTCATGAGAAAGAGGGGATACTCCTCTCAAAACAAGTCTTTGGAGCTAGGTCGTTTGAAAGCTCCTGGTAGTATTCTTTGGGGACTCATCTCTGCAGTAATTTTTCACAAATAAGATAACTGAAAACAACACACAGATTTTCTTATCCTATTGTAGCCATGAATCAGAAATGCAAAAATGCTAATTTGTGGTGCTTGACAAAAAGTTATTTTCCCCGTAGTGGTCTTTGTGGCATTATTTTCCATCTACAAAGACAACACACAGTCTTATCTTGACATCAGAACTAGAAGGAAGATATATTAATTCTCACTGAAAAGTAGCGTATTTGGTCCAAACCCAAACTAATAGTTCAATTTTGATTAAGAATACATCTTGAAAAATTTATAGCCATCTAGTAGGACAGGAACTCTCCTTCAAAAAGAACTGTTAATTTCCAGTCCTTTTCAGAAAAATGACAATGTGAAAATGACAACTTTCAACTCTCTTCACAAGCATCCAGTCTCACATCATCTGATTTCGGGTCAAATAAAAGATGATACATTTCACTCCTCTTTGTCCTACAGGACTGGGATAGAATGAAAAATCTGCATGCTATTTCTACACCCAACTGACAGAACAGTCACTAAGTGCTAATCAGTTACACTTTGCAAATGTATTTTGAAGTGGGTTTAAAGTAGCTTGTAAAGCTCCATTTTCAGTGATCAAATGGATGCTAGAAAGACATGGTCATAACTGTACCCATAGCTGTTTTCAGAGCTGACAGTTTGCAAGGTGAATAATTTCTAAATTAACTGTACTCCTTTAATAGAAATAGACACACTTCATAGTTAGGTCAGTTAATAGCTAATTAACCCAGTCAATAGACAGATGTATTTAGAATAGATATTTTTCTATCAAACAAGCCAATGACAATGATATTTTAAGTATAAGTTGACTTTCAAAATAAAACTCCCCTTTACTGCCATTGTCAATATTTAGGTGCTGAATGAAGCAATGACCATAAAATGTGATAGCCACTGATCCTGAAAGGTACTGCACAGTCCTGGTTTGAGGGGGAATTAAAGGTGTCAGAGTAAAATAAAGGAGTAGACAATAATATCATAGAAAAATTTGGGTTGGAAGATCATCTAATTCCAGCCCCCTTGCCATGGGCAGGGACACCTTCCACTAGACCAGGTTGCTCCAAGCCCCATCCAGCCTGGCCTGGGACACTGCCAGGGATGGGGCATCCACAGCTTCTCTGGGCAGCCTGTTCCAGTGTCTCACCACCCTCACAGGAAAGAATTCCCTCCAAATACCTAATCTAAATCTATCCTTCTTCAGCTTAAAGCCATCACCGCTAGCCCTATCACTACATGCCCCTGTAGAAGGTCCCTCCCCAGCTCTCCTATAGGCCCCCTTTAGGCACTGGAAGGCTGCTGTAAGGTTTCCCTGGAGCCTTCTCCAGACTGAATAACCCCAGCTCTCTCCGCCTCTCTTCGTAGGGCAATCTAATGTCATATAGGGATTCATACCTCATGCTTTGGGGTTCATTCTGCAGATCACAAGATTCCTCAAAAATTTTGCATCAGGTGGGTGCAACAGAAAGAGGAGCCAGGCAGCAGCCAAAGTTAAAATTGGTAAAATCCCCTGAACCTTCCTCTAAAGGGTTTTTCTTGCAAGAGAAAGCAACAGTTGATTTATTTCATCTAGACAACATGCTGGAACTGATTGAAGAGAAGTGTTTTGAACATACAATACATAACCATACTGAGTTTTTTTTCCCTGCCTTTAGGGTAGGCCAGTAAAACATTGTTTTACAAGTGCGTTCTTTGGGTTTACCTTTCTTTACAAGGTCACCTTTTATAATTAGTGATGGTTTCAATTTTGCAAGTGCTTCATCTATGGAAGCATTCAGAACTGTGAGTTTTAATCTTGGCAGCTTTCGCTACCAAGTTTCTTGCTAAAGACAGACTTTCATATGCTTCCTTCCTCCAAGCTACATTTAACTGTGATCATTGACCTGATTTAAAGATGCAGAGGCTAGACAACTATTTCATACAGAATTAATTATGCCTTCAACCAGTAAGCTGGACACACTGGACACCACAGGTGTGATAAGCTGGGTACCTACATTATCTATCCCTGTGTTGACCCTCGGCTGCAGTCACACTGCATAGTCATATAACCTTCCAGATTGCCTCTGTGATGCAGAGGCCTCTGAACTCAGCAGATCAGGGGCACATGCTTTCTTACAGCAGGTCCCATGTGTTCATGCTGTAGTGCCAAGAGTACTTCAAATCTACAGGAGAAGACGACGCAGAATTCAGAGGCAGCTCTGGATGCCAATGAAACAGGTTGCAGTGCAGCAGCATCCAAAAAACCCTGAAGACCACTTGCGATACTGAACACAAAACAGAAGGAGGCTGCTGCCTGCAAGCACTCTGAATGGAAGTGTAATCACAAAAAACAACAGCTTGAGGAAAATAATTACAAAATTGAGGCTCTACCTTGCACTTTGCTTTCCTCATGGTAACAAGCACATCTAAGGCATCTACGCGATCCTCAGACCTGACAATGGCCACATACCATTAATGCATCTGTACAGCCTTAACGTTCAGGTAACATTCGGCCACATTGCACAGAGCTCAGGATGAGATAAAAGACTTACCTGGGAAGCATCTTGCTGTTATTAATCTACTTCTGGGACCTGACCTAACCTAGTGATATTTATGAAATACATCTACTGACCCAAAGTGATTACTTGGCCAGTAATATTAGCCAAGCTTTGAAGTGCTGCCTGCCTTTAAGTTCAGAAGATGAAGATGATGCTTGGTGCTTGACCACACCGATACCTGCATATAGCATGCAAATAAGTTGCTTCACAGAAACTAGTACGAGATGGTGACATTTCTGGTCTAAATTAAAGCACAGGGACACTACAGAAGTTGGAGTGAGATACTAGAATGATGTTAGAAAGATTCTAATCAACATAGAAATACTTTATAGGGCCATAATTCATGTAATGAACACTGACAATTACCTTATTTTCTTGTTCTGATTTATAGTTCTGGAGTCATCCCCAACCTTCTGCTTTGCTAACACTGTCTCTCCTAACCTGGTACTAGATCCAGACTACAAGCAGTTATAGGGGAAGGATTTAATTTGTAGACAGATAAACCAAGGCCTCCCGGCAATCCACAGCACACTAAGCAAGCAGGAGCTACGTTACTCACATCATATCTTAAGCCTGGTTAGTGATAGCATCAACTGTAAAGGAAAGTTATAGTGCCTTCATGCTACGGTACCTTAAAGACTGTTTTGATCCCAAAACAGCCTAGGGCTGAGAGGGCATGAAGATACTGTAATGCTAAAACCTACTTTACCTTCTACTCTCTAAAGTTTTATCACGCTATTCTGGAAAAGCCAGGGCACACTTCTTTTCTGTGGGTTTTGTGGGTTTTTTTTGTTTGTTTTGGGTTTTGGTTTTTTTTTTGTTTGTTTGTTTTGCTTTGTTTGTTTGTTTTTCTTCTGTTTTTTTCTTCAGTGTCTGGGATAAAACTGACATGCAATACAAATAGGCCACAGCAGTATTTCATATTTTTCTAGGAGCCAAAAACTCACATGGCTTCAAGCAGCAGAGGTACAGAGACAGGTGTGTTGGTTGTGGTTGGGATAGAATTCATTTTCTTCACAGTAGCTGGTATGGTGCTGTGTTTTGGATTTGTGCTGGAAACGTTGATAACACGAGGATGTTTCGGTCATTGCTGAGCAGGGCTTACACAGAGCCAGGGCCTTTTCTGCCTCTCAGCCACCCCTCCAGCAAGCAGGCTGGGGGGGCACAAGAATTCAGGAGGGGACACAGCTGGGACAGCTGACCCCAAGTGACCAAAGGGATATTCCATACCATATGGCATTGTGCTCAGCAATAAAATCTGGGGGAAGAAGGAAGGAAGGGGGGATGTTTGGAGTGATGGTGTTCGTCTTCCCAAGCAGCCATTAAGCATGATGGAGCCCTGCCTTCCTGGGGACGGCTGAACACCTGCCTGCCGCGGGGAAGTAGTGAATGAATCTCTTCTTTTGCTTTGCTCGCATGTGTGGATTTTGCTTTACCTGATAAACTATCTTATTTCAGTCCATGAGTTTCTCACTTTTACCCTTCTGATTCTCTCTGTCCCTCCAGGGGTGAGCGAGCGAGCAAGTGGCTCTGTGGTGCTTGGTTTCTGGCTCGCGTTAAACCAGAACAGCACACCAAAATTAAGTAGCAGATATAACCTGGCAGTCCAAGTTGATTCAAAAAAAGCTTTTTACATCTGCCAGTATATCATAACTCATTGCAGGTGAACATAAAGAAAAGCTTTTAGATTTTATAGCAGCACCTGCAGCAAAAAGTTATCCTTAAAGTATGACTCACCCTCACAGCTTCATTCATAACGTGGGTAGCACCTACTTCTCAAGTGCACGGCTTTGAGAAAAGCACACTCAGCTACACACAGATGAGCAGAACCGTATCACTACATAGCCTGCAGTCAGCAGAGGGCAGTGGAAAGTATTTTCTGCTTAGGAACTTCTTTTCTGAATCTAATGTTTCTATTATCCTCTGCATTTAGAAAGATTTTGTGATGTTCTGCCCTGATACTGATCTCCCGTGGTTTTATAACGAACTGGGTAGAAAAGCTCCATGGTTTTTGTTTTGTCTTATGCCTTCAGGCTTTTGGAAGGTATTAGTCTCTCACCCCTCCTTGATTTTAAATTCTGCTTCATAATAATAGAAACTCTGGAAAATAAACACGCTTAAGTATTTCTTTCACCACGTACTAACAAATCTGATTTTAAAAGACACAAGCTTTAGATATAGAACAATTCACAGCCCCTCAGCAAACAATAGCAAGCAATTTCCCCAATTTGATATTCTTACAGTATTTATATGAGTAGCAGCAAAGAGACTGCTAGTTTAGACAGGCCAGGGGTCATCAACAGCCCAGACACTGCTTGAGCTAGTCTCATCTCAGCTAACGT
Organism: Falco punctatus; assembly: GCF_963210335.1. Taxonomy (NCBI): domain Eukaryota; kingdom Metazoa; phylum Chordata; class Aves; order Falconiformes; family Falconidae; genus Falco; species Falco punctatus. The sequence continues at coordinate 74,249,936 of NC_137580.1, forward strand.
AGCAACCGCTAATTAAAATAGATCGGTTCACCATACTAGAAAATACTTTGAACATAATTTCACATTATTTTGTCAAGTTAGCTAGCTGCGTTTAGTAACTTCAATTAAAAATAAAAGACAAATTAAAAAATAGAGTGGTAGTATTGCTTAATCCGTGATTCCCATCTCATTCCCAACACATAACAACTGGGAAATCATTTTTATTCAAGGTTCCTCATCATACTACATTAAATAGAATATCATTAAATAGAAGTTAACAGATTTTTAAATTAATTTCTTTAACCAGACAAATGGTTAAAAGGCAAAAAACCAATTCACCTTGCACCATCCAAATACCATATCAACACATTTTTTCAATAAATATCCTTTCCTTGCTGAAATGCTATTTGAACATTTTGAGAAGAGCAGAATATTGCTACAGCAAAAGTAAGTTTTTAAAGATTTGCAACTAGTTTATTGTTTCTGAAGTAGAAACATACACAGCCAGAAGGACCAGAGCCACCACAAACAAATCTGCACCCCTGGAAAAAAATGCGATGGCTAAAGGGCACTTTGGTTTCTCAGACTTAGAGAAGAGTTACTGTAGAGCAAGGACACAATCTTAAATGCAGGCATCTGCTTTCTGATAAGCCTTTAGTATGTCTTATCAAAGGACCATTAGCCTTGGTTTTATTCGTAAGCTGTAGAGGGGCCAAAGAAAGGAAGACAGACAGATGTACCTCGCTGGGAAATAAAGCTACCACCAGCAGCTTCTTAGTGTTACTTTAAGGTTTTCAGTTTCTTTGCAAACCTTTATCCCATTTCTAGTTCCCAAATGACTAAAGATTTCTGGAAAAGCGTCTGAACAGACATTTGGCATTCAAATTCCTGTCTTAAGATTGGCATACTGATTTCTCTCTGCCAACATCTTGTAAATCACATGAACAAAACTAAAAAAAGCAGCATTGTGACCAAAGCCAGATAGCATGTCCTATTAAACTGTATTTTATATTTATAGCCTGCACCAGTAAAGCAGCCATAATTAAAATAGAGAAACTATACTGTGAAAAGGCTACTTGCTTTTACTAATCATTCCTGATGATAGGAATGTGTCCAGTAGCTTTCAGCCAAGACCACATGGTGCTAAATCTTCCATAGCCCACACAGTAGGTTGCCTTTACGTTACACTGTCATTGCTTGCTATAAACCCTAAATGCAAAGGCAACCTCTACCGTGTTTTTATTTTTCCTCTAGCTTTTTTCTTGATATTGAAAAATTAAGTGGTGTCTTGCTAAAACTTAGTCTCATTCCTCTAAATTTCAGGTGTTATTGATAGTACATGAAAATCATTGTATGTAAATAATCTTAACTGGGTGTAGGGGGGGGGGGCATCAAAGACAAATGCAGTTTCATCTGTAATTATCATCCAGTCCTAATATCCCACATTATCTCTGAGTCATAAAGCAACATTAAAAACTTGCTTTTTTACTTCCCTGAGTTTTTGTTGGTTGTCGGTGTGGGTTTTTTTAAAAAAAATATTTATATGTGTATGAAATTGACATTATACCAGAACAACACAAATAGCATCTTCCAAAAAAAGCTCTGTAAGAATATCAGTTGCTGACAAGGAGTACAGGCTATGAAGTCTAATCGTTACAGCAATATAATACCTCAGTAGGGACCACGGTTGCCTCCTCAGCAGCACTGCAAAAAGCCAAAATTAACTCTGTCTAACCTTTTGAAGTTGAGCAGGTAGCTCAAAACTACCCCAATCCTGCCAAACATCAATGTTTCCACTAGTCATGTCAACATCACAATTTGTTTTCTAGGCATACACACAAAATGCCTATGACCTGATTACTCGGCATCTAGTTATGAGATCCTTGAAAGGCTTTCCATCAGGAAAGGAAAAAAAAAAAAGAAGTTTTGGCATCCTAAGAGCAAAGCTAAAGCTAATGAAATGCACCCAATAATGTTAAGGCTGCTTACAATTGTGAGGCACAGAAAATAAAGGCGAAGGGAACACAGACACCCCACCCCATTCTCCACTCCCTTTCCTCTGCTGGCTGCCTTATGCTCCCTTTGAGCAGTTACCAGCACTGTCTGATCAGCACTTAGCTCAGCTTTACCCAAATCTGACCTTGCTTATTTTATAGCAAGTCTCAGTGGAAGTTCTGTAACTTGTGGAACAGTTCCAGCCAAAAAACTTTGCTAGCTAAGAGCTTCAAAGACATACATCACACCCCAAGAGCTTACCCCATTCCAAAAGAGGGTGCAGGCACTTACCTGCAAAGGAGACTCAGAATTACAGCTCCAGAGTTGAGCTTGCAGCTCTGTGAAAGGTCTTAGAAAGGTCCCCAGTCAGCACTGATTTATCAAAGCTTGCTGTTACCCCTGCCTACGTATCCTAGAAATTTTGCCTTACTAAAGTTTAGACCATAAAAACAGTCTTCAATGGCAGAGCTCTTACAACCATGTACCAATGTTGTAACTTTAATAGAGGAGTGGGGGGGTGGAGGGGGGGATTTGTCCTGAAATCAGGATTTTAATGATTTCCAGCTGCTGGCAAGGCAATTTAAAGCCAGCTGTTGCAAAAGGGCAAATCTGTGGCACTGATTTGATCTGTGATGTCAGCAATACTTAAAGAGATGACTTTTTAATTTTTTTTTTTTTTTTTTTATGGTTTGTTAGTCAGAAGGCAAGTGTCAAAAAAGATAAAAAGGAAAAAAAACCTGAATGTTATATAGGTTGTTCAGGCTGTATAAGGCTGCAGGAAAGTGCACCTGAACCTTTTTCACTATGCTAAGCCATCCTGCGCCCAAAATAGTTACTGAGAATTGATTGCTTTCCAAGCCCGTAGAGTTTACGCAACTATTCACAACTGCACATAACTTCTCATACTGAAAAAAGGCACGTTTTCATACAAATATTTCCTACTCTCTAGCTTTAAATTTAGAAGTTTCTTTTGCTAGGTGCTGTCACATTGCAGATGTCATATTTTCTCCATTTCCAAGCATCTGTAGGGTCTTCACATGTCTGAGTAGGCAAAAAGAGTCTCTCAATACATTATATTTCAGGTAAGGCTGAGAGGAAAAAACCCAGCAGGTTTACACTTCCCAAATGATGTAAAACCTCGATTTCCATGCCAGTAGCATTTGACAGTGCCTTTTGAGGGGCATTATTTGGAGACTGTGCTATATAGAAACCTAGCTTGCTTTCCCTACAAGTAAGGGATAAACCTCTAATGCACAGTTTCTGCAAAATCATCCTATTTACCCTGGGAATGGTAGCAAAACTTAAGAGTTTTAATATGGCAAAACATAAGCACATCTCTAGAGTTCCACAGCACAGCTGCACAGCTCTCAGTGGGAATATTCTTGCCTTTCAGGCTATGACCTGCCTGCTGTGGTCAATCAGCACAGCTCTGAAAGGCTTTGCGTTACGGATTGTGACAAGCCCAGGATGTGAGCGGTAGACACCACTATGAGAATTCACCAGGCCTCAAGTTTATGGGACTGGTTTTGGGGTGGTTTTTTGGTGCATCCCAACTCTTCCTACTTCATAGGGAAAATACAGTACATAAAACCAACCTGACCCAATGTTATATCATCTACTGGAAAGTGCCTGTACAGGGATATATTATAATACATAATTATTCAGAATGGCTCTCATACCCTTGACACAAAAGTGCTAAAATATTAAGACTGTTGTAAAGCAAACTGTTTTGTGAGTTACAGAATTATTTGGCACTGGCTTTCCTTTGTTCTTGGCTTGTGTTGTCTTTATTTTTGAGTGGTATCTGCTCACCAGGTTAAGCCAACAGGTGTAGATATACCTTTGACGGTGAACAAAACCTAGATTTAGATGCCAAGCATACGAATACTTTACATTGTACTCCACCTTTCTACCACCCTCAAGAACAGACTCAGGGTATGCAGATGATCTTTTCTGATCAGTTACTTGGCAAGGTCTTTAGCAAAGATTGATCATTGACAGTAGAGCAGCACTGACAGTAGAGAGAGCTACAGAAGACTCAGAGAATTTGATTTGGTTTGATACCACTTGCTTATGCTCTCTGCCCAACAAAAGATATCCTACTATATAGCAAAGTTCAACAATGTCCTCAAGCTTTTATTACCAAAAGAAAAGAATTTCATGGTAAATCTCTTTTAGATGCTATGCTTGCTTCCAGCAGAGATATTTCTCTTCAGTAAACTCAGTCGGTGAGAGTACACTCCAGCCACAGCATTCAGTCCTTGCACCCTTTACTCAGTGCCAGCTGACCAATTCTCTTCCTGGAATATACCCCTATACACCACACTCAGAAATGCTGCTGTATGCAGTAGAATCCACTTAATCCTATGTATGTCCAGCCCCAAAACCTGAATGGGAAATGCAAAAGAGAAAAGTATAACCAGGACTGCCTTTTTCCTCTCATTTCTTTAATTAGCCTGGCTGACTGCATCTGCACACTGCAAAGGCCTGTGCAGAATGGGAGAGAAGCCGTCTTTGTATGTGGAAGAGGTTTGGTAGTAGCTGAAATAAGTGCTCTTCTTTGACAGTGACTGACAAGCCATTTGGTAGGAGGCATTTTAAACAGCAGGCATCTTAAAGTAGCTGCTATCATTTAAAACCCCATTCAGTCGTTAGAAGTAGCCAATACACAGCAGTGATGGGGTCTGTACCCGTAGCCGTGCGAGAGGGCTGATCCGCACATCCACAAACCCATGGAGAACGATGTGGCAGCGCTGCAGCCACAGTCACAGCTGCTTACAGTTAGTCTGCTGCAGCCGCGGAGAGCAAGAGCTGTATTACGCCTTTCTGAATCAGATTCCCAAGTAATTTTTCATAAATAAGCTGCAGTGAAGAGGATTCACAGAGCATTCCCCTTGTTCCACAAACCTGAGTGATCTGTGCACGCTTACAGAGTCTGTGCATGCATGCAGTCCGTTAAACCAAAAATCTGCGGCAGCAGTGACACAGATTCTTTTTGCATTATCAAGTCAGTTTTAAATGGAGGAACATAAAGGCTCTGAAGGAACGGATTTGTGCTCAAGTATCTTCATCAGAACCCTCGGGGGAAGGTTGTAAATAAAGCTCATCTTTCATTTCAGCAAGAAACCTGTCATCCCATTGAGCCATAGCAGCATGGAGTGACTTGTTACTTACACAAACACTTCACACTGAAGCAGGGTGGTAACAAAGGAGGAGACAAAGCCGCAAGCAGCCTGTAAGAAAGTAGCAAGTGCTAAGAAGAGGTAAGCAAGCCGGTCTACCATGAGATTGTCACAGAGTGAATGATGTACTTCACTCATAAGAGGGAAGCAAAAATGCATTTATTGGTATGAAACAGAAATTTAACAGAGTTTGATAGTAAATGTGACACTGGTTTCACAAGATTCGATGGCAGGGTACACTTGGCCGTTCAGTGCACAGAGGATGGTCAGACAAAGCTGTTGTGGAGATCCTTCTGTTGAGTCATGAGGTTCAGGAGGGACCTCCTTGCCTTCTGAACTCCTCACAGCGGACTTAAGGCATGGCTGGATCCAGAATTGGCCAACATTTTACATCTAAAAGATTATAAGTGAGCAATCAATCCTTCACACCATTTAGCTTAGATTTCAGTTTAGCGTGCTTTTAATTACTCACCAATAATCTGTTGCAGCAAGGAATTTTGACCTCAAGGAGTAACCTTGAGAGGTGTCCCTACTCCAGGGGAGACCCTGTCATGCAGCCCGCTGCTGTGCAGGAGAGCTCAGCAGGCTCTGGGGCTGTCCATTATTTATGGAGTAAGGTCCATTATTTATGGAGTAAGGTAACTGACTCATAGTCATATTTGCATACCAGAAGTCAGTTTCTTTCACACTTAGCTTGAGTCTGACCAGCACCATTAAGTGGGCACGTCATTCACAACAGCCCTTGTCTATTGTGTCATTACCTGTGTCCCCTGAGTTCACTTTGAGTTGGACATAGCCCTCACCACCCAGATCCATCCATAGGGATGGCCACAGATGGTTATCATTTGAGCACTGTTATGGAAACAAAGTGGGGGAGCACATTTTCACACTCCACCCTGTGACTATAATAAATTCATCTTGCCCTCACAGAGCAGTGGTACAGTCACCTCTTGCCTCTGTGCTATAAATAGTATATTGATAATTTATATGATTACAGATCCACAGTAAGTAGACAGTCAAGCACTGCTATTTGCTATGCACTAACTTGTATGTTTTGGGTGGTTGAGATTGTTTGATTGGTTTTATGATGTATCAAAAATTTATATATAATATAATTATAAGTAATAGACGTTAAAGTTAGTAAAATCACAGCTGGGTGAAACAGTAAACTAAGAAGTCCCGTTGCTGTCAGTGACCATCCAAGAAGATTTTCCCACCAATTGTGTTCTCCATCCTTCTTTGCTTTTTCCAAGACATGGTGTATCTCTTCTGTGTAACGATGAACGATGATTAGAGTTATTTGTCCATTGATTCAGATGTATCCTAGCAGTTGACACGGATCATCGTGCTGCAGCAGTTTCTTCATCAATGTAAGATGTATTCCAATGGGGGTAGGCAATAAATCTGGAGTCAACATATAATCAGATTGTAATAATTGATAAGAAGTAACACAGGCTGAATAATTAAAGTCAGATCCCATAATTTTAGTAGAATTACAAACACAAATATTTGAATGATTACTTGTTTTTACAGCGATGTTAACTACAAATAATAAAATCACAAAGTGTTCTCATACAAAACCATCCTTTTCCAATATATACAAGTATAGTTTCAGGAGTTTCGTTGGGATGTATTTCAAAACAACGGACATTTTGTTCATTACCAAGACAAACGTCCTAGGCTTTGATAGTGTTACTCTCACAAATAAGTCCTTGTTGTCCCCATGCAACTCATGCATTAACATCAGTAATTTGCCATTTCCTTCCATTTCATTGGGTCCATACTCTATGTCCTAACGGATATAGTTCCATTGTCATTTAATAATAGTGCAATGATTGGGTATATGGTATATACTGAAACATTGTATATTCTTAAGACAAAAGGCACTGCCTTATTTTTGACGGAGTCATAAGTAAAACTGACTAGATACCACCTAGAGAAATAAAGTCTTTAACACTGTGACTCAAAGAGTTAAAAAAACACCTGCTTTTTCAACCTAAATATGAGGTCCTGCTGCACAGAAGCAGCCTCTCTATTTATTTTTATGAACTACATTAAAATATTTTTCCAGATAATTCTGCTATTGCAATATTCCAAAAGGATAGACACGTACTAACGATTTCTAAGCAAATCTGAAAGGGTAATGATTTTTACATCCCACACATCATTTGGTGCTTGATACAAGAACTGTTTTATCTTAAACATCACAAATACAACACTTCCTAAAACAGCACAGGTTGCACTCTGCTAAGCACCACCCAGCAGCCACTTAAGAGGGAAAACCACAGGTCTAAATATTAACAACATAAAGCCTGACCTATTTATTTACAATTTAATAAAACCCGTTGCAAGACATGGGGTCAATTTTACAATCTTTATTTGGATAAAGCTCCCATTAATTTCTAAGATGGTTTTACCTTCTCAGGAAAGATCAGGCCCCCTATTCACCCAGGGAAATATATGGAAAAGGAGTCAGATTTGTCGTAACCACAGATACCTTCAGTGTTAACAAGGCATGCAGGAGAAACTATTTTAAATGGATCAACACCAGACATTATTTGTTGAGAAATAGCTGGAAATGAGGAGAAGACAGGTGAAGGCTAGGAAAATCTGAGCAAAAGGACAGACCAGAACACTTAAAACCAATCTCACTCTAGCCAGCAGTAGGATTTCTCTGTTCTCCGACTGCTCTCTACTTTTAGTCCAAAGAAGTAGCAAACTCTAGTGTTTAACTTACAGGTTGAGAAGGTCTCACAAACACTGATCAGCTGTGATCCACCATGATCTGATTTGTGGGTGCACCAATTAGAGCACAGTAATGCTTACCCATTTTTGGAATCTGACCTAGTCTTCTGTCTTGTTTTTCAGGTGTTTCTAATTCATGCATTAGGTTTCAGCCACTGGATTTGCTCATAACGTAAGGTCAACAACATGCTGCCTTTGGAGTCCTCTGCATTCTTCCTGAAAGGACTTTTTGTTACCTAATGCTCTCCACCTTCTTCCCTAGCACGCAGGCTTTTCCCATCTTTCTACTGAAGAGGTATGCACAGCTGTCAGACTGAAGATAAACAATGCATATGTTCAGTAACCTCAAAAGGTTTTCCTGTATTTTCTGTACATTATAAACCTTTACATACCTTTATAAATGAAGCCACCAGAATCCTGGTCAGTGAGATGTCTTCTGAAAAGCAGCAAGCCTTACGCACATCTGATAGCTGTGTGTGCAAGCACCTGAATACTATCATGGATAAGGGGACATGTAGGGAAGGGCAGAGAAGATACCACAGAAAGCCTAAACTGTATTAAAGGAACCTACATTATCCTTCCTACAGTGATAGTAAGAACAATTCAAATATACAGATGATGTTTCTAGTGTAAGTAGAAGTCCAGTGTCAATACATACAGACATACTTGAACAAGTTAGGTTTCTCATAGATAAAAAACTTCTCAAACTCACACTACTGACTGCCTAGAAAATTATCTTAGAAATTCATCACTCAACCTCTTTATTTTCATTAGTCTTTCTGGCGTATAAGCCTTTTCCTGTCAGCCAGAAACTGCGGCGATGCAGGCTGAAGCTCATTGAAAAGATACAGAATGAAATGATACCAAGAAAGAACTGTAAAATAAAAAATAAAATCATATAAAACCAAATAGATCAAATCACTGTGACCAGAATAAAATCTAAAGCAACAGATGAGCTATAATAACAAATCCTCTATCACTGAGACCAGGGAAGTATGCATATTTGTTGGAGGGAAACAAACTCTGTTACAAAGGACAAAGCATCTGTGATATCTTCCATCAGCCTGAAGAGGAACTCTACCTGAAGGGCTTCCCAGAAGAGCTGTGTGGAGCACCTTGGGAAAATGCTGACAGTGAGAGCTTTAGAGAAATCAAAACAGAATTGCATGCAAGACTAAACCAACACATGGCAGTCATCAGCAAAAGCCCAGCCAGCTCCCAGCTAGGAAAACATGCCTTATCCACAGGTTATAGAATAAACACAGATGCAGCAAAATGAGTCACCAGAGAAAAACAAAAATTTAAACTGGAGGCAAATGAAGCTTTTTGCACATGCATGACAAGAAATCCATTGAGCAAAACTAATTTTATGTCTCCGCTGGAATAGTTGTCTTGCATGTTAAAAATAAAAAGACTACAATGGTGAGAAGGAAGTGCCATATAGTTTCAGAGTCTAGGGAAAAAAAAAAACCAAAACCCAAACACAAAATCAACCAAAACCCAAAAAGCCCATCCAAATAAAAGGGAACGTATATCCCAGAAACTTATTTTGTAAATGAAAAATATTAAGAAAATAATAAAAATAGTTCAATGTTGTCAAATCAATGCAAGAGGAAACAATATCATGCACATAAAATAAACATTCATACTTCTTTTATTAATTTCAAAAAAGTTAGATTCTTTTCACAGAGCCTTACCTTAATATATTTTACTTTCAGTGCACCTCATCTGACAGACAGCAGCTCATTAACCCACAATAACTCGGCTGTGGGTCTAGTATACTTAATGTGTCTTTTCACACCAATAAATCTTACTTTGCTTCAAATGACAAAGCATAACTACTGTAACCCTGTATCCTGAGGCATACAGAAAATAAGTGGTTTCCAAAACACATAAATACATGAGGAACACATAAAGAAAAAAAAAAAAAAAAGAAAAAAAAGGAAAAACAAAGGAAAAATCTCTCACATTCTCACATCATAATGATTTTATTTTCTTTTTCATGAGTAGCAGAATTGGTCATGGAATTAGACCTTTATTCCACTTGGTGCTCTGCAAACTCTGAGTGAAAAGCCAGGTTCAGTTCCGTGTATGCAGTTGAAATATTAATCAGGAGTCTTCTGAAATGTGTGTTAAAGATAACAAATATTTTCATAAAAGCTCGAGTATGAGGGTTATTTCAGAAGAATGCACTGTGTGATGCGGGTGCTTCATGCCCAGCAGATCCTAGCCCTTTACTCTATCAAAGGAAGTGAAAAATGCTTCCAATAATCTGCAAATATTTCTACTGTAAAGTAAACAGGATTTATAAACTCTGAAAATTCAGAAAATAACCTCAGCTTCTATATTTTTTTTGTATACTATTACGATTTTACATCTATTTATCTCCCAATAAATAGCCTTTCTAGCAAAAAACTCTGTTCATAGCATAAGAACCGTTTCCTACAAGCCAGCTCTGCAAACAGAACTGCTGTCAGGTGGCAAAAGACATGGTTTTTAGTCAAGTGTCACAAGTGGGTTACCCTGTGTTACTATATCATTTTAAGAAGTTGTTTACTCTTTTGGTGGACACCTTACCACCTAAGTATGCTTATTCTTGGTTATTTAACACAAGAAGGAGCTGAATAAATACTTTGAAATTGACCTGCTGTTCTCAGATAAAAGGGGGACACAGGGCCAGTTTTTCAGCAATATCCATGGGTATATGTATACTGACATTTGTGTGCATTCATGCTTTATGTTTCAAAAGCTCAAATACCGCAGATTTCAGAAATCTAAACCTGTTAGTTTGTACAGGAAGGGAATATATCCCTTCTTTTAAGAGATGTAAAAACACAACTAGTGAACTAACATATGAAGAGAGAGTATTCAGCTACTCATGGATAGCTGGGCCTTACAGAGTCGTCTGTCTTTTTCTATGGTAATGATTAGTGGTATATGCAAGGTTGTAGTTTGATTTTGGGCATGGACCTGTAGGAATTGCCATGAATTCTGTTACAAGGCAGCTCTGGATTTTTTAGTTTTTCTCATTTTTTTGTTTGTATTTTAAATAGGTAAAAAAAAACCCAAAAAACAACAGATCCATACAGACTTGTCTGGAGATATATTTGCAACAACAGCAACAACAAAAAAAATAAATGGAAAATAACAGTAAATGCTAGTTGCTAAGCAATACACTTTTCATAGTCCAGATGGAGTCCCATCCTGCATGGGATTCTTATTGTTTCCCTTTAAATACTGTATAATAACATCAGTTGAAAACATCCTCTCCAAATGGCATCCTGTGATTCTGCAGAGTGCTTGATCCAGCCTCACTGAAGTCCTGAGTGCTGCCTGAGGAAAGCCCGGCTGTCAGGCAGTTCCCATGCCCGAGCCATTCAGCAGTTGTCCCATTAGGAGCTCGCTGCATTTATGGGGATAAGCAACAACATTTGTAACTGCTCCGGGTTTTTTGTCTCTCTGGCAGGTGTGGAAGGGGAAAAAATAAAATATGCAAATTCCACTGGTTCATGCCTAGGCACTGCCCACCACCGGAATAGTCTTTCTTGACAGCTCATTTCCACTCAGGACAAAACTAGAAAAAAACGCAAAACCCTAAACACACGCATAAAGGCAATCCACAAGTAAACTACACAAACAGGAAAAAAAAATTAACTCAAGAGCGGGAAGCCAATGATTTATCACAGTTCAGCCTTGCACAGTGCAGGCAGGACCACAGGGCACCGTACTGCCCCTGTATGGGGGGGCAGCTCCACCAGCGTGCTTCCCGAGTTGAGGATGCCTCCTAATATGCCATTACATCTTGAGCAGAGCAGAATAGATCACACATATGTACTTGCACAAACATAAAAGCATGTCCCTTCCAATCACCTTTTCTAGCTTAGTTTTCTGAAATATTGATCAGTATTATCAAGTTTCAAAGCAGATGTACCAATAAACACGTCAAGCCGAAAACTCAAATATTTATTTACTGACAGCTTTCAAATTTCCTGAGTATCACTCATACAAAAATAACTATAAGATTTAAATATCACAGTGTGTTATTGCTGTGAGATGATGTGTAACAGCTGGCAATCTGCATTTTCTGAGTATTAAATATTACTGAACAACGTTAAAGAACAAACATACTGTTCTCATAGGGCCCGATTTGGGAAAATGAGAAGCTCTGACTCCTACTCCCTTTGCTGGGAGCCAAGGGAATTCATCTCAGAGGAATGCTTTGGAAGGGTAAGCTTCAAATTAGATTATTTTTTTTATTATTATTACATTCTGGATCTATAATAAGCACAGCTGTTTACTTATGTGCTAGCTATATTTAAATAGACATTAGAGGTTAAAATTTAATTTTCTAATTTCAATAGTATGTGCAAATGGCCTTGCTGCTGCCAAAAAGTCATAGCATGCTATAAAAATCCATAACCATCTTCATCTCTGTTTTCATAGTGTACATGTGTATTAGAATGGATAAATGTGCTGACATTCAGAAGCAGCAATGAGCTTTTCAAAATGTCTTCTCAAAAATGGATAGTGTAGCTGGATGCATGTCGTGGCCAATGAAATATATTTGAAAAAATTACATGGCATTTTGCTTGCTTTCATGTTTATCAGATATTTTCCCAAGTGAGCCTATGTTATACGAGGAACAAACCAGGAGGAGTTTCGCTTTCCTTCTAGCTTCCTTCCATTGCTACACTCTTCCAGAAAATGCAATGCCACCACTTGTAGCCCCTGCAGCTAAATGTGGAGCTGTTCTTTAGTGTATCACACTAAAAGCATCACAATAAGGCTCTTTTTTTTTTTTTTCAGAAAGGGCTATATTGTGCGACGAAAAGAGAACAAATGAATGTTTCTTAATTTCACTTTAGCTTTATTGCCTTTTCCTTATTCTGTATGTTGTTCCTGAATGTGTTATAGTCTTCTCGTTAAATAAGGTAATTTAGTGAATGTGTATTGTTTGTCTTTTTATCATTAGAAACAATTCAAGCAATGGGAGGAAAGAGAATTTATTCCATTGTTTCTGGTGCAATGGCTGGTCTTTGTCAAGTTTACTGATTAAAAAGGACGTTTCTTCACTTATAATTCTGTTACACTTTAAAAGGCCTGTAAAGAGAGTTTGCATATGAGCTCCTATTTTGTGACCTGCAGGGGTATCTTGGTTGTCTTTTCAGCCTTTGGTAGTTGTGTAATTTTAAAAATATCATGATATATGTTTATATTATTATGTACAGTATGTATATTTATGTGTAGATATAAAGTAGGTAAACCCCTAAGTTTCTGTTATAAAAGGGTAAAATATAACAAATATAAATGGCATTATGCAGCACTGATAGGGACAGCTGTTGAACATTCATTGTTTAACTATGGAAATAAGACTTTTTAAAGGAATAATGATGTTATCTTAGCTTCCTCAGTGTTGTAACATTTCCACTCTTTTGTGACTTAAGAAAGCTTTATTTTTATAGTCTAATGCCAAAAGCAATATCAGAGAAAAGTAGAGAAATATGGAAGTCGAACAAGGGAGGGTGACCTGATATGAGAGCAAACCTCATCAGAAAAGGAAGAGAGATAAAAGAAACCTTCTTCCACATGCATGAGCATGCTTAAGCTGCAATGATATTCTCACATATGTGCTCTGTAGGCAGAGTGAGGGCTTCAGAGTCGGTCTGAGCAGTACCAGGTAAAGAGCAGTCAGTTTGCGGCTAATAGCAAAGCACGTGGGTACATTGAAAATGGAAAGGCTTTAAGGCAAGAAGGAGGAGGGGAGAAAACTGCCAAGGGTGTTAAGTGAGGACACACTTTCAGAGAATATCAGTAATCCTTAATGCAATCAGAGGTCTGGTAAAATTGAAGTACATAACTGCTTTACAGCCATGGAGAACGGGCTGAGCTCAGCTGGCCTTGGCACACCGTGCTTGGCAATCTGCTCTGCAAGATCCTTACTGACTTCACTGGGGTTCTTCAGGGCTCAAAACGGTTTTCAGTGTGAGCCCAGATTCATACCCAGAGAAAGAGGCCCCAAAATAGCCAAGTCAAATGAAAAAATGCAAAGGAAACAGAAAAGGAGAAAGAGACTGGCTTTAAGATGGTCTTTGAGAACTTAGTATGGCATTGCACAGCTTAAAAATTTACAGAGTGCAGAAATGAGAAGCAAAACAGAGCACTGACACACATGGCAGTCTGAGGAATTTAAAGATGAGTATTGGGAGTTGAGAGATGGGAATTAATTCCCTAGTTGCTGAAAGCTGAGTGCCATTCCAAAGTGGCAGAAAAGGAGGCACTGCAAATGCAACATCAAACATTCAAGAAAACCTGATATTATACCATATTCCTACTAAAAAACAGGGTGAATGTCTTAGTGTGACATCAAAGGAAAAAAAGGAGGGTAATGTTATTACTAAGTTTGGTTTGAGGCTATCTTATATTAAAAGTCATGAAGTATAACTGAACACAGAAAAATCCTGGGCAGCAGAAAATATTTCCTAACAACTTTTATTTGTCTGTGGAAATCATTGAGATAAGGCAGAGTGAAAATGTCTTAATATGAGTTCCTTAAAGAGGACATCTACCAGGTGGAAAAACATAGGCAGACAGAGCGAATTCCCTAACGATCATCGTATCACACATGTGTAATAAGCAATGAAGTCCAACTTTCGGTGCCCTTCCACGTGGAGAGAAACATGCATTCAAGTGGAAAGTCCTTGTAGCTTCAGAATGACAGCCTGGTAAAGTACAGCTGTGGGTTTAGTTCGACATTTTCGTCTGTCTGAAAGTTCCAGCCACCACCTTATACTGGAGGAGGAAGATGGTCAGGCTGAACTGAATTCCCTTCTTAAAAACCCTCTTACTCTCTGTTTTCCTTCTTCAGAAAACTTTAAGACCACTGATACAAGCTGTAAGATCTGTAGCAGTTTGAAGCTCTGTCAGCTCCATTATACTGAGGCCTCTTTCTGCTAAACCAGTCAGCATGGTCTCTTTGCCTGACCCTACAAATATTCCTCTGTTGTCCTCTGCTTAATGTTTAGATCAGGAACCATTTGTGCAGGAATTCCCTGTTTTGTAAATACTTTTACAAACTTAGCACAATTTAGTCCTACCCTAGATTTTAGACATGGTCATAACAAATACTAACAACGAGAGTGGCCAGAATAAAGAAGCTGTTCTCTAATAAAGCTGTGTCACTTGGAGAAGGGATTAACAAAGCAGTAATTGGGTTTTCTGTATAATTTTCACTTTAGCAGTAGAAAGAATACAGAACCTTGCAGTACTTCATGTACTAATACAGTCCTTGAGACAAGCTGTAAAAGAGATGAAGCATCTAATCGCTGGAAGATAGTTATAAGACTTATTTATGCCAGACAGAAATACGAACAGTCATTTCTCTGCAAATGTAACAAGATACTCAAGATTTAGAGATATTACTTGCAGTTTTTTTAACAAATTTCCAAACTTGGAGTGGGCGATAAAATGACTGCAATTGACCATGGTTTAAAAAATGTAAACTGATTTTTTTTTCCCAATTGATAGCTGTGTAAAATGTTGGCCATTAACATGGCAAATAAAAAAAGTTGTGCAAACTGGCACAGCTTAAATGAAAACAAATGCCAGTTCATGTCAATGTGCCCCAAAAAAAGGTATTACAGCTAGAAAAATGTTCTGGTGAAAGGAGGTGACTTGCAGAGGGAAAAATGGCTGCTTACTAGCGTTTTATACCATGCTACCCTCAGATTTTAAAGAGAAAACCCAAACCTCACTAAAGCTTAAAGTAGCAATAGCTTTCCAAGGGTTTAAACTGCTTGAAAAGCTGGCTGTAGTGAACATTGTTAGAAGGCACAAGGTGCACCGGAGGGGTTTGCAGTAAAGCCAAAACCAAAGTAGCTTTCAAGATCAGTCAGAAACTGCTGTTTCAGGAGCTGGGCTAGAATTAATGCCAAATAAAACGCATGCTATTCCACAGAGATTTTAATGAACCTGCTTGAAGGCTATGGAATGAAGGTGCCGTTGTCTTGGAACGACATTTCAAAATAACCCTGAGCAGGCTGCTTGAAGTCCAAACATTTATAACAAAACTGAACAAAACATGAGCAGAAAATCTGAAGAGGGTAATGAAGTTCTGTGAGCAGCATCAATCGCTTCCTAAAACACACGGAGAAAACAGACTATGTTCTTTTTTTTTTTTTTAAAAAAAAAAAAAAGCACCATGTGAGATACATTAAAATCCTTTGAAAGGGACGGAAGTTTGCTTAGCTCCTTTGAACATCTTTAAACAGTGACATTCAGTAAACAAGAACTGTAGAGAGGAATTATAGTCGAGCCCTCCTGTCCCTCCAAGCTAAGTTCTTTGGTTTTTGTCTCTCTTTTTCTTCTCCATCCACCCCACAGTCCTTTTCATCTGTGTTTCACTTTCAACATACCACTTGGGATCAGGAGACAGCAACAGCCATGGTATTTCTGCATAACTGTGCTGTGCCAGAGCTAGTGATGTTTATTCACCCGTATACCTGAGCAGCAATTCCAAGGCATTCCTTATTTCAGGTTTTCTGTTAGGAGATTTTCTCACTACTACTGGAATCTGAAACATGTTCCAGTCAACTATGTCGTAATTAGAAATTATGCTCTAATAATCAGTGCAGTTTTCAAACATCTCAATGTTCAGAAAGTGGATCTTTTTAAAGCCAGCACTGGAGAAGAAGGGCTGCTTCTTTCATCAGCTATAATATATTTTACACCTTGCCAACCCCCCAACCCCACTCACCACCCCATTTATGTTCTATGCACCCTGACCCTAAGAAGAAATGACCATCACCACCCGACACTGACAAAGCTGGGCTGCTGTTGCAAGGATGAGAGTGCTTCTTGTTTGACCTCTGAAGGCTGGGCCAGGTTATTGCTCTAGTAGTATTAATTAATGGTGACAAGTTCAAGTTGTACCAGGAACAATGAATGCTGGATCCTGGCACCGTTCTCAGGACAGCTTCTTTGTAGTAGTGTTGCCCAGTGGTATGAGGCTGCAGCTGAATCTGTGAAAACACGGAAGGAAAACCTTAGAGGAATAAGAAAAGCCAGGCCATAAGTTCTAGCTTGTTAAGCTACTGCAAACTTTCTAGTGAAAGCTTAGTTTTTTCAGTGGAGACCTTTCAGAAACTTATTTTTATTTTGAGGAGAGTCTCTTTCCTTTTCATTTTTTTGCAGGGAGCTACAGGGGATGATATTAATGCATAAGGTATAGTATCTCAACAAGTATGCCACCCTGATGGAAGAGTTTTTTTAAAACAGTCTGGTAGTTAGATTTTTCAGCCCATTGGTAACTAAGATTATGTCATCAGCTTCAGACACCAAAATGACTTGTAATATAGACACGTTGTAGAAAATGTGTCCACATTTCAATTCTACTTTTTACTCATTTTTTTCTGTTACTTTTGAACCAAATTTTAAAAGGAAAGAATGGATTAGACAGTTACAGCGTATCAATGTTATCTTCTTACCCAAGTGAAATGCAAAAGCAAGTAATGCTTAAGTGGCAAAAAAAGGTAAATTAAATCCTTGAAGGTCTTTACTATTTAGTACTCACATTAACAGCAGCACTGTTGATGGCCATTATGAATGTCACTCATTGCCAGTTCTGACTGCACTCCTGTACCTGAACCTGGGCTGGCTGGAGTTAACACGCTTCCTTGAAGAGTAAGAAATCACAAGAATTTACATGTGCAGCTATTCAAGCCTGGCTGAACATGGTAGGGATGAACATGTTTGGAGCAGGTGTTGAGCAGCTCACACATAGCTTGTTTGGTCAGAAAAAGAGAATGTGTTTTGTTAGTTCTATGCATTGGGAACACTTAACTATAAGAAATATTCCCAGTACCAAATATCTATGCTCTTGGCTATAAATGGCAGACCCAGTGGGTGGGGTGGGGTGAGTTAATTATTTTTTTTAGAGCTTTTAGACATACTTTAGTGAATTATAGTTTGAAAGGCTAATGGGGTATTTGCATGGCCCCCAGCAAAGCTGTGGGAAACGTCTGTTTCTGGCAAGCAGGTAAGTGTACCAAAGCTATGAATATCCCCAATAACTGTTTCCCCAGCCATATAAACAAGTATTAAGCACAGCCAAAAATTGTCATCCTCTTTGTGTTTGGATTCATAGCAAGAAATATCTTTTTCTAGACAAGACCAGGAGGAACAAAAATGAGCATAATTCAGATATGTGTGTGATGAAAAAACAGCAACCCCACACAGAGTACCATTTCCATTTCCCTCTTACTTTCTTTTAGAGAGTATATACAGACATAAGTCTTGCGGACCATCAAAAGTCACAGTGATGCTGAAGATGCACACAGTATAAACAAACCCTTTCAAAAGAAACAGTAGACTGGGTGATATCAGGTTTAGGATCTCAACAGCCTTTCACCATAAACCTCAGGGATTTCAGGACTAGGCTGCAAAGGCCTACTGAGAGAAACATTCATTATTTGCGACCTTGAATAAGGATAAACATAAACAAAACGCTGACAAACAAACAAAAAGCTCAGCAGAAATTATACCAAGTGGTTTTACTACATTGGGAGTTTTGGTTATTAAAGTGTGTGGGGGTTTTTAGCAACAGTGTACCAATTTAAAATAATAAAATCTAATGAAAAATTAACAATAACATAAAATGTTTCAGTAATGTTCCCTGTAATGGCTGTTGACATGGGAAATAAATCATCAAAAGGATTTCTGAAGAACAAATTTAACAAAGAAATATCTAATAAGAGTGGCTTAGATAGCTATTTTCAGTACATAGACTTAAAATGTAATTCTACATTCTCCTACATTAAATATTTAAATTCTCATAAGGAACAAAGAGCGCGGGACTAACTCTCTCTCTCTTCAGGCATATTACATTTCAAAGCAAGGATGTCCTTAGGATCCAGCTAAAGCCTGGACCTGCCACTGTATTCTGTTTTTTGGCCTCAAACTAATTGTAGCAGAAAATTAATTATGTCCAACATTTCAAACTTAAACTTTTTAAAAAGCAGCTTGATCCTGAAGGGCAGGAGTTGCTCAGCATGTTACATATTGAAGCTCTAAGTGGCCTGATTTTTCAGAACTGCTTGACTTGTCTAACACATTAGCTTTTGATAGAACCAGATGGTGTTTAGGTCTCAGTATTTCCAGGCACCTTGACACAGATCCTTAAACGCATTTCTGTATAATTCAAACTGATTTTTAATACCCCCGAGGGTCTTGCCCCTGGGTACATAATGGCAACATTCGGAAACTGCAGTCTAAGCATTAAAACGGTGTGTGACTGTGTCTGTGTAACATGTGCAGGACAAACACAATTTGAGGAGTAGAGAACAAAGGAAATAGGTCTTTTTGTATTAATCTAAAACACAGGAGAAATACTGTATTAAGTTCTGGCCTTTTTTTTAGTATTATTTTACAGCCTGTGACTTGAAAAAGGACTTCAAGGTTTAAAATCTGCTTAGCTATCTCTAGCTGAAGATCTCTTTTTTTTTCAGGGATATCAGGTTGTGTCTAACAAATTTTAAAACAAATAACTGGAATGGTGAAAGGAAACCAAGGAGAAAAATCCTATGTATATAAGAGATGATTTTACATTTTTTTTATCACCCAAAATACATAAAAAGCCTGAATTTAAATAACTAAAAGCAAAACAGCTTGAAATTAGGGCTAGTTGATTTGCCAGAGTAGAGTGCAAGTCTTCTAGAAGGTTTTGCTTCTGAAAAGTGGTCAAATGTTGCACGGGAAAAGCTCAGTTGATCGCTGCAAGGTGATTATGCTGAGCCTTCTGTAAAAGGACTGACTTGAAATATAAATGTTCTGTCCTTGACTTCTATCAAAACTCTAACACTTTCTGAAGTTTATCACAAATGCAAATGTTGCTTATACCTTTTGGAGACTTTGAGGATTTTATGAAGTTATTTATAAACTGAAATAAAAAATAATGTCAGCTACAATACCTACTTTGTAATTGAACCCCATCTTCTTTTGTGGGAGCTTGTGGAACCTCAGATATAATTTTCTAGATCTCTTTTGTTTAATATTTGCCTACAGCTTGACATGCTGCTGCCTGAATTTAACTAAAGCTATCAGTGAAGCAATGCTAAGGTTTTAAAGCCAGAGCAATCTGCGACATTCACCACCCACCACAAATACCTTATTCATCTTCATTTTCTTTTGAGTGCTACACTAGTCCAAATATCTTCATCAAAATTACTTCCTCTTCTTGACCCTGCTGTGAAATGAGCTGTATGACTTTTACAGACCTACTAGGGATAGCATGCAGAGGGGGAAATGTATATCGAAATAAAAAGTCCTACCGCATTTTAATTCTTCTGTTGGCCTTTTAAATACTCCATCTTCAAAAACAGGGCACGGGTGAGTGTCAAGGATAGTAATTTCTCCAGCTAGCTGTATTATTCACAGCATTGCAGACTGTGTAAGCAACTCCTTTGCTTTTGTTACAAACAGATACAAACAGGTATTACTGAGGTTTATTTTGTGGGGGTTTTTTGGTTGATGTTAAAAAGCAGGGAGGAAACAGGAGGTTGCAGAGGAATCAAGATGAAGCAGCAATGTGCACAACCAATCCCACTTTCAGTGCAACATCCGAGGCAAGGCTTGGTGTGCAGTAAATGTCTCACGAGCATTTATTGGCAGCAGGATCCTCTAGTGGCCCTGAGTAGTCAGAGCAAGGAGAGCTCACCTCCTCCTTGGCTCCCCTGCTAAAGCAAATCCAAATGCAGAAAGGCTGCTTGGGTGTCTCATATTGTCTAAAGCAGATTTTAAGGCTGACAGACTGGCAGTAATTATTAGTTTTTCCTTTATTCTTGCTGGATCCTTTTGGCTCTGTGAGCATCTTACTTCTCCAAAGAACTCTGCTAGAATAACCTTATTTAACCTCATCTTTGACTCTCAAATTAGTCAAAAAGTATTTTACATTTTAATACAACATTCCTTCAACTTGTTATTTACTCAATATCCTAGCAGTAGAGCATCCATTACCTTATTTTGTTTTCATGAAACCAATTTCTTAAAGCATCTGTGTATTCATGTGGGGTCTTCTCCTGTCAGATCTGACTTTTTATTGAAGATACAGGCAATGTGAAGATATTTTACAATGTTTGCCCATTTAAACTTACCAGCAAAGTATCACAGCTATAAACAGTGTTTTCATCTGAAATGTAAGGATTAATGTTTATACAGAATGACCTGCAGAGCATGGAGATTTTAAAGTAACACCCACTTTGTTTTGATGGAAAATTATGGAAGCACTTGGAATTTTACTGTAGAGGAAATGAAGTAGTTGACCTTTTTTATGCTGTTCAATGTGATCTTTACTGTGAAGTAATAATGATAATGATGGCAAAGATGACAATGCTTGCTGATTTGAGCTACTCAGAATAATGAGGAAAAACATGTCCTTAAACCTGACTTATAAGTAAAAATAAGCTGTTAATCCTCACAGGTTCCCTCTAGCATAGAATCAATAAACTCACAAATATTTTTTTTTTTTTAAATCCATGTTACTCAAAAAAGCAAAAAGTAAACAGAAGAGGTAATTGTACTATGAAATCTTTGCCTAGGGATGCTGCATTTAAACCAGCTTTCGGAATGAAGAAATATAACAGTATTATTGAAGTAAATACAATTCAATCTTATTTAAAATGTGATGCATTTCAATGGTTCTGACTCTGCTCTCATGAACATTGATAAAAATAATTCAAGACAAGAGTTTCATTGTTAAACTCGAGACAGGCCAGGATCAGGCCTTTGCTACTATGCTCTGCAGCCATACAACTGATCATATGTATTAGACTTTGCAATATTTTTTTTCAATAGAGCTTGGTGAGACACTGAAACATGGCCTTTGCAAAGTGCTAAAAATGCACAGCAAGAAGGAGCACTGAATAAGCAGAGAGATGGATGACCTGAGTTGACCGGTCTTTTCAGTTTTTACCTTGTTATCTTATGGGTCTCTCAGTAGGGAATGAAGAGAAATCCAATGACTTTCCCAGCCTGAGGATGGTGTTGAATATCAGACTCCTTAAAAAAAAAAACAAAAAAAACCAAGAAAAAACACCAACCTCTGGTCTTTCAGTTGTGATAAGCTAAAGTCACAAAAGGATTTTGCTGTTGCAATTCTTTAAGCTAATTATTACATCAGTTTCCAATTCCACAATGGACTTCAGCAAGCAGAATTGTACCCCATACATTTTCTTCCCCAAGCAAAAGAAGGAGTTATTTTAGTCAGAAAAGAACAAATTCAGAGCTGGAAAATGGACTGCCCTCCAACACAACCAAGAGTTCACAGTAATGATGTCAAAAGTTTTAGTCTAGTGTTCCTCTTGAAAAATCTTAAGGGTTTTGGTCTAGTTTTTTAAAAAATGCATCATATGTTTTTATAGGTGAGATATATGCCTTCAATACAGCTCTAGCAATTGTACTGAACAGCCTTGTACAGAGGAGCACCACCTAGCTTATTTCTAAGACAGAAAAGTTTTTTTTTACTCTTTTGATAAGAAAAACAGTGATTATTTATACCCATTGCAGGTTTTCCTTTACATATTGCTTAATACTGGTTGTATGAGAGGTGACATGAGCTGGATTTTGAGAGGAGAGTGGGCACGCAGGGAACGAAATCTTCTCAGTTTAAGCTTCTACTGCCAATGTGTTCTCTGCACCAAACGGCTATCCACAGGTATTCTGATTAAAGAGGAGATCTTGCCTATGACCTAGTCTATTCAAAACCTTATAAACAAATTAAACTAAACTACCTAAAAACTGCAAAGAAAGCAACACAAGATAAATACAATCTAAAGAGGGATCAGGAATCACCATTTCACTGTATCCTGAATAAGCAAAAGACTGAAATAAAGGGAGCATAGCAGTCAAAGTTTGAAGTTGGAAAAAGTGATCTGTCATGTCTCCACTAATAGGCACATATATAATGTATGCAAATTACCTACCTAAAGGTGTAGCACAAGACAAGTATCTTTCTATGAGTAATTTAATCACTGAAATCTTTTAACTGGATTAACAGCCTTGAAGAAATTCCCCATCAGCTACATATTGGACAAATTATTCCCCTAATAAGAAACAGTCCTGTTCAATACTATCAATTCCGCCTGCTCTCAGAAGTGGGACAACAACTCTGAGGCATCTGGTAGCAACATGACTCAGGTGGTCCCATGGAACCAAAACCAACCACCAGAAGATTTTTGTATCACAAACTGAAAACCAGGCATCCTCAGTATATCAGCGATCTACAGGCTTCAGGGCCACACACCCAGCTGGATATATTGCACCACGCGGGCAATGAAATGGACCCTTTTGAGATACACCACCACAGCTGATATTTAGAATTCTGGCATGATATATCATATTCAGGATAATTTACAAACTCACTGAGAACTGAATAGAATTTATATGTTATTAAAATGCCACATAGCAAACATTCAGCATAACTCAGACATGGAAGGTTACGTACCAACAGGAGCAAGCTTGCATTCATGTTTGTATATTTTCACTCTTTTATTTTTTCAGCCCTTCAAAAGCTGAATACCATATTACTCGCTCAATATTCATTATTTACCTATTTCCTTGATACCCATTAGCATTTTGGTTTTCTTTGGTGATGGATTAATATATAGACATCTTTATGGTTTTTTGCTCTATTATCTTGCCAGGAAGACTAACAGAATAATATTAGTTACAGAAAGAATACTGTGATTTAATGTACAAAAACAGATGGTTATTTAAAATTACTGAGTTCTAATGTTTAATGTTAAGAAACATACTTAATAACCATAAATGTGATGCTAATTAGGCATAATTTATTCATGTATCCCTTTGAATCATTGATGAATTTATTTGAGAAAAACTAGGTTCTTCTGCATGTTAGTTTATTTATATGCCACAAAACCAAAAATATTTTTAAACAGTATCTATTACTATAGATCTATTTTTACTCTTATTCAGAAGAAAAGAATGACACTTCTGTTTTAGCTTGAAAGTTTTTCTGCTGGCAAATAAATTTTGTAAACTGACAAAAGAATTGGTAACTTCAAACAAAACCTAATTTTTGACAACGTACAAAGAGAATTCAATGAACATCTTTATGTCAATAGGAATATATATATATATGGTCTGAAAACTCCTTCAGCTAAATAAAGCTGCATTCACGTGATCTTAAAATAAAATAGCCAGGCTACAAATGTATTAGCAGTTTGATTAGACATGTAAGAGCTATGTATAGCACTGCATAGTACCTCTTTTGTAAAAACACCTGTACATGGCAGTAGTTTCAACTATGTTCCTTGAAATGCATTTCTGTAAACTTTTTTCTACAATTTGCCACCCCACATGTAAGAAAGGGTGTGACTATTGGACATGTTATGCTAGCCTATACATATTGACAGATATAATAAGCCCAAACCAAGCTTCATATTCCCTCAGGTGTCTGGATGAGCTAGTAGCTGCAAATTTGCTTAGTCAAAAGTCTAGAACACTCAATAAATAAACATCTATAACATCTGTTCTCCTTGGGTTCTGTTTTCAGATGACAATAAAAAGTTCCAAATGTTTGTTTGAAACAATATGCTTTATATCACAATGTAGTGTTGGTCACACTGCATGTCATCTTTAACAGCCTTTAAGATCTTTGTTGGCATTACACTACACATCAGGCATTTTTGTTAAGACCCATTTTCTCCTCAGTGATATATGTACTTAGTCCATATCTCCAAAAAGATTCATGACTGACAAGAAGAGAATGGAAATTCTTTCTCCTGCCAAAGCAAATAGTTTTATACAAACTTTGGTTTTGCTATAAGGTAACTGAGGGCAAAACCACAAGAAACCTTTTATTCTCAAAGGAATTAAGTCCAGCAACTGCTCTGTATTGCTAAAGCTGTTGCTACTAGTGTAACAGAGTCTTTACTGTATGACTCAAACAGGGCTCCAGAGCACACAGAGAACTCAGGGAGTCCAAGTATGACTCAGGCTTGAAGTGTTAGTAGAGCCTCAAAGAGATACAAACTGGCAATGGTGATGAGTTATAAAAACAAAGGAACGAAATAGCTAAAATTGTTTGTGGGTCACAAAGCATGTATAAGGCAAAGAGCATCAGGCTTCTGTCCATTTTACTACAAAATTTCCAAGTTAGCACCTTTTGCTTTTGCAAACAAACAAGCATAAACCCAACCGAAAAACACAACCCAGGTTTGCTGTTCTTAACCAACCCTGGATATTTTCGTCACCTGGTGAAAACAAATCTAAACTGTAATGAAAAAAAAAAAAAAAAAAAAAAAGATTAAGAAAGAAACTCAAAATAACTTTCTGAAAAGCTACTGTTGAGAAAGAAATACAGAAAATGGACAAAGAGAGGGAGGAAAATTTGCATTATCATAAGCTATCATTAGCAAAAAGCCATGCTGAGAGAAAGATATTTGCTTTAGATAAAGCACTGACAAGCTAACATCCAAAATGAGAAAGCATTACAATTACTACAGTAGTATTTGGGTACAAACATTACATTAAATGTATATGTAAAGAACAGGGGTAACAAGGCCCTCCAAACCCCCTGGTTTTCATATCCCTGTAGAAAAGAACGACCTAGGAAAAAAAAATCCCCGGGTACCCATTGAGCCAAGGTATGAGCAAACCTGCAATCCTACAAGCCTGTGCAGCCATGAGATGGCACCCAGAATGATGGTCTGCAAAAAGCATCTCAGGACTACAGGGTGCCTGCGCTCTCATTAATTACAGTTTCCACTGAGCCATACACAATGCCTGTTTAGTCCTGGCAGTTGCACCCTCTGCCACATTACTGAAGGAAGACAGGAGTACAATCTTCAAATGTTTCTCAGAGACAGAATACCAAGTATGAAGGGGAAAAAAATAAACAATTGTAAACAGATGGTGAGACGCATAAAAAGAAAGCAATAAGCAGTTAGATTGTATGCAACCTTTCACCTCAGTAATACCAGTTTAAAACTTGCATATTCTAGGGTAGCACCATTTCTCAGACAATAAACATAAATATAAGACTGAGCCTTTGGCTTTATTATCTCTTGTCACAGAAATGGAGAAATTATGCCTTTGGGAGTCTCAGCTCAATGGTAGAAATGTTTATTAGGAATTTAAGAATTACTGAAATGGAGGGAAAGAATGGAGTATCACCGTACACATCGTAATTCCAAAAGATAATTATTTCAGACATAGATAAAGATAACATAACACTGATGGTTTTAGTTTGAGAATACAATGTTGTGATGTACCAGGACACGCATCAGCTTTACACAGAAAGTGAAAATGAAAACCACTTTTTTGTATGTGTCTGTACGGTTTTTAACTATTAATATACGCTGCCTCTGCAGCAAGAAACAGTTCCTTTAATTGTTTCCAAAGTATCAGCTACTCAATGAATGCTGCAAAAATGAAAACAACAACTATAGGTAAAGAAATTCAAGTTCCATTGCTAAGCTTGACCATTCGATAAGTTTCAAGAAAGAAATTCAGGTACCACAACTTATTTTCATCACCTCACATGAACCCTTCCCTTGCTGACTGTGCTGTACTCTGTAAGGTTTTGGTGCAGCTTTAATTTCTTCTCTATAAGCATCAATAAACCTGGCTAAGAAGCATGACAAGGATTACTCCTGAATATTCTAATTACGGTGGCCTTTGTATCGTCTCTTGTATTATCATTCCTCTTGCACACTGATGCAAGACAGCTGGGAGAGTCTAATCCCTGTCTGCTGAAATTATTCCTTATGGGCTGCTTACAAATGGCCTGAAATCTAGAAAAGATACAGGTGGCTTAAAAATACTTAACTTCAGCACTGTTTTTCTGCTGAGAAGAGCTTGGACAGAGGCATGGTCTCCAGGGACACTTTTTTTTATGTTATGCTGCATCAGTTGTTACAACTAGAAATATAGCAACATTTTTCAACACCAGTTTCTGTGCAATGGACCTGGCATCCACAGATCTTCATCAGGAATGGGAAAGAAATTAAAACAAAAAAAAAAATCCAACAACAAAACAAAACTGAAACACCTATGAAAACACAGCCTTGGTGAAGAGATGAGTTCTTCAATAGAATAATTAAAAGAAAATCCATTCTGCTCTCAAAATCTGCAAGATTTATGCCAAATGACCTGAGTCAAAGTAAAGGATGATGAAAGGCCTGGTTATTTCCCAGCACAGTTGCACTCCTCTTCTGAAGCAAGGCTGGAGCTTACAGTCTGAAAATACTCCCTTTGTTATGATATAATGAACTAAATATCAGACTTTCTGAATTTTGTCCCACCTCTGGAGTTACTGAAAAAATATTTTTATTGAAAAAAAAATAGTTATACTGTCCTAAAGATTCATAAACTAGAGCATTCTTTTTGTCCTTACTTAAAAAATAGTATCAAATTCAAAGCTACTTTTTTTGTTTCAAACTTGTACGAGTAAATCATAGATCTAAACCATCAGGGTCAAGAAAATGCTTCCGAGTTAAGGTCCAGTTTATTTCAGAAGAATGAAAACACACTGAAAAAAACTTGCCTAACAGTATTAAAATAAAAAGGGCAATTTCCCATTGACTTTTATGAAGGCACAATTTTCCTAAACAAACCAGGATACTTGTGTACCAGAGAGGACAGTCACTGATTTTAAAAAAACCAAAATTATCAGTATGACCATCCCAAGAGACATTTCAGTAGTGAACAATCACCTAATACCTGCAGGGAAATAAACTTCTTGTTGCAGTAGCAACCGCACACCTGAGTGAGGTTGTTGCTGCATTTCTGTTTACGTGGCACTCAGGAAAAAATAACATTAAAAATGGCTTGTCCAAATTAGCAGAGCAGCATGGTGGGATGTCTTCCAAAATCTTTTCCAGCGAATCAAGCTGTCCTTCAAACATATCCATCATTCAGAGGGTAACATCTTCCTTTGTGGTTTATTATACTAATTCTTTCGAACAACAAAAGCTTTCCAGGCAAGTACGTACTGATGTGAAAATCAAAGATGTGCTGGGTTGAAAGGCATCCAATGGGACTACCTGGTTCATATTCCTCCTTTGAGGCAAGATGAAGTGCATTCCTAAGACACCTCAGGAAGATGTTTGCACGACCTGTTCTTAAAAACTCCTGGCTTACCTCTTACCTAAATCTTATGTCTACAGATTAAGATTGTTATGTCTCATCCCGTGTGCAGAAGTGACACAAATTCTTGATAACGGTTTCAATGTGCTGGAAGATTTTTTTCCCTATCAACACTTTCATGTACCACTAAAGCAAACCCGGCACTGTCAGACTTGTAAATCTATATTAATTATTATTTGAAACCTGTTACTCCCTTCTAAACACCACATTATTTTTAAAGGGGGGTATGTGGGAAGGGTCATGATACTTCTGAGTACAGCATCTGCTATTATATGCCATGCAAAAGGGAACAGAAACAGTGCGAGCATCAGCAGCAACAGAATCTGTTTGCCTTCCTCCTCCAGGAGCAATCCAACATGTGGAAACATGAGGGCTCTGTTATTTGCAGAAAGAATGGTGATTTTAGTGAGACAGGATTTATCTGCTTCAAGATGAGCAGAAGACTGTTTACATGACAATAATCTCTTCATATGTTGCAGAAGATCTCTGGCACGTTAGCACCATGAGGATGTGCAATGCTACATTTACTTATTTAGCCGTAAGTCGTAGGTATCAATATTATGGAGGATTTCACTGAAAACTGACTTTCACTTAAAGAAAAGATTACAGAGTTACTTGAGAAGATTTGGGAATCACTTTTTACAAAACTCAAAATTTTTAACAAATCTCAACTAACATGATTAACATGGACTGAATTTCAGATATTTCAGGTACAATCTAGAGGATTTTACTCAGGAAAGGACACTGGACCAAATGTGGGTGTGGAAGACGTATCTTTTATTTATGACAGAAATAAGAGTAAATACCTATTTTCCAGGATTATCTAGCTTACTGCTGACTCTTCATCTGTTACAATAGTCTCCTCTGTTTATTAATTTATGCCCATAAATAATTTGTGTCTGGTAATTATATGAAATGGTATGAAGCACTCATAGTAAGACTAAGCTCAGTGCAGGTTTTGATAATAGGTGTTAAGCGTGTCTGATCAATCATTTTGACCTGAATTATCAAATAAAAGCCTAGAAAAAATAATTAAATGAGCCACTGAAGACACAGGTAGGACACCATTCCAACAAGTCACCAAACCCAGGAGATCTAACCTGCAGCTAATTTACCTGAAAGTCCTTTCTGAGATTTTTCTCAGGAGCAAACATTTAAAGTAATTAGTGTATGTGAAGGATGAATTGTAATTCTCTTCTACCAAAGTGTTAACATAAATACAGCAATTAGCAATTATTGATTTGGTGCTCAAAATATTGCCACTTTAAGGTTGTGTTCTCCCCTTTCCTTATTTTCAGAAGTGTTTTGCACAGTGGTGCAGTGACCCCTCTAAACTGGAGAATTATGATGAAATAGTGAAGGGACATGCTATGCCACAATGCATATAACAATACATCTGATGGGTGGGTGCATTTTAATTTTTTCTTTTTTTTTTTTTTTTTTTTTCCTTTTAGCAACTCTATAACCTGGCTTTTAACTACTGAAGTATCGTTCATAAAGCATAGATTATATTCTTCAAAATACTAATGCATTAATCCCCTGCTGGAACATGGATGAAGAACATACATACCTATCCCTGCTGCTGGCAGGTTATCTAGTACCATAAATATAGAATACCTTTGCTAAGACACACTACGCTGCCATGGGAAGAGACACAGTAATAAAAGCTCAGCCTATGTAATACTAGTCCAGAGTTTCATTGTTCTCCTTTTGTTCCTCTAGCAGTCTGCACAGATAAGAGTAGCTCCCAGGTTATCTCATCAGGGACTGGCTCTATAATTTGCTCTGTGTTCCTTTGTCCTAGGAGAAGGCCCAATTTATTCTGCTTTTTTTTTTTTTTATTACCACTTTTTTATTTATTTTTTTAATTAATGACTGGAATAGCGGCAAGACCTTTTTTTTTTTTTTTTTTTTTTCCAGGACATTAGCTGATCTTCCAGCACCTATTTGTAATTTAATTTAATTTCCATTACTAACCTATGGATGAGGATTTCCTTGCATACAGAGTAGCAGTGGAAGCTTGCTTGGTTGTGGATACCTGAACAAATACATTTGGAATATTAAAACCTGCTAATTAGAGGCAGTTCTCCAAAACCAACATGTGTGCCTACTTATGTGGGCAAATTACAAATTCCACTCCAGCTGGACAAGAGAACTGGTTCAAGGATTTTGTTTTCAGCAGAGATCATAGCTTTATTCATCTGGAACTGCTCTGTATATAAGGATGCCTCTAGACAGGATAACTGGCCAATGGACATGATATAAACTAGTTGTTTTCTAATAGCTATGCTGTTAGACTAGCCAGTCATATGCCAGGTTTTCTTTGCAGCTTTATGGAATATCTTTATATAACCATTCATTTTCAGTGTCAGACTGTATTTCTTTTATCTTAGTGTGCTTCCCAGAAGGAGATCTAATCTTTAAACATAACAGCAAAATGTCAGCTTGCACTGAGGTACCTAAGGCACCATTCACCGCACAAAGATTTTGAGAAATAGCGATGTTGCCACTTAATAAAGTATGAGACAAGTAGCAACAGCTTAAAATGTTGCCTTTAAATAACCTATTGTTCACTAAATTTGTATTGAATTAACAGAATTATAACTAAACCCCACGTTATTTTAAATAAGGTTCTAGGACTAATATTGGCATAGCATTTGCCTTAAGAAAAAGAATTTGCCATGAATCAAAAATCAAATCACTTTTGAATTAAAAAATATTATAAAAACATTCTGTGTTAAAATTACAATAATATCCTTACCAATGTATTACTTGTCATTTTATTTCTTTCTCAACTCCTGGCTATACATTCCTGCATGCTATCGTTAAACTTAGAAAACAAAAGATCTGGCTTTTTTTCTTTTTCTTTGCAAATACATTCCAGGAGTATAATTTTCTTACAAGTA
Source organism: Falco punctatus (assembly GCF_963210335.1). Classification (NCBI taxonomy): domain Eukaryota; kingdom Metazoa; phylum Chordata; class Aves; order Falconiformes; family Falconidae; genus Falco; species Falco punctatus. The sequence goes on from NC_137580.1 coordinate 74,280,903, forward strand.
GACTTGTTATGAAAGTTTTTATACTGCTTTTTTTTTTCCCCCCCCAGGATGTAAATATACCCAAAGGAGTACTGGCCTTATCTGAAAGTATTTTGCAGCATTTTTATAACATGTGCCAGGCTTTCTGTGTACCAGAATGAAAAAAAAGGGCTTTACAGAAGAAAAAAACTCAGAACAACCTAACAACACATTTGGGATATGTTTTTTCACAATAAATCTGATTAAAATTATCAGTGGCACAAATTTCCAGGAGCAAACAGTCCCCACCTCTAAAAAGAAATGTCTTGCCTGGAGAAGCAATCACAGTTCTGTCACTGGCAATTCCAACTTCAGATCCCTAAGGAACGTTCTTCAGAAACCTAAAAATTTCTGATCTTAGATCATCTTAGATCTGATCATCTCCTCTCTCTCTCTCTCAGTACCTCTTACTGCCTATTCGCTGGTAATCCAGCATGGATAGCAAAAAAAAAACCCCAACAAACAAACCAAACCCCCACAACCCTAAAAATCAAAGATACTTGGGAAGATGGAGAAAATCTGAAATGGTGCCTTATACATTGGGATCAAAAAGTAAATGACATAGACTAATGTGTGAAGACACAAAACCAAGGTGTATATAAATTGATGGATGATTAAAATGTTAAAATTAGAAGACAGGGGAGAAAGATGGATAATCTGTCATTTTCATAATACATCAACATTTGCTCATACTAGAGATTTTGTTAAAGCCCATTTTATCACAAACTTCAGACTGCTGTTTGCCTTGGGAACAAAGCTTCTGAACAGAGGGGATAGAGCAAAAATGTCTGAAGAGCCTTAAACAGAGCATTACAATTGGATGTTACTATAATAAAACTGCAACACTGCTCTGAAGCTGAAACAGAACCTCATGGCTGTTACTCAATAAATTTCTAAAAGATAGGTTCAATAAAAATATATCCAGTTTCCGCATTATGGAATCTCACAAGGCCACAAAAGCTTTATATATTTTATTGAATTATGCCTGAAGCATGGATTTGTAAATGAGAAATTATCTGTTCCTAAAACCTAGCAAGAAGATATCATTTTGTTCTCCAAAATTGATTGTATCTCTCCCCTACATCACTTCTTTTTTCCTGGACTCTAAAGAGCAGGCTAAAATAGCAGAAGATATTGAAGATTTTTTGACTGTTTAAAATACTTACCTGCATACCAAAAAATGCAGATGATTTTTTAAAAGTGAACAGTGCCATGGGATATTGTTACACTATGATGGGACAGTCTTTTTCATGTTCTTGCTATGATTTTAAGTAGGTAGGATTATTGTGTACAGCACTTGCTCTATTAGTGAAGCATGAACACAAAGGCTGTTGCTGAGATACAATTGTTTTCTAAAAAGCATCTAGGAAATGCTCTGTGCTTGCTTTGTTTTCAACCCTAATATGTCTTTTTTGATACATCTGTGGGTTCTGTCTATGCAAATGGACATACATGCACACTAGAGAAAGCAGTTAAGGTTCCTCTCCATTTTGGATAAAAGAATATTCATATTATTCATTTAGTTTTCAGTAACTCACTGCCTTGGAGTCATGGATAACATTCACTTGGAATAGCTATGATAGATCTGCAAGAAATTTGTCAGAAGTCATTACATTTTAGCTACTAACTTAATAAGACTTCACCATTCAAGAGGATCAGAGGATGAAAAAAAATCATCTAATGAAATTTGGATGCATCTTTCCAACAAGCCCAGAGTTTCTAAACCAGTGTGGATTCTAGTTTTTCATAAGCTCTGAAACCAGTGCTGCAGCCAGAGATTGCTGTGTGTCCTCTGTAATGTCGCCCGGTGAGGGGCTGTATAATTTAGAAAAGCAAATCAGAAGACTGGTGCCTCCCTGTGGAAACATCACTGCATTTTCACAGACAAATGTCAGACTGATCCAGCCATCAAAGGCAATGCTGCTGACTGTCTGAGTCAAAGACAAAAAAACCCCAAATCTAAAGATAACTTTAATGGAACAAATATAAAAGGATCAAAGACATAGAGGAAAGGAGGTGCATGCAACAGTAGCACACATTGGAGTGAAGCTGAAAAACAAGGAAATTCAAAGAGAGGGAGGGGACATGATTTCCTACTTCCAACATTTTGACATAAGCATGGCACCTAAAAAAAAAAAAAAAAAAGGCATGAAGTCATGAATCTGGTTCACTTCTCCATCAGCTCTGTGAGCTTACCCGCAGTGAATTCAGCAACAACCCCACTGCACACAGTGACAATGTGTTTCAGGCTGACAGCATTTCACTGAGTGCAGGGCAAACGCTATGGTCCTAAAAGCATACTGAAATTTCAGCTACTACCAACTGGAAAAGTTCCACTGGACCGTCCTGCTGAGAAGTCACTCTTACAAGTTTTCCACAACTGCCACCCATTGTCATGGGGTTATGAAGCTGCTCTGTTCTTTCCAACCCAAGAGGTACAGAGTCTGACATGAATGGACTATGAGAAGTAATGATGAATAGATGCTAAAGACTGACAGTGGCTGGTTACTGACCTGGTAGGTTTGAAAAATGTTTGTGGACAGGAACAGAAAAGGCTCTAAACGGATTTAAAACACCATTTTTCTGGGTTTAGTCCTGTTTTAGGACTGAATTCTTCTCCTGATGCAGGAGATTCACAGCAGTGGTGAACTGACTCTTGCTTTAGATGATTCCTGCACAGCCCCTGCTGATGAGAGCTCAGCTTTTGCTCCAGTTAATGTCATCTAAAGAATAATCTTTTAAGGTCCAAGCCAGATACTATAAGGATAAGCTAATCCCTTTATGTCTATCTATCTCCAGACTAATAGCAACAGAGAGTAAATGTTAATATTGTTATATTAGCTCTATTATTTATAACAGAAAACCTCAATCTCTTAACTTCACATCAGCTGCACTCTGCCTAGCTCTGCAGCTTATGCTTCCTGACCTTACCAGTAGCTAACTATATGGCTCTTAAATAAGATACACATTTAAGTTACAATAAAACCAATTTGCAAGTATTGTTATTCCAGTAGGCAACTGGAAATTGCTTCTTACAGATTTAGTGCATTTTTTGATAGTAAGAAGAGTTTTTAACAAGTAGTAGGCCAATATCAGTTTGTCATAATCAGTAAATTGCATCCCTGTCACAGAATTTTACATAATGACTTCAGCAGAGGTAGCTACAACTGTTAACTTGAGTAACTCTTCCACAGTTTCATGAGCAGGAAACCTCTCATGTTATCTCTAAAAATGCATCATTAAAGTTAGCAGCTTTTCCAAGCAATCTGCAACTGCAGCTTGCCTTACTGTGAACATCAAATAAATGTAATTCCTCAGAAGTACCAACAGGAGAAACCCACCACAACATAGGTACCAACTACTTATTGACAACAAATGAAAAAAGGTAGGAGTACCTTTTTTTCTGCCCTGGACGTGTTAATTTCTGCTCCTCTTTCCTCAGAAACATATGACCACAAGTCAGTCATATGTTGGGTATTGGCCAACAATGTAATCCACATTTCTGTCATCTGGACGCTGGAAAAATTAGAAAATTGTTGTAAAATAAACCTTTTATCAGAGATCTTATGGACTCTTTTCCTATGGTTCTTACAAAAATGTTTTGAAGTAATACTTTTTGAATGGGTCTACTGGTAATATCTACATATTGCAATGATACTTCAGTAAAGTCTACCTTGCCTCAGATTGTAGCCAGAAATTAGCAAATTTTCAACACCTGCTCTTCTTGATGCTTTAAAAATAAGTTTAAAAAACTGAATTTATTAGGGAGAAGGGCTAACAGCCAGGTTTATGGAAAACCACAAAGCACCAAGTGAAAAGGGGAGTCAGAACCTTGGGTACAGATGATTTTTTAAAAATTTTGTTTTAACACATTTTCAGAAACATAGTGCATGGAAGGAAATTTAAGATAGTCTTTAAAAGACCATTGGTTTCAAATTAAACAGTTAAGCTGTTAAGAAGCAAATAATGAGGAAGTCAGTGAGAACAAAATTGCCAATTATGAGAGAAGTGGAATCTGAAGAGAGTATTAGTTCTCATTTTCATTTTTCATTTTCTACACCTGTTATGTACTATGCAGAATCCAGTGGTTGTTAATCACTCTGCAGTACCACAAACATTCAAATATTAGAAAATGTATTTACGAACATTTTTCATTACCTGTTTCTACATATTTAGATATCCACGTACAGGTACTTCTTACCTATCATGTATCTATGGTTTCATGAGCTTTTAAGGTTCAAACTTCAAAGCTTTCTTTAGAACCCTGAGCTCCAGAACTTTACTTAATTTCTTCTCCTTTAAATAGATATGAAGTTGAAATGGTTGAAAAAACAGAAGAATCAAAAATGTCTTTCATGAAATTGGAATCAGCTCTAGGGAAAACCAGCCCTGTAGGATAAGGATTCTGACTGCTTCTTTGATTAATGCTTGTCATCTGGGATGGTTTGTGTTGTTGGAGTTTTTTACTCAATATTTCCTTAGATCCTAAACAACTCTATAAAACGTATCTTGATTAAATGCAATACCATGTAAATAGAAGCAATAAGGGGTGGGGGGTGGGGAGGGGAGTGAGATTATCACAGGCTGGTGTGACTTTGAGGAATTGCCAATCTAATATTACAAAATGTATGGTCATAGTTGCATAGGTAGATAATGCTAGTTCTGGCCCTTCAGCTTAGTCCTCAGTTGCACACTGATTTTCAAGTAGTCTTCAGTATTGCCTTGCTTGGTCATATGAAGACATAACAATGACAAGTACAGTAGTACAGAAATGTTACATATATACAATAAAAAAATAATTAAAATTGCTGTGGGAACTATGACTTTGATTAAACATTGTACAGTATGTTAAGTAGTCCCTTTAGGTATTTGACGCTGAATACTTAACACTAAATTTCCTTCAGTTACTTTGGCTAAAGTATTTCCACGGTTCTTTTTGCAATAAGATTTTGTAAATTTTGTCATATAAAGAATCAGACTAAAGTTTTGATAATTGTTTTGCACTTTTTCATATACCTATAAGGAATTAATAGTATTTTTACAGGTCACAGTTCTTCTAATCACACATAACAAGGCTGCTATTGTGAATGCTGTACCACTGATGGTGAATAAAACCTTCTCATAGTTTAAAAAAAATGGTAATATGTTTTCTGCCATTACATAAATATAGAAAAAATTGGTTTAAACTAAAATAAGATGTGAAATTAAAAATTTCAAATGTATTATCAACCTGTATTTTCATTACTGCTACTAGATTTTTGAAACCTTTCAGCACTTGACTCAAGTTTTGCCAAAAGTTTGACTTCAGGTGTGTCTGCTAAGTCCTTCAAACCATGGCTCATCCAGCTCTCAAGCCACACATTTGTGTGTGTTATAAACTGAGATTACACTTTCTCTGATTGTTTTAGGATCTACCTAGAACATCACGCATTTCAAATGTGCTGGAAACTTTCCATAGTAAAAGTTTCATTTCAGTAAATTAGATTCAGGATATGTTAAACAGAAAGAGTTTATAAAAATCTGTGTTTTCCCCTTAATTTTCCATATACAGTTTGCATCCTTTGTGGCCTAAATTAGCCTAAACCCAACAGCAGACAAACTTCAGCTACTCTGACAGAAATTATCTATGTTACATGTCAACCTCCGGCTACCTTCTTTTTCCTTCAAGTTTCATTTAAATTAGTTCAGCCTGCTTTTAGGGGATGAGAATACAGTGCTTTACACTGTGATGGAAAGTTTTTGTGCTTTGAAATGAAGGCTTGAAATCAGAAAGTGAAATGTCTGAGTGTCAAGAATGTGCCTTTTGCAGTCCCTGTGAAAATCCAAGAAAAAAAAAGTGGCAGGAGGATAATACCCTGTGTTTGTCCACTCGATTGAGCCGCTCAATGTGGACCCTCGGGCAGGACAACACGCCTTCACGGGAGGCAAAAAAATATCCTAGTTCTGACCTTTCCATGGCAAAAATATGGCACGTTGAGTCAAGACAGATCCTCCCCAGGCTCAAGGGGTTTGTGTAAAAGCTTGTGTCCTTTTCAGCAATATTGAAATCAGTGATCAGAAATTTGTGTTGATTGGTAACAATTCAAGTAAAATTCCCTGACCTCCCTCAGATGCCTTGCCCGTGACCCTGTCTCCTACAGAAGCAGCCCTGCTCTGCTGCGGCACATTGTTACTGATGTTAATACTGCTGCCCCCACCCAACAACATGGGGTAGAGGAATGAACTGTGCTCAAAGCTTAACCAGCCAGATTTATTTACTCATTTATTTATCCAGACCTGTCCTCTAAAGAGAAAGTTCTCCTTATAGACAGAGGAGCAGTTTATGCTGATTTAAATGCACATGAAACTATGGCCTTAGAATTGCCTTTCAAGGAAACAAAAATCACATTTTAAATGGTGTTTAACCAGGCATTAATGGGTGTGAAACTCTGAGCTACTTTATTAATAATGAAGTTGTTGACTAAAAATTTAAAGAGGCAAAGATCAAATAAAGATGAAACAGACTGAATCTCATTTTTATTCTTGCATCTTTATACAGTGGAGTACTTCATGTCATTTAGTCTTTTTAGACTTGAAGGAAAAATGATCTCCTGCTGTTTTGGGAAAGCTGTTGAACTGGACCAAAACTGTCCACTGAGATACAGTCAGTTAAGGAGAGATTATGGGACTGCACCTTCAAATTATCATTCCAACATGCAGTCATATGTATGGAAGTGTTTTTCAAGAGCAAGACCCAGTTCCCCATAGTTTACAGGAATTTATTAACATAGGCACAAGAGGATCTCCTGTGTAAATGCAGATTCCTCATAGGGTTGTATTCCCATCACAAAGGTTGAAGGGAGGACCAAGATAATACTTTTTAATTCAATGTACAAGTCCACTTTCCATTTTGGCTTTCAGTTCTTTATGTTAGGGGAAGGAACGGCAACATGTTCATAACAAAACGTGTAATGACAAAGCATGTGCATAAAAGCATCATTTATGGGTTGCTTTGTAAGAGCATGAGCTAGTCAAAATTATTGAAATAACTCCCTCGCAACTTCTTGCAGTGAAGATATTGTGAATTATTTTTGTAGTGAATTTTCTTCTCCAGACAATAATTTCCCTGCATGCTTATATTCCCTTTCCAGACCCTCTTATACACAAAGAAAAGGAGGCAAATGCAAAACCAAAAGAGTTTTAAATGTAATACATTATGTACTGTGTATTATATTCAAATGCATTTGATTAAAAATTATAGTCAAAATAAAAAATGTTAGAAGTGAAAAACATTTGTAACCATTTAAAAGAAAAAAAATAATTTTTCTGGTTCTTTTCAAACTGTCTCCAGATATTGTATTTGACATCTTCAGTTAAAAGACTTCAGTGTAAATTTAAACTTTAGTAACTTGTTGATTACATTTGCATTGCAAATATGCTCTTATAGTGTAGTCTGCTGCCTTGGTTTAATCCATTTTGTAACATAATGTGGTTGGTTCTGATAGTCCCATTTTTTAAAAAAGATACTATATTATTGTGTAATTATATAGCAGAAGGCACAGGAATTCTGTGCTTTCATATGTTTACGTTTGCCTTTGTTACAAATCTATCCATTCTGACAATTAACAGTCCCAATTAAATTGCTTTGGAAACTGATAAAATCTCCGGGATGTGGCCTTGATGTAATAGAAAATCAGGCATACTCATTTTCACAAGGATGCTTTAAATTTCTACTACCACCAAGAAGACTAAACTCAGGTGCTGACTCTTTACAATTATGATTGCCATTTACACTAAGGCCTCTTCACCTTTTCGTGCTTTCTGAAGTAGCATCAGTGCAAAAGTGAATCAGATCCATTTAGTCAATGAGACAGTAATTTATATATTTAAACTTGGGGGGGTGTGGGTGTGTGTCTATAACTGGCTCCTTGGCATTTTTCTATGATTATTCCTTTAGCTGTAATCAATAACTGTTCACACAAGAAATAAAGCCTCTTATACAGTCCTTCCAGGGACATTTCTGTAGTTTCTTTATGTTTGTCTAAATAAAAATGAAAATAAAATACGGAAGGTTAAAGCAACCTCCATTTTAAGACACTGCGATGATCTAACTTGTACAGGTTCAAGCAGGATATATTAATATGATGGTTAAAAGTATGTAGCAGTCTAGAATACAATTAGATGCTTGAGTGTGTTTTTGAAAGCATGTGTTTGCCTCACAGCCATTGAGATCGCATGAAACGGCAGCTTCTATCCCAAGATCTAGTCTCGCCACCAGCAAAAGCACTACTTGCATTCTGGATGACTATGCTCCATTAGCAGCATTCAAACTCTTGAATAAGAGCATCCTACATAAAAATATCCCAAATGATTACGATTTCCCCTTCTGGAGGGTTTGGTGTTAACAAATTAAGAGCTCATTTTCTCTTATGTTGAGACAAAGAGCTGTAGCAAAACAAGCTTGAGCTCATAGGAAAATGTTACCAACCAAAGAGCCTACATCCAGGTTGCTTATTTATAGCTCTCAAGGCATTGTTAAAGAAGGGATGTGCTGCTATCGCCATCTTCCAGATGAGTAAATGGGAGAGTTTTGTCACAGAATAGTAAGAAATCAAGGCAAGTGTTGCATTTATATCATTTTCTATTCAAGTGACACGGGGCTTGCTCTTCTTTAAGCTACGTGTTATATTCCTTCTCTACAGCAGTAAGCCATGGCTACTACTATAAATTTTTTCTGCTCTGAAATTACCTTATTGGAAAACTGCATAATACTTTAAGAGGAATTTAAACCTCCTGGCTCTTCCTGTGTCCTTGGCTTATGTCAGAGCCCCAGCAGCCTGTGAAGTGCCTTAGATGCACACAGAAGCTGAGTAATTATGGCTCTGTTAAATGGAATTCTAAAGAGAGTTCATCAGGGATGTTTAGAAATTAACTAATCCACAAGATAGGCTTGTGAATCTGTTTACCATCCAAACATGAATAAAAACATTAAACAGATGATGGTAAATTGCAGCAACTGTTAAATACTATTGTAAACACTAAAAGGAACAAGAGTAATGGCAGGAGCAGGGCCCAATATTCATGGGGGAAAGACTCTTGTACTTACACCTTTTCAGCTGAAAAATGATGAATAAAAGTTACCAGACTGGAATTTGGTCTTCTCCATCAGCTCTTCTGTGCCAGCCTAGAAAAGCAGCCAGAAATATTTCTTTCAGCAATGCAGTATTTACAAAATATGGCCATTTTCCTGCCCCATATCCTCAGACCATCAAGATAAAAAAGATGCTTACGAACTCCGAGTCTCAGTGAAGCAGCAAGGACTAAAGAAACATCTACTACTATACTATGAAAGATCTCACGCCAGCTTTGCAAAGCTCAACTTTTATTATTACCTTTCCTTTCCGTTACTTTGACACATCTCAGTATAGAAGTGCAGAGTGGTGACAATAACATCTGAATATGTTTTATCCCTCTGGTTCATCTCCTTATTAGGTCTTTTCTTGAGAGGACAATTGCTATGGCAGGAACATCAGTACTATTGCTGCCCAAAGTAAATTCCTCTTAAATGTAAATGTTTAAATATTAGCACATTTCTATACTGTAAAATTGATCATGGCTTCATGTCAATCTGCCACCACCCTGAGGCTTGCCTCAGGTTCCAGCAACATCTGCTAGCAAAGAACTGTCTGTGATCTGCCCTATTCCTTCATGCCCCTGGTGTTCGCTACTGCAAGAAAAGGCCATGAAGACTTACTCAGGCACCAAGGAAAACCAAAAATCATGAAATTATACATGGCAATGTTGATGGTGTTTTTTGTGGTGGTTAGTTTTTTTGTTGTTTTTTTTCTGGGGGTGGGGCAGGGCTGCAGGGATGGCCCCTGCAAGGAGAGGATTGGGAGCTGAAATGTAAACAACTTTTTTACCTGGTGTGATATTCTGTAAAACATCAATACAATTAAAGTTGATACGCTAAGGACATCTAAGAAGCAAGGAAACTTAGTTATAACCAATTCCACAGATTTTCAAGTTTTCACAGACACCCACCCAAACTATATGCAAAGTGCAAAACATAGTGTACCTCATCAAAATGCCTCAGCTCAGATCTGCCATTGCTGAATTTCTTCCAACCTGAACTGCTCACCTTTAAAATGCTGCTGCTCTCTTACAGTTTGTCAGATGGATCACTTTTTTTTTTTAATAGCTAATTACCTTGTCACAGCCAACAAATGTATTGCTGACCCTTCTCGCCCAAGCAGAAGTGCTTTGGGTTCTTTCTATTCACAGAGAACATCACTGAAAAAAAAGACCTGTACTTGGAGAAATACTGTTGTTTACACAGAAGATACAAACTGCCCTTTTCCTTTCAATGTAAAGTAACAAATCCAGCAAATTCCTTTCCCAGAAAATACTGCCCAAAGAGACATTACTAGCTGTCACTTCAGGGTGGCGGCAGCATTTGATGCACAGCTGAGACCAGTTGACCACTCAGCCCCAGCTGCATCTGCTGTCAGACCTAGGGCATTGCCTTACCTTTCGCTGTTGAGTCTGAAACATCTAGGGCTGCTTCTTGTGAGAAACGGGACTGCAAAAGGCAGTAAAACAGCTATCTTAATCATGCTGGTGGTCTTAAAAGCTAAACTGAAAGAAAAAAAAAAAGAAAAAAAAACCCACCCCCAAACCTACAACCTTAAACACTCTGATGGTGATGCTGTTTGGTGCTTGGAAAAAGATGAAAGAACTATCCTTTACCTGAGTATATGTACACCAGTGGTGTTCCTCTTCAGACAGAAAGGAGAAAACCAGCTCTGTTTTCTGAGAAATTCTTCCTGAGATTGGTAGACTGCTTCAGGGTAAATGGATTTTTGCTCTGGAACTGCTCATTAATTTCAAGTTGGACTAAAGGATGTAAGTCAAAAGTTTGCTAGCAACACTGATAAAAGCATCAAAAGAAAATCCTTAAGTCACAAGCACAAAACAGAGCAAGACCATATGTTTTACGCTGGGGCTAAAGGCCCATTAAAAAGTGCAGGGGAGTGGGAAGGAGAAACAGGGGGAAGTGATGATGATAACAAATATCTTTTCTTACCTTGGTTGTACAAAAGAAGAGCTCACATGATCTATTTTGTGATTAAAAGCTTTATTGCTAAAGGAAAATATAGAAAAGAGCTTAAATTAGTGCAAGAGGAGGGTTGCAAGTTAAGTGACTTTTTAGAGTAAAAATTCTGAATAAACCTTGGAGTAAATGGAAGATGGGATTCTCCCACCCAGTTATGTGCCTGAGACTATAGTATCACAGTCTCCTTTTCTTTCTGTTCATAGTTTTGCCCTTTTCTCTTCATATTAAAGAAATTATGGAAAACCTCTTAAGTAAAAATAACTACAATCTACCTAACAGGGGCATGAGAATTGCCTCAGGTAGAGAATGAAGCTGAACTGGGTCTCTTACCATCACCTACAAAGACATTAAGTGGAGCTATTGTACGAGCAGAGAAAGCAGTGAGAGATATTCCTCTATCTCTCTTAAATGACCTGTATCCTCTAGTAATGACTACTGTGTTAAATCCATGAGGCAGAAAGTGGCAAGGGAAGAAAATACCCTTTTTCTGGATAGAGACTCTTTTTAAGCATGGACTAGAATACTCAATCCTATCAAAACTGAAGCCTTTTTAGGCATGAACAGAAGCAGTCTTCTATGTGCCTGTGGAAAATTGAGATTAAAAAGTATGACAGTATTAGAAGAGTGAGGCTAGAGCTGTTTGAAAATGTTTAGGGCTGCAATTTAGGATTTATTTAGTTTTTCTATCTCTGACTTTAATGGGTTTGAAATATGTGATGTGCTTTAAATGTACTGACTCTAGCTTCCAAGTCTTGGTCCAGAAGTCTTCTAAACTTTCAGGGGTTAGCGCTTGTACGAAGCGTTGATTCTAACATTTGTTACCTGAGCCCTAGATAATATTCTCATAAAGCAACTATAAAAGTGAGAACCTGAGTCCTGCTTTCAGACAGCTTTATTCTATTGACAAATGTGTGCTTACTCACTGGGACAGGGAGGTAGGCAGGGTGGGGAGAGAAGGGCATTTAGTTACTCTACTACTGCTTTCAAAAGAAGTCCTACACCACATCTGTGATGTGCAAGGGACTTCTGTTTGAAGATCGCTCCGCCTTTCCCCTTATTCAGCTCTTATATCCACATAACACTGTGTCAGGAGAAAATACCAGCTCATGACCCGGAATCACTCTCCCTGTAGCCCCACTCCTTCTCAGATCCAGAAGCAGCATAGTTGGTGCTAGAGTCAGTAATCTCCAAGCAGAATGTCTTTGATCTCATTTTCTAAACCAGTTTAATTATTGAGTCTCTATATCCATTATGAAGTACCAGATAAAACCGAATCATTTAATCGGTGGGTAAAAATATGTCTCTCAAAAAATGGAGGGAAAGCAAGAATGAGTGGGAGTAAACAAGGTCTTGTTTCTGCAGTTATACTTGGTCATACCAGAAGACTATTCTCCCTGGCTCTGGGGATTTTTTGTATGGTTATCTACATAGTAATGCCTGGTTCTGGATGGGGAAGTACTCTAGAGAAAATTGAAAATGTCCAAGGAAGAAAAAAGTTGATTCTTCTTATGTAAGTGTGAGGATGATGGGGGTGAGGAAGGTGATTTCTGGACATTTATTCTTTTTAGCACGGTAAAATTTGGGACATTTGGTAGACAGTCCTGTCACGCAGACTTCTTCAGGGGTAGTATAGAGGCGTTGAACCAAGGAACAACAAAAATCTTGCCTTAATGAAATGCAAAAGCCCCATACATTATGCAACTTTTAGCTATACCATATGACCAAAAAGCCTTTTAAATATTGCTGTTCAAAACCAGCTAGACATACTAGAGAAATAGAACTAACTTGCCCCTCCCAAGATGAGGACTCACTGCAGCTGAACCACTTCTCTGAAGTCAGATGAGATCATAAAGTTAGTTATTAATACCGTGTATGTAAAAAATGAAGAGAAACTTTTCAAAACAGCAATTCCTTCTATTAGTAATGGTCTTCAAGGGAGATCACTACTCCTGGTGTCCGTGCAAATTGGAGCATTCTTTATCGTTCATTAATAACCTCCGAGTTTCTACCAAGATAAGTTAATTCCTCTCATGTTTTAGGTTTAAATTTGTTTGTTTTCCTCAAAGATCTTTAACGGGCATGTTTTGGAGAGAAAGAAGCTGTCAATTACATTTTAGAATGTGATTTTGGGCAGAGACATTTATTTTCTGAGCATTGAAGTCAAATCTGACCAAGAACTGATAGGCCAAAGTCCAACCACCGTGATCTTTGCAAACTAAATACTGAATCTTTTTCAGTATTTTGACAGGAAACAAACTTTTCCAGCTGAAGGGCCATGGTGATACAGTGTATGGAGAGGTGTGCAAATATATGTGTGTGTGTGTATATATATATATGTGTATGCATTCAGAGCTGTAAACAACTGTGGCCTTTGCTTCTAACAGCATCATCCAGGTGATCCTTGCTGAAGTGTAAGCTTTATGCTACGATATCCGCATTTCTATAGGAAGTAGGGAAAATGTGTTTGGGGTGCAGTTTTCAGGAAAGTACTTATTTTTTCGAAACTTCAAAGAAAATTGCATCCACTGCTAAAGAGAAGTAATGGTTAGAAGTAGTGGGATAAATAGATTCAAAGGATTCACAGCTTACAGCGTTTTAAGAAGTGATTGATGAATCAAAAGGACTGTGGGTTAAGCGCAGATACGAATGAAATTTTCAGAATTTACAGATCCTAAATATCTGTACTGTAGTTGAACACAAGGCACAACAACAAATTGATGGATGGGCAGTTCTGTCCCTCCAGTCCGTGATTCTTTGGGGAATCACATTAACGTATTATTGATAATTCTGCTGTCTTCCCAGAAGAACCACAGAAGATAATGCTGCTTACTAATGAGACCAGCAAAACCAAAATACATGGGAGATGAGCTCCTATCCATCCATTCTTGCCTGGGGCTGCACTTCCATGCAATCTATTAGTCTCCTTGCAAACTGTCATGTTGGACTGCTGTTGTCCTGAGGACAAATATGATGAATAGGGTCTCAAACTTCTGTTACCAGATGTAAAGTTTAAATTTAATTTCATCCTAACTCTCAAAAGCAAAAGTATCGCTTTCCCAACAAAGGTTGGTTAATTTAAATATCCCGATGGGAAGAATACTAGCAACATTTCTGTTTTCCCTTGTAACGAACACATAAAAGATCCCAGCTGAAGGAAAGGAGAAAACCAAGAAAATATCGTGGCGGGTAGTCAAAGATAGAATGATGTCTAGTCAGCTTTAGAAGAAAGATCACTATTGTCAAGGAAATGTGAGATGTCTTTTTATGACAAGAAATATACATTTACAAGGGTTAAATGCAGGTAAATTGATATTTTCACCTGAAAAGTGAGTATATTGCTCCCTTTTTACCCCATCCGTATGTAAAATAAACATTAACCGATTTTAATCTTTAAAGTGTGCTCCTAAGAGTTCATGGGAAGCATGCTTTATACAATTCTCAATGCATATTTGGAGAAATAGTCAGAGGTATTTATATGTATATTAAAATCAGCAATGTGTTTTTTATTTAGATTTTTAAAGACACTCGAGGACTCTGGATGTTCAAATGTTATGCGCATTTGCAACACTATTTCACCTAGCATCACTGTCTGAAGATCTCATGACTGCAAAGAGTTATTAGACATGCAGTTATGGTCAAGGATCACAGCAGTATTACAGATCTGTGTTTGTGTTTTTGTTGTTCAGTTCTTCTCAAATTAGTCAACGCTAGAAACAATGGTCTTCCAAGACCTCTCACCTCTGGCATCTGGTTTCACTTTTCTGCAGCCTTCTTAACATTGGCAGAGTTACTGCTTTTTTAAAGGTAGATTTTAAAAAATTGCCAAGATTGGTTTAATACTTGTCTTGGAGTGTTACAAAGCCTTGGTCCCTTTGAATGACAGAATGAGTAATGGGTGGTAGAAGCCATTCCTCTAAAAAGAAGCACACTGGTATAAAATAAAGCATTTAAGAGCAGTACTGCCTGAAAGGTAAAACAAAACAACAGTTTCCCAAAATTGTCACTACGCTTGCACTGACTGCGATTATTCTGTCCACATGCAAAATGCAGCCCAAGATGGAAAACCTGAAATTTGGGTTTACAGGGTTTGGTTAACTCACATAACAGTAATGATGAATGCAGTAACAGTATGTGGAGAATATATTGGATAAACTACAGATTTTGAGATCCAGGTTTGAATATTCTTTTAGAAAAAAATAGGGAATTAGATATGACTTGAGAAAATATAATATATATATAATAAAAAGAGTAACTTAATTATTGTTATGAAACAAATCATGTGGTTTGGTGCAAGGTTTTTTTGTATACAACTGGATATTGAAAAAGAATATTTGAGTGTATTTACACTTATGAAAGCAGGGCAGGATTATAATTTCCAGCTTATTTACATTATAAAATAGAGTAGCTCTCTCCTCCCAGTAAGGAGGGAAACAGGGCATCTTAACGTTTAGTTATTGAACAGTTGCTGCATGTCTGCAAAATGCAACAAGCATAACAGAGAGGAAGAGGAAGATAAAACAATCATTCTCAGAAAAACTGATTTTTCTCTAATTCTCCCTGTCACTTCAGCATTCAGTCATACAAATATTTATGTCTACCTAAATGAACAGAGAAGAAAGCTTTGTTGGGGCTTTTCTGAGATGAAGCTACACTGACATGACAGAATTAAGTGTGGGAGACAGTAGACTCAGGAATAAATATTGTCTTCAGTTTTCCCACTCTGCTGCTAGTTTATGTAAGTGTACACCACTCACCCATCTATCAGCCAGCCGCTTCTGAGTTCAAACCATTAAGACTAGCACCTGCAAGATTTCTCAGCCTAAAAGCTAGCCTAATAATTCAAATTGTCACAACTCATGTATATATTTCTCTCTAGATTCACATATGCATACCAAGACTACTTCTGGATATCACACTGCAACTAACTTTGACTAATTATGAAAAGATTTCATAATACAAAATCTTCAACAGTAGAAGCAAAATTAATATTCTGCGTAGAATTTTTGTTTCGTCCGTCTAAAAGTCTTAATAAGAATATATCTGCAAATTCTCCAATTCTTGCATTTTTAATTCAGGCAACACTTTTTCCTTTAGTTGTTAGGGCTGCAGAATCAAATACATTCCTCTTGCATTGTTTCCTAGTGACCATGTAAGTTGCTTTCCAATTCCAACCTGCATGCGTATTTGGAGAAAGGTGCAAAGGAAGGTGACACACGCTGCATTTTTAAAATGGAAGAGGCTAAATGTGGCCCCTAGACCTTACACCCCTGAAAGATAGGCAGGCTACATTCTTTTTCCTCTACAGTCCTCTATACTAAGGGGGGCATAAAGAAATTTAAATTGTTGTCTTTCCCCCTCCTTTTCTTTGTTTTCTTTGAGGTTCGAGCTAACAAATTTCATTAAATGGGAGCCTGGAGGAAAAAAAAAAAAAAAAAACAACAACCTAGAAACAGCAGAAAAAAGAATACCATATGACATTTTTGGGTTTTTGTTCCCTCTACAATCTACTGAATAAAAATAAGTCTTGCTGCTGAATTTCCTGGCTCTACTCTAATTCAGACTTCTACTCTCATGCTGTTAATCATTAATTTATAATCTGACTTAAAATATTAGAAATAACCAATACAGAACTCCCACAGAGAAAACAAGCTTTTAAGAAAAAACTAACAAAGAGAACAGGTCCAGCATAAAAAAGAAAGGTCAGGGAATAAGCAAGGGTAAGGCTTTCTCAGATACTGTAGCCCTCAATTGTTGTACACAACACGCAATAGCGTAGTGCAGGTCAACAATATACTATAAAAATTGATCATAAATGTGAGGATCATCAATAATGCAGCTGCATTGCAGTTTGCTGTATGTAGTTCCTTACAAAGCTTTTTTTTTGACCAGTGTTAGAGGGAACACACTGACTTTTGTCTTCCTTTAACTACTTCCCTTATCAAGGCACAAATGACATTGCACTTCAGGATTCTTACCGCAGCCCCTGACCTCCAAGGGCTGCTTAATAAGCCTTGTATATTATATTTTTATGTTTTCACTGACTGAGCAATAAGCAACCTTGGAGAGATTCTGCTTGAGCCAAGTTTTCTTCCATAACTTTTTTCTACTTTATGTACTTACCAGGTAAGCGAGAGGTGAATTTTATCTAGCACATTTAGAGATCTGTGATAGAGGTAGCAATTGTGAATAACTGATTTAATATCTGAGATAATAAAATGGGTCATGAAAGAGGGCACAGACTTTGTCAAATATTCTAAGACAGAAAAAGGTAAAGAAAAAAAAAATTCACAGCTGCAGGAAGTCACAGGTCTTTGACTTGTGCTAGCCAGACCAAAACAAAATATAGGCAAGAACAGCTTCTTGAAAGGAATAGTTTGATGCAAGTTCATGGAAGCAATCTTTATTATGGCCATTATCATCACTTTTTGGCCTCACATTTTAGGCAAAACCAGCAACCCCATGTTTAAATCTGGTTTTGTTGCATTGATTAGTGGTGCCTTAATACTTAAAAATATCTGTCTTATTCACAGTCTTAGAATGGTATAGTCCTATTTTACAGGGGCACACTGTAAACGATGTGAATATCACTTATTCTCAGTTTAGCTGTTATAATTTATGTGACATGCTGTCAGATGTCTTCCAGATTTTGAATATACACTGTCTACAATGCCAAATGCTAGGTCTGTGATACTTCGAAAGAGCTAAGATTTCTCACAATTGCTTCAGCCTCTAGCCTCAGTGATCAAATCTCAATATGCAGATTTGGAATGCTTAGACATCTACATGCAAGATTTTTTTTAATTTGCTCTTTATGATGAAAAACTCTGGTCTTTTTAAGTCTCAAGTGAAAATATTTCTGACTTTTAAAAAATCCCCCACGTTGCATGCCAAATTCTCACCATATAATTGAATATGACTGATCTTCTGCCAAGGCCTGAATAGGAGAGAGAACTGCCTGCAGACATGTTTTAAAATTGTGGTTAATAAAGCACTTCAGTCAGAATTATTTCCTTTTTTTGTGTGTGTTAAAACTTCATTCTAATGTTGGGGGTGGGTGGGAAATAATCTGATGCTTAAATTAATTACAAAACAAACAATTTGATCAAGGCCCCAGCACAGATCTGTCACCCACCTCATTACAATCTCAAATTTCCAGGAAGTTATCCGTAGTTTGCTTTGGTGTTTTCTCACTCTGTTTTCACGCTGGTATATTGTCTGGTACTACTCTGACTTCAGGAGATGCAGAATCTGTCTTCTGGATGGGTAGTCCATTCAACAGGAACAAAGCCAAGACCCCCACACTGGACACCTAACATTTCAGTGCGCTTCTAATTTTTGCACAATAATAGTATTATTGCTCCCACCCTCACTGTTCTGTACAACAGACCCTGGTATTCAATGGGCATACATCTCTTACTGGTGCTGAGTCTGGAAATATTAACCAAGGTCTTTAAACCCAAGAAATTCCTGCTACGATGTTATATTCTAATCCTTACTTATTTCCTGTTAGTCGTAAATTGTTGCTTTTGAATGTTTCTGGTATCAATTTGTTTTGTTTTGTAAAGCCAGAAGTCTGCTTTCAGCTACAGCAGTATCACTGCAGGTCCATACTTGGCAGTTTCTGTAGAATCACAAATAACTTTGTCTTTTTTTCTCTTAAACACAGATTCTTTGAAGACACCATTTGGGCATGCCGGAATGAATGATTTCTGGTGGACAGAAAACAAGCCATCCTTTCTGTCACTGCTGTGGTAGGCTTCTGAAACCAGACAAAAGCTACTAAGGAGATACCATCCCACTTACTGTAATTGTATAACCCTTATAATTTTATGGTGCTACGTAAAAGAAAAGGAAATTAGAGAGAGAAAGCTGCACTGATCCTGCAAACAGAATTTTCCTGAACTTGGTCTGTTTGCTGCGAATCAAGTTTGTATCATAAAATTACTAGACAGTATTTTTCCTTAATGCTTGCTAGGAATTATATGAGTAATACCTTTCTCCCAAGCACTGGTAGACACCTCATGACTAGCATCCCAGAGGAACACCTGTGGCTGCACACCTAAGGTGAAAAAATTAATGCTACTGCAGATGGCAAAGATGATCGTGCCAGCATACCTTTCTCTATGAGACTGG
The DNA here is from genome assembly GCF_963210335.1 of Falco punctatus. NCBI lineage: Eukaryota > Metazoa > Chordata > Aves > Falconiformes > Falconidae > Falco > Falco punctatus. The sequence goes on from NC_137580.1 coordinate 74,300,149, forward strand.
AGGAAAGCTCAGTTTTGAGGCTCTACTGACCTGGGCAGTGACAGCACAGCAAATGACTAACTCAACCACAAAAGTTTCAATATCAGATGTTTGTGTACGTGTCCTGTCATAACTCTGACTCTGTGTTCTGGCGTAACAAAAAGGCATGGGAAAACTACTTGGAAAACAGTTGTATTATTACATCGTCTCCTTCTGTCCCAAAGATCAAAAGATAATAATTTAAAAGGTGTGCTGTGGTTGAATAGTGACCAGCAGAATGACAACAATGCAATAACAGACTTCAGTATTTCAAGTGATGAACAGTATCAACTCCCCCCAAGATGTTTAAAAACATACAAATAGAAGTGATTAATTTTAGCAAGTTACATTACTGAGCATGTCTTAATAAAAGCATATTAGAAATGCTAAACCATGCTGCCAATACAGTTTCAGCTCACCTTGAGACTAATAAGATAAAATATATGTTATGCCATACTATATTTATTAAAACCAGTTCCATATAAATATCTACATGGCTTTTTTATTTAACTGTAACATGAGCTGACCAGAGTATTACATCATACTGGCACAAATAGTCCACAATGACTTATATTTCATGTCACACAGCACTTAATAGCTGTTTAACAGTAATATTGGGATTCAGTTAGAAAAGAAAAAGCTTTCAAAAGGAGATATCATGCAGTAGGCTTCTACTGAGTGGTTCTGAGACACCTTTTGTAGACTGGGGGGAAAAAAAAAAAGGTAATATTTTCTGTATGTAACCTTTGGCAAATACTGATATAATCAATTCCTTATTCCCCTGTTAAACCATTTGAATAAAGGGAGGTTTCAAATGTGCAAATGCCAGCCAGCTTTTGATTCACCCAAGAACAAAGAGTACGTTGACTATTTTTTATTGTGTTTGTTGAAAAGTCCTTTTTTGTTCATTAAGAAGTAGTTAAAATAAAATGTACAGTTCCAAACCAGACCATGGCACAAAACTGGTCATTTGGTATCTGATGTGACAGATCACTAATGTAAAAACAAAACAAAAGAAGGGGATGGAAAATAGATTTGACCAAAATTTGAAAAATACCAAATGCAGAAAACATACAGTCACGTTAAGGGAACTTAACCTTGAACAGAAGAAATTTGACTTCTTCCTCTTGAGAATATGAGACGAATCAAAGTTTGGGAGGATCTTTATCCAGAGATCTAAAGCTATCACAAGTTCTTGCAACAATAGGGCATGTTGTGACACCAAATCAAACTTGTACACAAGCACACCAGAGACCTGGTTGAATATTAAAGGCATAAATAATTCCTCCTCAACTCTTACTCCTGATCAGTGAGTGTAAGTTGCTGACAATAAGCTATGCAACTCCCTGCTTTGCTGTTCTGCCAGATTGCCAAGTGGTGTGAAATGCTTCAGATCATACATAGCGCATGCTCGTCATTTAGGAGAAGATAGAGAAAAGAGAAAGGAACCCTATTGTCCTGCCTGCCCAAAAACTGGCTCAACCTGCAATAGCTATGTACAAGAGGATCTCTGAGAAGCTATGGCTTATGGGTTCTATTTCATGCTGACAGTATATCGCTGTTCTAAGCAACACAACCAGAGCAATGCACATACTGTTTGGGTTCTTTTCAATAATATTACCATGTCAACACAGGTTGAACGAGAACAGAGTCACATTGCATTCAATATTTCCTAGACACACTGGAAAGATATTCTCCAAGACAAGCAGATGAGCAGAAACGAGCACTGTGAGACTGAGCAAGAGAGGGAAGAAGGATCCAGGTTTTCTTAGTATGTCAATCATATAACACAAGAGCTTTTTAATTCCCGTTTTGCACATTGTCTCCTCAGTGCCAATTACTCTCTTTACCTTTTCCCAAGAATCCAGCCCTTGACCTACAACACTGTGATGATTTTTAATGTTCTGCAGGAAGGTTGGCTTAGTTAACCCTGATACACAATGAAGCAAACAAAGCATTCCTACTGGTGACATGAAGAATACCCCACTGAAGAGCTTTTTAATCCGCAATCCCATAACAGTTTATTGCAAAACATATCAGACTTTTTATTACTCGCACCACTTTTGTAGAGCTATTGTTACACTGCTCCTGAACACATCCCCATACTCTTGTCATTTCCCCTATAACTAGAAAACCAAAAACTATAAACCTAAATTCATGCCTCTACACAAAGGTAAACAAACTCTATAACACATTTTCTGCCTGAAGGCCATCTATAAGCTACTAAGCCATAAACCTCAGAGCAATGTCTCTTAGAACAGAAATGTTACAACATTACAAATGGATCTCAGTCTTAGTAGTACGAACAGCAACTGCTATTATAATGAATCAAGACAGTAATCTGGATAGTTTGATTTGTATGATTAATATGCTTTGTATTTTTTGGATCATTTAATGAGGCCTATCATGTCTTTTCTATACCTGAAATTGAAAAAGAACTATTTCACAATTTACAAATGGGGATTTAACTCTTTCTAAAACCTTGCTGTTGAATGTAGTTTTGTTGCTATCAAAATTTATATCATAAAATATCCTATTGTCTGAGATTGTTGCTACTAATAGAACAGATCATGCTAACTTTTCATTGTTATTATGGACAAGCACATGGGTGAAGCAGCAAGAACAGTGGTATATTGGAAGCCAAGCAGACTTATGAAACTTTATTCTCATGATAGAGTTGACTAAAACTCATTATTAGGTTAATACATTGCACTTGACAAGAAGCAAAAAGACTCATTTTGTTCACACGTGATAATAGAGCATTTGGATCTCAGTAGATCTGTATTCACTTGTTTGAAGTTTACATATCCCAAAGGAGGTTTAGATTAGTGTACATGGGATAGATTGCAGCAAGGACATATGTCAGAGAAGAACTGACACCAGAATGGCAAACTTTTAGTTACGCTCAGGTAGCAAAACCAATCCCTTTAAAATGGGTCAGGAATTCCAGCTGTGAAACAGGACTTTAAAAATCCCACCCTCCAACAGAGGAGCGTGCTTCTAAGTGGTTGCTGCATATGTATCATACCATCTTTCAGAAATTAACCAAAAATATATTTGAGAAGATAAGGACTAAAACTGTCATGCAATTTTTTCCCCCAAACAATGAAATATCTTATGGAACCACTAGTAGGTACCCACAAAGCCAGGCTTTCCTGCTAACATGAATATGATCTTTCTGTTTTGAGTCTGGCTGTAATGCTGTGGCATTACTAATGGTTAATACAGCACATTTTATTCTAATATTGGGATGCTGAAGTTACAAGTTGACAGAGGACAGAAAAAGTCACATGTACAGGACAGTGGCTGCCCATTAAGAAATTCCTGCAATTTTTGTCAGTTTGAAGTGTGGCTTGGCCATTGCACTACTCAGCCCTGTGACCCTTTGAGGCAATGAATGCTCAGTGAGAGGAATGCTGTTGCCACCTTCACTCCGATGTACAAATCAGCCCATCCTTCCCACTTTTAGAACATTAGTCTTTTTATTGTAATTACATCCTAGAAATTACAGTGCAGAAGATATAATTTCCTTTAAAAGTTGTAGAGGAGATGAATGGCAGAGGAAAAACTTTCTTGCTTACTATAGTAATCTATTTTTGACATACTTTAAAACAGTATAGTTAGTTGATGTTTGTTGCTAGTAGTGCCCAGAGTTGCCTCTCCAATCGCTGCTAATTCTGTTTCAAGAACCTATTCTTAACTACACTGGTTTTGTGTCATACCACTAAGCCACATTAGTTGCTGCAGAGGCTTTTTCTCCACTGCCCTACCCTCCCCCCCCACCCCCACCCCCCCGTGTCCCATCAGCCCACATTCAGTTACTTTTATCACAAACTATAGAAAACCAGGTTTGGCACACGGATTTCCTTAACTCGTGCAGCACAAACACCAACAAGTATAAAGCAGGTCCAAAGAAGTTCAAGCTCCAGCTTCCCCTTCCACAAATTCAATCCTGTTGTTGTTGTAATTTGTAGCCCAGATTTTCCTTCTAGTTGTTCTCTCCAATCATGCATTTATCAAGAATTGGTTAATTAATTTTTTTTAAGTGAAAGACACATTGAAAGTTCCTTATGTATAGCAAAAGGACATTTATCAGTTTGCAAATCCATATTTCATAATGACATAATTTCATTAGACTGCGAGATGTTAAAGGTGCAAATGGGTGTCGAATGAACTACTGACAGAATTCTGTGTTTATGGTCAGTTAACTGAGGAACTGACTCTACCACAGGAAAATTCCAGTAGTCTTTGACTTCTGTTGAATTTAGTTGTTAGTTTGTTTCCTAGGGATATAAAATACCTCAATAAAATGCCACTTCAAAAAGTAGAATAAAGAAGGAAATCCTAAGACATGGAATAACAAGAGGTTGTGCTATTGTTTACCTCTACTGTGGATAGCAATAGCACAAAATGTTATATTTTTTATGAAGTTGGATTTCTTTGGTTGTGCACTTAAATGAAAAAGCAAAAAAGAAGAGTTCTCTAGGGTAGTCAGAGGATAAAAGAAATAATTGTCTTAGCCTAACATAGGAAAAACCAAGGTAGCAAATGGAGGAAGAATGCTCTTTAAGAAATTTTACTTTCTTCCCTTCAGCAGGGGCCCAGAAGCTGTTTGAGCTTAGAGGTAGTTTTTTTGCTGTTGCCATTGCATTGCCACAACTTCTTAAACTACCAGGTGTCTCCCTGTCTTCAAAGCCATGCAAGCTTCCATGGCAGAGAAAGTATGCTGTAAAATATTAGAGAGGAAATAATCTTGACAAGGCATAGCAACCCTTTTCCCTCCATTCTGGGCATAAAAAAGCCAACCAACCATACACACATCAAACCCCAGAGAAAACAGCTGAGGTAGTTGTGGAAAATTAGTAGTTTTCAGTGTCAGGATATTTCTCTATTATTCATTTGAGAATCACTTTCATCTACCTCTAGATTCCGACAGCAATTGATCATACTTCTAAACTTTCCCTCTGTCAAGCTAATTGCTATGACAACTTTAATACTTTGGTTGTTCATTATTGTGGTCCTATTACTTTGTTTCCAGAGTATATTTATCTTTGTCAGCCTTTTCAGATAATTTTATTCCTGCAGCCCACTGGTGTACATATATAAAAAGATCTACCATTTTTTCTAGTTCTTAACTGCATTTGCAATAGTGAAATGGTATAGGCAATAAGTATGATTTCACTGAATGGTATCTTTTCCCTGCCTTCTGATTAGAGGCATCCGTCATGTGTTCAGGTGCTTCGCATCATCCACGAATACACACACAACATCATTTAAGTAATATTCTCTCAACATTGCCTTCATGGGTAAGTATGGTGGAGAAGAAGCATACAAACCTAAGTCACCAGAAAAAAGGGAATCTTATGTCAGAGAAAGGGGTGAGAGGAAAGTCCTAAACTGCTAAAAGGATTCAGTAGTGTCAAATACTTTCTTAATAAGATTTGACAGAAAGCTTTCTCAAGGTCGGTCTGCAAAAGCACGTAGCTGACTTAAGAGTGTATATCTGTTGATGTCATTCAAGGTTCTTGGAATAATCCAATTTGAAATGTGTTTCACTTTTTCGTGTGATTACCACGTGTGTCTTGACATCCATGTCAGAAGTCAAACTCCATTGATGCCTTTGCATGTATGGAGAGAAATATTCTTACCAGGAAAGCAATGTCAGCTTGGGAACGTTTGTGAGTCAGGCAGAGATTGAAGTTAGTTCAGTTTCCAAGCCTGTACATAATGGTGTTAAGATTTTTACCTTATAATAGCACTTTTTCTATTAGAATAATTTATTTTTGCTATTTTTGTATTTAGAGTATTGTTCTTGATTAGTCATATTAACTGGCGCTGTATCATGGTTAGCAATTGATTTTTACTTTGAATCCTTAAGGCCATGACTTTTATTTGTTCCATCACAGATCTCCAATGTATCTCTAAGGAATCAATGTAATTTCTTTTGGAAATTACAGATCCCAGGATATTTTATATGTATTTTTCATCTATATTTTAATTTATTTCTCCTGTTAACAGGATATGTTTGTGAATTTAAAACATGGTTTTGCTGAGGATAGGAGTGTCTTTTGCTGTGTGAAGTTATCTGCTGTGCAAAATTGGTATTGAATTCCTGGCCATAAAATGTGTGTGCGTGTGTGTATTAATCACCTGACTGCAATACTTTGTGTAGTTTTACTTGTATGTTTTCTTTTGAGTGTATTTTCTTGTCACTATTTGTGCTTCTATTTAAGATTACTGTGAAAAAACTGACTATTTAGACCAAAGTCTTGACTTCCTTCACAAAATTTATAATTGATCCCTTTCTCTCCTGTTCGTGGTTAATGCATACACACTTTCATAGTATTACCAAAGCCAGTGGGTAGCTTACACCATTAGTGGATATGTACTTTATATATATAGATCTACTTAGCCTCGAAAAAAGAACTAATACACGTCCCTAAATGTACCCACTGCCAAAGGAAAACCTCAATGAGATTTAATTGTCCTCTGTAGTAACAGGGATATTTTTCATGATATTTCAATTGGGAATACAGTATAGTGGATGTATTATAAAGTGTTCTTGTTTTGTGTCCTACTTAGGCAGCACAATCTGCCAGCTTGGGTAGCATATTCAGGGACTGGAACTGGCATAACTCACATCAGCAAGGCATTCACATCACAGCTAATGCTGCTGATCAAAAGGGCACATGTAATAATACTGTTCTGCTCACCTCCAGTCCACTTCCACCCTCGCCTTGGTCCAAATATTTGTGCAACCAAACTGCAAATTACACCAGGCAATGCTGTAGATTAAAACCATTATAGGCAAAACTAAAAATCATAACCTAAACCCAGTTAAAAGTACAACTCTAACAACTACAAAGACATCAAAATCAGCTATGAAGTGCCACTGACTGCAATGGTCCACAAAACCGTGACCCAAAGAACTGGAAAGGCAGATTGCATACCTTTGGCTTTTTCCTTTCTCACTTGCTTCAGCTCCAGCTTCCCCTGCATATCGTGCATACCCCCTTTGGTAGAATTTCCTGCATTTTATAACAGCTTCCCAACTTATATCCCTTATTTTTCACACAGCTAACCTTTTAGCACTCTTCTGCTTTAGAATTCATTTTGCATTTGTTTAATGAATTCAAAAAATTCAAAATAAGTGTAAAATAAATCCTGCCTCAGGTATGATATCCACTGAAGTTACTAGGTCTTTTTCCTGCTTGAGCTAAGCAAATACAGGCTCTGGTCTATTGTGAAGTTCATATTAAGGACATAATTAACTGCTAATAGAGAATAGCAATCTAGGCAAGGACCTAACAATACACAAAAAGGATTTTACAGTAAAAAGGAACAGACATATTTTGTCCTTATGGTCCAGGACTGTGTTTTGAATAAACTGGTTTAGCTTAGTATCTGAATCCAAGTGAAAAACGCTGTCAAGAAACTTCAGTTACAAAACTCCTCTGCTTTATAATATTACCATTGTCATCTCTGAAAACACAGGATGTGCTAGGGTTTCACTAGGTACCAGTCCTGTGCTGCTGATGGGAGACATTATTTTTCTGCATGAACAGAATGGACTGACAAAGCATTTTCCTCCTCAAGTTTTAAGAATGAGTGAGCATGTGTGTAAGGATGTATACCCACAGCATTCTGCTGGAGAAGGTGAACTTTGAATCATATACCCCCGGCAGTGAAAAAAATAAGTGTGAGCTAACAAAAGCAAAAGAATGAGGGGTAACACTCAACAATTTCCTGAATAAATTAGGAGTTGTGATAAGAAGGGAATAAAAGGAGGAAGAGAAACAGTCTGGTCAGAGTCTAAGATAAATGTTGCATTAAGAATAATCCAGAAGCAATATTGAAGAATCAGCAGTGGCAGTGACGTTGAAATCTGCAAACATAATTTTTCACATATATATTTGGGGAGGATCACATAAAAAAGGTGATTGACCTGGGATTTTTGCCAAATGTATCATCGGTCAGATAAGATTTTATGGTATGTCTGCTCCTGGTTTCAATGTGTGTGCAGTTCAGGAATTTGCCTTGTAAGCAAAAATTGTTCATTGAACTGAGAGCAGGAGGTCAAAAAGAAACAATCTTCTTCCTACAGTAAGTCACATCATCTTGATCTGAATTCAACCTAGGTAATTGGAGAAATACTTATTTGGACCAATAAGAGTTCAGATACAGAGAGTGTATGAAATGTCACGAGCTAAACTTAACGTAGAAAAACTCAAGAGAGGAGGGCAAACAAATTCAAGCTTACTTTTTGTCATCAGTGACTATGACTGTGGGGACTGCGGCTTAAGAACAGGTACTAAATAATCTAGAAGAAAAATAGATGAGAGTTTCTTATTACTCATCCCTGTTGTTGTTCTGTATTGTTGGTTTCCTGTGGTTTCTATCAGTAAGGCCTTTACATCAGCAGAACATCTTCCTAGTATAAAACTAATGTAAACCGTATAGTCATTATTATTACCCTTCTCACTTGCTGCTAGACCAATTGTTGACAAGCAGCCCATGAGGATTACCCAGGCTTACCAACATTTGCTGAACAAAGCAGCAAAGCAAAAAGAATGGACTTGCACAGACATGAAGAACCCACTAAGGAACACCGAGTCCTTTCCAGTAGAGAGGATGTTGCCTCAAACAGCAGGGCAGAACAGCAGAGACAAAATGTTGTCTTCAGCAGGAGGGAAAAATCCTGTCCAAAAAATGGGGAAAAAAAGGGTAGCTGCTTATCTTTGCATAGACCTAATTTCCTACCTTAATCTGGTAGGTGCCAGAATAGGAAGAGGTTGCCAATCAGCAAATGAGTAGGAACCAGGACCAGAGTAGCTAGTCCTGTGTTTGCCTCTGTTCTCCAAAGCCAAGCTTTCCTGTTTGGTTGTTGGGGTTTTTTTCAAACTGGGGGTGGGGAAAAGCAATTTAATTCCTTAGAACTGCATATTTCTTGCAGGACTTCATGGGGTAGCCTCATGGATGGTGTTTTACAGCCAATGGTTACCAGCAACCTATTGAGGGCCATTAGTACAGTCTTTAGTCTCCAGTGGCTGGGGCAGGGATGGGAGAGGGACAACAGACAGACAGATGATGGACACAGGAAAAGTGTTAAAGAAGTAATTTGTTTGAATATCGTTTTAATACATTGATTTATTTTGGATGCTAGATTATATATCCATCGGTAAGGTTTTATTTTCTCCCTTCGGAGCCTTTTTTTCCTCAAATTTCTTTCTTTAACTGCCATGCTAACAAACCACCAAAAAATTCAAGCCAAGACAAACTAAGAAGTCTTCTCTTTAACATTTCATGGCTATTACAGGTTATTCAGAGCAGAAAAATATCTGATTTGTTCACATTTCAGGATTTGGATTGATTGACAAATCATCACAGATTTCTGCAATATGTCCTTTTAAATGAAGTTAGAAATAAAATGTTTCATCTCAAGTAAAATGAAAGCACATCAGAGACTACCATATGACCCTGCTCCTTCCAAGTATTAAAAGGCAAGCATATACTTTTATGAGAATGACTGATTAATGAAGATTTAATTTAGGATAAATCTCATTTTATGCAAATAATCTAAAATTATTTTCTAACCATGTATTCTACCAAATATGTAATGATAGTCATTTAATGAAATCATATTTGTGTTAGGCTGACAGACAGGCTTTGAATGTCTCATGCTTTGGTAGAACAGAGGCTCACATTTCCAATAACTCTTTGCAATAAAAACTATTTTATTTGAACTACTTTCAATACTTTATGGACCTTAAAGTATTTTCTTAATGATTATGCTGTACTAATAAATTTGAAATACTTTAAATCACACATTCCCATCCAGCATCACAATGTCTTACATTTAAAAATTTACATGCTTGTATGTCACAAATTTACCAGGGTTCAGGGTTGGATGAGGGGGGTGGGGGAATTTTAGGCAATACCGTATTAATTAAATTATTGTCTGGGCTTATATCCTTTGTTAGGCACCAATCCTTTTTCAGTCAAGTTACCGGCCAACTTACACTAAGCAGCTTTTTGATATTATGAAGCATACTTAAAATCTATTAAAAAAAAAAAAAAAAGTCAGTTTCCTGATTTGATTCAGAAGAAACAAGATTATTTTCTCTAAGAGATATGTTAGAATATAGGCAGCTATAGTTGTATTTGCTATTTTTAATTTGTGTATAGGTGCATACACATGCATCTCCATCCACAGTTGTATTCAAACACAGAATGAGGACCAGAACGTGAAGGTGAAATGATTCTTCTATTGAAGCACCTATAACAAGTCTATGTATAAATACTAAACGAAGTGACTTGCACTCAAACAGCCTGGTCAGTTCCATTGGTATAGGTTACTCCAAGAGAATAGACCTGTACCAATACAAAACAGGTAAAGACTCAGATATTTTTTACAAGGCACTTCTAAGGATACCTTAAAATGTGTGAATTATGTGTGAGTGTGTGTTCATGAGATGATAAGAGTGAGTGCTCGTTGTAAAACAAATATTTATTTTTGGTAGAATATTCCTTTTGCTTACCTCAAAGACCTTTAAAGTGAATTATACATCTCAACAAAGCACACCTAAGCAATTAACTATTTAATTTTTTTTTTTTTTAAAGATAAAATTTAAAAGTGCTAGAGGATTTTTTTTCACAAGCACATATAGACAGACAAACAAGAGGGAAAAGTACATCAAGGAACAAGGAGAATCTAAGCAATCTAGTATAAGTTGACGCCTTTATAGATCGTGAGGAAGAGTTATACAAAGATTATAAAAAAAGAAAATCAAAGGTCTCAAAATGCATATGAAGAAAACTGCATCTCATTAGATAATGAACTTGTTTTTAAGTAATCAAAATTATAGTGAATCCATTAGTAATGCTGTTCTTAGGATTAATAATGAAGACAGCTATTGTGAATGCCATGTAGAACAAATATTTCCATTCCAGATGGAAGAAAATTATATAAACAACAGGTAAATGAAAGTTAACTAGAAAAGGGGAGAAGAAAAAGATACATGTTAATAACAAAGAAGCAATAGAAACTTCACTCAAAAATGAAAAATTTCAGAACAGAATGTGGTATTGTTAGAGCTGAAATTGGAAACTATACAGTGCAGATTAAATAAACCATGAAAGATATGAATGCATACCTATCTTTTCTTATCTCAGTTTGAATATTGTAATGTATTCCGCAAGTCATCTATATGCTTTTAAATAAACCATGAGCTTATAGTTTTTATCTTACAGCATACCAACAGCATTGTTCCCTATAATGTAAGTTTTGAAACTTTTTTACCTATTGGAACTCAGAGGACACCTACAAAGTTATTTTCAAAGGAAAGATGCATGAAATACAATTTTTACTTCAGTAGTGATATGCATTCTCTTGAATAAACAGTTTGTATTTCCTAAGCTGTTCGAAACTGCAGTCACACTAAATAATATTATTTTGATACATCTATTCTCATTAGCTCATCGCGTGTGGAATTTTAATCTCATTCTCTAGGCATTTGATGGGGAATTTGGATTGAAAAAAAAATACTTTTTTTTTTTTTTAAAGGGTACTAGGCATTTAATACTTTTAATAGCATGTAACATCTCACAGTTCAAACAACTAAGTTCATTGCCCAGAACTCACGAGTAAAGCATCTTCCAGTTCAAATTTCAAGCAGCTGCACTGCACTGGTTAACATAACAAATGTTAAAAAGATTAATTTCTTTGAATACTTGGTAGATCAAAATGCTATTATTGTCCGCATTCTGACCAGCAACATGCATGTGCTGTACTAAAATATATCTTTGACATTCATCAGTCTACTAATAAAAACATGAAATGGCAAGCTGTCCGTGGAGTTAAAAGAAGTGATTATTAACTCTTTTGGTGGTTTTTTTGTTTGTTAAATCTAAGAACAAAAACCAGGGCTCATTTTATGCAGTGTTCAAAAATTGCATCCTTTTTTCAGAGGCAGTACAACAGACCAAAAACGTTCTGAAAAGAAAACACTTTCTGAATGGTGGTTTCATCTCTCATTGCAGAAGGGACCAAGGAAGGATCTGAGGGCACTCTGTGCTGAGAACAGGGGGAGGGAAAAGCTGTCTAGGTGTAATAAATTGTGAGGCACGCCGGGATAAGAAGTATTCAGGTACTGAAATATGCAGCCTGCTATATTAGATAATTTCAGGCAGCACCTTTTTAAAAGAGACCTTAGGAAGAAATGGTACAGATGCTGCTGTCAGTGTTTCTTCCAGGAGTGAGGGTACACTTCAATACAGCTGGAGGAAAATTTTAGTCTGGTTTTGGTTTATGTCATTTAAAAAAAAAAAAAAATTAGAAAATGCCTAATTATTATCGCTTTTTGTCCTCCCCATCCCTGTAACAGACAAGACAATTTGTCACTGCAGTGGTCGTGCATGGAAGCTAGAAGCTATCTATTCATACACAGCCAAAATCTGTTTACTGATTTGGACACAGTTCTCCACAGTGTCATGCTGGAAAGCAAAAGTTCATCCCATGAAGTGTATTTTCTTGTAAGGTGTACATCAGTTGATTAGGCCCTTATTCATCAGGCAGGACTATTTCATTTCAATGGAATGACTTCGATCAGTGAGTCACTACTTCATTCAACGCTCCTGTTCAAACACACTCAGCTTTATGCTGTTTTTAATTTAAGTTCATTTGCCTTGTCCTTTCGACTGATAGATATACTATCAACAAGTTGTACAGCAAGAGTCAACCCCCACCCCCCAAAGTACCGTTGCTTCTTCATTATTGGGTTTGATTGCTGTTACTATCTGGCCTGCTCATGTCATTTTGTGGGAGGTAAGATAAGGTGGGAAAGAGATCAAAGCATAGAATAAAAAGTAATATGTAAAGCACAGAATATAAAGTAATATGTTTATTTTAGGTTTTTGGGTTTTTTTTCCAAAAGTTATTACTGCAGTGGAAAACAGCAGATGAATTTTACTGGATGTACACCCATTTCTGTGAAGGGCTACAGAATCCAATGCAGAAAATGCATTAATATTTACTAATAAAAAAGGATTATATGTATTAAATATGCATGCACTGATATGAAATGTGGACTATTTGATGTATGACAGCTGCAAGAATTCACAGTGTCTCAGACTGAAACAATCAGGCAGCTGGAGCTTATTCAGCCTCAATGGATTCACAGCAAAAAAACTGCTGGGCTTTCTGCTCTTTGGTAAAAAACATCAAACACCATTTTATAAATAAGTGACAGTGAGCAAAATTAGCTGATGGTCCATATCTAGAAACACCTTCAGCAATGCATTATTCATTGAACTATGTACTGAATTTATTGAAAGAACCTTTGATAGAGTTCTCTTAAATTGACTTTCTGTTTCTTACACAAATTGCATGATACAATAAAATACTTGTAATGATGTAAGACACTTTACATGCTGTATTCTACATACTAAAGAAATTGACAGAAGTATATCTCTAGGTGAATAAACTGAGCATGATAGTCCAAATAATTGTAACTTAACTGTCTCAAATGAACAGGATGTTAAAGCAGAATCAGTTAAAACTCAATATCAGGCTGCAAGTGTCAGGTTCAGCCTGGAAAAACACCTGTTAAAAGCCTTATTAGATTTTTATGGAGTAGGCGTAAGAATCAAGATAGCTTTATTCATAGGAGCACCAAGTAGTGGCATCGTGTCAAAGCATATGGAACGATTTCTACTTTTATTTTATCTTGGTGCCATTTGTAGGACACTCAACTTCTGAAGTCTTATGGTGGGTACTAGATTTTGTTTCCTGTCTCGTTAGCTGAAAGTGTGACCACTAATGGCGTGGCTCTGAATCCGGATGATTTTCTTCTAGCATATCTCTACCAATGATAGAGACAACAGGCCCCTGTGTGACCCTCAAGGACACACAATTTTACAACTCTCTTAGCCATCAAGTCTTTTTCCATGGTGCAGGACAGGGAGGAGAAATTGAAAAACAGTTGCATCTGCAGTGGCTAAATCAAAAGAAAAGATTTCCCAGGACTTGTAGAATATAGTGGAGCAGACACTAAGGAATAAAAAGAAAAGTTTTTGCCAACCATACCAGTTACAGAAGATGCCCTAGATTTCCATCTTAAAAAGAGAAGTTGGTCATAGATGAGAAGAAATGGTTAGCTGAAGATACCAGAAAGAGCCCTAGAAGATAATTTTTTTATTTTATTCTTTCTCTCTGTTTTTCTTTAACTTTTCTTATTTAGAAACTCTGGGAGAAACTCTGTGTTAGCTTCATCCAGTCTCTCACAGAACTCGCAACCTCTAGTTTCCTTCTCTTCCTCTACACCCCACGTTCATTTAGCACTTACTCCTTTTACGTGAAACCTGGACATTTTAAAGCATGTGATATCACTTTGTGGTCAAGAGACCGTAATCTCAGGAGTGGGTGCCAAAAAGTAATGACATCTGCAGTTCCATTTAGTCATCTTGCTTCTGAAGCAGGTCAACATCCTTTCTAATACGTGCATGGGTTTTTGAAGGATTTATGTGTGACTTACATGCACAATATGGAGATGTCATTATTTAAATGGCATTCAGCCAGTTTTCAATTATGTGCATTAGTTAAGTAAAACAATTCATTTATAATTACAGAAGTATCTAAAAGCACATATCCTAGTGTACTCATATTCTCAGCCTCTTCTATCTTCATCCATTACTCCCACAACAAGAAGAAAAAAAAAAAAGAAAAAAACCCAGGGCTTATTTCTTCCATGTCTGCTATTTGAGAACATTCAGTTCTTCATTTGAACATATTCTCTTAAGCTTCCTAGTAAAGAATTGATATTTCTAGACATGATTGAACACGTTTATAATTATTGGGAACTACTTATAGTTAAGCAAACTGTACTGCTAAATTAAACAGTGCCAGACTAGTTGACAAAACAGACAGTGATAAATATTTCTTTTCAAATATTGTGATTGAACTCGATAATCAAATATCTACTGAGAATCAATTCATTCCAGCCCTGTAAACTGTGAAATCCTCTTAAAAGATTATCTTGGAATGTAGAACTATTACAGCAAGAAAAACACTCTTCATGCCTAGGAAACCAAGCACAAACAATACCACCAAATTACTCAGAGAAGTAATAGTGTCCCTCTAGAATGACATTACAAGGAACAAAATTAAACAACTTAACACAAAAAAATGAATTACAGTAAGTGATTACTCTAAGCCCCCTGTGGTTTCTGAAATTCATCTGCCTCAAATCACAACTCACAACTTAAAACCCCATAAATGCACCTAGGAAACCTCTCTTCTCCGAACAGACTCTTTCATTAGGCTTTCCTTTCAGTTTGTTCCCTCACTTTCCCCATTTATTCCACCCCCACCCCCACCCCTACCTATTTGACTTTCCTTTCTTCACCTGACCTCTTTTTCTGCCCCAAACTATTCTATTAGTTACCTCATTGTTCTTCCATACTCCTCCTTTTTCTTTGTCATGCTTTTTTTAGCATTGAAAGCTTTGAACAAAGAATGGTCAAGGCTAGGAACAAGTTATGTATCATGTTATGTATTGTCTTCTGATTTAGATTCGAGTTCCTTTAGGCACTTTAGATTTACTTTAGACTCTTCAGAATAGGTGAGATGTTTTTTCTTTCCCATGTTTCTTCCTCTTCACTCAGGTAATTTTTAAATAAAGTCCAGTTCTTAGCATGATATAATGTCTTCAGCATCTCTTTTTATCTGTGTGGTGATAAAAATAAACATGAAGCTATACTAAACAAAGAACTCAGCAGACACAATGCATGTACAGGCCACGTTGCTGCTTGTCGTTTTCACCTCTTAGAACCTCGCACTTTCCTTTGATGGCCTCTGACATGGTAGTAAAGCCATGGTACAAGCATAAGCAAAGAAAATCACCCCTAAAGTTCTCCAAAATATGCTTAGCATTATGCAAAATTTAGGATTACTAAAAAAAGTTCATACAGTTTCCTCAAAAAACCTCCAGCAATGTTTTTGTCACTACAAGCAACACTAACCTACTGCAAGAGCGAAGAATGCTTTGGAGACTACTTAAACACAGAGAATACACTCCAATAGGCAAGATACAAGAAATGACAATGATCCAGCACCTCCATTATCCTCAGAAAAAGGAGGAAGATTTCAGATACTTAGTAAAAACATTCCAAGCACTCATCTTGAAGAAATTATTCTAAGCAGAATCCCGTTAGTCAAGAACAGCAGAGGTAAGGAGCAAATGTTCCCTGAATTCTCAATGTCAGAAACTGGGCACTTACACAGTTAAGTGCCAGACCCACTGCAGATTTATGCCCCCCAAACCAGTAATGAATTCTGATCTGGCTGAGTACAGTTCTGTGTATTATCAGCTATTAAGATGTGTCTACGTACAATGAGGTAGTTGGAAAAAATGAAACTTCTTTCCATATTAAGATGCCCTAGTTTCCTACAGATCCACTAAGAAATATTCTCAATGTTTTACATACTAGATGTACTGTATCAAATCAACTTTCTCATATTTTCAGAAATGCAAATCACTGAAAATAGTCTTTCATAGTGAGATGAACACAGTGAGATGCGTTAGAGGGTTTGTTGATGATGCATTTCATACTGCAAAAATTTGTTAAGTGCCAGCCATTGATAGATTCCATAGCATGATGGCACACTTTTCTTCTGCTACCCTGTAGGAAACAGATCCTCAGACAGTTTGTGAGACTCCAGCTTATGAGCCACAGCACAGTTCCACCTACACCTACACAGCAACTGGAGTGTGAATGAGTTAAAAGTACCATTGTAACTATGTCACATTTACTTTAGCTTAACCAATTTGTGAATTACTTCAAATGACAAAACTCCTGTTAAAGTGAAATATGCAACCTTTTCCTTTTTTTTTTTTTTTTTTTAAATAAAGGATTTAAAGAAATTTACCTACCTTCCTGTCATATATGGTTTATACTAATAAATAAGTCAGCTCACTCACTGGGTCTGTACATTTCTCAGGTGCTCAAATTTTCACCGACACATTAAAAGTGAAGCTTCCCTTCAAGCCAAGTAGAACAGTATATGATGGTATCCTGTTCTGAAATTTCATCTTGACCAATGTCAAGTTCTACAAAATGTGCTCCCAATTAGAAAATTTGAAAAGATTTTATTTTGGCAAGTAATTTTCTGATAACACATTTACAACTGCTAAAAGAATATTGATAAAACTGAAGAGTTCACATACAGTCTAGGTACTTGCAGACCTTAACAGTCCTCTGGATTAACTAATTTCAGGACTTTTAGAATGCAAAATAGTAAACATGCATATACAGTCAGGAATGCATTTTCAGATAGCCAAAAAAAAAGAAAAACAACCAAAAAACCCAAAACAAAAAAAACCCACCCAAAATTATTAACCCAGGACCATTTTGATCACTTAAGAACTCTGCACGGGCATATAAGTTTTCTCCTAATTTTTCCTTGTATACTTCTAATGTGTTATCTCACTTCAGTGCTACTATCCACAAGCTAGGTCTTGTACCATGTTTTTCAAGTGTCCTTTGCCATTTCAACTCCCTTTAAAACTACTTCAAGTGCATTTTTTACCCATTGATAAAGCAGCTTACTCTAACCCAATTTAACAAATAGCATTACTTGTTTCTGCTGAGGCAACCTTTGTCTTGCAGTTTTTCTTTGCCCAGTTCCATAAGTATATACTGCTTATATAAAAAACCCTCACAAAAACAAAAACCAGAAGCCTAAACCAAAACAAACAGACTAAAAAAAAAAAACAAAAACACAAAAAAAACACAGAACAAAAAAAGCCCATTAACCACCACATTAGAGCATCTTTTCTTCCAATTCAACAAATAAACTGTTTTCTTCTATATTCAAAATTTTTACAGTATCTTGGGGTTTCAGTCAACGGTCAGAGTTAATTACGTAATATACTATGCTAGAAGGTGTGGTTTGGTTTTAAAAAAAACGTTTATTGAAAAGGTCCTTACCTCAAATAATTTATAATCTAGGTAGGACAGGATTATTTTGTTGTTGTAGTTGGTAAGTGTTAATCCTACCTTTCTACTCTGTGGATAGGAGAAAAGAAATGGCAACAAAAGTAACAGTCCTACTTTTACCTGGTAATCAACTTGGTATTACTAGAAAATACTGTCCTTTCACTGTATTTGAAATCTTTTAAAGGACAAAATGATCAAAGGAAGTGTTCTTCACATATGCATTCACAACGGTGTTTACAAAGCACATGAGGCTGAAGTAATAATCTGGAGGGGAAAAAAGCAGAGGTTTGGAGGCTTGGATATTTTTTGATTTTTTAAATCCTTTTTATATTTTGGAAAAGTTTGTACTGGGGGGAATCAGCAAGAAAAGTATTAATAAGTGGAAGAGAAATGCCATTTTCTGTCTTGAGGTGCCTGGAGTTAGTATCTAGTACCAAAGAGAGATTACATTTCATAAGAATGAGATAAAAACACCTTTCAGATGTTAATGCCATTGTTAGCTTAAAATTTATATGAATCTGGAGAGTCTGAAAAGCTATTGCATTGAATAACACTGTGTAGAAAGGGATGATAATTAGAAGCAAATGTAGAGTAAAAGAAGGTTTTTAACTGAAATGTTAATGGATTGGAAGAAGCTTAGAGGTTTTATAAAAATAAAATTACATTTTCTAGCACAAATTTAGTGAAAGTCCACAGATTATTTTCATCTCCAAGAAATGTGATTTAATATTGTATGCTATTCCATTTAGTAATCTGAAAAAAAATTATAAACTCTATATACTACATTTTTTATTTACTACATATTCTAAGGAACAAGTGCAGTGGGAATAAGGTATCTACATGTTTCTGTGGAATTGTGTGGGAATAGGTATCCGCATGTTTCTGTATTGGATTCCAGAGGCAGCAATGCCAAGTAAAAGAATAATTTCACTCTGTTCTATGGAATTACTCCATATTTACAAGGTTGTATCTGAGAATAGGTTTTGGATTTGCGTTTTTTTCCTGTAGTACTTCTCTCAGATAACATATGACTTAAGAATGAAAAAGATCCTACTCTTCACCGTTCATAAACTGCCTACAGAATTATGTTCCTTTATTAAAAATAGAAGAATAGAGCTTTTCCTAAAAACAGTGGTCTACAGTAACTTTTATAAGTTTGAGATCCGACAGAAAATTTAAAAATCTATAAGATAAAAAAGGACTAGGTTATAAATATAGATGTTTAAAACATTGTGAATAAATACTAAGGACTTTCTGCCTTGTCTGGTTTTTTGTAGTCATTTAGAGCTTTGGGGGTTATTTTTTTTCTCTCTTTCTCTGCATTGCCTTTTCAGGTCTGTCTTCAGAGACTTCAGCATTCACAGCAACAGTAGTGCAGCAAATGGAGAAGTAATATGAATCCTAGCAGAGTTTGATCGGAGTGGGAATGAGACCAAGAGCAGGCAGATCAAGGTGAGTGACTAAGAGGAGGGTTAAAAACAACACGTAGAAGAAAATGTAATCAGAAGACAGCAAACATGAGAATTACAGAAGGTGGCTTACAGAAACAGGTGCACATTTTGTATTTTGTGTGGTGAATGACTGGGGGGAAGCAGTGATTTAGTAAACAGAGGTTTTATAGCTGATGAAGGATGAGCTAAGCCAGCTTTGTTTAACAGCTTTGTGTAGGAGCAGGGAATGCAGTGTCCCGCAGTAATTAAAATGAGTGGGAGGACTGAGCAATAGGGACCCTGGCACTGGACCTCAGTCAGCAAGCGGCTGAAACCTGTGAGAAAGACAAGTAGCATTCCTCAAGGAGAGCACACCATAAGGGAAGAGGCCATTATTAAGATATTTAATATATTATCGGTTCAAAAAAAGACTACAGAATTGGTGTGTTGAGTTCAGCATTTTCCTATTTTGTGGTTAAGACTTGTAGTTTTATGGATGCAGCAATGCAAACTCTCCTGTTTGGAAGCGAGTACAAAAATTTACAACAGCTGGTTTTGTCTGCACAAAAAAAAAGAAGAGAACCAACTGGACAGGTAGTCACAAGTCAATCCTTGTGAACCTGTGGGACAGGAAAATGAAAACAGAGAAATAAATTAGAGAATGATACTTCGGTATTAATTCTTTAAGCCGCTAATGCTTTATATCATGATGAATATGAATACAATAATGAACAGAACCTGATCTTGAATAGTGAGATACAAGTGCAGCTACAGCCCACATGAAAAGAACAGGATCATGTGCTAATCTTTTGTTTTCACAAATATTGTTCTACACTAAAAAAACCAACCAAACAAAAACCAAGATAGAGTGAAACAATTACAGCCTTTTGCATCAGTGGCAGATCTCTACCAAAGATAAAACACTTCTAGGGGAGGGAAATGTGATGAAAATAAAGATGACTAGTAGTAAGGTAACATTTAGGTTGTGATTAAAGTTGGTTCTTCTTCAAACATCAGCTATAAAGAAGAAAAACACTGAAAAATCAAAGTGTGTATGTTTCTGTGTGACATAGGAATTGGAGCTTATAGTTTTGACAAATACTGAGGGACATCCAAAGTGGGGTTAAAGGGAGAAGAAAACAAAAAACAGACAAAGTATCTCCACTAAAATCTGAATCCAAATAAATTGATCTAAATTGTCAGTTTTCTACAATCTCTACCCTGATCAATAGTATTCTACTAGCAATTATTATTACTTTGGACTGTACCTTGGAAAAATTATGGAACTGCTTATATCTCCATTGTTATTTTATGAAATCAGGGTTTTCCACTATTCTGTCTCTTATACTTTTATATATGCCAGAACCCAGACGTTAAATAATGTTATTTCATAATGCTGCTCAGTTGCAAGACATTTTTGTAGCATAAGTGAACTTGATGGTCATGTTCAAACTCCTGATTACCTTTACTGTAATAGGTGTTACTAATTAAAATGTAGGGCATCAAAAATATTTGAAAGTTTTCAGGGTTACGTACCACCTCTCTCATTCTTCTTTCTGTAATACTATCTCCACCTGTTGCTTTAACACACGCCCCACCCCATATTTGTGCACTTTAAAATGCTAAAGCCTTTGTGCAGAGGACTATATATACAAAAGCTTTTCTGTTTTGGGCAGACAAGTGTTTGTCCTATATATCCAACATGTATCCATAAATTCTCACAAAAAAAACAAAAACAAAAACCAACCAACAAACAACAACAACAAAAAAAAAAAAACACCCCAAAGCCAAATAAAACACTTTTGCGAGGTCTCCAGAATTTCAGATGTCCAGAAACAACCTTTCTGGAAATGATAATTGTCTCTAACTGCAGATTACAAATATGATAAAGATATCTATCCATTATGGCAGCATGCGGGCATAGAGCACAAAAATCTCTATTACTGATGAGTCAGGTACCTGACTGCCCATGTGACACTAAAAATGTAACCTTAAAGCAGGAGGATGGTTGAGGTAAAGAATTTTCTTTCCAAATTTTTATTTTAGAAGATTCTACAATGCTGCCTGGTGTTTGGCTTTATGTTTTCTGGCAAACTGAAAGGTATATATTAGCATGTTTTATAAAAGACAGTTTTTGTAGACCTGCTATGGTGCAGGTAAAGAAAGGAAGAAGTGATACTGATAAATCTTTTGTCGTGCCTTTCCCTCCCACCCCCTCTCCCCTCAAAATCAAACATTCTATAGCCAGAAGAAAAGGAGCTCCAAACAAGAAAAATTGTAAAACTGTTTAATCCAAAGGTGATAAGAGAGCTGTGCCAAACTAAAGGCTCACTGCTTTCAAAAAAAAAAAAAAAAAAAAATCATCTGATTCCACCATTTTCTCCTTTCATTAAGCTGTGCCCTCACAGTGCTTCAGTTGTGTAAGTCTGTAAGTCTGGCACTTTCTGCAGTGAACCAGGCTGGTTTATCAAAGTGACAGGAAACCATTTCAGAAAGAGACAAATGTTTCATGTTTTCTGCAGGTTTATTGAGCAAAACTGGCTGATCAAGAGGTCAGTCAAGTGCTAAAGCTGACACAGGAAAGACTTTGGGACCTCCTGTCTTGGAGTACAGGTTGGAATAGTTAGGTCAACCCTTTGTGGCAGCACCGATTTTGGCTCAGCCATCTCAAACACCTCTCAGGATTAAATCTAAAGGTTTGCTCTCTGCCTTTAGCCAGCTGACCTGCTATTGATACATTCCTGACACTCATTCTTTCAGGATTTCTGCCTTTCTGGTAATGGGAATCCGTTCTTTGGTTGCACACATTAAAGAAAACTACCACCTATTGCATCATATTTCATAGCTTTTCTTCATTTCTGAACATCTCCAAGGGCTATAAATTGACTTGTTAACTGCCATCATCCCTACTCAGTGGAAAATTGTTTACCTTTACAAGAATCCTTCAAATTGTCTAACACTAACAGAATTGTTTCACTACCTTGGAGGTGTGAAAACGTCTGTTGAAAGAAGTGGCAATCTCACATGCCTGGCTACCTAATGAACAATTTCTCCCTTCTGCCTTCTAAGTGATGAGTCATCCTGAGACTACAGTTCAATTTAGAGTGAAGCAGCTTCATCTACCGAACCTTGTGTAAATCTACACATTAACAAACATACTTGATACAAACATCCAAGTGGGATTACTGTGTTCGTTATTGAAACTTCATTGAAATCATAAAATAGGCTAAGTGAGTGCTGGAGTAATAGAGGATTAACAACTCACACTAAAATAGCTCAAAATACACATTTTATGGAATTCAGTTGTGCCTTGCTCCCAATGGAGTTTGTTGCCTCTGTATTGCAGCTTCTTTCTATAATGAGAAGACTAGGGAGTGTACCTGATGGAACACCATACATAATGCTCTTTGTTGTATGCTGTGATGCACACTGTGTGGACACTAGTAAGGGTTATGCAGTGAATGTGGTAGAAGCATGTTGGTAAAGGCTCCAGCACTGGTTGCCCAGTCTAACAGGCTTATAAGCAGTTTTAACAAGGTTGAGCACCTTCAGTTACTATGATTGGCAAAAGAAATCTCAAGTGCTTGGCAAAACAATAGTCACTGACAATCACTGCTGCATGTAGGCTTGTTCTTGTATGACAAGGCAGAATTAAAATTAGTATGAAAATTCTTAGACCATCCATGGAGTATTTAATAGTGATAACTTCCCCCCCTTGTACCAGAAGAATTGTATTGGTGAATGTAGTGTTTCAGGGAAAAAGGAAGTGCAGGACAAACCTTGCCTCCTTGGGGCAACACAAAATTGTCTAGTTATCTTTTACCACAGAGCTGTTTGCAATCTTTTTGAGAGACAACAGTTCTTTTGTTAGAGGAAGAGCAGAAGGTCAATGCAATTTCTTGCTAGAAGAACATGGAAATTGTATGAATAAAACCTATAAAACCTGAGCTTGCTAAAGCCAGTGCTTCACAATCAGCCTTGGTGCCATCTAAAGCGTACATGGTAGGGATGTATAGCAGTTCTTTCAGTGGACTCCACAGAAAACTTCCCTGTATAAAAATGCCCTTTTTAACCTCTGCTTGGAAGATATGCATACACACAAAAGTGCATCGGTTGAAAACAAGAGCACAGGTTTGGAATAAACTTAGCATAGAATTATTTAAGAAGTAGAATTTACTCAGACATTTTCTTTAATTTTAATTCGTATCAACCAAGCGATCGTCCGACCTCACATTCCAACATCCTTCATCCTGAATTAGTTCTACTTGAATATTTGGGGAGTAAGGAGCACATCAATGTGGATTCAGGTGAGGTGATGATATCATATACTGCCATTTCTACATTTTTCAGTGTCTCATCATCTGACTGTAAGAAAAAGCCATGGAAACAGCACTAATGATGTTCTTACAAAACATTTCCTGAAATGGCACTAGGCAGATGAAGGAAGTAGTCATCTGCTGCAGCTAGGAGCAAACTCTGTTCACTGTAATATGAGAGAAAAATAAGGCATTTCCACTATTTAACTTTTTGTTCAAAATGAGTCAAAGATGAACAGGTTTAACACTTATAGACCTCCAGAAAGTTTTGTGTTCATAGAGCACTTGTGGGTAATTTACAGCTATTATCGATTTAACCTATCTACAGGCATTTTTAATGCAGCGAATATGATTTGTTCTCTGACTTTCCCTCCAGAGACTCACTTTGGTAGCAAAATAAACTTTATAACAACAGACTAAATAGCATCATTTTTGCTAGCACAGCTTTTCAGCACAGTAGAAGGAGCAGTCTGCTGGACCCCTGCTGCTGCTCAGATTTCCTGTCATTGTTTGAAAAGTTAAAGCTGGGAACAATACTTAAACATCTACAGTCACAGATCCATAGCCCCAACCTTGGCATCCTAGTCCTCAAAGGATATTGTGGGTAACTGAAACCATGCCACATGTAATTAGAGATTTCCCCTAGGCTCCGGCACTTGACACATTTCTGATCTGTAAGTGAAAAGTAGCTTCTACTGTTGAAAATCAGTTTACATTTAACATTTCATTCAAAATCATACATCTTCTAGCTCTAATCATATAAAAACCTTTAAAAAGGTGTATCTCAAGTATTATCTTGCTTAGGGGCTAAACCTATGCCTGTAGAATATCTCCTGGATGTCCCTGAAACACTACTTTTACTGATGGAGCCTGTTAAATATGACTGGTCCCAAAGCACTGCGTGAAGTGTAGAGTCTTCACTGAAGTCAGGAACCTCTTCCAGGGTCTGGTTCTGAGTCTTTGTCCTCACCAGAGACAAAATAAAATAAACCCTGGAGGCATGGGAGCTAATCAGAAAGCAGATTGCTCTCCAAACCCCTTTGTGGTGCCATCACACTGTTGGAGTACTTCCAGTTTCCCAGATGGCTAGCTTTATGTTCAATTTGCATGTTGGAAGTTCAGTGTTTTGGGGTGATTTTTTTTTTTTGGTTTTGGGTGGTGTTTCTTTTTTACCCTGTCAAAAAGGTGACCTGAAGTTCCTTCCACAACTATTTGCTCATTATAACCATCCTTCTGCAGATACTCTCTTACATTCAGGCATTTCTTGGACTCCTTTTGATACTAAATTTCTTTGAAATTAAACATATCGCTTTCTATGCCCATGGAAAGAACAAAGTTGAGGTTTTAATATGTAGTTGGGTACCTTCTTCTGTGCTGATCTGAGCACACTTCATTAAATTTGTCATTTACATCTATATTGTTAAAACCTTAGGGATGTTCCTCACATGATTTAAGCTTTCTATGTCCCTTTTAACAGCTTGCTTTCATTACAGGAGAAACAATGCTTAGTACTCTATATCTCTATTTCCAATTTCTTTTTTTAAAACAAGATTATTCAAAACTTTAGTCCTTTCAAAAAATACTACTCAGGTCTTGAAGGCTTTTAGTCAATGATGTGTACCTATAAAGAGGCTCAAATGCTAATAATGTCTACAACATATGAACAATTTGGTTGCCAAGAGTGTTAAGTTTGTGTTAGAGTTAAATTACACTAAACCAGACAAATTTCCTTCCTGGACATGAGGATCTATTAGACTGCATTACAGCAGTGTATTTATTCTTCTGGTATGTTTGAACTAAATAAGTAAGTTATTTTAAATTGTTATTGTATGTGTGGCTCTCCTACTCCCTCCTTGTTATTGTAACCTGGACAAATTAATAGTTTTGGAAACTACCAGCTCTCAACTACATGTTTTGCAGTTCAGGCTTCTTTGCAATACATACCAGTTGTTGCACATCTTTTAAATTGCCCATTTGTGCACAATCCTCTCCTCCTTGCCACAACCTCATTGCATGACTTCAACATTTATTTTTTACTAAAACCAGCTAAAGACAAGATATCAGAAAATGTATTTCCAACTTTGTTATTTGTTTTCCTCTGTTTTGCCTGAACTACTCTGTCACATGAGGTTAGAAACTAGTTTGGCCAAAACAAATTCAACAAATTTATACTTCTGTTCCACATCAGAGTGCACTCATGATCCCAATTTCCCTGCTTTTTCATTGTTTGGTTTTTTTTTTCCATCAGTTTCTCTTTGCATTGTCTTCTTGCAACTTTTGTAACCCAATATATAGATCAAATGCTTGTGAAGGTGTTTTGTAAATCTAACAGTAAAAACAAGTTCCAGGAAGGTTGCTGGAAGAAAGGAGACACCAAATAGTTCTGGATACTGTCAGCAAAAAGTGTAGGTTCCTCATTTTGGTCAGAGGTTAGAAGGTCGAGCCTTCTAGCATTTGGCTATTTCTACAGTTAAGAGTGTAAATTCCTCCCAAACACAAACCTTGTACTATCACCTCCAGTCTGCTGCTTGTTTAGCAGCCTTGTTAATATCAAACAAGCTCTATGCATCTATGAATTCCTCACCAGGGTGCTAATCAACAATTCTTAGTCTAGTCACTAACATGACAGATTTTGGATAATTTCCAAATCTTTTCCCTACTATAGTTGCACTTCAGAGAAACTGATTGACCCTACTCTGAGACTTCCAAAACACATCCAATACATGCACTCTTCAAAAGTTTTTTTGTAATCTAAACTGAATAATTGCACAAATATATGTGTCTACTGTAAAAGAAGGGCAAAACCTCAGCATTAGTCTTTGTTAGACTTTCTGAGTCCATCAAGGAGTATAAAGACTAAACACCTTCCCAAATGCAAACTCTGTTCATGGTGTGTGTTGAGGGATGCCTGAAGAGGTGGGAAGGAAGAAGAAAGATGACCAACAGGCTGAACTCTCAGAGCAATGTTAGATTTAAGTTATAGCACCTCTGGCAATAGCCAGAAGCTAATTTGTGGGAAATGAGATTCACCAAATAAACATCCCGACTGCTTATATGACACACCAACCCCAGTGACAGCATTCACTGATCTAGGGACTTTGCAAGCATGGTTTAATGGTCATGAGAGACCTGCTTCCCATTAATCAGTCTAATCCCAATTTGTATACTTTTATAGGTTTCGGCAAGCCTGCTTGAATAAAATCACAAAACGGGCTTATGGTGCTTCATTCCTGGAATATGTTTCCAATATAACCTGATACAGTCCGTGCATTCTGAGTCACGAGAAGAAAAAAAAATTTGATAACTTTTAGAATTGATATTATTACACATCGTAGAACCATATGAGGTATGGATCATTTTTTCAATATTATGGATTCCTTGTGTAAAGAATTTGAAATATGTTATAGTGGTTTACAGGTCTTCAATAAAGATAATTTTCTTCTCCAAAATGCTCTTATCTTGAGTTAGTTTAGTACTTTCTTAGTCATTATAGAAAAGAAAAACTAAAATTGAGAGTCAGGTGAGTTGTTAGACCTTGTCATTTTTATTTTTTTTTCCTTAAACTCAACACTTTGCAGATAAGATCGTCATTTCAGTGCACTCCCTCAGAGAAGCATTAGGGGCCAGAAGAATTTACAGGTGAAATCCAGGATTGACAGGCTGCCCTGCAGAGCAAGACAGGTGGCAGTTTTTTTAAGAACTCATATTAAACTCCAGGAACTAAGCAAGGGATTAAAGTTCAAAGCAATTACTCACTGAATTCAGCTAAAATTTGGCTTAAATTGTGGAAGTGGCAAATTGGCTGAGTCCAGTTTAAGTTCTTGCTCCTCTGTTGAAAGTCAAAGCAGCACAAAAATTTGTCCCAAAGGAAGTATGACTTTATTAACCACAAATAACAGGCCATTTCCTTAGAATATAGGAGAAGTGTGAGTACATGCCCGCTGGGAACAATAGCTATCATGGGGAAAACTCATGTCATGCTCCCAGTAGAATAAGACAACTGGTCATGTATAAACAAGCAGGTGTTCAGCATTCAGATGTGTTTCTGCAAATCAGTCCTACCTTTTGCATGTATTGAGCCTGCTGGGCAATCTGTAAGGAAGTTCTGCTGACTTAGCAATAGAGGTGTTTCTTTACTTCATCTGGGAACAAATAGCTAGAAATGACTAAGATCTAAAATACAAGCTGAATTTATCCTCCTAGAACTGCTTTAGAGCAATCAGTCATAAGGAAAAGCTAATTGCTAGAACAATCTGGGAAAATAATGAACTAACAAGTAAATTTTTCTCTCAGGATTTAAACCGCTTTTCTTGTTCACTTTTCTCCTTGCTTTGCAAAATTAGTATCTGTACAAAAAGTAAAGAAAGAATGCACTTGCCTTTCTGAAGCATTCAGCAGCTAGGTAAAGAAGCAATAGACCTTATCTAATGAACTGGGACATGTATCAGAGTCAGGCAGTTGTAGTCTGTAGAGCCAAGCAAAGAAAATAGCCCAAAACCTTAATGCAGCCGGTACCACAACCAAACCTGCAGAAGATCATTGCTATCAGAGCTGTTTGGCCATGGCATGCTTATTAATGGGTAAAGGCCACATCACTTACAACTAAGACCATTGTTGACACCCTGTATAAAATTTTAAAAGGCTGTAACTTCACACAACTTTTTTTATTTCCAAGGAAAGTTAGCAATTAGCTAACTGAATAGGCATGTGTCTTACAAGTATTTTCACAGTTTAAAGTGCTGCCAAAAAAAAAACCAACCCAAGCCCTCTATCATGGAAATGTATCTTTTCCTTGGTTGTCTTACTGACAGAAATAGATCTCTGATCTTTGATAGCTTTTCTGAAAACATACTAGTTTTTTCTTTCTTCATTTCTAACAGCAAAGAAAAACAAGACAAAACTGGGTCAGAAATGAAATAAATATATTTAATAACAGGTGCAGATTTTCTTAAACACAAGAAAAAGCTCTGCAGCCTTAGACATTTTAGGATGCTTTGGTCTGAATTATTTTGCGGTTTTTTGAGTGCAAATGTGCGCATGAAAAAAACCCTAATATTAACATGCAAACATACTGAAAAAAGCCATAAGTACTCCTGGAATGAGAAATGTATAAATTTTTGCACAGTTATTAAAAAGCCCTTTCGTAGTTCAGCTTTCACCATTTCATAGAATTTCACTTGACAGTGAACAAAAGATCCAGATCTTACTGCCAGTGTCCCAGAATGAGTAGACAGAGCAGCTAGACAGAACCACTGCAAACTTGATTTTTGTAACATCAAGGTACACAAGCAGCAGAAACCATTCAGCAGGACTTCTGCCTTAAAACTTGCTAGCAGGAGAAAGAGAGAGAGAAATAAAACTTCATGGAGCAAATTCCAATCCTCCCCTGTCCCCAAGAGCCTCTCAGATTTTTCCATTGCAATAGGTGAAACATTTGGGGTTTATTATAAACCTAACACTGTGACTGAGGTACATTAGCATTCAAAACACCACCAAGGAAAAGATTGCTTCATACTTGTGTTAAATGTTTTGATAACAATAGTTTAATCATTGAGAGTTGTTAATACATGTCTGTACCTTTATCTGTCTTGTATATTTGTCTACTGAAAGGTAGAATGCAATGGTAAGATCTTTATCCTTGGATTCCCTTTTGCTTCACTTTGTTGTGCGGCATGAAGAAGGGGGGGGGGGGGGGGGGGGGGGGCGGGGAGGAGGGTGGAATGCAGACAACTAATATGCCTGTGTATAAAGATTAATACCTTATTGGAATGCTACCTCCAAACCCCTTAAAGATTTTGGTGTAGGGGTGTGGTTTTCCAGCCACTCTTAATTTGTACTGAACTTTTAATGAATTTTTATTCAGTTAAAGATTTTTTTCTGGGCTGAAAAGCAGAAAAAAATTTTGAAGTCCGATTGGTTTTTTTTTATTTATGAGAAAGTACAGGAATTGTTATTCATCTGAGTCCCCATATACAGAAAGGTGATCACTTAGATCTCACTTCAGTACTGCACGGTTACGTACCTGCAAGGCAAAGTACTACAAGTGGCTTTCATAGTTTTGCTCCTTCAAAACAGACACAAGCTCCCATTAACCTGAGTAGAACTAGATTTGACTTATTACTCATGACAGAAATACTTTTACAAGTATCAAGTCAAAAGGCTCACCTACGACCTCAAATACTCTAAATCCACAAGGAACTGAAGTAAATATTGGTGACACTGATACTGGCATATCCAAATTTCAGACCTTATACAGACTGTGACGATTACAAAAACTTGCTACGACCTGGTTCAGGATCAAACAATAGTTCAAGTTAGAAAAAACATGTCTCCAAATATTTGAGAATTAACTTGTATTGAGCTTGTATCATTGCTTACACAGCTTTCAGTGTCCAAACTACGATACACTTAATGATGCATTTAAAACTGGAAGATTCACCTTCCCGCATGACATAGCTTTGTTACCTGACTGATGCAGAAGGACAGGCCATTACAATGCCGTTAGCCACGTGCTTGGAGGGGAATAACCCTTCCAGATGGCCCTTGCATGAGGCATACACCAAGAATGGTTTGTCACCTAGAACACACACCATCCTAGCTCCTAACAGTCAGCTTGGAAGAGGTAACATGTCCTACACTGAATAGGTCACAGTTTTTTTGATAGACTGGAGAAAATGATATGCACTAATCCTTGCCCTGCAGCGCAGGCTGACATGCTGTTACTATAATCGCATGTACAGACTGGTGCAGAACAGAACGAGTATTTTTATGGGGTTTATCAGTACCTAGAAAGGTGAAAGGAAAACTACAATATGCTCCTGACACAAGGGGAAAGCATTTGTTAACACTACTGATGGGCTAATGAGGGGTCAACCTTCAAATATACCTTATCTTCTCAGCGTCTTAAAGCATCCATCTTGTTTCTAGAAGCCCGGCCTGTTATTTTGATGCCTAGTGCTTTGTCCTTGTGCCCATCCTCTCCTTTTCTCAGTTTTCTTCTCTCAAGCTAGAAATTTGGCAGATGTCCTTGCAAATTAAGAAGGAAGTGTATATTTCTCCTTTCTGTTCAGGCTTTCTGCCGGGTGGGAAGCAATAACCTTCAAAAGGTGACTGGCAGCCAGATTATTGGCAAGCAACACTCTTGTAATACCAAACAGCAAAGAATAAGGGACAAGGACAAGTACTACTCTGTTTTTTCCCTCCCAATATAGCAACCTGCTTTTATTTTTACACAATCACCATTATTTCCATTAGGGACATCCTTTGAAAAGTTCTTCACCACCGAAGATTAAAACTGACAAAGCAGGATCAAGAATTGCACCAGACTGTAATATTCGGAAATTACAAGCCCAGCTCTACCATTAGGTGCTGGTGATATTTTACAGTAACACTGATATGGCTAAACTTTGCTATATTGTTGGGATAAGCTAATAATTTTAAAGTGTATCTTCATTTCTGTAACCACATTCATCAATATTATTTCTTGACCCCCCATTGCAGTTTCTGTCACTGAATATAGTTTCAAGGCCTCCCTGAGAAAAGGATTTCTATCTAGGCACATGATTCTACTGCCTATAGAACATCAGACTGGACTGATATGAAGTTTCTTCTTTCTCTAAAAAAAAGAGTAAATTATTTTTATCTAAACACAGTGACTGTTGTGACAGAAATAGTGACCAGTGATGCAGACATTGTGCTAAATTGTGAGTGCAGATGATTGCAAGCATGAAACTGCCTCTGCAGGGACTGTGCATTTTTGTTTGTTTGTTTTTGTACCCACAGAAAAACACCTGTTTTCAGGCTCTGCACCCCTCCACCCATATTACTCAATAGTCAAGGTGATTCAGTTTGGAAATAAAAAAATACCAAAACTACCTCCCATGGTTTTCTACTCTGAAAGCAGAATTTCACAATACATTCTTTACTTCATTCCAAAAAGCATGTTAAATTAACTATTACTCATGTTTACTGTCAAAGCTCTGTATTTTCATTCATGTTACTTTTCATGACTTCCACTGTTGAAAAATAATAATAATAATGAAAATAAAAATCAGTTTCAGTAAATATCTCTCTCCAGCCACCTCAGGCTCTTAAAAAACCTTATTTGTTCACACACACAAGACAGTAAAGAAGATGGCAAAGATTTATCTTAAAAATAAATCTGTAAGAATTTAGACAGATCCTTTGGATTGCCACGAATAAAATAGGAGAATTTCCAGATTATAACTTCTGCCCAGACACTTGGTGTAGTAGTCACCTTCACCACTCTAAATTACGTGCAGCTGTTAGGAAGTTGAGAGAAGGCTCTTTTAGAAGCGTAGCCCTTGGATTTATGCGATAGAGTTTCAAATACTCGTTTATGCTTAAGCCACTGGGCAACCTGCAGAAAAACTGTTCAGGCTGGGTTATGAATTATGGTTTTCAAAATGCAATTAGTGTCCAATAGGCTTCACAAGAATATACGAGTCCTTCTTGACATTAATTGTATAAAACTACTCATGTAAGTTGGGCACACATTTAAACATTCTACTCAAAGTAAAATGGCAATTAACCTTATTGCTTTGTTGTTTTGAGAATACAAGCAGGGGGAAAAGTTAACCTTGAAAAGTTTATTTGGTAGAACTATATTGAAGGCACAACTGAAAGTTGCTTTCCAGGTTGTAGCAATGCTCTCAAGTTGGCTCAAGGAAAATAACTGAAGTTTGTGTTAAACTGTTTGAGCTGCTTGCTAGAATTCTTTTTTATGAGCTTAATGAAGTGCACATTTAAATTTTGACAATAGCTGCTATGGTAATATGTAAGCCAGTAATAATTTACTAATCTAATTTAGTCAAAGTGGTAATTTTACATACATAATACACAGCAGCTACTCCCAAGGGAGTTGCTCTTTCCCTATAGGAATATTTAGTTTTTTGTTTCTGCAAAGATATACTGCAGCCAGCCTTTGTCATGCTGAAATCAAGAAAACTTGTCACTTCATTTCTGCTTAAATAAGCACATGACTTTCCACAGTGTTTTGGTGAATGGCGAGAAGCACAGCCAAAGAGGTAATCACAACCCACCTAGTCTTCTATTCCAATCATTAACAGCTAACAAGAACAGAAAAAGGCAAAATTTTCCTAAGACAACCAAGGAGGCAGATCATTGCTTGGGATTTCCCTTTCCTTGTTTTAAAATCAAAACTTCTTCCAGTAACCACATTTATAAAGCCACTTGTGCTGGGACAGCAAGGTAACTGATTTGGGGTCCTTCTTTATCCCTCCTCCCTCTGAGCATTGGCACCATGAAGGTCAAATGTTGCTTAAGTGAACTTAACTAACTTCAAAACACTACAGGATGTGGAGATGAAGAGGTTTAAATGCTTTAATACACCAGGAAAAGCAAAGAAAGTTATTTGACATTTTCATGTGGACATAAGATTTTAAGAGAATTAGGATCTTATTTTTTCCACCATGCTTATTTCTTAAAGGACAAACTGCTTAAGTCCACCTTGAACTTGTAAAGGTTGGTTTTACAGCCATGTCTATTTTGATATTATTACTATTTTCTTCTTCATTCTCATTTTTTGAGCCTAATCAAAGCCACCAAAACACAGGCATTCCTACTCTGAGATTGCAGGACATCCCTGAGAAGGAAATTTGAATAAGAGGAAGGCACATTTTTCTTCTTGCAAGCCTTCAGCAGCAGTGGTGAAGTTCCCCTGGACTATGATGAATAGTGTATCCCAGTTCTTCACAAGTGAGCAGGGCAAGAAAATAAAAAAAATAAAATAAATAAATAAAAAAACCCCAAACACATCACCACAAAAAAACTTTGCTTCTGTTACATTAAAAAAAATAGATCTCCCCCTTGATGGTTAGAAGGTGGAGGCATAGTTCCCTTTGACAAACAACACCAGCTTATGAATTTTGATCCACCTGTCCTTAAAATAAACTTTACAGTTCCACCCCAGTCACATGTTGTAACATGCTTTGCTTGGCTTATCCAGCATGTTTTCTGGTCGACCCTAAAGTCTAGACAGATCTGGGAAAGAGGTCGATTAGAGAGAGATTAGCAAAGCGCCCCAGCAGGTTTTTACAATATTTTTGCACTAGAGTTTGTATTATTAGGCAAAAATAAGATAAATAGATCGTGAATTTGACCAAAAAGTTCTATGAGTATTTCTTTCATTTACACATCAATAACTTCTGTTTACATACTGAAATCTAGCTTCTTTATTTCTTCCTTAGTTTAGCAGAGGTTAAGCATATTTTTTAAGCAAAAATTTCATTCTCTAGGATAAATTATCAGTAATTTAACTAGGTTACGATGTATCAAAAAGCTCATCGTAATGTACTGTAAACAAAGTACTGTTGCAGGATGCTAGACAGGTGGTGGGTTTGGGTGTTAGAATTTGACTTAAGAAAAGAAAACAATCAATCAATGGGAGAAGTTAATTCAATAAGCTTCTATTTCACTTAATACCAATAGCACCTCCACTGTGTTAATTTGTCCTCCGCATACCACAATAAAAAGTGTTAAATTCTTAAATTTCCCATCACACTGAAGAAAGGTCTCGAGACTGCCCAGAATAGCCAGCATCTTTCCTAAAAGGGCAGATGCAGTGTACTAGAAGAGCAATGGCCACAGACTTAAGACTCTAGAATCCACTTGGATGGCACTAATTTATCAAGGAAACTACACTTTTTGTTAGAAGACAAATGTAGGGCCGAAGAGCCCCAGGTATCTTCAGACCTTACACAAGTGATTGCCAGGTACTTGTTCTGAAAGATGATACTATTTTCTGCTATTAGTACTGCAGAGCAACACAATTACGTAGCTAGACTAAATCCCAGCACAGATGCAGCTGCCAGTCCTTCAGTGTGCTTTTACAGGGCGGTAACAGAGCCACTCAAGGAGTGGCTGTAATGGGAACCCTCAGGGCATCTTATCTAGGGATTGCTGGAGTCCTCTGCTTCTCTGATACATAAGAAACTGCTTAGAAAGTTCCAGTGCACCCCACACCATCCAATACTGCTGATAATGGGGCTGTTGATTCATAGAGTGCGACAAGAAATGGTGATGATCAAGCAATTCTGTGACAGCAGCTTTATGCTGTGAGGCAATGTTTCAGACAAGAAATCAAAATAATACTTTTGCAGGCATTTGTCTATACACGTTACACCCCTTCCCCAGAAGATTAAGTATTAACAGACTCACCCAGGTTGTCTTGCAAATTGATTATTTTGACTCTAAGTTATCAAAGTACAAGAGATGTATTGGAAAGACATAGAGTTTAAGGTGGGGGTTACTTATTTTGTTATTTAAAAATCAGAGCTTTTTTCCCAAAGGCATCACAGACATCACTTTCTGGTTTTGTTACATATGTACAATTGTATGTATAATTTTCTTAATCTACGTAGGAGAGAAACAAATGGCTTCTCTCCCTGCCCTGCCTTTCTCAGACTGCCAGACAGTTTCAAGTATTACAGATCTTGAGCAATCATCAGTACCATTTTTAGGGTGACAGATGGAAATTGTCATTATTTCTATAAATATTTAAAGTAGCTTAGGCAATTTCTATGAATATTTTGCTGCTTTATAAATACCTCAAGTAATTCACTTTCTCGGTTGGCTGTAATGGCCACAAAGTAAAATACAAGCATCCTTCATTATTAAACGTGCCTTCCAAATAGGAAGCAACTGTAGCTCTTGTTTTCCTATCTGCTATTTTTTAATTATGCATATATAAAGCCCACGCAGTGATATATTTACCACCAGAAGGTTTTTACACTGGGAAACATAGCACAATTTCAGTGACACAGCATTGAGTTTAGTCTTTTATGGGCTAAAAGCTTGGCATCTGTGAAGTTATGCTACATGTAGAAATTGGGTTTGGGGAACTGCACAAAGTCTTCAGTGATCTTTTGTTATGTCCAAAGACAGAAGGCTAAAACCATCTGGATAAATTAAATACCCATATGGCACGTCTGAATAATATGACATGACCTGGTGGCCCCATGCCTGAGCTGCTGTGGAACAAGCTGCAGCTAATTTCAGAAGGCAGAATTTGAAATTACCTGACACCATAGTACCAAGGTCAGAGGATGCATCCGATTCGGGTCAGGGCATATGTGTTCCTGTGGGTTTAGTACCTATTTATTCAATAATGCTTCTAGAGCAATCGATTAAGCTGTAGACTAAAAATGATATCTAATAATAATAATTTTTAAAAGACTCTTAAAGAAAGAGGGGAGAGCAGTTTTTAAGCCTGGGATGGTTATGCATCCAGTTTACAGCACAGTCCTCCAGTTTGTATGCAGGCAACCTCTTGAAAGGCTTTAGAACCACATCCATGCACAGCTGAAATACGAGCTAAGTAAATCATAGGTTTTTCCTGAAGTAGCCTGCTCTGAAACACTGCATTCTCTATTTCTAAAAAAAAAAAAAAAAAAGAACATTCCTCATTGAGACAGTTTAACATTTAGGGCTGGACAGTTATATCCCCATAAACAGTTTAGCTCTAAAGTATAGATACAGACAGCATGATTCAGTTTGTATCTGTTGCCATAAGCGTGCAGCAATTTGAATGTTTTTTCTGGTACTTGGTACAGAACACGTGGTACCTGAGATCTTCAACAAAACCCCCAAAACTACAAAACTATTTTTGAACTGGGAAAGGGTACATTATAGAATAGTTCGCTCAGGCCCACAAAGCCAGAGCCTTTGACTTCTTATGGAAGTACTGAAGGATACCTGTTGTCTCTGTGCCTGATTTTCCAGGCCTACCCTTGTAGGGATGAAGGTATTTAAGCTTGGAGAACTGGGAAATGCAAGACAGAGGGGACATCCCGGCAAGAAGCAGGGAAGCGAGAAGACATCCGTTGCAGAAAGGCAGCTCTTGGGTCCCGTGCCTGTCAGTGTCCACTGCCCAAGTTCTTCATGGATTTCACAGGCTGGCTGCTGCAGAAAGCAATCCAGCTGCAGCCAGGTCAGGCCCCAGCAGGTTCACCTCAAGCAGCAGAAGTGAGATACATGACCAGGGTCTTCAGCAGAGTAATTTCTAGAGAACAGGCTAGCAAAACAGTCTCTCAAAGGGTTTTGTATGAGGACTACAAGTTACTTTTAAGTTCAGGATAACTGCAGAATGCAAGGAAGCAAGACACAGAAATATTGGAAGCAGTTAACACAGCAGGAGACATTTCTTTAGTAAGTACTGAGATGTGTAACTGCTCCTTGAGTGAAAGGCATTCACTGGTTATTTGGACCTATCCCTCCCCAAGCCAGCACAGGAAAACCATTTCAGCACCAGCCATCCAGAAGCTGCCAGCTGCTGAGGGTGGGGAGGGGAAACTAAAGTTCTTCAGGGTATTTGGTTGCCTATTTTTGACTGGATTATCTGAACCATGACGGCAGCTGGCTGCTACTGTGGCACGTGTATTTTTCTGTAGATTATAACCCTGATGTTTAGAATAGTTTATTTCATTAACAAGCCAACATGAACAAGTTGGCTGTTGCCAGCGAACACCAGCATGTAACAAACCAGACCATTGTGTGCCATTGCTACCAGCGTATCTTAGAAAAAATGAGTGCTTGCTGCACCTTCCCGAGAACTGTTGCAGACAACAGCCGCCTTTCAGCATTTACCTTACTGACTCTACCAATGTATATGATCACACTAAAAGTGAGAACGCAGAATTCTGGAAAGAAAAGGCTAGCTATTGTTTAGGTGCTTTTCTCTCACATATCAGTGTCCAGAAGTCACTGTCCTTCTAACTACTTTTGAACCACACCACAAACATCTGCATTTTCTGAAGACTTTAACGTCTCTCATACACACACCAACCACAGAGGAAGCTCTTTTGAATTATCCTTCACATCAAAGGTCACTGAAAGGAGAGATGCTTCCCCAGTTATTTAACTATCAGATGGCTAGGCCTTCAATACATTTTTTCATTATAATTTCTTAGCGAGACCCTGTGATGGTAGCAGACTTTGGCTAAAACTTTTCAACAAGTCAAGGAAGGGGCAGCTTCACAAAGAAGGAGGCCAAAGCAACGATCTGTGGGCACATCTGTTGGTGTAACAACCCTGTCCTCCTTCCAGAGTTTCTTCTGTTCCTCCAATCAGAACAGAAATAAAAGTCACTAAAAAATACTCCCAGCATTTCCAAAGGAAAAAAAAAAAAAAAAAACTCAGCAGGTCGCTGGGTCTGGGATATTCCTTTACTGAACGTAAAGTCAAGGTGACAGTGTAATGATTGTACATACAGTCGTAATGTGCTTGGCCCTCTCCCCCCACAGTCTATACGGGCCAAACCATACGTTACTCTTCTTTGAAGGCAATCAGAGCCCTGTGTTTCTAGATTTTCCCAAGGAATTTCAACAAAACAGGTGCAGAGACAGTACCAGCTAGCCTGGCTCCCCCAAGCGTCTAATCAACAGCCCAATAAGTTTTCTGTAACAACTGACATTAGAAAATGTATTATTCAGAGGGAATTACAATCAAACAAGGCAGATGGTCAAAGTGGAGAGTGGGATGGGGAAAGAGAGCTGGGGTTCAATGAAACAATTTCACAAAGCTGGCACGGAAATAAAATACCAAAGTCTTGAGGGATCAAGATGAATGTTATGTAACTGCTAAGAAATAACGGTAGGATACTCACAACTTAAGGAAACTAAATCCATATATAAAAGACCTCTATCATTACTACAAAGGGGAAGGGCAAGGAGTTTCTGAGCAGACAGTTCATCCTTAGAAAAAAAAAAAAGTGTCAAGAATCATGGTCACTGAGCCACCACTGCCTGTGAGACCTACAAGGGGAAGTTCTTTTGCAAGGCATAACATAACCTGGTAGGGTTTTTCAGGTTGTTTCAAACAGATACACCAGAACCAGTTAGGAATTTTATCTTTGGAGTCTGCCTTTCAACTCAGGATCCTTGTAGCAAAGTCAGAGCTGTCAAAGTCCCAGTGGAATTTATGTGGAAGTGTAAAACACTTCACGAAAAGGAACCCAGTTACTTTGCAGGATTTGTTGCCTTTATCATTCCATCAGTTTTTCCACTAGTCACAAGTTGAAAGGTGTTTCACAGCAAAAAAAAGTTTTTTTATCTTGCTTTCATTATTTCTGTAACAAAGTATAAGGTTTTTAGGAAATGGAGACGGTCAGTATCTAGAACTGCTGTCTCCCAGTCCATGCAAATTGCATTGCCACAGCAGTACAATTCAGTGTTACAGTTCCAAGACTCAAGCTCTTGAAGTTAGGTTGCTCCCACTATATATTGCTGTTTTCTAACGCCTTTATGCATCAGACAAAAAGCAACAGTGTACACACACGTTCTGGTTCTGGCTCAGAGAGAGTTAATTTTCTCCTCAGTAGCTGGTGCAGTGCTGTGTTTTGGGTTTGGTGTGAAAGCACTGCTGACAACACACGGGTGGGTTTGGTTGCTGCTGGGTGAGGGTCAGACCCAGTCAAGGGTTTTTCAGTTTCTTGGGTCCTGCCAGTAAGAGGGCTGGGGGGGGCACGGGGAGCTGGGAGGGGACACAGCCAGGACCCAAACTAGCCAAAGGGATATTCCATACCATACAATGTCATGGTCAGCATATAAACCTGGGAGAAGAAGAAGAAAGGGGGAGGACGTTCAGGGTTATGGTGTTTGTCTTCCCAAGTAACTGTTACACATGATGGAGCCCTGCTGGCTGGTCTTAAACCACAACAACGTTGTTGAATAATACTGCATTTTGTGGATGTACTTATATTTTTAGAGTTATCAGAACTTAAAGCATTATAAATAACAATACGTACCAAACAACAAGGAATTACTTTGTGGTCTGCTGAATATTTCACTCTGAGTAACCAGTAGGTTTTAAGGTATTTATGTGATAAGGAATAGATGCCTGCCCTACTGTTTCACAAAAGATGAGAATAATTTACAGGGAAGTAAGGAAAAACATATAACATGTAACCATGACAAAATTTTTCCAGGAACTTTACAGACTATCACCATGAAAAGACTAAGCTGCCCATCATTTTGTACGCAGGCAAGCTTCATAGAAGTGTTGCCACATAAGAAAACTTAGCTCCCAAACACTGTATAATCTTTGAAAATTTCAAAGAAACTTCCTCTTCCTTGCACTTGCATCTAATTTGATGTTCCTTCAACTTCATTGACTAGAAGGCTGATAATACAGTAACTTAAACTCACAGAAAAATATCAGTCTTCTGTACAGGTATGGACTAACACTGTTGTAGATTAAAAATTATTCTTCTACTGATATAATAATAAATGTATTTGAGTTTTATTTTTTCCTTGTAGGATACATATATATGTATGCATGCAAGTAAAATAACCTATTAAGTTTCATACTCCTACAAGGCACCCAAATACTAGAAAGAATTATTATGTACACCACTGAAATGGAGCAGCTATTGAACAGTGTATTGCAACACTAAGAAACAGCTTAGAATAGGACATATATTTTTAACAGTATTACTGACAGAGTAGTAGACATCCAAGCAGTGTGAAATGAGCTACAGCCATGTCTACATGCAGAATTAGAGACTTTCAAAATTGGGACTAAAAATGGTATACTGCTTGTCATGAAAAAAAAAAACCAAAAAACCCATAAGACAAATAAACCCACTGGACTAAGAATGCAGCCCATAGGAATTATTTACATGCAGGAATAAGTTGAAGTAGAACTTCGCTGGCCACTAGACTATCATTTATGACAGGACTAAAATTCACTTTAGTCTTCACTCTTCTTTTATTAATAGAGCACTGTTAGTGATGGCAAATATTTTATAGCCTTACGAATATGATTATTTCTTCTATATTTGAATCAAAGTAATATTAATGCTTTTGGGCTTTGAAGGTCAAGGCACTCATTTAGATATGGTACAAGGAAAATGAAGCAAAGTGGAAGAGTGTTTTATAACACCCTGACTTGAAAAGCTGTGATGGACAATACACGAACATGCACATAATATAAGCAAAAGAATACAGCAGAATGAGAAGTGGAAGAGAAGAAAAAAATCAAATTAGGCCTAATTTTAATTATGGAAATTACTATTTTCACACCAAGAACAAGTGGGAAGTGGAGTAGGGAACTGAGAATCGTGGATGCAAAATTACTTTGATAGTCAGGAAATTGTGTGATAAGGAATTTGCAAAATACAAGGCAGAAAGAAAATATTTTTTTCCTGCAACACAGTAGAATTTTATGTACCCTTTTGACTGTGTAAAAAGTTCTGAAGAGGTGTTTGTACTTAATTATTACCACAGTATCAAATAGTTTCAATCTACAGTTCTCATCAAGTGATTAAAGAGCCTAGGGAAAAAATAACCACAGAAGCACAAAATGGTCGGGGTTTGGAAGGGCCCTCTGGAGATCATCCAGTCCATCCCTCGGCTGAAGCAGGTTCACCCAGACCAGGTTGCACAGAATTGCATCCAGGTGGGTTTTGAATGTCTCCAGAGAAGGAGACTCCACAGCCTCTCTGGGCAGCCTGTGCCAGGGCTCTGTCACCCTCAAGGTAAAGAAATTTTTCCTCATGCTCAGAAGGAATATGCAACACAAACTGCATTGCAGTTTGTGCCCGTTACCCCTTGCCCCATTGCTGGGCACCACTGAAAAGAGCTTGACCCCATCCTCTTGGCACTCACCCTTAAGACGTTTGTAGACATTGAGGACATCCTCTCAGTCTTCTCTTCTCCAGGCTACACAGGCCCAGCTCCCTCAGCCCTTCCTCAGAAGGGGGATGCTCCAGTCCCCCCCATCGCCCTCGCAGCCTCCGCTGGGCCCTCTCCAGCCATCTCCTGTCTCTCTTGACCTGGGGAGCCCAGAACTGGACCCAGTACTCCAGGTGCGGCCTCACCAGGGCAGAGTAGAGGGGGAGGACAGCCCTCCTTGACCTGCTAGCCATGCTTCTCCTGATGCACCCCAGGGTGATCCCATTGGCTCACTTGGCCACCAGGGCACCTGACTCATATAAGTCTTCTGATTGCGACAGATTGCTAACAGCATTAAGTCGTGAAAGTATTTGAGTTTACTGAAGTGCAACATGTAAATCACCAACAAAAGTATGAAAACAAGTCAAAGAAGTGTAAGCTATTTCAAAGAAAACAATGCAGGCTTATCATAGAATAACATAGGATTTTTATTAACCAATTCTCTTTTGGCAGAAATGAAAGAAAAACTCTAAGAGCCCTTTATGTTCACTTCAAATATGGAAATATCTGAATGTGCACCTCTACAGTAAGGTTTAAAATAAAAATTCTGTATACATATTCAAAAAAATATTTAATTTTTTCCATCAAACATAGAAGTAAAAATAATGCCAACTAGAAACAGGAACAAATGTGTATTAAATAATACTAACAGAATCCCATAGCACTGTTTTATGAACTGCCTCCTCAAAGTAACCCATAGAAATCATATCCCTGGTAATCTGATTAAAAAAACAACAGAATGCTGCTTGATATTCTTCAGAGACAACAGTGTTTGTATCCAAAGGCTATGCATTTTTTTTTTAGTCAGTGCACAAAGATTGAATTTGAAACAATCAGGTTCTTATTGCACACAAGTTACAAAACCTCAAAAGAATTAAAAAAAAAAAAAAAGAATAAAAAAGGAAAAAATCAGAAGACATGGGGTACTGTAATACTAAAATCAAATGTCAGGGTTGTGCCTTCAACATTTTAAAATACTAAGTAATACTTGCCTGTTAAATAGGAATTTAACTCATTTATGGCTTTGTAGAGTAAAACCACTAAAAACACCCATGAACTTATCCAGTCAGAACTTAAGATATTTTTTACAGCTTTCTTTTCAGGACATAACTGGAGTTAGGCACCTTGGAGCAAATATCTTCACTATTGTAAATTATGTTCCAAGCTGGTTTTTAAGTTGCCTTTTTCAGTGCCTTATCACTTAGATAAAATATTCTTGTGTTTTGGGTTTTTTTGTTGTTGTTGTTTTTAAATTTAAGTTACCATCTCAATATCAAAGTTAAATCCTGGACTAGAGTATGTTCAGTGAAAAAGCTTTCCATTGCCTCATATAGAACTGTACTCTTCTCAATACTTTTCAATGGTGCATTATTTATACTTAAGCTTCAAGTTAATATTTTCCTCCTTTTTTCATCTTTGTTATACTTTTAAAGCCTCTAATTCAAGTAATCTGTATGGTATTGCCAATTACATTTAAAAAATTGTTTTCAACAGTATATAACAACTGGCCTTGCAGTGTAGTGCTATTGAAATTAAATGGATATTTAGCAGCATACAATACAAAAATCAATGTTTCATTAGTATTTCAATGTTTATAGTGGCCAGTAGTTTTAAAAAAATTACCATCCTGAACAGCAAGATACTCATAAACAAGTACACAATGAGAAAATGATCAGATATAATGTCTA
The DNA here is from genome assembly GCF_963210335.1 of Falco punctatus. Classification (NCBI taxonomy): domain Eukaryota; kingdom Metazoa; phylum Chordata; class Aves; order Falconiformes; family Falconidae; genus Falco; species Falco punctatus. The sequence goes on from NC_137580.1 coordinate 74,343,306, forward strand.
ATTTTAATATAAAAAGCAGAACACTTCCATTAAAAAAAAATATGCCTAAAGCTCTCTAATGGCCTTTGTCAATATTAAGCACCATGTACAACTTTCAAAAATAGGCAGAGTTGGCCTAATTTTAATCCTCCTCAAATCATTTTGAATTTTACATAGGCCAAACTGGAGAGGTATTTGTGTAAAAGTTTTCTCACAAGAAACATGGTCCCTCATTGGAAAGGAAAACCATTTAACAACCCCACTTAATTGCAGCTGTTGATGTAGGGTGTGAGCCATGACTGTCTCCAGTTTTCCTTATTGTTTAGAGGATGCCAATACCTAGTGTAAAGGCATTAGAATGCTTGCATGAAATACAATTATACAAACCTACTTCAGGTAGTTAGACTATGCAAAGGTCAAGGCTTTACGGATATATTTTATTTTTTTTTGTCTGAATTGTTTCTGCATTGCAATGCAATTGTGTTGTTCTGTTCACACATCCTTCAGATAAAGATAACACCCTGGTAATAAAAAAAGATGTAAATTCACCCAGGTGAATTTATCAGGTGCTGCTTGATCAAAATATCAAAGCACCCTTATCCATACTTTGTGGTGTTACATGATCATTTTATCCCATTTCTTATTATTCCAAGAGATTTATTTTACAAATTTTACTTCAGTGTATTTCACATAAAATGGCTGTGCAGCACCACTCCCAGAACAGAAGAAGAGCTATCAATCTGTCACCCTTTACCCTTCCATTAGATTTTTCCCAGCTACAAAAAAACTGTTCTCCGCATACACAGGTTTTTATATACCGTCCATCCTCTTAAACAACATCAGATGCATGCATCACTAATTAAGGACTTTTAATTGCTTATATTCTCCTTGTAATATTAACCATCTCTACACACAATCTGTAGAGTATATAAAAAAAATTTTTATGTTTTCTGCACTGTTAACCATGGGAAAGAAATATAGATTTTTTTGAAAAAAGTAATGATGTGGAGAACAAAGCCTGATAGTATAGCTGGGCAAGGGACTTGAGTAGGAATGCTGTTTCTTACCTCTTCTACTTATCTGGGGGTTTTGAAGAGTATTTATATGTAGATATAAGTAAAAATACTTTTTATACATCATACCTTTCAAACAACAAATATGAATGAAATTGCTTATGTTAGAAAAAATATTCATTTGTTACCTTGTCAGAGAAGCGGGATTTGATTGTTTTACTTTGATGGGACTGTTCACAAGCTTAAAGTTAAGAAGAAATTTCTGAACCCTGTTGAAATCTACTTAAGGTAACAAAAAAAATACAAGCTAATTTGTAGTTCATATTAAGCCTTCACATAAAGTGCATTGACATAGTGGAAAATCAAAATAAATTAAAATTCTACGACTACTGTTGATATACATTTAAAAACTACCCTATTAAGCCCTTTTCAATGCAATGAAAGCAGGCTTAAATCAGGCAATGCATTTGTTTATACAGGTGCTTAAGTAAGTTTGTCAGTCTTTTGGGGTTGATGTATATCAGCTGTAACCACAACACATCAACAGAGCTGGAGCCTTCAGTTAGGAAGCAGAATTTTTTCTGTGATGTACTGCTTGCTGTTCTAGCAGCAGTACAACAGTTCTGGGAGAAAATATTAAATATTATAATGATCAGAGATTACAAAAATCCAGTGGAGCCTTCTTAAAGCAGAATGACACTATGGCGCAACCTGTCTACATAACCAGCACAAGTCCATACCTAAAGGGAATGTTTCTGAAATCCAGAGAGAAACACTAAGGGTCACTATACAAAATAGGAGGAGATATTCTTTGCATGCTAGAAAGATGTTCTCAGTGGAGCAGTTTCTGCTTTATAACCTCTATAGGGTTTTGGAAAGCTGGCTGATATGATGCTGCATCCATCAGATCCTTACAAATCTTTCATAGTTAAGAACAATCAGAATAGATATTCCACCCCCAGGAATCATATAGGGACCTTCAAGTAAGTTTATAGTTGCCCTGCTTTTCATAGGACCAGGATTACCTCTGCAGAAATCCTCAACAGTCCTCCATTTGTGTTTCAAGTACAGGACTGAGGGCAAAAGGACCCATAACTAGGGTAATGATTTACTGGTAATGAAGGTAACAAAAATGGCACATCCAAAAATATTTCACAGCTGTACAAAATGCAAATGACAGCTGTGGCTACAAATTCTCTCAGATTTATAGGACATTTATGCTAACAAAAGTTATTTTTTTTCTTTTATTTGGATACAGAGAGATATTTTAACTGTATTTTAAAATAAAATTAACCACAAAAAAGTTTTTAAATACTTCAATATGTTCCTTTACTATTAACTTTGCAGCAACAGAAAATCCTTGAAGATAATTACATCCAGACAGTTCCCCTAGACTGAAATTACACTGCAAATCTCAAGCTCCTCAGAGAGGACAGATATCTAGTGTCTTTTATACTAGGAGTTAGTATGATATGCATCACACTGGATACACTCTCACAACCTGGACAGATTGTCAGTGAGGACACAAGATCCACACAGAGAGAGTTTACTAGGTTAAAAACAGCACATGGCATTTTTATCTTTAAAAAAATAAATATGAGCAAGATATGTTCTGCAGCTGCTGAAATTTCCAAATGATCTTAGAAGTGCCTTACAGAGGATGTTACAGTAAACTCCTTTTAAAGGCAGTCACGGCCTGCATGATTTGAGTATGTTCTCCTGAGAGATCTCTGCCAACTTCTTGCTAACTAGAAAACACTAAAATAGATCCTAGAAATGCTGCTGTGTGTTTCTCCAAGCTGGGAAAACACCTCCACCATTACTTTCAATGTACTTTCTCACTCCGTACTGCCTGGCTTATGTGGAACAAGCTTCAAACAGTAAATTCTCCTCCAGAAAAAAAAAAAAAAAAATAAATCACCAGTAGCAAGAGTGGAAAAAAGAGGGCATAGGACATATTTCATTAATGCACTCAGATACAGTATGCTTTCGAACCACTACAAACATCTGTAAGAGGACTCCTCTGGATTTTTTTCTCCAGGTAGTTATTTTAAAGTTTTGTTAGAGGTCACTTTTACTCTACTGGACTTCATTTATGATGTGCATAGATGTACGAAGAGTCCTGCATGGATTTTTTTTTAAATTATTTTTATTTTTATTGTTAATGTGAAGGGGAAAAAAAAAGAACATTCACTATAGATTGTATGGCATTTTTGCTAGATTAAATCTTTTCTTGTCTTTTCTGTAAACCAGGAGAAATTTCTGATTTCAGAGGTCTCCTGTGTATAAACTGAGACTAATTGGATTAAAGGCCACACCAGGTGACTTAACTCAGTATATTCTGATTGAAGTCAGTGTTACATCAATCATCAAACCAGTGGAGATATGGCACAACAGTTATGGCATATAAACTACAGTATTGACTCGTAAATAGCCTTTTTTTTTTTTTTTTTTTTTTTTTTTAGTTTGGAGAATATACTGTGTATTTAACAGTATAAAGTGAATCAGCACAGACAGAAATCACTACTTCCATACTGGCTTTTAGGAAAGGAAAAAATATAAACTTTTAGGCAGTTACTGCAATGAACTTGTAGGACAAACATGAATATCCTAGGTAAGCTTTCCAATGCTTATCTAAACCTCATGTGAACATCTTAGTCTGGATATAGTCTCTTTAAAAATTTCCAGAAAAAAAGACATGTAAGGAAAGTCCTTCTAACATTCATGTGGATGCGTGTATTTTGGAATGAAACGCAATGAAGTTAAATAAAACAGTCTGGATTGAAAAAAAGGAATCCATTCTGGCTGTTTCATTTTAGGTATAGAGGGTCAGACCATCTCGAAAAGGTGGCAGAAATTTATGTCGCTGCATGCTTTCAGATGTCGGTAAATAGTCTAAATAAAGAAGAGGCTTGTAGTAATACTTATCCCTCTGGTATGCACCAGTACACAGCTTGAACTTCATTCACGTGTACAAGGTATACCAAAAAAAACATTTCCACTGCTCTGAAAGCCAAATATAATAACAGTACTGGACAAGTTTTCCTTCCATCTTAATGATTTGTGACCAGGGTTGGCCCTAGCATGTTACTGTATCTTATAAACACATCTTGTAGAAGTATTCTGGTAAGCAAAATAAGGGTAAGCCTAGAGATGATATACTCTTTCAGGTGTGGCTCTATTAAATTACTAAAAAATATTTAGGACACAGTTCTAATGTTTCTTTTGACCAGTGATTGTTCGAAAAAATGGGACATTGCTTCAAATGGGAACAGCTTTTCTTTGGGGATTTCCTCCTTCTTAAAATGCCCTCTAACACCCTAAAAGATACAGAAGTAACAAGAAGTAATTTTCAGTAGAAATTTTACAGTTATGCTTTGTTATACAGAAACATATTTTAAAAAAAGGAAAAAAGGTACATCTGTGGAAAAAATAATAAGTGCCTTTTCCCCCTGGTGTCATGTCTTTGGATATGTACAGCCTTGGAGAAATGTATAAATCATTTTATACATGGAACTCTTAAAAAACTAGAGATTTTTAGTACAAAGGAATCAATTCACTGCAAGAATGCCCACATGCTGTTGTTTTATGATTTACTATATACACAAGAGGATCAAATGAAGGACCTCTGTTTTAAAGTTACTGCTGTACTGTACATTAACATGTGGCTAATACCCTTCTCCAGGTGAGATTTACACTCAGTATTACAAATGACATAACAATGCTGAAAATACTGATATAAAACAGATTCAAGATGACATTTTAAAAATATCCCTCACTTTAATTGAACTGTTTTCTCCAGGTTTTTTTAAGTATCAGCTTTATAAAAGATTCTCCAAGAAAATAGTAGCATTTAAAATGTTCTTTTTGAAATGTATAGATGGATTTTTTTAATAAAGTGTAATCCAAAAGTCTATTATTCCAGGACAAAAAACAACTACAGATTCAGCACATAAGTTAAAATTGTAGAGTTTTTTTGTTGGGGTGGGGTTTTTTTTTTTGTTTTATCTTTTGTTTGTTGTGGTTTTTTTTAATGTAGTATAGTGCATTTGTATCCTGGAAAAAAATCTCCTTGATTACTGTGTATGTTAATTTATTTACAGATCTTAAATATAATTGCATACATCAACATTTGAGATGAGCAAGACTAAAATGTATTGTAAGAACCAACTGTCCTTTCAATCTACCGTGACTTCATGAGATTGCTCAGTAGTAATGTGATTCTGAGTAGTGAAATTCTGTTACTACTATTTTTAACTTTTTTGGTAGCCTTTAAACTATGAGTTTCAATTCAGGACTGGGAGTCTTGAATACCCATAGTTAATTCGGTCAAGCTGTGTTTGTGATTTTTGCACATTCTGTTTTGGCAGTAGCAAAGCACACACAACCATGAAGAAGTTTGGCAAATGTTTGTCTTGGTTCTTATGTATCCAGCTCTGGATACACAAAATTACCACTACAGAATATTTAGACAAAACCTGCTCTCTTCAACATCAGATAATGTCATAAAATTTGCTCTAACCAAATTAAAGCCATCAATAAATAGAATCCTGAAAGTTTATGCTGCTGAAATTACTTTGCAGAATATCTGCCAAGCTCCTAGTTTATTTTTTTCTTAATCTAACCAACCCTTGTATTAATCCAAATATTAAGTAGTTAAGCAGATATATTTAACATTAGGTAGATTTTGTGTGATTGATTAATTTTATATGCCCTATGTGATTTACCTTTTAAAAGTTACAGCATTTTTTTTTTTGGTGGCTACAGAAGCTTCATTTTTCATTATAAGCTACTTCAGTAAAGTCACATCAGTTTGGTTCTTTGTGTGATGCTCCTTTGTCTTTCATTATTAAATCACCAGTTAAAGACAGAGGTGACTTGTCTCAGATCTGTCTCAATTGTATTTAAGCCACATTATTTATAATCTACTAACTATATATCCTATTATCATTCAAACAGATTACCCTCCATCAGAGTCATTGTAAACTAAGTGTCATGTTCAGTATAAGTGACATGTTTAGAGTAAATTGACTGAGATGCCTGTTTTCAAGCCCTCTGAAAGGGAAAAACAGGATCTTTTGCTACTGACAAGTCTACAAGTTCTATGGTGTGATTAGATGATTTCATATTCCTATGAAACCAGTATGCTACATGTCAGGCAGCATTAGATTAATCTCACTGGTGTGTAATATGTCAGGACCAGTAAACCCACTGACATGGTATAAACCAGGTCGTTAAGTGCATATGATACAGTCTACAGAAATTATGACTTACACAGGTAATTTGGACTGGGTAATAAGACAATTTCTCTCACTTTAGTCTTCCACCCATTTTTGGTTTGGGAAGTGAAATGAAATTATATGATGCATTACATAGCATAGAATGTCACATTGTGTCATGAGCGATACAGTGCCTGTACAGCACAAACATCACCACAACTTGACATGCCCCCATGGAAAAAAACCAAACAGTCAAACAAATGTAGCTAAATAAAGGTGGGGAGAGGGAAGAGAAGGTTGAGGCACCAAGCTGACATCCTTAATTTGGGACCCAATTACTGACTCAAATACCCAGAAAGCCTCTATGATCCTTGCTGTAGAGGAAAATCAGTCAATTCCTCTACCTGTGGCACGAGGCATTAATAAAGTACATACAGCAAGAAGTGGTAATACACCTCTACAGGTGAGCAAATTTCATTGTATTAAAAAAAGTGTAAAAAGAGGGTCCTCAAAGATTTCTGACTCCTTATTTCCCTAGTCTCTATGAAATTCAAGAGGGTTTACTAATTACTTGTCTATTCATTCCTCACATCTACTTTAACAGTAACATTATTAAACATACACAGTATTATTTAAGATCACCTTCTAGAACTTCAGAGAATGATAGTGGCTTATAGAGGGGGAAAAAAATATTTAGCCAATTTTGGATTAGCAATGCCAGCCAAATGGTCCCATTTATTATACCCATTATGACTTCTGCATGACAAATCAATCTAGTTACCTGACAACCTAGTTCATCCTTTTGTGACAGTCCCAGATGAGAAAGTATGGAACCTACAGACAATGTTAATTTTTTACTTTATTTTTTCTCAGGTAGCAGCAGATGAAAACTGAAGACTGATCTCTAGGTGAGTTTATGTTCCTCTTTAATCAACTCTCCTTCCATGGAAAGAATACAAGCACCTGGTTACCCATCTTGTTGACCTAAAGTCTGTAGCTCTGCTGTGTGTAAATTGTGGTGAAGGAAAACATTTTTTCTGCTGTACATGTGTAAAGAGATGGGCCCCCTTGGAGGCTGTCCGAGTCTGCCTGTGAAAGTGGTGTGCTGCCGAGGTACAGCAGTTTGGTCTTTTGGAGCTCCTGAGAACATTGGGTAGCTGTCTGTCTTGGATGCTGGCTTTGCTGTACTTGGTACCGTGGTGGCCAAACCGTTCTGGGTGACCTCTGAAGAGAGGGCTTCGTATGTGCCTCTAGTGTGCTTGATGACTTCCACGATCTCCTTCTCTTTTAGGAGGTTGCTCAGACACAAATTAGACAGCTGACAGCTCTTGCTTTCATAGGCCATTGCTTGGTTGCCTGAGGAGTATCTAAAAGGGTCCTCGATGGGAGTATGTGCTGACTTTCTGTCCCTTGTGCTGAGATTTTGGCTCACCATTCTGTTTGGATATGTAGCCTAGGGAAACAAAACAAAAAAAGTATTAGTAGCAGAACACAGCAGGAAAATGGTGTAGGAAAAAGCACTCCTCACTACAGATGTACAGCACATGTGGCTGGCAGATTCAAATGAAAGCCGAAGCTCAAATTTGTTAAAACTCTCAAAGCACTGCTAGCATAAAATAGGAGTATTGTTCATTCATATTTAACAGAACTAATATTGAAAACTACTTATTACAGGTAATGATTTGGACATTTTTTTTAAAAATAGTTTAAATCAAAGGAAGTGTTGTGGGCTTTTTCCAGAACATAATAAATGGATAAATAGCTTCCATGAATTGTAAGCAGATTTTCAGAAACATGATGAAAAAATAAGAGTTTTGATTGCAGAGAGTTCAACACTTAATTCTCTCAAATACTTATAAAATTTAAACATCTTTTGTGAATATCTTCGTGCCTCAGTTAGGCTCAGAACATGCTCAATTTTCGTTGTCCCTTGAATCTAGGTGTTCTGTTGTGTACTTACAGTTAAATACATGCCAAAATGCTCTGCCAGAGCAGAGCAATAATTTTATTTCAGCTGCCTGGAAGAAATACAGTGTAAGAAGGATTCCAGCATGTTAGCAACTTTTGATGCTGTTTCAGCATGCATGCATTTGTATTTGTTTAAATAAGAAGAATTTATCTGTATATGGCAAGCCAGATGACTGCATACACTTAGTCTGCCGCTTCATTTTGTCCTCCACAGAACACCTGGCTGGGGAAGAGATGATGGGGCTGTGGGATCTTCTCTCACACATTTTAAATATATACTTTCAATGTATAAAGTAAAATAAAGTGTTAAGGGGAAAATGCTAATACAGTCAAAGCAGAGTTGTGCCTGTTCCACGACTGACTGTATGAGGTAGCTTCTAGAGGTGATGTGCAGGAACTGAGATCACAAGATGTGCTTGTGGCTGAGGAATGGCCTCAAGCTGTGAATGTTCAGAAGGCTGGTCCCTAGAGGAACTCGAGCTTTGAGCCTACATGGCTTCATAAGAAATCTTCATCTCTTTACATATTGGTACAAAACTTATATAATACAAATTTGCCCAATTAGAATTAAATACCTGAGAGCTGTATGAAAGTTTCAAAAGCTGTTGACGTAACCTACTTTACCGTATTTGGATGCGTTCCACTACCTTCTCCAGATACATTGCCATACAATGTTTCAAGGAAATCTTTACCTTACGTTGCAATCAGTGCAGCTTTGAATTTATTTTTTTCTTCTTTAACTAGTCAGATTACAGTAACTAAGAGGCAGTTATGTGAAGGATTATAATAGAATCAATTGTACCTTATTTTAAAATTTATTTTGGAATACACATTTGCCCTTGTTTTATCACTGTCACACTTTCCCAGGTACTGGTTAAAGCATGTGGGTAATTTGCAACAAAAATCCAATTTTACTCCGGATAGGTTTTCTGCAACAGAACTCTGAAACGACATAGTAGCAGCTTCGTGACATTTACATTGCTACATGGGCTCTGACATTGCAGAACAAAGCTGAGAAAATCAAAAATTATCCCAAGCCTTACAACAGTACTTCGCTAAAAACTTTTCAGGATGTTTCCATGATTCCATAGGAAACTTTTATATATTGTTTCAGGACAATCCACATCACTTCACACACATTTCTATTTTAAGCAACACAGAAGAATGATACAGTCAGTATTCACAGCCTACATCCTTTCTTTTAGCATAGGCAGGCTAATGGTCATGCTTCTATGCAGATCCATACACAGGTTTGGATACAAGTACTGCAGTGCATTTTAGGCATCAGAGATGGCATTTTCAAAAATTATTAGTACTGGAGTAACATTTCCCCCATTTAATTCAGTGTTGAATGCACCCAGACTCACAAACAGGAGTAGAACACTTCTGGAAAACATAATTTAAGTTTTTATGTCTGCAGAACATAGAGGTATTTATGTATTTCTATGCCAATAAATAAAATCTTCCTACTGGGACAAGACAGTCAGATTCAATGTTCTGCCAAAAATCCCTGCATTTGTTCTAAGGGAATGGTTCTGGAGTTATCATATGTCACCCTATGCCCTTTGACAACCTAAAGACTGATATCATAGAACTGAGAGGAACTTAATGATGGGACATCTAGTCTATTCGATACTTCTGGTTGGGATCAGTTCATCCCTGTGTTGTTCCTGACATACTTTTTCTAACAAGTTGTGAAGCACATTCATCAACATAATCTGTACAGCCTCCTCTTCCACTCTTCCACTACATTACTTCTAGGAAAGGTCTTTTTAATGTATAAACCAAATCTTCTGTCTGCAAGTCTATTCTTTCTCTCTCCTTCTTCCATGGAAATGAGGAAAGAATTGCTGTTTGACCTCTGAATACCCGTTTCTGTCTTTGAAGAACGCTGTCAAGCTACCCCTTAATCTCCTCTGATCTAGAATAAAAAATATCACATTGATATTTTCTCATAGGACTCATCTTCTGGACTCTTTGAGTCATTCACCCTTGTCTTCTATATAGATACTTTACAGGAATTCCACATTTTTTCTTGAAACAGATTATCCAAGAGTATAGTACTTAAGGTAATCTCCTACCACTATGAAGCAGAAGCAGCACTATTAATCCTATGAAGGACTTCTTCACCTGTTTCTTTTTAATTCACTCCAACATGAGGTTAGTAATTTTCTTTGGAAACAGCATGAAATTGTTCACTCATGTTCATTTCATTGTCCACAATAGTTCCAAGATTTTTGTTCTACAAAATTATTACTACATTGTTCAGCTAATTATTATTACATAGACATAATTCCTCATTCGCCCGTGTTGAATTTAATAATTTTTTTCTCTGATTTTTTCTCTCATGTATTAGGATCATTCTGAATTCTGGTTTTATCCCTTAATATCTTTTCCATCCCACCCAATTTCATGTAAACTGTAGATTTAGTAAGAATATTCTCTAGTCCACAATCCAGGTAGTAAATTAATAGTATCAAACACTATCAAACCCTACTTACTATAGCCTTCTGTTTTAACACTGGGCCATGGGTAAGTGATTTCCAAGAACAGTTTTCCAGTTTAGTCTGTATTTGTTTAATTTCATCTGCATAGTATGTTTATCAGACAGTATCAAAAGCCTTACTAGAAGCAAGAAATCTGATATCTAAAGCTTTTCTTCTAGCCAGAAAGCCTGTTACTGTGCTGTTGAATGAAATTAGATTGGTTTGGCAATTTATTTGATTTCTAATCCATGTTGGCTCTTGTTCATTTAATTTTCTTCTATTTGCTTATAGTTTGTTTGATTGTTTGCCTCAAGTTTTTGTCTAAGAAGTGAAGTTAAACTAACAGAAACCTTATAATATATTTAAGGTGAATCATGACGTCTTCCAACACTCTACAAAAACAGACACTGATACTGCACTCTGATCAGTAATAAATAAATACACCTCAGATCTTTTCATAGTGGTAAACACTGCTCAGTAGGAAGTCTAGGAATTAAGAACTGTTTCTTGTCTTACACCAGTTATTAAAGTGCCAATGAAACATGTAATTTATCTGTTTAGTCAGTAACTATCCTTGTTATTCTCTTCATTCAGTGAGATTATTCAGTCATAAGCAGCATGAAGTGAATAATCCGAGTTTAAACATGTTGCTGCAGACCTTTGTAGCCTTGGCTACAGAGACCACTTCCAACAAGAAGCATGACCATTGCTGGAGGTCTTGGATACAAGCTGTCGTAAAAGCCTTGAGAATGGTTTCACCGTTACCTTCCTCTCTTGAAATTGAATAAAAAATAAAAACTTGTAGGAAAAAAATCTTATGAAACAAATTATACCAACAAGGTAGGTGTTAAAGTAAATACAGAACAATCTACTGCTTTTGAAAATGAAAAGTGCAGAAGCAAGTACAAAGTAAGGCATATTGCTGAAACTGGCTACCAGTTAAAGGTACAAGGCATGATTACATTATTTTTTTTATATTGCCTTTTTAACTTGATCTTGATGAAATGCTCTGTTTTGAATATGTGGAACCGTGGTGTTCCTTTGCTCTTCCTAATCAAGGTTATATTTCACACAGAATATTTTCATTTTAGAAAACACATGCTGGGTTTGTAGGTCTCAAGATGCTTGCTTCTGGTTGCTGGCCAGTGTGGTGAGACAGTGTGTGTATATATATGATGAAATATTTAATTATATATATATATATATATATATATATATGATGAGGGAAAGGCCCTAATTTTGTGAAGCTGTAACTTGCTGAAATTCCCCTTCTATTGAATAATTAAACAAAAAACGGGTGGTGACAAATTAAGAGCTAATTTACCTAGATTTTAAAACATCAATAGAAATGTAGAATATGCCATCAGTATTCTAAGGCATTGGTATGACCCTGTCTCCAGCAATAAGACACAGGTGGTAAACAAGGAAAGACAGACTCACTCTATGAGATGCATAGTTAGACACCAAATGAGCAGAGATTTTAAAAGAAACACTGCCAAAAAAGCAATACTATCATTGCTATCTATGACACATTACTGAAGAATAACTTCTGATCAGGAAAAGAGAGAATAGTGGTCAGATGGGAGTCAACAGCAACAAGATATCCTTCCCCCCACCCCTGCCCCAGTAACATTATTCTCCCCCCAAAATATTATCAATAAAAAGTCCAATGCTGATTTGAATTTCATGCAAGTTTTTTTGCTGTCATTCAAACATTTTTATGAAAATCACAACATACAGAATTTTAAATAATTGCATTTTGTTGTTCATTTGCTGAGTTCAGATAGTTTAGCCTGAAAGAATGTAGTCCAACCAAGTTTTCTTACTGGCCCATTTTACAGTTATTTAGAATTGTCATCATCTGTTCAAAATAAGAAAAATATCCCAGAATGAAACGCTCAAAGGTGAAAAACACACATGCAGCACCAACAAGAAAGATACTTTGGAGAAACTCAAACCTTTCTTTTTAACCTACTTCTGCTTATCTTCCTGTAAATGTTTCAAGCTAGATTTTCTGCAGTGGACTCCTAGGTATACCAATTGCATGCTATGAGTGCTATATGTGAGCAAGCAAAGCCACAATCCCAATGCATCTGTTTGCCAATTTGAAGGCTGAGTCCTTATCCAAAGCCGAAGGTGGCTTCATGCCAGTCATGTTCCAGCCTAGCCCAGAGCAGCTGCAGGGCTGCTGTAAACTGCTGCTTGGCAGTGCTCCAAGGAGCTGATCTGCCAGCTGGTGCCTGCTGAAGCAAAAAATCCATTCATCTCTTTCCCTTTTATTTTTCAGCAGCTCAGCTAGAACCAACAACTTCTCTGCCCCAGAAATCCCAAAATGCTACCCTACAGTACGCCTAACTGTGGACCCAGGAAATGGGCTGTAATTAGGATGCAAATGTGGCTCTGAAATTTCTTTCAAAAATAGCCCATTTTAAATATATGGAGAGAAAAAAAGCAGCCTCCTTTGTTCTTTCAAATATGTCTTAAAAGTTCAAGAGAACATCTGGATTTGAATTTCCTGATCAGCTTAAGTACAATAAAAGTGCATGTTTTCTTGCTTCTATTTCTCAAAAAGAAAAAAAAAAAAAAAAAAAAGAGAGAAAAAAAGAAAAAGTATTTCTATTAAAATCTGATTGGCTGTAAAATTGTGATAGGTTTGTATCATGATCATTGGTGATTTAAGGTACATGAATTTCTAAATACAAAATTTAGAAAGATCTAAATATTTTCAGTTTGATTATTCCACACTGGTGCTAAATACATCAAGATTGAACCAAAAACGGAAACTTAATATTCTTAAAATATTTCTTCCATTATTTTTTTTGAGAGTTCCTCTTTTTGACTGTCAGTCTGGCAATTTTTTCTTATATTCAGAAAAAAATCCCCCAAACCCCTCAATGACCCACTTTAAAGTAATGAAAACTGACTACTCTTACAGAAAGCTCCAGAATGGAACATGCTATTAAAACCACACTGCAGCCATTCATCACTTTACATTTTCAAACCCAATGAGTGAAATACGACAAGTTTTAACAACAAGACAATACTGCTGCAGGACATTTGAAAATGGATATTGTTGCTGACTGTCTTGTGATAAAGTACTGATATAAAATGATAGAAAAAGACATGAGTTACAAAAACACCCCAAAAAGGGTGCAGATATTTAAGACGCCTGTGCCCAGAGGCATCTTGGAGTCTTAGATGACTATAATGCAATTCTGCCAAGTAGAACAACTTTCTTAAATGCGTCATTCTGACAGCTGGCATAGAGAATAAACCCAAACAAAACACTCTCTCACCAGTGTACCCTGACAACCAACTAACAATGGCATATTCAAAGAACACGGTTTTACCATCCCAAAGGATTTTTGCTTTCAGGGGTGTTAATGGAAGCACACCCTAGAGAGAATGACTATTCTGACAGAAACCTGAAGACTTTCTGGATTCCCTCAAGTTCTCTACCACTTAACTATTTTGTGTTTGTGAGTACATGATAATGTAAAATGTGTTCTCCAATGTAGTATTAACTATAAAGCCCAGCATAGCTCACTTGGCCCTTGTCAGGTCTCAGCTGGACTGAAGCATCTTCTACAGAACTGCCTCCATTTGCAGCCTAGCCCAGAATTCATAAAATGTAAAGCAATGTAAAGAACTCCAGAAAGAAAACAAGGTGCTATAGCTCTATATTTCTTCAAAGGATGGAAAGGATGAAGCCCTGCATCATGCATTTGAATTTATATCCCTTCAGATGCTTTTCACAGTTCTGACAGTTATTATATAAGTGCAGATCTAATTTACCAAAACACAGGTTAACCCAGTACTTTGGTATGCCACATTTGTCACTATGTCAGCTCCTTAATTTCTACACCTCCTCACTTTTGTGCTTACCAACTTCCAGCTTAAAGATGATCCAGTACAAAATGTAATTTAGCTGCAGCATGTAATTGTTCTTCATCCAAGTCTCCTAAAAAGCACTCACTCTTACTGATTTCAGTAACACCTGAGAGTAGCTTTTACAACCCAGATCTGTACTTATTGATCAACTGATGCTGCCTTCTGGCAACATGCGACACGTGAAAGAAAGAAAGTCCAGTGTGGCAAAATAAGGCATGGACTAGTATCAGCAGGTTATGGGTAAGAACCAGCTGCTTATCAATTTGCAAGCTGTCATCTATTACAAAATGAATGCAATCAACATAAATCAGAAACATTTCCCTTTCTGCCCTTCGAATACCTTTATTTGCTTACTGAAAGCAAAAAATTATGACACACCAAAATGCATCCCTCTTCCCCATAATGCCCTTTTAACCAACAGGCCAGCTGAATACAAGTGAACTACAGCAGTGAACTAATGTCCTAACAGGATTTTATGGTAGTGGTTATACAGTGTGACAGAGGGCTTAAATAAGATATTAATCTTCTCATAGCATAGAATGATCTTTGAAAAATTTCATTTATGTAATTAACAATGCGCAGTTAAGGTGTAAATGGATGTAGTGGTGTTTTATAAAGTAGGAAGAAAATAGTGAAGAATTCCCCATTAATCTCTAGTAACTTACAGTAAATCACTACTCTGCATTCTCAACACTGCATTTCAAGGGTACACTGGAAGATTTTGCTCATTAATAAAGCTAATAGAAAATTTGGCATTTTACAGCTGTTTACTATGCCTTCCAAATTAAACATTTGGAACTATGGAGTCATTCACCATTGTTAGTTATTTTCTTTAAAAAATGCTACAAGATTAATTTAGATTATATTGAATACACCTTTTTATAAACTATGACTTAAAATTATAAAATTATAACTATAAAAATACAAATGAAAATTAAAAGCTACTAATTAGCGTGGATATTTCAATGACATGACTACGTCATATCACACACTATGTAAAATAATAAATCTTATTTTACTCAGTCCATATCTAAGACATCCCAAAGATCAGAAAGTCAATCCAGGAAAAGTACTTCTTACCAGAAAGACTTTTCTTATTTCAGACCTGTGGATAAAATGGTAGGAAAGGTGCAATGGACTTTTACCCCCATTTAAAAAAAGTCTGTTAAACCCCTAATCTTGGATTCTTACAACACCTCTGTTTCTCTTGATGCCTTTGGCATCTTTTACTGACCCTCAGTTTCTTGGGGTAGCTGCAGCTACTGCATCTAGTGATGAGGAAAATATGTTAATTACGGTATACACAGGCTACACCTTTGGTTATGGGCAGCAGTCTAGAATAAGATGCCCAAGTCAGAGTTGCTCAGGGACCTTCTAGACTCCATTCAAGGGGACTGGAGAGGCCCCGTGTTCACCCAGCACCACAGGTCTCACTGTCTCTGTGCAACCCAAGAATCAAGGGTCACTTGTGCCACACTTTTAGCTACAGTCTTAGAGAAAATCGTAAGCGTCTACGATCAAGGTCCTCTTATGCCTAACTGATGCAAAATGGACTGGTAGAAGTGGATCCATGGGAACACTAGGGTCACTTCAAAAGAGTTCATGCAGTGTAAGAAGTGGAGTATGACACAAAGGTCTGGGGAGACACTAAGGGAGCTTGCTCTGGAATTACAAGTAGGAAAACTGCACAAGTGCTAATTAGCCCTTCTGAAAGAGTGTGCTACTCAGCTGATATTTATTGTTATGCTAAAACAGGTGTACTGGCTTTGCAAGCCAAACTAGTATTTCTGTACAGCATTTGA
Source organism: Falco punctatus (assembly GCF_963210335.1). NCBI lineage: Eukaryota > Metazoa > Chordata > Aves > Falconiformes > Falconidae > Falco > Falco punctatus. Next base: position 74,359,664 of record NC_137580.1, read on the forward strand.
TGTGCCATGTTGACATAATAAGTTGTTCAAAGACCTCTGCCTTGTGTCTTATCTATGTTTTTTATGGCCATATGCCTGAAAGCTGTGAAGTCCATTTCTAGCCTCAGGCCTGACGTGTGGTCACCAAAACCTGATTATCACATCTGTAGATCATCTGAATTAAAACTGACTTGTGGGTAGCAATTACCTTTGTCAACTAACTTCTATTATATGCATGTTCAGGTTTTACAAAGTTTCTAATTACAGTTATCTATTTTCCTACTGTAATGTCACCTAATATGAATTCCTATAGTACCAGAAATTCCACATGTAAAATGAAATTCCTATGACTATGTACTCAGATAAGATACTACGATACAGTAGTCTCAAAAAGATTTAAATATGCAATGTTCATTTGTCTATACACTATATAGCTCTATACCTGAGACACACTTCTAGGAAAAGAAAGAAAAGAAACATAGTGTCCACATTAATTGCTTATGAATTATTTAAAAAGTGGAGGAATGCATTAGACATTATGTTTACAAATGTATCCCTGTTATCTTTAGAATAAGAACCTTAAATATTTTGACATATGAAGCTCTTGCTTTATCAGGTGGACATGCAGGAACTCAAATCTCTGTTGGGTCTCTGTGTATTTTTATTATCTCACCTTCTATGAAGAAAAGAATCATGTATACTTATCCTTAACTTCAGGACTTTCTTGTCTCACTTTCAATTGAATGTCACAAATCAGATTTCTAATGAACTTGTGCCTTTCATAAAAGGGCACACAAACCCCCAGATGGACCGTACTTGGCCAACACTCACCGTTTTGCATTACACTCTTTAACAACAATAAAAATGCTTCCATTAAACTGAGTTTCATGAATTAGCATCCTTAGTTTTGAAACCAATACAGGCTGAACTTATAAGAACAGCAGGGGAAATTGTATACATTGGCAAATGATGTTCAGCTACTGTCATGTTAATCAGTGACAGTGTCCCTCAGCTCAATATACAGTCTGCAAAGGAGAAATCAAAGGACTGACAAAAATGGCATATTTTATCCTGATGACAAGAAAAGAAATCCTAATTGCCCCTTTAATTGACTTGGTTTTTTAATTTTTATTACAAGATTTCATAGATCAAAACATCCTGAAGAGAAAGAAAAAATAGTATTTTTATTTCAATATAGATATGAGGACACCTCTTTAAGGAATGAAATATCACAGAGTAGCCAGATTTTTTTTTATCCCTGAAGAAAATTTCCATAATTAAGTTCTTTTTGTGGTTAGACAAAAAGATTATAACATCCACAATCAAAACCTAGCTGTAACTGGTCAGGTTCAGTGTGTTCAAAAACATGCAGAAATAATTTAGACTTCTATGACAGGATGAAGCACTACTATTCTGGAAGGATACTGACTCCCTGCTTTAGGATTCAGCCAGGAAAAAAACCCAACCCTGTATGCACTTTGCACCATAGGATAACACTCAATGAATCAGATTTCATTCATAATATAAAAATTTCCCTTAAAATATTTTCTTCAAAATTCTTCTTCAAAGATTTTACTATCTATGATGGCTGTAAATCTATGCTGAGTGACTCATTCCATGTCTAGTTCTTTTTAGGTATCGACAATCTTAGAAATAAGGAGAGAACAAATAGGATTCTGTTGGAGTAGGGAATAACAGCTCTGCTTTTTGGTTTGGGGGTTTATTTCCTGTTAAACCAATGACACAAGAACGTATTGACTTTGTTGGTATGGAACTAGTGCATATAAATCCTGTTCTCTGATCTCCATCTGTCAATCTCAAATATATTTACAGTAAGAAAATCTTGTCAGGGAGAGGAAAGGGACTCACAGCCAAGAGGTATACGTAGTTCTGGAGGAAATGTGACCTCCATAAGGAATCCATACAACTGATTTACCTGAACGAGATATTGCTCTAACAAAACAGTTAGTGTTTGTAGTTCAATGACATAATTTCCCTCATGTTCTAAAAAAAATCCAGAAATCTATCTCCTGTCATTTCAAAATTGTGTATAGTCAGCGGTGATCAAAAATTTCCTTTACTGCGTAATTTCAAAGTTTCACATAGGTAAGAAAGCTCATCAGGTAACTACATAAAATAACCTCTTCCCATATATGTCAGTGGTTTACAAAAAAGAAGTGCTTCACAGCATCTTGAATATACCTGTATAAAAGTCCATTCAGTTCAGCTCTCTTTAAGGCAGCTAGTCAGCTCTTACAAGGTGAAATTATTTCACAAATTTCATGTATTTTAAGGCAAGCAAAAAACATTATAATCATCTTGTCTGACCTTCTCCGCAGTAGAAGCCATAGATTTCTCCTGTGAAATCACATAATCCAAAAAAAGAGTAGAATTAAAGCATAACTTAAAAGGCTTAAAGTAATGGAGTATGTATTTTATTTCTTCATAATCCACTAAAATATTTTTGTAACAATGCAATCTAGGTCCTTACTGGAAATGTTGCTATAATCCTAAATTAGTATTTGAACAAAAGAAAACAAGCAATATCTTCTGACAAAACTGCTGCTAAAATACACTAGGAGATAAAATGTCTCTAAAGAGCAGTGGGACTACCACCTAAGACATTTAGGAATAGGCAGTTCTTGGAGAAAGCACTGGTTGCGTTTGGAGTTATCCCTGTCTGGGAAAGTTTTGGGCATGTAAGTAGTTATATGATTTGAAGATCCCGTTTGCTTTTGTAGATTGTTATAGAGGATGCGTGACCATGAGAAGCCCACTATAACCTGCAAAATGACAACAAACCCAACACTTCGCAAATCCTTGTAGTACCATGATCATGTTACTTGGATAAATAACCTTACTTCCCAACTTACTTCCCTGGAAACATGCAAACAATTAATGCAGCTATTTCAAAATACTCAGCTCCTTACTTCCGTCAGCAAAACCGTATTACACAAATGCAGTAAAGGAAAATGAACAAAAGGAAACAAAACCACAAATAAGCACCCACTGCAATTTCTTACTTTGCCTTTCCTTCTAGGAAAACCAACATCAAAAATTTTGGCAAAAATGCTGAAATCCCTTCATTGGTTTCTGCTTCTCTATTCCTAAGAAAGTTTAGTAAGATTAATTTTTATATTATACCCCCAACTTTTTGTAATAATGCGACCCACAAGTTTTCTTACTTTTACTCTTCTGATTCTCTCCCCTCTCTCACTGTGGGGGCAGTGAGCGAGTGGCTGCCTGGTGCTTAGTCACCAGCCAGGGTTAAACCATGACAAGGTCCTGGTGAACACCAGGTTGAACATGAAACAGCAACGTGCCCTTGCTGCGAAGAAGGGAAATGGTATCCTTGGCTGCATTAGACGAAGTATTGCCAGCAGGCTGAGGGAGGTGATCCTTCCCCTTTATTCAGCACCAGTGAGGCCATGCCTGGAATATTGTGTCCAGTTCTGGGCTGCTCAGTACAAGTGAGATATAGACATACTGGAGAGATCAACAAAGAGCCACAAGGATGATTAAGGGACTGGAGCATCTGTCCTGTAAGGAAAGGCTGTGAGAGCTGGGACTGTTCAGCTTGGAAGAGCAAAGGCTCAGGGGGATCTCATCAATGTGTATAAATACCAGATGGGAGAGTGCAAAAAGGATGCTCATCACAGGTGCCCAGTAACAGGACCAGAGGCAATGAGCACAAACTGAAACACAGGAGGTTCCCTCTGAACCGCAGGACACACGTTTTCACTGTAAGAGTGACTGAACACTGAGACAGGTTGCTCAGGGAGGTTTTGGAGCCTCCATCCTTGGAAAAAGCTTTCAAAAGCCATCTGGATATGGTCCTGGGCAACTGGCTTTAGGTGGCTCTGCCTGAGCAGGGGGGTTGGACAAAATGACCTGCCAACCTCAACCACTCTGATTCTGTGAAGGTATTTGCTAGTCTGAGATCAGATTAAGGCCACAGGTGAGAAGCAAAAGTCTGAACAGCATGGGGTTTAGGAAGTTACATACATATAAAGCCTGCAATTCACTTTCTACTTTCTCTTTTTATTTACACTCTACCACCAGGGCTGAAGCTCTAAAGTCTGTCAACGCACTGCATTGGTCTTAAATAAGATCAGAGGAGTTTACAGCTTCATCTGGCAAGGAACACAATTTTTTCCAGGAGGTGAGTCTTTTGACCAGCATTAGCACTGGCTTGCAGCCATGCCACTCCAGCAACAAATAGCTCTCAAGCCACTTTCAAGCGGAGAGATCTTCGACCTGACCATCAGACTTTCTGCTGTAAGCTCAAATCCTTATGAAGCTGAATTCCTTCATTTTGTAGTGTTAGTAGTGTTGCAAACATTCTTAGTTTCCCCCGAGCAGCCCAAAGAGCACTGTTTTAAAAATGTGATTTATCTATAAAAGTTTCGTTTCACACAACCCACAGGCAATGAACCTGCCTATTGGTTGAGAGGTCCCAGCACTTAAACTGGCTAAAAATGTAGCCAACATAGCTAAAAAGGCACCATGTTTAAAACTCACAAAAGCCCTAGAAGCCGGACAACAAAACTTTGCACGTAGACAACAAAGCTGTCTAAGGCAACATACTAGACATTAATTCACTGTAGACTGAAAGATAAAAGACAAGCAATGTTTGAAATTCATGAAGGAGGACAATGTGCACACACACACTCACACGCACCCCAGGGACTGTTAAAAGATAGCCTCCCATTTGAATGACATCCACCAACTCATAAAAGCCCATAAAGCACACACAAACACACCCCCCCCCAGAATATCTCAACAGCACACCCAAAATAGAATATGTAGCCTATGCTTACAACGCATCCTAGGTGATCATTATTTAGTAGGGGATATCTCATAAGCTGCTCATCTCACCTCTGGATTTCTGCCTCTCAGCCACTGGCAAATATCTGCCCTCACTTTCATAAACCTTTCAGGAAACAGGGAATACCGTTATAATACAGGGCACATATCTACTCTGCTGCCTCCAGGCTTCCGGCTAGTGTATGTCATCTACCTTTCAGTCTCTCAAACGCAATCTCTGTTGTGACCTGGAAGATGCTTAGGCACTAGTTTGGCAGTTCTTTGCTCGGGTCCCAAAGTGAAAGCCTTCCTCAGCTGTAGAAACAGAGATTAAGCAGGGTGTCCTAGAGTAGTAACAAGTATACTGGTGCTATTCATGCCTGTACTCCTAGGTGTGCTGAAAAAGCACCTTTGTCTCGTTAGGAATATCAAGCAGAAACTTTGAGAACCACAATTCACAAACATTTCCATATCAACCAGGAGTGAAAATGATGAATCAAGTGTTTATTTGGCATTGGAGCACAACTAAGCATATTTATCCTGACATGTATCTATCTAACTGCTGCCAGGATAGTCCCAAGATCACATTTCCCTGCAACAGGCTGAGCACTTGTATGCAGAGCTACCAGTAACTTCAGAAGGATTGGCAAACAGTAGGACACCCACCAACTGCTACCTGCCACATGCAATAAGCAGCACAAAGCCACACCATCAGAACAGTCTTAACAGTTCACCTCCCCAGGCCAAACAGGTTAACAGCTGACTTGTGGCTCTTCATGTAGGAATAATTACACGCTTCTCAGTGGACAAACTCTTGTGCTATATGCTGCCTGCACAGTGCTAGCGAAGGAAACTAAATGCAGAAGCAAGCTCTATACCTAACCCTGATTACCTCAAGCCTGCAACACAGTCTCTTTCTTTTTTTTTTTTTTTTTATTTTTTTTTACCACATCAACTGTTTCTTAGTGCACAGTATGCTGCTGCTTTGAGAAAATTCAGGCTCAAGCAGCATCTCTGTTTCATCTTTCTCTTCTTTGTTTTCTTTTTCCACTTGTTCATTTTCCTGGAGGTGCAGCTACAAGGAAGAGGAACTTAAGGCAGCTGCCTCTATGCCAAAAATCAATTTGTTGACCAGTCACAGGGACAATATGTCAAATAATGCCAACAGAAAGTGGTGAATATGCCTGAGGGCCAGGCTGCAGTGCAGAGAAGTGCTCCTGCCCTGAGCTCCAAAGAATTTGAATGCTGGTGTCGGAAGAGGAGGAGATTATCAAAATGGGAGTCAAAACCCTTCCTCAAGCTTGACCTGTGATGTGGCACTCTGCAACTCCCTTTCCATGAACTATCCTGCCTTGGAAAGTGGGAAACACACAGATGCTTGAAATCCTTTCAGGAGATGCAGTGATATATGGAGTACATCATGTTGCAAAAGAAAGCTCTGACTGACTCCTTTGCAAACTGGTTTTGAATTGAAATAGGGATCTTGACTTTTCAGACCACTTCCCTTTAAATGCAGAAAAGCATGTGTCAAAAAATAAATAGAAAGCGGCTGCTATGTGGAAAGAAAAGCACTCTCCTTTTAGTACCTGAAGATGGATGCTGAAAGTGTACAGGAATACCAAACTTTATAGCGGAAATATGTCACATGCCCATTCAAAAATGAAACCACTTTTAAATAGCAGAAATGTAGGTTCTCTTTTCTCTTCAGAATTATTTAATTGAAAAATAGTCCACATTTAACACATTTCATTTTGAGACAGAGCACCACTGCTTTGAAATCTTAATAGTGGATTTAACAAAATTCATGCTATAAGCTCAACACACATCATTACCAGAATGCCTCGTCGTAATTTTTCATTAATATTACACCACATGCCTCTGAAAGCTCTAAGGGCATCTAGTATTTTCTTTTCTTTTTTTTTTTTTTTTTTTTTTTTGTTAAACCTGGTAACAGTCATTAAGCTTTATTTTAATAGGATTCCAATCTTATAATGTCACCTGCAAACAGGATCAAGCAGACTTGTATGTCCACATAAAGGAAAACAGAATTAAAAATAATATCTACAGAACAAACACAGAAACTTTTTTCTTTCTATGTTCAGTATACATTTACACAGAAAAAATACTAATGATTGTTATTTAAGATCCGATTTAATGAAAATATTTCTCTTTCAATCCATGGAGCTTTTAACATTAAATTGTTTTCAAAAAATGTTGCCTATAATAAATCTCATAAAGGCAGAGAAGCAAAGGACTCGCACAGATATCAAAAAGCAGCAAGGAAAAATAAAATTAAAAAAAAAAAAAAACACTGAAAAAATAATTAATTCCTCACCCACAAGAAGCATAAGAACAGGTGAGGTCAGACTAAATCCATGTGTATGCGTGCACATATTTGGGCTTATGTCTATGCCCTCATCAAAATATACATGTCCCAGTATGAAACCTATAGATTGTACAGGTTAATACTTCCATAATGTTGCTAGAAATTCTGGCATGATGTACTGGTTGAATTTGACCATTCTGTTTCATACAGCCAGTGTAGAAATGAAGTAAAAAGCACACTAAATCCAACTAGTCCACAATGCCATAAACAATATCTATCATACTTTATTTCATTCTCTTGGGGGGAAAAAAAGTACACTGTAATTTGCTAAGCTATTTTCACTTCATTCTTAACATTTATGGCTATTACTAGTAGAAAACAACAACAGCTTGACTTTTTAGTATGCAAAATGCTAGATCAGAAAAAGACACATAAAAGAAAAAATATGTGCTACTCTCCATTTGTACTATGTCAGCAAAGCCTTTAACTAGGTAATCTTAGTAGAGTTTGCTAATTATAGGTGATTTCCAGCTCTTACAAATTACCTGGGGAAGACAAAGAAATGAGGTATGAGAATAAGATAATTTATAGGTGTATGGCATTAAAAAAAACTGATGTCCTTACCTTGCCAATATTTTGCATGTGAATTATAGTAAAAGCACAGTATTCCAAAGCCTATTTCAGAAATGCTCCATATTTAACAGATGTGTCTCTATTCAGACTATATTGCTATGTTTAACTGCGGTCATTATTGTTTCCTTCTCAAACATGGGGTAACAGGATGCCTGCACTGTAGGGAATCACCTCAAGCTCTCACTAAAAAGAAGGATGTAACACATACAGAGCATTATTTAAACTTCTGCCCTGGAGGCTTGGGGTTCTCTGCAGAATATTTCTCTTGGGAACCACATTTTTGAAAACTGTATCAAATAACATGGCCACTGCTACAGTAGCTGATATGGAGCACAACCCCACTTGCACAAAACTTACCCTACTATGTAAGTTTTGTACTTTGGTCCTCTTTACTGTTTGACTCTCAGTAAATGTTTCCTGCTGCTTTGGGGGGTGGCCTCACCCCCAGCCACCCCTGCCTGCTAATTCCCTTGTGCCAGTGTCAGGGTTTGAGTGGCTATGCAGTGAATTAGATAAGGAAGCTGCCATAGCTGGAAACTATGTCTTTCAAATCTCTCTATATGTGGAAAGTTATATTTCAACCAGAACAGTTCACTGATCAAGCTCACCATGCGATTGTACAAATGCTTTTTATTCACACAAGGAAAGCAGCCAGACAAATCAGCCAAAGAGGAAGACGGAGACCAAGATCTCTTTCCTTTTTTTGTGAGGGCAGCAATGAGGTAAGTGACAGTGGGTTATGTGAAAAAGTTTGGTGGGGATCCACCTCCTCTTGTGCCTGAGTTCTGCGGCCAGGTGCACAGTACTTCTGCTTCTATGGCACTGTGGTTGGCATTTGGCCCTGAAGGGAAGCGAGACTCACGTAGACCCAGGGAATTATATAAAGTTCTGCTGGGAATGGATCCCACCTCCAGTGCCAGAGTTGTCCCTGTGCATAATTATAACCTTTATACTCCTAGTGCAACCTCCACTGGCACCTCCACCTAGCCTGCTTGGCTACTGGATTTGCCGCATTAATCTCTGAGACTTGTTCCTCATTCTGGTTTGTCAAGGTGTAGAAGCAGCCGCAAGTACTAGCTAAACTTTCTCCTATATGTGACATTAGTGAGAGTTATCAACTTTGGAATTTCACAAGGTCACCATCACTCACTATCTAACTACTAATTTTGCTTTTAAAGAACTTCTTATTCACTCCTTCACTATGAAAAGGTCATAAATATCCAGCAATTATGGATATTTTCCAGTATACTAATAATTACTGTAATATTAATATTGTGGTAAATTTTCTTGTCTTCAAGTACATAATGATGAAAAAACAATCAAACCCTAAAATACATAATCAGCTCTTCATTACTCCTTCTAGCATGTAAATTATTAATATACTTTTTAATATAATTATTAGTTAATATAAAAATACTGGACTAAACACATTTGCATGGGGTTTGCATTGGTTATATATCACTCAGGACACTAACCGGTCAATTCACTTCCACTCTGAGATCAGATCTTTTCAAAGACAGACATAGGATATTGTTCTCTAGGGTGATTTTTTTTAAAATTACCTGCAAAGCTGTTATATTCTTAAATTAATCAGTTTTTTTAAAGAAAATATACAGATAAAATTCATTATTTAGATAAATTTCATAAGAAGCATGAAATGATTCTGTAAGTGTTGCTATGAAAACCTAGTGGTCACAAGAGGGTGTAAAACATTGTTACCCATATTATGGAAGTGTCAGTTGAAAGGACGATATCAGGAATAAAGTACTGGAATGTCTCATTTTTCAGCAGTTCAGCTTTGCTAATTTTTTCTGTTTGAATTTTAACTTCTCCATTCATATAACCACTACCCCTGCTGTATGATCACTTCACAAATATTAATACGATTATTCTTATGACAATCGAGGGAGAAAAGGAAGAATTATCAGCTTATAGGTATATGGCAGACAGACAATTGATGATTTCCTAATCTTACACAAGGATCTCTTGACCCCAGGATTGACTCCGGTTTTCTGGATTCCAGTCCAGAACAACATGGCTCTCACCCCTTCGCTACCTGTAAAAGATACCTGCATTTACACTTATACAATAAAAGGGTCGTCATTTGTTATTACAAAGATAATGAAATTATTAATGCACTCTTGTACTGGAACACCTGAATTCCATCTGCTCTGGTTTGGCAGGCATTTGCTTATTTTTAATATGTGACAGAGTCTGTATCAGATTATTATTTATCGCCTTTAATGTTATTCTTAAACATGCTATTCAATATAGTACAAATAAATCAGCATCATTTCTATGCCCTGTTATATATATAGAAAAACACTTTTCCAAAAATTTTACAAATTTTAATTACTTCACTATTTCTGTCTTGAGAGTTAAGATACTAGGTTTTTTGCTTATCCACGTTGCTCACAGGCAAGTGATGTAAATGACCCAGACAAAGCCTTTTTCATAATTAAACCTTTCTTTTCTTTACAGATTTCTGGGAGGAGATCTTGAATTTAGACAAATGATTGCAGATGGTGATATAAAGCTGTACAGAAGATAAGCAGTAGCTGTAGCTTTCAGGTGAAACTCTCTATTTTACACAGAGCCCTTGTAAGGTCTCCAGAACATTTTATCCCTGAAAGTAGAACTTAGGTAGAATTTAAGTCTTTTGTATACACTTGTGCTAGCTGCTTACAAAGAGCAGTTGCTCAGTGGATCTATTTCTATAGTCAAGTGTATACCTACATGATTCCTACTAAAGGTTTGGGCTTTAAGGAATACACTTAAAAGCCTTTTCCAGTTGGGTTGTTGTTCCCGCCCCCTTCTGATATCTTTTGAGTAATGGGAAAAACAGGAGCTGCCGACTCTCAGGAGTATCAATTGAGAATGCACTTCCCTGTTTTTATAGCTAGCATGTCAGATAATTTAGAAGGAAAAACCCTCTTTTTCTTCTCCAGTATATTTAGTGGAACGTAATGTATATATTCATATTTTAGAAGTAGATATTTTAATCAGTGTATATTTTAAAGCAGATCATCAAGTACATAGAGTTTTTGAGCTTTTCAGCAAGGACACAAAACAGAAATACTTGTTCACCTTCCACATTCTCTGTTACGATGGAAGCTCTGACACTGCTATGAAGAAGTTGCCACAATACAAGAACCCTTTGCTCCTCCTTTTTATTTCAAGTCTCTGAACTCTACATGTTTAAGCTATGAGTTTTCTGATAACCTTCTTTGAGACCTAAATTAAGCATCTCTGAAGTCAGTGTATACTTCCATCACTGGTCTGAGCAGATTTGCTAAAAACATCTTTAATCCTACTTCAAATTTCTGGTCTTCTTTGTCTTACTTTTTTTTTTGTTCCCCTTCTTTTTTTTTTCTTTTTTTTTTCTTCCCTTTCCCCCCCTATTTCTTTTAATGATTCATATAAATTCATAGCTACTTTTACTGTCTCCTCATTCATTCAGGATTGCTTTCCTGTCTGAAATGTTCCTGCTCTGCCCTTCCTCCCCAGCATTGCTAACTATCACATATATTCATTTAAAAAAAAAAATGTAGAAAGAATCTAATTTATATTTCCAGGTGCAGTTATATAAAATTTTTAAGCTGCTGCTTAGGCTCCAGTTCAGCCCATAATGATACAACTCAGTAGTTTTTTACCAAGGAATTTACAAATTGACCCACTAACTTTAGAGAGCTGTGAATTAGGCCCTTAGTGATTGGGATTTATTTCTGTACTTTTTAGCATGTAGGAAGTTCCAGAGCACATTAAGCCCCTGCTGGAAAGAAAGCTCCTTAATACTATATTAATGTATTAGACATTTTAAAAGAGAAGTTCATATTACTACTCTGATCCTGAAGTGATATATCCCAAGTAATACTGAGTACTTACCTGGAAATAGCAAAAATATCATTCCTCCTTTCAAATAAACCCCAGTATACTCGACAAGATGTACCATTATCATGCAGCAGGACAGTAGGCTGAATTTCAATGAAAATAATAACCCCACTAAAATTAATTACATAACAGTAGAAAAATCTCAGAAGATTTCTCTAATGATTGAGGCTTGAACTTTGTTAAAGTGTTGTACTAATCCTTAAAAAATGTCTGGAGGAATTATAAAGGACCTTTTGCAATTTCACTAAGTCTCTGTAACTCCAGTTGACCCTTTCTGAAAGGGAGATCATGGTATATAGTCTTTTGAAAAGTCCCAATAAAATGTAATGATGTAGTATTTAAATTAAGTTTGGAGACTAAGTCCTAGGGAGCCTAAGTAAACAGGGTTTTTCATGTTATTATTTCCTGTTTTGTTTTAATAAAAATAATTTTAAAAAAAGAGAAGCTAATTAATTTGTAACAGAAAGCCATTTTATTTTTCTTAACTTTATTCATAAAGTTGCTTGTTCACATTCAAGCTAATTCAGTCCTTATTGAAACAAATGGGAAAAACTTGATTTGGTTTCATTGGGCTTTGGGTCAGGACCCCAGTGAATTGCCATAATTCTCTGGCCTTTATTTCCTCCTTCTTCATCACAGACTGCAACAGAACAAGAAAAGATTGCTTATGACACAGAACACAATCATCTATTGTACTCTCATATAAATTTGGGATCATCATTTCACTGAAAATTGTTGCAGTTCTCTAATTTTACAGAACATGGCAGTCAGCTTGCCATGTTTCATATGGAAAAAACAGCTTCATGAAAAATACATGAAATCTTTAGGATGCAATGCAGAGGGTTTGGGCATATCATTATGTCTTGAAAAGGAGACATCCCTAATGTCTAATCTTCAGATCTTAAAACTCGTTTGTGCTACCAAGGTAGAGATAGGTACCCACCTCAGGGGCTCTGTTAAAGCTAGAAAGAACTGCCTGCCCTAGGGCTGCAACTAGTCAATGTCTGAGTAATGACAATCCTAGCCACCGAGTTGTTTAGATCGCTGTGGTTTATGACCCACTCCCTGTGGTCAACATTCTCTCTTATAGCCAAGAATCAAAATACATCCTTTTCCCTCCTGAAGACATAAAACTGATTAGCATTAAAGTCAACAACTGACTTAAAGCAAGAAATTTGGTTATTTGAAAAACTGCTAAGACTACAAAATCCTGAAAGTAGTACCATAACATTGGAAAAAGGAAAAATGTAGACTAACAACTCAAATGTGGCAGCATGACAAACTGCAGAACCATATGATACAAGCTATTTTATGAAGTATATTACAAATATCAAACTGTTTTATGAAATACTAATTTGCATCTTGCTGTACATTGCATTATAGATAATATTTTAAGCTTCATTTCTGAAACAGCTATAGAATATTTTCAGCCCATTTCTTTCTCAGCAAGTGCACAAAGTGTCTCGTTCTGTTGATAAGGCTGTTGTACAGCAGTGTAGTCAACAGTACTCAAAAGCAAACAATGCAGATTTTAATGGCAGAGTTCGTATAAAATTTCATTTTATTTTGAACAGTAAAGCTGAAAACCTATCACCTTGTGGGAGTCAAAATTAAATCGGAACCCAAACTTGTTCAAAACTAAGAGTTATGAGCCCATATAGCACACCTAATATTCGTTATGAAATGCAACATTCAAATTTCCAGTTTAACATTATGGTTCAAAATTGCCAGGGGAAAGACTGAAACACAACCTCTGTATTTTCAAGGGAACAGCAAGACAGATTATAATTTACAGAAACTTATTTTGGTACTTTCTTAATTTTGTTCAGTCAAGCGATAATAAGAAACACTGTAATTCTTATGAGTGGTCAATATTCTGTAATGATCTTGTTCAGAAAACCTCACAAGAAGAAACAGAAGTCCCAGTTAGCTTACGCTGTGTAATAAAACGGTCAGTTTAAGCAATGCACGCTATTCTTCATTTTCATCCTTATAATAATGCACAGCATTAGTATAGATTACATTACAATGCATTCTGCAGTTTAATTAGGGAGCATTCCTCTCTGAATCAGCAATCCCCAGGTTTTATGCTCTTCACCAGCCGACGAATTTTATTCTCATTAAGAAGACTACGCCCTGTGAAGTCTACAGGGCGTGTTGCACCCCTGCATGGAGGGCTTTATCCTCCTACACGGCTTCACAGAGGAAGAAAAGGTGAAAGCAATGAAGCGCAAAGGGGTCCTGCTTTGGATAATCTTTCTGCGTTCCTGTACTGAGTGCAGGGGCCGGGTTCGGGAGGAAGGGGGCTGCAGGGTGGCGCTGTGAGGCGCGGCCTGGGCTGGCTCGGGTAGGCACAGACGGTTCCTGCCAACCTGCCACAGGGCGCAGCTGGGCCTGCAGCCAAGATGGCGGCGCCTCGGGGAAAGAGTGGTTAAGAAAGGGAGAAAATGCTGGGCAGAGAGAGGATGAGGGGGAAAAGGAAGGAGGGAGGGAAGAAAGGAAGGAGGGAAGGAAGGACAGAGGGAAAGAAGGAAGGAGGGAAGGAAGGCGGGAAGGAAGGAAGGAGGGAAGAAAGGAAGGAGGGAAGAAAGGAAGGAGGGAAGGAAGGACAGAGGGAAAGAAGGAAGGAGGGAAGGAAGGAGGGAAGGAAGGAAGGAAGGAGGGAAGGAAGGAGAGAAAGAAGGAAGGAAGGAGGGAAGGAAGGAAGGAGGGAAGGAAGGAGGGAAGGAAGGATGGAGGGAGGGAAGGAAGAAAGGAGGGAAGGAAGGAGGGAAGGAGGGAAGGAAGGAAGAAAGGAGGGAAGGAGGGGAGGGAGGGAAGGAGGGGAACATAAAGGGAAAACTTACTAAGTATTAATAATTCAACAGAATGTTTTTCCATCTCTATGTCTGTTCAAAAAGCCATCAATGAATATGTTTTGTGTAACTTTGCTATTTACATGATGCAAAAAAATATGCTGAAATCTGATCTTCACTGGGCACGCTGATCACTTGCAATGAATAACGAGATGTATTTTTTGGTGCACCTGTAAATTCTATTTCTTTTACTTGAACACAGTAATAACATTCAGAGAAGGAACTGACTAGTACATTCTTCGAAATTAAAAGTCAGCAGACTATTAGCACAAAATAATTCCTTTAGTGGTATTTTCAAACTATATTTCACTGAAGTATATTACTTACAGATGTATTACCAGAGCCATTCAGTATACTTGCCAAATGTATTTTCAGCACCACAACCAACAAACTAATGTCTTTTAGATTTGATAGCAGCATCTCAAACCTCACAGTTTCTCTGCTTTATCAGTGTGAATAATAAAAGAACAAATAAGCTTCTCATAAGCTTGACTTGCTGGTTTTTTTCCTCATACTTATAGAAGAAGAAAGTCTTGCAGCAATGTGCATAAGGCCTTTGTTTTCCAGATTTGTTGCTTAAAAATATATTTTTTTATTCTTAATCTGAAAAGCAGTTTCAGTGTTCAGTGGATGTGAAAACGATTCATAATGGAGAGGAGAACACTCTTGGGATACGAAGTGCTTCAGGGAAGAGATGTAATATACATACAAAAAGTAAATAAATTCCCTTCTCACTACCCTCTGGTGTGAATTTTTGTAAATATCTACAACGTGTTCTGTCAATACTAATGCTGAAAACATGTATCAAGATTGTGACACAGAAAAAAATAAACCCAAGTAAAATTCATTTAAAAGTCTCTTTTTTAGCTTAGACCAAGGAAAATCAAGCAATGACTTTCTCATTAACAGAGAAAGTAATTCTCATGTTGCTCCAGTAGCTTCTCATTCCAGTGAGTGGTTTTCTGATCCTCTACAAAAAATAACCTTGCTAAACAGACTCTGGTTATAGATTCTTTTTAATTCTATCTCTAAGACAAAGAAATAACAGGAGCAGCATTGAAAATTGTCTTCACAGCTTCTAATATACTCATGATAAGTCACATCACACCATCTAATATATTTCCTAACACAACATCTAATTATATAATGCTTATGCAAAGTCAAGCTAATATAGAACAATTAATTCATATTAGCTTGCCACACTTGATTGAAACAAGCAGTTTTCATATGATACTATGGGGCTTCATAATCACTTAAATAGCACATACTGCAGAAGTTTTATTGAACAATGACAGGACCAGACAGATTATGAAGGCAAGCTTTTGCTAAATTAATTCAGTATAGCAGGACCATACGCAATTACAGTTTACTTCTGATGTTATGAGGGTCTGATACCCTAGGCAGTGATATGACATAACTTGACACTGAAAATTATATGCATGAATTTTAGGGTTTCCTCAAAGCTTCTGACTCCATGGTTACTACTAGGAAAGCATCCAAGAATTCACAAAGGCGAACATTATAACATTATACATGTTCTATACATATATGTACTGCACAGTGAAAATCAGTACATAACCAAGTTTGTATGTTTCTTTACTCCTCCTTCCAGTTCCTCCTTATTCTACAGAGCTCTTAGTGTCTTCTAATGACAAACACTAGAGGACATACAGTTGACAACATGATAGCAAATTCCTTATTTGTTTATTGCCTACATGGGACCCACAAGAGAATATATGTCCAAGTATTGTGGATCTGTCACTTTTGTGTTTCATGTCTTGCACATACACGTCAGGCTACAAAACTCCAGTACAGAAACGTAATCTAAAATTCTGCCAGTAGTAATCTTAGCAATTTCCACAATGTAAGAATTGACCCTAACAAATGCTTTACCTTATCCTTGTAACGTCATTTGCTGAAAATGGGGATCCTACTTTTTCATGGTATATGTCCACTGTTTTAAATGGCCTTACACCTACGCATTAAGTGAGCCTGCCAAATTTTAATAAGGCTATACCATAGAGCAACAAAGAGAGTTTTAAGGACTCCAAAGGTTATATGCATGAATTGAGTATGCTGAACTTATTCTTACTATGTTAATTTGTTGGCAGCATCACAGCCATTAGACTATTTTATTAGGACTAAAATCACTGATAAATTGATGAATTCTGGATTATATTTCTGAAGTATTTCCACATTTTAGTACAGTTCTGAAATTTTCTCATGTTCCTATTGTAAGACTGATAGCTCGGGCTGCACCAGCAAACTAAAACGTGACATTTCAGTCTGTTGATTTAATGGACTGTAGGCAACACATTTTCATATTAGTGTTGTCAATATCATGGGGGGGTTACATATATTTTTTTCTTCCAAGTCAACCATTCAACAGAGAAGTTATTTTAAACTTGATACCTATTTTGTACTCCTCATTCCTCCCTTACTCTGATAATCATTTGAATGATACCTATACCTCTGTAAAGATGCTTCTTTAAAATTCCAAATCCTACGCTCACATTTCCTACATTCTTCCTGTTGGATATTACTTATTTTAAAATCAGGAAAGAAAAAATGATCCTTTTGGCCATCACCTCTACAGCTCTATACATCATAAGCTCTCTGTAAATCCCTAAAATTGGGGTTGGTGTTATATTGCCACACACACTAGCGTACAACAAGTAGATAACTAATCACTGCATTAAAAGAAACAAATCTGGTCCCTGAAAGCTCACACTTAGGGACTACGTGCGCATTGCAGTATCTGATTTGCATGTGCCTCTTAGCTATATAACTGTAGGTAAGCTGGCCAAGTTACTACAGGTACACAGGTGACTGATTTTGAAAACCTGACATAACACACAGGAAATACTTTGGTGTCCACCAAAGACACGTCACTCTCAGATTTTTTTTTCCCCACGGTAGCTCTGCCAGAAGCCAAAACAGGAGTTTAAAACACCACACTGAAAAGCTACAGTTTATTTGGAATGCAATGAACGTTTCAGTCTTTCAGCCCTGACTAACGCTAAACTGGCATTTCTTTCAGTGAGTCATGGTAACAGAACCAGATCAGATAAAAGTAAAAATGTTTCTGATTAGAGACACACACAAAAAAAAGGTGCTCGTTACAACAAGTCCCATATACAGGTTGTCAATATTGAGACACCTAAAAATACAGGCAACTCTTGAAGTGATAAGGAGAGTTGCTTCAGTGTTTCATTTCTATAATAGATTACACAGTTCACAAAGACCTTTGACATAAATTAAGAAAATCAAACTATGCGATTTTGTAGAGTGAATGAAAGGAGACAAAGAAAAATATCAAGGTAATGAAATAGTAACACAAAACAGTTTCTCGGGGAGGAGTTTGTCTAGTTCCTGACTTTTTCAAATATATATTTCTCTGAATCCTTTTAACTTTTTGAATATACAGATTTGACAATGGCAACCTCCTTACAGAAGTGAGATCTGTCATTTTTGCTGAAAGACTTCTGCTTAGCAAAACTGAATTTTCACCTTCAAGGGCACTGTAAAATATTGCCATAGAGACCACCTATTTTTAGAAAGAACTATCAAACGTGCATCTAGAGCTCTGCACTTGCTTTTTCTTGATCTGAATAATGTGGAGAATAACATTTTGTGAAGCCAGAAGGGAAGTACTGTTGATACTGAACACTGAGAGAAAAACAACAACAACAAAAAAAAAAAAAAAAAAAAAAAACCCAAAAAAAAAAACAAAAACCAAAAAAAAAACCAAAACAAAACAAAAAAAAAACAAAGCGGGAAGGAGTTAGGGTACAGAAAGTGGTAAAGAGTAGAATGAGAGAGAGGTTTTGATTTCACTGGGTTTTAATTTTAGTTGCAAGCTTTTGTCTTATCATCAGTTTGGAAAATATTACTTTTCCTCACGTGCAGAATTCTGATGTGCAAAATTAAAGTTCAGCTCATTCTAATTGCGTAACTTGCAATCATTCCCTTGAAGGAGATGAACACCCAATACTGCTCCTTGTATCCTTGAATAGTAAACCAGTGGAATCTTTGCCATAATTCTCTGCTTTTGTTTACTTATTTGCTTCTATTTTAGCATGTAATTCCTTGACTATAGATTTTTTCATCAGCTTTTTTTTGGCATCCATTCCACTGCAGCTTGGTGGAGGAAAGCCACAAAAGACTTGGCAAGTATTAATAAGCAAACCTGTAGTGCTTGCAACCCCTGCAGCTTGGAACTAGCACAGCACGATTAACCAGAAACAGTTGAGCACTGCAACAAGCCCCTATCTATATTGCCCTGGTTGGGTTAGCTCTCTGATATGAGGATTTTCTGTAGCTGAAAATCTCCTCTAAGCTGATTTATGTAACTACTCTAGGTTGCTTTTGGAAGAAAAATTATTTTCTACCATCTTTGCCATAAAAGCATAACTTCATACACTTCCCCTTCTCCTGTAAACCAAGAACACCAACAAAGCCAAAAAATGGTGCACATGATAGAAAGATGAGAAAAAAACCTGAGATATTTCTTTTCACGCTTTGTCCACCTAATAGGACTATGACTTGTATTAGATGCCAGCTATGCGTTATGATTGGTCTGAAGACTAAGAGCTTTTTAAAGATTCATGGAATAATGAATCAAATCCATCTGTTCTATCGTAAATGCCTATTCAAGAAAAAGCCAAACCTTCCCTATTCAAATTTTATATTTTTATCACCTACATATGTGGCATATTAACATCTATTTTGTTGCTGGAGATAAATACATAAAACAATAGACTGTTTTAGTGGCCCATAACAGCGCAGACATGAATTACTACTGATGTGACTTATTGTTCATGGTCCAAAATAAATTCTAAATTATTATATTCAAAGCTGTCTTCACTTACTGTTGTTTTTAACCACCATCATATGAATTGGCTTTTATTCTTTGAGATCATTCATAGACCAATAACACTTTTATTATACCAATCCTCCCTTATGTAAAAATCCTTTTATAGTTATATTGAGACATTCTTTACTGTCTCAATGAGTGTCATTACATTCAATGACAGCACATATTCAGTAAGGTGTTATTTGGTATAAACAGAACATTAGGCTCCAGCTCCAGATTTTCCTTTTTTCTCTACATGTACTGTGTTCATCAAGATCAGATTTTTATCTCTTTTTTGTTCCTCCCCTGTTCCCACACATACTTGTTTTCCTTGGACTCCAAAAGAAACAGTTTCAAACCCAGAAAAATTACAGTCCATGTTTACAACAATGAGCAATGTCACTGGAACAAACATTTTGCAAATTGGTAAGTTAAAAACAGGAAGACTGATTTCTTCATTTTTTAAATGAAATGTAACTTGCCACAATTTGTATTACACACACACACACAGAGACACACACACAGACACACACAGAGACACAGACACTCTCTCTCTCTCTTGCACACGCACGCACGATTTGCTGTGCCATGCTAGGAACCTGTGTGCCCACATCACACCTTGAACGGGCAGTGAACTTCACACCAGTTGCTTGGTTCTGGTTGGCAGTGCCCACACAGAAGGAACATGTTGCCTGAAGACCCTGTCTCTGCATTGCAAATAGCTGCTGCATGCAAAATCAGCTGCAGCTACACCAGGAGGAAAGTCAGCTCAAACATCCCCTCAAACACACACGTGAAGACTCAGACAGACAAGGCAAAACTGTCACTGCAGAATGAAACTCTTCGGAATGTGAGGTCACTTTGGGGTTATTTTAACTTAGTACCAGAGGTATAATGTAGTCTTGCTTAAAAATCTGTTAGAATTCTGCTTATTAAATGACACAAATGGAGATGTGGCACCTGGAACAGTTTTTCCACTGTTTCTAAGAATTTTCTTTCCAAGTTTCTAATGCTGAATTGATTCATCCTATTCAATTGTCAAAGTGTGTCACCTACAAAATTTCCTTAACAAAAATTAAACAGCACATAGCCTTTGTTCCACTATCTATTTCTAGAGAAAAAAAATAAGTCTCACATTCAATAATAAAATCACAGGGAAGCTGGGAAGTAACTTTTTTCTTTTTCCTTTCTTTATTTTCCTTTTTCCTTTCTTTAGTTTCCTTTTTTTTTAAAAAAAATAATAATCACATATATAAAAAATAACATAACACATCAATGGAAATATGTATGGAAAGTACAAAACACAGCAAGAGCTGTGGCAACCTCATTTATAAACCAGAACGCTAAAAAATAAAATAATATTGCATTACAACTATTTATATATTAAAAATGCTTATTAATAAGAAATCATTAAATAAGTTATTTGGAAATTCAGCTAATGGTGTGCATTCCAGGAATTTATAGTACAAAAAGAGTAAGCAGTGACTAAACAGGTTGGCAAATTACTTTCAATCTATGGATAAATATGCTGTTTGATATTTTTGGAGGGCAACAGACAACAGCATCTATCATATATAAGGTTCTTCAGCTTTTCTTGTGAAACACTACATCCCTCCAATAAAAGAAAACTGAAAGACAGTATTGTGCAAAGGCTGATAACAATAACTCACACAAATGTCAATGGTGTCTCTTCTCAATGCTGCTCTGACTCACAGCCATAAGAAAAAGTTCCAACGGCACCAAGGTGTGAAACCTGAAACACTGGCTGTGAACACAGAGATAAAATACTAGCAAGGTTTTCTGCGGGGTGACAGAAAGATACTGAAAGAGCTTCTCAAGTGAAAACACATCATATTCATAACAATGCAATAATAATGCTACAGATATGAAAACCTGAGAGAAGCAACTGTTTTCTATGTAACACAAAGCTGTTGAACAAGAAAGGCTTAGAAAATCTATGCACTAAAAAAGAATATGTAAGGTCAATGTGACAGATAAGTTCAGTGGAATTAGAAATACCCATTTCATGTATTTTAGAATGTGGTTTTTAATATCCTAAACTCGGCATTTAATGTGGTGACTACTGGTAGGCAGACATGGCTTTTATTGGAGGGATTATTAAAAATGTACATTAAAGTGTACCCTCTCCAGCAATGATACTGAGTGCAATGTAATGTTTATTTTGGGAGATTGTGCCTTGAGTTTATATGGGGCTAGGCTGAAATACATGGGACTGGGCAGGATGAACCCAACCCACTGTCAAATTTGTAACACTTTATGTGGAAAATGACACAAAGCCAGCAGGCTGTGGCTTTCCAAGTGCACTCTGTTTAGAACTAATGTTTACACCGAAATGATCACTACTTTGTCTTTCAGTATAAATCCCACCGGTATTCATTGCTCTGAGATTAGAGACGGGAACAAATATAATGCAAATCATATCAAAACCACTGCATTAAGGATACTGTACAATAATAATAATGATGATGATGAAGATAATGATAATAATAGTAATACTACTAATAATAAATAGATAAAAGGAAACAGGAATAGCACAACTTTCAGAAGTTATTTGACCTATGCAGAATTGCCTAGGCAGAATCATTGGTGCTTAAACCATACTCTGTAATGCTAATTTTTTAAATGAAAGCTCTTAGTAGAGGTCCACACTCTTGAGTGACTCCTCCCACACATTGGTAGCAAATCGCCAGTGCTGTGACCATGTTTTCTTGTTTGCTGGGATTAATCAGTATTTGAAACTATCATTTTGTACTGAAAGTTTCTCTGGACAAAGGTCTTCTCTGCTATTTCCCAGAGTACTGACAAAGCTTTCACTTAAAATGTTTTAGCTCAACAAGAATATGCTGCCACTACAATTCCCCCCCACCAGCAGTTCTTCTTGTGCTTTTTGTGGCCCACAGGTAATAGTAACACCTAAATTTTATGGTCTTTGGAAGTAATTGTTGTGGTTTAACCCCAGCCGGTAGCTAAGTACCACGCAGCTGCTCGCTCACTTCCCCCACCACACAGAGGGATGGGGAGGAGATTCAAGAAAAAGGTAAAACTTGTCAGTTGAGATAAGAACAATTTAATAACTAAAATAAATATAATAACAACAACAATTGTAATGCAAAGGAGAGAGAGTGGGAAAAAGGAATAAAATCCAAAAGAGAAAAAAAAAAAAACATAAACAAATGATGCACAATTGCTCACCACCTGCTGACTAATGCCAAGCCAGTAGCCAAGCAGCGGGCAGGCCCTGGCCAACTCCCCCCAGTTTATATACCAAGCATGATGTTCTATGGTATGGCCGGTTTGGGTCACCTGCCTTGGCTGTGTCCCCTCCCAGCTCCCCGTGCCCCCCCAGCCCTCTCGCTGGCAGGGCCCGAGAAACTGAAAAGCCCTTGACTGGGTCTGACCCTCACCCAGCAGCAACCAAACCCACCCGTGTGCTGCCAGCAGTGTTCTCACACCGAACCCAAACCACAGCACTGCACCAGCTACCGAGGAGAGAATTAACTCTGTCCCAGCCTAAACCAGGACAGCGATGTAGGAGGAAGCCATCACCCTCATTCTGATCATGTGCGCTTCCTCCCCAGCACCTGGAGCCTCTTTGCACTTTGCTTAGGTTATCACACAGGGACTATCTACTTCTCTTTTGAAATAGAAAACCTGAACAACTAATTTATTTCATGACCGAGGGCAATTATGAAGGAACCAGAAAGCAAATTAGATTGTACATGTTTAGGCCTCAGATATAAAATAGATCAAAGTAATTTCACCATTCCACATTTCAAAATGAACAACAACTATTTGATGCTGTCTTCATGAGAAATCACTGGACTAATGAAATTTTCTGATGAAATCTTTATTTTCATTTCCTGATCTATTTGAAAACCTCACAAGGAATAACTTCATATAGCTTCAGTGAATTTGTGGTGTTCCATCAAACTTACACAGAGGAGAATCTATCTGGGCCACGATTTTGTGGCAACCTTACTTACAGTTTGAAGACATAAGCTTATGAAAAACTCTAATAATTCCAAAGTTTTATCAGACTTCAGAAAGCATACAGAGTTAGGATAGCATCTGGCTTTTGACAATTTATGTAAGGAAGTAGCTTATTTCTACACCCTACCTGCCACATCTGAGGGTTTTGAACAGAGGCCCTTCTTAATAGCCAGTAACAAGCAGTGTTTACATGGCTATAAATAGGTTTACAATTTGCAGAAAAACCTATGGTCAATCTTGTCTTATATTAACCTATCTTAAGGTGATTGCTGACCACCATCTGCTCAAATACTGGGACTCACATCCACAGAAGTTCTTTCATTTGCTTTGCTGGAAGAAGGAATTGTATCCAAGAAGAAATAAAGATAAGGATGTTCAAGGCAAATTTTGAAGAAAAAGAATTCCATACAAGAAAGTAGAATTTTGTCTCAATTTACAAGTCAATCCTGTGATGCAGATCTTAAATGTGAACCATCTGGAGAAAAAAAGGTAGATTTTTCTGCACTAAGATTTCATTTCAGGTACATGGGACAAATGCAGGACAACATATGACCCCGCAAAAATTCATACAACCAGCAGGGGGGCGGGGAAGAAACTACAACTAAATATGCCAACTTAACAAATCAAACAAGAAATATGATGATAACAGCCATTAATACTATCCATACAGACCACCATGCTACATATTAATTAGTTTTACTCACTGGCTGTATTACTCTAAATATCACTGTAGTTCACTTGATTTGTATAAAATTATATTTCCTTTACTATCCTACCTAATACTGTTGATAAAGAAGTCAGTCGCTGACATGGTGATTTGCACTGGATTATATAAATCAAGGTTTTCTCTTTATCCCTCTTTTTTTGTTTTTGTTTCTGTTTTAATGTTCTGTGTGAGATGAGTGTTTATACATCGGAATGTGTGTGCATTCCTGTAATATGCAGGAAGGGCGACAATCTTGCTAGCAGCTGACAAAGACCCAAAGGAGAAGATTCATCACACACACAGGCTCCACAGACTGGGATGTCACCTATGATCGTATACATTTTACGGGATGAACACTGGCAATGATATAGTCAAGCTGCTATGGTTACATCAGTTCTTCAAATGTGATGAACATTTTTGTATTCCTACTGGTAAGGTGGCTAACAATTCTCAGAGATATATGTATTTTTTTCATTCCAATAACAACTGGTGCTTTGTCTCTCCTCACTGTTGTATGTTCAGTTGTTTATTTATTGTTATTGCTAAACAAACCAATAAAACAGAGCCAACTGAGAAAAATGATATAATTTTGATATTAAGTACTGCAAATAGGGAATTATCCCAGTAGGGTGGTGTTGAAAACAGCACATTTCAGATGCAACCATAAGAACAAGCTGAGAAATTGCAGGAATCCTACGTATGAGGACACTAATACACTGAACAAAATGTTATTTTTCAATATGTATGCCTGTGTACATGTGTATACGTACATGAGAGAGACCTTATTCACAGTAATTAGCACAGATCTGGAAATAATTATTTTATGAAGCTATAGTACTTGCTGAAGGAACTGCCAGATTTCTTCCTGTTTATTCTTATGAAGACAATTTTTATTTAAAAATCCTAGAGTTTTTCCAGGAGACTGCACATTAGTCCCTCATATTTACATATACATTGCAGCTTCCCATGCCAGAAAACGTCAGTAAAAATACTTTTTTCTATAGGCATGCTGTGATTTTTTTTTAATCCTCATACAATCTGTCAAAGCAGAATCACTTTCCATAAGAACACTCAGCAGCAACTGTCTTCTTGCAACTGAGATCTGTGACCTCTGACTACCAAGCAGCTTCAGTGACACGCTGCCATGACTGGGGCTGTTTCACACCAAGCTCCAGTATGCTACTTCGAGGCAGTTTAATGCTGAATCTGTTTGTAAAAGTAATTTTTCTTTCTTTTCTTCCAATTCACAGAAAGGTTTATCACTTTCACCTCTCCTGAATGTGGATGACATATATTTGGCCACCTTATAAAAACTTGAAACTGTAGCTTCACACATTATAGAAATCAGAAAAGCCAAAATGGAAGATGAGACAGTTTAATTTTGAATTAATTTTCAGAAGGGTGGCATAAATGGGAAGACTCAATTGAGGATGTTATTTCATATATTCTTATGAGTGGAAATTAAAAGCAACAGGAACACATAGAAGAACATGAGATATGCAGAAAGTAAGGGATGTCCAGGAGAGTGGAAAGCAAATAGGTGTTTTAAATTGGCATTTGTATAGTGGATATATAATGTAGGAAAGTGCATAAGTAGTGCTAAGGCAGCAGTCACAGAGGATAAGACAAGGATAACTCACAAAGAAACATTTGGGGACATGATAATGGACTTAAGCTAGGAGGAGAAGATCTCACATTGTCAATCACAGAAGAGTGAATGAATGGAACACAGGAACAAAAGCATGACAAGACAGTAATCGCTTCAAGATAAAGAGCTATGCTTTTACAATCATAAATGTTCATTTTGAGGAAAACTTTGGAACTATGTCAGTCCATAGGTATCTCCTATCTAGAATCAAGTACTACAAATAATGCACTGGTGCAGAAGTGTTCAGGGACTGTATGTGATTTTAGATTTAGAATCTTTTGTACCGTAAGGAAAGGATTGCATCTGCATTGTATACCAGAAGCTACAATTATGCAGATAGCACAATTCAATCCATTATCCTTACAGCTCTTCATATGGAGTTTGGAATATAGAGTTTCTCTGTGAAGATCAATGTGATAGTGAGTTATCACCAGACACACTGTACTGAACATTAAATTGTACAGTACAGATACTGTGTTTTTCAGATAGCAATAGCTGCACTTTGTTTTTATAATAATCCAGAAAATGCACACTGCTGTTGCAAAGTGCTGCTCAGAAATTCACAGATAGGTTTTTTTCTCGGACTGTCCTTTGACATGTGTACATTTGAGGCAAACACTAACAGACCACTGTGCCTCCTGTAAAGCTGATCTGCAGGATTACCAGATGTTGCTTGTGTGTGGTGTTCTCATAGTTAAAGAATAGCTATCATCTAACTGAACTGGGAGCTAAGTTCATCCAAGCAGGCTGGTTTTTCTCTAAAACAAAGGAGGTATATGACTAGGAAAACAAGATCAGGAGTACTGTAGCTCAGGTTTGGCAACTGGAAGCAGATGTCCACCTGAGCTGGTGGTCAAACAAACAGTTTGATCTGCAGATTTGATTTAGTCTGCAATTGAGAGAAATACGTTCCTGGGGCATTAGAAACAGCCAAAAGTGACTTGCAGAAAGTGAAGACTGACTGTTCCCTAGAAAGATGGAAGCCTTTAGTGTGGAGGAAAATTTTCTAGCAGATGTTTTTTCCTGTTTACTTGTCCAAATGTTTGGCAGTTCTTACTGCTGTTGTCCTAAATTCTTCACCTTTTTCTGTTCTTTCCTTCTTTAGAAAAGTAGTATCTTTTGAACTTACAGAATCCAGTGTATTTAGAGATGCTCCAGGCTGTTACTACCTCTAGACTAAAGAAAGGTACAATTGCTTATTTCCTTATTTCCCAACCTCAGCTCTCTTTTAACTCCTAAGGGACATAAAAAATTTTAAATGCAAAGTCTGACTGCTTAGCATCATTGCTAATGTACCTTCCCTATTAGAAATTACTAAAAATAGAGCCTATACAGAAAAAGGAAAACACAAATTTATGATTTCAGAACATCAGGTCAGTGCTGCTTCCGAGTGTCATCTGGAAAATGTGAAGGGCTTATGCTG
This sequence comes from Falco punctatus, assembly GCF_963210335.1. Classification (NCBI taxonomy): domain Eukaryota; kingdom Metazoa; phylum Chordata; class Aves; order Falconiformes; family Falconidae; genus Falco; species Falco punctatus. The sequence continues at coordinate 74,386,797 of NC_137580.1, forward strand.
CACTAGGGACATGTTGCTGGACAAATAATACTGCAAACAGGTATGGAAGAGAAAAAGAGCAGAGTTGGAGATAAAGTAAGCGTGTTTGTATCTCCTAACCTTGTAATGCTAAAGCACCAACAGACTATTTCTAAAAAAAAATAACATGACATAATAAACCATCTGCTTAATGGGAAAACTAAATGCAGTCTTTTTCCATTTAAAAGAAAAACTTTATAAGCAAGGTGAAAGAGCTGGCAAGCTGCTAGCAACAAATCTAAATTTGTAAGATGTGTAAATATGCAATTTATTAAACACAGTTTATAACTAGACAGAAAAAGCCAATGAATTCCACAGATTTTTATGGAGATATCCATATACATAACTGTAATGTTCATATTTACAATTATCTCAGACACCTGCTAAAAAATTATCTTTTCAAAGGTAATGAACAATGAAAATATGAAAAAGAGGGATCTGTTTTCTTGTAAGAAATAAACAGGGCATTAAGTAATTAAATATAGACAATGGTTTGACTGTGGGGGGTTATAAACTATTCTGTGATCATCCAATTCTGGTACTAAAAGCAGCACTTTGGGAAGCAGAGAAGAAAACACATCTGCAGACTACTTAACAGAGGAGGCTGCAACGCTTACAAAAAAAATCTGTCTCCTTAGTTAAAATAAATAAATAAATAACTAAAAAATACTGAGCATGTAGAAGGACAATGTATTCATTATGCTGGGCACAGCAAGACCAGGGTTTCCGAGGGGGACTGTGAGCATGCACATCACACACGCATGTGAAGTACATCAAGGTTTTGCAGTTTGAGCTACTGTTGCATTACACCTCTGTACAGAGAGAAGGGGACTGGCAGAGCAGCACCGAATCGTGGTATCAGCTGCTTATTTGTTTTTAATGGTCAACATGGGTCTTTTATTTCAGCTGTCCCTTGGCATAAAAACAATGACTTACTGTTTGATGGATATGATGTGATGCAATTTAGTAAATGACTTGTCTGCACCTAGAAAAGCACTTAAACAATAGCCTTAATCTGAAGCAATTTAGCAACTGTCATTGACTTCAGCAAGACTACTTACATGCTTAAGAGTACCAGGGGTATTAAGAATGGATGAATTGCCAACTTTTGCTGATTTTTTTCTTCACAGAACACCAAACCAAAATTCCTAAAATTACATGAGCTGGTTTCAAAATTTGGAACTCCTGTTATTGCTTCTAATTGACAGGGAAAATAATCAGAAAAAGATACAGAAAACCTACAGCTTGCCTAAGACTTATCACTGTGCTGAACCACTGTTATGCTGTATGATAGAGTTCAGTTCTTCCTAAATTAAACTTCTGTCAGTGACAGCTCATAAAGAAGGCAAAATCCTTTGATTCCTCTGCAATACAGGAAAATAAACCTGAAATTCCCTGTCCTTCATATTGATAATTCTTTAAGCTGTTTGCATAAATTGACATTTGACTGAATTCCATCTTAGATAAGTCAGCTGAAAAACAGGGCTGAACCAAAAGCACTAAAACTCCCTTTGTTAACATTTACTTGTATAATAAACCATTACTTTATCGTGCCGGAACAGTTCACCTATGGCTTTTCCCATTCCCTGTATATTTATTGGTGTGCATGTAGATTATGTAGGAACATTTTCATGTCCTATTCACAAGAGGAGAATATACTGTAGCAATTTCTGTATCTAATGATTGCAGTAGGTGTACCATTATTATGCCCTTAGTTCCCAAGCCTCCCTCTGGCATTTTTAAAAGCTGTTGTTGCTAGTAACCAAAACTCGTTTATGCATTACTGGAAAGGAACTATAAGAAGCCAAGGCAGGTTTTTTTAATGGTGCTACAAAGTGAAAGAAAGCCCAAAGGAAAACAGCAAATTATGAGAATCCAAGACCTGGCAAAAGTCAAATAATTTTCATCATAAAGATAGTGGAAGTCTGCAAAAACAATGGGGTCTCTTGCTCAAAGATCTATTTTTAAGGGAGTTTAATTAAAAAATGTTTGATGTACTCCGCTTTGAGCATAGCTTTGACTTGTTTCAACTTCAGTGTCACAGCATATGGCATAACTTTTTAGAGCAGCTTAGCTCCACATGACTTGGTGAAATGCATTATTCTAGCGCTCTTGCAGAGAGTCACAGAAATTTCAGGCCAAAGGTCCTTGCATGGTGATCTTGTTACCTTTTCAAAGTCTAGGAGCACTAGCTCAAGCAGATAGCTAAGCTAAGCTGCCTGCTTAAAACAGGCAGGGGAACTGAAAACTATTCTCCACAGTTCAAATGCTCATTGTTCAACACGGAAATGCCTCACCTAATGTTTTGTTCGGTAACCCCAGTACCATCTGTTTGGACTATGGCTTGCAGATTTCTGTGTTAAAGAGTTCTTGCCAGCCTGCCTTGTTTCCTTGCTAAACACAACCCTCATCATTATTTAAAGAAGCATCAAATAAATAAATGTTACAACAATAAATTCCCTATGATAATAATAATAAATTCAGTGTAACAATACGTCTCAGTGAACAATATTTGGGTAAAGGCAGAACATGTATTTGTAGTGAAAAAAATATGTAATATCCTATTTAACATACATTATTGTAATATTTAATAATGATTTAGGTTTGAGTGGAATGGTTCCACTGATCAGGACCATTGTGGCAAATAAAACTGCTTCCAAAACACCAAATAAAAGGTAAAACATATTACTTGTTACTGCACTCCTAAAGAGTCACCGAAGCATCTGAAACCACACAGTAACAGCTAAAGAGTAGTACGCTATCATGTTTAGTGCGTCATATTTTCTCCTTCCTCATACTTTAAAAGTATTTTTGTCAGAGTTGCCCATGAATTCATGAAAATATAGTTTCGCTTTTCCCTATCATTTTGTAACAAAGATGCAAGCAAAAAGGGGATAAATTTATTAGTTAATATACAGAAATATTTAAACTATAAATCTGACATGATTCAGATACGTAAAATCACTCCTTCCCATATTGTTCCATTGCCTCCACAATCCATAGCTTTTCCAAGCTTGTCAAATCATCCTTTTGTCCTCCAATATACTCTGGAACAATACCTTGTGATGACAGTGACATTTAGTGATGACTGTAAGTCTGATAAACTGATTATTGAGTTCCTATCATTTCCTATTCTCCTCCCCCACTTCTATAAAGCTGGAATAAACTCACTCAGCTACCTGCACTACATTAATTAGTCACAGAACCACAGAATGTTCAGGGTTGGAAGGACCTCTGGAGGTCATCTAGTCCAACCCCCTGCTAAAGCAGGTTCGCCCAGAGCAGGTTGCACAGGATCGCGTCCAGGTGGGTTTTGAATGTCTCCAGAGAAGGAGACTCCACAGCCTCTCTGGGCAGCCTGTGCCAGGGCTCTGTCACCCTCAAGGTAAAGAAGTTTTTCCTCATACTCAGACGGAACGGCCTGTGTTTCAGTTGGTGCCCATCGCCCCTTGTCCTGTCGCTGGGCACCACTGAAAAAAGCCTGGCCCCATCCTCTTGACACTCACCCTTAAGACATTTGTAGATATCAATGAGATTATTATTTGATTAAGTCCTTTTGGCCTTCTCTGTAATATTGGTCTCAGTAAAACTGAGCCATCTGCAGAATAATGGCAATACCATGAACTGTTGTTTCTTGTGCATATAAAACTAGACTCACATCTACATTATATCAACCCTAATATTGTATTTCATGAGCAAGAGATTCAAAGCCTATTCTGATGTTTATAATGTACACATTGGTTATCTTGGTTGTCAAGCAAGAGGGTCTTTTAATGTTGCAGCTTCATTTGGAATGGAGTAGAATGGAACAGAATGGGCCAGAAGAGAATAGAAAATTTCAGTTGGAAGGGACTGACAATGATCATCTAGTCCAACTGCCTGACCATTTCAGGGCTTACCACAAGTTAAGGCATGTTATTAAGGCCATTGTCCAAATGCCTCTTAAACAATGACAGGCTTGGGGCATCGACAACCTCTTGAGAAAGCCTGTTTCAGTGTTTGTAAAGAAATGCTTCCTAATGTCCAGTCTGAACCTACCCTGGCACAACTTTGAACCATTCCTACATGTATTATCGCTGGATACCAGGGAGAAGAGCTCAGCACCTCCCTCTCCACTTGCCCTCCCCGGGGAGCTGCAGAGAGCAATGAGGTCGCCCCTTAGCCTCCTTTTCTACTAGACAAACCTGGAGTCCCCGGTCACTACTCATAAGACATGCCTTCCAGCTCTTTCACCAGCTTTGTTGCTCTCCTCTGGACACATTCAAGGGCCTTCATGTCCTTCTTAAATTGTGGGGCCCAGAACTGCACACAGTACTCAAGGTGAGGCCCCACCGGTGCTGAATAAGGCAGAACACAGCTGGCTCTCCCGTGTGTGACACACCACAGGATGAAGTTTGCCCTCTTGGCTGCTAGCCCATGCTGCTGCCTCATACCCAGCCTGCTGCCGACCAGCGGCCCCAGGTGTCTCTTCTGCAGGGGTGCTCACTGCTCTCCAGCCACTCCTTTCCCAATTCACACTTGTGTCCGGCATACTTCCCACTAACTAGCCTTTCCTCCAAAATCCTTCTGTGTACCAGCGAAGACTGAATTCTCTTGTACCTTTCTTCCAACTGCTTGATCTTCTTATCTTTGACAAGTATTCTTAAAACAGGCAAAGCAATATGCAAAACAACTATTCTTGATTTCTGCCTGAAGACTGTTAGTTTCGTATTTGCAGATGTCCCCTTTTTTCTTCTACTAAGCTTAAGTTTCATTTTGCTCATATTGAATTAAGTATAGTAGGTTGCAATCTAACTTTTAAAGGTAAGTTAAAATGTGGCAAAATAACTGTTTGAGAAGGCGTATCTTACCATATTTCTAATAATTGGGTAAATATTACCTATTCCTCATTAGGGAAATGCAGACAGAAGGAGAATCCAACTCACCCAGAGTAGTCTGCAAGTCACTAGATCATCTAGGAAAAGAACAAATGAATCCTAACTCCCTGTTGTTTCCAATCTACTGTATAATGCACTGGTTAACCTGTACTTTTAAGTTCTTGATTAATGAGTGCCTTTGCAGAAGGACTTTATCAAATCTTCCCTTTGCTCCATCTGGGTGAAACCACTTATGGTTTGGCTAAATGAATGTTCTTCCTCCATGGAGCATGGGGGAGGAGAGTGAGAAAAAGGCTGTAGCACTGTTTGGCATAGTCCTTTTGCACATCAGAAGACAGTGTTTCTCATGAGCAGTTCTAGAAGCCTGACTCCATGGTCTTCTCGTCAGTGCGCATCTACACTTTCTAATGAAAGCACATAACTTTTTATCAGCTACTCATCCAGCCCATTAATTTAAATAGAAAGAAGTCTTCTACACCTGCTTATGGTAAGAATCCTAATTAGTATGAGGCCTCTGTGTAATAGGATGTCAGTTATGGACTTGTGAGAGTTAAAAGTACATTTATTGTCTTCTGTGGAAGCAGATCAAGACCTTCATCAGGAAAGAAGATCCTATTTCAGTCTCTGACACTTTTAACTCTTGTTTCTGTAGCATTATTGACTTCAGTGGAACATGATACAGCTTAAGTCAGGATATTAAATGTGGTTCTTATTTAATACGTCTCAGAGATGTTCTAGCTATACACTTCAGCAGCTCTATTTCAAAAATGCTATAAAATTTTATTATGTCGTTTTGATCAATTTTGCACTTAGGAAATGATAGTATATGTTCTACTTCTTCCTCAGCAGAGGAAGTAGAACAAAACCAGGTGAAGGTGAATCATCAGGATGTGTCTGAGTGAGTGTCAAAGAGTCACAACTGGAAATATAGCTTTAAACATATGCTTCAGGCTTCGCAAAAGATTGAGACAGCATTCCATTCCTGTAGTCTCTCTTGTGTGCACTGTGTCCCACCATCTCACTTCAGCTTTCTGGAATTTGTCTTACTTTACATTTCCAGTTTGCAAGTTTCCTTTTTTCTATCAAAGGTATCAGAACTTCATCTGTGTGTCAGAAAACGCACATCTCTAAGTTCTTATTTCCTTGTTTATAAAAAACATAGCTGATCCTGTCATGAAAACCGACACAAATGCACAAACATAAGTGAAACCCTCAATGACTTTTTACCACTGCTTTTACACATCCATGAAAATGCAGGAATCTTGCTCCTTTTTGTTTATTATACTTCACTTCTCCTCAATTCCTTTCTTCCCTTCCCCTGCATATGCAAAATTTTTCAGCAGGTTTTAGCATTCCACATTTCATAACCAATATACAGAGAATTTTGCTTTCTGAGACTCGTGCTGTTCCTTGAGTGAATCAGACTACTTTTCTAATGACTGGAAGATGCTCCATTAATTCTTGTAATCATGATGTTTTCTACCTACTTTATATCCTCCAACCAAAGCAAATTGACTCTGAATGAGAGTTGTCCTGTTTCCTTCCCTCTCTCTAATAGGTTGAGATATACAAATGACAACTGGTATGATGCCTATATAACTGCGTAAAATAACATTCTCAGATGTACTGCCAGACATAACTATATTGTAAAAAAAAAGAGAAAAAAGCTGCAATCTTGCAACTACTTTGTGAAAAGTGACTAAAATCAAAACAAAGCTGTTCTGGTGGTATGTGCACTCTTTTTTCATTTAATCCTTTACAGCGTTCATTCACAGCATCAGACACTAGATTAAGACCTCAGAATTTATCTCTAGACAATCCAATCAGTTTTTAACAGCACCTCAATAAAATAAAAATAAAGCCCCACATAGCACACAGACTAAGGGGTCTAAGAATTCAACTAAATTATAATCCAATAACATTTATTTTTACCACAAGTAATATCCAGCTCCTCAAAAATGTTTGAAGATGTGAAAGCATCCTGAAAAGGCTAGAATCTATCATTCCTGTCTAGAGAACAGATAGAGAAACCGAATAGAAAAGAAAATCAGATTCCCAATCCAGGTGCTGTTTACAATGTGACCTTTGCACAAAGTGCAAAGTGACTGAATATCCAGATTTTCTGAAGCTGAAGTACCAGAAATTGGCATGTGAATGGAAGCAAGTACCCTTCCCCTCAATCCAGAATCTACACATTACCACTCATGCTGAAGCTCTTCTACTAACTCTTGCAGAAAAGACTTTATATTGGTAACCTAAGTATTGAATAATTATGCTTCTGTAGAAAAGGCAAATGCATTAATCAAAACGACGGAAAAAACTCCAAATCAAAAAAAGCAAAAATACAAAGAATTGCAAGTGAAAGATTAGTATAGAGAGGACCATGTACAGGGCATCATTTGTGAATATTCAAATAGCACTTCTCTCAAGCAAACAGCACACAAGGGGAGTGGGTGTTTCAGAAGGCCTGGTGTAGGATTCCTACACACACATAAATTTTCACACCAGAAAGAACAGCAACAAGCATAAAAAATAAATGTTTTAATGAAGTAAATTTTTTTCCTGAATCCAGTGTTATGTTTGGGGTTTTTTTAACTGCAAATTTTATTCCTATCTCAAAGTCTAACAACTTGACAGAGCTGCCACAAAGACAACCCAGTAAACATACTGACAAAGAAGGGCATCTTAGCTGGAAGGCCTGGGACATCCCTGATAAGCTCTGCTGAAACCTTCTTGATGGGGAGTACTTGGCAGGACAAAGAAACCTTGATAGGTGTAGGACAAAGAAACAGTGATAAAGAACTGACCTTCCAGGGAAACAGAAGTCTGCAGGAACTACTCTAGAACTGATGTTCTACATCTAGTTGCACCAAAAGGGATTAAAAGTAGATTGCTACCTACCTGAAATCAGCTTCTCTGCACAAGATCTCCTGGACAGCCAAGACCTGAGCTGGGGACACCTGGCTGACTCTGGACTCTGTGACACAGGTCATCTTTGAAGTGTGACTTTTCTGTCATCTACTGCTGGGAGCAGTTTGGTGACTGTCATACTGGTAACACCTCACATAATATATTTATAGGCACACACAGAGGTAAAAGTTCACAAGTATATACTTGCTTACTAGTTGGAATTATGTAATTACTTTTAATATAGATATATTTGCTTCCCTAGCGGTAATTTTGTAGTGACTTGCTCTGTGTGTGTGTATGTGTGTATATATATTTACTAATAGTAGTTTTGTAATAATTTGTAATAAGGAAATTCTCAGAAATCCAGACCTGTGTCCTTGTGTATTGCAGAATCCTGCTCCCACTGTCACTATTTGTACACACTTGTGGGTCAGGCAACCCTCACAGGCCATCTCCATCACCACTACTGAGCTGAGAAACTATCCATCAAAAATTTGGCATTCACTTATCTCTTGATAGCCAGGGCCAACGTTCAAAGCTTATACTATCGGTGTCCTTTCCTGGAAACATAAACAGCAGGTCTGGACTAAGCATTTAATTTCCACTGGGGGATCCTCTGTTAACTTTAGTGTCAATCCTTTAGCAGACATTTTACTACCACTTTGAATATGTGTAGCAACATACCTCTATAAAAAGTCCAATTATCATAATTTGCCTCAGGACAGACTAAAAAATCCTGAAGTTACAAATACAAAAATTGGTAAATTCAGAAATTGTCCAAATGCTACGAAAAAGAAAATTAGTTAAGTGAATACTTGTTCAAAATTAATTAAGTGAATTACATGCACAAGTCTATGGGGACAGATGAGATCCTCTCTCCATCATTTATGGAGTCCTGGCAAACTAGGGAGGTCCCAGAAGACTGGAAGTTAGCCAACGTGACACCCATCTGCAAGAAGGAGGATCCAGGGAACTACAGTGCTGGGAAAGGTGATGGAGCAGATCATCCTGAGTGCCATCACACGGCACATGCAGTACAGCCAGGGGATCAGAACAGCCCGCATGGGTTTATGAAAGGCAGGTCCTGCTTGACAAACCCAATCTCCTTGTACAAGATGACCCGCCTAGTGGATGAGGGAAAGGCTGTGGATGTTGTCTACCTGGACCTTAGGAAAGCCTTTGACAACATCTCCCACAGCATTCTGCTGGAGAAACTGGCTGCTCTTGGCTTGGAAGATTTACTTTATGCTGGCTGGATGGCTGAGTCCAACAAGCGGTAGCAAATAGCTGTGCACCCAGCTGGCGACTGGTCACAAGTGGTGTTCGCCAGGGCTCAGTATTGGGGCCAGTCCTGTTTAATGTCTTTATCAATGATCTGGAGGAGGGGATTGAGCGCAGTAAGTTTGCAGACATCAAGTTGTGGGGGAGTGTTGATCTGCTGGAGGGCAGGCAGGCTCTGCAGAGGGATCTGGACAGGCTGGATTGACGGGCTGAGGCCAATTGTATGAAGTTCAACAAGGCTCAGTGCCGGGTCCTGCACTTGGGTCACAACCACCCCACACAACACTACAGGCTGGGGAACACTGGCTGGAAAGCTGCCTGGTGGGAAAGGCCCTGGGGGTGCTGGCTGGTGGCCAGATGAACATGAGCCAGCAGTGTGCTCAGGTGGCCAAGAAGGCCAACAGCAGCCTGGCTTCTACCGCAGTGTGGCCAGCAGGACCAGGGCAGTGATCTGTACTTGGCACTGATGAGGCTGCATCTCAAATCCTGCATCCAGTGTTGGGCCCCTCGCTGCAAGAGTGACGTAGAGGTGCTGGAGCATGTCCAGAGAAGGGCAATAGATCTGGTGAAGGTCTGGAGCACAAGAATTATGAGAAGCGGCTGAGGGAACTGGGGTTGTTTAGCCTAGAGAAGAGGACTCAGGGGGGACCTTATCTCTCTCTACAACTACCTGAAAGGGGGTTGCAGGCAGGTGGGTGTCAGTCTCTTCTCCCAGACAATAAGTGACAGGACAAGAGGAAATGGCTGTAAATTGAGCCAGGGGAGGTTCAGATTGGATATTAGGAAAAATTTCTTCAGTGAAAGGGTGGTCTAGCATTGAAACAGGCTCCCCAGGGAGGTGGTGGAATCACCGTTCCTGGAGGTGTTTAAGAAACATATAGGTGCAGTGCTTACTGACATGGGTCAGTGATGGACTTGGCAGTCCTGGGTTAACAGTTGGACTTGATGGTCTTAAAGGTCTTTTCCAACCTAAATGATTCTATGAATAAATACATTTCTAAACCAGCAGAATATCTAAATACGGAGAGTCATTATTGTCAATCCTGAAAAAGTAATTGTGTGAAGATGATTATAAAATATGCCACTCACTTTTATTACTCAATATTAAACCAGACATAGCACAATAATTACCATTACTGCTGACTGTTTGAACTGCTTTTACTCTATGCTGACTGTATTTAAAAAAATCTTGCCTCCAAGGATCTCTTCCCTCAGAAGCGAAAATAAATGTTACTTCTGTGTACAGTTACTTATCCTCTCAAATCTTTTTCAATTGTTTACTGCCTTTTCTCCACTGAGGTCCTGAGCAACTTTCCAAGTGCTTCTGTACTCCTGCCATCTCCCACACAACGACACCAAGCTCTCTCTCTCTTGTAGACTGCCTTTAAAAATGCTCTTCATCCATTTTATCTTTTAAGCCTGGAGCTTCCTGGTATATTTTACACTTCCTTTATTTTCTCCTTTTTGAAGCTTCCCTCACAGCGCCCACATTCTAAGGGGCAGCAGCAAATCCATTATGGCTTCCTACTGCCCTCAGCACCCCAAACTACTGCTCTTTGTGAGTTTGTGTTGTAGGCACTGGGAAGGTGTAGAGGAATGAAGCTGGGTTAATTAGCATTGATAATATACATCTGTGGGTTGGCTTCAGGGGTGGTGGGTTGGCCGATGTAGATGAGGTGCAGCTGTGGCTGGTTCTGTTAAGATGTTGGGCAGCCAAGGAAGAAGGAGGGAGAGAAAGCAGCAAGAGAGATGATCCTGGATGAGGGGAGATGAGAGGAAAGCAGCAGAGGGACTGTATGAAGAGTATGCTGGTATGAAATGGTAAAAGACCTTCTTGCATCTTGATGGTTTGGAGAGTGCTGTGACAGGAAGGTTCCTACCTGTGTAACCAAATCACCCCCCTTTGTGAAGACTTCTGCCATAACCACGTGCCGAGTGTTTTGGTAGTGTGTTTGACACTGCAGCATCCCACCCACAGTAAACTTAGTCTGGAGTAAAGGTATGCAGGACTGAGCCCTGGGACCGCATTTTGGACTGGCATGTGTTTAATTATTTTTTTATGTGTTCCCTATTGCCTTCTGATGATTTTGATGCAAAGCACAAATGTAAGTCACTTTATGAGATTAGAGATAAGAGAGCATAGGTAACAGAAGACTTTCATTCCTGAACCATACTGCGTGCTTCATGTATTTTTGTAAAAAAAATGCTCTTTTTCTAACATGGAGATCTTCTCTTAGGCTTGATGTTGTTACCTGGGTAGGTCAGGTAACTTGCCAGAAGATCTCTGATCATATTTATCATGCCAGCCTGCTTAAGCCAAGATGTCAGCCTGCACTTTTCTCACCTCCATATTTCTTCTGGGAGACAAGTTTCTTAATTTCAAATGGATTCAGGACACTCCTTCTATTGTTTTGGTCAGTGGTTAGTGGATTAGCTTTCACTCAGCCTCCCTCCACACTTCTTCAATCTTAGAATAGTATTATTTCTTCTTACCAAGCCAGAGCACGCCATTGGTATTTAAGGGATAAAAATCTAATACAAAACCCCAAAGTAATCATGGTGCACATATTTAAACCCACAACTAACAGAAGGGCAGTATTTCTAGTGCCGGTGAAAAAGAGGTGCTGCAAGAGATACATAAGGAAAAGAAGCATCCCTTGAAAATGAAGACTTTCCATCATTTTATGAATTCTAGAATATAAATAGAATGTAAATAACAAATGCCCTGCTATCTATCCCAGATTTTCTATTATGCAGTCAGTCAGCTTAATATTTGGGAGCTTTCTTCTTTCTTGGAAGTAATGTAAGATTCTCTGCTAGGTAACCACACATCCCAGCACAGTGCGTGCCAGCCCTATGGGAGATCACCACAAAGTAAATCCATTTAACTCTGCCTGCTCTTTTATTTCCCCAAACAGTTAGGAAAAAAATGATCTACTTCCCAATGGAGGGACAGTACATGGATCATTTCTCGGGAAAGTGGTTATGTGAATAATGATGGTTACTGTAGCTGACTACAGGTTTTCTTGTTCTCTGGGAAGCCAAGTGAATTTCGTTGGATAAACTGCCATAATGTTCTGATCAGGTGCATCAGAAAAGTCTTTGTATGTACACAAACTAGCTTTCCCACCCACCCACCCACCCACCCACCCCACCCCCCCGAAGCACGTAAGATATAGAAACACTTCTGTACATCAAAATGCTCTGCAGAGTTGAACAAACAGGGGTGGAGTGCATGGAGAAGCAGAGAAGAAACAATTTACACAATGATGATTAAGAAAAAGAGGAATATGCATCTTGTCCAGAGACTCTAGGTCAATAGGAAAATTAATCAACTTTAAGATCTTTTGGCTTCTAAAGCTGTGCCTAAAAGAAGGGAATAAAGAGTCTGCAGGATAAGCAGTGTCACAGAGTACAGAAAGAAAAGTTTTACAACACAGAAATACCCTTACAGTTGGGAAAAATGTGTTGTACCAACATCAGTCTAAGGTCAGTCATTTTTAAGCTACATAAAGTTAATTCTATCATTTCTGTATTCATGCCAGTTACAGTCAATTATTTACTGCAATTTCTTTCAATGCTGATAACATGCCAAAGACTAACTTTTCAAGTCTTGCTGTTAAAAAATGTATTTTTTATAATTATTTCCAAGTATTGGTAATAATTGCCTTTATCATAAGTTGAAGATGTATTATCAGACATGTTTTCAAAGGTAAACCTGAATTAAAATTTGAAACAAAATACGGATATTATGGAAGAAAGTTTTGGGGTTTTTATCTAGCATTAAGAACTTTTTTATTATATTTTCAATTACAGTTTCAAAAGAAAAGATTTTTCAACAAAACATTAAGTAATTCATCTACTTTTTTCTTTATTTTGAAAATAATTGAATGCTTTTTGTACATTTTGATGTGTGAAGATTGTTCCCAAACATGGTATTAATAAATTTTATTTTTTAATTATTTTTCTGCATTCTTATTGGTCAGAAGTAAGCTTTGGCCACAAACTATGCACAAAATTGTTTAAGTTGTATGCATAAAGAAACAGCATTTTTTTAAAACAATTATACATAAAACATTTTTTTTAAATGTTGGTCTTCTCAAATGAAAAAAAAATCCTATTCATCAACTACAATCCAATATTGCCACATGGACGATTTGAAAATGAAGCTGTTGATAAAGAATTGATGCTTGATTATCACCACTCTGTTTCTAAAGACAAGACTTGCAAAAATAAAACAAATGTGTATTAAATCCAGCCTAAACTGTAAGTACTCAAATGCAGAAAGCTAGTCTATTTTAATAATGCCAATGTGAAATGCATGTAAAATCAACTCTGAACTGCCATGTTTTCCTAAAAATGAACTTTTTTGTGGGCAGCTTTCCCTAAGTGAATAATCTATAAAATGTTCAGTGATTTGTTTGACAAAGCATAACAGGAAAAAAAAAATAATTCTAGTTTCTTCTAACTTCTGATTTTGTATACTTCCTAAAGCCAATGTTACAGCTACCGTCCTTATTAAGAGTCATTAGGATGTGATTCTTAACCATATTTAGTCCAGATGTTATCTGACATACATACATTTCTTTTTATTCCTAGCAATACTGGTCAAAACATTAAAAAAAATTATTCACTTTCTTGGTAAGGGCTTCCTTAGGGTGTTATTTTACCAAATCAGATGTGAGAGACAAACAAATGCTTGATTTTGCCTTCCAGCTGTAAGTAATTTCCTACTGATTCAGTTTTTTAGTATACAAATGAGGCAGGTAGGTGTTAAGTACAAAGAATAGCCCAGATGAACACTTTCCTTCTGTAGAAAGTTAAATTAATTGCAATTCAGCAAATTTATTATGCCTATAACAAAAGTAGGGCTATTTAATAGCTGACTGGGAAATACTGTACACATTTCCTTCCACTATTGCTGTAAAATTATATAAAATATACATGCCAAATTCATTTATTTCATAAATGATGACTCACTGCAACCTGATAATTCTTCTGACCTGTCATTTAGGCGGTATCTTTCTTTACTCCCAGCAATCTCTCAAAGCTGAGCTGTGCAATGGCCTATACGCAATAACACTTCATCTTAAACATACATTGAATTTCAATGCGGTTTACTTCTTCAGTATAAACTAAGCTGAACATTTTATTTTCATGTGCAGCACTACTGTCATTGTATATCTGGAGAGAAGATGACACCTAATTCTCATGCTGCCACATGAGCAAATCTTAGACTTGCCCCTCTAAAAGTCAGTTTTTCTTTAACGCACAGTATTAAAGTGACCCATTAAAGTTCAAGTATTCTGGCTTTACCTGTTTAGCTTAATAACATCTGAAAAAAAAATATGTATTGAGGCTGGGCAAATTGATTCAGTCTCAAATGAATCTATCCAATGGACAGATTTAATGCTGCTCATGCAGTAACAGTACTTGTGCATCATTGCTGACTTTATTTTAGTCCATGTTCCCTGTACCAACATAAAAGACTCCTAGGACCTGACACACCACTTACATAGTACTGAAGGACACAGGCAAACAATTAGAGGCCTACATATTTAAAAGTCAGAGAGTAATTTTGTTAGAAAATATGGAGAAAAAAATTGTAGAAACTTTGAATTAGGCCTTCCTTTCTTTTCCTAAGCAAAGCAATTTTTTTCTTTGGCTTTTCATTACAATAAATAAAAAAATCAACATCATCTTGATAAAAACATTTCCTTTTTTTTTTTCTTTTTTTTCTTTCTTTCTAATCCACAAGACCGTATATGTTTCACTGATAAGGTTTGGATGGAAACTGGAACTGTTTTCAATTTTTATTAAGAACCGAACAAAAACGATCTAGGTTTGCTGAGCTTTATAAATCAGAATAACTATACTCAAATATTGTACTAAGCTTCCCAGAAAAGTATAGAGATTTCAGCTTGAAGAAGGAGGTGAAAAAAGAAGAGACCAGGAGTGATGCTGCATGGTATATAAAACAAAACTGGAAATAACACAAACAGTTTGTAACACCAGAGAAGAGTTCAATCACTGCTTTTTAAAGTTTACCTCCTTTATGAGCCTTGCTGCCACCAAACTAAGTGTAGACACCAATGAGCTGTTCTGTTAGTGTTAAACACACAGATTATCCTAAGCAATGACAGCAGGGAAATGAACACAAGTAAACGTGGTGCAAGTCAAGCATCGAGTTCTGCCAGTAGTTGCAGAGGAACAGACAGGATGTAGCAAATGTCTAAACATAATAAAGTTAAATATGAAAAAAAAACACGTACTTTTGGTTCTTTCAACCTCCCATCTGAGTTATACAGAAGAAAAGGGCTATGCTAAAATCATAAGGAAACCTACTTAGGCAGGGCTGTTCCCGTTCTGTTTGTACAGAAGCATACCCTTGGGTCAGCATGAAACATTTGTGAAGTACAGCCACGCTAAACCATAAACCCATTCTGAGTCTTGTCAAGCCTGTATTCTCATCATAGGGCTAAACGTTATGCCTGCTGGTGTACCCATACTTAGAAAAAGTGCTAATACTCAGTAAATATCATGTGTCAATTCTGCTTTAAAGTATGCTTTATAAATAAATCAATCAAAAGTTGGTTCAAACTTGAAAGTACATTATTAAATTTATTTTCTAATGGAAGCATCTGATGCTGCATCTTTGCTACAGAAGATGCTCGTCTTTGAGCTCCAGAAATTATCGTTCAACTAGTCCCTTTTATTTCCATTGTCCCTTAGTGTAAGGCCTTTTACAGACTACAGCGTGCAACTTATTCTTAACAGGCCACAGCTCTGGAGCTAGGACACTATTAGACCACCACAAATATTTCCTCCAGTTGTACAGGTTTTGGTTGGGACAGAATTAATCTTCTTCATATCAGCTTGTTTCTGTTTTGGATTTGTGACCAGAACAGTGTTGATAACTCAGGGATGTTTTGGTTATCACCGAGCAGCGCTTGCACAGAGCCAAGGTCTTTTCTGCTTCTCACCCACCCCACCAGCGAGCAGGCTGGGGATGGGCAAGAAGCTGGGAGGGGATACAGCCGGGACAGCTGACCCCAACTGATCAAAGGGATGACCACATGACGTTGTACTTGGCAACAAAAGCTGTGGGGAGGAAGGGGGGACTTTTGGAACTGTGGAGTTTGTCTTCCCAAGTTCCCATTACGTGTGACGGAGCTCTGCTTTCCTGGGGATGCCTGAACACCTGCCTGTGATGGGAAATAGTGAATGAACCCCTTATTGTGCTTTGCTTGTGCATGCAGCCTTTGCTTTACCTATTAAACTGTCTTTATCTCCACCCACACATTTTCTCACTTTTGGTCTTCTGGTTCTCTCGCCCATCCCACTGGGTGGAAGTGATCCAGCATCCAGAGGGGCTGAGCTGCTCACTGGGGTTACACCATGTCACCGGTGCTACCAGGCTGCAGTCAGTCACCATAACAACACTTACTACAGCAATTTTTAGCGTTTATAATATTGGCTATAGGTGGTTCAGAGTTTTGTTATAGAGTTTGAGTTTGTCATAATTGCAGCAGATAGTTCAAACTAGTACCCTCAGATAATTAATTTAAACTATTATAGTGACAGTGGAACGCCATAAAACAAAAGCTGAAGCTACAGCATGATGCTGCTAACAATACTAGATGTACTGGTCTTTAAGCCTTTCTGCTCCCACCTTTCTAAAATTGCAAAAATTACTCTTAACCTTTAATATTTCTATGAGAACAAGAGAGGAAAGAATGACCTGATTCTACTCAGCACTCTACAAAAAAAACCCTGAAATGATTTATGCCATAAAGACCTCATAAATTTGGATGTTAAAAAAAGCGCAACAGGAGAGACCAGTAAATTGGAGGACAGTCGTGTTAAGTACTGACACCCAAGCAACCCTGTGTCAGATGGCAATCTGTCAATAGAACGGGAACAGAACTGAAGTACAGTACTGAGGATTACTCTAGAGAATAAATGTGAAGCTTTGTGATTTCTGATGTAGAAAGAAAGACAAGAGAAAACATTTCTTGTGAAGCTAAATAAATGGAAAAGTTGAATCCTGTTTGGATTTACAGCATTCCTGCAGCAACACAAGTAGCTGATGTAACTTTCAAAAGTTTTCGAAGTTCATCAATGACTACTCAGCTCATCAATATGAGCTGAATATAAAGTTCATCAATATGAGCTGAATATGAAGTTCATCAATAACTACTCAGCTGTGGGTGCTTACGGTGTGTGGGCCCCAGCATAATGCAGTCCAAGCACCGAGGTGCCTGGAAGGTGTCCTACATAGGTATCACAGAGGGAAACATTTGAATGGGTGGCTTTACTTAGCATTACATTTTCTACCTGAAAAGGAGTTGTTGGACATTGCCTTGAGAGTTATTCTGGTGTACCCTAGAATGCAGGATGATCTGGGTCTCCACTCATGTTTTCACACACAGGTTTTCTTCACATTTTCTTCACGCACATTCAGGGAATGACTTCTCTATTAAAAACTGCAAGAGGTTCTCTTTATCATATGATGACAAAAACTGTCTGGAAGATATTCAGTATTATATTCCAGACTATCAGGATATGGATATATGCTACATAGGTAACAACAAAGAAAAAGAGAGTGTCTGATTTATCAAGGAGATCTTAGAAGTCCTTGAGAAAGCAACACGAGATAAATGAGGACAGAAGATGGATGATGACTGAATATGCTTCAGATGGTGAGTCAGTTATAGGGATAGATTGTTGGCCTTATTCTCAGCAGAAAAAGCAACTGGACTATGAAATGATCGTGCTAATAAAATAGCATTTTAAAAGGTTGGAATGATAGCAGTGTAAAATTTAAATTATCCAGAGAAATAGAGCCTAGATTGCATCTATTTGAAGTAATAAGACCAGGGGGCAAAATATACTATCTGGAATGTGACTAAATTCAACATATACATCAAATTGCAAGGGAATAAAAAGAAAGTGACAGGTGTGATTTAAGGCAACACAAATTTGATTAAAAAAGAAGTTAGGAAGAAGACATATACTATCAGGGCTGCGTACAGTTAAAACCATATGGAAGTAAACAGAATGAGGCAGAAAAGTAAGAATAAGTGAAAAGGGCGGAATTGAGAATGATTAACTGAACATACAGACAGTATTGACACTGATTACAGGAGTTAGAATGTAAGTAATACATTGCTGCAATGCCACAGCTCTGTGACATTTGGCTGGAAAGGTAGATTGACGAAAGGACTGAGAAAAAGTCTTGATGGAACTTACAAAATATCAGTGAAGCAGGCTGAGTGAAAGATATACAAATAGAAATTAAATTAGAATCTCAGCATGGATGAGGAGGAATAGAAGCAGCTAGTGAAATAAAAATAGCACAGAAAATAAAGATGAATTGCAGGCAAGTCTTTAAAATACACAGGATATGAGCAGCTCAATGAAGAGACAGTGGGACCATTAAGGGACAAGACTGACATTGTGGTGACAAATGAAATCAAGATGCTGAGAGGTTGCATGAAGTCTCTGCCTAGTTTTTAAACATCAAAAGCTGAAGGTGATCCCTGAGATATCTTTCTGATAGAGAAGTGCTTTACTTACTATTTCATTACTACAGGGTAAAAACCACATGATAATAGGGCATGACTTCAGGCACAGAGTAAATATTTAATACCCTGAAATCAATGAAATAGGTCAGTGTGCTGGTAATCAAGAGCTGAAAGATGCACTGAAACAATTAGAAGGACACAGGTCCAGAAATTAATGAGGGTAACAGCTAAACCTTTGGTGGATGGTTTTATCATTCACACAATGCTGAACAAATTCCAGGAGATAGCCAATAAGTGCAGATGTCCCCATAGGGAAGAAAAAAACCCAAGAAGATGAAGGAATGATTCTGTCTTCGGCTGTGAGTGCACACTAATAAAAGGACTGTATACAACATGCAGTGAATTAAGGGCCAGCCAGCCCAGATCCATGAACAGAGGATCACACCTGTCAGACATGCTTGAGTTCCTGCAAGCACGTTATTGAACTGGAAAGCAAAAATGTGAAGTAATAGATACTATTTGTCTGAAGTGAAAAACCGTCACAGTGTAAAATCCACGTCTGCAGTGCAGTTTGCTCATGTCTGAGTGCCACAGCAGAACAGAATTGTTGAAATTAATTAAAGCCTACTTACAGACAAAAGAAAAGGTCTTAGCGAGAAGTAATTATTAGAAATGGAGGAAGATAAAAGATAAACCTACCTGTGCCACAAAGCTTAGTCTTGGGTTTGGGTTTTTATTCCTTACATATGAGCACCCAAGGCGATGACATAATTTTCAAGTACAATGGAACAAAGGAAATCCTTTCAAGAAGCAGATGCAATACCTTCATCAGCTAGGCAGGGATAAAAGCTGAACTGAGTCAGTCTCCGTAACTGTCATAATATGCAGATGATAAGTCTCACAAGAAAATGTAGAGTAAATTGAAAATTATGACTACTATAAGAAAAGGGAAAGTGACTTATGTAGGAACAATGAAAGCCCTCTTCAAAAGAAATCCTGCAAATGAGATTATCTTATTTCTGCCAGTTATAAACCAGCAAATAACCATACATACATACCCTTCCAACTCTCACACTGATAATTTCCAGCTCACGCAAGTGTTACAGAAAATGTAGTCCTTCCTATGGAATTCTTATGGAATAATCAACTGAAATATTGCACGGAGTGAACCTTGTTTTAATATATTCAAGATACTTCTAAATTAATTAGAACAACTATCAGTAGCTACATAGTCACTATTTTCTTTAACCATAATTGAGCTGCTCCCACCCAACCGATCCATATTACAGTTATGAATGTGGCAATAAAAGCTGTGTTCCTATCTTAGAGATATACACAGCCAAGACCTATCCTGACTCTCCATTCTATTTTTTAATCTGGTCCACAAGATTTAAATCACACTGTAATTTGACTTTCTTTCAACCACAGCAAATTTGCAGTGCATTATAGACAGGAGAGAAAAAGAAGTAAAAAGCAAGAAAAGAAAAGAAAAAAAAAAAAACTTAGAGAAAATGTCAGCTGCAGAAGGCTCTTGATTTCCACTTCTCATCCATCAATGTTCTGTGAAGAGTTTAAGGAAAGACTGAATAAACAATTTTCAACTAACTCTTGCTGATTACTGTAAGAAAATACGATCAATGTTAAAAACAGAGTAAAGCCTCAGATAATATAGTAAAAAGCGATCCTGCCCTGACAGCCAGGATGCCCATAAGACCTGATAAGCTCAACCTTTTATTTCTGTATTACTGTGCTGAATTTATCCAAAGCACCTTTGAGAAGGGTGGATGTCTCGGGCAAACTGGTAAGAACAGTAGGCATGTTTTTTCTTTATAGTCAGTTACAATTTTTGTAACAGATAATTCAGTGGTAAGAAAGTTAAATGCAGCTCCACCTATATTGTTTTTTTAGGACAATATATTGATTATACTTCATTTTCATCAGAAAAGTAAAACTAAATCGACTTATGATGACGATGATGATGATGATGTAATTTTTGTATAACTTAAACCGTCACTCAGATAACTTAGAGCAATCAAAAAGGGTATTTAAGTGTAACACAACGATGATTTTACCATAATATAAATGTGACAAATACAATAAAAATTAAACATTTTTGCCTTGTGACTAAAAACATTCAGGAGTTTTATTATGTAGAAAATTTAATCATAGTCTTCCGGTTTGCAATGGAAAGTACAATTTTATGCATTTGATATGCCAGACATATAGAGCGCACCACTTCTTCCTTGCAAAGAATACCAAGGGTCACATAAACAGGTGCAAGGAAAAGTAAAAGTATAGGCAACAGGAGTGAGTGAAAATAAATAAGAAGGGAGCACAGCAAGAAGATGAAATGAAGCCAGGTATATGTAAGAAAGAAATAAAGGGGAAAGGGAGAAAGAAAGGACAGGGAAAGATCAATCAAATGTAAGGAGAGGGAAAAGCAAGGTAAAAAATGCATATGCCCAGTAACAACAAAAACCTTCCTATCTTCATTTCTCATTAAAAATCTGAGGCCTAAACCACTTATCAGAAACTGTGCGTGCATCTGTTTTTCACGATATAGAGGTAGAGTAACCACTTTTGTTTCTCTTCATTTATGTTAGCGTAAGTAAGAAAAGAATTCTAAATGCCAGGAATAAGATTACCTTACTGGTATCTCAGGTGCAGAATTGTAAAAATCTAATGCATAACTCTATGTTTATGAATATAAAGTTATATTTTATTTCTCTGGATTATCTCCTCACCTTTACTTTAAACTTTGCATGCGGTTTGACATATTTTTGGTCTCATGACCCCAGTGAACACAAGCATGCTTATTTTAAATAGATGAATAGGTAAAAGTGGCCTAATGTGACATTTTCCTGCATATCCCTCATGGTAAAAGACACTGCTGAACTTGCATGCAATGCTCACAGAATGCCTATCCTCTGAAAAGGGAAATTAAATCCTAGTAGCACTTTTACATTAAGTAGATAATTTTGGTATGAGCCACATTTCCGTGGGAGCTGTATCCCTTTATAAGGTCAAAAGAAGCGAGCCTCCCTTAAATGCAGAATACTTCATATTTAACAAATAATAGGCATTCTGCACCTCGTCTGCTCATCTGGGAATTAGATAACAGGGATTTAACTTTGGCTTGTAAATCACAGTATCCAAACTACTTGAGCTAGCATAGAGCGTTCAGTATTGCTGCTGTTATACATTGGCCCCAAATTCTTGCTTTCCAAAGGCAGGTGAGACTGAGAAAGGATATAAAAAGCCACATTCCTGGGAATTCCTGGGACCACCAAAAAAAAAAAAAAAAAAAAAAAAAATTAGCAATATCGGATCTTATACTCTCATATAAAAAGGTCATTCATCCCTGTGAAGTTTGACTAACCTAATACACTCAAGCTGTCTAGAATTAAACTATAAATCTAGGCCCACCACGCTCAATCCCCTGCCTGCATCACTGGCTTTCACGAATCCATGATGACAGCAGATCAGCTGAGGTGTCTTTCCATGTCATCATGCTGGAAAACATTTAACGCTGAGAGCAACATGAAAGCTAAAATACTGCTACCGAAAATATGCAATATGACCAACAAATCAGGTACACACTAGTGTTTTCTACTTTATATGGTACAATTACAACAATTAAATATAATAAGCCTTTCTATATTATTTCCTATTCACTTCTGAACATGCTACTTGAAAATAAGAATTCAATTTTTTTCAAGAATATCATCAGCTTGAGAGCAAACAAAGCTACGTTAATGGCTGACATTCATTTCAAGAGAAAAATCAGCTTCTGTCTATATTGTTCATTACTCCTCATCTGCACAAGCCTGGAAGGAAGTATCATTTTTCAGATTATCACCCTGTTAGCACAAGGAAGGAGAAAGTGTAATGTATCATAGATTATAAAATATAATTAAAGCTTGCACAGAAGAAACATCATTAAAATTATGTCAGCCCATTGCAAAAAAAAAAAAAAGAAAAAAATCCCATTAATTATAACGGGGCAGAGGGATGAGAAGAAAGTGGCAAGTAACAAACTTATCTGTAGATGCCCGGATTAATTTCACCCGTAAAACTGTCAGTACACCACCACAAATATAAATTCCATAAATACAATTTAGATGACTGCAATGATGGTAGTCATGAATAATGTGAACACTAAGTATCCCAGGACTGCATATGAAGATTAAAACCTAAGGTCACAAGTTATAATCGCAGAGCAATGCTAGGATCAATTTTGAGCCACTGGTGAAGAGACTGAAATGACAGAAGAATCCCTGGAGTAGCTAAAAATCTCCCTTCTGGAATAAAAGAAGATTATGCAGACCATCATATATATTACATTATAGTATGTATTATGTTCCTATAATCTACTTCTGTATGCAGCTGGAATCTTTATGCATTTGAAATTGCAGTAGAGCACCACAAATATACACAAGTATGTTATGTATGGATGAGTACACATAGCCAAGCTTCCTTTCTTCCAGGAAGGAGGAGATCTAACATAATGGAATAATTTCTATTGAACTAGCTAAGAAAAAAATCTGCACAGCTTTATAAATAACAAATAACTATAATAAGCAAAAGAAACACTAAGGTTCAAAAAAATCAAACATTCTCAAATAATCTAAAACATTTCTGATATAATATTAATATTAATTACACTATTAAATATTAAATGCTGTACCACAAAATCTGTCAAAACCTTGTCACCCTTCGCCTTGACTTCACTTCTTCTACTTAGTTAAACTTACGTTAGGAAGTCTTAACTTTTCCAGTTTTCCATTATAATTTCAAAACATATCAAGAATTTAGCCATACACTCTAGTGAAATGAGACATAAATACCACAGAAAATTTTGACCACCGTGTATTTATCTTTACAGTAACCTTATTTATCTTAGAAACTGCAGCCATGAGGGTCCCTATCAGAGACAGTAGTCATCTTTCAACCTTGGAGAAAGGGTAAAAAGTAGTTTAAATTTAAAACCAAACAAAGCAACCCTACATATCACTTCAGGAGAAGATAACTTTCAGACACTTCTTTTGTTCAGCACAAAGTATTTTTTCTGAGAACAACGGAGAGTATCAAATAGCTCCAGCTCAAGACAAAACAGATTTGTATCTCTATAATAGAAAGAATGAATGTGAAGTCCCATATCTGAGCAAGGGCCATCATCACAGGGCTACACAATATTCTAAGACCCATCATTTTTTCCTGTTGGTATTTCTTGATTAAAAACCTCGAAAATGTGCTGAAATAGGGATTGAAATACAGGCACTACTTTCCCAAGTGTTCACAGTCACTTACGTACTCCTTTTTTCCTTGCTCAATGACAAAACAAAAGAAAACAATGGGTTTGAAAGAAACCACAAGGAAGAATCAACAGGAAAGCCTAAAAGTAAGTCAGCCTATAACACATGATGACACTATGTCTAGGATGGTAGGTGGAAACTCTGATTTCAAATTCTCCAGTCAAGTAAAAAAGTCAATCTAGGCCCCCATTGCCTAGGTTATACGTTACCTAAACTGAGAGCATGACGTCCTCTTGCTTTCTGGCACTGCAGCTGGCTTTAAAAGTTAGGCCTACATTTCTGTTGCTTTATTTTTACTTTGAAAAATAAATAAATGCTGAAATGAAAAAAAAAAAAAAAAACAAAACAAACAAACAAACAAAAAAAACCCACCCAAAAACCAAAACCACCAAAAAAACCCCCAACAAAAAACAACCACAAACCAAAACAAAACAAACAACAAAAAACCCCACCCACAATTCTATTGTAAATACATTTGGCACTGGTTTTGAGTTAAAAAGAACATAAATCCAAGGTTTTTGTTTCAAGAAAACAATTGGAAAATAAAGCAAGCAGTTAGCTATCCTTCCAGGGGAGGAAAAAAAGAGTACACTAAGCTTCAAAGGCAACTGGGAAGGTATCGAAACAGTTTCTAGATTAACTGTAAGGACACGTTTTTACAGCATACAAAGGCATATCACTACAGAGGTGTATTGGACAAACAAAACCCTGCACACACCCAAAACATATAAAGAAATACAAGATTTTAAATAGACTTTCAGAGTAAAGAAAAATACAGCAAAGTTACAAAATCCAATCATTATTTTGCAAAGTAGTGAACAATTTAGTATTTCACTTTCGTGTGATTCTTCAAGTCCTAAAACACCAATCTCTCTCATACAAACTTTTATCTCAGATCAAAACCTTATTTGTCAAATCTGTTTCTACAAATAGCTTAAATGGAACTCAAATTGTATACACAGTGAAATCTTCTGTTCCCAGTTTCCTAATCCCAAAAACTCAAAACGATTTTCAGAAAATCTGCTATTTATTTATTTTTAATGAGGAATACGAAAGTGCTAACATATGCTCCTTTGAAAGAGTTCAGTAACTTAGTGATCTGCAGGGAGGGAATTAAAATTCTTTGCCCTGGGGTAATACTCAAGATAATATAATCACTGATAAAGTAATATCATACTTTATATAATATAATCACTGGATAATAATCACTGCTAGAACAGCCTGCTGTATAGTTTTATGCTGAGAAAGATCTGTCCACATGGGACCACCTGCAGTACACTGGTACCCTACCAACATAATCTTCCCCAGGGAAACACGGGGCAACACATCACATCACACCAGCACTACATACCTTCAGCCTTCTCTGCACCTCCATAACCTGGAAGAACCTGGTGTTAAGATTTGAGGAAGTTACCAGTGTGGAAAAATACAATTTTACTTATTTCACATGAGTTGCATAGTGAGTATTGTTCTATGACATCACATTTCTTACCTCCAAACTTACCTAAATTTAAATAAACTCAATATAAAATGTTTGTATCTGTCCACATTGGCATCTCTTTTTCTTATTTTTTCTATACATGAAATCTTCAAACTCTTATACAATGTACTGCACCAAAATTATGAAAGTTTGGAGTTAATACTTCAGTTCCAGGGTAAAAAAAAAAAAAAAAAAAAAAAAAAAGCGAGCAATCCCGACAATTAAGGAAGTGATTTTTGCTCTTCAATTGTGCCTTGCACACAAAACACCTGCAATTTTTAGAGTGCAGTGCCTTTACAAAATTCAAATTGCCTGTAACAGGGAGCATTGGAACAAGGCAGCCACTGCCATTCTGGTCATTGTGCATGGTTTTCTGCAATGGTATCACACACTCACTGACCTTCATATGACCTCAGGAATGATGCTTGTACAATAAGTCACTTGCCCAGCCAACATACCTTGTTATATCAAAACACAATGGCAGGCAAAAACTTTTCTCTTCTTCTGCATGACACTCAAGGTCAGCATGGCATGCCAGTGAGGTTAGCAGCAGGAACGAGGGGCTAGGCACACTACACAATCACTCTGAGACCCGAGTTCATTTGGGACAACTTCCTAAACCTAGGCCAATTCAAATCCCTGAGGAGGATTTGAATAAGCACCAGCCAGCATTTCTCCTTTCCCGTTCTCTTCCTTGACATGCCTCCATACAATCCCCTTTCTCTTTTTTTCAGTCTATCGATAGCTTGGCATCAAGATTTCTTTCCACTAAAAAAGGTCAGAAATAAAAGAAAATACAAGGGATGCAGCTGTATCTGAGGTCTACAGGTATGATAAAAAGTACCAGAGCAGTTGTAACTGGCATCTTCATTTAAAAAAGGACCTAAGTCAAGAACCAGTCATAGGTAATGAAACATGAAAGTTAAAAAAGTGTCTTCAATTGCTGTTAACTCTTAATTTACACCCTAACATTGAGTACAAAATATAGAGGTTTATGAGTAAAAAAAAGTAATCAAAAGCTTAACTCTCTCCTTTTTACCAGGCTGTACACAATGTATTTCAGTTCTCCCTGCAAGAGAAGCCTTTCATTGTGTTATATGTACTTTCACAATGCTCTCATCGCAGCAGTATCTATCAACGTTTATACTCTGTTTCAGTAATACCTGCTCTCCTGGAAAAAATAAAACTCATCTTCTATTCTCTACAGTGCTTCATGAGAGTTAGGTTTCAAGTACTTTAGTCAGGGACAGAAAAGAAGCTCTAGCTACTTGAAGATTTCTGCAATAGCTAATAAAAACTGGAAAGGGCAGAGCAAACTGGAGTTCAATACCAGCTTATCAGTGCAGGGACGCAGCCACGTGAAGTTCCTTTGCTTCAACAGAAGGAAATTGCAATACTTCATCTTCTGACAGCACCTTTTTTTCTTGAAGCTCTTATGTGGTCTTCACAGCACTGAGATTCAAGTGGCTAACATATGTGGCACAATTGTGTCTGTCAAAGGATAAATTTTGGCTCAAGAATCAATGTATTTATTATCATATATATAGATATATATAAAAAAAAAAAAAAAGGTGCTGTGAACTGCGAATGTTGTCCCACTCCACATACACAGAAAAAGAGCTTTTCCAAGCAGAAGAGTGAACTTCTCTAATATGTACCTGTATTTCTGACATTAGATCAGGGCATGTTAGCAATACCCAGCACAGACACCCCTCCAAAGGACAATGCACCTACCAAAGACTTCTCAGTACTCACCTGTTTATCATTTGATAATAAAAGAACTTCAACCATGTCAGATGGACTGCGTGATGCACAATTTCGCACATACTATTTGAAGACCTCTACAAGAGCTAATAAAAAAAAATCATAGCAAATCTGTGTTGTGCTTGTACACACCCTTCTATTCATACCATAAAACTGAAATGTTAGAGAAGACCATCTCCATTAAGGATGCAAATAATTTTGCAGCTAGTGATCCCATTTTTCAGTTGGGAACATCTCATAATCAAATATCTAATAAATCATGTTTTGCTACTATCAGCTCTAACTCCTCATATAATTCTCAAAAATGGAAGGGATTTTCTAGCAGATGTCTGCCTAACTAGAAAACTTTTCCTTAAAACACAAGTTTCCCTGATGCACTCTGAAAGTATTTTCTCCCGAAAAATGCTATAAACGAAACCTTCATTTTATTGCTGTGCCTGTACAGCTTTGTAGCTAGGCTATAGCTAAAAAATGGAGGAGAACACCTGGTTAAGATCTTTTTACCTGTCTCCAGGGCTAGAAGGTGTCTTTACTCGAAGCCCTAGTTATGACAGAGCTTTTACTGCTTTTTTTCTTAAATAACTGTGAAGTGAACACTGCATACAAAGATGCTTAAATTCACTGTCAAACAGACTTTTTTTCAGCATGCCCTCATTAGCATTTGGTAATCACCAATACTACATTTAGTGGAAGACTGTTCAAAGAACAGTTGAACCATGTACCAAGGAAGTTCCGGAACACTCCCACACTAAATGCCAATTTTACAGCAGGTTATCAAGTTGATATTTTTTGTTCAGTTAGAAAAATACATTCAAATAAATTCTTGTGAAAGTTTCCCACCTTCCATTAGATGCAAAGTGCCTATTAAAGATGTGGTTTTACAAACTGGTATTTTGCCTAATTCCCCTTTGTATTTTTCTATATTTTGTTCAGCTACATAGACAAACTTCCATTTGTCTGGCCCTATTATCGCTTACACTGGCAACACAATCATCCTTTTCGAATTCTGTGAGTCTGACTGTTCTTCACTAACGCTAACTGACCTAAAAAAAAGAAAAGCACTAGCTTATTGTACCTACTACAAATCTTTGGTAAGGTGCATCATATTCTCATAACCTCATATATTTCCTTCTTTAAGGACAAAGAGCAAAAAACAATGCTTACCTCAAATATTTGATTTATGCCTATTGGTTTTATATTATGTAGTATCGAGAACAACAGGAAGCACTAAATGAAATAATATATGTTAAAGTTTAAATGAGTTTGTCACTTTTTCTGGTGCTTTTTGGAAGACAACAAGAAGATCACCTAAGGGGTTGGTCAGGCTGGGTTTTTGCTGGCTTTATTACCCAGCAGATGGAATGGCAAATGTGTGACATACAGAGAAAGCTATCTTATATGCCAGTTTGTTAAACAGATTGTCTTCATCATCTGACCACTGTTAGAAAGGCAATTGAAAACCACAGGCTTCTAGCTTCTCCATAATGAATGTTAAAAATGCAAATATGGAGCCATTTCTCACCCTTCAAAATGACTGTCAAAACCACACACACAGTTAAAAACTCTACACAAGCCAAGGTGAGCTGGTATCGGCAACAAATCCCTGAAATCCTACCACGGGACCTTGTGAGAATTTAAATCTTGAGAACTGGTCCTTGGTTCTATCCTCATGGGTATTCAGTGGGAAAAGATTTCAAAAGTCTGTCAGTGCGCACCAACAATAAACACTGCCTTAAAAATTAAAAAAAAAAAAAAAAAAAAAAAGGAAAAGGAAAAAATACTTTCTTGGTCAGCACACAAGATCTCAGCGTTAAAAATCAGGAAGGTAATTTCTGTTGCATTGTTTGTGCTGATGATGTACTAGTGTACCACACTGACAGACTCTGTGCATTAAACAGGTTGTGCTACTATTAGCATTCTTATTATTATATTACAGCTATATGTTATCATAGGCACATATATTCTCTTTCAGCGTGTGCAGTTGGTATGATCAGGTGATAACTGTAACTTACATGGCAGTGTACAAGTGGTCAAATACTTCGAAGCACTATGTCTATGCACAGTCTGATTTTCAAGATATTAAAACCAGTTAGTCTTGCAATATATTTAGATGCAAAAATAGGAGAAGGGAGTTTTGGAACTGTCCTCCACACAGTGCAGCAGGGCAGGAAAATTAACCGGTTTAAGCTGGAACTTGCAAAATTTATGCAAAGGAGAGTGGAAGTCTGAACCACATTTTAATTGTGTGATTCATGTGTCTATTTCTGCTGGTTCAGCACAGTAATACTTGTCAGCACTAGGAATACCTTTTCCCTTTTTGATGCATAGTTTACTTTCAATTGCTGCAACTGCTATAATTGCAAATAGGATGTAAAGCACCATAAACTGGCATGACTTTGTGGTACCATTTCTGAAGTACTTGATGTGTATCTGCTCTCATGCTTCAGTCAAACCAATTAGTAGTTTTGGGGACAGCAAAGTTTTTGCACATCCCACTAGGTCGATAACATCACTGGGGCTTTGGTACATGCCATGGGGTTATAAGGCAGTTGTACTTTATGCAGACACTGATACTACAGAGACCCAGGACATTATCAACATCGTTGTCCTCTTACCTAGGGGCATGTTAAAGGTTCTGCTTTGAGTCTTTTACTACAGGTTTTGAGACTGCCAGAGACAGTTGCACCTGCCCTGTGTGCAGAGTTGAGTCTTTGTGGGGGCATCAGTAGCCTTTCCAGGGCACTGTGTTCAACAACAGATATACTAATTTTCCATCCTGTGGTCCTGTATGCAATTACGTTTGTGCTGTTGCTGAAATTAATATTTATATTCTTTTTTACAAAAAGACATTTGAAATAGAACTCCTTATCCTTTTTAGCAAATTTCATCTTTAAAGCTTCCCTCTTCCCATTAAGCCAAGCCCAGGGATATGACAACAGCAAGTCCCACAAGAACACCAAAATGCACAAATATGCTCAGAAAGGTACTTGGAAATATTAATGTGTAAGAGATGCAACTTTGCTGTGAGCCTACAGCAATGTCTCTAATGCATATATTGCTTAGCATATGAACAGTTGTAACACATTTTAAATCAAGAGAACATTCCCCTTCCCCCAGGGAATTTCAAAGGTTAGCATTGCTTCAAACACTTGCAAAGCAAGCTACATACAGCTCAGTCACTTGGTTCAGAACATAATACTGGCTTAAGTGTTAGATGTATCTTACTGAGAAATGTACCATTTTTTCTAGCATCATTAAGCTATGAATGCAAACAATTAGCAGAACTACAACTGCTAGAATCATGCTGTCTTACCATTTACATTAATACAGCCCAATGCCATGACACAGTTACAGCCTGTGCCACTGGAAGGCGTTCATTAATTTCCACTTCTATGCATTCACTCCACTCATGCTCATAATGATTATTTTTTATTTTTATTTTAATACCATTCCCACACTGCTTGCTTTGGTACATGCTTTATCTGAGCCTATGCCTTCAGAAAAAAATGAACTAAATAAATTGTCAGTTTGAAACTTGAGCTTTTTACTTTATGACAACATTTAAAACCAAGTTATACCATTTACTGCTTTTAAAGATCCTTGCTTTCAACTGTTTCTGATTCCTTGCAATACTTTGATACAATTAAATCTTACCACTCTGCCTTTAAAGAAGGCAGAAAAAGACAAAGAGATTAAGTGAGTCTCTCAAGGCACTGTCAATGGAAATAAGAACGAATGCTAATGAATAATGCGGAAGCTTTTTTTAAAGGAAAATTTGGTTGTTGTTGTTTTTTAACAAAAGTATTTGCTTCTTTTGAGTTTTTCTTAGAAGACTGAAAACAAGCAGTTTATTCTGAAGACAATATGTGCCTTTGGTCTTCCGCTGAAATAGTATTTTTTTTAATGAGGTGGCACAATTTTCTGCTGTTTAATGAATATAGAGATACTTTCTGCCCAGCTATGTTTAGACTCACAGTTCAATACTCCAGCTTAACTTCATATTTGCAAGGTTTTAATTAGAGATGCTCCAGTAAAATGCACAAACACACCCAACACCCAAATACCTTCTCTTTCAAACACTTACTGGTTTTCACCTATTTCCATGCATGAATGGAAACACTCTGTTTCAAAAACAACCCATGAGCTTGACAGCTCAGCAAATGTGACAGGTGAATGAAAAAGCCTGCTGAACCCAACAGGAGACTGCCAGGCTTGATGCACACAGTACGGGAATCTCCTTGGAAATCGCAAGGTAGAAAGTGAAACCACAATCTGACATTAAAGAAAGGCAGACATCCTTCTCTTAATATAAAACAGAAAGAAAAATAAATATTGTGTGTGAAGTTTGGATCCTAACAGCCCAATCTGGAGAACTAGTGACAACTAGGGAATCAAATGCCATTTCTTATTTTGACGCCCTAGGTTGAACAGTTTTTTAATGCTTCTGCAGTGTGTAAAACTGTTATAGACCCATATCAGGCTCAAATCAGAAATCCTTAGTGCAGTAATGGCACAGATTATTTCTCAGGTTTAATTCCACTGAATTTATTAGGATTAATTTGAAGCAAGATATTAAATACCATAAATAAAGATACCATCTAAAATATTACAAACTTCATGAAGAATTACTCATTCCATTCTCTCTTAAGTAGTGTACATTCATGAACAACAAGAACCAATGGAGTTCCCCAGGATTTGCATGAACAGTTTAGAGCATCTCAAAGACAGGAGAAGAAACCCAGAAGCAGAACTATTGTATGAGTCTAATCTTTAATCCTAAATAAAGGGGAATTTTCTAAGTCTCCTACATGCCTCAAATCTTTTTTTTTTTCTTCCTTTCATTTCCCTCTCCCCCTCTTTACCTGTATTCTGTTGTCCATGAATTATAACAGAAGTACTGCTTCCAGGTCACTGAATTGATTTTGTAAACCTTTTCTAAAGGCTAGATTTCAAAGTAAGCTTGGCGATCCATGCATCCAGATCTCAAATAAATACAAACTACACCAAAATTCCATGGCTTCTTTCAAACATCCTGTCAAAAACTGGAAGTGTAAGTGTCAGATGACACAACTTACAAAACTTCATTTTTTATAATGCATTTCAGTGACCTGCTATAATGAATTCCCCTCAAGAGTGGAGGAGCAGTAGAATTCACTGTCACTTGGAAAATCATAAATTAATTGCTACTTGGAGTAAGAGATCAGCTTAATCATGAAGGGGAAAATAAATAAATAAATAAATAAATAAATGTTTCTTCTAACGCACTTAGTATAGGCCCCAGCAGGGAATACTGATTATTCCAAATGCATATAACTTTTCTAGAAAGAAGTAAAGAGCATACTGTGTAACTTAGATGGCCAACAGTGAAATACATCCATATTTGCCTTCATATATCTCCCACAGTTACTTCAACAGTATTACCTTTAGTTTTAACTGTGAAATGTTTCCGTCATAAATGATTCACAGTGATTTTAGTAGGAGCTGATTTGGGTCAATGCTGAACAGATCTGGAAATCTGTCCTCAATTATTCATCATCAGACTCAGTACAAATTGTAATAGAGAAGAAAAAGCAGGAAAAATAATTTCTCCCTGACTTTTTTTTTGTTAATCCTATTGCAACTGCCAATGAATCTTCTTAATTAATAAATATTTACTTCTGAATACTTTATCTTGGTCAAAGCTGTCATCAAAACCACATGCAGATGTTAACTTTTGAAGTCCGTACTTCAATGCAGCTTAAATTACTTTGTTCATTGATAACCCAAAGAGCTAAGTATCACAAGCACTTTAATGACTTAAATTAAAATTGGCAACTATCAGAAAATAAAAATGTCTTTTCTGATTTTAGATGCTTAGGTTCCTTTACATGTATTGTTTATGGACAGATCAACATGTCACATGAGAGTCTTTTCTTCATTATACCTTTTATTACTACAGTAGCTGGCCAAAGTAAATAACAGACCTGACAGATGTAGTTAATAAAAGGTACTTACTAAATGACGTCCAGTGCTACACTGGGACCAGTCAGAAAAACAGCATTTCTGAAGTGAATGATATAAAATGCAAAAAAACATCAGTATCATTGCTGTAACACAGTTCCTATGGACAGCATGGATTACCAAATCACGTGAACAGCTTCATTCCAAACTAAACTGACTACAGCAACAGGTATATATAGCCTCACAGGTCTGAAAGTGTGTATTAATTAACAAACCGATATTTCTGTGCCCATTGCAATACTTTCTTTTTGGCCCTCATGCCAATCTTCCATGGTGTTTTATTGTTCTTTAGTAAGTAAAGGCATCTACTGTGTCAGCAAACCACCTCTTGCTGAATCTGCAGCAAATTTGCAAATATTCATCAGAATTATTTTAACTCAGGAAGTCGTCTTTAAACTTGCACAGTTTGCACAGAAAAACAGATACAATAAATTTTAGGCTTAGTCAATGACTCACTGTAACAAGTGATGACCTTGTGAGTGGGATGGAGGGTATGAATCTGATAAATTAATGAGAAATCTTTTTCTCACAGAGTACAGAAGCCAAGTAGGACTCTGCCAGTAGATAACGCGTTGTGCTTTGCCTTATATTAAACAACTCCTTCTAGAAGGAAAGATAGTGAAAAGTATGTATTGGTGTGCAAACCTCACTGGTAGGCAGCATGTTACAGGCAGATGCTATCAGAAAACTGATACATCCACCAAGGATCAAATCCATACACCTGACTGGTGTAGAGTCAAATCTTTCACACCATCTGATGAAAGATGTAAGGACTTGGTCCAACAGGAGAAGCTATCAGATGTCCTGTGTCCCAGAGCAGGAACTGGGGACAAAAACTTGAATTCTTTTATTGAGTCTAAACACAATCCTTGCAGCTATCATGGAGCGCATGAAAGTTATCACGGGAAATCAAGATGCAGCTACCTGAATGGCTACCTGTTCATGCCAGAGACCTCCCCTCCTGTAAACAAGAGAACCAGAAATTCTAAAAAGCTAAGAAAAAGGAATGTAATTTTAAAAGTTCTATGTTTATACAGAAATCGTTAAGTGTTAAAAAAATAATATGTACTGGCCACTGCCGCCTTCATATATACGGGAAACTCAGATTCTTCAATACAATCAACATGTGTTTGCATATGGAAAGTAACTTCGTGCTTTTAACAGTGATCACGCCACAGGCTTCCTGGCTACCAGCAAACAGGACACCCGTGTGCACTCTTTGGTTAAGTGTAGAAGATACAACACTACATTTGGTAGTCTGTGGAAGTGTGCTCACTGTTACAGGGACACCACATTGCCATGTTACTAAAATATGTGCCTCCTACAGCAGCAGTGTTTTGCAGTCAGCACAAGTGTGGCTATCCACAGCCACCAGCTAGTTAAAGCACATAAGCGTAATTGCATCACTGAAAGTTACACTTGAAAATGTACGCAAAGTGTTAGAGACAAAAAAATTCAGATGAGGTTAAAAACATTAACACAAATGGAATTCACACACTCATTGAAAAGAATCACTTCTGACTGTTTCCCCATCCATATATTTGTGTTTTTTATTGCAGGCATGTGTTTCCCACTGACCCATAGACAGGCTAGACATTAAGGTCAAGCACATGACACAAATCAAAAGTGAGGAGGTCATTATGATAATGTTGTTCTCCAAAAAGCTACTATTATTTGGAGGATAATAATTTTAAACAACTCTTTGAACAGAGACTGCATTATGCTTCCACTGATGTCATCAAACAAAAAAATGGCTAAAAAGAGCAATCACACAAAGCCAGAATTAGCAGCCAGTGCAAAAACTTTGCAGATTTCTTTTTACCACTATATCAACTGACTTACTTTTATTTCCTCTACCTCTGGAGGAATAAAGAATGACAGCAAATTAACTATTTATAGTTATAAAAATAGTGACTTCCATCTGCTATAACTTGTAACTGCTGTCCCAACAACTTGCATGCTTGATGAGATATGAACATCAGAATATAATTAGGTAATATGAGTGATGTATAAAGTCACTTTTCACTAAAATACCTTTTTTAAAAAAACATACTACTATACCAGCCAGACAGTACATGCCAGGTATACCCAGATAATCAGAAGTTTTGAAAATTTTTGGAACATTATATGGAAAAAAAATTTCCACTTTGATGAGCTCTAGCGGACTAATATTGTAGTATTGCCATCCACAAATGAGTACATTACTAAGACAAGCAGTAAGCAACCTTTAATAATAGATAATATTTAGACAATGATACTAAGAATCTGGAAAAAAAATCCACCCAAAATACAAAATGAGACTACAGCTGTTCCCATTTTTAACCTAAAGTATCTCAGCAAAAGTTAAAACTTTAGAAGTGCTTATGTGATACCTATTAACACCATGTACGTATTTTTTATGTAACCCTGATTTTTTTATCCAAGTATCAATTCAATTATCCACTGCAATGTACAGGAGAAACACTGTTGTCAAATGAAGGTCTCACTGAAAACAACAACTGACAAACTGAAGCATTAATTCGTGTTCAGGAATATTAAATACACTTTATTCCTAAAAGAGCACGTCTAAACTTTGTGAACTAATACACTAAATAAATAAGCTTCACACTTTATCTCACTATGCCTGACTCTTTCCATTTAGGAAAATCCTAAAAAATTATCTCGTGGGGCATCCTGGGAGAGGTTGCATTGCAAGAATTTAAATTGTAACTGTTCTTTAGAAAAGATTTTCCCTAGCAACTTTTGTAAATAATTTTTTTTTCACATACTAGAGGAGGAACAAAGGCTTATATTTAAATATACCTTGAGGTCTAGAAAATAACTTAGCAGCCAAGGTCTTATAGCAGTACTTGGGAAAAAGAACAGAACTTCTAACAAATCTGCAGTTGTTATGGGCAGCTCATCTGTAGCCAGAGGTTTTGTTTATTTAGGAGAATAAAATCCCTTTGGTTTCATAACAGAGAGAAAAAATATGATTTAAAGTTATACTTTGAGTACTTGATTATATTTTCTCTGCAACCACTATTAAGAATTATTTTTGGACAGCAAGCTGACCACGAGCCAGAAGTGTGCCCTGGTGGCCAAGAAGGCCAGTGGGATCACCCTGGGGTGCATCAGGAGGAGCGTGACCAGCAGTTCGAGGGAGGTTGTCCACCCCCCCTACTCTGCCCTGCTGAGGCCGCACCTGGAGTGCTGGGTCCAGTTCTGGGCTCCCCAGGTCAAGAGAGACAGGGAACTGCTGGGGAGGGCCCAGCGGAGGCTGCGAGGGTGATGGGGGGACTGGAGCATCCCCCTTCTGAGGAAGGGCTGAGGGAGCTGGGCCTGTGTAGCCTGGAGAAGACTGAGAGGATCTCATCAATGTCTACAAATGACTTAAGAGTGAGTGCCAAGAGGATGGGGTCAAGCTATTTTCAGTGGTGCCAAATGACAGGACAAAGGGCAATGGGCACAACTGCAACACAGGCAGCTCCTTCTGAATATGAGGAAGAACTTCCTCACTTTGAGGGTGTTGGAGCCCTGGCACAGGCTGCTCAGAGAGGCTGTGCAGTCTCCTGCCCTGGAGACATTCAAAACCCACCTGGACGCGATCCTGTGCAACCTGCTCTGGGTGAACCTGCTTTAGCAGGGGGTTGGACTGGAGGATCCCCAGAGGGCCCTTCCAAACCTGAACGTTCTGTGATACTGTGGCTTTCAACAGACAAACAGCACTTCGGAAAGGGACATTCTCTTTCTCCACTGAACAAATCCAACTGTAAAATATTTGTCTCAAGTTGGTGACTGAGAAAAAACAGATTTTCAGCTTCAGAACAGTCCAAATGATTGCTCCCCAAAATTAATAGCAAGGAAGCTCACAGGAAATAAGTTTTTAAATTATCCTTTCCAGTACTGGAGTATATTTCTTTTTTATTCAATCATTGCAGGCAATGACTCTTAATAAACACTCATAATTAAGTCAAGTTTAAGTAGCATGATGATAAACACCTTGTGATTATTCACTGAGGACAACCCCTTCCAATTTGGAATTGTTTCAAATGGTTGTGGTTAATCTTATCATCCCCTTTTATACAAGAATTGAACCTGGGCTCATGATGGAATATAGGTCCCTAAGTTCCACTGACTGCAAGGGTAGCCAGGTTCCAAATGTTTCTAGCATCCAAGGAGAAATCTCTGCCTTCTGGTGTAAGGCTAGATATAGCTGTCTTGACCACACTGAGAAATGAACCGCTTACTGAAAAAGTCCTCGCTTTTCCCATGTGGACAGCTCCCCTGTTCTGAAGGTTAAAAAGCATTGTTTGCCCTGCTGACCCTTCAGCATATAATTAGCTTTTAATTAACTAAAGAGTATGTGAATTAACAAGTTGCAAAACCAGTTGACAGTTAAAGGTAAGGCAAATTTGTTCATATTTTGTCACAATGGAAAAGTTAGAAGAACATGCAGAGCACTGCTTCAATCACTGTAAAGTACACCCATGCAGAAATTAAGCCTCCTAAATACAGGACTCAGCAGTTCCATTTCTCACCATAATATATGCTTGATTTATGTACATACACAGCCATGTACTCATGATCATTAAAGACAGCACCCACAGTGCTCTGCAACTTCATTGTATTTTTGAATTCTTACCCACACATTCGTGGACATAGCTGTAACACAACAGGATTTACCTGATCAAAAAACCGCGGACTCCTTTTAACAATCCATTTTAATTTAGGAGGGATAGGAAGGGCTTATTACACACACGCTCATGAGGTTTCCTAAAACAATTTGTACAGATAATTTCTTTCTTTCAGTTATTTATTTTTGCTTGTATGTATCTTGGAAAGGCCAAGCATGAAATTGGAGCTGTAAAGTGAGTCAGAATGTATTGATATGGCTCTGCTCTGAGATCTCAATAGCTGTGCAGCAAAGCAAGAAGGGTAAAGGGGCTGAATTATTCATTGAACATTTAGGCATCAGCAAATAACACTTACAGTGAAAAATGCCCGTTTTGCAACAATAGGTGTGAGGCGTACACATGAAAGAAATCAGATGTTCCAAACCCCACCTTGTAAGACCATCATAGAATCTTTTTCTTATTAGTAATTCTGACGGAAAAGAATACTAGCAAGTTATTTACAGGAGGTGCACAGCACAAATGGGTTTTTTATTTCACTTAGTATAACATCTTGAACATCACTGTATCAGCTTAACGGGAAAAGACAAACTGATGAAAAATTGATAAATTTTTTCTTATCAAGCAATTGCAGTGCTGGAATAAAACAGCTATTATTAGTATAAACTTAGTACAAGAAATGAAAATATGTGAACTACACCTAACTCTCTCTCTCTCTATATATATATATATCAAAATATATGTATCATGTAACACAAGCAAGTTGTTACTTTTAAGTTCCTGCTTCCATTCCTAATTCCACTTCTGTGATAACTTTCCCAGACAAATCCTTTCAGTCAGAAATTATCTTTAGGCCAAAATTTAATTATTTTCTTATTTTCTAGCTATTCAAATTTTAAAGCTTTCCTCGTAACAGTGCAAATGGAAAACTGATGTTATACAAGACGATGCAATATTGTTTTCAGATTTAATTAATCTTTGATTAAAGGTATTTCTGTTGCAGTTTAAAAATACATGTTTTTACTATTTGCTATTTTTTGACAGATCCAGAAACAGCAATATTTCTCATACTCAACTAGTTTTCAGTATTCACAGTTCTAGCACTTTGTTTTGTTTTGATTTCATCTGCTGCAGGGCTAATCCTACCATTTTACCAGAAGCCTACTGCTACATCTTCTGAAGGACCACTGGCAGTATCATTTGGGAAAAAGGGGGAAAAAAAATAATAGTACCTCTACATTCATTGGTACCTCAGTGAATTCAAATCTTTTACTTTTCCTTTTCATTTTCATTGTAGTTTGTTTCTAGCCTACAGACTTGCCAAATTTCCTGCCTGCTGCTTATGAACAAGAGAACACAGAAGGAAATAGGCAAAATTGTGGCAACACAGCATCTTGCTTCTGACTGTAGCCAAGACCTAAGGCCTTGGGCAGGACGTGAGACCCCAGGCAATCATACAGACATGGTTTTCAAATATGCTCCACCAGCCTCCAGACTTTTTAAAAGAGACCATGTAGATTTCTACCTCGGCTTTTCTTTGTGGTTCTTCAGGAACAACATCATATACGAATGTGTTTAGTGACTGCTGCTCTTAACAAAAGGAAGCAGCAAAGCACGAGAATTTTGTCCCCTGCAGACCGCATCAAAACGCCACAAAAACACCTCCCTCAACTACACTGGCCTTGCTTTCTGCTGCTGTCAAAAACCTCTGCACCTGCAGCAGAGGCAGCAGGAACAAATGTGTTCCTCAGGCTCAGTGGCTGCAGCTCATTGCTGGAGCACAAAAAGGACTGTTGGCTGGCCATGGCAGTCTAGACATACATGTCTATCCACTGCTCCTGCTGTGGCATTACTAACCCTTCACACACAGGGTGGTAACAAGTGTTGGCAATCTCTTAGAACTGCAGCAACCACAGCTGAAAGAATAAAGGTGAAAACTGACATCACAGTAAGACTATTGCATCACTGGAGGCGGCTTTGTGCAGAAGTGGCTTTGACCCTGATTCTGGAACAGGGAGATGGATCCAGACAGACTGCAGCTCAGCAACAATATTAATGAAGTGGCATAACTCATGTATTAGATCAAGTTGGATAGACATGTAAGATGCACACTGCTTTTTGTTTTCAACAAAAACTTCATTGAAAATATTTCCAAAACCATCACCTGTATTGCAGCATGGCACAGCTTCTGTCATGTGAGAAAAGTAATTTCCTTAGTGTGTTCTCATCTGTAAATGTCCACTTGCTCTTTTCCTATGCCAGGCCCACATACTAACAAAAAGCAGAAGAGCTTATAGTTTGAGGCTTTTAAAGAGGAAAACAAGGTTGTGATGAATTACGCTTCCATTTCCTAATAAATTATATACACCTTTATATAAAAGAAATTATTCTCTTGTTTTGAAGTTTGTACAAAATAAATAGCATTTCCAGAGAGCGGAATAATTCAATTGTACTTCTACTTTTAATTAACTACAGCAATTATTTATTATTTTGCTGTACTACAAAGAATGAGAGCTATGTATGAAATGAAAGCCACATAAAATAAAGCTTTTTATTTAATTCAGTGTTATTCCTTTGGCACAAATTTTG
Organism: Falco punctatus; assembly: GCF_963210335.1. Classification (NCBI taxonomy): domain Eukaryota; kingdom Metazoa; phylum Chordata; class Aves; order Falconiformes; family Falconidae; genus Falco; species Falco punctatus. Next base: position 74,427,171 of record NC_137580.1, read on the forward strand.
TAAACTCCTTGATACCATTGTGAAAAAAAAACTTCTGGCTTTTATAGAAAGATTCTGTAAATGAAAGTAGTACGTACACATCTCGAGCAAGAGCAGACTCCTAATTGTCATAGAAGTTGTGTAAGTCATGGCAAGGAGCCATCTTTAGCTGAATAACCTTCAGGTTTTTAGCCAAGATGATATAGAGATACAAAACTGTAAAGCAAAGTCATAAAGCAAATGGGGGCAAAATAGTCCCAGACAGCAGATTCACCATTGCATCCGCTGAAATTCTCTGCCCTTCTGCTTCTAGCCCTCACTGATAAGCTCAGGATTGCTTTTAAAAGGACCAGCTCTTCCTAGAAATTTGCCTGCTGCTCCAGAGGATGTTTCAGGACTGTACTGCCTTAAGAAAGTTTACTACAACAGCTGAAGAGAAATGGAGCAGAAACTCCCAGGGAGCCAATTCTGATTTTGTGGAAAGGTGTGAATGACCTACTGCCTAGCCACATGGCTAGGTGGCTACCACGGACCCTGCTATGCCTCAGGAATCCTTTCAGAATAAAGTAAGATGGAATGAAACTACAGGAAAAAGTCACGTGAAATTACTTCATGAAGAAGTATCATGCTTTCCTTCTTACTTTTCTATAATATTGCTGCATTCTGTGTAATACTTCAAACATAGGTCTGCTCTGCTAGGATGAAGTCATCCACAAACGATCTGTGTTAGATCTTATTTTGAGCCAGCAGTTAGACCCACAAGCAGAATGTAGCCTCATTACTCTTTGCTGTCTATCACAGGGATTTTACAATTGCATCTACTCCTATCTCCAGATAGACATCCTGCTCAATATTTATTAACTTCTGGCTAGCGAGTGCATGTTCACCTTTTATGTCCTTTATCCCATGTTATTGTTATTCTATATTTCTCCACACAGAATTGGAAATCCATCTATCCAACTTGAAGCCAAGCCTGTCTAAATCACTCCCAAGTTCACTGCTTTCTTTGGCAGTTCCAGCTCAACAGAGGATTTCATCACATTTCAAGTTCTTTGTCTTAAGTCTTTAAACACGTACCTAACAAAATCCTTCTTAATGGCTTTCTATCCGGAATAAATCAGTTCACCTCCCTTATATCAAACTGTGTCCACTCACGTGCTTTCTAGCTGCTATTCTCTGATACGACCCTGAGTCCTTTGTCACAATTTCTAACTTTGAATTTTAGTTATTTAAGGCTGACTCCCAAATAATTAATCAGATAACTTCCCCTACTGTCAATTCAGAGAGAAAAGAGATCTCGTAACATCTCTTCACCAAGTTTACTGTATAAACTCCTGTAAAACTTCAGGGGTGAGAAAAAAAGGAAAAGAGGAAAAATTACATGCAGCAAACCGTTCACTGCCAGAGATGTCTATCAAAGGGATCACTCTCTAAGCTCCAGATGGCAGGTCTCCTACAGGAAGCAGCTGGTCCTTTGGCAGCATGTCGTCAAAAAGTGCCAATGGCTAAGTCCGTCTGGTAATTCAGGGTCACCACAGGAACTTTATGCTGAAATTATTTCAGCTGTACAAGCTAAGCCTTTGCTCTACAGTGGACCAGAGACAGTAGCCAGACCCACTGCTTTAGCACATATCACCCACCATGCCAGCGGTGCTCTCTTCCCCGTGAGGGGGTATGTGGGTGTACCAAGTGCTTTGAACCGCTTTTAACATAACCACAGAAGTTGGTAAACTTGATCTGTTAGTTTATACTGTTTGCAATTTCTTTAAGCAATGATATTACTGTGTGTGTAAAATAGCTAGCAAACCTACAGTCCTAACGTGTGTAAGAAAAGTAACAGGTCATCTTTAATGCACAGTGGTCAATACCCTGATTTCCTTAAACTTTTATTCAGCCCTTAAGCTGAAGAATTCCTCTAAGCTCAATAGTACTTATTACTACTTGTAAACTTAACACATTCCTCAGCTAAAAGACTAACTATAAACTGATTTTCTTTTCAAATGTATCTTTATTTCTGATCAGCGTATTTGGTATATAGGGTCTTCTAGAAGCTCTTTAGAACAGGAGCCAGGTAGCTTGCTTTCAATCACACTTTTAAAACCAGAAAGTGCATAGCTCATCTTCCTTCTATATTAAAACTCTCCTCAACACTTTAAAGATACTGACCAGTGATTCCTCATTACAGCATTTGTAAGATGACCACCTAACTTCTCCAAAGAGCAATTAAAGTTAGTGGGTGTTCAGCAGATTGTTTCCACTAGTGTGCAATACGCTCACCGTTCGTAGTGTTGGTCTTCCTACACTAGCGATATCAGTTGACAGAGAACATAATCCCCTAAAAATTAGAACACCTTCTAACTTATGTAAGCACGGTAATAGCTTAGGAAACAGGCAATGACACACAATGTCGAGACTTCCAGTCAGACTGCAAAGCCCTGCTCACTCCACACATCAGTGGCACCAGCTGTAGCCCAATTAAACTCAACAGTGCACAGGTGTTCCCAGAAATGAGTAACAAAAGCAAACTTCCCTTTAGGGTTCTGAAAAAAAATTACAGTTCTTTAACTTCTTCAGGTCTCCAAACATCAAACAGACTGAGGAAACAGAAAGAGAGAAAATGACAGCCAAAGGAATAACAATAATCTGAATTACAACAGTGTAATTTAACATATATTTGTACTAGAAAATACATATGCTCATGATTTACTTGTACGAACCGAGACTCATGAAACATTTTAGGACTTTGACATGAAAGCTCACTTGTTTTAGCTCTGGATTAAAGTTCTTCTAACCCAGGAAAATAGCATGTATCATCCAAGAATCAAAATGCAATATTTCTAAGTAATATTCTAAAGCTTCATCTTTTATTAACTCTTATAAGCTATCTGCAGCAAAGACAATTTGGGGTAAAAGTAACCCAACTAGCTGTCTAGAAAATTTTGGCAACATTTCAGCATGTCTGTGAACAGAGTGGAATCAATGCACATAAAATATCAAATAGAAAATGTGACCACCTCATTCTAAAAGCTTGAAAAAGCTCACAACCGCAATATTCCAAAGAGCTAATTGAAAGATGAAAACAAGGAAAATAATTATATGTAAATGTATTAATGGGAAAAAAAAAAATATTAAAATATCCCTAGAATAACCTGTTCGATATAAGAAATCCACTTCATTTTCATGCTAAGAAATTAATCAAGCTGAAGATTTGGAGTTTCATTAATCAGTAAAACATTATTTCATTATACCAATAAACTTGCTCTGACAAAATGAGCAAATGTATGTTTATTAATTAAACTACTAGAGAGTCAAGATACTACAGTACAGTTGTCAGCCTGTAAGATTTATAGATTAACATATTCTTATTAAAAATAGAGCACTTATACTGAGTAATTGATCTTATTTTCTTAACAAAAGCTCTATGAAAAGCTGTGCGGCTGTACAGAGAGCAACAACAATAAAAATTTAATTACACTATGAATGACAACCTTTTCAATTGGAGGCAATATTTACCTTTATTGATATGCCCAGCTAATATCATAAATATCACTGGCAGATGGTCAATTGTCTTATAAATTATTCTAATATATTAACTGGCAATACAGCAGATTTTCAGGTCATAAAAATATATTCATTAGTAATACTGTTAATTCTTACTCACTGAACAGAGAATTTGCAATTTGATAAGGTAACAATGGTCCTACAAAATGGATAGGTCAATAAAGGAGAAGCAGGTGTTCAAAAACTCAAGACACTCAAAATAAGCAAAGTCTATGGACTACATTTGGTAGACCATGGGACAACATTAGTGCCTAAAATAGTCATTACAACTGCAGCACGATAATGTGGAACATTTTTGGTCCTGCAGCTTCTAGGTGGGTAGACATGACCAACTTATTCACTGATACCAGTTTTAACGTTTTTTCTTACCTGATGTTACCAGTTGAGAAAGATAAAGAATGTACAAGCACGTTGCTCTTTAATTAATTAACATAGGAGTTGGACAAGGGAGCTGGCCCAAAAGGAGGTTTTATAAGCCCTCCCTCAGAAGTAGTTTGGAAATGTGATTCAGTGTTGTGATTCCAGCTAAGAGATCTGATGGATTCAGCCAAAGGTTGGGATGTTTTACAGGTTTATTTTAAGTTGAAATTTAAGAATGTAATAAGGCAGGAGAAAATACCTTGTGAACTAAAGCTGGAAAGTGGATCACCGAGCTTCTGGGACCAGAAACCTGGATCTTATACTGTGCTTTTGTTAAGCCAGTGTGTATGACTGTTAACTGCCTCACACCTACTGCATCAAATCTCTCTTCCAAAGAGAGTCATAAAGTTCCACACATCCCCTGAAAAATCTATTCACAGAAATTGTTTTTATTTACTCTGGAGAGAAAGGCTCAGAGACAGGATTCAAGCTTTCTGTGCCGAGCTCAGCTCACATCCCTCCTTTGTAAAACAGCTGATTCGAATCACAATACTAACATAGAAAAAGTTTTTCACAAAATAGCCATTCATATTCTTTTTCAAACTGCATACAGAAATAATTTTCCCTATCTCTCATTCTTAATAGGATTGCAGATGCTGCTTGATGACAACGGCCCTTGTGAACAACATTTAGTTTCCTTAATTGGGGTTGCATGGAAATAGGAACCTGAATGCAAAAACCTGCAAAGTTTGTCTGTCGGTTTCGTAAGACTTTGCCTATTGTATTGCTGATACAGCCCACAGGTCAGCCAGGGAGCTGGCTTTTCAGGCAGCGTTTCAGAAGCTTGGCTGTGTTGCCAAACTGCAACCTGACAAACTATGGAAAACCAGTCCTGCAGACACCTCAGAACTTCTGCCTTGGTCAGGTTTGAAAAAGAGACTTTTGTGAAAGTAAAATTTCTGCATTTCCAGGACAACTGTGCTTTCACTAAGACTCAAACGGTCAGAGGCATGGCAAATCAGTCGCAACGGTGAAAGCCAAGAGGTGGCCACAAGATGCCACAACGATTGTAAGCAGTGACAGTTTCGCTGTTGATCGTTTGGAAAGACAGGTACAATGCTAAAGAGACACAGTGCTTTAAGTCTGCTTTCTGAAGCCACCTTGAATTACCAGTTGTGGGACAGCTCTTTTCTAAAAAACATGCTTAATATTGAGGAATACCTGGCTGAAAAGTGACCAAGAAAGGGATTATTTTTTTTCAACCTTTGAACATATTACTTTTTTTCTTGGCATTCTGTCAACCTAATCAACATGCCCTAGACGGTGCATGGAACATGAAGATGTTTTCAGAGAAGAAAACGCAGAGAACATTTTCCATCTTTGCTAGTTCATCAGATTTTTATAAGATTGCTGCAGTCAAGCCTAGACTTGGTAGGTTTCAGATTACAAAACTCTGGGAACAGATGTGCCCTTTGGCATTTTCACTAAAATGTTTTTCAATAACACTAGTGAAAATTCTGGAGAGATTACATTAGGATAAGAAAGTATTTCCCAAATTGTTACAAGCTCTAGGAAAACACATAATAAAGAAAAACTACAGGTAGCCTTAAGTATGTCACACTTGTTGTCTGACAAGTATTATACTCATTGTGATATAAGTATACAATTTATATAAACACTGTATTACACTTTCAAAATATAATTTAGGGTGTCAACTGCCACGTAAACACAAATTGTTTTGTGGTTGCTGTTTTTTTTTGTCACAATCCTTGAGCAAAGGGCTGAAGACAGATAGGAAAACATGTCTCAAAACAGTTTAGTCATGCCCCTCCCAGGCAAAAGAGATGAAGTGATTAGTATTAGCCTTACTACACTGCAAAAACTTCCCAATAAGAGAGGAAACAGAATCAAGTTCCAAAATTAAATGTAAATCTCAGGGAACGAGGGAGCCTTAACAGACTCTCAGTTCCTTCTAGAGACATACAGTAGCATGACAATTTGGTCCTTAATTTCAGGAACAACCTACTAGTTTCTCCTAGTTTCATTTCACTGGTCCAGAGGGCTTTTCTACAAAGGTTGAAGATGAAACAGAAATAAAATAAAAATATAAAAATTTTCTGATTGCAAGTATAACCAAGGAAGAACTCAATTTCAGAAAGTCTTGAAAGGCATTAAAATGTTATAACGAGATTCCCACCACCCCCCGCCCCTTATACAACAGTGGATAATGTTCTGAATTACAAGTCTCTTTTTACATATAGTCATAAATTACGTTGTTAAAATATTGATAGAGTCAGACCTGGTTACTTCAAGCCAGTTTTGCTTCTCATTAAGATTTAACAGAGGGTGAAGCATGTATGGTATAATGTCATGCAGACTTTGGGACACAGGGAATATAGCAAGCATGATGTAGGCAGGAATACAACAGCAACTGAAATGTCTTAGAAATAAAGAGAATGTTCAGTGGGGAGAAAACGGTTTTCTTTTGGGCTAATGGTAAGGGATGAAGGCACGGCCACCCCGTATCCCCAGAGAGTTTACATGCAAGCAAGACTTCGGTGGCTCCTTCTCATCTGCCACTTCCTTTGCCCAGTGAGTGCCACCAGTGTTTATCAGAACACCTCTCTGCATGCCACACACACCTTGTGGGGCGAATACGACCTCTCAGGTGACCCACTTCAACTGCCGCCATCCATCACAGCTGTGTGTTGGGGCTTGAGCAGTAGGCAGCGCAAACAGACAACATAGTAAATCTAAATGGGCTTTTAAATCTATTGTGAAATAAAGGAGTAGTTCAAAGTAACTGCATTAAAAAACACTTTACAAAGTCATCACTTTGCAGAGTGGCAGCACATGCACTATAGCTGCAGATCAATATAAGATCCCACTTCATTTAACCCAGAAGAAACACCAGCATGTAGTAATTGTGACAACGATAACAAATGTGTTCTTGAGAAGTGCTGAAAAGAAGTGACTGTTTTCAGGCAATTGTAAGTTGTCCGTACTATCGGAGACTGCAGACCAGCCAACAGCAGCAAAATATCTTTTGAGTAAGAATTTGAATGAGGAAAAATAAGAAAACACATTCAAGAGCTCAGATTTAGTCCCAAGATATTCAGCTGAAGCATTACTACGATGGCCATTATTTAGTATCAGAAAATTGCCTGACTTGAGACTAAGTGACAAAATACAAACTCAGGGAAAAAAAAAATCAAGTTTTTCTTTCTTATAGAATCCAAGTTCCCAATGATGAACAAAGATTTCACATGCAAATTCTTTGTTCCATAATATGTAAGTTGGAAAATCCAAACAATTGCAGAGAAAAAAACACCCTCCCACCACATTCCTACAACATTACATCTCTCAACAAAAAAATAATCTATAAATATAAGTAAAATATTACAGTAGCTAAGAGAACCTGCTGGTCTACATTGTGACCATGCATTATTACCCCAAAGCAGTTGCAAAAGCACGCGAATATCAAGAAGGGGAAAAGAAACATTCTTACCAATGTTATGAGTATAGTGAAATGATGAATAAATTCCAGAGGGAAACAGCAAATACTATCTTTACCAACAGCCAAGTGGAAACTACAGAAATGTTTCTTTGGAATTAACTTATTGCATTTATTTAAAAACAAAATTAGGTAGAGTAATTTTCCTTAGTGTTTCTGAGTTCTTGGGAAACATGCCTCTTTCTGGGTTCCAGCAACAGGAGTATAACATGCAGTAAGTCTTACATACAGTGTTTTAAAATCAGAAAATCTGTGATCACACCCAAGTTTGCCTGTTACGGCCAGTTACAGATTTGTGGTACAGATTAAATGATGAAACCAGAATTTCCCAGAGCATACATTTATTCTTCAGCTATCCCATTGCCTTTTTATCAACAGAGAAGACAAACACATCCTCCTATAACATCAGACTACACCATCCACCTGACTAACAATTCAAGAACATAAAAATGGTTCCTTTTTTACTGTATATCGGAACCAGACTTCTTAAAAATGTAAAAATCAAAGAATTTAACTCATGTTGGGCATACTAAGTCACACTACATTTGAAGGCATTTCAGGCCTTACATCAGAATTAAAACATAACTCTCCAAACTTTCACAAAAGGACCCAAATAACACATCTCCATCATTTCTGAGTGTGACAGCACTGCACAACTCCACAGACATTAGAGAACTAGAGACTACAATTCGCAAATCCTCCTCAAGCAAAAAGCTATGCTGCTGCTATGGTTTAATTGTGATGAGGTAAGGTGAATTTTATGGTAACACAGGCCTTTTCACTTGTGCTCTCACTTCTGACAAACAGAGTATATAAATAGTAAATAAATCGCCTCTCTATTATTTATCATGCATCAACCTGGAACTTCCTTCTCTGATGTCAACAGAAAAGTAATTGAAATATTCACAAGTGTCCTAGTTTACAATATTCGCTACAACTGTAGTGTTTAGCTACAACTCCAACCAAGCTCTGTTGGTCTTGCATAGAAGGTGCAAGCCTTGGCTTGAGGAACCCTGACGGATGGCTCCCTCAGACAGTGGCAAGGCACCACCAGAGGAAGGGTGTTCTCTGTTCTCCAGGAAGGCACTACAGCCCACCTGTTTTGCAGTTCCTCTGGTTCCACTGAGTAATACAACACTGCCATGGGGCTGAGCTTTTTGCACACACACCCCACCCCCCCACCCCCCCCTAGCTATTTTGGACATCAAAATAAAGCACAGCAGTTGCACTACCATTACAATGTAGTGGGATAGAAAGTCCCGTGAACATCTGGAAGTAGACACAGGTCTATACGTGAATAAATAAATATCTGAATAAATACTCCCTAAAGTGAAGGCATTATTCAAAATTAGGTTTTCTGACTGAGTGAATGTCTTGTATCACTTCTTTGAGAAGGTGGCAAAAGATTTTTAAATACAACCAGGAGGCAGTATCAACTTTTTCTCACTTCTTCATACACTAAAAAACTAACAACCCTCCCCTGTCCAACTGTGCGAATGAGAGAGAAGAAAGAGGAAATTCTGCTAAAAGGCAAAGAGACTCCAATACTGAAATATAGAGTAAATATAGAAGCTTAACTGTAATAGTAAAGCACCCCTTTGGGAAATTCTATATTAAGGCTACAAATGTGGCCACAAGGACAATAGTCAAAGGTACAGTAAATGACTGTAAGATACACTAGTGAAAGAAATGAGAAAAACTATGTTATCACTGTCAAAATAGATTGCTGCTACACTTAGATGTAATTAAGTGAAAAATTCAGAGAACATATCCTTCAGATTTATGAGACAGACTCATTAAAAAGTTGTGAACAACATGCCAAATTAGATGACAGAAATTACATTAAAATACTGAAAATACGTTGTTCGTGGGTTTTGAGAAAAGAAACTATCACTGGGTTAATATTCAGAACTGCATGTTCCTTTTTCAGCTTCTTTGCCTAGCGGTTCAAGCTACTACTTGTTAGGTGGGAAGTGACATCCTCTGTTCTATTATTATTGTTACTACTACTACTATTATTACTAAATCAAACCTTGCTTTTACAGATTATCCAATGGTAGCAAAACAGGCAAACTCTCAGATCTGAATAAAAGACAGACATGGGTTTGTAGCTGATGAGCAGTGAAGAAGACCTCAAAAAAGATTAGCAAGCACCAAAACCCCAGCGTTGCCTGTAGCTGGTTGTTGGTATGAGAAATCTCACAAAGCAAAACAAATGATGTTACAGGACCTTCTGCTGACCCAGATGGGGAAACCAGGCCTCTTTCATATTGGATCTGGTTAGATCAGAGATGGTTAAAAAGGAAAGGACTAAATAAAATTTTGAAGTTTTTGTATATCCTACTAAATGCAAATGACAAAACACTACTGACAAGGTCTCACCCAGAAAGAGCGTAATTTATTTTTACAAAGTGAAGACTTTAAAAATGATACGTCACTTATTCTGCTTCAGCCTTTTTAGAAAAAGCTTATTCTTTTAACATGGTTATCCACATCTAACAAAATGGCTGGTATAAACCTGGTGCTACCTGCAAGTCCCGTACTTAACCTTCCCCTTTGGGTCCCTGGACAGGCTGGCTGTAGGTCTGTCGCTAGTCTTAACTGTCATGGTCTAACCCTAGCTGGCAACCCAGCACCACGGGGTGGGGAGGAGAATCGGAAAGGAATGTAAAACTTGAGGATTGAGATAAGAACAGTTTAATAATTTAAACAGAATAAAAGGGAAAGAACAGTAATAATAACAACAGTTATAATGGAAAGGTGGGGGAAAGGATAAAATCCAAAGGAAAAGGGAGAAAGGAAAACAAGTGATGCACAGCCCGACTGCTCGCCACCCGCTGACCGATGCCCAGCCAGTCCCAGAGCAATGATTCCCAGGCCCCAGCTACCCCCCCAGGTTTATATACTAAGCATGACATCACATGGTATGGAATTTCTCTTTGGCCAGTTCGGGCCAGTTGTCCTGGCTGTGTCCCCTCCCAGCTCCCCGTGCCCCTCCAGCCCTCTCGCTGGCAGGGCCAGAGAAACTGAAAAGCCCTTGACTCAGTGTAAACCTTTCCTGGCAACAACTGAAAATGTCCACGTGTTATCAAAGTTGTTCTCACATCAGAGCCAAAACACAGCACTGTACTAGCTACTAGGAAAGTTGACTTCATCCCAGCGGAAACCAGGACATTAACAATCATGACAACTCCAAGATCACCTAGTAATGCAAACTTGGTAAACACCTGACATGAGTCCAGGGCCATATTTTAGGCGGAAAGCACAACAACAAAAGAAAAGGCAGTTTTAACATTACTCAGGCCATACTTGAAGCCACCGAAGACTTCCCAGGTAAAACTAACCTGTCAAGATTGAGTCAAACAGTGAATTCATCCTGGATTGGCACTTTAGTTGATATAACTGTGACACTTCCGATTTGTATACAAGGAGGTGCACACACACTGCTACCACTTTCCTATCTACAAGTCCACAGTTCAGGATCTGCTTGGGTATGGACATTCAGCTCCAGGTGTTGGCCACTTTATAAAAGAAGTATTCCTTCACTGGTTACTACTGCCTCCAAAACACTCAATTTTCTGTCTTCCACAGACAAGGAACAGCAAATGAAGAATGATTCACCATTTAGTTCCCCTCAAAGGATTTTGTGTGATGAGAAATATAGAGGCACTAATAGACTATGAAAGAAATGTAAGCTAAACTAATTGAGTAGTATTGATCCACTAGTGCCAGGGAGATTATCATGCAACTTTACTTGCTTGCCTAGCTGCAAAGTCCTCACAATATGGAAGACTTCAGATGGAGTAAATTGAGAAAAAATTCAACCCTTTAACCAGCTCTCAGCTGCGCATTTAGCAACCCTGTTGCAGAAATACTTAACACACACCCTGCATAGCCTAATTTCTCTTTGGAGCTTCACAAATATTAGCTAATTAATCTTTCACCATTGCAGTTTCACTCTGCAGCACATCTTAATTTTTCTTTATAATTGAAGCTCAAGATTTTAAATGGCACAGAACTGTACTATTTCTAAGGAGAAAGCTCCATGATCTCATCCGACTTAAATTTGTATCATACCACAGCTAAAAACATTTTAAAAATGGATAGAGGAAATATGCATATTTATAGAATGAGCGACAATCACTTTTCTGATTACTATTTAAAATAAAATGCATGTTGACAGTCATAACAATAATCCTGTTTTACTGGAGGTTTAATGGGATTTGTGGCTGAAGTTGGGACTTCTGCATTGCAGCCAGTTGAAGCGCTAAAATGTCAAGCACTGACTGATTGCTGTCTAATTACAGACCCATAAACAACTTTATATGGCTGTAGAATGACTCCCCTAGGTTTTGGCAGTGTTGCCATCACGACTAATTTCAATTGTGCACTGTATTTGACATAAAATTTTCTTGTTGGACATTTTGGCATTAGAGCTGGTTAAAATCTGGGTAAAGCTTTCCCAGCTATCTTTGCAACAAAAAATTTGTCTCTTGCCTCTAAAAATTGTTTCAGCATTTATTTTAATTTCTAATCCTTACTTGCTGTTGAAGCTGAAAATTGCATCAAGAGACATGGTGGTTTTGTGAACATGTAGATGTTAGCTCAGGACAAGAAAGAAATCATCAGTTCACTGCAACTCAGTTGTGAAAGGGTAGAAAAGCGTGTATGCTCAGTGTGCCACCTCTTACTCAAAGCATTAAACCCCCCCCAATACTATAGTGTATAATTTTTTACAAATGTATTTATCCCTGTAAGGGTGTGAAACCCTTCTGAGCTCTTTTAAATCATGACCCCTACCTCTTTCACAATACAGCAAACGTGCAAGGCAATGAACTGTGCAAAACTATGACTCTTCCCTCCAGGTGATGTAAAAAGGAAAGAAATAAGTAGGAAGAACCAAGAGCGAAAGAAAGGTATGAGGAACTTGTCTTTTACTGAGGAGCAGGGAAAAGGTAGATGTTTGTTTCCAACGGCTTGATTTTGGAACTATCTTACGAAACCTTTGCCTATAGCTTTAGATTATCTGACTTCCTGAAACATCTAAACGGCAACACAAACAGGCAACACAAACAAGCACACGTTCATTTGGAGCAGAATTCATAGAGGATTAGTGTGCCATCAAGCTCTGCAAATCTAAATTGCCCCCAAGAACACAAAAAGCAGATTTTAGTAATAAAATAGTTTCTTATTACTCATTCATATTTTAATAATATTTCAAGTTCTTAATAGAATTCATATGACTTGTACTAATGTCTTATCATTGTTCTTCAATTGGAAAATGAATTTAAGTGAAAAATGACACACTGTTGTGCATTGTGCATCAGTCTCTAAGGACACTTCTTCACCTGTTCTACAAGGTATAGACTGATTCACTCTTTATTGGCACATCTGTTATTTTTTTTATTAATGCTTTATTGAACAGTCCATCTCATTACCTAATTATATCATGCAGATTTTAAACAGCACAACACTGTGAGGTCAATTAAAGATTTTGTTAAACCAACACAAGAGTAAAGCATATGTTTTCCTTGGTGTATGCTTTAAAAGCCAGTCTCAGGTTTGTTTGTTTATTTCATTTCATGCAAATAAGCCATTTAGCTCCCACAGAAAATTTCACATTTCCCAACACACTTTCAACTCATTTTTCTAATCTGAAAGTGTAAACCTAATTTGAAAAGTGTACAATTTCAGTACTGATACTGTGTATAATGTATTTCCTTCATATTGAAAGTGATTCTTTCTCATTTTTCTAACAAATACCCTATTGTATTTATTACATATTACTTTTTTGTTTGTATCTCACTGTATTTTGTTTCACATATGAATAACAACATTTTCACTGCCCTTTTAAGAGCTCAGTGTGTTTTCTTAAGAAATTGGTTCACTGAACAGCATAAAAAAATGCTGAATATTTGAAACTGCCACCCATTCCCATTCCATTCTGTACTGCTGAGTGCCCTGCAAATCTAGTTTTTACTGTAAATTTGCACAGTTCAGTAAAACTTTAAAATTACACCATTGTGTTTGCCTCTCTTTCCTACTGCCCCAAAAGACTGTGTTACAACTCTGACAAAAAAAACCAACACAACTGATCTTGGCGACTAAGCCCAGTAAGACACATTTGCATGGAGTAGTAGCGCTGGTGCCTGAAGTATTGCCACAACACTCCTATTTTGGTCTTACTCAGTGTGTTTTAACCCTGGCAGTTTGGCTGAAGGCTCATTTAGACCTAAATCACGTACCTCTGTGGTCCTTTGCGCAATCTTAGTCTATGCTTGTGTATATATATTAAAGGAATTATTTTTTTCCTCCCTCTGAAGATGTAAAATCACATTGTTTTTGTGACTGACAATGAAGCTGGTTAAACAAGTTTCCCATCTGTCTGTCCCTTGACTGCTCATTCCTGTCTTCAGGAGTGACAAAATCTCTCTCTACTTGAGCTGTGCTGTAATAATTGGTGGCACAGCTGCTCTGTAAACCAAATCCCTGATTTGCTACCAAATAAAAAGAAGCTTTAAAGTTATTTAAAAATTAACCCATTCAATCTGTGCTGTTTCTGTGAAACAGACAACAGGTATGAAAAATGATCCCACAAAGCACTATATAATCAATACACCATCACTTTGTGACAGTATCTTTTTATATCAAAATGAATAAGCTTCTGAATACCATTTTCTACTATGGCCTACTCATGATAAATACATGGACTATCATTTACCCCTACTTACACCTTCTTTGGAAAGGTTACATACAGATAATATGAATATTTAAGATTTTTTCCATCAGTCAGAGAATGGAGAGAAGCATCACTGCCAACAATAAGATATTAATCTGATGGGCTTTATAAGTGAATTTGTAGAATTATTTAAAAGCCATAGTTCTCTTTTTCCTAAGACTAGAAATGTGAACTTAATCGTTTTGTACATCCTACACTGGAAATACAAAAAAAAAAAACAACCTGAAAGCGTACCATTATCGTAGATGATACTATTATCACAGGTTCAGGTTACATTCTGAGTTTTACTATTTTATTTGAATGTTTTAATTCACCCTGATGATGATTGTAGGGCCTCCAACATTTGGAAACAGCTATGCACTTGTGCGCTTGAGCTCTTTCATTCTTTCCTCTCTTGTCTCACATTCTTCACAACTTCAGCAATTTTTCCTTTCTGCTTAAAGAGATTTGCTTGACAGTAGCTAATAAATCATTGTCCCTTAAACATGCTGTTGAAGTTTCCACAAAGCTGGAGCTTCCTAAATTAGTACACATATCTTTACGCTCTGCATATCTGCAAAATGGTGTGGTCAAATCCTCTGCAGAGTACTGCAATAACCCCTTCTCCCCAGTCCTACCATTGTAACTGCCCAGCACTGATTTGCTGCTGAATCCTGTACCATAGTATGAAGCAAGTTCTGTTGCAAAAAGAATGTTCTTCATCCCAAGTGCCACAGAAGTGAATTTCACTCATGAGTATCCCTTTAGACTTCTCTCAGAGTTCTTTTCATTCCCATTCTTTCCTTCTCTGCCCATTTTGCTTCCTGTAACTCTTTTTGTACCTGACTGCAAGCTAGACTCAAAGAGAGATTTAGATGAGTCAATGACAGACAAGGCAGCCACTCATTTTCAAATGCCCAGACCTGGAGAAAATCTATAATCCTTAATTGGGCATTTGCATTCCTTATTTAGTTCTTAGGAGTGCTTCATAAACTGCCTACTTCAATGGGAGGTAATCCCCTCTCATGCTAGATCTGCTGACTCAGGACTGCAACGTTTGCACCCATGGGGTACCCCAGGGCACGCCACCCTCCCCGCCAAGGGAGGAACCCCCATCAGCTCTTGGACAGAAAGGCAGCAGCTTCTCACTCCTCGTGCAAAACAGGAGGAGAAGGTAGACACCTAGGGGATCATTTTTTAAACAATATTGTTTTCATGCCCTCCTGAGCTGCGTGACTGAAGTCGGTCATCTCCACGCACCTACTGAGAGGCACTGGTGCTGGCAGAGAGTCAGGGAGAGCAGAGCCTTTGCTGCTCATCCTGATGATGCTGTGCCACTGCAAAGGGGGAGATTTATAGGCTCAGAAAGAAGACAAGTGATATAGAGAATAATTTAGAACCTTTGAGGTAAGGGCACTCAGGAGACATTAGTCCTGAACCGGCATTACAAAGATGAGCAATTGACTAAAACAAGAAACTGCATTTAAAGTGAGGCTGGCCACTAGGGCTACAGCAACTGAGAAGAGTAGAACAACTAGAAAGAGGAAGAGAGTAAAAGCTTGGATAACAGTATAGCTGCTGAGATCTTGATTCTACTTGAAATCCTCCTTAAAATACCAGTAGCCATGATTTTATGGCAACTTTTGGTTTGCTCCTCATGCTTACAATCTCTTTATGTCCTATGCAGGTCACCTGGATTACCAGTAACAACTCTTTCTCCATCACGGTTGTCCTCTGTTATATTCCTCCAATAATTTCTGAATTTCTTCCCAATTACCAACAAATATATCTGACTACACTTAACTGTTATATCCCTCATTGATTTCTTACCAACTTGTTATTTATTTGAAGCAAGTGCTATACCTCTGAGCAGACACAGCTCTCCCTCCCTTATTTCTCTATGTTGGGTTTTTTTCTGCTTTATGGTTGGACTCAATGATCTGAAGAGTTTTTATCAACCTAAACGATTCTATGATAAATACACATTAAAATACTTGAGGAAAACAAAAAGGCTTGGTTAGACAAGCTAGTAGAAGCACATGTTTTCCTGGATGAAGTTTCTGAAACAAAAAATTGTGTTTAAGAAATGAAACCAAAACAAGACAGAATTGTTACTTTGGAAAGCCTTAAACAGTCAATTTCAAAGGCCCATCAGTAGTCTGTGATTATTGTGAGTGGTTAGCATGGGAGAAGGCAGTACGCTTTCTCGGAATAAGGTTTAATTCATATTGATCCTAAACTCGTTCATCCCTTCCTTCAGGAAATGACCTGAAATTACAAGCCACAAACCTCCATGGCAGTATTCTTATCTTAAAATGTAAATTATTACTGAACACATAGATGTCCTTGTCCATACTTTAAGACCTCCTGTGGTGTCATGCATATGAATACACTCTCCTCCAGTGGGAAAAAAACCTCAATGGCTAATTAGCAGTATGCATAAATAACTTCTGTGGGAAACACACATTTTGGTAGTAATTGGCACGCTGTCTAGCATCTAGTTATGTTGCATGACACACATACGGCTGGAAAGAAGAAAACAATCACTGCCTCAGCCTACTGTAGTATCTTCTTAAATAGCTTAGATGAGTGGAAATGGATATAAAGTGATTATTCCAATTATCAAAGGCTCACAGGAATACACTGAGCTATGAGAAACTTCCCCTTATTTAATGAACTGCTTGAAATTAGAATTGTAAAAAACAGCAAGAGAGTCAAAAGCTGGATGATGTTCAGCCAACCTAACTGCAGCAGCGCAGGGCAGCAGCATGCACCAAGCAAATGGGGACATGTCCCTCTTCCCAATGTGTGCTGACAAACACCACTTAAGATCTCTGAAGGACTCCAACTAAACTTGAAAAGAACAAAAATGACATTTAAATTTACTTTGAATATCATTTATCTATTGCATAGATTTACTGAAACATGCTGCTCTTTGCTACTATCTTCTGGCATTTGTCTGTTACACTGGTGTGCCAAAAGCGAACCGTTTCATTAAAATCTGAAACAAAAGGAACTGGTGCTCTCAGTTACAAAAAGTCAGGTTTTTTTAAAGATACTACTTGTAGCAGAGAAGTAATGGAGAACACCTGATCACCATGATTCAATGTCTGCACTTAATTCCATTAAGTATTCATTCTCCCAGTGCATTTCAAAATCACCCAAGTGCATTTTCAGAGAAACCTGGAGCAGTATCTTCTTTATAAAATAAAATTACAGACAGATTTGATTTCTTGGTTTTCCACAAAGTTATAACTGTGTAGAATTTCAGCTGCTTCATGAATAGAACTACAGAGGTCTCCTTTAACTTAAGTCTTTGGGAGTTTGGGGATATTTTTTTGCAATTTAACATGTTCTGCATAAATCCAAAACAGCCATAGAAGAAAATCCTCTGGCAGGTTTTTAATGATCTGGGTGAAAAACCACTTTGATATCTCACAATTTCATCAGAGAATAACACCTATATATAATCTGAAATATCAATGATATACTGTTTATGAAAAATTACAGTATTAATTATAGGGCATTCCATTCTTATGAACAAATATATTGATCATATGTCTTAGCAACTAAATAAAAGCAGCACTGATAAAAGTATAAAGTATTTAAATACCAATAGTTTCACCCATACAATCTCAGTAAGGTAGCTCAAATTGCTAAGATGTGACCACAGAAAAAGACTTTACATATAAAAATACACAGAACAAAAAAATCAGTAGCACAGGCCAGATACAAATCATATCCCTTACATGGCCTCATTTAGTAATGACTACATGTAAAAAGTGCTAATCTATTCTATGCAATCATTTAAGGGATATTTGTCATAAATAACATAATACTAACTAACGTAATCAGAGAGGGCTTAGATTATCAGGACTGAGTTTTAAATAACAGTAGCTAAACACAACTTGTCTTTTTCTCAATTTGCTGTAAATTGGTGGTCAATACAGTATAATAACACTTTGGTGTGAATTGCCCTACTCTCTTGCTAGCAACATATAAGGCAGAAAACAGGCTGCATTATTTTGCAGATTTTATTAGTGCTGTTGTAAGCAGTGCTACAAGATGAGGCTTTGCTGTGTGTTATGACTGTTCCCAGAAGCAAAACACAGACCTGTACATTTTATTCAGATTCTCTTCTCCTCCATTATCATATATTTTTATCTTTGCTTACCAAAACATTTTCAATGCCTACAGTTTACTGAACTTTGACCAAGAGACTGAAGGTTACACTAAATATATATATATATATATATATATATATATATATATATATATATATATAGCTGCTGGAATTATATGGTCCTCACAAATCAAAAAAGGAGATGCTTGAACTTCAGGAGTAATCTTGAGATTGCAAAACCCTTGGAAAAGTGGAACGTGTAAATTAGCAAACAGATTTAAATCTTCTTTAAGTACATGACAGGTATACCGTGTGCTTTTTTTTGACCCAAATACTGTTCATAGTGTGTAACTATCTCTAATTTGAATGCAAGAATGCTGCAAAATCACCAAGTCTACTAGTGGGATTAGACTCATAGTCATGTAACTATTTGTCCATCCATTGCATATATGTCTAGTTATCTCAATGTTTACGGTTCTTACTTCTCTAGGAAGCCCACTGTTCCAAACAAATCCAATTTTAATTATTTTAAATCAAATTACAATTGTGCTTTTGCACAATGTGATTCTACAGCAGGTACTATAACAAAGCTATTACCCCATGTGACTACCATAACTGAGCCATGATCCTTATCTATTGGCTTAATTGAGGCAATTAATAGCTAATTTTATATCCCACATCTTTTACCTTTCTAATAAGTAGGGAAAATCCATTAAGGTAATGCAATTATTTAGGTTGGAACATAACAAGGAAGCAATGATAGTTCATTTAGGTTGACCTCACAATAATGTACCTTGCAGTTTGGATGCTACAAAGCTGCAGCTTGCAGCTGTCTAGGACCACATTTTATTTATGGCAATATACATCCTGAATACCTCTACATAAGCTTGTGAATAACATACTGAGATGAACCTTAGCAGCTCTGAATGTTGTTACCACTAAATACAAGGAAAAGCCGTGCATATAAATCCAGCTGTTTCAGAGTATTACTTACAAAAGAAGTACTCGCTACTCCCTTTTTTTGACTTCCTAAAATTTATTACCATTTTACAGTCTGAAGTTGAGGGAAGAGACAAACCAGCTCCTATTGTCCCAGCAAAAGAGGAATATACATAGCAAATTAATTAGGTTTACATGGGAAAATGATTATGCTGTTAAAATTGTTGCAGAGAAACTGGAGATATGAATGCAAAGGCCGACACATGACTAAAGAGCCTAGAAATAGTCATGGTTTAATTTTCAAGATTCTTTTTCTCATTCTGAAAAAGTTATACTTCTAGGTACACTGCAGCTTAGAGAATCATAAGGACTGTAAGTTGTTCCAAAATAAGCATTGAATAGAAAAGGTTGGCATTTCCAGTGGTATATGAGATGTGTCACCATCAGAAGGAACTGGGTTATATTAATTTTTTCACCAGCTCTGGATCTGGTAACTTAAATATAGAAAGAACTTTTGATCTTTCTTATTTCTTGTATGAAGAGTGCTTAGGAACAAAACACTTAGGTTTAACATGTCTATGTATAATAAACGTGCATATGCTCAGGAACTCACAGTCATTAATTACATGTTGGGTTTTTTTCCTGAAAAACAGGTTTAACACATGGTTTTCCACTATCATCAACAAGTTTACTTGCAACAGCTTATAATGAAATTTTCTTCTGCCAAAGTGCAAAAGTAATCAAGCCACAAGCCAGTGACATTCAGAAGCATTGTTAGAAAGTCATAAAAATTAGCATCTATAGGTTCTTTCTACTTTCTCAAAAACCCAAAATAAATTAAAATAATCAGCTAGCCATATAGCAATCTGCACAAAACAAGTTTCTGAAAGCCACATAAACACTGATATTTTGGATACCTAGAACTAGAACAATAAGGAATGAAAAAGTACTCATTTATTCATCAGTGCTTACCACTACAGAGGTGCAAACTACAGCTGAGTATCAAGGATTTAAATAAACCATCCACAATCACTATGAAGACTAACTGAACAATGCAGCTTAAAGATTTTTTTAAAACTGAAACTTCATAGCAGATGTTAATCCATGGACAATCAAAAACCTGCTTTCTAGCCCATTAAGAAAGACAGTACCTCTTTGATGTAGAGCATTAGCTAAAATAACATAAAAAAAAGAAAAAATAATTCACAAAATCACATTCCTGCAGAAATGTTAGTTCATATCCATTGGAAAAGAAAGAGAGAAAGAAAAAAGGTTAATGGAAAAGAAATCTGCTATGAAGATGCACAACACTAAAAAGATTTGAGAACAAACATAATGTTTCCACAGACATGTGACACTGTACCTGGTGATGTGGGAATTGCCTTCACACGGTGGTAACGATTACACAGACTGTAATGAAGAACACAATGCATGACAATGGATGGAGGGAGGGAAAAAGAAAGGGGGGAGGAAAAAAAAAAAAAAAGAGAGAAGGAATGAGAATGATATTAATACACATATAACAGAGATGAACAACTAGAAAACTTCATGGACATACTGAAGAATTAAATGCCCCCTCCAACTCACTTGTGAGACCTCTAAACTAAATTGATCATTACAGACTTCACCCTGACATTTGGTTACTTTCTGCAGTAAAGACCGGCCTTCTGTGAATACAGCATTTCAGTTGGTATAACCCTCCGTTATTAGAGCATTACAGGCTGTGGAAACAAGTCCCACCACTGTCACCAGAGGGCAGCTGGGTTTTGGTTGTTGACTATCTCGACCTTACATGTTACATTAAGTCAGGAAAGCATGGAGTTAGATGTTTAACACTTTTGCAACCACTGGAGTCAAATTTTGGTTAAATCAACACAAAAACCACTTAATATATATCATAAAAGTCCACAGAAGGATAGGTGTGTGTATATATAAGAATATATATAAAATGATATGATAAAATGAAAAACTACCTCCAGTAAAACTTCATCCCATGACTGTATCTTCTGTTTTACACTATCAGCCCCACTATTTTGTGAGGAAGAAACAAATGGAGCGGTAAGAGAAGCACGAATCCCACCAAACTGGTTCACTGGTACCCAAGGGGAGCTAAACAAGAGTGGTGTGATGCATCTGTTTTCAGGAAGCCTAATCCAGGCGTTATTGGACCTTATGTGACTGGTTCCCCACAGTGTATTCTGCAACTGAAACACCGCTTAGGAGGCTCCTGTTGATTCTTTCTTGTACTTCCTTCACTGATGTGCTTAGGCTCCCTCCCCCTGAAAAAGGCCATCGTGTAACTGAAGGGAAGAAGTCTGCTGGGGTTTGGGGGAGCAGGGATTGGGGGCAGCAAAAGGACAGGACCTCTTTAACCACTGTGGGCAACAAAACAAGGGCAACTTTAAGCAGTAGCAAGACTGTTCACGACTCTTCAGCTGATACGCAGACAGAAAAATAAAACTGCAGATAACCTCGGACTACAGTAAACCACCAATTTTTATCTGTCATTTTTATGTAGTGTTTTAATCACTGCTGTAACACTGATATCAGATTTACAAATTTTCTGATACTTTGGTCCACTTAAGGAGTAGACTCAACTGTCAAGATGTAATCGCTGCTGAAAAGCATTCACAGAAAGAAATATAAAAGAAATTACATTATAAGGATCTGCTGTTATTATTCATTGTATCCTTTTTTTCATTTTTTCTCTAAGGGTAAATAGCCAGATTACTAACTGTTGGGGGAGGAAAGGGTTGCGTATTTAAGTGCAATGCTCTCTTATGCATAGAGAGCACTCAATATGAAAGAAGCTGGGGGACTGCATTTCTGGATTCACAATTAGAAATACAGCCATAAGGACAGGGCTCCTACTATGTTTTGGGGTTTTTTTAGTTAGAATACTAGTTCATGAGAAATTAAAGATGTTAGTATTCCTTGGACTGCTCTATGTTTGAATCTGTTTAGTAATCTTCTCTCATCCTGACAATATCCATTTCTTAGAAAGGAAAATACTAGTCTAAATATAATAGAAATTTGCTAGTAAATATGCAAAAAAATGAAAACTAGTTGAACTGGTACTCCTTTGTTTACCGATATTATCTGTATGACCTCGGTTAATATAATGTTATTGTATTTGTATACTATATTGACTAAATAGATTGTATATTTTGCATTTATATATTGTATATTTTGTGTATACACAGATCGTGTTCATTTTCTGAACACTACCAACCACGTTATTTTGGAAATAAATGTAAAACTTAGGCTATGGGTCCCTTAAGCTGGCAAGCAAATGAACAATAAATTCACAATAAACAATTACACAGTTCTATTTACTAAAAGGTGAGATTGTATCCATCTTATGCATAT
This sequence comes from Falco punctatus, assembly GCF_963210335.1. Taxonomy (NCBI): domain Eukaryota; kingdom Metazoa; phylum Chordata; class Aves; order Falconiformes; family Falconidae; genus Falco; species Falco punctatus. Next base: position 74,449,734 of record NC_137580.1, read on the forward strand.
TTTTTTTTTAAGGCAACTATAATTTAAGTACTATGTAGAGGTTTTGGTTCAGACATTTTACTAGTGTAATTTGAAAAGCATAACAAATGAACAAAATTGAGAAGCCAAATACAACTAAAGCAACACATAATGATGAAAAATAGCATCCATTTTTGCTGGTATTCAGCTGATTTATCTGAAAAATCATTAATACCATTTTCAAATTAATTTAAATTATTTTGTAAATCAGCAATAATTAGATTATAGACTGAAATCCCGTGTTGTAAAGCAAAATTGCTATACATCATGCAGCCAACTGATGGTTCAAAGGGAAATTCTGGAATCCCTGCAAGTTGATTCTTTTTATGCTACCATTCTCCTTAGCGCACCATCACAGCTCTCAATTACTGAGAAAATAAATCTAAAAATAAAGCATGGAACTAAAACCTAGATCAACACAATGTTTTATGTTCTAAAGTCACGTATAAATCAAAGAAGTGAAAGCCATTGTAATAACAGATGAAGTTCAAGGCACCAGGATGAAACAGCAGTTGAATCTACTGATGCAGGCAGCAAAGTTACCGTGTTATTCCACTTCTTCCTCGTATTTTCATTAAAAGTGGGAAATTTGGCAGTAGTTTAAAATACAGATTCTGCTAAAATTTTGATGGTAGGTCAGCAAAACCATGGTTAGCTGATAGAAGTTAAACGCCTCTACTACTAATTGGATACCACTAAAGACTGAAGGAAAACACTGAACAAAGAGCATTCAACCCAGTTGCCTAAAACAGAAAAGAAGAATCCTTTTCAAAAAGTCTGCTGAGGACTGATAACAATCCCATAATGTGAATAAAAATAATTCTAAATGCAAACCAACACCAGCATCAAGATTCAAATTTCAGTGCAAACGGTCCTGCTGAAGCCACCCAAAGCTCTGTCACAGTTCATTCGGCTTTCTGTATAGCTGGGCTTCATCCTGGACTGACAATGTCACCACAGGCAAACACAACACATTCCTAGAATTTGGTTTCTACTTTGCATTTTATTACAATTTCAATAAAAAGTTCGGGGAATAATCCCCCTACTCCTCCATCCTTTGCATGGGGACCTATCTCCTATTCCCACACGAATAAATCAGTATTTTAGGGGGGCAGGCACATTTTGTCTGCTGTTGAAATTCACCCACAGAGAAGTTGTGCCACTTAATCACTGGTTTGGGCGGTCAGGAGGAACACCTGGAAGGCATTTTTTCCTCTTTCCCCACAGTCCAAAACAGTCATGGGACAAACGGTTCTCACTGCTGATGTAGGCATAGTTAGCAGCTATAAGATTTGAAAGGCAAACACTGACATGAAAAGGTAAAAAACCTCAAGAAGGACACCCACCCACCTCCTAAAAAGAAAAAACAAAAAACCCCCAGAGGTTCAAGGACAGCCACCCAGCAGCAGGATTAGCTGCTCCAGGGAGCCACTGAGGGAGACCTTTCCTCACCCGACTGGCCAAAAGGGAATGAAGAAGATCGTATGAGATTGATTTCTCTGAGGGTTTTTCCTGTGACACCCTTTCAGCTCTCAGTCAGCAACGCTCTGTGTTGAGCGCATCAAGTGGCAATTTCTTTCATTAATTTCTGCTGGGTAAACTCTGTTCTTCCACATGTCACTTCCCATTCCCTTGCATTGATTCTTTGATTGATTGCACCCGTCTGCCTATGAATCAATTCAGAATCCTTATTCCTACTGCCCTACACTGTAAACTACTTCTCCCAGATGAAGCCATAAAAAAAGGTTGTCCTAAAAATATATGTCTCATTTCCTGTTTTAGAAAGACAATTTGTCCTTCTCCTTATTTTTTCATACAATTTCCTTCACGAGTATCATCAGTACTACATTTCTTGCTATGTCTTAATTTGAATGGTTCACAATTGTGTTGGCTATGTCTCTTTATTGGGAAAGAAAAATGTTTTTGTCTGGAAACATCCAATAATCACTTGGAAACATTCCATAAGAATTGTTGCAAAATGAATGTTTATAAATACTTCCTTGATATAAATAGATTTCCTGACATTTTTATAACAAACCTTCAAATAAAAGACATAGTCCTAAATAAATAGCTAATATTTGGTAAAACAATTCATATTATCTCTCCAATGGAGCATGTATAATAAGTATTTTGCCACAAAAGGGAACAGTTACAATTAATTATTTCTATGATTGTTAACCAGCATGAGAGTACTGCACACTTAATCTTTCATCAACAAATTTTATATGGGACTGTAACAGAGAGAGATTTATAGGAAGACTGGGAAAAGACTCGCATTAGTAAATTTTCATGGGGGTTAACTCCACATGTAGCGACAGCACAAAAACAGGAGGTTAAGGGAGGGGATTTGTGAGTTTGGCCTCGCTGGAAGTTTTGAATGCTGGGGGAAAGTGACAGGACACAATTTAACAGAAGCAGGCTCACGAGGATTTGTATTCAACCTTGAGACTCAGAATGAGACTTCTACATTTAATTCTCAAGGCAAGGGATCAAAAAGTCCGGTGCAATAACTCCTCATATATATCATGCTCAAGTACCTTACTCCATGAGTAGACATACTGATTTTAATTAATCAATCCATTTATTTCCAGGCATTTTGCTGACTGGAAAAAAATCCTTCTTTCCAAACTCACTAAGTTCTGCCTTTAATTTGCCTTTTAATGTAAAAGTAGGAGTGCTTTTGGCATGAGAGATTCATGCACGAGATAACCTTTGGCTATCCAGAGTCACGTCCACAGCAAAACACGACAGCAATCCAGCTGTCCTGTAAAACAAGAGTTTGGTGCCAGGTACCTTCAACAAACAGCAAGAGAAGCAGGCAAACATTGTCCTTTACACGCTATTTTGGCAAGCACCCACATCTGGCATCTTCTGTGAGGCCCTGTTGGAAGCCACAGAGTCTGGGAACATTGCTGTATGAAAACCATATCTGAAACTTAAAGTTTGCTTAACTGCTTCATCAAGATGGTGATCAACATTACTCTGGAGTTGTTCTGGGCAAAGAACAAACTTCCCTTCATTTCCTCTTGAAAGCTCAAGGCTGCTTCCTAAATTCATTGGTACATTGCAGCAGCTATTCAAGAGGATGAATTAGGTTTACACAGACTTTTTTAGGGATTTTATTTCATCAGAATGATCCCCTCCACCAATTTAACACTAGTACACACTTTTCCTATTGAAATATTAGATTGCTTCTCACCATATAAAACCTAAACTCGACAGCAGCATAATTGCAAAATGGTATCGAATATTTCATCTTCCACCAACCCAGAGGATAAATATGTAGAATCATACCTATCACTGGTTCATCCCAAATTGTTACTGTTATAATTTAAAAGAATCAAAGAAGTTATACCATCAAAAATAAGACTGACTGAAGAAGAAATAGCTAAGAAAATTGCTGGTAGGATTCCATACAGAGCCCAGTATATGCCAAGTCCTCCTTGCAAGGGATGCTGAATACCAATTTTGTGCAGAAGTTCAGGAGTTTTCAGTGTGGCTAGACCCTTATCTCCGTTAAACACAAGACATTCTGTGAAACCACTTCAAAATTTTCAGCAAGAAAATCCTGTGACAATCATGAAAGATGCAGTTAGGGACCCTGATTACTAAGCCAGAGCATCAGTTAGGAGCTATTGCAGACTGCTACAGTTTAAAACAGGCTTGTGGCTTATAGTAAGCTACTCAGGGACGACAGAGAATGCTGCAGGAGAATAGCACTCTTCCAGATTCCACACTGGTGTGGACCTACCACACACTTACAAGAAACATGGACTTTTCCAATAGACTCCAAAAGCCCATTAAAGCCTGTTGACCTTTATGAATTATGTGTAAATGTATAAGAAGAAACCAACTCTGTGCCATAGAAAAATGATTTCATGTAATGCAAACACATTAAAAAAAAAAAATACATTGTGGTTGTGATAAGAACAACAGTGGGGGAAAAATAAAATCACCTCAAAGATAAAAAAAGATAAAAACACCATCAGCCTGAACAAATGTGTGAACTTTCTGACATTACTTCCATTGAAGCAAGGGATGCTTGCCATCTAAATACTCTCAATACCTTGAAGCATTTGTTCTTGAGGGATTTTTGTTTCTTTGTTCTACAGAAAATTCCTAACTGGGAGTGAATGACAAAGTGGGGGCACAAGGGATCCTAATGGGTGAGTTTTGTATATTCAGCTTGTACAATGTGTCTAAACATTCAGCTTGTAGCAATTATTTCATCAGCTTGTACTACAAGCTCTTGGTTTTCCACTGTGCTAATGAGTTGAGCAGATGTAAATAGAAAGATATTGCTCAGAAATAAAATGTCTCATGTTTCTCTCTGAGGATACCAATCAGACAAAAAGAAAAAGAGCAAATCAATCCCAGATTTATTTAACCTTGCTATAGCATAAAATCCTAGTTACAGCATGAAATTTTTTCAGGGATTTTTGATATTGTATTGGTCTTGCATCAATCACATGTAATAAGGATGGTTATAGACCTGTTACAGTTCCATGCTCTTTAACTATAAAAAAAAGAGAACAGTAATATCAGAAAGAAAAACAAGAGCCTTATTGACAAAACTGAAAAGATTATTTCTTTTGGCAGATGTCTTCCAAAAAATCACAGAACAACGTAACATTGAAAACTATTATTCAATAGCAACATGGAAGTGTCATGCATATATATTTTAAATAATTCCATAATTGTTATGACATTTCAATTTATATCTGTACGTCTCATATCCTCCGTGGAGGAGGTCAGAACATGACAACCGGTTAAATCTGTCAAACTGCATGGTTTTATGTACATCAGCGTGCCCTGTTACTATCCCAGTTATTTTGCTGACCTAGAAGGCCATATTGGGCACATTTGATTTTTCACTGAGATACACACACACACACTCTCTTAGAATGTATCTTCCACGTCTGGGCTTGAGAAAAAGCAATCTGGGTTTGCAAAGTCTTTTAAAAGCTAACTAGGGTTTCCTTACAAGAAAATAATCACTGTCACTTCCTGAATAATAAGTGGCAAAGATTTGCAAAAAAGCATGTGCAAACACTTTGAAAGGTGTTTGAGTTTTTACTTCTAGATTTCCTACTGGAAATCATCCAAGAATTATGGCAGTATGTATAGTATGATTTGTATAATCTTGCTAATTCCTCTGTTCAACTTCATGGCTGAAGCAGAAGAGTTTTCAACACAAAAGTTCCAAGAATTGGCAATGTCCAAGAGTTTGAATTAAATGTCATTTCCACCCTTGCTGCTGCTGTCAGTTTTATGAGCTGTGGCACACACAGAATATATTGCATACTTCGAGCATGCTCAGCAGTGTTATTTTAAAACCATGACAGATGTATAGCCCCAGCAGGGTCTCGCATTACAGAAGCCACAGCAACCCTGCCACACAGCTGATCCCTTTGTTCACAGAGGCGGAGTATCACCCAGGAAAGCCAACTGCCCAAACCCATACAATTCTTCCACCTATTAAGTTCCTACTGAATTCCAGCTCAATTTCTACATTTTATTCTGCTAATTTTAGGTTCTTCATGAGACTGACACAATTACTGGAGACGTTTTTTATTTACCAAGTGCTCACCTGTAAGAAGAGGAATGAAAACATACCGAGTAACACTGGTCCTAACACTGAAGATTGGTCTCTTGACTTGGTACAGTATGACTAATTTGTTGATTATGTCTGAAGAGCTCTGAAGTTCACCACCTTCATAGCAACTTGCAAACACACTTTTTTCTTCAAGCCCATTCATGATAAAGTCAAGGAAAAAAGACAGTGAGTGGGAATCCACTCTGTATATTTCCAATGAAAATTTGACGTAATCAAGTGTCGAGGATGATGAATCCATAAAAAATGAACTGCTATAATTGAGAGAACATTATGGTAGGATCTTTAGTTAGCATCTCTCCCATACATTTTTTTAAAAACTCATATGCCATCTTTAAAACAAGTTTTTAATATATCCAATTATACATCAAACAATAATCTATCTCCTGGTGAGAAAAATAAAATTGTGCATCTATAACAAGCAAAAACTCATATGAGAAGCAATCTAAGCTTCTGAAATGACAGTTCTGTCATGACAAAGTATTTATTTGATGAGAAGGAATAAATTTTTTCCCCATCATTTTCCTAGTCTTTCTAACCCAGGAAAACTTTCTTTCTTGAGCTGGCTTTTCCCTTGTACAGAAAAATATCAACTGTCTTTGCAATGTTAGGAGGCTGTCATATACCACAAAGCCCCAGGGTTGTCTGTTCACAATACGGAACTCCACTTGTGAAAGCAAGAATTTTTTAATTTCCTACGGAGATACCAGGACTGCATAGGTATTTAAAGTTCTTGCAGGTAGAATGATAAAAGGTTCCTCTTTCATGAGAGGGACACAAATACCCCTTATCCCCTGAGCGCCAACACAGCTATGAGTATTGCTGGCCTGTCAAGAGTATCAGTGTTTAAGGTGAAAATCCAAACAAAATAGCTACAGTTGTAGCTTCTTTTCTTAGAAAGGGTACGGATTCCAGGGTGTTTGGCTTGGTAGCCCACAGCCTTAAACCCCATTTCAACCCTGCTGCAAAGCTATTACTCTAACAAGGCAGCAAATCAGACCAAGAATAACTTTGGTGTGAAAGCTGATTTAGAGCTACCTTAGCATGTAATACAGACAATCCTTCCACCAGTAGCAAAACAATTGAATGTGTGTGATAACCGCCAGAGACAAAACAATCATGCTAATCAACCTCATATTCGCACACCTAGTCACAAAAAGGCCAGATACTAGAAGCCTAAGAGCTTAACCACGGCTTTTCAAGGCTTTTGTTACGGTTTTCAGTGGTGAACTTCTATGAAGTGAAGCCACAGTAGCTGTTGTTGACTCCATTTGCCTAAAAATCTCAAAAGTTTTAAAAATTTAGATTTACTCAAAACTGGAAAGAGGTTCAATACACGGAGTTCAAAGTCTACAAGGAATGTCTTCAAATCACACAGGACGGAGGGACAGGACTAGATTCAGTTTTGACCCAGACATATGTACAGAGCTATAAGGTTGGAACACTCACACATTATTTGCTGAATTTGAGACACCTTCAATTATTTTTTTATAGCTTTGTCTTTTAGCCAAAATTGCCTAAGTCACATCCAGAAAGCTTCAGTCAAAGTCCTGCTACCATCTGCCTTGACCTGAAATCTAGCCAGGTATGACATTGTATAATTTCAGGTGTATGTGGCCTGTCTTCACTGGAAACTGGGTCATTAATGTGCCCTTCAACTTTGCTGAACTCCATTTCAGGTGAGCTTTGTGTACTTCTGGGTTTCTTTGGGAATCATTTGTTCAGCTCTGCTCAGAAATTTCACCAGTTAATTGGATGTTGTCCCTCCTTCAATTGGATGCTCTCCTTCCCTCAGCAGCAATCCTCAGGCAGCCAGATCTGCCATTTTATATTAGTCTTCCACTGAGTAACAAACACAAACAGATTTAATAAAGTCGAGAATTTGTTCAGTTGATTCCCAGATGGGTCTGAGATGGTAAGGTGGCAGTAAAATGGCAAGGCCATGCCCAGGGTCTCCAAAGAGGATATGGTTGAGAGGCAGCATTTATTGAGTCAATGAATTCTAACAGCATAAACTTATTCACATTTCAAAAGGAAAAAATATTTTCACACAAAATTACAGGGCAAACAGAAAGAAGGGATTTACTCCTCTTTAAAGACAGAATTGGAATGGTAAATCATAGGAAGGGACTGCAGAAGAGATTCATTTCAGAATGATATTTTTTCCCCAATACTATGTTAAAACAAAAGTTAGAGAAATATTAAGTAACACAATCCTTGCTACTGTCATCCCTAACAAATATCCAGGGAATACTCACCAGTTTATAATGCCTCTCTAGCCTATGGGCTAGTTTGAAAAAAAGTGCTTTCCCCATGTTTTATCATTTGTAACTACAGTAACCATCTTATCTTTTCATTTAGATGCTGCTTTAGTAAACAAGTAAGTGGCTGACATGCCATGGCAGGTGATTAAGATTGTGTATTATACAGTATTCAGAATTCTCTTCCCAGGTTATCAATCCAAGCATAATGATGTGTTTTAAAAACATGCACACTTGGAGAATTCCTTTGATAACAACAGTATCCCAAATGTTTATGCAGCTGTTGAGCAAAGATGCTCTTTCGGACAAGAGTGGCTGGTTTAGACATGTGCATAGAGAGAAAATTTCTCTGTGATACAACTATCCTTGTAGATTTACGGAGTCAAAAATAGTTTAAATGTGGGTTTGAAAGTTTAGAAAACTTTTAGGTCAGCAAAAAGGGCTACATACTATCAGGCCATAATTAATTCTGCAAAATGTTTCATTTTGCTAAAATACAAGTTCCAAAAGATTTTACAAGAACAACTGGTAAATCTTTCTTTAATAATTATGATAATATATTAAAATAATAATAATAATAATAATAATAATAATAATAATAATAATAATCGTTTTAGCCTATCAGACCCCTCATTTTCTCTTTTATCTGTTTTGCTAGCTTGCTTCTGAGATTTTTTTTGTACAGCAATAAAAGAGAATCAAGGGTACAGGAAATGCTTTATATTACTTGCTTTTAAGTTATACTATATACATTTACTTTATTCTTACTAGAACGTCATACATAGTCCTTTATGACGTAGGACTGAAAATGAATATCAAGCTTTTTGAGTTCTAAAACAAGCTAATATAATTCTATTTGGTTTTTGCTAAGTAAAAAGCAATTCATATCCATATTTAGAATAAGTAGACTTTGTTTACAATATATCACACATTACAGAAAATATTCTGATGTTTGGGTAATTCAGACCTCTGTATTAGTAAATTTGCCTCAGCAATATAACTACGATGTTAAATTAGAAGTCTAAAATATTGTCAAAAATATAGTCTACTTAGTCCTACCTATAAATGTATCTTTTATGTTTAAAAGTTATTATATTTAAATAATAGCTAAAATATAAATATTTATTCATATAGCCTTTAGAGTACCTCCTGGTTATCCTTGTTGGTACTATTACCTGTTTCACTCTGCGAACCTTTCAAACTTTGTAATGAAAATTTGAATCTAAATCCTTTGATATAAACTCCCATGGAAGTAAATAAGCTTTGAATCCAGCAGAAATTTGCAGTTTTTCAAAAACTATCATAAACACTTTAAATGCTTAAAGCTGTCTCCTCTTCTTTGGTCTCAAAATAGGAAAAGTTTTTTCCCCTCTAAATCAGGGGAAAAATAAACACCATCAAAAAGAAATACATCCAAGATTAGGTATTTTAACATTTATGATTGCCTTCTATCCTCCCCAAAACTATCCAAATAAAGTTAAAGGCTTGACATCATGTTTTCACTGTGAAAACATTGTTCAGGTTGTTTTTCTTTAGCACCAGAGAAGACAAAATTTGAATACACCATTTTCTCTGTTGGGGAAAAAGTTTCAACACCTACCACCTACCAAAACCTAATATGCAAGGTTATGATGAACTGCAGCATCAAGTGTATAATCTCTGGTACTAATACACCACACACAGCTTTAAAGGCCTCTAGAAGATACAAATGCTCGTAAAAAAATAAGTCAGTAAAGTTTTTATATATGATCAATAAAAACAGATGACAGTTTTAACTGAAGGATTTTAAATACAGCACTGCTTCTCCTAAGTGAGCACCACACACTTGTCCAGCATAAGCTAAGCATGAAATTCCATTCATAGGAATAACCCATTTATAGGACTATTCAGTAAAGACGTGACTCACCAGAAGGCAGCTTTCTGTTTGGAAAAAAAAACAAAAACAAAAACCAAAACCCAAAACCCACACACACAAACCCCCAAAACACCTCCTCCACCACCATAAACCCCCAAACAGATAAGTACTCCAGTAAGTTGGAGTATAAACTAAGAAAAAGATGGACACGGAAGAAAACATCATGCCAAAGAAGGGGGTGGGGGTGGGGAATAACAGAGGCAATGACCAGATGTTGTCTGCCTCAGAATCCTAAAGGACCTTGGGGCTGCAATAGCTAAATACTACTTGCAGGATATAATGTCATGCTTAAAACAGCCTTGGCATCTAAGGACTGAAGAATGATAAATGTGATTTCAATGGGGAAAAAATACATGACAGATTGGGAGACCCACAGATGTTGATGTCTGTGCTAGGGATATAATTAGAAATAGCAGAAAGTCTAGAAGTGGCGTACATCAGAATAAATGTTTTCTGCTTGAGAAGAGCTGGCTGGTTGATGGTTTGCCGATGGTACCATGTTATTTGGGATACAGAAGGCAAAGGCTGACTGTTAAGAATTGCAGAGCATTACAAGGCTGAGTGGATGGGCATGAAGTGGCTAGAGTGAGATCATCTCTGAATTATGATCTGTGGCTCTGGAATACCAGTTTAACGCTCAGCAGTGCTCAAGAAAACAAAAGGTACACCGGAATTTTTAAGAAAGGGAGAAAATCCAAAGAAGGGTAACAAGGGCTATCAAAATATGGAAAAGTTTCCTGTGCAAGGAACAACCAAATAAAAAAGGGCACTTGATCCTCAAAAAGAAATCATGATAGGGCAGGAAAAAGTTGCTAGGAATGAACTATCCACTTAGGGTAATCAAACGAACAAACAAAAGGAGATGGATCTTCCTGCAGCATGTCACAAGTCACAAATATGCCCTGCACAATCAGTGGGAGGCCTGGAAGCCCCCAGACAAATTGCTCGTAGGCAAGGGACAGAGGAGGGCTGATCTTGTAATGTGTTTAACCCTACTCTGTGCTAACGTAAGGCAGACCAAAGCAGTCTGAAGGCTACAGCAAGTAGGAAAAAATGTGATGTGAGGGTTGACTATTTGTGGATGGTGTGATGAAACCCCTTACTGGAGAGCTATTTGTGCACAGCTCTTAGGTGCCTGTGAAGAGTGATGGACATGTGTACGGAACCAAAGGGTGGGGTGGGGTGGGGAGGGGAGAGAGGACAGAATGAAAAGGAAAAAAAAAAAAAAAAAAAAAGTCCTGACTCCTGACTCACAATACTAAGGAACAGCACCAGCATCAAAGAAAACATGAGGTCGTAAATTCCCTCATGAGCATACCTAAAATCTGATCAAATCCCAGCTATAGCTGTGCTTGCTGGTAATAGATACAAAGCTAATTTTACCACAATCTGTAGTTGTTAATTAAGTCATACCTTCAGCAACTGGTAACATAGAGTCCCTCTGCTGTGAAGCATCGTGGCAAGCCATAATACATCTCTACCCTCACTGTAGGGATTACTTTGCACATCAGTGATTGAAAACCAACAGGACAGGTATGGAAAAAATATTCCATTGAGGGTTATGACATAGCTGGAAGCATATAGGATATGGAGTTGAAAACACCTGGGCTGTGGGAAAGTATAGGGGAAGGCACTATCGCAGGGACTTACCACGATTGGATATAATACAGGGTAAGCTGACCTTCGTATGCTTTTATTTAGAAAAATCAGTGCAAAAAGCAGCCTAGAATTAGAGAAATGAGGTCCTCTGATCCATTTTAACAATCAGGTCAAGTTGTATGTGGGGGGGGCTAAGCTGAAGAATACTCAGTACTAAGTCAATTCATGACTTTAAATAACATCAGGTTCTCACAGCAAGACTATGAAAAGGATTCTGGATACAACTGATTTTCTGTGTATGTTTTTTAGCCAAAAAACTGAAAGCTCTTTTACGTAGCCTGAGTAAACTCTTCATTCAGTTCTATTCTTCAATACAACTAGGTTCTACTTTTGGGTGCACGTGTGAAAATACTCTGTCCTTTCTCTATACATGACTAAGCATGCACATACAAAAGATGTAGTTGCTTCTAGTGCAACTAGTTGCTGCTGTGAAATAATTCAAGTTTCTCTTGTACCTTTTCTCATATTTAGAAGAGCTGGATTTTAATCAAGAGAAATGAATGTCAAACAATTACTCTTCCAAATAGAAAAAAAAATTAGATTAATTTCCCATTAAACAATTGATTCATAAAGTTGTGACTAATGAATAAACATCTCAATTTTCCAAGATAAAACTAATGAATCATTTTACCATCCCAAGTATTCCAGTCTATTAATATTAAATTGTGATTTCATCTTGTTTTTCTTGTCTAGGGTTGAAAGAGAAACAGAATAATGCCAAGTACTAAGGATGTGCAGGCACATTATTTCTAGCAAAGTAATAGTAATAAAGGAAGAAAGATCTGTGAATTGGCTCATGTATTAGCCATACGGAACACTGCCAATGCAAGTAAGCAACGTTCAGTTCAAAAACTGAGTGAGACCATGAGTCTGATTCAAGACAACACACTACATGGCTGTGCCACATACTTTAATCTCTGCTTTTCTGTGGAATGCTAACAACTCTGAAAGAAACTTGACCAACAAAATATTTCTGTCTTGGTGTTTTATCTGTCTCAAAGCTGTTGATAAAAGACGACTCTCTGTTTTCATTGGCTTCATTATTAAAAAGGTGACAGAAAAATCAGAACAGAGGATTAGCTGAATAAAAGGATGGACAATCTAGCTAAAGCATCATTAACTTATGTGGGCTGTTTTTGGTGCTCTGTTGCTACAACACATCTGTTTCATTTTAGCAGGAGGTCAAGCAGCATAACCAAACCCAACAAATGTCAGAGTTAATGTGGTACTGCATCCCAGTAAGCTCAGTTTCAGACATACCTTGGGGTATTCTCATAAAACAGTCTTCCGAATGTACAGGAGACCAAAAGTAGTAGCAGCTCATGTATACATCCCTGTAACTTCACTTTATTTTGTATCTTAAGCAATGCATTGATCTTTTTGTTGTTGATGCTCTTTTCACCAATACTCACTGATATATATTGCTGCCTCACCTATTTAAAACATTGCCAAAATGAATTGTACGAACAAACTATTATTTACATTTAAGGAGCTTCATAAGCCGTCAAATGCTTATAGAGGCCAAATTCTTCCAGGACTTCCAAAACCAAAACTAAATGCTAACCGTGTTTGAACTATGTTTTTTTAAGTGTCTTTAAGTCTTTAACTGTATTTTTTTAAGCATCTTCTATTGCCAGTAGAAACAAGGATGGAAATATTAAAACCTAAAATAATTGTTAGATTTTACAAGTTGTAATAAGGGAAACCTCTGAAGAGTAAGCTTCAGGAATTACTGTCTCTACTTGTTTCTGTACTCCACTTACACAATAGGCACTCAGAACTGTAATTGTTGATAATTTCCTATCCTCAGGCCTATTCAAAATTGCTCTGTAGCACCAGAGAGAAGAAAGAATTAAAATGCCCACTTCTACGTCTAAGGGAGCTATACCACATGGAGGTTAGCTTTTTTGCTGACCTGTAACGAAGAAGCCATACATTGATAATACGAGTAGAACTATGACCAGCTCCCCCTCTCTGTCCTGTGGTTATCCTAGCTTTTGTTTAAAAGTGTCAGAGGAAAATTAAAAACCCTGTTGAACTGATACACTTAGAAAACACACTCCATTGTGTATCTGAGATAATACAACCATGTCAGACTTCTCAGAAGTGGGCTTGTTCCAATTTGGTCAATGTGGTATACAGCATAGTAATTTCTACTTTATGTTCTCCCACCCGTTTTTCAAGACAAGTATATACTCTCAAAAACCATCACATAGAATGAATTGCAGTATGATGACATTAAGAAAGATCAATTGCAAGTTCAATTATCTGCAATTTTTAGTGCAAACATTCGCTTACTACAGCCAGGAACTAACTTGGTGTGACCCACCTCTAAGCGAGGTGCAATGTGCTGGTAGCTAATGTGTATGCCCACTTGTGCCTGCACACCTACCCACGTGGCACCCCAACTGTGTAAGCAGGGAAAGAAAATGTTATTCTGGAAATTTTGTATGGTGGATGCAACTGAGATATTTTCAGTTGATGGTTATTAGGGAGCCTACAACTATTAGCACAGAAGCAGGAATAACAAAAATAAAACAAGTGTGATAAAAACACAGGGATCCACATAACAAAAGGTCATTAAATCCCTCACAGAAAGTAGTCAAGCCATGAAGAAATATAAGATATCCACACAGAATGCTTTCACAGTTCTGAATTCTGTGTACCAGAATATATTATAGCTCCATAATCCTCTTTTGAGGCTATGTAATCAAAAAGGGTGTTTCTGTGGGCTTTTTTTCCACTCTGATATGGAAGGATTATTTACATTTCAAGCTGCAAAACTCGTTACAGCAACTACTTCTATGCAATCAGATAAGTTTTATAGAAACTGATTACCATAATTAATTAGTATTTTCAATATTTTATTAGAAATTTATTACACCCGTCCTGAAAATAATGGATTTTTTAACAGATCAAAGAAACGCTGTCACTGAAAATTATTGGTTTGCAAATATAATCATTACTTTATCCCACTACTTTTTGCATTTATGATGAAGTCATTTTATAGCTCTGGAATCAAATCCTGACATAAAAATTTCTCAACTTGCAGGCAAAAAGCCATGTTGTTAGTATTCCTGCAAGGCTTCAGAGCACCTGTATATCAACCAGCAACCACAGCAGGACTCTGATTTGCTAGATTTGGTATTTAAACTCCACTACACAGCAAACGTGATTTTGTATGTGAAACTTGTCTGCATAGCTTGTGCTACTGTTTCATGCCTGGAATATTCAGTTAGAAAATTTAAAATATATAATTTATATTAGAGAATATTCATATTCAGAATTTGATTGGAGTGCTGGCACTGTCCTTATTTTTTTAAATGGAAAGACTGTCAGCACACTAAGATTTGATACTTCCAAGCCCATGCTCTTATTTTAAACAAATAAATCAATTAATGAATGGATTTATGGACAGTTGCTTCCATGGAAAGCATTAGGACCAAAAATCTTGAAACTATTCCTAGGGAGTGATTAATCACAGAACAAAGAACAGAAGGCAAAAATCTTACAACTACATTGCTTCAAGGAACAAAACCACTGTATTTATATGTGATTTTTATTCTAGCCTTAAAAAATACCAGGTGATCATTGCTCCACACATGGAGAGACCAAACAAACAAACAAACAAAAAAGTAAGACTGACTGTATGTGGTCAATGTTTACTCAGGCTTTTAGTATCCTTAGTATTTGGTGACTATGAAGTAAAAGAAACGGCAGCGGTCCCAACCTCCCAGAATAAACAGTGTGGGCACCAGCAGCACCCTGAAACCTCCTCGTCTCAGGAGACAGAAGCACAGGCTGTGTTTCCATCTCAAAGAGCACACTGTGTGTTGTGGGGACCAGAAAGCAGCTCACATGCCTCTCCTGCCATCAGGTAGCCACCAGCTAAACTTCCTGGTCTTTCCTCTGCTGTGATTGTGTCTCAGGACTGACTGTGCTAACTCTGAAAAACCTGGGCTTGCTATCCCCAACAGTGAAAATTCAAGAGGCTTCTTCTAATTACAATAAAAACACTGCAGCGTTATCTTTGTTTGTTAAGATACAACAATTAATTAATTTAAAAGACAGGTGAGACCTTTTTCTCCTTGTGCATTATAATACAGTATCTCATCCCCAAATTTTTTGTTTCATTTTGTAGTGAAATGTTTTTAAACCCTTAACACTACCACCACCTATAGTAAATTTGTTAAAACATAATGAAAAGCTTCGTCCAGAAGGCTACAATATTCTGAAAGACAGATAACACACAACTATCATTGCTTTGTGGAGCCCTTTGCGGAGGGCTGAACTCTCTCCTTCAGCAGTCGGAGAGAGCCCCCCACACGCATGAAGGCAGCAGCCTCCAAGTGAAACAGCTCGTCCTGGGCTCTGACTTTGCCATTTATCCCTACTTCTTCTTTCACACTCTTGGTATTCCACAGGCAACTTAACCCCCACCCCACCCCCCACACGTGTGGTTTGGTTTATTCACCAGAAGTAATCAAATTACAAGGTTATAGCCTGTCTGGAAATAACTTTCTCCTAGAATTCTAGTCTGTAAGATAACAAATTTTCGTAATACGGTTAGGAAAACTATGGAACAAAGGAAACAAATATTAGGGATGCCTTATGCAGGCATGCTGTGTTTACATAGGAAGCTGCAGAACTGCATCCCACAGCACAGCAGGAGCAGGGCACATGGGGTACAGCTATTCATTTATCTATCTATGCTACAGATAGACTAATTGGATTAATACTGAGGGGTAAGGAATATCCTAAACTCTGCAGGCATAACAACTTGCTAGAGATGTTAATCCTTCACAGGAATTGCTCTGTGAAAGAAGAGAAGTATAAATCACATTACTATGATCAGTCAAGAACCTTTTCCAATTAAGAAGCACTTTGCTGCATCAACTGTCCAAGAAATCAGAATTGATAAAAGCTACTACAAAACAGGAATAAAAGTATCTATAATTTACACTCTGGCTTTACAAATTAACATTTTGTTGTGGTGAAAAATATATTAAATTTCAGATGCCATTTCCATTGTTTACACCCTATCTAATAATTTAAAAAGCACAAACTACGTAGTGTTATGTGAATAAATACACAAATAATATTGAGTACTTCTGGTCCTGGAAGCGCTATCCTCCCCTGTTGAAAGCACACCTATAGGGAAACAGGTAGCATTTTTGTAAGAACCACCTGAATAACAGACAGGAATTTACTGTAATGCACTGTTAGTGACCATACACCCTGGATGCCACATACTATCCTACCCTTGTACCAAAAGTCATTGAACAGTTATACCTAGCACCAGAAGATGATCAGTCTTCAAAGTCGTCTTCCCAGAGCCATGTTTTCTATAATTCAAGCAGTTCACTATCCTGAGTAAGCTTACCATCGAAAGCATTCTCTATGAGAACCAAGATGCCTTAAGAATAGCTAGATCATGAGTGCTGCCTATGTGTAAAGCAATATGTACATAATTTTTTGATCCTTCTCCTCAATTATTGGAGTCAATACTTCCCAGATAGTCCTTTTTCCCTTTCTCCTAGAATAATCTCAACTATACGTAATATTACACAATTATAACATAATTACCTCCTTCCTGCCTCCACAGTGAATGAAGATATATTATTGTCTTTTTTCTTAGACACCAAACATCTTATTATACCTTTATGCTACTAACTTCTCTTCTGTCTCAGAAGTACCAGCTGCAATTCCACCCACATAAATGGATGCATGTCTAAATAAACTCATAGCAGTTGGCTTTGTTTTGAAATTTGCTGTGTCTGTGCAGCCCTTCACAGACTTAGAACACTGTTGTTGAATACGATACCAACTATGACACGGTCTCTTCAAACAGGGAATAAATGCCACTTTCCATTTCCCTTCAAAAACTAATATTAAATAAAGGTATAATTTTAATGTTTAGGTTGATATTTAAAAGGGCAAACTCCCTAGAGAGATTATCTTTCTGCTTTTCAGCATTAAAATCAATAGTGCCAGCAAACTGTATCACTTTCCACAGATGAAGAACACAGCAGTTTATCAACTAAGTTCACTCCAGGATCAAATGATTGGCACTGACTTTGAAGCCTTTGAGCACTTTAGCAATGCTATCTGAATATAACCTAATGACTGCATTATAGCAGAACCCACAATTTTCTTGTATTAAAGTTCATATATCACATGTAGTGATGTTCCTGAGACACTGAGGTTTTCTAAATATAAGTTATTTCTTAGAAGGCAATGTTAAAAAAAAACAGTAAAATATGCTACTTCAGACTTTTTTTCCTTATATCCTATATTCCTCTTTTATTTCTGGCTCTTACAAGCTAGACAGCAAACCAGTAAAATCAAGATAATTTCCAGCCTGCAACTGTGAAAATTAATCAGATGACTTGTAGTCAGTCAGCAAATAGTTAACACTTGCATCGACAAGCCAGAATGGATCCGCACAGAGGAGATGACACCCATCCCGACAAGTCCAAAGAGTAGCAGTTGAGCATAAATAACTACTTAAGGTTTTGTTATTTGCTTGGTGTCCCAGACTCAGTATACAGCCCTCAGCAATGCCCAGTTCCTTAATAATAGCAGTGGCCACAAAGGTACTGAAAGAGTTAAGTTAAATTTATATGTGAATGTATACTTCTAAAATATGTTAAAGGTCCACATCCAACCCAATCTTTAATTAGTGCAAAGATGGTACGCTCCATTTATGGTCTAATAAAGGATTCCATTAATTTTTCTATATACTACCATTCTTTAATACTGTGTACAATGGAAAGCTTGTCTTGGAATAAGTCACAGCAAGAAGGAAACCCTTCATAAGAATACAAAGTGCTCTGGTTTGAAAGTTACTATGTTTTACCAAGAAAACTCTAAAAACAGAGTTCTCGGGTGAATTATTTCTACCTCGCTGACAACCAGAAATATTTTTTCCACCAAAAGCTTAAGTCCACTTCACAAAATTAGTTTATTTGTAATGCTCACTGTAAGATTTCGTCTTGTATGCTGTGGTATAACTACAGCTTACACGCACACTGTATATGAGGGCTAAGTGTAATCTCAGACAGATCTGCACCAAGAACAGGAAAGATCTTTTTTCTCTCTTTTCATCCTGTTAAAACACCACAGGGTAATGTACACTTAATGGGATCTAAGTATATTGAATGATTTATACGGGGTGGGAAAGTACCAAACTTATTTCTCATGTTGACAGACTCTCAAGAAAAGCCATACAAACATAGTCTCACTTTTTGGCCTGATCTGGGGCTGGGCACAACCTAATAATATAGTTTGAAGACATTAAGCCTCGTTTATAACTTTATTTAAATTATTTTATTTAAAATATGTTACCATTAATACTTCAAAGAACGTATATACAACACCTTTGTGTAAGATTTGGTGCAGCTCTCCAGCTAAATCAGGAGGACAATACTCGTATCTCTCCTTCAATTTAGTCATTCAGGGATCAGAGTGGAGAATATGTAATGACTGCATCAGGCAAGGACCAAACCGTGTATTAATAGTAATCCTATAAATTATAATATAATTAAAATCATAAGCTTATTCCAATTTTCAAAAAGGGTAACAACGTCTAATCACACTGCCTATTACGAACCACAGTTGGCCTTAAGCAGGTAGGTGACTTCAAACCTATGAAATGTGTATTTATAAATGTCAAGCATCTCAAAATTACTCTGACAAGCAAGGAAAAATTATAACTGACCAAAAAAATGTAAAACCCTGGAAAAGCTAAAATCATAATGCCAGCGGACCAAATGCTAAAACCACTGATATCAGTGGACCAGCATTTCAGTGACCAGGAAAAGCGACAAAGCTAAGCACTTAAATATTCTCATTGAGAAAACCACAGTTTATACCTCTATTCACTTAAATTTACAGTGAACTGACAAAACTCAAAGCAAAATTAAAATTTCTGAGGCTACTACCTGGTAAAAAAAGATATGGAGAATTTAAGCTAAGTCTGACAAAAGCTGTTAATGCTTGCCCGAAGCACAAAAAGCATATAATAATTTTGACGTCAGGATCTCAAGGTGAAACCAGCATGCAAAATTTTGTAATGTGAATCGCCGTGAAGCCTTTTCAAAACCTATGCTGGAGATCGGATTGTAACAAATCCGTCTGGTTTTACAGATTTGCATTTGTACCGCTGATTTCAGTTGGGAATGGAAAACCACGTGACGTATTGTTTCCAGTTTTCCTTCAGAGGTGTGACTGTGCACTACCCAGTTTACCAACGAGGACTTCCACTGTTTTCTGAGCGAGATCTGGTGATCAAGAAGGTAAAAAGCCTGCGATAAGGTGAAATAATGCAACACTTCCCAAGCCTGAGGACATCACCTTTTTAAACCTGGCTGAAAAATTTCCTAAGTGGAAGATTGCACTGTAAAATTACAGCTACATTTCCTGGTATGATGATAAATGGGGTTGCTACCATTCATATAAGGGGGGGGGGGGGGAAAGTTCTGTCAGGAATTTGTCTTAGAAGAGTAAGAGGTGATACCAAAGCCTGTCGTTATGCTTGCAAGATGCCCATCTCTGCGTCTAGCTTGACGGCACAAGCTTTAGATAAACATCTTAAGCTGCTTTATCAGGACTCACATTTATATAACTCTTGGTAAATGCAGTGAGGCAGTTAGCTGACTGCAGCATAAAGTTAAATAAGGATATTTTTAAAATTATTTTTATTTTTTACCTGAGGAAAAATGATCAGATGTCCTGCTTTATAACCGTACCAGCTGCTTCCATGGGGCAAAGGATTTGACCTCGCAAGACAAGCCAGTTGTGGAGCCAAAAGCACGGCCATGCAGATCTGGACTGATGGGAATGAAAAGTGGCATTTTGCCTTTTCTCTTCCCTTTCACCTTAACTGAAAGAGCATAGCTTAAACCATGTTCAGTTTAGATCAAGATGAAGTATAATCTAACGCTAAGAGTCTGAATCTCTTGTTTTGTCCAGAGTCCTGCAAGAAGGGTAACACCATGGCGACACAGTTTCACCTCTCATTTTCATCTTTGAAATACAAAATGGTAATTCATTTCTAGTGATGGATAAGCTCTTCAAGACTTACTGGCTTCTTTTGGCAACAAGTGATACAGCACTAGTACTGACTACTCTTCTCCGGTATCACTTACTCTTCTGAAAGAATTACCACTGAAGGCATGTAAGTCCTCATGACAGTGACTGCAAGAGTAAACAGACATTAACTTCCTTTGTGTTTTTTCTGATTGTTTTAATTAATCACTTATCTTCCAAATGCTTACTAAAATCATTTGGCTTACAAGAAAATGCAAACAATGGCAATAACATGGAAAGCTATTTCTTCTACAAAACATATTTACACATCTACACTTTTTCTAACTGTAGAAAACCAATGTTAAATTATTTCAATCTGATTTTTTTATTTTCACTACCGATTCTGAATGGCTAGCACATATGTGCTATATCTTCAAATACATTAATGTCAAGTTGTACCAGAAAGGGAGTAAAAACAGCAATTATGTGTCATTTTGAAATCACTTGGTAAAGCTAGTAGGGTGACAGAGGGGAAGTAAACAGTCAAACTATGCAGAGAATATTTGTATTCTGATTTTTTCCTTCCTTCCCTTTCATTTTATGAGGTCGTCGGCCCAATATTTCTTCATTTTCTGCTCAGACTGAACTACTTTAGAAAAAATCGGCTTCAACTAAGTTTTAAGGTGTATGTTTTCCAGGTTCCTCTAATTTTATTTTAAGTGAATATATTATCAGAAAATACATGTTTTACTCCAAACAAAACTATTTTGACAGCTTGCATAAATATGTTTTATGAATCTAAATGAAAAGGTCTGGTACCACATTAAGAAATACCATAGGCAATAGTCAGCCATTTCAAGTTATTTTGACTGTTATGGTAATAGTGCTTCCATATATTCAGAAAGTCTTGTAAGAATAAAATTACTTCTTGCACTGTTTCTAAATGCAGTACACATTTTCATTGATATTTATTTTGTAATAAGGTATACATTTCTGTTATAATTCAAAATTTCACTTTCTAGAGATGCTGAACATGCCTGTGGATTTCACAGGGCTGCAGAAGAAAGAAGCAGCCCCACCACGGCTCCAGTAGGTGCTCTACAGCACAGCAGCTCAAAGGGTAGCTGGACAAAAGTCAGGAGGTGACCAACAGATATTAATTCTAGCATGGACTGTTGACTATCGCAGTAACAGAAGCACAACTGTGTTAGCTATATAAACTTAATTTAAGCCACTTCAAATTACTGGTGGGGGGCAAACCAATCCAAATCCAACTACTGGATCATTCTAAGAACTGATTTCTGCTTGCACTTTATTTTGTGGACATATTCTGCACAGCCAGACCTCACATTTCATACACTGAGTTTCCCAACCACTCAATCTATTTTTTATTTCAATACCACAATAAAAATAAAATGTTTTTTTAAAATATTTTTTATTTTTTGTTACAAAACCCTGGTAAGTTAACCTAGGAGCCAAGAAAAGACTGCAATCTCATGATGGCATGACAGTATGTTACTTTTAAATGCAATTATTAAGCATACTTTGGCTTATGGATGTCAAAGTAAACATATTTTCTTCAATAATAGCTACAAAATGGCTCCAGATAGCCATTAGTGCCCTTTCAGAAAGGCTTATTTGTTCACTTAAAGTCTAGCCAGAGAAATAAAATCTGAATTAAAAGAAAGCAGTACCTAAACTGAAATTATGTACTACATCTTTAAATAGCCAAAAAGCAACACTTAGTTTTAAGTACTTGTTTTGTTTATAATTCTCCTGATTTTACTTAGAGAGATGCTGTTTCTTTCTCAAAGAAGATTAACTTCAATGGCTGAAATAGATGAGCTTAATGCCAGAATTACGCTAAACACTACAAGGCAGAGTAATTTCATGTAAACTCAGTATCACAAGTGTAGAGTTTTAGGGAAGACATCTAGCATTCGTTGTTACTGAGATACTACAAACAAGAGGAAGCTTGTAACTTCAAAGTTAGAAAGTATTAGAAAGATGATCCCACTTCTGAGAAAAGAATCCTTTGTAACTTCAATATTCATTCTGTTGGTAGCTTCCTACATCAAAACAATTCAGTTATTTGCTAGGTAATGCTCTCTAACACAAACAAAAAACAGAGTTCAGCATATTACCTTCATTAGCAATAAAGGCACGAAAGTATTTTATAATACGAAGGTTTTTTTCCCCTCATAGATTTAATTGGAAAAAATCTGAAATCCATTAATGACACCAGAAAGTAAACATAAGCATTTAGGAATCAACATGTCTAATATATCAAGGGATTAGCCTATAAAACTCATTGTAAACCAGTCCTTTGGGAAGAAAAATGGGCAAAAGTGTATGGACTATATGTAGATGCACTGTTTTCCCCCGAATTGCCTACCTAACTTTTATAATTTTATACCTTTTCTTTGAAAGTGTGCCCTTTCAAACCACTGCTTATTTACTGGTTCATAGCCAAGGTTAAGCTACTGCCTAATATCCAAGCCAACAACTACACACTGATTATGTAGAGCAGTCACAGACTTTCTTTTTTGAAGAAAAGAGATGTGTATCTTAGCATCACCAGTGCACTTTGTCTCCAGTCTCTCTCTTGCTGGGAGATGTCTGTGAAGAAGCAATACAGAGCCATGTTGTTCAATAAGGTTACAAAACACACACACATGAAATATAACTATATGGCTGCAGGATCCTATTAAAAAAAAAAAAAAACCACAAACAATCAAACAAAAAAAAACCCAAAAAACAACACAGAAACCTGCCTTTTGCATTTCTTGACATTGTGATCAGGTTCCAGGGGAGTCAAACGGCCATTTCATGCCACACGCTTGGCAAAATCTACTTGTACTACAGCTGTACTGCCATCGAGGAAATCAGGCACAGCAGAGTCCCTCTGGTGCCACTGTTTCTTCTCCAACAAACATTAATAAAAACAGAATAGGGAAAACACACTGTGCCTGGGGTGGGACTCTACGTCATCAGCAATCATAAGGATTTAAATAAATCCTGTAATATTTATTCATATTAATATTATTTAGGGTAAGGATAAGGCTTGACATGTCACTGGGTTATGACCCCTTTTGTGACTTCCCAAAGGAATGCTTGCAGACTTTCTTTTTAGCATAAGATCAGGTCACCGAAATTGGGATGTGCTAGGAACAGTTTTGTAGAATCTCTTGGCATTTCATATCAAATCAACACAGGTAAGTATAACATTTTTCCTTTGCAGCTGATACTAGAACTAGACCCGATACCTGCTAAGAGCCACATTTGGATGCTGAGGGTCAGCATATGCAAATCCCTTAGTGGGATCAGAATGTTAATTGCTACATGCTCAAATTATTTGCTTTCAGCTGCTTTAGATACGTCATCCATCAAAGATAAATTACAGTATTTAAATTGCCTTCTGCCTGTTGTTTTCAAAGGAAAAAAAAACAACAAACCCCCCAAAAAACCCCACAAACCCAAACCACAGATCAAACAGTTATCAAATAGTTAGTTATGAAATAAGGAATATGAAGAATTACTCCACCAAACTCAGAAGCAGGGCAACTGCTTAAACAGTATACTTGGAAAACTACAATATAACACATCATCCTATAATTATTTAGTTAAGCATTTTTAGGGAATCTTTTTTCCATTATATTATAAGTCACAAGTCCATTAGGAAAAAACATTATCAGCCTGCTTCCTGCAGTGGTTCCTTATGTACTTTATAGCTCAATGTAAATGTGAATACAGAATCTGTAGCGAGGCATCCTATGCTTACAGCAATGACACATATGTTTGGCACGCAGAAGCGCTCAGACTCAGTAGTTTTCCTTCTCGAATTAATACTGCAGGGTATTTTTCATGCTATTGTTTTATTACATATGACTTATTTCACAAATTGCATTTAAATTTATTTTAGCACTGAAGTAAAAAAGAACTGTAAAATATCCAGATGTGATTCTCATTTTAGTCTGTGGCTATATTTGACAGTTCTTTTAAAAACATTTGATATACTTATGCTATCATAAACATAATATTTAATATCATACTGAATAAACAATAAAAAGATTGGGTTTGCATCCAAAGACAGATCACACACTTCATAAAGATGAGTAGAGAAATAGTTTTTCACATCTTGAGATTTGTGTTCATATTCAACCTGGACATCTAATTGAAATTATTGTATTGTTAAAGCTTTCACTTAATGAGCAGCTCCAATGCTCCTAACGGATCATTTGGATGTACAAGTCGCTGGTAAGTTTGACAGTTGGATGTGAGATCTTCCAAGATTTTATAAGCATTTTATAAAATAATAAAAACCCTTCGCTGTCACAGGAAGTTCCTCCTAAATGCCCTGACCATCCTGCTGTGTGGTTAGTGCCGAGGCAAGGAAACACAAAATCCATCACAGGATGGAAACACCATTACGCTTGCTCCAGGAACACAGACACATTTAGTCATACACGGGAATAGTCTCATTTTGTTCTCATGAAGTTAAGCACATACAACCACCCACCTGGCTGAAAGGCGTTATGCAAAATCACCCACAACCAATCTTGTACGTAGAAGTAGAAAGGGAAGACTCACAGCCCTCCAGGTGAGCATCCCTCCTCTCTGTGTTCTGCTCCCGTAGGATGCTTAAAAGGTTGAACAAGTAGGTGTGCAAGTAGAAAAAAAAATAAAATATATGACTGCTATTGCTAGCATCCCGTCATTATACCTATTTCACTACTTCATGCCACGTGGATACTGACAATTTAAAATGAAATCTGCAGCACTTTCCTACGATCTCAGTGTAGGTAATTTAAGAAGAAAAAAGGAAAGGAGGCACTGCTCTTTTTTATACACCGTCTTTGATGTTATGCTAAAGTATAGCCTTACTGTTCCCAACCTAAAGTAGCAGTTGCTTTATTTTGTTTTAATTAACTCAGCTTATTTTGCTATTATAAGTGACTATTAGATCATTCTGTAAGGTCAAGAACGCGTCACAAAAATGAATACCTTGTGTATTTGAAAATGGAAAAATATCAGAATGCTATTTCCACTGTAACCCAAAGAACAAACAACCAAATACTTCTGTTAGGCATGTGTTAGATAAAACATTTTAAATATAATTTCCAACTTATGAACAATTACTGCTGCTGAAAGAAAAAAACACGTGCTTACAGTTAGGAGACAGCAGCCTAGCTTTACTACTTTTGTACAGTACAATTACATTTCATTCTCTGAAATTTTGCAGCCAAGGAATGCCAACAGGCCAACAGAAATCTTTAGCTGAGCTTTCTCCTATTAAACCCACTATATGTTCACATGTTAGCCAAGAAAGGATTGACATAGTCAATGAAACTAAAATTACAGCTATGGCTGTAGTTTTGCTTATAGCCATAAACTGGTAAGCAAGAATATTATCCAGTGTGCAGGCACCACCATACACGCCATGGCTGAGGGCTACCAGGCAGTGTGAGGAGACAGGGGATCTTGTTCATGCAGAGTCACCCCAAGCTCAGAGTTTATCACCTGCAACTCTTATCCTTCTCACGGCTGGCCTGGCTGCTAGCAGAAAAGCAAAAAAAAAACCAAACCAAACAAAAAAACCCAAACAAGTCCTGTTTAGCCTCAAGCTGCGTGTTCTTCACAGGAAGACTCCTTTACCCTTTCTAATGAAGACTGAGTACTGACTATACTGATTATAATTCATCCAGGTAGGAGTGAGTAGGCAAAGCAGATGCTAGCAAACACACTGCACACAGCCAAGACAGCCAAAATCCAAAATTAATTCAATCTTTAAAATCTTTCCACAAGCCCCACCAAGAAAAATCACAACATGCTGAAGATCTCTGTCAAGGTTTTACCTATAAAAGGAGTAGCTCACAAAGTAGAAATTCAGATGCAAACTGTAAGCTAGCGAGGCTTACAAAACACTTGCTAGTGACAAGGACAGACCAAGCTGAGCCCCCAGTAGTATTGTCTCTTTTTTCAATCTCCACAGATTTTGATTTCTTTTTTGAAAAGACACCATTAAGAAATTAAAGAGAATGATAAGGCTTTTCACATCAGTACCTATTGTTGATGTTAGAGGAGATACAACACAGTCAAATAGAACAGGCTGCATTGAAAGGACAACCCAGAAGGAGGCAGGGACACATGGTAACGCCAGGGATTGTTCTGTACATAAACCCAAGACCAGAGCAAGCTGAGCTAACCTTAATCCTCCTGGAAGAAATACCAAAAGTCATGAACTCACAATTTTGGATTGTTTCTGTATCTAACTAGTGAACCACATGTCTTTGTCCTGCTGCCTGTGCTTGTCTTCCAAACACTGCTGTTTACCTGGCTGATGGCATTCTTCTTGTTTGGAGTCATGCTTCAGGTAGCTTAAGTGCCCAATCCCTTAATTTCAGTGTCTAAACCTACACATAAAAATTAAATATAAGTAGCCAGGTGTAATGATGATAATTTGATGACTAACATATTAAATGCTAGCGTAAGGCCAACTTTATGCATGTACACACTATCCTAACAAATAATTGTCTCTGTTAATCCTTCTTATATCTTTTAACCTGTAAACCCATGAAATACTGCATACTTTTTTAAAGAGGGAGAGTCAATTACCTATACAATCTAAGTCATAAAGCATTTCTACTTTCTGGTTCTCCGGTCCAAACCTAAAGTAATTCCCAGAGCTAAGTTGAGAGAGCAGGAAGGAGGCTGTGGTAGAGGAATGACAGTGACCAAAGGAAATGGAACAATTTATTCCACTAGGGAATTACCATGGGCTTTCTTCAGCTATCCTGTCAGCACAGAGGAGGAGGTTTTTTACTGCCAAAACCTGTAATTTTAAAATAAGTAATAAAATCCCAGTATATATTTATTATATATGGTACAGTTCATTTTTACTACCTTAATTTTCACTTATGTTTTCTTTGGAATTATGGTCTTTCAAAACCACAAAGATCAGATACATAGGCAAATGTCAACAAATATAAATTATTTTAAAATAAAATTCTGAAAGCAAAACCTCTATATAATACACTATTTTAAACAACAAAACTAAGGCAATTATTGGCCTTTTGAAGAGAAGGGATGTAAAAATTATTATTGCTTTATAGAAAAGCTTAATGAGGTTTGTAGTGAGTACTGCTTTTATTGTATTTTCTTATAACAAATGCTTGAAATAGCTTCCAGAGAACATTCAGCAGATATTTAATTCCCAACAACAGATGACTAACAAAGCACATAAAACCCTTTCATTCTCTTCCTGTATGTTTGAGCTTCAGCAGTATGACCAAATGACAACAATGAATTGACTTTTCAATAAAAATAAAGTACATAGTTTCCAGATGTTAGAAATGAGTGGATGTAAAGGAAGGAAAGCTTATTAGAAAAATAACTCAAAGAGGAATGATAGATAAATTCAGTTGATATACTTGTATAAAGTATTATATATATTGCTACTTAAAATCGCACTATACCAAATGTTCATTTTTAACAAACCATACTACATTATTTGTATTTATAGTTCCTATGGGTGAACTTGATAAATACCCATGAATAATTCAAGCATTACTAATGTCTTGCTTCATCACATTAAAAACAAGTAATTCTAATTAGTGATCTATGAAGCATATAAAATCTATGCATCTTATAGGAAAATGACAAAATGAATTAAAAAAAAAGGGACAAGGAGAGGGAATAATAGAGTAGATCATTTGTCCAGCTTCCCTGTAGAAAGGTACAGACTGTGTTATGTCTGCAAGGGACAGAACAGCAAAGGGTGCATTGCAAGCATACGTGTGTGGCATGGAGTAACGGTGAATATTTTTATTCCAACTTTTAACTCTTTTACAACCATCTAAAGTAAAATATCTATCAGTCTGCTTTTTCTACTGTTGAAAGAATGCAAAATCCATTGCAATTGCACATGCCTAATCTTAGAAGGGAAATCTGGGGAAAAAAATCATGCCATCTCTACTAGATGTTGATTAAAAGGTGGCATTTTTAAATCTATCCAATGGACCTTAATACAATACAGAAAAATGTTAATAGTTTAATAGCTCTAACAGAAGAGCAACGAACGGCATCATTCATTATTCAGCCTATATACACCTAAAGTTATGCCAAAAAAAAACATGTTCATGGTATCTCTAGTCATAAATGCAAACAGCAGTACACAATAAATGTAGTTCCATAGAATTTCTCCACTGCATTAAACATAGTCTAATGGAAATAGCTTGAAAACTTTTTAATACTGACTTGCTTATTAAGCCATTCAGTAATTTAAATAACCACCTTCAGCAGTCCCAAATTTCATTAATCCTCTGAAGACAGAACTACTGACCAAAAAAATTAATACAATAGTTTTTAATTTAACTACATATGAGAGAAAAGCACTAGCCACTACAACAGTGACTCAAAAAGTAAATACAGTCTCCATAATTGTAAATGTTGAATATCACCTAAGGTAACTAAAATACAAGTGTGTAAGCTGTTTAGTCTTCATCATAAAATGATGTTGCAGTTCCTCATATCATAACATTTTTTTCATTACTGCACATATTTTAAATCAAAATAACATGGGTCAACGTTTTCTTTAGTTTACGTTCTGCCTGAGATTGTTTCACTTAAGTCTGTTCCAACATCAGTGAGAAGACCAGTACCTGAAGCCATGAATTGTCTGACACAAAGGTCCTGAGAAAGAGGCTTTCAGCTGCAGGTTTTACATTTTCTCAGCAGATAATGTTCATTGTTCACGTCCATCCTAACACATCCTTTCCCTACCACAGTTTCTTTCATTGGAAGATTTATCTTGCATTGCTATATGCTCTGCTACCTGACTATACTCATCAGTGAGCTAAAGCATCAATTTTCTACAAGTTGTTTTTCTTCCTTTTCCTGATGCTTTCCTTACATAAACATCTGATAACTATGTGATCAACAGAATGTTTACAATAATTGAACAACTAAGCTGCTAGTAAGAAAAATTTTTCACAGCAAAATTTAACAATAGGCAATTTGAAAGTATGTCTTGCTATTATTATAGCCCAGTAGATGGTCACCTGGAGAAAGAGACGGGTTTTTTTCATGGAAGGGTCCAGGAACAGCAGTGGTATTACATTGGTCTAAAGGGCAAGTACTGAATGAGGAAGGTTACTCCACTGACAAAGCATACGCTAGCACATGCCTATACTAGCAAGTCATTAAATTCCAAAACAGTTGTAAAAAAAAAAAAAAAAAAAAATCTGTCAGATTTTAGATCATTCACTAATAGGAAATAGGATTACTTTGATAGGTAAAATATTCAGAATAAATGAATTACTGAGTTTACTCCTGATAGAGATCTGTCAGATATTCAATTATATGACTCAAAATAGAGTTAGGTAAATAAGGCACTCTTCAGTTTGATGCCTGAATGAAAAGATCAGATTAATCATAAAAATCTTGTTAGGCCTAAAACGAAATCTTACTTTAATTGAAGAATTATTTACCATGTTAACCTTATTTTTAGGTTAGGAGAAAAGTATCACCACTTTGAAAAGTCATTCTCATCTAAAAAACTTGAAACCAACCATTAACTTCTTAATAAAAGAAAAAAAAATCAGTTGTTTTAGTAGCTGAAGTTTCTTAGATTAACTGCATAGGAATTTGCAAACAGAAAAAAAAACTCTAAAGACAGGTGCAGCTTCAGGGGACTGCATTTTTTCCCGTTTTTACCCAGCTGTGCCAGTGCTCCCCAGACTGCAGAAGCACTGGCTGGAAGGGGCCTCTGGAGGTCACCTTGTCCAGCCTCCTGCCTGGGACTACCACCAACTCCAGGTGAGCTCTGTCATGCCTCTGCCTGGTCAAGTCTTGAAAACCTTTTAAGATGGAGATTTTTCAACTCAAGTGACCTGTCCCAGAGCTGCACTACCCTCCTTGCAAAAATTTCTTCCTAACGTCCAGTTTGTACCTGCCAAGCTGTAATTTATGGCCTGCATCCCTTGCTGCATCATCTGGCACGATCAAGTAACTCAACCAGCGAGTAAGCTGTCTTAACCAACTATGGTTAAAAGCCACCTTTTTGCAGACACAAGCTCCAGCATTAGAGGTATAGTATGAAAGCTCCCTCAGATCATGTAGAAGCTTCATGAGTTTCTGTAGAAAATACAGAGCTCAGTCTTAAGGAAAGTACAAGTATTCGTAATTTTAATTATATACATTTTTCTGAGGTGTTAGAGCACGAGAGGTCTTACAGATCTTCTTCCCTCCTGCAGTGACCACAGACGTAGTCACCACAGAATTTACTCATGGAAATGCAAAAAAAAATATAGGGTGTAAACAACACTGTCTGTTGGAGGCTGCCATTTCAGCTCATTTTCATGGGGGGGAGGGGGAAATCTTACAAAAACCCAGAAGACTAAAGAGTTTCATATTGTAATTACTTTACAACACTTTTGTAATAATTAAGTATATTTTACAGATGTCTTGAAGACAGAACTTCCAAAAACATACAATTACAGCTACCTGAAGTAGTTCCAGAAACCCAGAGAGGAACGCTTTCTCTTTAAAATTATTGAGTGCTTTAAAATTAATTTAGCAAAAGCTACCTAATTTCAATGGATACCCTTAGTTTTCACCTTTTAAATTTAAAAAGAAGCATAAAAGAATGTGTCTCGTTTTTACACACTATAATGGCAGCAAAAAAAGAAACAACAAACAGACGAAGCAATTTCTCAAGTTCATTGCTTTTGTAGTCTCCCTTGATTAAGGTGTAATCAAATCTGTGAATGCAAAGCAGGACAGGAATAACTGATTATGTCTGAATTTGGTGAATTTTACCCTGATAGACTATTTACTTCAATGATGACAGATTAAGTCTTTGAAGGACTACTTTGTTTGAACTGGACACAGTATGTGAGTTTTAATACAATTATGACCATGGTGTTTTTTCTGTGCTCAAGGATAAGATATCCAAGGTGGCAACAATGTATTTGCTTTATTTCTTCTTCCATATTCAGGTGTAGTATGCACATCAAACTTGAAGACTTTTAATGTATCGCTGTACATATGTCTAATAAATACTATTCTCCCTCATGAAGCACAAACTGCTGAACACAAAAATTCATTTTTCTAAATTCCTTAATGCTGTCAGGTAAAGAAACACATCCCTTGGTGTAATACCCTGTTTGGGGAGTTCTGTGCTAGCACGATCTAAATGCAATACAAATTATTTTTCTAAGAAGAAATCCTTCTTTTCAATCATGGAATTAAGAAACAAAGACAAATAAAACTCACATGCTAAGCTATAACATAAAAACTTTTTAATTCTATTCTACATCTAAATTCCATGTTTTATTGAGTGGGTTCCAAATTTGCTTAAATGAATTCTCCAGTCCCCAACGTTTTAAAATAATAAGTTTTAAAAAACTTTCACTGTGGTAATATTTGTTTCCATAGAAACAGGACTGAAAGCAGGAGCTGCTCTTAAAAGAATTAGAATTCTCTCCCAGAATTGAAAGACTTAAAAATAATAACATATTAATAAAGCTATTGTCAGAATATATATTTTATCATTTTGGAAAAACAGAGCATGATCTTACATCCACTGGAGTTAATAGGACTATAATTTGTGATTACAATAGAATAAACCTAAATCACTGAGAACATATTACTGAGCTAAAATAATAGATCAAAAGATTATTCAGTTAAAGGGATAATTTTCTAATGAAGTTTTAAATTAAATTTAGCAGGTGACTATCAGTTGAGGCCATTTTTAGAAAAATTACAATGAAGAATTATGAGCCAAAAACGTTAAACAATAGATACTAAGGATTATTACTATTCACATAATTCATTTCTATTACCGTTGCTTAATTTTTTGAGAGTGAATTACTTCATTAAAGTCTGATTTTACAGCCAGTCAGGTGCATTTCTAAAATCCAGCCACACAGTAAAGGAACATATGGACATCACGCTGGCATAAACCTAAACTTCTATAGGATTAAGAGCATATATATTTTATAGTAATTAGTTTTGCTTTTTTCCTCACAGAAGTCTTTCTAAGTGCACTTGTCTGCATACCTTGTAAACATTCAAGCATCTCCTGTAAGAACATTAGTAACTTAAGAAATAATAATTTACCTCCCCAAACCCATAACTCCAAACAGAATCTTGAAGAAAGAATGTATCCAGGATGGGCTTGCAATTACTAAGGTTCCTGAACGCACGCAAATCTCACCTCTGCAGAGTTCTGCTGAGTTAAAGAGTTACTCGGGTTCACTGATGCACAACTATAATTTTTAAGTCTGAAATGATAGACAAGGACAACTTTTTCTTCCTTTGCATCCACTCCAACCACTTTACTCTCTGGATCAGCTTCTGTTATACTACACATATATAGTACTAGAAGAGCAGCAAAGCTGGTGAAGGGTCTAGAGAGCAAGTCCTACAAGGAGCAGCTGAGAGAACTGGAGTTGTTTAGCTTGGAGAAAAGGAGGTTCAGGGGAGACCTAATTGTTCTACAACTACCTGAAAGGAGGCTGTAGGGAGGTGGGCGTTGGCCTCTTCTCCCAAGTAGTAAACAATAGGACAAGAGGAAACCGCCTCAAATTGCACCAGGGGAGGTTTAGATTGGATCTGAGGAATCATTTCTTCACTGGCAAGCACTGGAAGAGGCTTCCTAGGGAGGTGGTTGAGTCACCAACCCTGGAGGTATTTATAAGATGTGTAGATGTGGTGCTTAGGGACATGGTTTAGTGGTGGACTTTATAGTGACAGGCTAATTGTTGGACTGAGTCTTAAGGGTCTTTTCCAACCTAAATGATTCTACGATTAAGGCAGACACAGCCTTTGATAGTTCAGGTTTGAGTAAAGCTTGGGGATTTACAGTCTCCACAGCTCAAAGAGGCCCAAGAAATCAGTATTGGTCACAGCGACAGCAGCACCCAGGGTTTGGCAGGGTAATTACCACCAAGTTTGGAAGGAAGCATGGCAAAAAGAAAATCTGAACAGCTTCAGACTTCAAGCATTCTTCCAAGTTTTCTACTACTGAGGAATCAAGTAAAGCTGCTGCAATTCTCCTACACAAGGTGTGTACATAACTTTTTCTAGAGCTGACCAAAATTGCACATTCTGTGACACATACAAAATATTTTCATCTTCAAAGGTTAATTCTTTACCTTTTCAACAGTTAATTACTTATACTGCTGTTCTCAATCTGCCATTCTGCTGCACATACCTGGTCAAACCCTTCAAGTTATCCTGAAGCCGCCAACCTAGCTAGGCTGACTAGCTTGAATAACATTGTCATCGTAGATTTTACTATGTAAATACCTTTGTTATTATTCTGAAAGATGAAATAGGTATTTGAATAATTTCAAGATGAAACCTGTCAAACAAATGATACCAGTCTTACTACAGACTTTGAGACCCATCACTGAAACTGGTGACCCTGTGTAAAATTAAGACATTTAGCATTTTCTTAGTCAGATGTTCAGTCTAGAGAACTTGTATCTGTCTTACAGTTGGGGTGAGTTTCACACCCTTCTGTGAGGGTGAAATTTCCTTACAAAGCTCAAAACCCACCAATTTATTTTCCTATGCTCACAGGTTTTATCATACATAGAACAGAATTCTGATAGACAAACCTTTGCAGAAAATACCATGGTTGGACTTTACAAACGTGCATGTATTTTTAATAAGTTTTTTTAGCCATTATTTTAACTGAACTACTACTCACATCTCTTGACTCCATATATTTTGATCAACTCTACAAGAAAATGACTGCCAGTACTTTCTTCCTAAAAATCTATTTTTACTAGCAGGTTAGCCGACTCATTTCTATTTTTCTTTAAAATTCTGAAAGACATTTTAAAACTTTTAATTTGCAACTTACACATTTACCATCACCACCTCAGGGGTTTTTTAGCTCTGTATTAGAAAACCACTCCCATGAAAAAGGTTTCTTCCTCCACAATGCACCATGACTCAAGAAAATATTTAACTTCTCAGTATTGCATCTACTTTCCTTGTTTTCTCCCTCTGGCTGACCAAAGAAGCCATCCACTCCTTTGAAATATACTGACAGTGGGAAGTACTTCTTTAAGTTTATTTTATTACTTGAACTATCTATGGTATGTAGAATGGAAATTACAAGAGTTAAATTCCTATTTTCTGCTACAATTTATGCCTTTAAAAAACCCACCATGGCTGAATTTAAAACTTTGAAGTATTTATGCTTGCACCAAGTAATTAAGCTTTTCTTGTGAGATGATAACATTAAAGTGTCATTTAACAAAAAACTAAGGATTTCACTTCCTTTAATTTTGATGTTAGGTTCATTTATTTTTAACAGTGAATTCACCATTACATGAAATACCCAGCCTAAAGGTTGGTTTAACTCCGGTAGATTTTGGCACTTGGCTTCTCCTTAGATGGTATGAAATTATTTGGATGCAATATGACTATTTCAAGTGTCTGATCCAATTTGTTCTGTTTGCAAAGTTGATTGTCAGGTACCATGTAACTGTATTGATTTTTGTTGAGATTCTACTGTCTTTAAGGAATATCTATTTTATCAAGGGTCTTTTTTTGATATTTCTTCTCACTGATTTCTTCTTCTAAAGTAGTGGTAATCAAAAGTGGTAAGCATTTTTCATTCCCTGAATTACATGTAAATGATAATACGTTTTCTGAAAAGGTACTGCCCACTGTCATCTTCAGTTGGCAGCTACTTAAAGTTTGAGGACATTACACGTTAAACAAGGAAACTGTTCAGAATAAAAAGTCTTGATAAAAAGTACCGTAGATATAAAAAAAAAAGTTAAAGCTTTGTCATCTGGTACACAGCCCACTAGTTTAATCCAATGGTCCAATGGTTTAACAACGGATATAAACTTAGAACCTTTACTTTAAACCATTATGTATTTTTGCAGGACAAAAGTGGAGTTTAAAGGAAACTGCAATGAAAAAGTGTATTTTCAGAATGATGGGGTTTGCTCTTCTTCACATAATATGCAAATAAAATGTTCCAGCAGTTTACACTGCACAGTATACCAGTTTCACTGGTGCATTTGTGCTTCTTTTCCGTGTAATGAACAAGTGACAGGAAAAAAATACAATAGCTTGTCTGTCCCTAGAGCTATTATACTGCAAATCTGCCCAAAAAACCTGGAAACACTTTTTTTTTTTTTTTTTGACACAACATTTTATTTAGTCATAATTGTATTTTGTTAATCTGTATTTTTCTTTTACGTCAACAGTACTCCAATGGCTAAAGCGGGGTCATACAGCTATCACTGGACTTCTGATGACATCTGTATTCACTCTAGACTCTCCATTCATTTTGTCCTCTGTCTTTACATCTTATTTTGTTGATAATCACAAATGATCTCACATTTGTGGTGAGTTTGGATTATATGTTTCTTTATTTCTGCTTCTGCTGGTGTCTTCATCGTAAAACAGAAATGAAGATGCAACTTACTCCATTTCAAAAGGCATGTTCGTGTCTTGTGGAAAGCAGTCTTAACTCCTATATTGGAATCTATTAATTATCCTTGTACTAAGCGTCTCATAGTTTGTAGTCAGACTGTTAAAATGCCCCATCAGTAGAAGCTTGTTATTTTGAAATGTTATATAGACAGCATCTTAGTCTCAACTACTCATTACCTTGCCACAGTTCCCCAGCAGCTTCTTTGGACCCTGGGCTACAAGAGGAAATGTCATAACACAGCACTGGCCCAGATGCCACTCAATGTCTATGACATCTTCGAATGCCCAGAGGTGCATGACTTCCCGGTGACCCGCAACACCACCATCAAGCCTACCCTGCTCACTCTGGAGGCGAAGCAGCCACAAGTCCCCAGTAGTCTAAAACATCTTGTGCCAACTCAGATCAAATTAATTTTGCCTCTTGTATTGCAGTAGATTTACTGTAGGATCCCTGGTAACACCAGTTGGAAGAAAACACAGCCTAACTTTCAGTATCTATGTGACAGGACACAGTAGCATTCCTGCTCTGGATTCCCAGACATTCCCATTTCCCACTTTTGTACGTGAACAATAATAATCTTCAACACTTTGCAAGGACCAGAAAAGTTACCACTAATTTCTGGAAGACAAGTTTAGGATGTTCAAGCTCTATTTTAGCTTGCCGTTAGAAGAACTTTACCGTAACATATTCATAGCTCCATATAATCTTTGCCTCCCAGTATACATAAAAGCAGAAAACAGCTGGCTGAAATAATCCAGCACCACCTTGTTTTCCCTCCTAATGTCACAGATTTTCATATATATGTCTTTATTTTGCTTTCATTTGCTTCACAGTTAAGCCACTGCTACACTCAACATACGCAGTTTTAAACCCACTTCTCCCATCCCACCATTTCAGTGATTTATTTTTACTGTTAAATCATCAGCTAATCTTGGAGATTCTGACCACTTCTTCCAAACTACTCATGCATATATTTAACCCAACCATTATCCATTCCTCTGTTTACTTCACAGCTCTGCATCTTTATTTAGGTACAAAAATCTTATCCTGTCTTTGCCAGATAAAACATTTTCCACCCTTCCCACACCTTCCCTTATGTTCAAAACCCAGACACATCATTACATGACACTCGATCATTCATCTCAAACAGGGGCTCTGCACAAGGAAGCTGTCAACAGTGGTACTGTGCACACTTCCGATTATTTAAAACTAAGCATGTTAAAGGCATGTTATTATGTCACTGAGCTTATGAAGTCTTCACTGATGTTGTTAATCATGTAGACCAGTCACAGGATTAATTTAAATGGAAGTAAGGCAGGCAGCAATTTGAATTTTCAATTTAGTAGACTTCTAAGTGTCATACATATATATATATTGATAAAAATAACTTCAGCATTGTTTTTTCTGAAGGATTCAATGAGAATATTAATTCTTTTGACCATACCTTAAAATAACTCTAACAGGAGCATAATTGTATTTCATGAAGTTTTTCCTCTTGACAATTTTTCTCCCCTTAGATATACCCAATAGAATAGGAACATCTTAAATAATTGCACAAAAGAAAAGGACAGTCATATACAGAACATACTTTTTGTTACTTTGGTAAGACCCACACTCATAGACAAATATTTTACATTTTCTTATGAATACACAAGAGCAGCGTCAGTGAATTTATGCAAGCAACATGTTTCAAGACTGCCAACAATGAAGCATCGTTCAAACTGCACTGTATTTTATGAATAAGCCTGTAATGTTATATTCTAATGAATCTATTTGACATTCAGTGGTGTGATGCAGTGCAAAGTAATTTTAATAATGCAGTGCATGGCTGTAGCTTATTATATGCATATGGAAGACACCAATGTCTTTAGGATGGACATTTAACTCAAGGTAGGAGGAGAGAGACAGAAATAGACTCAAGGAATGTAAGAAAGTCCTCATCTCAAAGTCTGATGGTATTCTGAGAATCTATGTATTCATTATACACACTCACACACGCACACTGTTAAAGCAGCAGAGAGATCATTTGGAATTAGAATGTAAGCCTTTCTCTTATTTTAAAAAAATT
The DNA here is from genome assembly GCF_963210335.1 of Falco punctatus. Taxonomy (NCBI): domain Eukaryota; kingdom Metazoa; phylum Chordata; class Aves; order Falconiformes; family Falconidae; genus Falco; species Falco punctatus. The sequence continues at coordinate 74,487,768 of NC_137580.1, forward strand.
AACACATTATTTTTGCAATTTCTCAGGTTTTTGGGTGGACAACAGGGGGAATTATTTTAATTTAAAAGAAATATTATCTATTGTCAATATTTCCAATGGATTTAAGGAAAACAATGAATAAGATTCCTCTACAAAGGTTCACTTTCCTCCCCAGCTCAGGGGATGGACTTGTTCCACAAATTAATTAGAAAGAAAGTCTTGTAAAAAATACAGCTGGTCTCAGTAATGTCTGCCTTGCAACATATTGTTTGATTTTCTATATCTTAGTTTTTTGAGATCCAGATTCTTTTTTGTTTGCACAATGGAAAGAATAATTTGAAGAATAAGAAAGAGATTCTTCAGTTTTAACAATGCTACTCATCAATATGTTGAACACATGATCTGAGGATATTATTCCCCTCCAGACTTTGAGTCATTATGGTATTTTCTTCCCTTATTGCAACTCTAGTGCACAGCGCAGCCCCAATTCATGATGTGTTGGACAAAATGCAACAAAGAAATAAAGAAGGGGTCAATAGAAGCTGTTAGCTACAAACACATTACAGGCAATATACAACACCAGTGGTTGGATATTGACCTCAGGGCATTAACTCTATATTAGCATGCCATGCTACAGCACATGAACACATAGTCATCTTTACAACACAGAGCGGAATTTAAGAGACTCACATAATTGCCTGCGAGAAGGTACAGGAGCACTTCCAAATGCTGTGCCCTGTAAATAAAACACATTTTTTTTTTTTTTTTTTTGAAGCAAAGGATGTCAGATTAACAGCAGCAGCAAATGAAAAAAAAATGACAAGACATGAAGAAAATGAAGGCAGTGAAACAAAAGAGGCTGTTTAGATAGAGGAGCTTGTTATTACTAAAAAAACTGCAGTTCCTACTTTCAGATAAACATAAATTATTAGTTGAGAATGTTCTAAGAGTAATCCACACATTAGTGGACACAATGAACCAGGAAGAGAGAAAAAGAGAGAGAAAGCAGGCAGAAAAAAGTATCAGCATAAGACAGGCATGCTCACACTTGTCAGAAATTAAATTTGATGGAAAGAACAATGGACAGAATATATATAAAATTAATTCCTTTACAAAAATAAGAAGGTTTAATTACACCAACATCTTAGCTGATACCATCACTGTTTGAAGGTAAAGTACATTTCAAACAGGTAGGAAGGCGAGCGAGTGCAGTACAGTTTGGTTCCTGCCACTTTGTCCTCATCTCTTCTCCAAAATCCTTTAACAAGTCCTCACTGGGTCAGTTTGATGACAACTGATAGGAAGCAGCTTTATTAAAACCCCGATCAATATACGCAGTATGCTTTTCCCGTAGATAATACACAAAAGATGAAGCAGTCTGTGGCAGCAATTACCACACATCTCTGAAATACCAACCGTGCATGGAAAGAACATATGAAACAAATGCCAAGCAAGTCATACCAGTTGGGATATGTAAGGAAGCCTCTTCTCAATGCAATCCTCTATCCCCACTCCCTGCCCACCCCCACCCCCCGCCAAGGCCAGAAAAACAAACTCATCACAGAAAGAGATTAAAAGAATGACTACATAAAGAGAAACTCTAGTGTATAAAATTTGAAGAGCAGGGTTAAAACAAACTATATTGTCTGATCTTTAATTCAGATCACGAATCAGAGATTTGCTTTGGCTTTGTGTCCAGGACTGCTTCCTCCTTCCCAATGTAAAAGGGTACACTGATCATTTGGACTGAGTAGTCAAGAATGACTAATTACAGTAATATTTAGACTGCATTTATTGCCTTAAAAAGAAAGAACAAACCACAAAAATATAATAAAACACCTGAAACTTATGAGACTTGAGTGGAGCTTGGCTTCCTTTGAAATAATTTTGACTTCTATCATCTTTTTGAATTCAAGGCTATGAACCTATTTACCAGGCATTTAGAAAGTGCTAGGCATTTCTTCTTTGGGATCATTTTTTTCCCCCAGGTTTTGTAAGATTCCATTTTCCTTTACCTAATAAGAGTGAAGCAAATATATGCGTATCTAGAAAGCCCCATAGAGAAACCATCTTTACACCACTGCTCCCACATTACTTCATTTAAGGAAAGCCAGAATAATTAGGATTATTTGTCACTTCAGAAGCCATGGCTGTGCTGCTGAGACCACAGCTTGCTATGCTGTGGCCACGTGCAGTGCTGGGTAGCTCTGCAGAAGCCATTTGTCTCACTGTGCCACAAGCTTATCACTCTGAGGCCAACTCCTTGAGGTCACAGTCACCACAAGAAGTAGCCAAGGGAGCAAGCTGGGGTTAACTTGTGTTGGAGCAGCAAAAAACCCACCAGCTGCCTCCCTTGTTTCCAAGGTTGTATGGGTGCCAGGAAAAAGCAGTAAGCTCTCTTATTTACCAGTGCAAGCAGGCAGTGTGCTCAAAGCCCTTTTCTCCAGGGCAAGCAGTGCCCTGCCAGTGCACTATCGCCAAATCCCACAGTTATCTGTGAAGTTATTTCAGAACTGCCAAAGTCCACCTTTCACCTCCAGCAAACTTATCAATGTAGCCAAAGGACAGCCTGGTTTGGGTACCAAACCAAATTGTACATTGGCACTTAAACCAGTTCTTCAGTGTCTGCTAAGGCTTTACCAATTATTTCCAGTGCTCTCTTAAATCTTTTGGAAACAAAATACAGTTATTTGAAATACTAAGAATACACGTATTCATCTAAAGCAAAGCTAGAAGTATTGAAGAACACACATTGCGGAAGGACAGTAGCCACAGCGTCCCCATTCTGCCAACTATATGCTATTCTGCTTTGCTTAAAGGCAGCTTTCTGAAAAAGCTGAGATCCTGTTGTCGTGTATCTTACCTCCTCCCCTGGGCCACTCTACAATCTCAGGAGTCCCTGTGCAGAGTTGGGTGGATAAGCATCCCTTGACCATATCAGCCAGCACTCTTGCATGGCTGAGGTGGGGAACTGACTGTACCAGCAACGTTACCTATCTGAATTGTAACATCCCCTTATAGCCTTGTTACATTCTTAATCTGAATCTGAAAGGTATGGTACCACCATCACCAGAATTTGAAAATTCAAGTAATTACCAACTCCGGCTGTGGCCAGAACGGAAATTTGTTGTTGGCTAAAGCCAATCATCTCTGATCCTATACATGGTAGTCCTAAAGCAAGGCACTTTTGAGTGCTCCTGGACCACAGGGGGCTGCATCCAGCATCTGCCTCTGAATGAGATGCCTCTCAGAGCTTGCAAACTCCAAGGTTTGTGAAGTTAGGAGGACTGTTGCCAAAAGCTGATGATGGAGCCTGGGCTGACACGCCTACTCCTTGAGTCTCAACCCTTCACCCACTGAGAAATACAAAGGTATTCGACGTGAATATTTCACTGAACTCGAGGGGAACTTTTAGCAGGTACACCATTGTACATTCATATATATATATATGTACACATGCACACATTCATTTGTGTCTGAGTGCACGTGTGTGTGAATTGATTTTGGTACCTCATAACAAGTACAGAATGAATGTTACCATCTTGGATCCATGATTAATTTACTGTTGTGATTATAGTAAATCATATTGGTCTACTTTGTAAATGATAAATTAGTCAATGATTAAGTGCTGCTAAACTCTTGTGATCAACCTTAAACTGTGGATAAACCTTAGACAATCTTTTGATATAAACTGTTGTCCAAGTGTGAGACTGAAATTGGATGTAGCTGCACCTGAGCTCTATCAAGAGTTTAGAAAGCAAAGAAGTCCAATCTGAATCTCATGACTAAATAGAAGGGTGTGCCTTTCCCTTTTATATCTCCAGTCTCTGTGTAAATCATTCCAGCTTAATTTTAATTTGATTCTTCTTTGTGTGATTTATCTAAGCAATAAGTAATAGTGGAAACCTTGCCATCAAATGTCATGAAGTCACACTCCCACAAATTCATATTAAAACTATTTCGCTAATACCTTTGTGGGTGATTCTTTAAGTGACCTAAACTACTCACTTGCGACAGGTACACAGTGGTACCTGATATTATGGTGCCTCCTAAAAGTCAGTTTTCAGTTCATCATTTAAAGACATTGAAATGATTTGTGAAACCATATATAAAACCAAAAAGCACAAAGTAAATTCATCTGACAGTGGTTACCTGACTGCTTCCGTATTTAGCCAAAAGTATTTCTTTTTTTCCTATGCTTTCAATGTGTACCATCTACATTTTCCCCTGCCATGCATCAAAAAGTAAACATTCAGACAGCCTTATCTTACACAAATCCATCAACCAAAGAATTGGGAATTTAATTATTCATAGTTAGTTGCTATTTTCACTACTTACACCGAGTACTGTATTTCTAATGACCATAACGCTCCTTTGAAAAGCAAGATGCCAATGCATTTGACTGCATTACTTCTTCATGTTTCTGATTTCCAAAGTAAATGGCCTTCCAAGAGGACAAGGATATATGCCTTTACCTTTTACCAAGCCTTCCTTTCCTTTCTTCCCCGCATACTCCAGAAATAAATGTTATCCTTCAGTACCATCTGGCACAATGATAAGGAGCGTTTTTCAAAACTAAGTCAAGTTTCAGACATTCTCCATGGAAAATCCAGGCTCTGCTGGAACTCTTTGTAGTTCCACAGCTTAATCTTGTACAGCTTTTTTTTCCTGTCTTCTCTGTGTGTAGTGTAACACTTAATCCTAAAGGTTTCTAGGTTTCCATGATAGCCTCAGTGGTAAATACTATATTAAGTTTTCCAGATTCTCTGTGATTCCTAGAAATGCAGAGCCTTACACAGGAATAAGATAATGCTATTAATAATGCACAGGCATTGTAGATGACTCATAGTTACTAAGTTAATGATTTACAGAAGTTAGCACACTCTCAACTAAAGCTTCTAAGTGGCTAACCCTTCCCTAACTTTTTACTGCAGAATATTAACTAAGAGTTCACTTACAGAATTACATCTCCCAAAATATTGCTCTTAGTAACAGCAAAGTCTCAGTTTGGATTAATCTTTAAATACTATTGCAGGCATTATGTTCACCACAGGATGCTGATGTGTATAACAATTTCCATGCATCTTAAACCTATGACTTACATACATACCTGTGACTTATGTGTAACTCATTTTCACTTAAAATGTTTTTAAGTTCTTTTAAAGGGTACATAAAACATGCTAACAGTAGCACCTTCTAAACCTTTATTATGTAAATGCACAGAACAGAGGTACAGATTCAGCATCTTGGGATTACTGTGCACATTTTTTTTTTTGATTGATCCCTCTGCCTATATCAGCTCAATGTCGCTCAAATTTTGAATGCTAAAAATCTCAGCAAGTCCATGATAAGACTGATGAGAAACAGGAAAAAAGTTTTAATGATGACTGTATTTTTCAGCTTTCCTAACCACTTTGAAAGGGTCTTTAGATCTAATTAATTTAACATACATAAATAAATCTCTCTCTGCTAATTCATTTAACATGGAATTAATTTTAAAAATTATATTCTCTATATTACTACTTACATTATGCTTCCAAAAAATGTCAAAATAGTCCAATGAGTGCAATAAGTTACACTTCTTCAGCAGCCAACTAGTATGTCAAAGGAAACTAAGGGCAAGGGGAGAAGTTGATTATGATTAGAGACCTTCTGGAGGGAAAGCTTAAAGTGACAGCCCCTCAATTTCACCTTTCAATATACATGTAAGGAGAAAATGGTCATCAGTCCCTGAAAAGTCAGAGCTCAGCAGACAAGAAAAAAATCCATCAAGCCTCTAGAAGTGAAGTTGCCAGGCTGCCTCATTAATAACACCTGGCCTATTCAGTGGACCAATAAGGGAAGTAACAGTTTTTACAACTGCTTTGCACGTAAACAAGTTTGCACAAGTACGATGAGAAGATACACTTGCCCAGGGCTTGATTCCTGCCTACTTCTTTCATTCTGTGGCACAAAAATGCCCAAGCGTTGAGATTTCAGTCTGAAGTGCTTGCTGGCCTGCTGGCCTGGGAGCAGCAAGAGCTCATCCTCTAGGACTAAACTGCTAAACAAGTCAGCACCTTCTATTTGTTGATGCAAAGCACATTCAGATACCTTTTGGAAAAAAAAATAATTTAAAAAGGCTTAAATTATCTGTGCAACCATATCAATTTACTTAGTATTTACTATAGGATCAGATGCTGAACTCAGCACTAACCAGCTAGTTAACTTCTGTGCCATGCAATTCAGTGCTACAGTCTCTGTTCCTGATGAGCAAAAAATAAGAGAGGTTTTTATTTTCTTTCCTGCCTACGTGTAATATATCCCCAGCACCCTCTCATTGTTAATGCAGGAATGTTTGATTACCCAAGACATCCCCAAAGTGAATCTGGATTTTATGCACCAGACAAACAGATAGACTGTCATTCTGTTTACATTTCTTCAGTCAGTCATTTATAATTTCATTTCACTTCGCTTTCAGAAATGCAATCAGAACACTACAAAACTCAGTTCTTTTTGAAAACACTATCAATTTTTAATCTTGTCAAGGTGAGAGTATGACACAGTTTCTGTCAGAAGTCACAGTTAAGTATTCACTGGAAGCTCCAATGAACTCTGCAAGGGAATCTGGCATTTAATTCCCACAGCTATATTTCTCACATCCACACATTGAACAAAACCAGTTACTGGCAGTTTTTTAAAGTAATGACCACAAATGCCAGCCAGCCTACATATTTGTTACTGTAGCTATACTGGAGCAACAGCAGCAAGGAAGTCCGGATGAAAAGGGTTCATAATGCAGCCTATTCAATGGAACAAAACATCCATGTATTAGTTTGCTGTTTGAATGAAGCCATTCAATAAAAATACTTTAGCAATTGCATACATTTCCTGCATCTCTCCGAACTTTGAAGTTATGAGTTCACCTGTTATTAACTGCATATAGCAACTAAAGTCCTCTGGGTTCACCTTGAGCAACTTGGAAGTCTGAGTACTGCAGTATATGAAATGATCAAATCAATTCAGCTGAACCGAATACCCCCCCGGTAGCATAACTACACAAATATTGCTGTTCTTTTTGTGTCACTTTCTATGAGGCATCTCCACAGAGATGTGTATTGACAACAGACCAATCAATGCCAGAAGAGAGCTCGCTACCCATCAAGTGAATGCTTTTCCTATAAATGCCCCTTTTTGCTCTTACAGCACAAACCCACCTCTTACAGGGTTAAAAGAGTGCTAATTAAAAAAACCAACAACAACCAACAAACAAGCAAAAAAAAAAAACCACCAAAAAACCCCAAAACCCAAACTTACCACCCCTCCTCAACTCCAGATTATGATTTTTAAACAGACTACTCACAGCAGGCAATATTTTCCCTAGGCAAAGTACATAATACTTTGACATGAACTTTGGAAATTAACGTATCCCTTTTTCTCGTGACAGAAATTAGAGCGATAACTCAGAATATTTCAGAACACTGCTAAGAATAAAAAGCACAGTCTTAAATGACAAGCTGTACTGAAATCTTAGTTATTACCACACAAAAAAATGTTGAACTGATCTCACAAGATTTCTGAAAGATAATTCCTCGTCAATACATGATGGCATAATACCATTGATATGTAAGATCTCCCAGAGACAGAAAAACCTGCTAGAACACCACCAAATTCTCCTATAAGGGCAAAACATGCTTCTTTCACAAAAAGAGCAAATACTAAAATGGGAAGCTGTGCTCTGATATGACAGCTTTCACTTATATTATGCAGCACTTCACTGGTTGAGTACATCAATGAAATGATGCACAGAGTAGTGTGCTGCTGCTCCTGAGTTCATTAAAGGCTGCCTTGGATCTACTAGTTTTCCATTGCAATGTCACTCTTAAAGGGTTCTAAAAAATATACTTAATTCAATATAATGACATTAGCAGGTCTCCAGATATCATGGTGCCACCACATTCTAAAACATGCAGTCTTTACACAACTTCATGCCCTTTCTCCACAGTTTCAGTTTAGTTGCAAGAAATTTATTAATATGTTCTTGCTCACTGGATTTTACTGTGCACACTCAACCATTCGGAGCACAAATACCTCAAAAGCCCTTGCACAACCTAAGACCTACATCTAGCTCTGCAGTATCTCCTCTTAAAGTCACTTTAAGTTATCACAATATGATCCAAGGCCCCCTTGACATAAGTATTGCCTCTTCCAAATGTATTTGGAAAGTGATTTATAACAGTTGATTTTACCATGGGACTCCCTACTCGACTCCTCACCTTGGTACTAATATCCCACCACTTATTTTTCCATAAATGCCTGAGACATCTGCTGCAAGTTTCTTAATTTGAATTCATGGAAGATCACTCATTTTGTTTTTAAGATTTTTTTCCATTTTTATAGAAAATCTAGCTTTTTTCACTTCACCTATATTTGTGTGAGATGATTCAATGGGACTTATGTTTGTTAGGATATCTCTTCCCTGTTTTCTATGTGAAATTCATATAATGTCTTTTAGTCTTCACTCCATTTCTCATTTTAAAAAAAATCCCCTTTAAAATTCTAAGTGCTGAAATCACTTCTACTTAGTAGAAAACATCCATCCTTCAGGCTCATTTTGACAAGTTGAAGAAATGTTCATTTGAATACAGAGGGGTGGAGAGTTTGATACACTGGAAGAATAATTATCTGCATAAATATAAATGAAAATTTGTAGTCAAAGTAGTACTACTAAAGACAAAGACCAAGACTTTAAAGCAAAACTCATGCAAAACAGGAAATCTTTTTCCTTTCAGACAGAGATTAGAAAATACTACCAAAAAAAAAAAGAAAAAAAGGCAAAAAAAGCCCCACTACTTTTCACAAGCAATTGTTTACAACTTAATCTCTTTTATAGCATTATCCAACTTCAATAACACCCAACATTGTCTTTACAATCCCTCTGATGAAAAACTGCTTGTCATTTGTGTCTTTTTCCTTTATTAGATTTCAGATTGCAATGTGTTTTACCTTAAATAAAGAAACAAGAAAAAATATTTTGTTCCTAAGGTGGCCTGAAATACCACAAGGCCTTCTTACAACTCCAAAATATTTAAAGCTATGTGCAATTGAAGGTGATAGCACAGCAATCCCACGTGTATATATATATATATATATATATATATATATATATTTAAAGTTATGCCCAGGTATGCACAAAATTACTAAAAGAAAATAGCCTGAAAAGCAAATGCAGCTCCATAGTCTACAGGTATATTAATACAAATATGTTCCTCCTCCAAACACCTTCCAAACTGGAGTTATAGCTCAATAAGAAAGACATATTTCCATCTTAAAGTTATCAATAAATATTTTAGTAGCAGTCTCTTGGCACATTTTCAACTCTGAACCAACAATTACATGCACTTTTCAGCATTCTGCTTCCACATATAAGTGAAAGACCCTAAAATACACTTTCACACCACATTTTGGATTGCAATCTCATAAGGCCAAACTATACATACTACATTACATCTAGATACAATCAGGCAAGGCAGTAACAGTTTTTCTGGGTACCTACAGTCCCTTACATGATAGCAATAGGATAATTTTTTTGAAATGGATAATCCAGCTAGCTAGCTTGAATTTGTTAATTGAATGCTTCCTTGCCACTATCTTACTAGCAACAACAATCTGCTCAAATTGCTTACGTGGAAATTTCTTATAAATTTTGAATTTATATGCCTCAACATCTGCTGAAATACTGTTCTTCCATTTAAAAAAATAACACTGTAATTTGTAAACATAGTAAAAAATTCCATGAAATAGGAAAATATTAACTCATTTGCAGACATCTCATTCACGCTAGAGATGTTATGATTTCTGAATCACTTTGTGACCTGTCTGTCTTTACCCTCTCAGGGGACTTGACTTAAAAGAACTTGAATTTAGCTATCGCTGCCTTCAAGCTTGTACAAGTCGTTTTAAATATACCCTATTTTGCTTATTTAAGTCTTTCATGAACTTGGTCTTACAAATCCCCTAGGCGCTATTGGCTACTGACATCTTTCATTTAGGGCTTATTAACTGTACTCACTTCAGTAAAAGTGTTTCTATTTTAGGGCTGTCCTTTGTAAATTCAGACTGAAACTGCTGGGCATCCTCAGTACTTGGTCAGCTTCCACCCCTTCTCTTGTTCTCATCAGCCGAACGTCGTTCTTCTGCTGACAATGTGATCCAGGCTGATAGCATGTATTTAGATCCTCTTGCACTAATTTTTGTACAACTGGGAACTTTTTGTCTGCTTCTACCTTGTTTGTAACTATGATACCCAGTTCTGCAACATGATGTTCAGCCATTGTTTGGCAAACATAAAAGACCCCATTAAAATTATCATCAACAACAAAAAAAGGAATTAACTACATTGCACAGCAAGTCAATTTATCTTTTAAGGACATATCTTTTAAGGACAATTAGAAGCCTTCTCTGCAATGAATTGTCACATACATTAGATTGTGTCACAGACAAATAAAAACCCCACTGTTTAATTTTTTTTTTTTTTTTTTTTTATGTCAGAAAAATATTTTTTGCTGGTATTACAGGACTGTAGGTGGCTTAAAGAGTAATAGGTACCTCGCTGCCTCCCAGAGTGCGTTAACTTTCTAATGGGTGGATGTCATTTCTTATGTCAACCATTTGGCTGGAAGCAACACCTGGTGGGTGTATCTGATATTGTCCAGGAATATACACAGTAACTCCGAGACATGGATACAGAGGGCTTTTTTTTAAAAAAAACCCTGATTTTACTTAACCCTAAATTACTCCCTGCTTCATCACAGGAAAACTCTCGATTCAAAGGGAAGCAAAAAGGCAAATTATTTTGTTTGTGAAATTATTTTTTTTTTTTATTTCCCAAACTGTCTTCATATATGCACATATGCACATGTATACAAAGTGTGTCCAGAACATACAAGTAACACTTCAAAAATGTGCATGGTGTAGATGTATGCACATCCTATTGACCGATTATCACAGAACCTGCACCATTCTGTTTGGAAGAGGAGTCAGCTGGTCATCTAGCTCTCCCTCCTGCTCAAAGCCAGGTGTTAACAGTGAATCCTAACTTAACCACCCCCAAATTAAAAATTCACTAGAGAAAGGGCAGAGACCATTGGATGATTATATCTACATCAGAATATAACACTGTGTTAAATGTTTGTATAAAGCTTAATGGAATGCCTAGAGATTAACATTGCCATTTTAATTTAGTCAGAACCTAATGCTGAAGCACATGTTTACCACTGCCTTTTCAGCTCATATTTCCACAGCGCTCCTTTATTTCTAAAAACAAACACCAAAAAATCCCAATCTCCTGTGCTTTCGTAAAAAAAAAAACAACCACACAAAACCGTGTTAATGCTAAATAGAATTACATGCCAATGAACAATGAGTGTGTTAAATTTAGACTTTTCTCCCAACTACAAACTGCAAACCTATCTACATACTTAGAATGTGCAGACCTGCAACATTTGCTTTGCCACATTAAATAAATACTTCCACAGTTCTGTATACTATTTTCTGTAATGGTCTATGTTTGAAATATCCCAGCAAGACAAACTAATTTTCTTATTTTCAAGGGGTGAATATGAAATTTGTACAAATCACCATGAATGTGATTACCACTGCAGGTTTCAATGTGATTACATTAGAGGTCTGACCAAAAGTCACTGGAAATCTTTCACATTTGAGAGTATTTTCGTCTTGTGCAAGCTCAAATATAGTGTGGAGCTCTTTTTCCATATATGTGTTGTTCACATGAAGTCAGACACTCACAGTACTTGAGCTGTATGAGAAATTTTTAAAAAGCTCTTATTTAACCGGGTTCATTTTAATTTTATCTGTCACAAATAACAAGTAGGTAACATGAATAGCATGATAACACAAGTAACATGAGTTAAACTAATTTGATGGCTCAATCAGGAAAAACAAGGATTATCTAAAAAAATCGCATGATTATACACAAGCAAAAGGCAAGACTGGCAAGGAAGAAAAGAAATAGATATTAGGAGATGAAAAAAAATATTAGCATGAAAGCAATTGCCATCAGATCAATACATGATGGCCTTCATGAAACAGTGTTACTACTCCTGAACTGAACAGATAAATGCTCACATTACAACAAAAGACTACTGCAGGGGGATGGAGATGAGGTAGGCAGGGAAGGAGAAAACATCCTTCAAACAGATAGAAATATATTTTTTTTCAGACTGTTGATTCAGCTTCATTTCAGAAACAAATTATAAATAAAACCACACACCATACAAGAAAAGGGACAAGATTCTGGACACATCTCATTTTGATTTTTATTTTATGGGCAGTGTGACAAGCTTCAAACTGCCTGGTAGGAAATGTGTTAATCTCTAAGCTCCTGAAGACAATTCTCTTCTGTCTTCTGAAGAAAGTTCTCTTCCCTGTGTATTCTTTTCCCTTAAAAAGAAAACCTTTCTTTTTTGTTTTCAAAATAGGTTGATAAGAGCATCTTTCCCGTTGAACCTTACAAATAATAATTGGAAAAAACCCAACCAAAACAAACAGCAGGAAAATTAAAACAGCAAAAAAATGTATTATTCCTGTTCCTAAACCATAGCCTGATTGATGTGGGTTTTTTTCAGCTTCTGAATTAATAGAATAAAATATGATTCTTTGTTGAACAGATGGTCAATCATGGGAGTTTGCTATTATATTTAGCTTTGTTAACTGTTTCTTGGTTTTGTTTTCATTTAATTTTACATATATACATATATATATAGTTAATTTGACTTATGCTTATCTGAGCAATACAGAGTTTCAGCTTTTTTGGCATGTCCAGATGGAGATTGGTGACAAGTAGGGTCCCTCAGGGGTCCGTATGTAACCAGTACTGTTCAGTATCTTCATCAGTGACAGAGACAGTGGGACTCAGTGCACCATCAGCAAGTTTGCAGATGACACGAATCCGAATGGTGTGGTTAACACACCTGAGGGATGGGATGCCACCCAGAGGGACCTGGAAAAGCTTGAGAAGTGGGCCTGTGCGAACCTCACGGGGTTTGAGAAGGCCAAGTGCAACATCCTGAATCAGGGCGACCCCAGTATCAATACAGGCTGAGGGATGAAGGGTTTGAGAGCAGCCCTCTGGAGAAGGGCCTGGGGGTAGTGGTGGGTGAAAAGCTGGACATGAGCCGGCAATGTGCACTCACAGTCAAGAAAGCCAGTTGTATCCTGGGCTGCAAAAGAAGCGTGGCCAGCAGGTTAAAGAAGATGAATCTGTCCTTCTACTCTGCTCTTGTGAGATCCTACCTGAAGTCCAGCTCTAAAGTCCTCAGCACAGGAAAGATGTGTACCTGTTGGAGCGGGTCCAGAAGAGGGCCACAAAAATGATCAGAGGAATGGAACACCTCTCCTATGACGCAGTTATTCAGCCTGGATAAGAGAAGGCTCCACAGAGACCTTATTGTGGCCATTCAATAATTAAAGGGGGCTAATAAGAAAGATGTGGACAGACATTTCTACTACAGCTTGTTGCAGTAAGACAAGGTGTGAGGGTTTTAAACTAAAAGAGGGTAGACTCAGACTAGATGGAAAGAACCTGTTTATGATGAGGGTGGAAAAATACTGACACGTTGTCCAGAGAGGTGCTAGATGCCCCATCCCTGGAAACATTCAAGGTGAGGCTGAAAAGGGCTCTGCACAACCCGGTCTAGTTGAAGATGTCCCTGCTCTTTGCAGGGGGTTGGAACTAGATCATCTTTTAAAGGTCCCTTCTAACCCAAATAATTTTGTGATTCTATCATTCTATGTAATGTAGGACTACCCATCATCTTTTTAGAAAAGCCTTTTAGCATAGTGTTTCAACAGCATTTTAGCTGTTTATGGAGTTTGCAAAAAAACACAACACAACATTAAACATGGCTACAGGGAATAACTGTGTTACTGTCTGCCCTGGTTTTGGCTGGGACAGAGTTAATTTTCTCCTCGGTAGCTGGTGCAGTGCTGTGGTTTGGGTTCGGTGTGAGAACACTGCTGGCAGCACACGGGTGGGTTTGGTTGCTGCTGGGTGAGGGTCAGACCCAGCCAAGGGCTTTTCAGTTTCTCGTGCCCTGCCAGCGAGAGGGCTGGGGGGCACGGGGAGCTGGGAGGGGATACAGCCAGGGCAGGTGACCCGAACTGGCCAAAGGGATATCCCATACCATAGGATGTCATGCTTGGTATATAAACCAGGGAGAGTTGGCTGGGGTCTGCCGATCGCAGCTCGGGGGCTGGCTGGGCATCAGTCAGCGGGTGGTGAGCAACTGTATTGTTGATTGCTTGTTTTCTTTTCTCCCTTCCCTTTGGATTCATTCCCCTCCACTTCTCTATCCTTTTCATTATACTTGTTATCACAAGAATAATAATAATAGTTCTTATTTCAATTATTAAATTGTTCTTGTCTCAACCCTTGAGTTTTACATCCCCTCCCAACTCCCTTCCCCATCACTCTGGGGAGGAGCAGGGGAGTGAGAGAGCAGCTGCGTGGTGCTTTTGTTACCAGCTGGGGTTAAATCATGACACTAACCTGTGTGGTGCTATTACCACCTGAATGTTTCTGTTACTTGATTTTATACTTTCTTCAGTGTTGACGGCTGGCAAACCTTTCAGAAACACTCTCTCTATTCCATTCAGTCCTGTCCTTTCCTCAAAATTAATCTAGAAATACTCAGTCAAATGTTATTTTTTCCAACGTCTTCTACTCAAGTGCTTTCAAATCAAATGAATGCCTTAGAACTACATTAAAACATTGTGAATGCAGCTCAGTCCCTTGCCTTCGTTTCTTGTCAGATGCCCTGAGATGATCTTAATGCATATTTCCCTAAGAATACAATGCTGCATACCTCACACAAAGGGGTGTGTGGCATAACGAAACTTAATTTGGCTCCAAACATTTCTTCCTTCCCACACTCCACAACTGAACTAATATTTTTATGCAGTCCCAATATAGAAAAGTCTTTTTAGCACTTGATGCATTAAAATTCATTACTATAATTAGATTTACTGGTATTGCCTATGCCATAATAACTTCCAAATTTTTACTGAATGGACAGTAGGCTCTGAGGAAAAAAATACGTATCTATTTTACTAAGTAGCTTCATCAATGAGGCATACAACAAGAGAAAAACAGAGGTGGGTTGTGGGATGAAAATCAGAAAACAGAAGAAATGGAGAAACATGGGTAGATGTTGCTGGACTAAAACGTCTACTTCTCTTACTAGAATAAATAACAATGCCAAAGTCAAGGAGATCTCAGCTACAGCATAAGGATGATGCTAGTAGCTGTGTGGAAATTACTTCTAATAAACACAGCTCCATACACAACTAAAAATAAAGCAGGTGACATTTCTATTTTGAACTCCAACCTGCTGAAGAGGTTTTGGGTTTAGGTCTGGGCATCTTTGAAATTTGCATTTGATTAGAGCTGATTCACAGCAACATCTAATGCAGCTTTGTACAGCTGGAGATACATTCAAGCTGTGTCTAGTCTTCTAATTGAAACTTCATAACACCCAAATCACTGATATAAGGCTACTACAAAACAGATAAGATTAGATATGAATAAATCATAATTATCGGAAAGGAGGTTATTAAACACAGTAGAATTGAAACTTGTATGAGAAGGCAAGATATTAAAAGGGGTCTCTGAGTGAGGGCAGTGTTACACACATACTTATACATGGGAATTGATGCCATACCAAAGTTTTCAGCAGTAACATAAAAATGACAGTAGCATCTTGTGGTTTAACCCCGGCCAGCAACCAAGCATCACACAGCTGCTCGCTCACTCCCCCTCACCCAGAGGGATGCAGAGGAGAATCAGAAAGAAATGTAAAACTCAAGGGTTGAAATTAGAACAATTTAATAGGTAAAACAAAAGTCGTGCATGCAAGCAAAGCAAAACAAGGAATTCATTCACTGCTTCCCATCAGCAGGCAGGTGTTCGGCCATCCCCAGGAAGGCAGGGCTCCATCACACATAACATTTACTTGGGAAGACAAATGCCATAATTCCAGATGTCCTCCCCTTCATTCCTTCTTCCCCTCAGGTTTATATACTCAGCATGACACCATACGGTATGGAATATCCCTTTGGCTAGTTCAGGCCACCTGCCCTGTCTGTGTCCCCTCCCAGCTCCCCGTGCCCCCCCAGCCCTCTCGCTGGCAGGGCCTGAGAAACTGAAAAGCCCTTGACTGGGTCTAACCCTCATGCAGCAACAAGTAAAAACGTCAGTGTGCTGTCAACAATGTTCTCACATCAGAGCCAGAACACAGCACTGCACCAGCTACTGAGAAGAAAACTAACTTTATCCCAGCTGAAACCAGGACACATCTGTTTGTTTTCTGTATCACTGATGAGAGTCACCTTGACTTTTCCTTATTATTTTCAGGTGTTTTTTTTTTCTTTTTTACACAGCCTTGAGGCTATGTTACTGTCAAGAAAGGACACCAGCTATTAACAACTAATGATGGCACACAAAACTGTCCTAGAGTGACAGTGGTAGAGTTAATGACAAACATGGGTTTTCAAAATGTTTCCCCCTCCTTTTAGAGAATGTCTACACTAGAAAGAAGGAAATATTACCAAGAGCATGAAGTATACATGCAGAAGCCTGCCTGGGGGTTAAGGGCACATTTTCTCTGTCTCCCAATTTAATAAACATTTAAATTGACATATAAAGGGAAATCAATGGGGTATCTGTCATCCCATCAAAGAACCTGGACCTCCGAGTACTTCTTGTCAAGTACAAATCTCATTAAAACAAACAAACAAAAAATTATAACTGCAAAAGTTATTTTAAAAGCTGCCAAGGCATGACTAATAATAGCTAATGTCACATTTAGAAATTAAATCCTCATTTACAGATCATTCACTGCCCAAATGAAACACCTTCAAAATAGAAGTCCCATCTTTATAGAATTGCATGTTTTGAAGCGAAACCCATGTGATCAAAATGGTTTATTTTACTACCCACTAAGAATCATACTTGAGAATTAAAAAATATTAGCAATTCTATGGCACATAGCATTTCAGTATTTTGACACACAATCACGTAATCACCGTGCAGTGAAAAGAGGCATGGCTCTAACTATACTCTGAGTAACTCAAAATTTTTGTGAACACACAGGAGTGAAACTTCTTGAAGTGGCTCATGTACCTAAGCCTACAAAACACAAATATTTTCTCCAACAGAATATATAGTGGACACACACTGCCACTATGCCTTCCTCCATCAGACGTACAGCGGGGAAACAATTCACACTATCCTTGCTTTGAGAAGCTCTTCAACTTCTTTTTCAGAAACTCAGGAAGACTCTAACAGGGAAAAGGCAGAGAATGGATGGTGAAGAGATAACACCTGTCGAGGAACCATAGTTACTATTAAGCCCCCTTCACGTGGTACCTGCAGTCACAGGAAGAAGGGTAGGATGGGAATGCCATCTAAACTGTAGGGATGGGGCATGGGGAAACAAGGAGATTCAAAACTGTTCATTTTCAAAGTCTACTAACCTGGAAGACTTCAAAATCCTCACACACACACACACGCCAAAAAAATAAAAAAATTAAAAAAACAGATTTTGTATAGCAAGCTCTACCTTTCAAAGCTCAAGAATGGAATAAGAGGCTTAAAGTAAGAAAATTCTCCAGACAGTTTGCAGCATGTCAGTGGAACCCCATCCTACTATGAAACAGATGCAAAGAGACACTCAAAGGAAAACCTAAATTGCCCAGAAAATAAATGTTACATTGTACATGGAGGTAACTTCAATGACCCAAGCCCCAACAAATATTCACTGTGGGAACCAAAGGAAAAAGCACCAGACATGTCAAGGAAAGACAAGCCAAAGATTTTTGAGATCAGCAAGGAAATACATCACCCACCCAAATATATGCAACAATGTGCTCTCCGTTGGAGAGATCGAGCCAGCTGCAAAGGACTCTGAAACAGAAAAATCACATGAGTGTGTTGACACTGCAGCAACTGATAACAGTCAAAATAGAAATGAAGAATTAGAATTGAAGGACTGTAGCTCAGAATTACACCAATTTCCTGATTCCTTGTGCTTTACTAACACAGACAAGGCCACCAAGGTCTTGCTTGTGCTCCCAGAGAGGACCTAGTCTGTGTCCAGGGCCACAAAGGTGGAAGGTTAATGTACTGACTCACAGCACCAGCTCATCATTTCCATACAAACTATTACGTCTCATTTGAATAGCTTTGTGTGTAGCTGAGCTAGTGCTAGTTAAAGTGTGCCAAAACCAATTAGTGAATAAAGATGCTGCTATAGCAACAGCATCTAATTTTCCAATTAGTAATAATTGCTGAAACACCTGCCATAAATCATAAATACATTTAGATTGGGGGTGTGTGTCTCTGAAATAAATTTTGCTTTAAAGTTGTT
This sequence comes from Falco punctatus, assembly GCF_963210335.1. Classification (NCBI taxonomy): domain Eukaryota; kingdom Metazoa; phylum Chordata; class Aves; order Falconiformes; family Falconidae; genus Falco; species Falco punctatus. The sequence goes on from NC_137580.1 coordinate 74,506,172, forward strand.
TTTTAAATTGACCTTCACCATGATAATGAGAGAGAAGAAAGTGCCAGTTCTCTTTTTCATGTTATCACATGTAATACAAAGACAAAGTATTATTTATTTTTAAGGGAATCCAAGGAATGTGTCCTAAAGTCTTAAACTAATTAACTACACTGTGCTTAGAGATTCCCAGGCAAGAAAAATTCCGGATGGAAGTCAGTTTACAATGAAGAGCAGTTCAATGAATGCAGTATTGAAATACCACCTGTAAGATGCAAATGCTCTGAGCCAGAAAGACAAAGCATACAGTAGTGTTACAATAAACAATTGTGGGATCAGGCAAGATACAAACCTCCGTGTTTACCCTCGATTCGTTCTGAACTCTGAACATGTTTGGTTTTTTTAACATGTAATTTTGAGTATATCTGTGCTGTCCAGTTCCACTCACAAATGGAAATGGGACTCACATTTGCTCCGTGTTGGACCTAGAACATTTTAGCATGCTCTCGTAGCAGCCACTATCCAGCCACATGTTGGAAGTATCTGAAGTCAGTAAGCTGATGCCAACTTCCACTCTTAGATAGCAGCCGTGGATAAGAGTGTAAATTCCTATGGTTCTCACTTACTTAAATTTTCTGTATTTCAAACATTTACCCTTGCTCCCCACTCATGTAGCAGGTTTTCCAGCAGTTTTGAAAGATTATTCTGAAAACAATACCTTGTTTTCCCCACTTTCTGACAGGATCCATCTGATTACACAGAGTTAACTGTGATTGCTCCCCTAAATATATTCTCGTACACAGTGGATTTAGAATAATGTGACAGCAACCATACAGTCAACACACTGATGTTTGTAAATCGTTTTTCAAACACACATTCAGTATGGACAACAGGCAATCCTTGAGGAAAGAAGAGAAAAGTAGGGGGAGGTATTACATCTTACAGAATAACTATGCCCCAGCTTTTTGTTGTTTTGAGGAACACTAAAACCCAGGCAAGCTCTTACAGAGGGAGAAGACAGTGTGCTGTTTTCTCCCCTGTAGTAAAATGATTGATTGTACAATGGCAGAGCATTTCACATAGGTCAGCAACTGAGACTGTAAAAGACCAGCCACACATTAGTTCCCGGCTCATAACAGCCTAAAATCACACATAAGGATTCCCATTTAAGCCTCTTCAGAGATCCTAATCGGAGTGAACATAAGCAGTTAATCAGAAAGGCAGGTTTCACAACAAATTTAATAAATTCCCAAATGGTCAAGCCTAGCAGTGCTTCATGAAACAGCAGCAACCGCAGCGAACAGATGTGGTTTCACAAAGATAAGTTTTAACGAACACTTTAAGACATGGCTCAAAAATAATGTTTCTATATCACAACAGAGTTTTGACTTGTTTTTTGATATGAACAGAAGAGATGTAGAACAGTGCTAAAGACAAATTTACACTTTTAATAATGTACACTGATCACTGCATTTACATTTGTAAACTGATTATGCCATCTGTTGGGACCAATGGAAACAATTTGTTGATTAGTTTTCTGGGGGCGGTGGGGTGTAGGGGGTGTGTGTGGTATGTGTGTCTGTTAGCTTATCAAAGATAAGCTGCTTTTTGTGGTTAAAAAAATAGAAAATAATAACTTAGAACTTTAAATTCAATATTTGACAGGGAAAAACAGTTGTTACTACATCAGACAGTCAAGTGCAGGAACAACTAATGGTGTTTTAATACTCTATTTTTGCAAATAACCTAATTAACTTTTTACAAAAGTGTCCTCTAAGTTACATACTAGTGTATTGTGCTTCAGAGTTTCAGTACCATGTTAACTTCAATAATTTATATAAAATCACGGTCCTTGCCCGGTTATTATTCCTGAACTCCAAAGGGACATCTTTGGGTAGAGAGGCTTATCTAAAAATTACTATTTCATTAAGCAATTCACTTTCACTTCACCTTTGAAAAGAGATGTCACAGTGACAAATACATTTTGAAAGAACAAAGTTTGTCATAAAGGCTCTTGCAGCATTATTAATTATACTCACACTTCAAATGCTTAAATATAAAACATGCTTCCTTTATATACTTAAACCATATTGAGGCATATAGGATGCCATGGAAGCTATCAGAAATTTTACCACTGAAAGGAATCCAAAATTGTGTCAGGACTGAAGAAAAGACTTAAGGGCCATTAAACAGCATGAGTTCTGTTATGGGGAATTCTTTTTCTGATTTATTTCAGCCCCTGCAGAACTAGCTTTTCATCCTGAAGCCACTTCCTAGAACTTCTATGAACCTAAAGAACATGTAGCTTAAAAAAAACCAAACCCATCCTATTTGGTATTATACAACAAGCTGAATCCTCTACACTAAGTTTATGACCAGCTTTTCAGAGAAGGCCTTCTCCTGTATTTCTAAATCAGGTAGGAAACAAAGTATGCTTGAAACACCAGGAGAACTCCTTCAACTCAAGTTTTCTCATATATATATACGAGATTTTCATATATATATGAAACTCATAAAAATAGTTTTAAAAATAACAGTATTTATGAGATTCTTTTTGGTCATAAACAAAAAAAATATTTTCAGAACTTTCACACCACTGCAGGACATAAGCCCACTTGCCTTTTAGCACTAGTAATCTCATTGACATTGATGAAATTATTAATGCTTTCAAAATTAAGTGATTAAGCATATTTTAATTTTTTTTTTCCTGGCCCGGACCTCTAGGTAATAGGCTTAACATACTGCATAGGCTGCACACAGCTATCACAGGATAAAGTAAGTTTTAAAACAAATCCAAGAGTCAAGTATACTGTTTATCTCTGGTCCTTTTGAACTTATTAGTCTTTCAGGGGGACAATTATGAATTGTGCTTTCTGGAAATGCCCAGGCTAGTGTGAGAATAAAGGATGTAGATATGCAATTACTTCACAAAAGGACAGATCTACAAAGAATTGATGGTGGGCTATACTTTAGGGAATGAGACGACTTAAGATTTGTATTGTGAATTAAGATTTAATGAATTCCCTGGCAAGTTTTATCAAATGAACTAAAGGAAAGGGAAAAGAAAAAGAAGACTGCATGATCATGAATTAGCTAAATGAAAATGCTATGTATGTTTTAAAACAAAAAATCCATCCAAGACAGAATGACCTTGAACATGTAGCTATAGAACTAAACATCAGGAGGTAAAACACTCTGTTATTTCAGTGTAATGATGAATTGACTGCCTTGGTAAAAAAATATACATTGTAAGAGTATTTAAAAATAACAGTGGCATATTTGTAATATGCATTTTCTGACAATAAGAGACTGCAAAATATATTTTTTCTTTACAGAACATTTAAAAGGGAACAGCTTTCTAAAAGAACTAAAATAATCAATTAAATGTACGAAATTTTAAGCAGAAGAACATTTATCACTTTTCTTAATATCCCTCCCAGAGACAGTAATCTAGAATTAGATGGGCACCATATCACGTTCAATACACAAATATAACTATCAAACCCAATTATCCCAATGCTGGTAAGAGTTCACTGCACAAAGTGATTTTTTTTCCTTTGATAACTACACTAAAGAACTGTTTTTCATGATAGTAAATAGAGTTTATGGAGTGATGCAGATATATTATAGGCATGAAGTGGTTATTTGGACAAAACATTTCAATCCGTCTGTCACAGAAGTAGTTCCATTTCCCATTTCCAACTGATGATAATTTTAAATGCAATTGATGGCAAATTATTTGGGGAGCTGGGTAACTAAAGTTTTCAAAATCATAAGTTTAAGGAAATTTTTCAACGGTTTTTATTCTATATGAGATATAAACTGACACAAAGAACAGTGGAAAATGTTCTGTTCCCAACAAACTGAACTTATCTGTGCACGATATAATCATAGCCCCAATCTCAAGTACCAAAATTGCTGGTTAAGAATGCAGCTACTAAGGAGAAAGAGCATGATCCAATGACTTTGAAAGAGCTCATCAAACATTGCACATTCTACAAAATAACAGCAACAACGGCCATTTTATTCTGTTTAAGGGATTCAGTGTTCTTCTGTGAAATTACAAGACAAAATTCTCTATGGGAAAGCAACAAATTTCCTAAGATTTAATTCCTGTGACTAGGATCATAGTCAAAGATGAGGCCAGAGGCATAAACCTGATGAGAAACATTACAGCTCATCCCCATGACGTCATGGAAGCCATAGGAGCATATCTGACCATGCCGAGGCCCAGACTAGCCAAAGGAGGCTCAGTCACCCTTTCTGCTCCCCAGCAAGAATCATTAAACTGCAACCTGTATGATATCCTTTGAACCAGTAAGAATTTAAGGCTGTAGACACATCTTCAGAAACAATTTTTTTTTTTAGTTTTAAGGGTGGATCTCTCACAATCTATTATGGAAAACAGATATTATTTTTTTTATTTATTATTTAAGTAACAGAATAGTCAGAATCTTAACTTTTCCCCCCTCCAAGTTTAGATTTTCTTTAGAAATGAGACCTAAAGAGATTAACTTCCTTCTGCATCAAACAAATATAAAACTTCAACATTAATGAAGCTAGTTTTCTGTTGTATGAACACAGTATTACAGGATGGTAATATAATCATTAAAGTTACAGTAACCAGAGAATAGCAAAGCACTGAAAACTCCCATCTACAAACAGATTTTTAAAAAGTATTAAAGAAACTGGCCATCTTCATAATTTCATGCAAAATACTACTGTCAGATTAATTACATCTCTGCACTTTTCCTTCATCTGCACTTACCTGAAAAAAAAATGGTTTTTATTTGATATGAGATCCATGCGCCAGTAAGTTAAAACTTCAAAATTCCCAGTGAGATATGGCCTACTAAGAACAGTAAAGAAAGAGCCTAATACCTGCCCTAAAATGGTACTATCTCAGTAACAAGAATATGTTTCTCCTCTATTCAGGACACATTTACTAGCAAATAAAAAAATAATTTTGCTCATTCAATGCTAGAAAAATACTTTTTGAGGCCGTCTTCAAAAAAATCAAGAAATATTTATGCATTAATAGAGGCAGTAAATTGTGGTCCTGATCAAAATAACTTGGCTTTCAGCTTCACCTTCTGTTTTCTCCTTCTCTTCATAATGCAGCTGCTAGCAGCTGCCCTTTATTCCAATAAACTTCTGGGTACACATAGATCCTTCCTGCCAGTCAATATAAAGACTCATTAGACACAAACAAGGTGGAAAAAAAATCCAAGCAGCCTGAGAAAAATTCTGACCCACTGACATCAACAGCAAAACTTCTGTTTCTGTGTGACCAGTGCACTATCTCCATGCACTTCCCCAGAGACGTGAAGTGGTCTAACGGTTTCATCTCAAGTCAGAAAATGTCCAAAACTGCCAGATTTCAGGTATGACCCTGGGCAAGCCACACAGCTGCTCTCAGTTTCCCCATTTGCAACATGCAGATCATAAATCTGGCAAATGTAATAAAATAACCAAGTACAATTACTTATTTTTGCCTTATAAAAGGCAACAGTACAGACCTGATGTTCAGAACTTTGTAGCCAAGTGCTAGTAAACAGGAGGAGCTAGAAGACAATTGTCTACTTTTATAATTATTGATTTTTATAGGGTACATATCACTTGATTACCTTGACACTCTTTAAATATGGAGCTTCATAAAGAATTAACAAACCAAATACACAAATAAATGGACCTTATATAAATGCCAGTAGCAGACCTGCTTTAAAGGACAAAAATGAAAGAAATGTTATTAAGCAGGCTAAATGTCACAGATTCCTGAGTGCTTATGCTTAATTAGAGGAAGACTTTGCTCTAGCAACATATTCTTAATTGAAGAGAGTTCATAGTTAATTGTATACCTGCGAGGAACAATCTCCATGGATTGCTAAACTCTATAAACGTGAAAACCTGAAGGAGGCTTTTTTAATGTACATCCCATTGGGGAGATCTGTGAAGAACAGCTAAGCGCCCTCCCATATATATCGAATACAGAAACTACTTTTGGAGCATCTCCTAAAAGCTAATATAGTTTGGTAGTTAGTAATTTGCCACCAGGACTTTAATCCTGCAGGCTCCACACAGAAGGTCCAGTTGTTCTGTCCACGCAGTGCAGAGGTCTGCCTGTGCAGGCAAGCCCTGTATTTGCAGCCACACACACTATCCTCACAAACACAGCTCATTTGATTTGTAAATTCTTTTCTTTCATTTGTTCATTAGCAATAATAAAGATGCTTAGCTCTTACACAGTAAAAGGTTGTACAGAAGTCTTAAAACATCAAGCAAACCTCTCAACAGGATCTCTCCATCCCACCCTATTGACAAGAAGTTGCTGGTCAAAGGGCTTGTCTTTGTGCCATCTGACCTGGGTGATCTGGTCCTCCAGTTTGTGTTCCTTCTGGCAACGTCACCAAAGGGAAATTCTTCACAGAGCAATACTGTTTATGTTACCCTTCACCTACATTAAGTTAATTTTTTATGTGAGCAGAGACCAGTGAGAGTCGATTGTTTTCCCAGAGACCCTCCAACCACCTGCAAGAAAACACCTAGTGGCTGAACTAGGTTCAGTGCAGACTGAACCACTGGTCTTCCCTCTCACAGGACTGCCATTAAGGACAGTACAGAATGGGGGAAATCAATGAAGATCACCAAGGCAACTGCTGAAAGGGAAAAAGAAAAAGTGAACTGATCAACAGATATACTTTTTACCATGGAAACTACGGTACAAATCCACACAACTTCTTTTTAAACAGATTTTTTTTAAAAGTCTGCTGAAGTTTTCTCCTAGGTCCACTCTATTCCAACCTCTCACCATTTCTTGCACCACATCATTTAAATCGTGGGCAGTAATTGTCACTGTAGCAGAGACAGGACCTGGTAATGAGCAGAAGAAAAAGCAAGGGACCATAACCTTTTAGGCCTTTTTTTTCAGGAGCGAAATCATGCTGCTGCTAAGTAATGGCAAATAGAAAACACCTTTATTGCAAAACATCAGAAAGGTTGCTGCAACTACCATACCAATCCTAAAAAAATAACAGGAACACTGACATTATTATACCTCTCTGTGGCACACCAAGGACCGACAGTATTTGCCACCTCATGGACAAACTGTAAAATACAGACAGTATGTATTTGTGAGTGGCAGCATCTGGAAGCAGGATTAGAGGCTTTCAGATGAAAATTTGTTCTGTTCAGATGAACTGGATTTGCAGTCTTTCACAACAGTTTTGAATATTGACTACAGCTACCTGTACTTGGACCTAGCGTTTTTAAATCCCTTGTAAACAGAGGAAAAATGCATCTTCCTAAACACGGTTCTTTCTTTCAAAGGACAAGGTAGAGTTAATATGAAATAATAAAAAGAGGGAAAAAAGGAGAGAGACTATTATCCTATCATGTACCCTTCTGGATCAAAGATGTTTCTAATGTACAATTTCTAGAGCAAGTTTACTTGCACAGAGCTCAATAAAAGTAAAAATCTTCCGTACTAATGCAGAAACTAATTTTCACATACACATCACAGCCCATCACAAACTACATTTATCAGAGAAAGTAACACGTGTGATTACTGTGTACCAGGATAGAGCATGTGATGAGCATTCCTTTTCCCTCCTCCCCCACCAATGTTTAGTAACATTATTTTTTTTTTCAGTGTAATGTCATTTGAAATGTGTCAATTAACTGGCTCTGAATTCCCAACCCTTATCCTAAAAAAATCCCAAACCTGACCTGCTGCTTCTCATTGCAGTCACTGTGACTGCTTAGAAAACTCATGTTCAACCCCTTGCTTTTCTTCTCAATCTGTGACTAGGTTGTTTGAAAAAACTATTGCTAAGCTGGGGAGTTCTGCCATTTGTCTTAAAAAGGTGTTAAAGGCCAAGCTCAGCATTTGAATGCTAGCACTGTTAAATTATTAGATGAAATATGAAAGACTCAGCCTGAGTCATTAAAATTTCATTATTCAGAAGAGGATTAGACTAATTTGGTTTTAAATCTCATTACCAATGTAGAATAAGGATCAACAATACAATCTCAAAATTAAACCTAATCTTAAGTGAAAACTCTGAAGTTCTTTTCATCTTCCTTTTATATTTCGGCAGTCTGCTACACTTGGTTATACGATTCCCTTTGCAGGTTTCAGCAGTTTGAGGGTCAAATGGCTGATTTTCCAAGAGATTGTGGTATCAGCTCTTGCTCAGATTCAGATATGTTGATGTTGGATTTCTTTTTTTTTTAAACTAGTAACTAATAAATACCAAAGCATGTCCCTTCCTACTATGTAAAACACCCTTCCTGCAGCATTTCTTCATAAAGCGCATTGCATTGCAACTTAGTGATCTTTCCTCCAATTTAAAAGGAAAAGCAAGGACAAAATTATGCCAAGACCTGCATCTTGTGGTTTGTTGGTGTTTGGGTTAAAGTACAGTGTTTAGTCAAACAAAAAAACCAGTCCACAAAGAAGAGAAAACTGAATAATAGTATTAAAAAAAAGAAAAAAAAAAGAGAGAGAGACTTTGTGACGATTAATTCAGAACACCATTCTGCTTCAGTGTTATCCAGAATAGACTAAATACAGAATTTAATTTGTAGCAAGGTGGTAGAATTTATATACTGCCGATAAATCAATTCTTTCATCCTTCTATATAAAACAGAAAATCACGAGAGTAATTATGATATATTTTATACTCATTACCTTAAAGGCCAGTCTTACAAAACACATCAAGAAGGAAGGTGAAAGAAATCTCAGGCCTCTCACCAAATGCATCTCACCAAATTGAACAAAACACCTACCTGCAAGCAAACAAGTCTGCAGACTGGGTCTAATGGGACCACTATGTAGACAATTGTTCTTTTCCTCATTATTTTACTCATATAAGACCACCTTATTGATGTTGATACAGAAACTCCCATAGAAACTCCAGTTCTGAGTAATCTTACTTTACTCCATATTTTCTCACTTCCTTTAGATATCCTGTGAATCTCATTAAAAGACAAAATTAAACCAGACTAGATTTATGAAACTAGTGTAGTTTGAGCACTTTTTTTCTTCTGAGGACAGAATCCAACAGGATTTCTAGCTTATATGCCAATTTCATTTATGTTATTTATGTTTTCGCTATGGCTGCTGTTCATTATACAGATCACTTAATAATAAGTTACTAAGACTTTTAAAAGCAACAAAACACACTAGTGCAATTACAGTGACCAGCAAAAATCTTCCAAATTCCATGTCTGTATCATAAAGGAAATAAAGACGACTCTACCTGAAACTAAACTCTGGACACGTTTTCTAAAGCTGTCATTTCTGCCTCAAGGCCAGTATTAATAGTATTAATCCTTTATCCTCAAATTGACCTCTCAGTTCTTGGAAGTGCTGAGAATTCCCTCTTTTTCAGGCTTCATGTACCTTACCTTACCCAGGCTTACATGCTCCTCCACCCTACCAGAAGGGCTGTGACAGTAAGCCTCCTCTCCCCTTGCTTAAAAGTCTTCTTAGGTCTTGTTCTTATAAGCGCAAATCCTACAACTTTTCTGATTTCTCTCACTCCCCTTTTCATCAATTTTTCTATCATCATCTTTGCTAAACATTTCGGCTTCTCTGGCCAAAACCTCTTCCAAACCTCACACCCTGAACCCCTGAAGTTTTCTGCCCTGCTGAGTCACTACAGAGCACCTGAAAAGTTGCACTGAATGCCCATCTATATATACAGAGATGGGGTGGCTACTCCTGTAAAAAGGCATCTGCCCAATTAAAGAGGAAAACCCCTTTTCTCCAGAAAGTTCTTGGAAATGTTGGTGCCTTTGCCACGAGGAATGGTACTTTGCTTCCTGCAACTGGCTAGCTTGAGACAATGAAACTTGTGAAACCATATAACAAACATCATATAGCTGCATCTTCCTGCAGCACCAATGATTACAGGGTTTTTTTTCCCAGTCTATTAGAACTACTGATTCTATTTTTCTTTTTTTTTTTCCCTACTGAAAATGACAGGCAGGAAAAATATAAAAATCAGCATAATTGCAATGAATTAATCTGGACAGCACTTTTTCCAAGTGAGTTGCCAGCACATTAGCAAAAATAGAAAAAAAGTAGATCACAGTCACAAGCTATCAGCCTGTATTGGAAGCAGTTGGGAATAACTGTCCTCCAATCCCATTTTGCAAAGAAATCCACATCTAATGCTTTCTCACGCACGCACACACACACAAAAAACACACCAAAAAACCACACACACCAAAAACACCCCCACAAAAAAAAAAAAAAAAAACAACCAAAAAACCACACAACCAAGAATACCAGGACTGAAATATATGCTTCCTTCCTGTTTCTAAAACTCTCTAACACACTCTGCAGGTCACTAGGCGTCATGTCATCATTTTACATTCTCAGTGGAACAGGGGAAAGCGTATCAGGACCGAAGAGAAGGGAAAGTAGATTGTAAAGTCTCTTCAAGAGGGGAACAGAAAATAAAAAATAATAATAATAAAAAAAAAAAAAAAGCAGGTACAGCGGCTACAGTTCAGGAGTTTGTTATTCAAAGACCAAACATCCCGCTTGCACAGGAATTTAAAGAGTTTTAAAAGTTTACTCAAACATGTTATTTTACTGCTTGATTAGAATAATGGCTTTGTTTTCCAAGGCTGTACCTCCTTTCCTTGGAGCAGCACTAGGATGGCAAGTGAGCTGGAGGCGAGGTGGGGGGGGATTCAGTGCAGTATGAGCACAAAGGCACTCTACTGAGTGCAAGAAGGTTTGCAAGAGGGAAGAAGAGCGGGAAGGAGATTCTCCAACTTCAAAGCATGCTGACCACACCCTGGTGGCTCCTGCAAAAATGCTAACAGCCACCCACTGCAACCCATGACCCTTGCAATTACACTTGCACTGGTCTGCCTAAAGAACCATTCCTTTTATCCCATCAGAGCTTCCTGATGCTCCTTGACATCTTCAGCTAGCCATACAGTATCAGAAATCGGATAGAGAGTCTCTTGTTTTGCCAAGTATGACACTGGTGTCCACTCCCCCATGGTCAAACTGGCTGGAAAAGGAGTAAACACAAAGATGTGCAGCACAATACTTTATACAGGATGTAAAGGTTCAAGTAACAGGTAGAGTGATCACAGACAGTGAATCAAACTCGGACGCATCTTGAAGTTTACAATGGAAAAGAGAAAACAGAAAGTGAATTTAACAGTGTCGGTGGGTAATGAACCTCATGAAGTAGCCACAAGACCCGAATTATTTTAAGCATTTTGGTGATATCTACAAAACCTACAATAACTTCTCCACGTAATTTCCAATGCTAGTTAGTCCCCTGTAGGTGCTGCTAGAGTAAATACATGTAGGCGTGTGAATTTTAAGACTACAGTCTATACCTCTGAACCTGCCACTGCTTCTTTCTTGAGACGAGCTCTCAACTGTGACAACTGGCTTCTTGTACTATCTATAAATGTTCTTTTCATATAAACAATGTCTGTTCTACATCTCAACAGGAGTGACTCTCCAGGAATAGGGAACAAGAAGTTGGAATTACTACTTCAACCCAGGGGTTTATTTTACATTTCTAGCTTACCCAGACTCTGAAAAGTATACTCTGCTATAAGCAGCAGAGCTGCTTAAAACTTAAGAGCCTTTAAACTGAATGGTCAAGTTTTATAGACATGGCTGGTATCTACTGATTCACCATTACTGATCTGAAGTTCAGAAGTACAGATCTCAAAATGTTCATAACCAATTATAAATGCAATTTATAGATATTTATTTTGGCATGACATTTTCTACCTATGAGAATTGCTCTTCTCATCAAAAATATCTTGTTGAAGCCCACTAAACAGAGTCTTCCCCCCAATGATTTCAGTCAAGGTACCAGATAAAAAAATTGGCATATAAAAAAAAAAAGGCAGGTACAAGGTACCCTCATGCTAGAGTATGCCTTTTTAAAAACTCTTGCCCTACATATACTTATCCCAGAAATGAAATCTTAGGCATGATGCATCATTTACAATTTCAGAGATTATTTTATTGTGGGAGAATCTTGAAGGCTGGTTAAAAAAATAAATTTGACATAATGGTAAGTTTGATTCAGCCTTGAATATTGGGATAGCTTCTGCTGCATTATACAATCAAGATGGATGACTGGATAAAGAAGTACTGAACAAAATGCAAAAGGGATTTATAAAGAGCCATCTCAACACTAAGGTTGAAATAACAAAATCTAAATCCTGCTGAATTACTTGAAAGGATAGAAAATGTATCATTATGGAATCAAGATAAATCTATAATAATAAAGATATATTAAAATACAGTAAAGCTGTCTTGTAAGTCTTTCTCCAACACTGACAGTTTTATGATGTATATGTAATCAAAATATGTTTGTTGTTTTTTTCCTAAATAATGGGTTATTTGATTTGAAACAAATCACATTCAAATCTTGTCATAATATTTCTTCTTTCCTCCAAGTCCATCATGTCTACATTTTGTCACTAAATGTGCAAAAAAATGTTAGTTTTCCAAAATGAATGAGCTTTTAGCAATCAAATTGTGCAATAACTGCAGTAAATACTTGCTGAGAAGCTTTTTGGGGTATCATATTTATTATGTATTATGCAGCTAGCCTAATTAAACTAATTAGTTAAGCTGACAAGTGAGCTAAACAACTTGGTGATTATATTCTTTAATAAACATGTCTTTTTGTTTGACTTTGGGTTGTTTTGGTTTTGTTTCAGCCAGCTTTCAGTGTTAACTTCTGATCCTAAACTCCTCCAGAGAAATCTTTACAAAAGCAAGCAAGCAGTTGATAGCTAAAAGCTACCTTCTATCAAGCAATTATTTACACCAAACATCTAGGAAGTACAATGTAAACAGTGTTTCAAGCATCTAAGTCCATACAAAGAATTACACACAACTACCTGATTAATTTTTTACATGAAAAACTATTAGCGTGCACCCGTAGAGTTTTCTTACTCATTATCTTGTGCAGCAATAATGTTGACGAGATAGAGCACAAGCCCTCTTTGGAAGGACTTTGCCAATCTTTAGTCAGGCTGTCCAATGCCGAATCTCACAGATGCTGAGGAAATTTCACGCTTACCTGGCTATACTGAGTTCACGAACACCATGGTTCCACCCTTTACTATCCATAAAACAGTTGCAAACTTTACTGCGCCTTCAAACACATTGACCTCTAGGCAGGGGAAAACCACAACTATGTTATTTTTTGAATATAGTTTATTTGTACTAAATTTTCAAGTTTGGCGGTGGAAAGAAAAATGAAGTTAAGGAGCAACGTCTCCTTTTGACTATTTAATAGGCAAGCAAAGAAATGGGTATGTGATTTAGCAGTGCCACAGTTACATAAGCATACATTTGAACACACATTCAATTCAAAACCCCTACCCTCTGGGAATGCGTGCCCTAGTTTTCCTGGTAGCCTACAGCACATGCCAGATCTGAAATGGAAATATTTCCCTAATCAGCTAAATCTGGGTCAAAATGTCAGCTCAGCTTAGGTCCAAGTCATTGCCACTTATGATCTCTAGAACAGTTATAACTAATACTTGTGTGGCACGAGGGACTCCAGACATTAACGGTGGGACACAGTCTCCTAACAACTACCACACAGTGAAAAATATAGGCACACTTATGCTTTCCTTTGGTATACATGGATCTGGCTGCTCACCTTAGAAAAGTAAGCAGTAGGACAGAAACACTGCACTTGTCTCCATTGCCTTTGTGCCCTCTCAAAGGCTGCACGATAGTTCCTGTTCTATACAAAACACATGTTGCAATCATGATTCTTACCGGGATGCAGCTAGTTTTCACAGTAGCAGCTTTTGCATTGTAGCTATAGCAAATTAAAGGCACTTATTTTTAGCCAGTCAACTAAGCTACTTGTCTAAAATACATAATAGACACAACGTTTTCAGATAAAAGCCCACTTACAAGGAAGGGGCAGACACACAATACTTGGCAGGAATTGCTCAACTGTGCTGAAGAGGCGGCTGGTGACAACAGCTAAATTCGGGGTTAAGCAGGTAGCCTCTTACTGAGATGTACTGAGCCCCTTGCCATCTCTAGCCAGCAGCTACTGATATTTTTTTGCAAACTAAGATAGCACAGACATTATTAGCTGTTCCTGTTCATTTACATTGTATTAAAAAAACCAAGCCATCATTGATATAAAAATAGAACATTACAGAAAAAAGCAAGGTCTTCACTCCACAAACTGCTAAATAAGAGGGGGGGATTTATTAATTATGGAGAACAACTGTGCTTATGCAATTATTGCCTTCAGTGAGTTATACAGATCAAGAGAACAAAAATGAAATGAAGTCTTAAAGCTAGCCCATCCTCTGACTTTACTAGGTTTATAGCAATTTACTCCAGCAGCATGCCTAGCTCTTTGTTATGACACTTCCATTCTTTAAAGCCACTAATGCACAATCTCAGCATTAATTTCAGATTATTTTTTTTGGTCTATGGAAAAAAGTTACATACATTTGATGCATATGAATACATGCACACACATGTATCAATAGTACTATAGATATGGACATGTTACAAAAACTTAAATTGAGTTGTCATGTGTTCAAAATCACCTTCCCTTACTTTGGAAATGGTTTCCATTTTAATGTAATTATCACATTAGTCAAAAGAAAGCAGACTGACTAGAGTACAATTACACTACTTGATTGTCTTGGACTACATCATTACATAGCCTGAAAGTAAGACACCATAACCTATAGAAGGCTACACTCTTCACCTAAACCTGATGTTTTTGCTTATATACATTTTGTTGAAAACAAACCTTTGTAGGGGGCTATCATTTATACCTAAGGCAACCCCCCAGAAGTTCCTGTACTCTGCCTAACCTGGTGCTGAGAGCACGCAAACAGCTTTCCTTAGCTACAGAGAGTACTGTTTCAGGGCTTAGTCATCAGGGATTGTTTAAACAGAGGGACATCTGGCACACCTCCCCACAGAGACCAAACAAATAATTTCTAATCTCCCTCTACTGTATCAGGGTCTGCATTTCATCCAGTGCTAATTTGCAATTTTACTGTGCATTCCATCATTTCCACAATACCGTGTAGTAAAAATACCCTGCTTTACGTTTATTCCAGCTGAGAGGAAAAAAAAAAAACCAAAACCCTAAACAGAACGGCAACCAGAAGAGCTCTGAACTGTGAAAAGACCAAAAGAAAGTTTATTTTTCTAAAGAACACTCACCTAGTACTGCTGATATTGGTTTTAGAAATATATTTGTGGTATTTGGCAGAACTACTGAATTGTGCAAAGTCAAGAGTTTTAAGAATAAACAGGGCAAAATGTGGCAATATAAAATGTATGTAATTTGAGATAATGGAAAGGGTAAAATGAAAAAATGATACTCTTAGAAGTACCAGTTCTATAGAAATTTCAAACCAACAATTTTATGCAGCAAAATGAACAAAGCAACTCTACCAACAAGGCAATTACTTACTATTCTTTGTACTACATGCAGAAATGGAATTAAGAACAAACATTTACGTTTGCAGTGCAAAAACAAAGCTTTAAGTTTTGTATGTTAAAAGACTTTTAGACTTCCTCCTCACCCCCCTTACTTATTTTTTAACTGTTCTACTCTCACTTTTCATCTGAATGTTTTAATGTAAATGAGAAAGAGGATTGTAAGGTCTTCCACCAAGGGGCCTCAGCAGTGGAGATACACAGGTGGAACTTTGAGTAGGATAAAATCCACTACATTTTGTTTGAAAGATGAAGAGGTATTAAGAAAAAAAATGATCCTCTGAGAAGTATATCACATGTCATCTGTGTCAAGCAGGGTAAAAAATATGACTATATTACCCAGCTGTGCTAGGCAGAGTATCATAAAACAATTTGAGCTTCTCTCTCTTAGTTTCATCTGTTAGCATATGTCCTGTTTTTCAGGGAATAACCTAATACAATACAAGTAATTTAGAGGTAATTAACTGTAAAAGCCTTTGAATGGATTATCATTTCAACAAAGAAATCAAGTCATTATCTATACTCAGATACATTCAGGGACTCTTTCATCATAGAGCAATACTACTGCTATGCATCTTGGGAGGTACATTGCCTTCTACAATCTCTCTGTATATCTCAGCCTTAGGACAGTAATCTAGGCTTTTATAATTATATCCAAATTATCATTTGAAGCTGTTTCTACAGACTGACAGTGTTTTGGAAGAAAAAATCCCAAACATCTTGGGGGTGTGTGTCTACCTGGGATTTGGAGATGTTGCTGCTCTTTAACTGGCCATACGTGAGGTGGAGGAGCAGGCCGAGTGCTCCCACTGAACCCCTAAGCTCTGGCAATGCCATCAGGCAGCAAATAAAGCCCCCAGCCTTTCTGAAACTTATATATTTTTGCTCCCAAACCATACAGGAATCAGCCTGGACAATTTAAATACGAAGACTGTGTCAGCAAAACCTCTAAGCTCAGTTCGTGTGCACATTTGCCCGTGCCTATTTCATTAGTATTAAGAAGAAATCATGATCATGATCAAGGTGTCTCACAAAAAGTTCTGTTGTAGCCCATGAAATTCAGTAAATCCTAATTCCTTTTCAGAAGAATGTGTAACTGGCTTTTTTTTCCTCCACCCTAACAGCTGGAACAACATACAAGTAAACTGATCCAGGTATGGCCCTACCTTCACCTTGAAGAGGCCTAAACATTCATAGTTAGTTATGCAAATATTACTGAACACAATTCAAGCCATTATTCATACTTTAGACTGAAGAGCCTGAACAAAAGCTATAATAACATGATACCAAGATTCCAAAGTGGAAGATAAATTACATTTACTCAGCAACACCACAGCTTCTGTATATTTAATGATACACATTAGAAAACCCGCCAACATCTGCCAAGGAAGTGATATATTAAGCAGAAAATTGGTCAAGTTAATAATACTAAGGGTTTGTAATTTAACCTCTGGAACCTCACTATTACTGGAAGGCATTTATATACAAATAAATACAATCAGACGTATATCCAAATGGGCCCATACATAATGCTAGGCCATACTAGCACTTGTCACGGCAGCTAAAATATACAGTATCATTTCTGTGTAATTGTCCACAAGAAGAAAGAATTTACATCCTAACACTTACATTTCTATGGCTTTTCATATACAGCTTACTTGTACATTATAAACACAGGGATGTTTGCAGATTTTTTTCTCTGTATGCAATTATACCTCACATTATTTTTACATGTATGTGCATCTATATACATGCTCCAGACTACAAATATCTATGTAGATACTATAAGTAGAAATATGTATATACAAAACCAGCGTGCATTTATGTTTTATTGTTAATTTGACATGGACAAATTTCAGAAGGTATAAATCATTTACTTCTCACAAAAAAAAAAAAAAAAAGAAATCCATCCTGAAATCCTGACATACTTGAACAAGTAACAGTTTATCTTCAAATCTTAAACTATTATTAATATGATTTCTATATATGTATAAGCTAATTATACATCATTATGACCTAAAAGCTTTTGAGCAGAACAATTTCAGTTCGGTTTCTATAACCAGTAAAATCTTGGTTAATAAGCTGCAGTAATGTGGGGTCACTTCATTCTGAATTGGGGCAATCAGTGGAAGGAAAAGTCAGTCTGTGGCACAGAGACATTTCATTCATCCTGCCTTGCAGATGTAAAGCCTCAGCCATTTCAGACGCACTTCAAATCGTCTTATGTATCAGATACATACATATTTAACTAGTTTACACTACTGAAAGACATATTAACATTTATATTGACTTTTAAGAATACCTATATAGACTCAGGAGCAATAAATGTCAGTTAACTGCATTTTGAAGACAATACAACCTCATCTTGAAAAACGAAGTTTCCATTTCCTGGGGTTTCCCAAGCACCACCAAAGAATATGAAATTATATGTCTGGATTTCCTCTATAATGTAATATATAATGCTATATAATAATATACTAGCCAAGAAGCAGCAGGCATCAGTTCGATCCATTTAACAGGTGGTCTTTATAGTTTCCAATAAAGATGCAAGGGTGCTGGAAAAGGCAGAGTTAAAAGGCATAATAACTACAGGCAGGTTTTTATCTTCTAGGAAAACGCAGACTTTTATTGTCTGGAGGAGATCCATACACACAATAGACAGTGACCTCATATTGGGCACTACATGCTGTTCATCAAGCTTGGTGTTTCCTTTGCAGTAACTGTTACATATACTGGAAGAGACCAGCTCACAGTCTCTAAATGTGGATCATGATGCTACCATAGACTGAGATATAAATATAAATGAACCACTGCAATTTATTTAACAGAAACTTACCTATGTTCAGACAATTAGGATTTTGAGTGAATTACATTTGGAAGCATAGTAAATTTATTCCAGAATCTTTGTATGCATAATGACCTTTCAGATGCTAAAGAGCTAGTTAGAATTCCAGTGTTATAAATGTAATAATCAAAAGAAATGGGCATTTGCTCTGAGCTCTGAAACTAAAGAATTCTTTTATTCAGTTCCCAAGGATTCACAGAAATTTAAACACTGAAAAGAGTTCACAGTTTTGAACAGTAAATGAACAAATACTTTGCTAATTTGTTCATTCAAGATGGGTTTAATGTCCTCTGGAGGATTTTTGAAAACTGCAGAGTAAGTGCTTTGACTATTTATTTATTTATTTTTAATACTGCCTTTTGAATAGAAGTAGTTTTAGGTTAAACCAAGATGAAAATTTTGGCAGGTATTTCCACAAAAGAGATACACCTCGTTGCCTCTGCTTTCCATTACTGTGTCAAGGTCTGCACGCAGCAATCATTACCACAACCTTCAAGCACGCTGCGTACTCTGCCAGTGCTCAGTTAGGAAACAAGATAACCAAGCCAGAGGCTAAAGTGTAAGTACAGGGTATGCCTTGCTGATCTTCTTGCATCTCAAAGGCCAACAACTCTTACTTCCAAAAAGGAGGAAGCATTAAAGCCTAATACTACCAATTTGAGAAAGATGAAAACAAGGGAATTGCGTTAGTTTTAAGCCTCTATGTAACAAAACTAGCACAAGAGCTTAGTTAAAAATCAGATTTCAGACTACAGAATACTGATCTCAGTCACAATTTTTCACTAGCACCATAATAACATGCGTCGTTTTTATCAAGGAAATTATACAAAATAATCTGAGGAGCACTCCTTAGGCCTTAACAATACCAAACAAAAGCACTTGAAAATAGAAACATTTGTTGCCACTGGCTGGCACATGTAAACTTGTATCTAATTATATTGGGGAAACTAAAAATGAGTTTTATTTCATTAACAGTTTTTTTATTCTACCATCTACAAATAAACAGGACATGAAACTCTACAATGCTTACAAAGTTTTCATAAGCAACATTTCTTTTCAAGTAAATGCTTCATCCTTTAAAGACTGTCCATGACTTCCAAACTAACGCCACAGCAATGCTTCTACTCTATGAGATATTAGCACTACAGCATAGAACGCAGCAGAAGGGGGAAGTGGGGGGGGAGGAAAATAAAAGGAAGATACATGTTTATGTAGGAGCAGATTTTTGGGGTTGGCAGCTACATAAAATAAGTAACAGGAATGGAGGCAAAAGGAAAGCTAATACACTCTAGATGAACCACTCAGGTGATATCTGAGAGTCACAAAAATGTTTAGAAATAAAGAATTGTTTTGTTTACGATATAGAAGTATCTTGGTAGAGAGCTGCACTTCAGCCCTGTGCAGCCAGACCTTCAGCTCATAAAATGGTGTAAGCTTTACTGAATGAAATGGGGTAACGTCACATTACATTGCAGAAATATCTGCCTGGTATATTTTTAGGTACCTATAAAGTTCATTGTTGCTAAAGAACAAAATAATGATGGTATATAAAAGCAATACTGGTTTACAGAGCAACATTAAGATGAACTTTATATAATCATTAAGCCTTATGGTATCAAACCATATGTAAATATAGTATGCTTATAGCTGGAAAGATCTGTATTTTTATAGAAATTATTTTTATAGAAATGATTAAAAGTGTTTTAAAGTTTGGGAACTAAAGCATTTCCTTTTTATTTCCAAAAAGATAGTGTATTTCAAATACACCATTTTTAACATCAAATTTTAAAAATTTTGTCAAGAAACAGGAAACTAGTTTCATATAAAAAAAAGGAAATGCTTGCAATGTTTTTTTTCAAACTCTAACTTCACTACCTGCTGTAAATATAGTTTTATAGTGTCATTATTTTCAGTGTTAAAAAGTAAATTCTTTACTCTGTGAATTTCTCATCTTTCATTAGAACTGAATGATACCATTATCTCTGACCTCCTTCCTTCTGTCATCATTTTGATGCTTGCATTAGTAAGTATCAGTATTACAAGTAAGGCCATAATACTAATTCACTGATTTAGTACTATTTCCTGTATTTCTCCTTTCTCCATTCTCTTCCTGAGGGATACATACTCTATTTCAGACCTTTCTCCTCGATGTCTGTGTTTGGAGTCCTTGTATGGTTAGCAGAAAGAGCTATGCTTCAAGTTTACATGATGGAGACAGAAGACGCAGGGATCTTAATGAGATTCAGGATTATCATAGGAAAAGCAGGCAAACAAACATACTTTTCCTAACACCATGAATGACAAGTGTAAAGTTAATGGCAATATAAAATCTCAAATCTGATAGATAAAATAAAACAATTGGCTCACGAAATACTATTTGCTTTCTGGCCTACAAAAACATCTGCATATCATCAGAAGATGTTTGTACTGTAAGTATTTTAAATACGGTTAAAATTTAAGACAAAGATTTGAAAATCCACAAAAGCTCCTGAAAGGCACTTTTATGACCTTCCTTATTTATATATTACATTAAATACATTTATTACTTCCTTTATTGCCCTTCCCAGATTTGCACATGCAGACTGTAACATCTTCATCATAACTATCTGCTGCTACTTTTTTCTGCATAGGAGGCTCATTTTTTGTGAGGAGTTAGGTCATTGTTTCCTGCTTCTTGAAAGCAAAAGTAAGATTTTAAAGGACTCATGATCAGTTTGAGACACCCTTACATCTCCCAGCTTTGCCACTGTCTTCAGCCCTATGTTAGTTACCTATTTACCTCCACCGAGTAACAGGGCATCCTCACATATTCCAACATGCCAAGATATGATAATGGCATGAGTTCATATGCATCCTAACAGTACCTAATGACTTGCATCCCGACAGCAGTAGCAGGTTGTGAGAAGAACATAAAATTCATTTATTCATAAACTATTGAAGCTGTTTCTGAGAGAGGCAGAAAGCTGCTAATCAAATCTACTGATGCTAGACGAGAACAATTTTCTCATTTTTAATTTGTGAAAAAAAAAAAGGCTTCTGAAACCATGGGAAGGTATATCACAGGCAGCAGATACATCAACTACATCTGCCCATTCCCAGAAGATTCCTAGTGTGCAGATAATATACAAATACGTAGCAAAGACTAACCACTAAAAAGGTATCAAACCAGTCTGAATAAGTCTAAAGAAGTTGAACGTTCATTCTAGTACCATAATGTGAATGGGTACAACTGCTGGGGAGACCAAATGGTTTTCTATTACCCTTCAGAAAACACTTTAAAGTGCCTTTCCTAAAGCAAACTTAGCATTCTGGATTCTGATAAAAAACATGTCACAAAATTATAAACAGGCTAACCAACCAGCTATTTTTTCGAGGAAGCTTATTCTGCCTGAAGCTTATTCTGATATGAAAGTTTCTCTGATATAATCCCACCTGCAACCATGAATTATACTTCTTATTTTAAACTAAGAAGGAAGATCGATTATGCGCCTTTTCCTTCAAGCTTGATACAGCTGTAAAGATTTTAAATGTCTCTTTCATGTAAAATTGTAGCTCTGCAAAGGGCTATTTGACAGGATGTTTTCCAGACTGAATGTGTTTAACTATTGCTGGACATGTTTTTTGATTTTCTGCGGCACATATACATGGATTTAGATTGCTTAATAAATAACAGTTATAAAAGCACATCACTAGGAATAGAGTTTACTTAAATGGAGGAGGCCATTAAAAGCTACTAGTGCAACAGAATGGTCAGCAGCTCACCCTCTTGGTGCCAAGACTAGCGTCAACTCATATAATAAATTACTTCAAGGGAAAGAGACAGACAGCAAGCACAGTAACTTGTCAAAATGCTGGATTACTATATATTTGCATGTCATTAATTCTGTCTCTTTATTATCACTAGGAAAAAACCTAACAAACCACAAACAGGAGGGAAACCTGCTTAGAAATATGAAGCTGTATTTCACAAGTTGTAATGTGAAAGAAAACTGCAAGGACCTTCATTTCCAAAATAGAACTCAAACCTTAAGACAGGAATTATTAATCTATATCACATGCATCTTTAACCATTTGTGGTACATCTTTTTAGCAGATTTCATGAAGAGTGGGGAATGACTACTAAAGCTGGGAAGACTCCTTCATTTTCCAATCAAAAATTGGAGGATGTTGAGCAAATATCTGAGGCCAGCTACTCTAGTATAGCTTATAAAGTACTTCCACATAAATAAATACCATATTACATAGGACAAAGCTTGAACTAGCTCTTTAGGACACTGTAGCATTAGCAACAGTTTAATGGCAGCCATAGAAAGTAGATTAACTCTACCACAGTTTTCCACAGTGAGATTTGACAATACTGTGACGCTGCAAGTCTTCCGGAGAAGGAAAGTGTGTGTGTGTTTGAACGGCACTGACAACATTTTGGGTGCCACCACAATAAGAGCAGTGGAGGCTTTTGGACTCAATCCAAGCAACAGGTTGAAGTATCTTCTGAGAGAGAGAAAATCTAAGCTTTAAAAGTTTAACACTTGCTCAGACAATGACAACATTAATACGAGTGAACTTTTCTTATGAAAACAGTTTGTAACCGCTTCAGAAGTCTCTAAGCTTTATCTCAGCATTAATCTGTCAAAGTAAGAGAAACATACACTTGTATTCTATTATCTTTTTATTACATTCACAATTTTTACTGTCAGAAGGCACCGTATACATGAGGTTTTTGTCTCTCCTAGAGCAGGACACCTCGCTACGCATTTGATAGCTGCAGCTGGATGTTACTGCTCCACCTTTTGCCTCTTCCTGCCCCTTTCGTTGGTAAACAAAGAATAAGGGGTGGGGCATGGGCAGTGATTTTAGACAAGGTACCTTAATTGACAACTTGCAGAACACAGGACTAAACAATTTCATGTAGGACTGGAGAATTTGCATCCTGACAGGGCTTGTATGAGAGTTACGATTTGCTTCTATTACTTTCTCAAGCCTGTTTACACCTGGTGAATTTCCAGCTGATTTTGAAGTTTTAAAGCAATTCCTCAGTTTGATTTGTTGCAAAAGAAATCTTCCACTGATCTTTGTCTACTATGTCTGTCTTATTTACTTGTAAGGTCTTCCATGTAAATATTTGACTAATGCACAACATTACTATACTGTAACAGGACTGCCTAAACTCTATTCTTCAGGATAAATTGCATCAACACAAGGCAGTTTTACAGGTAAAAGAAAATGTGGCACTTCTTAATGATGTGCAGCACACTGCTTTGATCTCTTCAAAAGGCATTTTACTATAATGACTCCTATAACATAAAACTTTAGTTAGTAGGTGATCTCCATTGTTTAAATTGACTGTTTCTACCCACTTTTGGTTAGAAATACAAATATATATACATAAAGCCTTTCTGTCCCATTTTGGACAAAATTTAAGAAATTCTTTGAATATGCATTTGCCTCCTTAACTATAGTATCCATTAAGGTAATGAAAACACCTTAAAAATATTTTGGGCCTGGAAAAACCACAAGGTTTATATATATGAAACAGAGATTAAGAAACTCATATTAAAAAAGTCCTAAAAAGAACTAAAATGTTCCTAAGTCCTAGCTCCCTGAGGAAGTAATTTGGATTTAAAATTATCTGTAATAAAAAAATGAAAATTTAAATTGTCTCAGCACTGGCTTATTCTCTTAAGTAATTGCAGCAAACTGAAGCACCCCTTCAGTGTTTCTCAAATGCAAAAAATAGTTTGTAGATTCGGCAATTCTGTTGATCTTTAACGTAAACCAGACTTGAATTAGAAGTAATTCCTGAATATGTGAATAATTTAATGTACCTTTTATGTATAAATGCGCTCTATCATGCTTCCTCAAAAACCACACCATTAAAAATACATTAGAAGGGTATTAAGAGGTTAAGGCTATCTTTGTCCAGCCTGCATTTTGATACCGATAGAAGTAAATTTATGAGCACTTTAGAATATGCAGAATACTTACTACCTTTTTGGTGTACATACATACACACTTCATAACCATTCCTTTAGGGTGGAAAACAATACATAGGATTCTACAACCACAACAAAGAGAATAACGAGGGTTTCAAAAGACTCTTTTGCAAGAGAACTTCATGTGTTCACTCTACGTAACTGAGAAAAAATTCTGTCTTAAAAACCCCAAAGTGTTTAGATTCAAACCATTACTTCATCTAAGTAACTTATTAATATATTTCTCTTTTCCTCTACGTCATGAATTACTCAATAATTGTTTGGGAATGGCACTGGATTTTGAAGTCAACTAACTTTTGAAATTTCACAACTATTTTTTTTATATTAAGTAGTAGAAAAATAGGCTGATCATCCTCAGGAGGACGGGGGGGTGGGGGTGTGGTTGGCAGGAGAAGAATGTAATTGAGGTTATAAGCGAAGCTGGCTGCTACCCAAGAACTCTACCAGCTGAACTAGAGAATTAATTGTTGATCTGAATTCTTCTTATATGTAGCTGCAAAATTATACTGCCCAATTAGGTTGGCAATCTAATATTCCAAGTACACCTTAGATTTTTTTTGTATAGTACCCAGCAGTGAATTCCAAGAACTAATTAGATAGTAAATTTAAATCCTTATTTGTAGTTTTAAAAACTTTTAATGCAAGTTTTTGTTATTTCGCTGCTGTTTTAACTCAAAATCCCTTTCAATTCCTCCCTCCCCTTCAATCTGAAGAAACATGGTGGAAGGATGGCACATGAGCAAAATAAAAATCTTTTGACACTGGCTATGAATGATGCATTAATTCTTGGTCAATAATACAAAATTAGTTCAAAATTCAAAATAATTCAAAATTCCCAAGCTAACAGTCACAAGTTTTCAGATTTTATTGGAAAAACTCAAATTAGGGGTGTGCCCAATTATGCAATACAGGCCTGGTAACGCTTAGCCACAGAACAAGTGAACAATCACTGGCACTCTCAGATTGCATTTGCTTTGGTAATAGCTGATCAGCACACCTTTCCATCCCTCAAGTGGATGTTAAATAATGGTTTAATTCAGCATCTGGACAGAAGTTAGATGCAATGCATTAGTCTGCTAGGGCCAACAGAGTTACAAATGTGTTTCCAAATGCTCACTGACAACAAAGCAAATGTCTCAGGTCTGTCAGCTACCTTTATCACAGAGCACAAAGTGAGAATATAAGGTAAATGAAAACTGTCAATTCAAAATGACTTTTCCTTTTATAAATTAAACTCTGCTTGAATGAATGGATTGGTACCTTCTTTCTTCCACAATTGGTCAACAATTATATTTCTCAGTTCTGGGATAGGGTCAGACTGAATGGAGTAGCAGCAGGGAAGAAAAAAACAAGGACAGGCAGGAGAAAAAAAAAAAAAAAAAAGGAAAAATACTCGAGGCATTTTCTCCTTTTGTCTTGCTGCAACAGACCAGTCCTCTAAATACACTGCAAGTAACACTTGGCTTGCTAAGATGCCTGCTGTGCATTGCTCCTATTAGAAGGCAACGTGCACCAGAATAAAACCCAAGTTAAATACACATTTTAATCCAAAAATCTAAAGGCAATGGTGCTAGAAAATCCAGAGGATAAAGAAAAAAGACGCACTGTAGATATAAGAGTCCTGGATGAGTTGATATCTTGATTTTGAAGGGTATGAAATCTGATCCTGATTAGTAGGTCTGATCAGGCTTCCATCACAACCTCTAGATACTATGTGGAAGACTAGCTCAGAAATCAGCAGGTTCCAGGTAATAGTAGCAGCTTACACTGAAACAGTATGGGCAGGGAGCATTAAGGCCCCAAAAGAGTTTGCTCAGTAAATTTTTGTTGGAGTTACCACATCTGCAAAGTAGCCCTCAAAAACCTGATTCTTAAAAATAAACTTTAACTTTTACAAGAATAGAGTAGGTCTTCTAGTGAGCTGCTTTAGTAGCCAAATGAAAACTGAAGTTGCTGTCTTTCTTCCAAAAATGACTGGTATTTTGTTCTTCCTAATCTCATAGCATTCAGAATTAAAACAAGGTGTCTTTCATTAGGACATCTATATGGCAAGGGGGAAGGAATACAATTTGTTCTAAAATGAAATAGGTCAGATACATACACAAATGACACATCAGGTAGATAGCAATGACTGTGAATGTGACTAGCTGCTCATACAGAAGGAAGGTTGGAAATTTAAGTAACAACAAAAAGCCAAAGACTTATTCCTCACTCATTTAACAGGTCCAAACTGGCAAGCCCAGAGATGAAGCAAGTTTGTTTTCTGATGCGTATTTTGCGTAGAAATGCAGAATTCTGCTGCAGTCTTTGGCATTGTTGCAGCTTGTCTCTTGGCTAACTTAAACTGTACGGCTAAAAAGAAAGAAGAAACTGAAGCTTGGTGTAAACACTAAAGGGTAGCTGAAATAATCAGTATTTATAGTGGTCTACACTAGTGATGCCCTACCTACACATTAGCAAGTGGACAATTCCAAATGCACCAAAAGGAAACATCTCAAGACAGAGACTGTGATTCCAAATCCCCCTTCCCAGTTTTCCTGCAAAAAATGGCTTCCTAGTCATTCTGTGAAAGAGTAAACTTTCACAAACCTACTAATAATTAAACACCACACTACAAGGAAATAACCAAAGCAGACAGCAAGTTCTGTGAAGTAAAACGAAAAGTATACTCCACTTCCTAACATAAATATAAAAGTGGCAGCATGTATGAGACCACTGACACAAATACATTTTTATCACCCTACTGACCAATGTATACCAAGCAAACATAATGAAATCTGAAAGAATTTAAGTGGGAAGAGATACTAAACAGTGTATGGGTAACAGGATCTGGTTTACAATGTTTTTTTACATAGTTAAATAGATTCCGGTCCTGCTGTTTCCCAAGTAGGAAAATCACTGTGCCCAAGTTTACACATAACTACTCCTTGATAAATAATCGCTGTGGTTTTGTACAACTATTCTCTTAGAGAACATATTTCAGTTATAAAAGCAGCTTTCCCCAGAAGCTTTGATGAGCAACCCTGTGATGGCTGGAGTGTATTTTTTTTTAGGGAGTAAAGGAAAAAAAAGCAGTTTAATTTCCAAGCCAACAGTATAAAACAGTCAGCACTCAGTGTTTTAATTGAAGCTCATTCCCACTCAGGCTAGTTTGAAATAAAGTAGCACAGGTACCTGAACAGTGTCATCAGCCCTACACAGGCTACCTAAGCCCATGCATGTGCCTGTATACTCAGACAGTGCTGTCTAGGTATGTCCTAAAATATGAAACTATACTTTTCGTCCCCAAGCAACACCTACAAACAATTTGTCACGCAGATTTACTGTATCAAAATAAGTATGCAGGATCTGAACAGAAATCCAAATATGCATAGATAACAAAAAGCAGTTCCCTGCCTTGCTTCACGTGCTGTCTGATATCACTAAAAGTAGATCACAGATGTGACTTTCCCTGGAGTCACCTGCAGCTCTGTCTTCAGCGCTGTCACTGAAAGGGAGTCACAGTTGAATGACCCTGCTCACCTTTGCTTCCCTTACTGCACTTGTGCCTCTCTGAGGCAGCTTGACACGGCCCCCAGCAGCTGCGGTCAACTCGGAGACCATGTTCAGTTAAATGCTGCACCTCTGGGGTTGCCTTTCAGGGCTAGCGAAGACCCTGCAACTGGAAAATATGCCAGAATATATACCTATACATGCATATGCGTGTGTGTATATACTTCTGCACAAGTGACACGCAGGAACGTTATCATGACGTTAGGGGGTCACGCACCAGCATCATGAGACAGCGTAACTATCATTTGTTGAATTTGTGCTTTCCAATGAATCTCTAGTAAGAATTATCATCTTTCTTTTAATCTATGGCCTAGATAAAACAAGTGACAGAGGAATTGCCTGCCCTTTTCTTTTTGGAGGTGAAAAACACCCCCCAGATTACAGTCCTTCGACTACTACATATGTAACTAAGTGAATGTGAGGCTTGCAAGGTCCCGCTGTTTGGGACAAAGGAGGGAGAATAAGCACACTGAATCTTAATTTTTGTGTAGGGGCCAAAGCCATGTTTGAAAAAAAATTATCTAGTCTTCCAGTAAGATATTTTTCCCTTGATATTTTAAGTATTTGCTGTTTGATATCCTACTAAATTTATTTAATGCATGCATTTGGTGGACTTATTTTAGATTTATACTCTTCTACTTGTAGTCTGAAATTAGGAGAATATTTTTCTATGATATGGATAATTTTTTTTTTCTGAGAACACAGAAAATAAGTATTATAATTTATTTGGAATAAACAAACAAAGTGAAAATAGGGTAATAGCTCTTTTTAAAAGAAATGAAGGAAACCTAAAGTTCCTGATTCTTGAAGAATGTAGATGAAATCTTACATACATGTGTAACTATAAAGTTCCACCACAATTAGGTTTTTCCTGCAGTTTTGCTTTTGAAAATGTACAAATATATGCAAGTATATAACATACAGAACAAATCAATAATAGCTACTCAAAATAAATGCTGACTGTGTCCTTTTATGGAAATGCCTGTGGAAAATGTAATTCATAATAGACCAGTTCTTCTTCAGTACATTTGTTTTACTATTTCTGAAGATTTTACCCCAGCGTGACTTTTTTACCCTCCCTTGTGTTAGGCAATTTTGACTGCTCTGTGTGTTCCAAATTAATTTCTTTCAAGATACTTTATTTCCTATTGGGGCAAAAAAAAAAAAAAAAAAAAAAAAAAAAAAAGAACATTGACAGAGAACAGTTGCTGTGGAAAGCATATTTCCCCTTTACAACAGAAGCTGAATTGAAGTACACTGACTTTTCCCAATACCAGTACAATTTAGAAAGTGTTTTTCTATTGCTACACAAATTACCTTTCACAGAAGCCAGCTACTGTATTTCATGCTGTCCAAAAATGCCCCCCCAATCAATGAAAATGTTAAACCTACATTCTTCCATTTAAATAAACAAATGAATAAAAGAACTTTGTGACTGCAGAGTGTATGTGCCAAAAATTCCAGCCTAGCAGCTCAGTATGCTGTCCCTTGGAAATCACTTTCAGCAGTATCTAGGTCTGGACCTTCCACATGCTGAAACACTCCTCTCAGGTTTGAATTTGTCCAGTCCCAGTGACAGAAAGTCTTGCAAAAGCTCAGACCTGGGGTTAAGTTCCCACTGTAACACAGTGACAAACCTGCCACACTGCAAAACTCACCAGGTCTTCCACGTAGGTAAGGTTACCCTGGTGGCATGAAGTAACTTCTCTCAACTAATTAAAGCACTTGCAAGCCAACTGGATTCTGGGGGAAGAGGGGGGAAGAAAAGGAAAAAAAAAACCCAAGCGTTCCAGACTGGTACAGTTTGTGTTTCTGCAGGAACCAAGGGAATAAAAGCATAGCATAGAAGAGGGAGGAAATAAGTGGATAGGGCAGATGCTGAAGTGTGGAACAATCTCAAAAAATGAGACAACCGCATTGTCTTGGATGTTGATCTAGAAGCATGGCTATCTGCTACAAACTTGTTGATCTAGAAGCAAGGCAAACATAGCCAAAATTGGGCTCAATTTTAAAGTTGTCCTGTTCACTTTGTGTTTTGGGCTTAATGAATTGCTTTCAAGGGCATTGGAAAGAAGCATCAATTACAAACTGGGACACACTCTGAAAACTCGAGGGATCACATATTAGAAATCATGTCCATAAGAGCTGAATACCATCTTGAAAGAGCTGCAGAAAGCCAATCCTACCACACATGTAAAACAGACACTCAAAGGGATCTAAGGCAGAAACTCATTTGAGGACTCCCAGCACAATAATGAATGAAGATAATTAGCTCGTTAGTAAACAAGATTTTGACATTTGGGACTGAGACTATGTGATTTAGACAACACATGTTAAAAACCTCACATAACTAAACCTGTTTTTTTGACCCTGTAGATCCTACTGCACTACCTTTTATTCAGAACCAAGTAACTCATCATATTCATGACCTGTCTTTTGAAGGTTTTTACTTAAGGTCAGGGGTAGCTTCTGAGACAGGCACAGCAGTTAGCAATCCAATAGGAAATGAAACCAACAGACTGGCTAGCTTAAACACCTTAGCACCAGCCACGGCTCTGGGTACAAAAAGCCTGAACCCCTCCCCATGTCAAGTAACAAGCAGCCAGAGCTCTGCTAGAAATAGATCATAGCAACTTCCACTTCAGTTTCATCTTCAATAACCCCACAAAAAAACCCTTGCTAAGACAGTCAAATAGAGTAAGAAAAGAGAAAGAGTTTCTTACCACACAGGACTGTAATAAAACAAAAAAGAAATAAAAACCCCAACAATTTCAGAGTATAAATAGATTAATTTATCAGCAGAATGCTGAAGATGTGAATCTTCGCTATCCATCATACGTGAGAAATTGTGGCAATCCAGTGAAGTTCCACAGACTGGAAAGACGAAAATATTACCCCTATTTTTAAAAAAGGGGGAAAAAAAAAAAAAGGAAGACCCAGGGAACTACAGGCTGATCAGTCTCACCTCAGTGCCCAGCAAGATCATGGAGCAGATCCTCCTGGAAACTGTGCTGAGTAAGGGACATGGAAAATATGGAGGTGATTGGTGAAAGCTAACATGGCTTCACTAAGGGCAAATCGTGCCTGACAAATTTGGTGGCCTTCTATGATTTGGCTACAGTGTTGGTGGATGAGGGAACAACTGACTTGTGCAAAGCATTTCACACTGTCCCACATGACCTCCTTGTCTCTAAATTGAAGAGACATGGATTTGATGGATTGATTGCTCAGTGGATAAGGAATCAGCTGGGTGGCCACACTTGAAGAGTTGCGGTCAACGGCTCAATGTCTAAATAGAGACCAGTGACAAGTTGTGTTCCTCAGGAAATGGTATCGGGGACCCTCAGAGGTTGTTATTGGGACCAGTGCTGTTTAACATCTTTCTCAGTGACAGGAACACTGGGGTTGAATGCCACCCTCAGGAAGTTCGCCAATGACACCAAGCTGTGTGGTACCGTCAACATACTGGAGGGGAGGGATGCCATCCAGAGGGACCTTGACAGGCTTCAGAGGTGGGCTCATGCAAACCTCATCAAGTTCAACAAGGCCAAGAGACAGGTCCTGCATGTGGGTTTGAGCAATTCCAAGCACAAACAAAGGCTCGGCAGGGAATGGGTTGACAGGAGCCCTGAGCATCAAAAGATGCGTGGCCAGCAAGTCAAGGGAAGTAATTCTCCCCCTCTACTCTGCTCTCATGAGACCCCACACCTGGAGTACTGCATCCAGCTCTGGGGCCCCCAACATAAGGAGGACATAGAGCTGCTGGAGCGAGTCCACGGGAACACCACAAAGATTATCAGGTGGCTGGAGCACCTCTCCTACACAGACAAGCTAAGCTAGTTGGGGTGGTTCAGCCTGTAGAAGTGAAGGCTCTGGGGAGACCTTAGAGCAGCCTTACACAAGGGGGCCTACAAGAAAGCTGGAGAGGGACTTTTTACAAGGGCATGTACTGATAGGACAAGGGGGAATGGCTTTCAACTGGAAAAGGGTAGATTTAGGTTAGATATTAGGAAGAATTATTCACTGTGAGGGTGGTGAGGCACTGGAACAGGTTGCCCACATAAATTCTGGATGCCCCATCCCTGAGAGTGCTCAAGGTCAGGCTGGATGGGACTTTGAGCAACCTGGTCTGGTGGAAGGTGTCCCTGCCCATGGCAAGGGGCTGGAATTAGATGTTCTTTAGGTCCCTTCCAACCAAAACCATTCTATGATTGGTGATGACCTATGATCTAGGAGTCTGCTGGTCTTGTGTATTACCATTTCCCTACAGCATATAATAGAAAGGTTCATGAGGTGACAGTAATGGAGGTGGTAAAAACAATGTCTCAGTTTAAAATTCAAAGACAGAATTTATTTGAAAACATTTTGTATGCAATCCTTCCCATAGCATGGAGAAGACCATGAAGAAGTTGAGCTACTTCATGTTTTGCTGGTGTCATCACAAGTTCATTCATAGCATTTTCTCCTAATCACCCTGTCCACTTCCCTAGCCCCCCAAAAGTATTATCACAGTAGGAAAATAGGGGAAAGGGGGTGAGGGAGCCTGAAGATGTAACTGGTCTGTTAGTAATGAAGATACAGACAAGCAGCCATCGCAGGAACTGTTGGTAGGAAAAGTGTCCATGCAGACTAACATTCATCAAGTTATCTCACTTAGGCTGTGCCAGATGGAAAAATTCTGCATTTTGCAAATATCTGGCTCTAAAATGTGAGGTTATGGCAAACTTCTGGCACAAAACACGTGCAGATAGTAAACAAATTAATGAAACCAGTGCAAAGCCACAGGGACCATGTTTCCTCTGCAGTGTAAGTCACGCTTCCATTAAAAGGAACAGCAATACAATTACAGTACCCGTTTCCTGTATATCACCTCTCATCAGACATCATTTTCAGCACATGCATTATTCAAGCTCTGTAACACTCTCAGATTCGAGAGTATTTAAATTTGTGCTTGTTTTGCCACCATAAGTTGATCTGACCATTTCCACAACTAGTTTCTCAAGAGAATCTCATTGCAAATTTGGTCCCAAATTTGATTATTTTTTATTGCTTAAAATCAGCATAATTGAATGAAGAGCACTCTCTCATATCTATTTGTGAGACATGTTCAGAAAATTCAAAAGCAATGGACAGCTCCAAAATTTCAGCATTGCACAGAAGCATCTGAAACCAAGAAATCTAAGTATCCCTGTATATGAAGATGAAGAAAAGAAAGGAAGGAGAGTATTAGTAGATTGTAATGTATTTAATAGGAAACTCTAATGATTAATTGTCCATATCTAACATCAACATGGTAACTTTTTTGCTGATCTTAAATATAAAAATATTTTGGCCTCAAACAAAGCAAAATAATTTTCTAGATTAAACTTTAGAAGTGTTTTATAATACGACTCCACAGTAGGAATAGCTATTACCTGGTTTACCTGTTTCTTTTAGATGAGGGAACGAGTATCCAAATGCAAGCCATAACAGAAAATAAGGGAAATTTTTTTATCACTCAAACCAGTTTAGTCTTGCCTGAAGAGAGTCACAGTATTGAATTATTG
Source organism: Falco punctatus (assembly GCF_963210335.1). Classification (NCBI taxonomy): domain Eukaryota; kingdom Metazoa; phylum Chordata; class Aves; order Falconiformes; family Falconidae; genus Falco; species Falco punctatus. The sequence goes on from NC_137580.1 coordinate 74,539,586, forward strand.
CATTCTTTTAAATCAGGAAAAAAAAACAAAAAGAAAAATAATTAACTTTTAAATATCTATGCTATTTTTTAACCTCATATTCTTAACATGATGTATATAAATCACTGAATTGAACCAATAGTATATTTTTTGAGGAAAAACACTAAACCCACAAACTATAAAAAGTATTTGGTTTATGTCATATAGTGTAACAAATACTAAAAATTAATCATTTTTTGTTGACAGAGAATATTCTGTATTGAGATGTTTCTCTGTGTAGATAAATGAAGTAAAAATGTACTAATGTGGACACTGAATTATTCCTTTATATTCAATTACAGAGACTAATATGTCAACTCAAATATATTTGCTTTAGTTTAGGTTTAGTCATTTCAGTCTTTGCCAGTTACTATACAAACTGATACAATATGTACTAGATTGAGAAAGAATGTAAATAGGAGATATTATTGATATTTTTCCCCACTGATTTATAGTATTTACATGAAGATTCCATTATTAAAAGGATGCCAATTTGAGTACTACCTCCACTTTAAAAACGTCAAAGCATTGACTGTTTTACAAGGCTTCAAAGAAAAAGAAGGTATTTAAATTAACTTCTCATGTTTTCATCTCGTGGTTTCAACAGTTAGCTAGAGGTATTCCCTACTGTGAGACAACTATTGTGTGCAGAATACAGTTCATATCAATTAGATGGTAATGTTTTTAAAGGTGACAGCAACCACAGAACAGTGAAAAACTATTCTGTTTCATGAGAAACTCTGTTGGTTTCCATAAAATTCAACAGACATTGGCTTTGGTAGTAGCAGGAATAACTAAACCCTCCGTGACTACAAAACCGTGTATTAGTTAAAGTGAATTCCATGAATTCTGGAACTTGTATACATTTTGGTGGTGGTGGCGTAGAATATATATCTAACAGGAAAGGGGGAGCATTTTAACAGCTAAGCAGCAGTTATCAGAGTCATTTTGAGAACATAACATAGACATGGGCAAAATGAATTAAACTGCTGCTCATGTATACAGTTCTCTCCTGCTCTTCAGTAGGAATTTTAATGTCCAAAGAAACCAACCAGATAGAAGTGTTAAGAGCCTAACCTATATCCACAAATCTGGAATATTATCCTGTATATTGATGCTCCAGAATACAATCAGTACAGCTTTTAATAGGCCTTACAAACATCCGTGCTGGTTTGGTTATGGAAGAGGAGAGCTAGAGTAACACTACACAAGTTCAATATCGTGATGCTACTTTCTTGCCAAGAAAGAAAACAAAACAAAAAAAAAGCAACAAGCACATAACAATACAGCCTACTAATTCGTTGCTAAGGAAAAAATCTTAGCCAAGGGGGAGAAAAATTGGCTGAACAAGAGACATGAGACTGTAAATCATCCATTTAAAAACATATCAGAGTGACACTGTTGGCTAGATTTTCATTTTTGCCACACAACGCCTTCTCCTATAACACTATTTACACAATCATCTCTGGGAAACTGTCTGGGAAAGTCAGCTAATGACTATTTAAAGGGATTGCTTGTCAAAGACGGCAAGATGACAGTTTGACCTTCCTCCCCCATTTTTATACTTCCCCAAACAAGTTGCTGCTTTTCTGATTTGTGTCATATCCATTATATCATTTAAATATAATTATATACGTGACAGCAAGTAATCTTTCCACAGCACGCATAAGGAAAGCATAAATATTAAAAAAAAGCAGATGATTGCAAATGATTTGAAAGAACAAGTGATTAAGCTTAATGTTTGTAATTTAAAAGGCACAGGCAAAGCACATTCACCTACACACTTCACAGAGATCTCTTGAGCAAATACAAGCCAACATAGCTCACTAGATAATTTTAGTATTATTTAGTTTATAAAGAGTGTTATAGAAGGAAAAAAAAAAACCAACAAAAAACCCCAAAAAACCTCCTCGCAAGAAAATAATCCCTGCCTCCCATGGTGGCCAAATTTTGATGGCGTATGTTCACAAGTACTACATGAGTACTATGAGAATCAACCAAAAAGAAATTTAAAGTGAATATATGATACACACTGCTATCTGAACAGGTTTAAGCAATACCAGCACTGAATTCTGTTGCTACTGTTATGCAGTAAAATATATTTAAAGCCACACAAAAGCTCAGTCACTGAAAGTAAGAACAATACCTTTCTCTTTCTTTTTTAGTACAGAATATAATGTCACACACCACTATGCATATTCAGTGCTGGATATGGCTTTCTGTTGGCATTTTTCTTTTTATTTTTCAGGGTTTTTTATTTCAAATATCCAAGTGTAGTATGTGAATCTGGTTTGCATACAGTATGGCAAATGTATACTGCTTGCTAACTTTGCCCTAATTATTGGCTGCAGCTGGTCATATCACTCACTTGGTCCCAGCAGAATACTGTGGCAAAAGTGCTGGAAGTCATTAGTAATTAAGTCACAGTCTGACAAAAGCCAAAGATGCATTTTTTAAAAAAATAATAAAAAAGTGTTGTTCTTTTTTAAGGGAAAACAAACTCCCCCAAACAAACTGCAACAAAATTCTCTGCATTTGTGAGTTAGTTTATAATCTCTGCGGAGACACTGAATATAATATTTAGGCTTTCTTTTGAAGAGAAGCTTGGAGCTGACTGCAAAAAAGGCACAAAAGAATTTCAGTGGCACACAGGGGCATGGATTTGAAAATGAAATTTACTACTCCATCACAGCTTGTCAATTCTCTCTGAAATAAGAAACAATAATTCATAGAATCATAGAATCATTTAGGTCAGAAAAAGACCTTTGAGATCACCAAGTCCAATCATTAACCCAGGACTGCCAAGTTCACCACTAAACCTTGTCACTAAGCACTGCATCTACATTGTTTTTTTAAAAACTTCCAGGGATGGTGATTCCACCACCACACTGGGAAGCCTGTTCCAATGCTTGGCCACCCTTTCAGTGAATAATTTTCTCCTAATATCCAGTCTGAACTTTCCTGGAGATTCTTGAGGCCATTTCCTCTTGTCCTGTTGCTTGCTGTCTGGAGAAGAGGCTGACACCCACCTGCCTGCAACCTCCTGTCAGGTAGTTGTAGAGAGCAATAAGGTCCCTCCTGAGCCTCCTTTTCTCCAGGCTAAACCACCTCAGTTCCCTCAGCTGCTCCTCATAAGACTTGAGCTCCAGACCCTTCACCAGCTTTGTTGCCCTTATCTAGACACGCTCCAGCACCTCTACATCCCTCTTGCAGTGAGGGGCCCAAAACTGGACACAGAATTTGAGGTGCAGCCTCATCAGTGCCGAGTACAGGGGGACAATCACTGCCCTGGCCCTGCTGGCCACACTGTTTCTGACACAAGCCAGGCTGCTGTTGGCCTCCTTGGCCACCTGGGCACACTGCTGGCTCATGTTCATCTGGCCACCAGCCAGCACCCCCAGGTCCTTTCCCACCAGGCAGCTTTCCAGCCAGTCTCCCCAGCCTGTAGTGTTGTGTGGGGTTGTTGTGAGCCAAGGGCAGGACCTCACACTTCTCCCTGGTGAACTTCATACAACTGGCCTCAGCCCATCGATCCAGCTCATCCAGACCCCTCTGCAGAGCCTGCATGCCCCCCAGCAGATCAACACTCCCCTACAACTTGGTGTCATCTACAAGCTTACTGAGGGTGCACTCAACCCCCTCATCCAGATCATTGATAAAGATACTCAACAGAATTGGCTATGATACTGAGCCCTGGGGAACACCACTTGTGACTAGCCACCAGCTCGATGTAACTTCATTTACCACCACTCTTTGGGCTTGGCCACCCAGCCAGCTTTTTACAACATAGAGTACAGCTGTCCAAGCCATGAGTAGGCATTTTCTCCAGAGGAATGCTGTGGGAGACAGCATCAAAGGCTTTACTACGGTCCAGGTCCAGGTAGGCCTTTAGGTAGGTTACACCCCCATTACAGGAAGTATTCAATTAACAGAGAAGTCATCCTAAGTAAGTGTGTTTAATTGACCATTTAGGACAATAAGAAAAAATTTTTCTCAGCTGTTTCCTCTGAATGAGCTCTATGAACTCAGCCTTGTCTGTGAACGTAAAGGGTTTGGATCAGGATAAGTTTATCTTTAATCATTAGACTGCAGGTTTAGACATATGTGAAAGTCAATAGGTTTGAGTCAAAGTGCTTTGATGCAGCTTTTACATCCTCATTGCTAGATTAATAATGAGCTGTTTTCTTTACTGCTGGTCTGACTGTAGGCGTCTATGTAGAGGAACTGAAATGTCCTAATTAGAAGGAGAAAGAAAGCAATCTACTATGGCAGCAAAGCCAGAAAGTATTCCTCTCAATTACACATGTACACAGTTGAAACGAGCTGCAGTAACTGTGCATTTTTTTTCCTTAGAACACTCACCTCTTGACTGGTAACTCTGAGTGAATATGTGCTCTAGTACAGACCTTCCTGACATGTGCTGGCAAGGTTCTTGACCTTTTTTCGCCAAAAGGATCTACTGCTCTACCAGACAATGACTCACCTTTTTTTGGGGGGTGGTGGTCTTGTTGACCTGCAGGTCTTGAAGACTCTTGTTGCATACGTGAAATGTAAAAGCCAGCCAGCAAAGGCTGAGTAGGGAGGAATGATTTTCTATGGTAACCTCTCTCTCCCTCATGCTTGACATTTTCCTTTTACTGCATACTTGAGAGTATTGCTTGACATCCAGTTTTAGGAAGGGTGAAAGTAAGTGGTTAAATTCCCAAAAACATTGTCACTGATATCTATGTGCATACTGAGGTATTCAATGTTACATACCAAAAGCAAACAGCCTTCAGGCTTAAAGAATTGATTTTTCTTCCATCAAATAATCCCTGCTTTTCCTAGTTATCATTATCTTTCTTAAACATCTGTCAGACTTGAGTATATCCATGCACAGTAACATCATTATGGAAGTATGAAGCATTGAAGTACCCTTCCATACAGACCGAGAGCAATTATGGTCTGATCTGGGGGCATTGTGAGCACACCTAATTTCCACTGACTTCACTGGAGTTTTGTAAAGCAGGATGTGAGTCAGAACAAAAGGGTAGATTCAGATGTCAACAGGTTTCACAGGAATGCATGCAATCTCAAATCATTCTTGACCTGTCACTGAAATATAGGAAGAACCACATGTCAGACATCAAGTATATTACTTTAGAAGAGTGTGGGAAAAAGCAGAGCCCAGTTCCAATCACAAGCAAAATTTCAGTCACTGAAAAAGACTAAGCATAAGCCACTTATCTTGCACAGGAATATCCTAAAGACCTTGATAATGTTAGGAAAGAAACAGAGAGACATTTGTTATCATTCTCTTCTGGAATTACTGCAACTAAAGAGTTATGTATTTAATATATGATTTTTATTTTCTTTGGGATATTGGATTTGGGAAAATCCTTTTTAGTAACATATGCTAATGCACAGGAAAAAAACAGATTATAGGCTGAGCTGATAGTTCAGTCCTATGTATTGTTCTGGTTGCTGAATACTTCTCTAGATAAAAAGTTTTTTCAAGCGCTTATCGCTTGCTAAATTTTAAACTGTCTGGGCTGATATTTCCCATCCCTCAAGCTGACTTTTAAAAACTGTGAAGCTGAAATAAGTTGGCTAAGTTTGAGAACAGCATCAAAGCAAAACACTTCAAGATAGAGTTCCCAAATCAACACCATTCACTTCAAAGTTTTAGTGCCTCAGAGTATGGAGGTTAGAGAATCCTTCTCTGTATTTATTGGATATGTCCTTTTTCTTTCTCAAGAAAGGAAGCCAAACTTGGGCAAATTACAAGCTACTGAATAGCCTTCACCCAGCTTCATGGTAGAAAAGTTGTCATTTGGCTTCTACATTTTCTTAATTTTACTTTTTTTTTCTATCCCCAAAACACAGCCTATTTTCTCGTGTCCCTAATGTGCCTACAAAGCTGTAGCAGCTGAGCAGGACTTCACTGGCGCTCATTCCTCCCACCAGATGTCCAGGGCTTTTTTTCTGCTGTTCTTAATGTGCTCCCAACCCCCTTCCTAACCCCCAATTATCCTCTTATTCTGCAGATGCTCACACAGTAAAGAAAACGAAAAAGCACTGGGTTTAAAGACAAAGAATTGAGGGGAAAGCCAGAAGAAAGGCCACAGGATCCAGAGAGCACAGGAAGAAATAGAGAAAGAAGGCAAGAATCATACATAGTGGAGGAATACAGACAGTAAAGACATTAGCAATCAGATGCAGGCTGAAGCTGCAAAGTTGAAGAGAAGATGAAAAGAAAAGCCTAGAACTACTAGACTTCTAATTCTGGGACAAAACCAACCTTCTTTAGTCTCAGCAGCCACCTGTGAAATTTTCTTGTCCCAATCAAATCTGTGTTGTTCCTTGGTGAAACAAAAATTTTCATCAGAAATCACTGAAGTTACAAAGTCAAACATTGTCAAGAGAGGAGACACCGAATTTTAGGTACTTCGTATAGCCTGAATGTACAGCATATTGGGGTGAATCATAATGCAGAACCTGATAGCCATGCATTGTTCCTTATATCACTTTTTCAGTGCTCAGGGTAGTACTACCCAGTGAATGATCACATCGGTAGGATAGATGAACCTCCTGTCTACATATATCTTTACTAAGTAGAAACTGGAGACAGTGATGTTACTGAAGAGTACCTATTGAATTAGATCCTTGCTTCCACCATCAAGTTTTTAGAAGCAGTGAAGCCAACACACACACACACCCCGCCCCAAGTTTCCACAGCTATCCACAAGCCTATATATTCTACATTTGCAGGGTTATACGAGGCATTTAGGGATTGATTTGATAGAGTACAGAATGCTCAGGATCACAAATTAATGCAGCTGGATCCATACTTAGAAAAATACAGAACTAAAACCAAAGAACACTTAAAAAACAATCCAGATACAAAACTTATGCATTTTTGACAATTTCAAGTGTTAGCATTCCTTTGCCTCAGTTTTCTATATATGTAAAACAGGCATACAGCATTGTTGCGATAAAACCATTATGTTTGAGTCCCATAATGCTATTCTGTAGTAGATGCACCCAGTTAAGGTTGCGAGAACTCTGATTCCACCAGTTCTAACCAAATTTGAAGCTGTAATAATCTTTTAATATAGCTGTTGAAATGCAATTTCTGAACACATTTACATACTAAACGTAATAATGTGCCATTAAACTTTGTAATCCAGGTATATTCGATATACATGTATATTCTAATAATGTGCCCCAATATGATCATCATTATGTATTACTGGAATCTGCAGACAAAAAATTTAAGGTAGTACCTAACAATGACACAACAAAAAAAACAGTTTACCATCATAAAACAACAAAAAAATAATTCAATTTGCAACAAGTTTCTAAACGTGTACGGCATATTTCCACCTAACATTTTCAAAGCACTGCATGGATTGCTTCCAAGACCTCAGAATGGAAGCAAAGGGATTGTTTATCTTTTGGTAAACTGAGTTTCATACAAACCAGCACACTTTCAGCACAGCTTAGGAGAGGAAAAAGCTGATGTAATGAGATTAGAAATTTAATGACATTACATATGCACAAATACACATACTTTCTATTTAACTGGGGAAAAAATGAAAATATCCATCTTGCCACTGACACCTATCAATGAAAAATAATAAAAATTTCTTTTCCATGTGCCTTTCAAAAACCAGTCAAGAATTAGATCATATATCTAGCTGCAACTTTGCTAGAGTACAAAATGACAATACAATTAATAGCTCCTCTAGCTGTCATAAACCGATTTTACAAATTACTTTTGTGGTAGCAGCATCAAACATCTTCTATATTCCCCAAAAGTTGTCTGGAAGGACAAATAACTCAAGAACTTCAAGCTTACCATTGGATTAACAATAAAATGACAGATGTTTGGAGCAAAAATTTCTTACACTGCATTTACAGTGTCACCTGCCTATGAACAGGAACTGGAAATAATGACTTTTCTCACTGTCCTAATGAAGATGAAATATATGTTCCCTTGGCTAATCTTTTAGCCAGGGTGCACAGTTTCAAACGACAGACAAAGGTAAATGAGACAGAGCCCCAGAAAACACTAGGGTTTTCTCTTTGCGCAATAATCGGTACAACACCATGCTAAAAGAAATACTAGGGCAGGGGGAGTAGGGGGAGCAATTAGCACACATTTTTAAATTGCCTCATGGTTTTAGTTAATTCTAAAATATAAAGATAACAAGTTGAATTTGATCAGTAGTAGATAAATTTCCATTCAAAAGCAAGACAAATAAATTGGGATCTACATCTAAACTCAAGACTTGAAATAAACCCCAAAATAAAAAACTTCCTCAAAATACCATTTTTCCAACTCATTTTGCATGAATACCATTCCCAAAACATTTCATTTTTCAAAAGTAGTCTTGAATACACATTTCAGCTCTAGATCCATTTCCTCAGTTTCATTTTGTTTGTTTCTTAGATGAAGTTTTATTCCAACCCTACATAGAAATAAGGGTTAGTAATTCATCTAAGATTACACAAAGAATAATTAAGGACTTTTTTTGGTTTTGTTGTTTGGTGTTTTTTTTTTTTGTTTTTTTTTGGTTTTTTTTAGGTATGTTCTGCTACAAAGATAGCTAACGGTCCCTTTAAAGGACATGGTTCGAAAACCAAAACGTGCTTTGGATCCCAAGAATCTCATCATTATAAAATTAGTGGGTTTTTTTGCAGATGGGCAAGAGAAGGAAAGACAGACAAGAAACAACTAAGAAACCAACATAAAAAACAGTCCATCCCTAATAGTTTATATCATATGAATGCCTATTTGATCCAAGGCTTCCCTTTGAATCCTATCAGGAAAGTCAAATCAGAACATAGCGTTCAATGAAGACAAACTTCTGGGAGTTTTTTTTTTCTTCTTACAGGCATATCAAATTGCAAATTACAGTCAGAGAAAACCAATCCCTTTAAAATAGCATTTTAAAATACTATTTTGAAAACAAATTTGCAAATTCAGCTAGAACACCAAGTACACTCTACTGAAGGTGCTGGGAAAGAAAGCCATAATCATGCATAGAATATTAATATTCAAACCAGTACCAATGCGGCGAATGAAGAGACGGGACGCAGCTTGATGCAAGCAAATGTCAATTTACTGTACAGAAGCACGAGTTTTTATAGACTTTCAGAAGCTGCGCGTTTTAAACAGATTGGTTCTTGAAGCTAAGCATTGCATGCTAGGCAATCCCTGATTGGTGGTTAACTACCAGCAATTAACTGCAAGGTGTTACCTTTCCTTGGCGCCATCCGTCTCCCGCTCCCCTGTGCTCTGCAAACATGTCTCATCATGTTAATTGTTGTGTCTATTCACACTCCTTGTCCTCCCAGGGTTCGTGACCTACAAGCTCGAGCACATTCTCCTCAGCTAACTGATTGCCACCCATGGTCCTAGTTTCCAGCCCGCTCCTGCATACCAATAACAAAATGACACAACATAGTTACAAAATTAATTGTTATCTAGTTTTAAAGTAACAGTACAACCTCAGGCCACTACAAGATCAGAATGTTTTAAAGTTTGAACTGAGGCAGTAAGCCACATCTCTAAAATCACTTGCTTTGAAGAGCAAAACTTGCATGATCCAACAGCCTTTTTCAGGGCTGTGGATGGAAATCTATTTAGATGATCACAGCCTGTCAAAGTTCATGCTTCCTGTAACAAAGAATTTTCCAAGTACAAGAGACAGGTGAAATCTTCCCTACGCAGTTCCCCGAGGATTGGCAGCTATTGGCAGCTAAGGAGCTTCCTCATCTATGGAAGAGTAACTATTTCTAGAGCACAGCTAGTGAGAGCTGCTCAGTGCAGCCCAAGCCTTGGGACGTATCTAGCTCATAGAAGAAGATATTTCTACCTCTCACTAGAGCTCCAGGAAAGATTTTCATTTATGCTTTTTAAACTGTAAAACACTCTACACCAATTAAAACACATAGTGACTGTTCAAATGGACCAGTATTTGTCATCACCTACAAAAAATTAAAAATATTAAAAATTTAAAAAACCTAATCTGACCACTATAACCACAATCTCAGTGCTTATGTAAAGTACTATATATCATGCAAGTCTGCCGCTTTTGCATATGAAGATCGTTAGCGTAATGCCCTTCCTAAATACCCGCTTAACTGTCTCATACAGCTACAACAAAAAACCACTAGCACTTCCACTGACTACGAATATAAAGTTAGTACCTTTCAAACTGTCTTTGAGATGGGATATCAATTAGAATGTCAATATAGTATAATTATGTACTGAAATCCTAAACCAGATAAACACATGATTACTAAAGATGGGCAAAGACAGATGGCCATGAAAAGTAGCAGTTGTGTCACAAAATTTTATTACCTATTCTATATTTTAATCTCCCAGAGGTCTGCTGAATTCCTGAAATCTCCACAGTACTTTAAACATGGCAGACATGACATTAGGTAAAGAAGGATGCATGCAAATATCTTTAGCTTGCCCTTTTACTAGATTTTTATTTTTTTTTTTTGCATAAAAGTAAACATGCTACCTTTCCTTCAGTTTGAAATATTATAGTGTTTAAAGGCATTGTAGTTAAATTTTTATTTCTAAATTACCTCATTGTGCATTATAGCGTAGAGGATCGGTTACTGCGAACCTAAAGCTGTTATATCAGCTTTATTTCTAAAATAGTTTTTAGCTTGAGTTGATACAGGAAAAAATAATTGTTAAAACAATGGATAGTTCCAAATCAAAATATATTTGAAATCTGGTTCCTTTCAGTGGAAGGACATCAGATGTTCAGCAAACAGTCCAAGTAAGTCTTTTATACAGAGAAACATCTTTTTAAAGCATAAGTACCAGCCAAAAGTTCTGATTTTTCACCAGTGGGAAGGAATACAAAAAAAAATATCTTTGCATCATCTCCCAGGACCACCCCCGGAAACACACTGATACACATCTACTTTCTTTGCTGAATGGGGACAGCTGCTGGCCTTAGCTTTGGAACATTGATCTAAAGACTATAGGCATTCTTTTGGCTGGGCTGAATTATCATGCACTTACAGTGTAAATTACTGGTGATATTCAAAAAGATTATTATGGCAGAATCTACAGGCTTCCAAGGAAACTTTCAGCTTAATCCATCTTTATGTCAGTGCCATTAGCAAAAGGGAGACTATGTTAACCCTGAAATCAGAAAAGCAGTAATGGGTTGTGGGCAGGTCCAAACTAACATTACCCGGCGCATATATACACAGCAATGAAATAATGGCCACACTGACCTTAGCTTTCCATAATTATCTACCTAGGGTCCAGGATATGCATCGCATCATACGTTCACTGCTGCTCCATCTCTAATACCAGGACACATGCAGTGGCTCAAGCTAAAAATCACACTTTAGCACAGCATACAGTCACCACTGAGAATTAAGTTATATTTTCCTGGCTGAAAAAGAGTCGTAGAATATTAAACATAATGGACCTGAACAGCAATTTATGAGCAAAAGCTTTGGGCTTCCACTAACATCTGTCTTGGTAAATAATAGGCAGTAACAGCAATTTTTGATAATCCACATGAAAGAAGCTTTCGAATGTCCTATGAAATACTCCTTGAAAAGGTTTTCAGAATAAAAAATATGTATCAATTTTTAAGCAAATACAGACATAGATATTATAGGAAAGAAAAAAGTCACAGACTATATGATTTTAAGAGTTATTTTAGAATTTTAATTTTGCACTGTTTTTGAATTTTTTAGAGAAAAAACCTGCTAATTTACAATGTGATAATACTGCTTTCAGGAAGCAAAAATCTACGTCCTGCTGAATCACTGGAGATCATCTATCTGCAGCCCCTAGAAATGGTACAATGGGCAAATACTTTCTCTTATAACCTAGCAATTATCAGAGCAAGGTATGAGTTTCAAAGAAAGCATATCCACTTAAATGTTGCTTTTATTATTTTGAGGAGAAGAAGATAAAGTTTGTCTGCATTTATCACTTTTCCTGGAAACTCCAAATACGCCCAAAATGCTACAAGGGACTAAAAGCAAGATGTCTGACAAATTCAATTTTCTGAAGGTTTTTAAAACTTCTGCGTAAAGTTCCACTTTTACTTGACCACAATTTATATTACACAAAGTGTTACATAACCTGTATTTCAGGTTAAGTAACTTCCTTCATTAAACTAAATTATTTTCAGCGTTGCAATCGCCACTTGCTGAGGTTAAAATCCACTTAAAACTTAAGTAAACTTTCTAATGCCCTACTTACCCAGCTGATAAAGTTCATTCTTCTACTGATAATACTTAAGTATGAGTGTCGGTGATACAAAAACAATTTGTCTTCCCCTAGTTTGTTCCCCCTGTCCTGACTCTACTTCTGTTCTCTCATTTCTGTGGTACTAGTCAAAATACATGTGATTTGCTAAATGACTTGAGCTGTGAATATCTTTGAGATTTATCACAAAGGCTGATACTTGAACTTAAAACTTTAATGGCACACTTACAGTCTTATAATTCAGAGATAATTTCACCGAGGGTAATTCACTAAGATCAATCAGATCTAAAAAAAAGATAGGGTGGGGAAGAAAAAAAATATGAAACTAGCAAGTAATATACAAACGAGACAGTCTTTAACAGAACACCTTTCATTAATACAAATTTCTAATTAACCACGGAACATTTGCAAGTCATGGACAATGAACATCTACAAATCAACTAAAAAGAAAAAAGCCACTGAGTTTGCCATGGAGATCACCTACCAGTCTGTGGAATCTGAACTAACACACTATAAACAGATGTTTCTGTGTATGTAGAAACCAAAACCTGAATGTCAAGCACCACCAGAGCTTTGGATTCTCATTTATCATTTTTCACATCCGCATTATTTTTCATCTCTAAATTACCCCTCTGTGTTTACTGTAAGTTATGCACAATGACTTCCAAGTTGAAACGAGCTTAGCAGCATCCCCGCTGGTTTTGCCAGAGGCAGGCTTTGCTCTGGCTCACCCGGCAGAGCTGTACTGACCGTTGTGCCTCAGGACCACCACAGGTCTCAGATTCTGCTGTGGTAATGTGAAAATTGTACACTCTGTGGAGTTTGCAAAGGATGCTGTAACCCAAATTATTACATGGACAATCGCTCCCCAGTAATCATCAAAAAAGTGCTTAGTGTAGCATTTTTCTATTATGACTTTCCTTTGTTTTGACAACTCTAGCTTAGATTTTACCCTGGTTTTCCCCTCTTGCGCAGTCTAAACCCAAAAGTGCTAATATCTAGTCCTGCCTTACTTGAAATTCAAAATATGAAAGTAAAAATACTTAGAAACTTGAAGTAGGCTAAGGAGAAAATAAAGGTGCATCACCTAAGCATGAGAACACATCCAAAGCCACTACAAAAGCAACACATCTCATTGCACACAACAAACACATAAAGCACAGGATCCTCTTGCTACATCCACCTGCAAAATGAGTGACTAAAATCCGTGTTCACCTCTTAGAAAATCCCCTGCATGGATACATTTCTTTTTCTTTTCTGGATGGACTTTAGCAGAAGGTACAACAGCTGCCCTTAGGAACTGAAAGTATTTATGCTTTTTGCACAGTCTGCCCACTGATTTCTGACCCCACAGAGCAGAAGGAGAAGCACAGGTGATATGGAGTAATAGTGTGAAATGGGGACGCTTAACACCGACTGTGATTGTATATGTCTACTCAGGAATGTGGGTATGGTGACTAGTCATGGGTGCGGTGTCTGGTCACATAGGCACACAGCCTTGAGGAGACAACTACAGTTTTTGAGGAGACGCCTGCCCCTCTTCCTCTAACAAAGGGGAGACGGGGAGACGCCTGCCCTTCTTTCTCTAACAAAGGGGCTATTTAAAAGAGAATGAGAAAAGATGAGAGACATTCAAATGCTATCTAGAGGGAGGGAGTGCTAAGTCTCCTTGCTGGAAAAGATTGGATGGTCACAAGGACATGAATCACCTTTCCTTGCTGAAGAAGATCAGATGGTCACAAGAACATGGATCACCTACAAACCTGCAAGACCACCACATTCCAGGCAACGGACTGATAAGCTAATTAACATACGAAGCGGGGTTTAGGTAACGAATATGTATAGGCGTTAATTGAATATTCATTTGTTTTAATGTATAAATGTGAGATGGTTCCTCACTTCGGGCATGCACGCTTGTGGAGGAGCGATCCCCCGTGCATCTGCGCGCAATAAACATACCTACTTTATAACTTTCGAGTTATAGAGTCTAATTCCGCACGTCACAGGGACACCCTTTATACCTCATACAGTCCAGCTGAGGCAGCTTTTTTGCATGATTGCATAATGGCATAGGGGTACTTTGAAATAGTGGGTTCTTTTCATGGAATATTAGACAACTGAAAATTATACGCTCTTAGGAACTACAAATAGGAAGTAAACAGTTGTATCTTTCCCAAGGGTAGAGAAAGCTGACATGTCCTAAAATAAATAAAACACTCAGCTGTTCAGACTAGGGATGATTTAATTCTGTCTTTTTTTTTTTTTTTTTTTTTTTTTTTTTTAACCTTCGGAAAGAATGGGTGGCAGATTGATTTGAAACGAGGTTAACTTCACAAACCTGTGTGACTCCCTCTCCCTGTAACCCTGCTGGAAGCTCCTTCCCCACCCCCACCCTCCCCAGGAGCCTGTGTAGCAAGGACCCTGGCTCTGACACAGCCCAGCTGTATTGCCTTGACTCAGGTGGCTAAAACAGACCCATGGAAAAATCTGTAGAGAGCTAGGAAGGGTTAAATTACAGCCAGAGGGCAGGCTCCTGAGATGGAATTGTTGGCACCTTTGTGATTCAAGAAGGGGAGTACTAGGGTGGAAGGCAGCGCTGTGTCCTGCTGGGATGGAGGCAGCCCTTGGTCACAGCAGCCTACAGGGTGCTGTGCCTTGCCTTTGTGGCTAAACCAGCACTGATAGCACACCAGTGTTTTGGCTGTTGCTGAACAGCATCAGGGCTTTCTCTCTCCTCATAGCAAATAGGCTAGGGGTGCGCAAAAAGTTGGGGGGGGGGGGACGACGACACACCCAGGACAGCTGACCCAAACTGATCTAAGTGAGCATATGGCATTGTGCTTATCAATAAAAGCTCAGGGAAGGAAGGTGTAAGGGGGTGTTTGTGGGGGATGTTTGTGGTTATAGTGCTTGTCTTCCAAAGCAAGTCTTGCACATGCCAAGGGGTCCTGTTTCTCAGAAACTGGGTCAACATCTGCCTGCCAAGGTGAGGTAGCGAATGAATTCTCCTTTTTGCTTTGCTTGCATGTATAGCTTTTGCTTTCCCCATTAAACTGTCATTATCTTGATCACTGAGTCTTCTCAGCTTCTATTTTCAACTTCAAGTGAGAAGTGAGTGGGTGTTGGCTGGGGTCAACCTGCCACAAAAGGTATAAAATCCTAAAGAGAAAACCCTTATTTGTTTCTGTCAATGGAGCTGGTGAGATTCAGCAACTTGAGGATGCAATCCTGACAGCTGTGGAAGCTGGACCTTGCCTGCCTGACTGATGCCTTCCCTGGCCAGCAAAGACTCTTTGGGTGCCTTGTTAGCAGTGATAAGCTAGAGAGCTCAGTAAATTCTTGCTACCTTATTTGTGTGTTAGCCAATAAGGAACTGCTTTAGGTTTTAAGTTGCGTACATCCTGGTTGCAGAACACTCTCTGCATCAAGCCAAAGATGCCCAAATAAACTGGCACATGCTGCTACATAGAACTCAGATACCTTGACAAGCTGCATGCAAAAAATTTACACTTACGTGTACAGATGCTGTGCAGGGAAGTTTGATCTGTTCTGTGCAGGCAGTTGCTATCTGGGACTCTAGCATCTCAGAAAAACATATTCTACATGGCCAAGTTATGCACTTTCAAACCAATCAGTTTATAAATAGTAATGACATGGTGTGCTGCAGGTCTGCTGTGAACGAACTATTGTACAAACTACACAAGAATTCACCTAGCAAAAGTCTGCTGTCAATATTCCACAACTCATTCCAGCTAATCAGACTGCTCTGCTTACTATCGCACCAAAACTTTTCACCAAGGGGCTAAGTATGAGATAATTTTTCCATTATGTCAATGTTTGTTTTATGCCAGCTAAGAATCTATTAATGAAGAAGAAAAAAAAAAAAAAAAAAGCGCCAAAATAGCTTCATCTGGACAGGCAACAGCTGAGGGCTCAACACTTCCTTGGCAAATAAGAGCACAGTTCCAGACCTGCTGCTTTGAGACAGACCCCAGCTTTTCTGCCACCCACATGTCACCGGAGTCCCCTGGGACCCAGCCACAGGATACTCCAAGGTGCTCTGCAGTTTCTCCTGAGAACTCACTGAATATGCAAATGAATATTCATTAGAACAGATAACTGAATCTTTACCTCCCACTTTGTGGGTGACTACTGTAAAAAGCAGGAGAGAATCTCATCTCTCCATTGCTCTAGCTGTTTCTTTATGCATAAATAATTAGAAAGTAATTTTAAAAAGCTTTATCAGAATATTCCTACCAGTTCCAAGTCATTAGCCTTCCCCCCTGCCACCAAAACTGGAGTTTATAACTATTCCTGTCTCTCTGGTTTATTCGCTCTTAACAGATCCATTTAATCTCATGAGCACACAAAGTTTTTGGGGTGAAGGGAGCAAAAGACTTGATAAAGGCAATGGTAGAAGGAAACAATCTTGCAGCTCAGATTTTAAAAGTTTCCTATGGATTTGGATACTGAAATCCCTGTTCATTTTTACAGTATCTTAAGGAAACTATTAATGTAAACACTTTAGAAAAGCATCATCTAATTCTCTAGATACGCAGTTTGCACCATTTAATGAAGCTCATAAGAGAAACAGCGTTGAGATGAACGAGGAAATGAACTAGAATTTACTCCCTGATTTATCCATATGTTTTCTGTGCAAGCTACTTGCATTTAAGTCTGAACATAAATTTACATTTTCTCTTTTATAGATTGCAAATTTAAGCACAGGATATATTAAGTCCTTTTCTGTAGACTATATAGTAGATCTGTAAAAGAACAAACTCGGTATCTCGTAAGGACAAGCAAAATGATGGCACTCAGCAGTATAATATTGCGCTCAGCTTTATGGTGATGAAACCGATAAGTTATACCACAACATAAATGATGCAGTTTTAACAAATTACATTGGAAGGTATAATAATGGACTAACAGCAGCATTCCTCTCAGATACTTAAGATGTTTTTGGTAATACTTACTGGTAAAAGACATTGTTAATATATGGACACATCTTCATACTTACGAGTTATAATGCAAGTGACACAGAAAGCACCATTTAATATTATTAAAATTGATATGCCAGTGAATCAACATACTATTCTCCACTTTTAAAATTAATTTTAATCTTTTCTTCTTAATTTATATTTGTACTCCACATGCTGTGTTCAATGTTTGATATGCTGTCTAGCAATTGATTAGGAGTATTTACTAGTTAGCTGATAGTATACAACTGCCTGCTTTTATTTTCCAAGCATACCTTAACTGCTGTCATTTCCTCCAAGAAGCAAACAAAACTTCTTTTTGCATTGGCACAGCCAGCAGTCACCTTAAAACCATCCAGTAATAGATGCTTTGTAATGTACCCATGACCACCCCATGGGAAACAGCTGCAGTTTGCACTACAGTAAGTCAGTGCACCACAACAGGCAATTATTGTGATGAAGCTCTGAATGTAAAACCCGCATTTCTACAGCGTGACAGTCGGCCCAGGTGTCAGGCCAGAGCTGCATGCCGTTCAGCTGGAGATCTCTGTAGCAGGCCTGCACCTGTGGCACATCTAGATGGCGAGCCACAAACCAACTTACTGTCCAAGTCAGTCAGTGACCTAAAAGGAAATTCGCAGGCAGACCTTGCTTACACCAGACCATGAAGAACCAGGGCTTCTCACAGAAAGACTTGGGCTAATCAATCTTTTGGATGTCACACCTGTGATGCCACTCTCTGTGGATGCGCATTAGGAGCCACACTGTCAGCTACCACAATTACAAATCATATGTGGTTTATGTAATCAGTAAGGTACATCTGATTAACAGCCTTGATGAGGTTCAAACTTGACAGGGCTCCTGAGGATCCTACCAGCTGGGCAACTGAGTAATTTGCTTTTCTGACTCCTTTCAGCAAATCTACCCAGCCACCACACAGTTTCTTGATGTTACATATCAGCATAATTATTACTGATTTCTCATAATGGAGTCAAATATCTTCTTCAGAGTTGGTGTTCCATTAATGTCTTTTCCCAATCAAATTTAAAAATCAGTCTATAAAATAATTACCAGTCATGAGGTTGTTATGGATAATATCAAAGGAAATTTTAATCAAAATGGAAACACTGAATTGTGTCTTTTGCAAGCCAGTTTCATGCTGAAAAATCATATCCATACTAAAAAATACTTTTATGTGCTATAAAAACCATTTCTGTGTTAGTCTTGCTTGTGTTCTGTTCCTGTGTTCACTAACTAACCTCCTTGAAATTTTCCTTGTACCTAAAATAGTGGTGAAGGGTCTTTCTTTGCTACTTGTGAAAGTTGGACTGAATTAAAGTGTCAGAAAAGCCTATGCATGTAATTTTGGCTTACATGTCCTTTTTCTTTTTATCCTTTGTCCTGACCTATGTATGGCCTTTCTTGCAACACAGCTTGAGTTACCTGTACAACTACACTTTGAACAACAGTCTAACTTGTAATTATTTATCTTCAGTAAGTAACTATCTTCCAGGAAAATGACAGTCCATATTTTAATAACATTTCAGCTGTAAAAAAGGAATCCAGAAAATGTCAAAAGCCCCCTTTAAGAAAAGTTCTGAATATATTTGAATCTGTATCTTTTTGTATGCATCAACATGATCACACATGAATTCTCCTGTACATGGATTCCTTGTGTCATTTGAACCATCTTATATAAAGGCCATATCAGAAACTAGGCCTTATCTAAATATTGAAGTTATTTCACCAGAAATATCCCCATCTCACCTCAAGGCACTTGGGTAAACTTATCAGAAGAAAAATCAAGACAAGAATTATGTGCATAGCTTAACGATAGCAGTCCTATTACAGTGAGGAATGCTATCATGTCAGTTCCTGCATTCTCCCTGCTCCAAATCTATCAATCAGAGATGTCTGGTCTGTCACATAAACTGGGACAGAATTCGATTGTTCTCTGTTTATGAAACACAGACAATGATATTACCCAGATCTTCCAGTCCTGTATTTTAAAGCAAATGAACTATAAAGAAAAAAAAAATATTTGCAAACCTGAAGACTATGTTTTTTAAAAACTTCAACTACAACATTACCAAAAAAATAATAAAGGGAACACAGAATTTTTCACAGCATATTTTAAGATGAACTAACTAGAACAACTTTAAACAATCTAAGCTTAGAAAGCACCAATTTAAAAAATATTATTGGTGTGACTTTTAGGGCCAGTGAGATTCTGCTAAGGGTAACCTAAGAAAGATTCACGTTACACTGCATATTAAGATACAGTGTCTTGATACTACATATGAAGGTACAGAAGTCATTTGAAAGCCAGAGTACTTTGCTAATAAACCAAAAAACCTTAATGTCAAACAATTAAATAAGACAGACTGTTCCATGTCTGTGCTTTCACAGACTGCAGTGCAATTCATCATTACTCTATCACACTCAGCCCACAGAAAAAATACATCTTCTCAAAGCAGATCACTGAGAATGAACGAGACAGCCAAAGAATGGAAGAAGAAAACCATTAACATACCATTTTCATAAATAGACATAGTTAGATAATGAGGTCCAGAAATACTGAACCACATGACCAATGTCACACAGGAAGCCTATGGCAGATTGAAGATGTTAAGAGAGATATGCCAAACCCTAGTTTGGTACCCTACCACGTACAACTTCCCTCTCTCTAAGCTTATACCTGTGCAGATCTTGAGAAAAGTAGTTTAACATTAAGAGGAAATGCAAAAAATATATACTAAGTTGTTCAGCCTGGACAGTATTTTAGATATGGCTTACCGTGCTTTGCTTGAATGCTTGATTCCTTTTGTTTTAACACATCTGTTTCAAGAACACACTGTTTTCACTGCAGCTAATCACAACTGAAACCTGTTCAGGTGTCCTGGTTTTGGCTGGGACAGAGTTAATTTTCTCCTCGGTAGCTGGTGCAGTGCTGTGGTTTGGGTTCGGTGTGAGAACACTGCTGGCAGCACACGGGTGGGTTTGGTTGCTGCTGGGTGAGGGTCAGACCCAGCCAAGGGCTTTTCAGTTTCTCGGGCCCTGCCAGCGAGAGGGCTGGGGGGGCACGGGGAGCTGGGAGGGGACACAGCCAGGGCAGCTGGCCCGAACTGGCCACAGGGACATTCCATGCCTCAGAACATCACACTGCACATACAAATGGGGGAGAGTCAGCTGGGCCCTGCAGATCGCTGCTCAGGGGCTGGCTGGGCAGCGGGCGGTGAGCACCTGTATTGTGCATCACTTGTTTTCTTTTCTCCCTTCCCTTTAGATTTCACTCCTTTCTCCCTCCTTTTCATTATAATTGTTATAATAATTATTATTATTATTGGGTTTATTTCATTTTGTTTCAATTATTAAATTGTTCTTATCTCAACCCTTGATGTTTATATTCCTTCCTGAATTTCCTCCCTATCCCTCTGGGGAGGGGCAGGGGAGCGAGCGAGCAGCTGCGTGGCATTGGTTACTGGCTGGGATTAAACCATGACATCAGGAAAGCGTTTTATTAAATAACTCTAAGTGGGGTGCAGGAGCGGTCTGCAAACTAGGACCATGCGCGGCAATCAGTTAGCTGAGGGGAATGTGCTCGAGCTTGTCTAGACAACAATTAACATGATGAGGCATGTTTGCAGAGCACAGGGGGGTGGGAGAGGGATGGCGCCAAGGAAAGGTAACACCTTGCAGTTAATTGCTGGTAGTTAACCACCAATCAGGGATTGCCTAGTATGCAGTGCCTAGCTTCAAGAACCAATCTGTTTAAAACGCGCAGCTTCTGAAAGTGTATAAAACCTCGTGCTTCTGTACAATAAATTGACATTTGCTTGCATCAAGCTGCGTCCCGTCTCTTCATTCGCCGCAGTGGGGGGTGGGGTGGGGTGGGAGATCAGATGTTACTCAGCCTGCCTGGACTGATACTGCTAGCTCCCTGTTTAAACAGGCAGGCAGAAAGAACTGCTCATACTTGTTATTCAGTGGGAAAAAAAAGATGAATGGTAACTTGTGCCAAATATTTTTAAGTGTTACGAATTTACATCAGCTCAGAAGTATATGCTTTTGAACACTGAATTTTAAAGTGGGTTAGTTTTTTCTTCTGTTGCTTAAAATGCTTTTCGCCTGTTAAAAATAAAAGAAAAATATGATGTTGCAGTAAGAAAATGAAAATTCAACAGACTGACTTCTATAATCCAGTACGCATGACACATCTTCATGATGAAAGCTACAAACTGCTGTTTGCTTATGCTTTAGTTTTTCATTAATAGAAAATGACTTATAGGTCTTGTCTGTGAGCAACACCAGTTCTGGTAATTCTGAGACAGAAATATTATCTAGATGAAATGATAGATACTGAGATGTTCCTTGTTTCTCTTTTTGTATCATCTTGAAAATGAAGTCCTTTTTATCTTTCTCCACAATAAAAAAATAAAAGTTTGTCTATTGCTTACTCTACAATTACTTCTGCAATCAATATAAAAGATTGTTTGTCAGTCATACAAAGAGATCCAGCCATTTGGAAAATGGCAGTGTTTAAAAAAAAAAGTAATTTTATATATATATATGCACAAAACAAACCTGGCTTTTAGTTGTCATCTTTTCTGTCAATATTAAAAAAGCAAACACCAGTGTGGATAATGGATGAACTAAATCATGTACTGTGTGCCCAAAACACCTACAGAACCAAAGGGAAAACTGGGGACTCAAACCAAAGAAATAATTATGAAATGCAGTCAGAAACACCAATTGGACAATGAATGCAACACGTGACTGGGTAAAAACAAGTTTTGATTCCAGGAAAACATATTAGGACAACAGTGATTTTTTAAATTTTATTTTCTTTTTTTTTAAAAAAAAAAAAAAATTGACTCCTATATCAATGCTTTGTGGAAAAAAAAATATTTTTTTATGTAAGTATGAAGAACACAATTCCCAAAGCAAAGCACTACTGTATAGTCAAGATTTTCTGTATTCTTTTAGTATTTTGGTTTCGCTTATTACAAACACAATTCTTAAAAAAAATGTAGTCATACATAATAGAAACCTTCTATGTGTTTAATAACATGCATAGTTCTAAGCTTCTGCTCACTTTCTTGGGAAAAGGGGAATGGCAGGCAGCAATCCTTTCTGCACATTGCTTACATTGGAGTGCACGGGAACTGCATTGTGCCAGCTGTTTTGCTCAGGAATGAATCAATATTGTTAGAAGGGTCAGCACAACACACTGAGCAGGTATTTATTGTCCTAGCTGTCATTCTTCTCTCTACGCTCACATAGTCAAACCGTAGAAAAACTGGTGAATCGCAGTGGATGTATCTGTGAGGCTGATGTCACCAGATGACAACTCAAAGCCAAGGTGGGTGCTGAAGCAGCACTGCTCACCCTGGAAGGTGCTTTGGCTGTGGCCCTCTCCCTCCTGTACCCACAGCTGCCCGGTCTAAAGGAGCTTCCATCTCTTTCATTTTCAGATGATCTAGTTTCTGAGATCATAAGTCAGAGCAAATGATGCTGGCACTTAGAGGGGGATTACTGGGGGGTGTGTGTGTTATACGTTTCATTGCTCTGTTTCATTTCTATTCATAACATTTTAATGGAATTATTTAAAGGTCTGAGGCCAACAGGTAAGGTTGGGTGGAAACAAAGCAACACCCACAAACAGAAGTATACCACCTGCACTGTGGTTTGACACATTTAAAGCCCCCCAAAAACTAAGCAATCATTTCAGTAGCATCTTGATTCAGGGGAACATATATTTTGTTCCCATTTTATAAAATATGATGGCACCTGATCCTACAGGGTGACAGAGACAGCAACCCCAGACTATTGCTTATTTGCAATGTTAAAAGTGTATTAACTTCTGTTTTCACAGCTCCACAGTAAACAGGCACAGTACTGTTTGCCAGATAATCTTCTCCCTGCAGAAGCTCGTTGCTGTAGCAACCTGTTGGAACAGCTGGGATGCCAAAGTGACCACGCCACACGTGCACGCAACGCATGATAGTTCCAGGAGAACCAAGTTGGAACAACAGAACAAATCCAGTTGCAGCACTGCTGAATGAAGTATTTCTGCAGTTATAATATTGTTTAGGTAGTTAAATCCACCGAGAATGAGTCGCTTTGTACAGGTGAGAACATCAGGAGATCTTATGTAGATGGGAATCGCCGTAAGTGCAGTCTATTAATTTCTGGTCAGTTTTTCCCCTCCACTACAAAATGTAGTCCTGAACCCATCAGAGATTACCTAAACATAGACTTATCACCCTGACGATTCCATTTTCAAGCCAGCTGGCACCTGGATGTTCTTTGCAGCCAAGTCTTACAGTGACCTTGACTACGTCATAGTTATGGCATAATTCCTATGCTAAGTTTGGGTATTTACTAGAACTATATTCTGTTATTAATGAAGTACCAGGTTAATAAATTAATAAATAAAACACAGCAAAAGGATAGGTAAGTGCTGATAACTAGGATGAGTATAATTCACATGACAAGTAAAAACCATACCCTTTATGTATTAGCCAGTATAGTTAAAAAATCCTATTTATGCATTTTTCAAATTTGCTAAACTTAGATACAAAAGGCTGCCCAAACCAGCGTCTCATTACAACTTTTGGCAGGAATCTTGGCTTTGGAAACTGCACAACCTCACCTCCCTGTCTCTCTCTTATTCAATTCGCACATGCAGGGGTTTTGTGGGTATTTTTATTATCTGGGCTATCTCAGTCTCTCCCACTGATCATGACATTCAAGAGATGTGCTTGCATATTCAGGCATATGCACACATACCTACTTCTGACATAATAGTCTCTGTGTGCATATATGTATACATACCTGTATACGTAACACACAGGAGTATTATTCATATGTATCAGGAATGGAAACACATATATACAAAGTACTGTAGGCATACAGCACAATAACAGGATTAAGACTACAGTCAACTCTAGTAGGCTTCTAAGAAACATGCAAAATATATTAAAAGAAATAGAATTAGAATATTTATAATGACTGAGTACCTAAGAATGGGGATATGATTAGATACATTTATTCGATGTAGAATAAAACTTTAGATATAATTCCCTATTGAAAATGAGAGAGGAAATATATTTCCATATGGAAGTGAGCAGACATACCTGGACGCATCTAACATGCATGTTTTCTACGTATGTATTAATTATGCATTAGTTACAGAAACACAGAGTGATTGAGGTTGGGAGGGATCTCTGGAGGTCATCTTATCCAACTCCCCTACACAAGCAGGCCCAACTAGAGCTGGCTGCCCAGAAACATGTCCAGATGGCTTTTGAATACCTCCAAGGATGGAGACTCCACAACATCCCCAGGGAAATCTATGCCAGTGCTCTGTCAGCCTTGCAGGCAAAAAGTGTTTCCTGATGTTCAGAGGGACCCTCCTGTGTTCCGTCACCAGGCAGCACTGAAAAGAGCCTGTCTACATCCTCTTTGCACTCTCCCTTCAGGTACTTATATACGCTGGTAAGATTCCCCCCGGAGCCTTCTTTAGGCTGAACAGTCCCAGTTCTCTCAGCCTTTCCTCATAGGAGAAATGGTCCAGTCCCTTCATCGTCTCGGTGACCATTCATTGGACACTCCCCAGTGTGTCCATGTCTGTCTTATACTGGGGAATGCAGAACTGGTCCCAGCAGTCTAGGTGTGGCCTCATCAGTGCTGAGCAGATGGGAAGGATGCCCTCCCTTGACCTAGTCAATAATTTGCCCAAGGTGGCCCAGGATACCATTAGCCTTCATCGTGGCTAAGGTACACCGCAGGCTCATGGTCAGCTTGGTGTACACCACAACTCCCAGGTCCTTTTTTGCAAAGCCACTTTCCAGGTGGCACCTCTCCCAGTTGCCATGATCATTCATAGATTACTAAGAGTGGCATCACAGTGACAACAGCCATCTCCCCAGCACTTGTGGGTGCATCCCATCAGCGACCACGGGTTTATGTATGTCCCATCTGTTGAAGTATTCTCTAACCTGATCCTTCTCTAACAAGGGCAGTAGCTGTGGTAAATTAGTTACATAGAGATAATTAGTAGATGTATACATAATTAGTACCTTTGTACAGATCAGAAACCAAATTACAGAAGTTATCTAAATTTAAAACAAAAACAAAACCAGAAGTGAGGTTTTAATTCAAAAACTGGGTCCCAGCTTACTGCTGCTATTCTCTTCTTTAAGGCACATCCTTTCAGGCAGCAGAACAGACTTTAATCTTTTCTGCCTGGAATTCAGCAGCAAGGGTCCTTTCTTTCTCAGAACATTTTCCTGTATTTGTTTAATGAATAGATTCACTTTATGTAACAAAACACAATCTGGACTTTTAATCAAGCTGATTTAAGTCCCTGCTTTTAATTACAACCAGATAAACAATCATAACCAGTGGAAGTTAGAGGAGGTATAAAAGATAGTCTAATATGACTAATTTTCTCCATAAAATGAAAATGTTATCTTTTCTAGCTTATCTTGCATTGTACCAGCACCAACATCTGTATATCCAGTAAATATTTGCATGTCAATATTTTAATAACATTAAAACCCTGCTTAATTATAACAGCACAGATCAGTTTCCCCTGAATTGTATTACCAAAAATGCTTCTCAAACATAATTGCCAAATGGCTTGTTCAGATCTCTACAGAAAGGGCACTGCTCATTGAGAAACAGTGTCAGATCTTTGCTATCAAAATCATCCGCAGGGGACATATTTTACCGTCTCATAATGTTTCTAAACCTTTTGAAACATTTCTGTGGTCTCATAAAGATTTCCCTTGATACTCTGTAAACAAAAGGTCAGATCTGCATTTACCCAGGTTCCACAGTTATGGGAGATTTATCACTGCATTATCTGAAGATAAGGCATGGGCAAGCAAGCTGGAGCACTATATTGATTTCAAGCAGCAGAGGACTCCAGCTCTTATTTTGCCTTTTTTTGGTGGATTTTTTTTTCCCCCCTCTTAGCAGAAGTGAAAACAAGGCTCAATAGAACATTTTGGTTTGTGAGATCACCTAAACCACTGAATTAAAATGTTGGAGATAAAGCAAGCCACCCATATGATGAGGCCCCAGCAAGAAATTTTGATTCTTTTTCTAGCTTTGGCTGATGAGCAGTCTTGAAGCAAACTAGTTATCTGGAGATACAGTTCTGGCACAGAAACTATTCCAGATTGTCAAGCACTGAAGGAGCAGAAACAGTTTAAACATCATAAGCGAGCCTGGAAAAGCTTTACATAGTAGGGTATGGTTATCCTAAATCACACAGCAAAGAAAACAAAGTTTGTCCTTTCCCTTTTGTTTACTTTAGGCATTTGACAGAACTTTCTGCGCAGTTTGTTTTCTCTGCAGTGCCAATTCTCTGTGCCGTCTCTATTGTCAGCCAGCACCAGGCACAAGCAAAGGACCAGAAGCTATTTTTAAGTTTTTCCTTCCATCCCTTTCCCCACTTCCATTAATTGGCTAGGTTCAGGTCCACATTTTCCCTTTAAGCTAGAAATTGCTTGAGCTTTTAGTGTTAGGTTTTAGCAACAGATGGTACACTTCCTTCTGAGTTAATTCTGAACCAGTATCTCAGGGTTGAGATAGCTAGAGGTGTTATCTTTCAGCAGAGATCCTGATTTTATAATCATTACCAATCCAAAGCTGACTTTAAAGAAAAAGTTGTTAAGCTCTGCTGTGGCATTATTCTGTGTCAAACAGCTGCTTCAATCCATCTAAGAAAAAGATGCTACCAGAATGCTGAAGATGCAACAATGAAACAGGGTATTAAATGAAGAGTTATTCGCTATTTGCTATAGAGTAAAATATCCTCTCCAAACTCTCCCTCCAGAAATGCCCAAGTTCCTGCAAGTTCTTTCCAATACCAATGAAACAGCTTTCCTCAACCTGGGGTGTAAGCAAAAGTAATAAAATAAAATTGATATTAAAAAAAAATCCCCACAAAATGGGGAAACGCAGGGAAGAAAACAGTTAAAAAAAAAAAAAAAAAAAAAAAGGATCAATCAACTGTGAGAGCAAAGCTGGAGTGGAGAGAAGGTTAAGACAATCTGATAAAGTTAAAAGGAGAACAAGAGACAGTTCTTGGCCAATAAAAATGTGGAGAGTGGTGTAAGGAATCCATGGAAGCCTGATGGGATGAGTAAAACGGTAAAAGAAAGACAGCAGCAATGGGAAGGGCAGAGAACACAAAATCACCTCATCAGTAAAATGCCAATAGACTGAACTGTGAAATCGAGATCTGATGTTAGGAAATTCAATAAACTCTAGAAATATGTTGGGAATTTAGCAGATGGGCACAATAAATACATATTTTTAATTTAACATGTTCTTACAATAACTCCAGTATTATCACCATGGGTCATGAATCTATTAAAAATATGGAATTAAAGGGAAAATGAAAGGAAATGAGTTTGGCTCTCAGTACTCTTGATTTCTTGCATGAAGAGCAAAATTCAATTGAAATGTTTCCTAGGGCAGAGAAAGATTGAAAGAAAATTGATGGTACTCTACGGGCACAAATAATGTTTCATAGGTTTGTCTGTGGTTATCATAGCTAAAGGCTAAATAAAATATTAAGTTTGAGTGAAAGTTCAAATCATACGATATGCAGCTGCTCTTACTTTTTGTTGTCTAAATAAATTCCTTTGCAACAATGAGTAAAGAGCTGAAACTGTAATGAGCCCTACTGTTTTGACCTCTGAACAAAATCTTTATATTTAGGTATCAAAAGGTTAGATAACCTGTTTGGATTGTTGGGTTTTTATTTTTTCCCCCAAGAGAGGCTGTGGATGCTCAATTTGGACGGATCTTTTACACAGCAGCCTCTGAATTGTCCCAAAGGCAATCTCATTTGCCTTTCAGCTACTGTCTTTTGAGCATATTGACCTTTATCTTTATTTATGTCCAATACTTTCAAACTGGCATAACGTTATGCAGAATTTCTTTTGTAAGGGACCCTTACATTTGTCTGCAAGTAGGACACTTTCTCTACAGTAATTTGCAATCAAAATTCAACCACTTATTCCCATTAATTAGATTTGTGGAATAACTGGGAACTCTTAAAACATGTATGGCATGATGAATAACCTTTGCACTAAACATTATTCTCTGGTCTCCTTTACTCCTTTCAACACTAAATTCACTATGTCATCACTACTCACTTCAGCAGTTTTTCTCTTCACCTCTCTTCCTCCCGTTCATAAATCCTGTAATTCATTTACTAGCGAAATTTCTGCCTTTCTTCTACACAACATACAATATACACAATAATATAAATAGCAGAAATGCCCAATAAAACACACAGAAGAGGAAAATAAATATATTGTTGCTTGTAGTTAGTGTGGACCTGATTGTTAGCTTGCTTTCTTGCTGGCAGGGCCTGATATTTTCTAAGAGGAACAATGTTTCTGTATTGGAAGTCATTGTGTGATGTAAAGTGTTAAAAGAACGGTATTTGTATTATTGGTATAAAAATGGATAAAAGTGAACAGTCTGAGCATTGTTAAAATACAGACTATCAAACAACATTACAGCTACTGTACAAAGCCAGGAGGGACTAAAATATGTTTCTTTTGCTTCGGCAGATAAGCTTTTGTGCCCTTTCTCACCAGACATGGTGAAAAGCAGGGAGGGGTTTTGAAGGGAGTGGCACGTTTCTGCTGATGTAACATACAGTTGCAACACCCTGAAGCACATGTAAACTGTGGGTCTTGGAGGACAGGATTAGGAACACGCCATCTGTCAGACAGCTGATTCCCGTGGGAGGAAAGCGAGGCACACAGGCTGGAAGAGAGCAACAATACACTGGAAGAGGTTCTCCTGTGAGGCAAACCAGGATGATGGTGGCATGGCTGCATGCATCTGTCCTGCAAGCTAGACACAACCTCAGAGCACCAAATTATCTGCTGATGCTTAACAGTGATGTTCTATCGGTAAGTAATTTTGCCCAGAATGAGTTCATTAGTTTTCTCCAAAGATGTTTCCGAGATGAATAGGCTAATGATGTATTAAATCGGCATGTATAGTTACCACTTGTTTTTAAAATCACTGCCATAGCCTGTACTCCAGTCTGACCAGTTTGCATTTAAAAATGCAAAACCTTTGGGGAATAAATAAATAAATAAATTCAGAAAAAGTGCAGCGCAAATTACTTAACGATGTTTTCTCCCAAACCAGTTCAGTTTTGATCTCCCTGTTTATCCCTCTGCTTTATTTCCTAGCATGATGATATGCTTCGAACACAGGACTGCATCTGTGGAGCACCAGGCACAACGTCCCAGCCCTGTTCCCTAGAAGTACTTAAGGGCCATCACAGTATGAAATAATCTTAAAGGGTTTTTGTTACTTTCCTGCACACCTATCATAGCACTGCTGAATAAAGCTGTGATCCTCTTCAGAAGATCTCCCTAGAAACCAGAAGTTGCATGAGGTTTTAAATTGGTACCTATTGTATCATACTAAAAATATGCTGTGAGAAATGTATTATGCACTTAATTGTGTGTGCTATTGCCCTGGCATTTGCTTACTGAACCCAGGACCTCTAGATGCCTTCTCACTAGCATTTACTTTGGAAATAGCAGCACGAATGAAAAAAATAAAAGCTTTAATTCACCATTTTAGATTAAATGGGTTAAGGAATATTTTTGTTTAGTACTGGTTTCCTCTAAAGACAACTGGGTCAACTCCTGTTGCCCTGTCTAGAGCTAGCAAATAATCAGGAGGACTATAATTTTTCACTGAATAAGATACCTATCCTTGGCAGGAATGTCTTTTTTAAAAAATATGTCTTTTCATTCAAGCAACCTTTCAGCTGGCAAGTTCTGACCTCTCTACACCGAAGGTTTGGGTTAGGTTTAGGGTTGACACTGTCTGGCCTGTTGTAGTCAATACAATACACTCAACAAAAGTGAGAAGCTTTCTGGAATAGTGAGCAATTTATATTGTCCACTGAACTATATATGACACAAAACCCAGCAACATTAGACTTCAAATCTCTTTTTTTCAAAAGCAGCAGGGTGTGCATGAATAGCGCCTATCATGGATAGGAACAGCCTGTTTTAAAATAATTTTGTTTGTTTTTTTGAAGTGGAGATACAAAAATAGAGCAACCCAGGTGCACAGACAATCAGCCAAGATTACTTCAGTCAGGTACAAAATCTCTTTCAAAGCTGTAAAGTTAAAACCTATTATTTGTGGAAGTGGATAATAATTGCTCACTTTAAAATAAGGTCTACTTATTTTAATACCAGACAATCGCAGCATTCTGGAAAAACATTAGTGTAGAATATCTTATATAATTTTTCCTTGCATATGGAAAAGTTGTAAGAATTAGCGCAACTTCACCGCCTCTCCACCAAAATCTTACAAGCAGATTTCTCATTTTGGACATTGGATTGCTTGCCAGCCAGCTTTTGTCAGGAAAACCTTCTCAGCTCCCAGTGGCAGGTCTCTCAAGGCTGAGTATCTCTCTTCCTTGTATGTTGAACTTTTATGTTTAAATGCATTAGAAAGAGTTCTGAGTATTTAAGTAGAGCAGATCAATATGGACAACATGCCACAATTTTGGCCTCAGTAGTATGTGCAACAACCTTATTCACCCTACATGTAGTTAGTGCTGGCCCAATCCTAAATGGCTCCAATCCTGGAACGAACTCTACCTCATTCAGCTGGTGTTTCCAGAACTTAGAAAAATCCTTACCATGTTAGAATATATAAGATAACAGACTAAATTACAAGGCTCATACACTTCAAATTCAATCTGGACTTAAATTTAATTATACTCACAACAAATTATTTCACTCTTTCATAGTTTGGCAAGGCAGGTGATATCCACAGAGTGCTAAAAACTAGAGCAATGCAAGGGTAATGAAAAGAGGAATGTGACATCTTGGAGAATGTCTCCAGACGGTTTGGATAGTCTCCAAGCTGCAGTCAGACTGCAGAGGATGGACAAGCTCAGCTGAAATCTTTTATGTACAAAGGCCACACTTCTAAAGATGCTTGGGTACTTCACTCCCAGCAAAATTAAAGATTGCAGAAGTGCTGAAAAGCGTTTTAAGGATGTATGCAGTTGCCAGCAATCTAATGGGATAAGCATATAGGCTTTTTGTTGAAGATGTAAAATAGGAGGAACATCAGGATGGAATCCATGAAAGGCAGGATGCTGAACAAAAAGTTTCCCCAACAAGACATTAGAAACAGGGGGCTTCAGCCTGAGGTCTAAGAACTCATAACCAAAAGTTAAGTTGTTAGAACATGCACCCAGAATGTGAGAAAACAGTTTGATTTCCCTGTTCAGCCTCAGGAGACTGAATTCTCCCAGCAGGGCGCTCTATTAGCAAGCTGTCCCTTCTTGTGGAGTGGGAAGCTTTGATCTCCCCCACTGAAACTATGTGACTTCAGAAAACAGGAACAGTGCCCTGCACTGTGCAGAGACAAGATTTCTTCCCCCTGCTCCAACCGGTACTCAGTATACCTGAAATGCATTAATGCATAGACCAGACCTCTCGCTTCCTCCCCAGGCATCTGTCTCAATGGCTATATTCATAGCATCATAGAATAGTTTGGCTTGGAATGTAACTTTAAAGGTCATCTAGTCCAACCTCACTGCAGTGAGCAGTGACATCTTCAGCTAGATCAGGATGCTCAGAGCTCCCTCCAACCTGACCCTGAATGTTTCCAGGGATGGGACATCTACCACCTCTGGGCAATCTGTGCCAGTGTTTCACCTGCCTCATTGTAAAAGACGTCTTCTTTATATCTATTTTGAAATTCCACAAACACTACTTACTGGTCAAACAAGTCTTTAAAATGCTGTGAAAATTAAACAGGTTCAACAGACGGACTGGCTGGAAGCATCACAGACATCCAATAGCCAGCGGGTATTATCACCTTCTGGGAGGCCAGTGATGGGCAGTCTCACCTCAAGAAGAAAGGTGCACAGCTACTTGGTTTCCTGAATCCTAAGGGACAGATCTATTTCTTCAAAGAGGTAGCAGGAGACTGTAAAAAAGTGGGTTACAATCCAATGCATCTGCTGCAAGAACAACCACTATGGTGGTTATTGCAAGAGAGACGGAAAAACACTGCCTAATTTGTGGAGCTTGAAGAGCAACAAGAATGAGATAAGCAGCAGGCACCTCAGAACTGCATCCCACAATATCTAATTTCAGAAATGTATGTACCCTGCCCCAGGAAATAACAACACTAACACAGGCTTCCCAGGATAAACCTTGCACTCAGATGTCCAAAAAAGCTTTTAAACATCTTGTGCCTTTTGTAGATCTCCCTTCTGGGCTCCTAGTTCTCACGGGAGATTTTACATTAAGTTTCTGTCTATCAGCTACTGTTGGCACAGGAGCAGACAGCCTATGCTGTTAAATGATTGGTATCTAAGGATATGAGCCTCTAAATTTTTCAGTGAAGGGCTGATTAGCCAAGGATATAAGAATGGTTTGAGAATTTTTGATGGAAGATAAGAGGAGACACTTGCACTCATTACACCGATGCGTAAATGCCAATGACCCTTTGTATTTAATGAGAGAACATATGTATTACGTGTTTACAAATGTGGATAAAGGTTCCCATCTTGGAACCCTTCTGAAGATACAAAGTTATGCATGCACGCATGATCACGGCCCTAGGGAAACTATAACAAGTATTAACAACTAACATACCTCTTCAGTAATAAGCAAACAACTTCTATATGGTGACAAAAACTTTTAAACATCATCCCATGTACCAATACTTTTGCTCTGCACTTCCTTTTTTGCATTACAGTTTCTTTTTCTACACCAAGACACAGTACTTGGATATGGAAACTTGTTTTGTAGTTTGACCTCCACAGAGTCACCTCCAAACTTGAATTCTTTTAATTGTTATTTGACACTGTGGGAACCAACCTGGCTTGCAAAGGAGGCCAGGTGAATCCCCAAGGTTTAGTGTTCTGTTTCATTTCTATAACCAGTCGCTAACTGTGAGACCATTTGGCAGCAGCAGTCTTTAAGCCTTCAAATAATTAGTTCTTGCTAAAATAGGCAGAGATTGTAGAAAGAACATAATATGAAAGACTAAACCACAAAAAACCCCACCCAAAACCCCACAACCCACACTTCTGCAATGTGCCCTACTTGGAAATAGTTGCAGAAAACTTTGCCAGCTAAGATTGTACCTGTATATACCCTTACATTTCAATTAAAAGTAGTGTAAGAGAAAGAAAAACCTCTCAGAAGTGGTATGTGTACAAAGTAAAAAAAACAACAATTAATCTCAGCAATTAAAATTGGCAGTAAACAGAAAAGAATCTGAGTGGGGAGTAATTTTCTCTTTAAATATTCTGTACAGCTCCACAGTGTTTTCACAGACTACTTTGAAGAAATGTTAACATAGAGAAAAATATTTTAAAAACATCTTTTAAAATCTCTTACTTGCTTAAAAAAAAAAAAAAAAAGAGACCTGTAAGAATTTCCCATAATTAGATCGGTGGGGTGTTTGTTTATTTGTTTGTTTGAGGTTTCTAATCACTATTCGTAATGCTCATTTATATCTAAGAAGAAACACAGCTTTTCTGATACCAACAGAAACTTTCTTGGTGGCACTGCTGGAGGCAAGATGTCATACCTGTATCTTAGTCTCCTGGTTCTGAAGAAAGTGGTCTTTAATGACACTGTCGCTGGATTGAGAACATCTCAACGTTAAACACAGAAAAGGGAGGACTGGGGATGACAATCCACTATATGACCTTCACATCTTAGAAACTACCTGTGGGGACTGGTGGCTAGAGACAGGGATGCAGATGGGATAAAGGGTCTTAAAAAGCTACAGATCTGTCTACAAATGATTCCAGAAAATGGGGGATGGTCTTCAGAACTGAGTCTTCTGTTGTTTGGCTGCTAATATTTATTTCAACTGTAGAGCTGGACCGAGCATCATGCAAAGTATAAAAAAATCTTGGAGGATATTCCTTTCCCATACAATTGACACTCAGCATGTTGACAGGTTCATTCCACCCCTGGAAAAAGTTACTTTTTTTATTTTTTTATTAAAGTAACTCAAAATGAATTTTGTTCTCTGCTTTCCCACTGTTTTCACTCCCCTTTTAATCTCCAGAAAGTATACATATCAGAGTATCTATAAAGTTTGATACTAGTTACTCCGGGGTTTGGGTGTTGGGTTTTTTTTGGTGTTAATACTTGTCTTTTAAAAATATTCTTCCAATATTTGTTTGGGAAAGAACAGATAATGAGAGGGAATTTCTTTGATTTATCAGCAAACTGGAAACAGATAACTGAGGATTCTCACAGCAACCAGCTGTCCTAACTTTTCTGTTTTCTGTTGAAGATAATGGAAAAGGTGAAAGGCCAAATGGTCAAAAGACACTCTTTCCTGCTGTTTCTCAAATGTAAATCAGTGTTTTGAGGTCTCAGCTTCTGAGTTGTCCCCCTGCCCCCCACCCCATTGGTGTATCAAAATGCAGTTGAAAAGCGAACAGTGGATTTACTGGTTCCTGCTACTGGTGTTTACAGTTTAGATAAAGTGTTTCTGTGGGCAAGAGCATTGCCATCATCTTTCAGCTTCCCTGCCTGTGTTTGTACATCAAAATTCACCATATACACAAGATCTCAGATGAATTCTATGATACACTCAACTCAGCACACCAGAGAACCAAAACTCCAAGTTTTCCAATCACCTTTTCTAGAAGAAGGAGATCAATATGTTTTTATTTTCTAAATTAAGCAGCTGTTATATATCCTGCTAACTTCCAGCTGGGGTACAGGACTTAAGGGTGTTGCCAATGCTAACGATGTTCCCACACACTTATAACTTCTAATGATCTAACATTGACAAGTTTGGGATGCAAAAACCAACCACACCCACAAAGAACCCTCCCCAAACCCCTTTGTCTGTTGTGATCACCAAGATACAGAAATGAACTCTGGAAATAAGCATATGATCCTGACAATATTCTGATATTGATGTGATTATGTTATAATCTTACTCTTATACTTAACAAATTTCAAATCTCTGGAGAAACACAATGCACCTGCAAAAGAAAAACCCAGCACTCCTCCTTTCAGGTGATCCTTCTGGACTTAAAACATGTGTAATAAAAACCAAACTAGCCTATGTTCAGGGGTTGAAATCATGTTATGAAATATGAAGTTTCAATAGAAAAGTTATTCATTATAAACTGTTGGCTGCTGCACTATCAACAGATGGCAATCTACGCATGACAAACTCATCCTGCTGAAGTCCATTACTTACATCTCCTTATGCTCCTGACTATTTGCTATTCCACATAGAGTCAGATACTTTAAAGAACCATAAATGTGCCTTTACAGAAAAGGCATTCAAAGTATTAAAAAATTGAATTTTAATTTATGTTTAGATAATGGAAACATTCCACTGATGTCTGGAGCTGGGAAACAGTGAAAGGCTCATTATTTCTTATGAAGTCAGAGAATAGCTTCAAACTGCTGATTCGGGGATGTCCACCTCAGAACACCATTTTATTTTCAGTAACTACTAATACCAGCTGGAAGTAAAGGATTTGCAACAATATCTAGGAAATCACCAGCAATCCTATAAAAGTCTCCAATTCTGTTTATATATCTACACAGCTACAAAGTGTCGGTTTAGAATTTTGTTATATTTGTATAAAAGCAGGAGGATGTCAGTGGTTCAAGACTGCACCCAGTCATGGGTAGGGGGGAATCACTCTGGAAATCATTCTTTTTAAAACAGGTGAACATGGTTTTGCTTTAATAACCACAACAAACTCAGAAGAGCAATCAGAAACACTTAAGATCATGTTACATACTTTCCACAGTGTGCACCCCAGTTCAGTGTGAGCAACATGCTTACAAACACCCCCATATACCTGTGCATATATGAAACCGCCTAGTATTTTTTGTAGCTTTGGTCAACTTTGAACAGGTTTTAAAAGTGAGACTCAATTTAACAACTAACGTAGCTGAAGTGATTATTATCTACAAAATAATTAGCTTTCTAACTTAATTTTAAGAGAGTCTGTCCTGGAATACTTTTAATATAGGCCAAGTATAGTGGAGGAGAATTTTGTCTGAAACAGTTGATCAAAGTCTTTCCCATAAAATGCCTGAATTCTGACAATTATATAACTTAACTCTCCCCATATATTTCATAGCAGCTAATAATCAGCTATACTATTAAATGTCCTATGGGTGATATAATAAAAATTACTGCATGTTATTCAACTGATTAGAAGTATTTACTGTGTTTAACTACCATACTGTGTGATAGCAGATCAGTGATTTCAATGAATGCACTAACATAAGGTAATCTATATAAGGTAGTTATTGTAATAAATTTAAATAAAAACAGTATCAGGGGATCATATTTCTAATCAGCATCCTTTATTCAAATTCCTGTTAGAGTCAGACTATTATCAACAAGCAAGAGAAGATACTCGGTCAATTGCTTGTGGTAGAAACTAGTATGAGTCCACAAACATTAGAATACAGAGACAACATGGGAGCTTTGCCTGCCTGTCCCCAGAAGTTTCCGAGAAGGAGACAGCTGCGGGTGGTGACAGCAGCCATGAAGAAGCTGGCTCCTGCTCCTCAACCCCGGCAAAGCCAGCAAGCTCATCAGAGCAGGGATGAGTCTCCTGATAATTACACATTGCCACCACTGCTCTGCCAGGCCTGCAAGACTCTAACCCCCAGCACAACTTTCCACGACTCCACACATTCCTAAGTGAGAAATCAAGCAAAGGGGGCAGGAGACCTGCATGGATGAGCATGGAGCTTCTGGCAAAGCTCAGACAGAAGAAGGAAGTTTATATGATGTGGAAAAAGGGACAGGCCACTTGGGAAGAATATAGGAATGTTATCAGAACATGCAGGGAGGCGACAAGGAAGTGCATCAGCAGGAAAAGGATAACTGCAGAAAATGCGGACCCACTGCTGAATGAGGTGGGGGCCCTGGTGACAAAGGACAGAGAAGGCAGTTACTGAATACCTTCTTTGCTTCAGTCTTCACTGCCAAGGCCAGCCCTCAGGTTTCTCAGACCCTGGAGGTAAAAGAGGGAGTCTGGAGAAAGGAAGGCTTTCCCCTGGTTGAGGGGGATCAGGTTAGAGATCATTTAAGCAAACCTGATACCCACAAATCTATGGGCCCC
This sequence comes from Falco punctatus, assembly GCF_963210335.1. Lineage (NCBI taxonomy): Eukaryota > Metazoa > Chordata > Aves > Falconiformes > Falconidae > Falco > Falco punctatus. Next base: position 74,577,009 of record NC_137580.1, read on the forward strand.
GGTGGGATGCACCCGTGTGCTGAGGGAGCTGGCAGGTGTCATTGCTAAGCCACTCTCCATCATCTTTGAAAGGTCATGGAGAACAGGAGAGGTGCCTGAGGACGGGAGGATAGCCAGTGTCCTTCCAGTGTTCAAAAACGGCAAGGAGGAGGACCCAGGAAACTACAGGCTGATCAGTCTCACCTCCATCCCTGGAAAGGTGATGGAACAGCTCACCCTGGAGGTCATCTCTAAGCATGGGGAGGAAAAGAAAGTTATCAGGAGTAAACAGGGATTCACACAAGAGAGACCATGCTTGATTAAACTAATAGCCTTCTGTGATGAAATGACTGGCTGGGTAGACACAGCAAGAGCAGCAGATGTTGTCTACCTTGACCTCAGCAAGGCTTTTGACACTGTCTCCCATAACACCCTCACAGGTAAGCTCAGGAGGTGTGGGTTAGATGGGTGGACAGTGAGGTGGATCGAGAACTGGCTGAATGGCAGAGCTCAGAGGTTGTGATCAGCGGCGCAGAGTCTGGCTGGTGTGCCTCAGGGGTCAGTGCTGGGTCCGGTCCTCTTCAACTTAGTCATCAATGACCTGGATGAGGGGACTGAGTGCACCCTCAGCAAGTTTGTGGATGGTGCGAACTGGGAGGAGCGGCTGACACACCAGAAGTCTGATGCTGCCACTCAGCGAGAGCTGGACAGGCTGGAGATCTGGGTTGAGGGGAACCTCGTGAAGTTCAACAAAGGCAAGTGTAGGGTCCTGCACCAGGGGAGGAACAACCCCATGCACCAGTACAGGCTGGGGCTGACCTGTTGGAAAGCAGCTCTGCAGAGAAGGACCTGGGAGTCCTGGTGGACAGCAACTTGCCCATGAGCCAGCAGTGTGCCCTGGTGGCCAAGAGGGCCAGTGGGATCACCCTGGGGTGTATCAGGAGGAGTGTGACCAGCAGTTCGAAGGAGGTTGTCCTCCCCCTCTACTCTGCCCTGGTGAGGCCGCACCTGGAGTGCTGGGTCCAGCTCTGGGCTCCCCAGGTCAAGAGAGACGGGAAACTGCTGGAGAGGGCCCAGCGGAGGCTGCGAGGGCGATGGGGGGACCGGGGCATCCCCCTTACGGGGAAGGGCTGAGGGAGCTGGGCCTGCTCAGCCTGGAGAAGGCTGAGAGGGGTCTCATCCGTGTCTACACATACCTTAAGGGCGAGTGTCCAGAGGACGGGGCCAGGCTCTTTTCAGTAGCACTCAGCAACAGGACAAGGGGCAATGGGCACAAGCTGAAACACAGGCAGTTCCGTCTGAACATGAGGAAGAACTTCTTTACCTTGGGGGTGACGGAGCCCTGGCACAGGCTGCCCAGAGAGGCTGTGGAGTTTCCTTCTCTGGAGACATTCAAAATTTGCCTGCACATGATCCTGTGCAACCTGCTCTGGGTGAACCTGCTTTAGCAGGGGGTTGACTGGATGATCTGCAGAGGTCCCTTTCAACCTCAACCGTTCTGTGGTTCTGTGAACACCTTTATTTGCTTCAAGCCCATTTATATCATTACTGTTATGAAGCAGAAAAAAAAAAAAGGTCATAAAAGTGCCTAGGTAAGTAACTTTGCAGGCCCATCTCAGCAACAAAAAGTAATAACTGAAAATTTGGACTTTAAGTAACTCTGATTTTCATAGCAAACTGCTAATCTCCATACGTTATTTATTGCTTTCTGGTGAATGAAACAACAGATCTGGCCATAGAGTTGTGATTCTATCTTATGTAAAAGAGATGGCAGGCTTCAGTAGAAAAACTACAGTGCTTTTCAAGAAGATCAGTTACACAGGTTGCTGCTACAGCTCCATGCAAACCTTTCACGCAAACAAATGCAAACAATCTCGTTTAGGCAGCCCTTCCAACAGTCTTAAAATGAAGCTGTTTGCAAAGACTTTCCTCTGCTAAGCAAACTGATGGGCCAGGGTCAAATATTTTCAGCTCGATGGCATTTGCTTAGTTGCAAGTATTGGGAGAGTTTGGTTAGGGTAGATTCTGCACCACACAAGAGGGAATAAAAAAAAAAAAAAAAAGTTATTCGAAGGGACAACACAACAGAGCCCTTCCAGAGATCACAAATAAACACACGCAGGTGCAATTTACACATGCAATTTATTATCAGTGCATTTTGTCTCCCCTGCATCCCAGTCTCATAAGCTAGCAATTAACTGAAAAATCCAAGATTTCTGCATCATAAATTATTATAATACCATATTATGAAAAAAAAAACCTCTTTAAAATCTTTAAAAAACTTTAAAAAAAAGTGGCTGATAACTCATGGTGTAACAACTACGGGCTGGTAGGTCTTCACCAAAGTTAATGACATCACAACAGCATGGAACTGGTATAAACTAAAGGAGAACAATGCTCCCTTCTAACATATAGTAATCCAAGGCCTTGAAGTGCTCAGGAGGATCATTTTATAAGCTGGAACCACACAGAAAATTCAATGCATGTGACGGCATACATGATGAGGGAGGGGGGTAGGCTGCAGCAGCTTGCATTGGCGTTTTAGAATTCCTCTAGTAGAAACAAGCAACCTAGTTTCCATGCTAAAGTCCAGGACAGCAAACAATGCACAATTTGTGCAGCTGAAATGCAAAAGACAAAAAGCCTTGAGAAAGTCTTACAATCACCACCTTATCAACTAACAAATACAATTTTATAAGAAATGTCCGCATAAGTGTGCATGGTTTCTAGAAAATAAAAAATGTGCGCCATTAAATAGATTCTGGAAGAACTATACTATGCAGTTTGCATAAAGCGGGTAATTTTAAAACAAGACACTAATATAGTGGGTTTAGTTTCAAATAAGGTAATCCAAATTTTCCTCTCCTACATCCATGAAAATTAAAATACAATATAGCTAGGCATATGCATACAAGACTGAGATTGTACTGCAAGGAAACATTCAATAATCAGTTATATTTTAGTATTCATTTTGTGTAAGCATGTAAAAAATAAATACCAATACATGGCTTCTCTATGTATGAAGCTTATTAAAAGACAGTAAAATCTCTACCTGTACATTTGCAGCAAAATTATGGAACAAAGGAAATATTAAATTATTTACTTGTTCTAGGAAGCATACAAATGTTGACTTAGAAAAAAAAATCCACATCTTACATATTTAAAATATTGTATTAGACATCTATTTCATAAACATACTGTATTTTTACCTAAAGTGCATTCTAAGCTTCTTATTTTTAAACTAACTGAATCTCGGCAGTTTCAGGAAATTAGCTGAATTTCTCTGTTGTTAGTGAGCAGATGCAACATACTTTCATTAAAAAAACCCACATTTTCAACCTATGCTACATTTCCTCTGTACTGAAGCAAATTATCTAACCCTTAGCTACACAGCAGCTGGGATTTACTTTTCTAAACAGAAATTTTATGCTGGCAGCATCAGTTCTGCTTCATTTGTGATAGACCCACAGATTTTTATTTTTTTTTTAATGAAAACAAATGGAAATGGAACACCTGGTAGCTGTCATGTCAAAAACAATGTATTGCAGCCCATGGCACCCTCCATACCTAGGGACTTCTTGCATTAATGACATGAGAACTTTTCAGTTCTAGCCTCCTCCTCCTCCTGCAAGAGCTCTGCAATAGTCTAACTGCTCATAATTTTATACAATAACAAATGCAATAGAAAAAGTATTCTATGGAGTCAGATGCTTGCAACTCTTGAAAAAAATGTATCCTACAACTCTCAATGTTTGTGTTTACAAAGTTTGCAAAAACTATTTAAGAACATATTCCTACCTACAACTTCTTACCTAAAAAAAAAACCAACCAAAACTCCAACTTTTTTCATCTTAAAAACACACAGAACTTTCCTGATCACAGAATACAAGAGAAATTCTCCAGAATTTAGGCTACCACAAATAAGTGACACTCAACTGTTTGACAGTACTCTTTATGTTATTTTTTAAATTTCTTGGGAATATCAAACTTTGTAATTTTACTCTTTATCTATCTCCCTCTCTCTGTTGTGCAAAAACACCCACTCCCAACTGTGCAAGAGATGGTCACTGGAATCAACTCTCACCTTTCTAACATCTGCACTACATTAGCTCTGTCGCTGGCTAGTAACAGAAAGCTGCCATCCTTTAAGTGCTCCAGTTCTGAAAAAAATACCAGATGACATCCTCATACAGATTTATTAGTTAATAAAAATGAATCATACTTCATTCATGAGAAACTATCATTAAATCACTTCACTCAATTTGTCTAAGTAAGAAAAAACAATTACTGTGGTTTCTGACTCCAGCTGTAAAAAGAAAAGAAAAAATCAACGATAAATAGTGTATATTTATGAGAGGACAATCTACACTTCAAATACTCTCATGCTACGTGTCCTAGGAATTTAAAACACCAAAGCACTTTTAGTGTTGTCTCTCTTTCCAAGCTTTGCACAAAATAAAACCAATCTCATATATATGAAAAAACCCAACCCCAAAATATTTTTCTTTGATAGCAACCTTCATAAAATACCATGCAGAAAATAAAGAGATGACAGCATTTCTAAAAGTATCAATGTAACAGCCAGCAAAAAGAAATGCTGATAGTCACATCTGTAAGTGCTATATCCATTTGTTCTTCTTTCTTACAGCCAAACTTTGGATCAGTTAAACACTGATAGCAGCAGCAGTTTGATCATTTACTATGAGAATTACAGAGACATATATCTTCAAAGCCATTGCTGGCTTGGTAAAAATATAGATGGAAATAGAAGTGTTATAAAGCTCTTATGTATTTTCCCATTATTCTTAGACTACGTCCCTTTCTGCTCAGCAAACTAACCAGCATACACAACAACTGCAAATAGCCACACAGATTACCAAATCATGGTCATATTTGCCTAAGTCACTCAATGGAAAAGCAGGACTCAAAAACTGGGCAAATACACGCTATTTTGAGTAAGATATTTCTGAGAATAGAAAACAGGGTTTTTTTTCCTTTTTTCTCTAGTTGTGTCTAATTTGATCCGATGCAAAAACATGCAATAGCTTTAGAGTCCTCTTTAACAAGACTATTAAGATTATTGAAGCAGAACATTTACCTGTTTTTTTTAGTAAGTCATAAGTAAGTAAATTAAAAATACATCGAACAACGTAAGGATTCATCCTAACCTGAGAAGATAGGTACAGTTCACCTGGGCAGAATAAATCCACATAAGAAATCAGAAAGCTAAATTTACAGCAGCTGAAAAGTAACCTGCCTGTGCAGAGCGGTAGCAATCAGCTTTGCAGTTCTGCCCAGGTCTGTAAGCCATCAACAACTAGATGACCTTCACAGATTCCTTCCCAAGTTAATTTTTCAGTGATTCTAGGGAACTCTGGACCCAGAAGGCAAAAGGACATCAAGTAAAAATGGATAGGTAGTACATGGACCTTAACAGTGAAAACTGCTTAGATGAACTGTAGAGTGCTGAAGACAAATTCCTTCACCAGACTTTTAGAGATAACTGCAAACACATCTGAAAGGTACTCTCCAATGATCTTTCCAAACAATTTAGCAGCTCTAATTGTTAAATGCAATTTTAAAGTAACCAATTTATATTCCTTTGTTCAGTATTAGAACAATACAATCTGTCTTTAATTTAAAGTCCGCAATGAAAACCTGAGTCATATTAATGGATCCTTCAGCCTTGAATTTAAATTCTTAGTCCTCATGCTTTTATACATTCTCCCAGTGTCATTTCCCCCACACGCAAGAGATAACATCTAGTGCACAGAACAAGTCACTGTACAGAAAAGAATCAGACCTCAAAAATCAAAGCCGTCATTTAAATTCATTCCTACACTGAGAGCCATCAGTACCCCAAGTCATCTTCATTCCAGTACGACACCACTCTGACACCTCAACTTTGATGTTCCCTCCGATGCTCTTTCTTACTCTGACAGTAATGCAATTAAAGTATCTAACAGAATAAATGTTTCACCCATCAGCACATCTTAAACTCCCCCCTGCCCTGCCTTTGGTATGTATGATTTTTCTTAATCCAAAATGCAGTAGACAAAAGGAGAAATACTGCTTCTCCTAACTCATTGCTGAGTTCCTTGGGGAAGGACCAGGAACAACACTCTCTCTTCAGAACACCTCTGTCAGGCACAGTAGCAGCATTCATTCACCTGACTGTCTGACAAAAACTCAGACAATTTACCCTTCTAAAATATCCTAGGATTTTGCCAGAACTGATTAAAAAAACTGTATCGATCCATAAGTGAACTATCCTACTTAATTTTACTATATAAACAATAAAACAAAACACCTTCTGCTTAGAAGATGAAGACTTTCAGGAATACTTGTGTATTCCTGACTCACTGTGCACATTTGTACTATAGGTCTGCTTTAGCCTCATGACCTTACTGAGGTCAATTACCCTCACATAAAGCCACTGCAAAACTCTGTATCATCAGAAACTTCGTAAGAGAACATGTTGCAGCTATAAACAGAAAAGGAGCTTCAATGATAGAATAAGATCCCACAAATGTGCCTCAACTATGCAGCTCCACCAATCCTTTCCTAAAGCAGATACCTGTTAATACACAAAATATTTAAAGAATCAGTATGAGGTCCACTCAATATTTTTTCCAGGAACTGAAGACAAGGTCAAAAACATCTACGTAACTTGTTGGTGGGGATACAGTATGTGAGACCTCATTTAGTTGACAGGAAAAAGGAGATTTCTTAAAATTGACAACTGCATGTGCATCTCAAAAAGGAAGTTCAATAAACTTCTCTCTCTAACATATATATCAGTCTGTCTTTAGCAGGCTGCTTTGACTAATATCTAAACACTAACATTGTGTTCTGAATTGCTTCACACCAATGCTATTTTTAAGTGGCAAAATTTCCCATGGGACAGTGGTATGAGAGATGATGGCATTTGATTATATTATGGCAGCATTTTAATCTAAAACAAAAAAGGAACAGGATTAAATATAAAGGACAGCATTCAACACTAAAAATAACCAGGCTCACGCGTAGATACATGATTTGACAAGAGATTTATCTGCACTTATGAAGACTGAGTAACACAGATGGGATTACCCTCTTCTGCACAGTTAGACTCTGAAAGGACAAAAGAAGGTTTAATTTTTTTATTTCAAATTATTTCTGACACATGCCACAGTCATTATTTAGCTTGGCAGAATATAACCTGTATTTTTAATGAGAAAAGAACCCCATTGGTTAGAAAAGATTTAGTCACGCTATAGCAAATCATTCTCATAAAGTTTAAGTGTATGTTATCAAAACAAATCAAAGCAAGTGTTGAAGCCACTTGAAGTATGGTTACAAAGCCTTTATTTCATAGATAGCTAAATATCTTTTTTTCACTCTTTTGAAAGCTCTCAGTATGGATCGCGTTCTTTAAGTAGTAATCTGACTCACTGCCAACCTCATTAGTAATTTATAATAAATGTTCCCTTTCTAAAGAATCCTGATTTCTCCATCAGAGTAAATGAAATGTATATAACTTTCATTAAGCTTTCATTACATGCTTATGAAAGACTATTTTGATTATAGTATGAGAACTAAAGAACATCACACGATGCTTAGGCTAGAGATAAGAACTTAATGGAAATGAAGAACCGTCTTCATCTGTCATTGATCTAGGATGAGTAATTTACCTCTACCACTATTTACCCATCTGTATTAATGCTTGTCTGTTTCATATTCACAGATTTCCTTTCATCTAACCCTTAGTTCTGGAAATGTCTTCTCTATTTTGCTTCACATTATTTGGAGACACACACCTCTTACAAATTATTTTCTCCCCCAGGCCTATAAAGTATAGGAATTGACAAAATACTTGAAAAATACTGGGTAAAAAAAGAACTTTTTGTCTTCTACTTGAATGGAAAATGTAAAAATAATAATTAAAAAAATGTATTAAATAATGTCCCTAGTTAAAAACATCCTCAAACTTGCTTTACTTAAGAATAGGATTAGAAAAGTATTTATCAAGTCACTTAAACTAGTAATTTAATGTTTTTCTGAACTATAGTACCTTGGCTACAAACCTCTGAGAACAGACATCTCTTGTTTTTCACATCTCCCTTTACTTAGATGTGTCAAGCATCAGTTCAATCCAATGACATGCCATGGAATCTATCATGTTAACACCACATTATATAATAAACAAATCCAATTAATGAGATCACAACTATCACATGAATGGATTTGAGGAGTCAGTCCTCAAATGGGGATAAGTAAGATGCAAAATTATGATGTGGTTTGCAAAGAAAAATGTTTACACAGCTTCAAGCAGAACAAGGTTGACAAGCATTAGCCTGTGAAGCACTCCCTCTTCAGGACTTAGCTTTATTTTTATTTCCATGTTGTAATACATCTTGAAGAATAAAAGTAATGTTTGCTAGCTCACAACTAGTATGTGACAATGTATTTTGAAACAGGTCTGAAACAAAATAGTTGCCTGATTTACCTCTTCATCTATCATTTTCAACTTTGGGTGATAGAGTTCTTTACAAGCACACAGTACTCATGATACAGGGAATATTAAGATGCTTATGGACAAATTTATTGCAGATATACCTCCCTGCTCTCCCAATGGAATGGATGCACACACAGGCACGTGTGAGTATATACACACATACCTTCCTAATAGAAACAAGCTGACAGTTGGGGACAAACAGGCAAAATTGAAGCAAAAATGACAGGATAAAAATATAATCTTATATTGGAAAGTCTCACGTAATTAAATAAAGAACTTCCTTCCCACCCCTTCAAATGAAGGACAGTTTTATGATTCCTCATACTCTTCTGTGCTTGTCCTTCCCTTGTAGTCAGTAACGGAGCATTACCTGGCAGAGGCTGGCACTGCATTGCTGTCTCTAACAAAGCAACACAGACTTATATCTGACCTCCTGCTCTTCAGTTCTTTTCTTCATTCACAGTTTTAATTATCACTCCCATGCTCATGATTTGGACAATTCAGCCCTTCTCCATCTCTACTGCTTGTACATTATTTCTCCATGTTTACAGCTCAAGTATAAATTTTATATACATCCTGCCACCCCACAACCACATTAAATCATAACAATATTGCAGTATGCATAGTAGTGTAAAAAGGAGCACTGCACAGCGTTCATCTACTGACCATCTACTAGCACTATCTGATCTTAAATAATAATAATAATAATCTGGAGAATATGAATGGAAAGGATAGTTATTTTAATCCCACTCATCAATAAACTCCAGATTAAAACAAGTTATGAGAAAAAATGCTTAGCCTTCCTGCAAAACATACTAACCATCCGATCATCCCTTTAGTTGCATGGCATACAATTCAAGTAATTAAGTATCCCTGTTTTTAAAAATACTGCCTTTCAGTTGTTCTAAAATACTGGTAAAGTAAGCCCTGCCTTGAATTACTATTGCATCTGGATCTTTATCTTCCCATTGCTTAAGCTAATAATAGTTTCTAACATATTAATAATGTGTATTAAAGACTCTCAGATGCTTAAATGATTTGCTGCGAAACTTTAAAAGCATTCCTTCTAGACCAAACTCTATCCTTCCAGAGCTAATAACATCATTTTCAGACTCTTGGGAGACAATGCACATTACGTTCACTGGGATTGAAGATTTCTGCCTTTATTTTCTGTGCACATATAAATAATCAGAGAATTATTTACATGAATGTAGAATACAAACAAACAAAAAAAGATTTTATACTATTACACTGCCAAATGTGGTTTCTGCAGTGAAAAGCATTTAAATAAATAAATAAATGATATCTATAAAGCCATGCTCTCATGTGGTAATTTTTTTGTAAGTTGTTTTGTAGTTGCTGAAGAATTTGTATCTTAAATTCAAATATTAAAGAAGCACCACTCTTCCCCGCGCCCCCCCCCCCCCCCCCCCCCCCCCCAGCAAAACAAAAACCATTTCAGTTCATTTCGAACTCTTCTCTAGTGGTTACCTCGTATTTTATTCTGCTTTGTTCATTGAAATCTATTCATGAAATGGGACAAAACATAACGAAATAAAGAACTCTTTCAAAAAATATGCTGAAGGTATGACACTTTCATGCACTCTTATGCTTGACATACCACTGCCAGCATATTTCACAGTACACTAAAAGGACACCTGTGGAAATGCAGTTATAGTTATTTATTATAAAAGACAGAGCTGCTGGAATGCAAGATGCACCGTATTAAAAGACTGCACTGTAATTCCATATCACAGGATGCTTACTAGTCCACTAGCAGGTGATGTCAAGAATTGCAACAAGCCCTACATCTGTGTCAGGGTTTCTGGGATTTACCATGGTAACAAACCTAGGTCACCCCTCCCCGAGGAGAAGATGTGACAAAGAAATCACAGAAATTTTGACAGCACTGGGAAGGGACCCTGATCAGAGATTACATTCATACGAGCTGGGCTCTGGCTGCAAGCCAAACACATGCTTGAACAATTTTTCCAGGAAACTAAAATAAATATCTTCTACTTTCATCATTATTGCCCAATAAACTATACTTTTTATTACACACCTTCCAGCTAATGGTGTGCAAAAACATGGCTTCTCACTTCAAATAGGAGAGTTTAAATCTGTTTAATAGCCTTTAGAACTTTATGATAGGTATTAACTCAGAAAGTACTTACGAAGTTTTAAATTCTCACAAAGTCAGGTACAACTGAGGCAAAATGACAAATTTTGACCAGTCACTATATTTGTTGCATGTTGTTCGTTTTGGGGTTTCTTTAAATAACTTTGAAATTTTTAAAAGTCACATACAGAATTTGTAATCACAGACTATCATGCTAGCAATGCTTTACACTTATGGCTTGTACAGCCAGGAGGACACAGTAGTTTTACGTTAAGTGTTTAAACAGCTACTACTGTTTCAATATACTGAAAAGAATACATGCAGTAAGAAAAGTATAACTCATTCCTGAAATTTCTTCACTGGCAAATTCCAAATAATCTAGTATTGGTACAGATCTATAAGAATGGTATGGACAAAGCTAGGTATTTCATATCCAACTGTGTTTTGGGGACAGAAGTTCACAGCATGCAAACGGAAGGTAAAAAGATGCAGTGCCTGAATGAAAACTTTAAAATAGATCTTGTCTTTGGATAGTGCATCTTGGTTAATTGTCAAATAAAGTAAATGGGATGGATGATGATTATCTCTTCAGAGCCAGGATAATGTTTTTAAGTATTACGGCTACATTTCTAGCTCTGCTATAAATCTCCCTTCTTGCCTTAGGATGGTCAGTTTAGTGTCTCCAATCCAGCTCAGTAAGACTCCAAAGAGTGTGTTCACTTCTGTCTAGCTTATATTTCTATCAAATGAACACAACTTACAAATATATTAAATATGTTACTGAGTTACAAGCTGTTTCTCATAGACCTCTCCTACCTCTCTGGGCTTCTTTAGGGCTTACCTTAATGAGTAAGGATAAGTGTACACCTTCAACTCATGTAATTTTTCTTACATACATAATTGAATCATTAAATTTCTTAGAGAAAGACAAACCTCTAACATGTGTCTACAAGATGGAGAAGAACCACTAACTTTCAAATTCAGAAAGCTGCAGCGGCTAAAAAAAACAGAGGAGAGAAAATATTTTAATAACAATAAATAGAAGATCTTTCATAGATGTAGGATAAATGGGACCTATTAGTTTTAATCACTCAGATTTCTTTTATGTAGAGGAGAAAAAAGCCCTACAAATTCTGGTAACTTGTTTAGGCTGCACCAAAGCACAATATTTAAAGAAAATAATCATTTGAGTAAGGTTCTTCATCTTGCCCTATTTTCTTAGGTAAATACTTGGGTTATTAGTTTTAAGACAACAAAAACAGACTGGAAAATTGTACTGATGGCCAAACAAAATCCCACTTGTCTATTATATTCATTAACTGAATTTAATGTCTTTATTCATCAAACTAAAAATAAACCAATTTAGGCTATTAAATCTCCTCATTACTTGAAATTTTCAAGTTAATGACAGCCATAAAGAGCCTTAGAAGTGTATAAATATAAATATATTTTATAAATATTGAAAACCTTCATAAACACAATCAAGGAACTTAGGCATTTCTCTTTCTCCAGTACTATTTTTGCCATTTAATACAGAAGAGAACATTGCTTTTATCCATGGCACATTTAAACTGGATAAATTGGGGTATACACTTTGAATACTCCTAAGGCAGTGCTCAGGGTCACTGGACCTCAGATTCTATTTGTTTGAAGATTTCTGCTTTCAAAACCAATTTTTCTAATTGCTTTTTGTCTAACTGGACGCTTGTAAAACATTTAATTTTCACAAGTCACTTAAAAAGATGTAAAAATCTCTGGAACTACTCATGTTCTTGATCTGAGACATTTTATTACATTTAATAAGCAATACAATGTGACTGTTAAATCATGTCAGGAAGTTTAACAACAAAATTAAACTAACTTGGCTTGAAAGCATCACTTGATGAATCACAATCAGTGACAAACCGTAAGTAAAATTGATCATAACAGAATTCCATCTAGTGCAGATGAAAAGCCTACTCCACCAGTGGCTGGATGAGTGTTAAAATACCATCATTCTACAAGTATTCATTAAATGAAGAAGCCATTAATTAAATCTGCAAATGATGCAATACGTGGGAAGATAGTTAAGTGCTAGACAGATGAAAAGAAAAGAAAAAGTGGGCCTATGCTGAGAAGAATTACCAAAAAGAGAATGAAAAAATGCTACTTAACACCTCTAAGGGAGATAAGTGAAACTTTACATGTATAAAGGAATTAGATTTATGTTTCTATATAAATGCAAAGTAGCATTAACAGTGCACTGAGAGATCTAAGGCTGAAAATGGAACCCACAGCTAACTACTCCCCGCACTCACCCCACCCCGCCCCACTAAATATTAAAAACTGTAAAATCCACAAAAGCAATTCTGAAAACTGAAAAGTAGGGTGATGCTCTATAGCAGAGACTGCTCCTTGGTTTGTAGCATGGAATATATTGAAAAGTCTCCCTACAAAATTTGGTAGTATTTCACAAGCTGCCTCATGGGGAAAAAGGTTTAGAAAAACACTGGCTGCTCTATTCACCTCCAGCTTACTCGGACAGACTGATTTGTGATTATCAGTCTCTGGGGTATCAGTCTCAAGACTCACCGGGTACATTCAAACAAAAATACCTAGTGTAGACCAGTAATTTAGCCCTCAAATTCCTATCATCACCAGAAATTTGTATTGGTATCATCAGCTAATGAAGTTTCAATGAAAAACCTGCTGCTGCTTATACTGCCCTATTGAGTAGGATTCCCGTAGTATTTCTTTCTGGGAATGAAGTGAACTGTTCTGATACACAGACAGGCTCTCTCTATATCGCCATACAATCTACAGACAGAATACCAACCAGCATGAATCAAAATTGCTGTCTTTTCATATGGTCAGTCAGTAAAATGTTTGGTTTTTTTCTTTACAGAATACAAGCTACTGGATCTAAGTAAATTACTGTAGCACGGAAAAGAACCCTAGTTTGTCTGTTTATAGTGGGCTTTCATTGTAGCTTTTTTTTTTTTAAGTAGAAGTAAAAATTTATTTCCTTTTATTTTATGTTAATATTGCTGTGTCTTTTATGGTATAACTCTGATTTTATAGGACATTACTACCCTGTGCTTCAGGAATAGCATCCAGATCTTCACCAGTCCCCCACAGTGCCTTACATAAAGCTGCATATTTTATCCCATCTTACTTGCCATTCATGCCCACCCACATGAGACACATTACTCAGATCCAAGGAATATAGCATTGTTATGCTGATGATACCTAGATTTATTTCTCTATTAAACATTAATGATGCTGCATCCCAGCATAAAATTAGAGTGCATTTTTAGATGTACAAACTTGAAGATAGCCATGAAATATGTCATTTTTTCTGCAAAACAAATTATACTGTTGATATATAGTTAACTGCTACTATTTTACCTTGTCTCTTCTAACTAATTAAACACAAAACCACATTTCTCTCTGTATTTTCAGCTATCCCTCGTAACACTGCAAATCAGCAAAGTAACCTAAAACACTTCATAAGAATTAACACTTCTGGAAAGATGATATATAAATTAGTTCTGTGCCACATTGTTGAAGCTTGCACTCATACTAACACATTAATTTTCTCATATCCTTTAATAACAGAATTAAGAGTTTCAATTGACACTAACACAAGAGGGCAATACTTTAAAAAAAAAAAAAAAACAAAACAACAAAAACAACCACAAACCAACTATTTTTTTTGCATAAGAAAAGAGTTTTCACAATTAAGTTTAAATTGAAACCCCAGACTTGATCTGATACCCAAAGGATTAACCAGTACAGTACTTGTTAATCCTCCACTACGGAGTACAGCAAGAGAGACAAAAGACATGTAAACCAGCCCAAACTGGTTTTGGATATCACCATTTCTAGCACACTCAGTAAAATGATTCCTGTGACCTATCATTCAGCACATCTCCACAGCCTAAACAATCTGCTGCCTCAGCAAAACTGCTTGCTTGCAGGCTGGCTTTCACAATGTGGCTGATGTTCTTTATCATGGGATCTGTATCATACTGAAAAAGCAGAGGTCCTAGCTGTTGCAAAGGCAACAGCAAACTATGAAGGCAAGTGAAAGAGTAATAGGAGGCTGTTGCCTTCCACAGCATTCTGCATTTTATTTATCCCCAACGAATGCTGTTGCAGAGGTCAGTTCTGGAGCCACCACCTGTTCCAGTGAAACAGGACACATTTTTTTAGATTTCATTCCAAGCAAATGCTAGACTTCTCACTAAACTGGCTGTTACATTAAGATATGTACTATAACAAAATATTTTTTAAATACTCAGATATAAATATTTTTTCCATAATAAACTATACTTTCCTTTGGACCAAATCCTCTACTGTTTTCAATATAATGCCTTCTTGAAAGGAAGCAGGCAATAAGATGTAAGCAAAGATTTTAGGTTTTACAGTTCTTGCATTTCACTGAAGTCATAGTATCACAGACTTGTCAAGGAAGGTGTAATCTCAGTTGGGTGTGTTTGGAGACAAGAATCCTTCTATGCTACAAGAAGAAAAAGAAACCTAAACTACCACCACAAAATGGCTTGCAAAATTAAACTTAGTGTCCTGAAATCTTTACAAGGTAACCCAAAAATGTGTCTATCTGCAATCAGAAAGTACTTAATTAACATGCTGCTTTATTTTGATGATAGATTAGAGAAAGAAAATGGCACACCCTTACATTAAATCCAACAGAAGAGCAGAATGCAAAAGTGCAAGTCAATTGATTGATCATCCATAATAAAAGACAGTAGGACTCACTGGTTACAAGCAAATTCTGTCTTTTTTTATATTTTACTTTTTCATTAAGCCTGGTATTTTAGAAGCTCAACCTTGCTATGGAAGAGTAGGCTATAGTGGCCCACAGGGAAAATGAGAGATGTTACACATCAAGAATGATGAATTTAGAAACATCATAAGGCTCATGGGGTACGTTGCTGTCCAGCTGGCCCATATTTTGTGATGCATTAATCAGAATAGCATCAACTACAGTAGAAATTAATCCTATCATAACATGCTAAAGCAGAACACGCTGCATTATGGTTCCATGCCATGCTCCCATACACCTTCAGTAAAATAACACCACACATAAAAATGAAATTCTTCTAAACAACATTATATAATTCTCCACACATACTTGTAACTGTGATTTATGCTAAATCAAGGGATGGGTGTCATAGATGTTAATGGAGCTTTTGGGGAAATAATGCAAAAGTTATATCTGAGCATGCACTGCTCTTACTGGAGAAAAATTTGCAGGTTTTGTTGTTGTTTTGCTATGAAACAGCTTACTCAGTAATAAAAAGTTCCAAAACTTAAGCATCCAAAAACATACAGGCAGTAATCTCAGTCAGAATAAGTTATCTTTTTAGAAACCTACTGTCATTTTTCTGTTAGATGAATTCTGTCTCAGCAATCAGTATTAACTTGGTCTAATCTCAGCACTGTAGGATGTACTTTTAGATGAAAATTCTCCAGATTTATTAGAAAATAAACATTTTACCTATTAGGCAGAAAACAGCAAACCACACTGCAAAGTATTCAAAGTGTAGTGCCATGAACCACCCCCTTCACCCCAAAAATCCTGAACAACAAAAGAACAGAAAATACACCCGCCAAAACCTGCTTAGGTTAAAGCATGTGAACCTCTGATAAACATTCCATTTGAAACAGAAGGAACAAAGAGAATAATCTTGATCCTTCCATTCCTGGATTGTTGAAAACACTGTCCTTTTCAGAACTCTGAGGTTTTTTTGGTTTAGTTTTGAGAAAAGTTCCAATTTGTTCAAACAACCTGGCACAGATTCAGCTATATTAATTCATTTATATAATACATTACTTACAGAATTCAATAATTCTCTCTGGTCACAGTATGGGCATGTTACAGACAATCTCAACAGACAATGGTGGCAGTGTCAGAGCAGCCCAGTGCCATACATTAAAACTGCAGACTGACTTCTGAGCACATACATTTCATGGTTTAATAGGAGCAGCATATAAAATTAAGAGCAATGGTATTTAAATTATGCCAATTTATGACCCACTAAGACTCTCACTGTATTACATTTCAAGCTAAGTAAAGAAAGATAAGGCTTTTAAAATTACCTATTTAAACTGTTAATAACAATCTCATTAGCTAATGGCTTTCGTATTATGAACACTCATTTTTACTTTGAAGTGTTGACACAAAGCCATCACACTTGTTACCTCTACTAAACTGCTATAAATCAATAATGCAGTATCGCAAATTTAAATATTTTATGCAAATAGTAACAAAAAAGCCAGTACATTTTCCTAATAAATAATAATTCTTGACATTCAGAGAATTCAAAGCACTTCAGTAAATGACAAATAAAGAAACCAATTACAGAAAGGAAGAATTACCTAGGTGAGATCATACAGAACACCAGTGGAAGCATGAGGTCAGAAAACAGGTTTTCCAATAATGAATTCAGAAGCTTCATTGCTAAACCATGCTGTGGTGAAAATTAAGTGGGTACAGAAACGTAAAGCAGACATTCCAGAACAATCCTCAAAACACTGAGTGACATCACAGCTACATATGCAGCGTAAGATGCCAATGACACTGAAAAAGCAAAAATACCAATATTAAGACATCAATTCATTGTTCCCTTCAGGGCTGTAAAATATATTACAACATTTTATCTTCAACAAGTACCTAATCAACATGTAGAACTACTTCTGCATTTTTCCAAAAGCTATGAATTTATTTGAGTGGTAATTCTGTGCAAATAGTAAAATACAAATTTTCATATGTATCATGCATTGGTGATAGCACCTACAACGCAGGCATGGACTACTTCTGTTTGAATATGCTAATTTAGACTTATGTATCATTTTGAGATGAAGAGAAATGCTTTTGGTAAGACTGAAATTCAATTGCAGTATCCCTATGAAAGTTTTCCCTCCTTCTGATCTTTATCTTCTTTATTTATTCTTATTACCAATTGTGCATGGGGTTTTTTTGTTTGTTTTTTTTTTTTGCCTGGTGGTATGTAAGATTAGTTTTTTTTAAGCACCTTGCTTTTCAGAGAAGAACTTGTGATGTTTGTATTTCTCAAAAAGAATTATCCATGTCACCATCCCTTATTGTCAACAGCTGCCCATAACACAAAGGAAATAATTCTGAAGGTATTTATAACATTGATTACATCAATGAATTGATTACATCATCAAGAATGTGGGCTGTCAACTGCTAGTGCCTCACTAGTCGCACTCCTCAGTGGCATTGGACATTTGAATCGTGGCTCTCTAGAACCCTGCTTGCAGCATTCTCTCTCAAGGAAGGTCTGTACTAGCATGAGGAATGTTCTCCAGGCTCTCTGGGTATAACATCATGTTTCTCCAAGGCTTGCCACACATGAGAGTACTCTGCTTATGACCAGCCACCAGAAAAAAATCCTGACTCCAGTGAAAAGTTTCCTTCCCACTGTGCCACTTGGCAACCCTGGTTCCTGATGCTGCCCAAGGAGCACCTGTGTGTGTTACCACTGACAGTCACTTCTCAGATTGTCCTGGGAAGCTGTGTTAGATTGCTTCACTCCTTGTTTTCCCTCTCACAACTCAAAGTACAATTTTTAATTTTGCCACAACTAACCTGCTGCAGAGGCAAGCTGCACTGAAAGAGAAACCAGAGGGTTCTTGCATCCCTCCACCCCTTTAAGCCAGCTCAAGAGATCAGGATGCTGTAGGACAAGTTGGGACAGGTGGACTTCCCTCACTATGTCAACTGACTCACAACCTTGGCTCCACAATCACTACATTCAATGCTACGTGGAAAGGAGGAACCGTTTCAGTTAGCATCTTGCTGTTGGAGCACCATAAGCGTAGTGGAGAACCATACTGTCATTAGTTACTGCTTCTCTTCCTTTCCTTCCTCCACCCTAAACAAAGAAAACTATTCAATTCATCCCATCAGATCTAGCAACATTTGACTGAATAGCTGTCAAAAAAAGAAAGAAATCAACATTTTGAGCTAATACACTATGTAAAAATCTTACTCCTATAGTTAGGCGTTTGCAGGATGCTAGATTAAGGACAAAGCTATGCAACATACTGGTTTTGGCTGGGATAGAGTTTATTTTCTTCTTAGTATCTAGTATGGGGCTATGTATTGGCTTTGTATTGAAAAAAGTGTTGATAATACAGGGATGGTTTTGTCATTGCTGAGAGGGGCTTACACGGAGCCAAGGTCTTTTCTGCTTCTCACCCACCCCACCAGTGGGCAGGCTGGGGGGGCACAAGAAACTGGGAGGGGACACAGCTGGGACAGCTGACCCCAAGTGACCAAAGGGATATTCCATACCATATGGCATCATGCCCAGCATATAAACATGGGGGAAGAAGAAGAAAGGAGGGGGACATCCAGAGTTATGGAGTTTTGTCTTCCCAAGTAACCATTATGCATGAGGAGCCCTGCTTTCCCAGGGATGGCTGAACACCAGCCTGTTGATGGAGAGTGGTGAATGAATTCCTTGTTTTGCTTTGCTTGCGTGCATGGCTTTTGCTTTACCTATTGAACTGTCTTTATCTCAACCCTGAGTCTTCTCTTGCTTCTACTCTTATGATTCTCCACCCCATCCCACCCAGGGTAAGTGAGCAAGGAGCTGCTTGGTGCTTAGTTGCTGACCAGAGTTAAAACATGACAAGAACCAAGATAAGCACCAAGACTCTTCAGTTGAGCCTGGGGAATATATTTAAGGATGGGTGCCTTTGAAAACGGTAAGATAAATTTGTCTAAATGAAATATTGATGAATAAATATTTATCTCTTGCCAGCCTGACATTAATAGCATTGAGTTTTCCTAGCAAACATAAAGTACATCTTTAAGGCTTCCCTTTCAATAGCTTCAGGGTTTCAGCACTATGGTACATATGGTAACTGAACTATTTTTAATGACCCAGTTGAAAACACAGTTAACAAAATTAGTACTTTCACTTCCATTTATTTAAAAAATCCCAAGTCTATCAACTTACTATACTATGTGGCCCTTCAGGATTGATTACTCAAGGATTTAATACATTAGAAATGCTGGCAAGAATATATACCCACCCATGCAAAAACCTGAGCATGCACGTATTCTTTCCATGGCCTGAACTCAAGCTATTTGTACCATATTTAAAATTTAAACTGGATTCTGCTTATCCCCGTGAACTCTCAAGGCAAAGTAATAATTCTTCTGATCCCACATTTCAAAAACTATTGGATCAACAGAGTAACAGGTTAAGTTCAAGTTCAGTTCCTTACATCAGCAAGATGTTACTCCTCCACAGCACAAGAAATAAGTCAAAGCTTGGGCTCTACTGTCTTGTCCTGCAGCCCTACCCACTATGTAAGCAGCGGTGACCATCACAGGTGAGTGGCATGGTGAGCCCTCTGAGACTACCCAGATACCGGAAAATCACTGTCCATTATGGGGAAAATGGAGAAGCCACACTATATTGTCCCTGGGCCCTCTGCTTTCATGAACACCTGAAGCGGTACAGCAGCCAGCTGCAGCTTACAGCCATGGTATCGTAGCGGCTCCTGCTGCACCCTTTCTAACAGCACTGGCATGTCTGTGGCACTCCAGGGAGCCAGGGCAGGAGCTCAGCCAGTGGTAACCAACCCGACAGAGAAGTGAATACCCTCCTCAACTGGTTCACCAGCCTGTCTGGTGAGAGCTAGTGCAAATTCTGTGGCAAACTCCCACTGACAGGCTTAGCTGGAGTGAGTAAAGTCTTCAGGGAGGAGTTAGGCTTCCCTGTAATCACCTACTCTTCCCAGTTTCATGATATGGCCCTTTAAACTGCCAGCCCTGGTATTAAACAGCTCCTGCACTTAGACAGCCAGCAGGAAATCGGTCACTTTTTGCGGAGTTAAGTTGTTGGTCCATAATATGAATGAGCAGTTCAGCACCATTGCAGGCAGCAGCAGGAGGACACAAGCCTGCTCTGTGATGGAACTGAATTCCAGGGTCGATCCTTCTCAGGTAACCTCAGCTCTGGATCATTGAGGGCTGCTTTTATTAATAAATCTCACTTCCCAGGTTCCCATTAATAAAGAAATTAATATTTTTCTCCATCTGACTTAGCTTTAACTATCCCAACTTCACCATTGTTTATATGCAGTACCCACACTGCAGGATAACTGCTATGCAGACAGGTGCTCAGAAATCCACATTGAAGTTTCTAACATGGCTTCTTTTCCTTAAGCTATCCAGACTCCAGCGAATTCTCTCAAGAGGTGGTTTCTAGACTTTTTGCTCATCTCCTTCTGTTTCCATTGGACTTTCACAAATTGTTTTGTTTCTGATCTTGAAATGCATTCCCAAAACACAGCAGCAACCTCTGGACACCTTTCCAGCACGAAATGGACAAGAAAGATTATTTTGGGTGTCTTGCTGATAAATTTCTGATTTGCTTGCGTGTATATACATATATATAGAATAAAGTGACTTCTTACTGAAATTTGTCCAGTATGTGCAACCACACTGATTTATCTGAACTTTCAGCAAGAGTGAGGAAGAGCTAAAGTGGAAAATGCTGCAGCAATACAGGTTCTGGTAGCAATTCAGAATCTCTCCCTGCAGATAACTGGTGTTGCCAACTGCAGTCACTCTGCTTTCTTAAGGTCTTGAAAAAGATGAAACATTTAAATGTGACATTCAAGTAATTATGACAGCAGAAGCGAGTACCTCAAATGAGGACGCACACGGAGACTCAAATTGCCTTGGCAGTGATTGCTTCCAGCTTCTGTAAATCCCTGGCAATTAGTATGGCATTAGTACATTAATTACTGATGGATCACATCTTGTGGACAGTCCTTTAAGTTCAACAGCAACATTATTTTAAAAACAACAATGCATAAATTACATAGTTTAAGTTTTAAAAATAGTGGAGAAACAGGGAGCTACTGAGTAACTAATTTGCCTAAATTGAATCCCAGTGAACTGAATCCCAGGTTGTTCTATTTATCATACCATGTGTTTTGATTTTGAAGAATTTTCCTAGAAAATCTTTAAACAGACAAAAAAATCCAAATTTCAGAGTAAAAGTCATCAGTACTTAAAAATCAAATCTGCAGTTGTGAATAAGATCCATCGCTTTTAAAGCTTTGACGAAATGTTACATTTTATACGAGGTAGGCAACTGCACAGAAATCTGCAGAAATTTCAGTGACACAGCAGTATCACATCATGTGAATGTTGATTAACATGCTTTCCACAGACCTGGTGAATAAATATGAGGTTAAGAGCAAAGGGCTTGATTTCAGAACTTATGAGTGAAGACACTCATGTGAAGACACATAAGGTTAAAAAGATGCAAATAATAACGGAAACTTGCAAACAGAGGATTGGGTTCAAGTTTTCTGAAATCAATGCAAACAAAAGCCAATCATTTGATCAAATAATTTGAGAAACCCTCGTCTTGCTATTTCAATCCCAATAAAGTTTTGTTCTTGCATACAGAATCTTTGTCTTCTTCTGGCCCCAAAAATGGATTAGATCACAGATTTTTTTAAAAAATAAGGTGCATACAATAATGTGAAAGTGCCTCAACAGTCATAGGTGGATTGAGCACTGTTAAGAAAACAAGACTTGGAAATATCAGGTAAGTCTCCACTAATCAAACAGGTTTTGCCTTAGCTGCTCTCCATTCAATGTCTTCCCTCCCCCCCCCCAACGACTGCATTTGTTTAACATCTAAAGACTCAGCCTCCAACAAATGCATCTCAAAAGCTTACCTTGCAAACTTTTTTCAAGTAACTAATAAAAAAATCAAGAGCACATACATGTAAACAGTTACCATATTGATGAAAAACCTACAGAAACAAGCCCATTAATTGAAACTGATGTTCATTTTTTATTCAGGAGAATGCATAAACACATGATAACCTGAAAAATTATAATAAATTTGGCAACTTTTAAAATATTTCCAAGTATAACCACAAGCCCTTCAGCATCATCCCTAAAGTTGAAATTCACAGACCAAGTGAATTCACAGGAAAATGGTCCAAGGAAAATAACACTGGATAGTCATTGCATCTCTACAAATAAGGTTATCTCTAGTTCATTTGAATAACCTCTAAATTAGGCTTACTGAGCAATTTCATTGAGTTTTTTATAAATTTAACTCTTCATCAGTCTATGCTGCAGCTTTCCACATATTCAATACAGATGATTTACCCATCACCACATCATGGAATTATGTGACCAGAGGAAAAAAACAGGTTACAACACTGACCGGCATTACGCCCCACTATGAAGCCCAATGTTAACCATGGAGGCAATGTCAAGATCCTCTGTGTTCTGGAATCCTCTATTTATTTAAGATAGAAACTTGAACTAGTATTGTAGAAAATACAATAACTATAATAATAGTTTTTAAAATGTCTGAGAATCAAATGTATTTGCAAGTCTTCCCCAATCATAGTTAGTTGGGGTTTTTCATTACGATAGATGGTATATCCAAAAAACAAAACAACAAATATTTCAATAATTACTGATAATAACTTATTTTATGAGATGGTGAAAAATGTATTTATTTTTTAACTCTTGTTAGTAAATGTTTGTAAATAACTTTTTGACTCATGGTAGGAAACTAAAAGCAGTTAAAATTATTTGAAAGCAGTGAATGGGTTTAAATACAAGATAATAATTGGGTTTCAGCTATGGGTTTTAATTTAATTTAGAAAGAGGTAGTTTCTAATAGACCAACTATAAAAATAAAATCTGCTAAATTTTATTTTTAGCTTATCATAATTGAAAATTAGTACTTTGCTTAAACTACCACATTATACAAATTACATATTTCATCACAACATGCATATGCACTTTTTAATCTCCACTGAAAACAGAACCAAAATTAAAGCCTCCAAGAAAATTTTTTCTCTTTCAGAATTTTTGATTGCCCACATTTCAAATTGTGCTTATATATCAGAACAGAAAAAAAATGTATATAAAAAAATCTTCACAAATAATTAATACTGTTAGCACAATAAATTTCTTATACTGCATACTGACCCATGTGTTATTTGTACACCATGAGCGAGTTTATGACTACATAAGGGTTTAGCTTCCCAAGAATAAAAAAAGAGGCATTCATACAAATGGTAAAAAAAAAAATAGTAACAACAGAATTTCCCTCCCTTTTATGTGCAGGTAAATTTAATTAAATCAATAGCAACTGTTAAATTAAATGCCACTAACTAGTTCAATTCATCAAAAAATGAATCAAAATCAGGTCTACAATGCATATTTTGGATCTGTGCCAAAAATGGCATGTTATTTTCTTCTGTTCACAGAGCACTAAGTTGATTAATGAGAAGAAAACATGTTTGCAAATATAAATACAATGAAGCAGTCTTTAATTAGCACAAGCAAATGTAAGTTCAGAAAATTGCTTACTGTCTACAGTGTTCAAAACTGTAACTTCTATTTATTCAAATTTAGAGATTATATTCTATGTAATTACGTGTTAATTTTAAGGATATGCATTAATCATAATTTCTTTTTGCAAATAGGATTAATTAGTATTTGTAATAGCATATGCAAATGGAGATTAACTGTGATTCACACTTGCTCAAGTAATAGACTAAAAGTCAGCATCTTATTTTTTTTTTTTTAAACAAAGGGACCTACATACTTCAGTATCATTTCAGAAATTTTTGTAGTAGAAGAAAATCTACAAAAGCACAGATCATGCCCATGCCACAGACACTGCAATGCTCATAGCTTAGGATGGAGCAGACTACCTTGGCGCAGTGCTATAGTTCTGCACGGATCAGGATCCCAGAATTCAGCATGCTAAAAACCAGGAAACAGCTGAGAAAAGGTGACAGAATATTTACATCCCTCTGCCTCAGAAATGGCAAATGCCTGAATACTCACACTGTGGCCTTCTATGCCGTGTAGTTTCATTAAAAAAAACCTGGGTGTGATCAGAACCTAATTAAACAAACTACAAAGGTAATACAAAGCCAAACAGTGGCAGAGATAAAATGACATAACATTTTACTTTATATATGCATACTGTATTATATTTAAAATTCTAATGTTTTCACCAAGCACTTTGCAGGTAGAAAAATTCAGATTCAATTTGCAAATGTAGTAAGATTCTCTAAATTCCAAATGAGCAGTCCCCTGCTCTCTCCAGTCACAGTGCAAGGAATAGTAGTAATAATAAAAATAAATACTACCTGCCTACCTCATCCAAATATTATTTTTTTTTGGATAGAGACTGATAGGGAATGCAGCCCTTAAACTCAATGGAAGGGGAGCAAGGCATAACTTTTACATATTTTTTTGAATCTGGAGAGCAAAACCAAGGAAACCACAAGCCACTGCTGTCCCTCCTAGTTTGTAAATGGCTTTTACATCAATCCTGATATATGTGTTCACATGAACTGTACAAAAAATGTCACATTATTTATGCCACAATAAATGAAAAACATAATCAATTTTAGATCCCATTATAAAACAACAAAAAAAGGATAGGTCCCATCTTTGACACCCTTCACAGCAGCCTATCTGCAGCTTTTGAAGGCAAAGCAGATTTCTGTTTTAGGAATGGTGAAACCTCTTCCAGGGAAATACATTGAAAAGTCCTTACTTCTAGCCATGACAATTTCATGCATTCATACAAAGTGACACAGCAATTAATACTCATTAGTACAAGATAAAGATTTTAGCACATTTTATGTACAAAAGGTTCACACCGGAAAAGCTGCATTATGCTAATTGAGAGTATAATGGTGGGAAAAAAGAAGATGCACTAATCAAAGAGTGCTCTATAAAAAAAAAGGAGAAAAAAAGAAAAAACACAAAAAACCCTCAACAAAACTTTAAAATAATTATTATTTCTTCTACAAAGCCTACCAGATCCTCATATTTGCATAAAAAGGTTGTGCCTGGGTCATTTACATTGCAAAGATATTTAAAATTCCAACAGTTACCTTGATCCAAATCCACAAACTATATTAAGGTTTTGGGAGGATGATGACTGCAGCTTGTACTTAAAGACATCTCCCTATAGGGACCAATGTGTTATAAGATTTAGCATATTAAGGTGTCTCCTAGTAAGTTGCATGTGTCTGCAAAATCTTTAGTGAAGATAAGGATCTGTGTACTGATCTGACCCTGTTCACCAACAAATGTCAGTGGTGACTGGTTTTAGAAACCGGTTTATTTTTGAAGACACTGTTCAAGATGATGTTTTAAATTTTGTTGTAAGAACGTCCTGGATCTTAAATATTCATTGTAGCACAACCTTAGAGAGAACTGGTGGAAGCATATTCCACTGTTCAAACTAATAGTAACCCTGATGAGTTACTGAAGTTAATGTTTGTTTGTAGGAAGTAACTTCAACCTTTTGAAAAGGCAATGCTATTACAACGTGGAAAAAAGCACTTGTGATATTTTACATTATTATATTGCCCTTAGAAATCCTTTGACATTGTATGCTGTGATTTGGATTTTGTTTCCATTTACATCTAGCGATGAAATTGTAATCCTTGTATAGGTAGTAAAATCATGTACAATTATAAATTGGTTTGCCAATGTTGCTTAACTAATGGCATCATAAATGATTTAGACAACAAAAAGAAAAGGTTTCAAGCGCGGCTATCAGTCTACCTGCAAAAGCTAGAGTTGCTACTGCCTAACTCCTATCCCAGCAAATATAGCTTCCTTTGAAATTAAGAGGGTGCCAGCACAGCTATCCAACATCAGCACACTGCTTCTTATAATCATCGATCATTTGATCAATTACTTTGGAAAGTTTGCACTCAATTCAAAGGAGTTACAATGGGTAGCTAGCTTTCGTATATTATGATATTCATAGTGCCTATACCACTTTGTACATGGTAAAATAACAACTAACTAATTGGTGATAAAATAAAGTACACTAGAGACAGATTCTGGCTTCCTTGTGCCTTTTTTTAACCAATCCAGGAAATAGTTTGCATGTAAGGATAAGAGTCTGAACTGCCCTGTGGATTAAATATGCTTTGTCCCAAAACTGGTCACATCCCTAAAGTGCTCTGTAGAGTAATTTTAAAAGATAGTTTCAAAAGACACCTTGTATGTGGGTTTTCTTGTGGTTTTTTTGTTTTGTTTTGTTTTGTTGTTGTTTTCTTGTTTTTTTGTTTTTTTTTTTTTATTGGAACTGAAGTTATGCAAACTAATATAAATTAATGGAAAAGAAGGTATCATAAGTAGGGAAAGGCCTCCTGCAATTCCTTCAGTCACTG
Organism: Falco punctatus; assembly: GCF_963210335.1. Taxonomy (NCBI): domain Eukaryota; kingdom Metazoa; phylum Chordata; class Aves; order Falconiformes; family Falconidae; genus Falco; species Falco punctatus. The sequence goes on from NC_137580.1 coordinate 74,603,855, forward strand.
CAATTCTACAACAGCCATAGAGTTATCAAAAATGGGGCTAACTGGCAGAGCTGTTCCCCATAGTGTGAGGACCAAAGCAACCCTAATTTAAAACACTGCCTCCAGAAACCTCTACTGTAAAGATTACAGCTGAAGTGCACAGTCTGTCATGTGGATCCTCTAGTTGCCAAATACAGCCAAAACTGTTGCAACAGATGTTGACTATGTAGCCAGATGTTGGCTTCTAAAGGCAAAGCTGGTGAAAGTGGTAGCAAACAGTAGGAGAAAGTGTCAGGATGTTTAAATATCATAAATTTTATTTCTGAAGTGCCAATGCACAAGTCAATGCTTACTTTTACCAGTAACATTGATGTGCTAATTCAATACATATTCAGGAAACCTGCTGCTGATGCAGTAACTCAACAATAACCAAGAGCTTGGTGAATACACTTTCAAGACAAAAAAAGACAAAATAGCTAAGACTTTTGTGACAATCCTTGATTTAACTTATTGTCTTAATACGGACACACAACCTATTTTGTGGTAACTGATATAGATGATGAGTAAGATAAAACATGTTAGCAAACATAAGCAATAACTTTTTTTCCAATTGGAAATTTTATTCTAGCCCGGTTTTCCCTTTTGATTTCACTGGTACCTCCATATAAGCTTGCACTCCAAGTTATTGGATCTGCACTATCAATATGACTACAAGGAAAATAAAAATGATACATTTCAAGGGAAGATTTCAAGCAAGAGTGAAAACTGCAGATGGAGAAGATGACTGTTCACAAATGAGCACAGAAGCAGCACAGAAACCAAAATGCTGACAAAGAACAAGTCACGGAACTACAGAAAAAAAGAAAAGAAAGAAAATAAAGAAGGGAGGGAGGGAGTCAAAATACAGGACACAACAGAGACTGAGGAATTAAAGAACTGTAATGGGTTAATGAGGCAAGTTTACCAGAATAGGAAGTGAAAGCACCAGAAACTTCCACAGATAATTTCAAAGAAAGATTGAATAAAAGTATGGAAAAAATGAGCATTTCAGTAAACATATTGTACAGTCTTCATCCCTGCTCCCCTCCCCTGTGCCTTCCCCTCTTGCCCCTTCTAAAAGAAAATCATTCCCTGTAGGCAGCAGACTTCTTCCAGAAATAATGTATTTGTTAACCTTTGAGAACTTACCTAGACCACTCTTTTGAGAGCTGAAGATTGAATAATTGTCATGTACTGTGGGAATTTTCCCCACTAGTTATTGGAAACATCATCTCTTACACACACACACAGTGGAACAAATTTATGCAACCAGGGGTTACAGAGTAACATGCCACATTACTGTTGTGGTTGTATTTAATGAGTTTTGGCAAAAAGGAAAAAAACCTAAAATTTACTTTGTGTAAAAGAAAACAAAAATTTTAAGAAAATGTGCAGAATAGATTTTGAGTGACTCACCCTAGCACCTCAGGACAGTTCAATACAATGTTCTAGCATCCCATATTGAAAAGGAAGTTGAGTCAGGCTGTCTACACTCCCTTGTTCTTCACAACAAAGCTTCCCCCGGCTATAGATACTCAGCTGTACACCATAAATACTTCTGTAGAAGGTTTCTCTTAGTCCACCGGTTAAGAAAATCTGAAGCATCAGCATGTGTCCCTTGTATAAGAATTCTCTAGACAACTGGGTAGTTCACTGATTTCTTTAACCTGAACTTTAGAGGCCCTCCCATGAGAAGGAGGTAAAATCTTGCCATGCGAAGTTTTCAATGGGTATGCTTTCCCAGGTGTATTTAATAAGATTTTTATTTCGTCCTGCAATAATACATTTGAATTAATACAAGAACAAGATGAGTATTGTATGAGAACATCTTTGAACATTTTTTTAATGTTTATGCAGAAATTTTTCAAAAATAAAGCAGCACAATACATTCATTACTTACAAGCAAAGGGCAAGGGGAAGCAACAGATCTATCTATCTGTTCTATCCTGGAACAATGCAGGATAGAAACAAAGCTGAAATGAGCGTCTTTAGAAAAAGGAAAGCTGCCCAGTATTAAATTCTTCTATCTTTACTATAAAAGTAACTCACTCACCTAGAGTTTTAGAAGTCAGCTTTAAGAATTTTATGGCTATTTGTATGCAACAACAGACCAGCAATATGAAAGAGGAATATATACCATCAGTGCTCTCTTCACACCCTCCTATTTATTGTGCTAGGATCTTCCATGAATGTGTGACATGATAAACACACAGCAAGCATTCTGTGTTTAGCCAGAACAGTGGCAGGGCCTGCTGAAAATCCATTACAGTATGGAATATAAAGTGTACTAGAAAGCACTAATGCACTTTTTAGATTTCTGGCAGTCTAAAAAGTTTTTTGTAGGTGCCCAAAAGGATTTGAAAGTATTTCAATTAAATTCTACATCTGCATGGTCAGCTGAAAATAGCTGTTCTCTATGCAGTTGCCAACTAGCAGAATCTGTTACAAATAGTTAAGAAAACCAAAGGGTGCCTAAACAAATTTTACAGGAATTTCTTTCTTGATACAAGATGGAGTAAACCAATATAATTTTCTAGACATTTTAAAAGATATATAAAACTACCTTAATATTCGCAGAATTGAAAATGGCATATTTTTTTTCATAGATTTTGAACACAGCAGCTAGCATTCGGAACGAGAGGAAAAATATCACTTCCTAGTCCCTGAGAACTATTCTGTATGGGTATTTTGTCTTAGATGTGGGGGTTTTTTCTTCCCTTCTGCCTAAAAATAAGAAAAAGACTGAGGAAAAACAAAAATTAAAAGAAAGGGCGTGACTTTCCGGTTTCTGTTATTGTTGAAGTTTTAGAAGCACGCTTTATGGGTGATAAAAGTTATGTTTTATAGAAAAGGAAGAATAGAGAGGATGAGCCAAATGGGACTGTAATGGGGAGAGAGAATAAAAACAATACAGCAAGATAAAAGGAAATGAGCAAGGAAGCAACAGCAGGGGAAAATAATGAGCCAGAACAAAAGCGCCACCACTAACAGAGTTTGCAAATATTCCCAACAGCAAGAGAAATCTGCAGACATGGCAACAAGAGATTTTAGAAAGGAAGACAGAAAAACCTGGGGTTTAGGAATGGAGTCAGCCAACTAATTTCTTCCCTTTCTGCTTAAGAGATTATCAAAAGCTCTTGGATTCAAACATTTGGCACCTTCTTTTGGCAATATGTGCCCCATATACATGATATTTACTTAATCTGCTTCTCAGCATAAGCATGTTCAATAAAGGCAGAACTACAGCGATAGTATAGTTCTGTAAAAACACCCATTAAAAAATAGTGAACATTGCATACTAGTTTTATCACTACTAAAGATGATGAGAAGCACATTAATTAAAGTAATACCACAAAGAAGAATAATCAAACTAAACCCAAACCAGAAGATATTCCTTTCAGGATGTTGGCACAATAGAGAATCACAAGGGAAATAAACTAAACTAATACATACATACATAAACAAATAAATAATCTACCAGCAATTACCTGTATCCAGGTCGATAAAAATCCCTAATCTGATTTGGTAAATGGCAGTTTACTAGTATCATCCCTTTGCACTTGTTTTTTTCTTTTGATTTTTTCTCTACTATGGGCCAATATCAGGAAAAAGGTATAAAGACCTTCCGAAGACAGACCTATTGCTCTTTGTGCATATTTGTTGCAAAGGGAAATATTAAAAACAAAACACTGGATGGATGTTGGTAGACTCTGATGGATTTGTAACAGGTTTTGTTTTCCTCCTTGTTCTCACTAGTTTTGTTCTTGTTTTGTCTTTCACACTCCTTGTCTATGTTATTTTACCAGTCAGATCACTCAAATCACATCTAGGAGTTCCATAACAAGCGAATTCATAATGGTTTTGCTATTTAGGTTACTCTTGAGTTCACACCTGTACTGTTTAAAAAAGATTGGAAAACTTACTCTCTAGTAATATAAGAGCAGGTATAAGCAATGTATGTACACAAATTTTATTCAAATTTCTGTGAGAGACTATTCTTATAATTTTGTCAAGTAGTTTATTCCCACAGATTAAATTGCTGATGTTTGACAAATGCTTGTGAAACGGCTACCACAGAATTTGTGGCTCAATTTTGAAAGGTAAACTCTGCTTATTGTTCAGTTCCTATTTGGCTGACATCAATCTTGCACACTCAAACGTTGTATGGGTTTAACAGAAAACACAATAAATTATCACCACATACACAGGACTGCTAATAAAGATGTGGCACACCACTTGGTCAAAGATTTTCCAGAATAGTTATATTAAATGCAACACTAATCCACTGCCAACAAAAGGACAGTATCACCTTCTTAAAAAAATGTTATCCTTAATTTGGCCATTCTGATACAAAATCTGATTGCTAGCTTATGTCATATGAGAATAAGGGAAGTCTGTATCATAATAGAACATGGAGTAAATACCAGTTTCTGTATTTGTTTAGATTAGACCTTTTCACTGACATAGATAATTTTCTCCCAAATAAATTGAACACAGTCCCAGCTACACCCAAATCACCTCTAAACCAAACACTTGTTCTTAACTCCATATAATGAATAATGAATTCCAGTATTAACGCAATTTAACACAGTATCTCAGTCAATTTATTGATTTTTCAGACCAGCTTGCAAGCAAAACCCCAGTTTCGGTATAATTCATGAAGGGTAATTGTTCTGAGATTGTAATTAAAGAGGAGAGATGTTATTTGTAAAACTTTTCTGTTGGAGGCATGGGCCATCTATTTGACACACTTGATGCAATGCCCAGCTCCTGTAGCAAAAAAGGTGGTCTCTGGGCCTGAGGCACCAATGGAAGTTCTACAGACTTTGTCTCTCTCACTCCAAGGGCGAATTCAAAGTAGTTGTTACTAACAGCACCAGGTGCTGGTGTATCCAAGTATTTTGGAACAGAAGTTGCACTGTGTTTCATTAGTTTCTGAATTTGATATGTGCCTAAATACACACAACTAATCAAGCATTTTGTAACACTAATCTGTCACATATTAGCAAATCTGTAAGTCCAGGGAAGTATTTCCCTAACATGAAAACCAATTATAAGATAATTAATGTTTATCCCATTCAGGTCAACTGAGAGGTTATGCTTTGCTTTTGTTTGCTTTTGCAACAGGTTTATGTGGCAAGGTGCTGGTATTGGGAGGGCTGCAGGGTGGTCTCCGTGAGATCGGGGCTGCCCTGTGCCAGACACAGACACTTCCAACCAGCTCTGCAATAGAATCACTGTTGCAGTGGGTCCGCAAACAACTGTGAGCATCCATAAAGCTAGTGGCACCTCTGTGAAAACATATTCAAGAAAGGGTGGAATACAAGACAGTGGAGGCTCGAAGGGAAAAAAGGTGAGAAAAAGCCCTGCAAACATCAAGGTCTGAAGAAGAAGGGAGCTGAGGTGCTCCAGGAACCAGAGAAGGTGTCCACACGGTGCCCTGTGGAGAACACTGTGCTGGAGGAAGTGCATATGCCCTGAAGGAAACGTGGCCCATGGAGAGCCTACACTGGAGCATCTCCTGGAACACAGCCAGCCCCTCAGTTCTAGATCCCAATTAAAAAACAGGAAAGAACAATGATACAACCTCATAGCCATGCCTTGAGCTCATTAGGATGCTCTTGTCATTTCCTAAGAGTCTCATAATAACGTTATCCGTGGCTTCAGCTCATTTTATCAATACTTTTGCAATTCAGAGAGATTCTCACATAGAAACAATGTCCAGTTACCACAATGATTAAAAATTCCTGGGATTATTTTGCTATACATATATATATGAAACAGCTTTTGGTGGGCAACTAATCTGCTAGCTACTGTTTCTCTAGCAAGTGCCTTCTAGTGTCAGGGGACAGTTCCACAAGTCTTCAAAACAACTTGTGACAGTGGGAGTATGAGAAGATACATGACAATGTCTGAAGAGCAAATTGTTCATCATTAGTCTTAGGATTTTTATTCGTATTCTGCAATTACTTGCGTTACAATCGAGTTACCATTACTTTCCAGGGTAACTGGATGATTGCAAAACATACAGGATTTTAAAAGCTGACTCCACTGATGCTAGGTAAGACCATCAAACTGCTCCTATTGCAAAATTCCACTTTATCCACTGAAACTTGTCTTTCTTCATGTTGTCTTTACTTCTTTAATACCTGAAATTTGGCAGTTTCCTAGGTTTCTCTTTGCAGAATTTATTCATAACCTGACAGGATTCCAGTATTCTCTCCGCATTAATATTTTCTCCTTGATCATTTAACAGACTGGAAGATGAAATATTTTGTACACAGATGCACAAATATATATTAACATGGCCACTTTTTAATACTTGCACATTGGGAAGCTCATGGCTCTGATGCGTGCACTTAAAATTGCTTCATATATTTAAGGTATGATGATCCTTCTGCCTTTATCATCTGCTCCTCTCATGCAGTTATGCTTTCCTCATTCTTTGCTTAAAACATAATATTACGACAGTAAAGATGTTGACACTTCCCTCCAAATATTCAATAATATGTATGTACCATGACACAACATAGATCAAGCCCCCCCTATTTTAGTGTCAAATACAAAGCTATCACTTAATTTCATCATGATAGTTAATAACATCATCACCAAGTTTTTCCTGCATGTTTTAATAAAAATCTCCCTGAAAATAATGAACCTGGTATTGAATATAAAGTTGCAATATGGTATCTAATTCATATGCTTTCAACTTCAGCATGATTTAATACAAGCACATACAAAAATATCTTTGCAAGGTTTTTTGCAGTGCATTTCCTAGTAACCAAACAGATTTTTTTTCCCTTTTATTGCTGGTATCCAGTAGATTCTGTTTTCAATTTAATGCCTTTTTGTATACTACAAAAGAAAAGTATTACTGTTCCCCAAATCTCATTTATAATCCTTTCCCTTCATGCTCCTTCTTGCTGTTTTATCATTAATGTTAATATTCTGTTGACTTGCAAGAAGTAGAAACTTCCATTACTAAAAATGAATAAATGAATACAAAAAGAGCACTGTATTGAAATGAAGTCAGGGTACACAGCCTGGATATAGTTGTCACTTCACTTCTATTGAGAAAGTACTAGTAATAGGTCAGGGATAGAAATGGCTTTTTTCTGTTTCTATTATTGATATAACACAGGTCATATATTACATGCTAACTTTATCCTCCTAAGCTCTTGCAGTTTTAACACTTCCCCAAAAAAAGTCTAAAGCCTACTGAGCAGATTAAACTATAACCTAATGACCAAATAGTGTACATATACTTAAATACCACTGGTTAACACTGGGTAAACTCAGCTCCAGAAGATAAGCCACTGTTCTCCTAACTATTTAAGAACAACAAAACTCACAGCTCTTTCACCATGCACACAGTACCTGTGCCCAGAAACAGCCTCAATGATTATGTTTCAAATTACTTTAGAGACCTGTTGTAAACATTCTAAGCTATAGGAATCCTTTATTGGCCCGAATGCATATTGAGGTACAGCTGAATAATTTATTCTATACGTTTTCATACAGAAATTGCTTCAAAAGTTTATTTTAAAAAAAGAAAAACTGACAAATAAAAAAACAACCACAACAAAACCTCTCTTCAATTCAAGCAGGATGTAACCTTTCTGCTTCTTGAGCCCACCCCAGGCATTTTGCGACATGTTTACCTCTCTGACTGCTTACAAAATCACTCTTGTTGCTTCTCAGCCTTTCAACAATTACCACAGAATATTTACTCTAGCTTTAACATTTCTGCGCCTTTGTTAATTTTAAATCCAATGACTCCATTTCTACTTTCCCCCCCTCATTATGCTGTATAAACCAGCATTGCACTCACACTTTCAGAAGTCCCTGAAGGAAAGCACAGAAAGCAAGCTCAAGTTACCTGATACCGCTTTGAAAGCATCACATGGAGAAAGAACAATGTGTGCTAGTTAAAATAACAAACCTCTGCACTTGCTAAAATGTCAATGCTCAGAATGGGAACAAAGTACTTTGCCAATACTGCTTTGCCATTGCATCCAGTTAACACAGCGTCGCCACTGCTTGTAACAAGGCACAGGCTGTGGATCAAGCTAAGAACGTGGGCACCAAGATGTATTTTTGTCTGGGCTGCCTGGATATTTACCTCAGCTCTAAAGAGCAGCTATCCAATGACCAGGTTACTATTCCGTTTTCTGCACCAGCTGTTCTTCAGCTTCTTATAGCTGTGTGGTGTAACACCTTGTGTTGGGCTTAAATGGCACGGTTTTGGTAGCAGGGGCGGCTTTATCAGCTATGTCTTTGTACCTTAGAGAGACCAGTAACAAGTACTTACTCTGTGAAGAATGATCTTCCAGTAATGAACAATCCACATAATTACAGGCATTTTACACCAGAGGCCTCCGCACTATGAACAACTCAGCAATAGCCAGTTACTCACCATCGAAGGAAAGAAACCTCTGAAGCGTGGTAAAACCAGTTGTAAGGTTAACAGAGGTGTCATGTGAACTCGAAATCAATAATAAAGAGCAAGATGTACAACACGTTAACTAACATATCAGAGAGAACCGGGTTAGAATGTGAAGAAAAAAAAATCATCAATGCTACCATCAGACTCCTGCCAAGGAGCTGCGATACCAGATTTACTTTAATGCCACCACTACCACAGCGGAACTGAAGCCATTGACCTTAAGATCACTAGAGGCTGTACTAGAGGGAGCAATACATCAAAGAGAGAGGTAGGTACCAGGAACTTTACATACTGTAACTGGAATCATTAAAAGAATAAAAAAATAAAAAGTATTTGATCAGACTGTTAAGACTTCAATTAAACTAAGATTAAGTTCCTGCTTCCGCATATAAAAGTGCCCACACTTTGCCGACACTGATTGTGTCTCCTTGAAGTCTGAATATTATCTGTCAATAATCATGATTTCTTTTTCCAGACTATTTGAATGCTATGTGGGGGCGGGGGGGGGGGGGGGGGGGGGAGAAAAAGAAAACCCAAACCAAACACACTCCCAAGTAATTTCTTATTGGTTCATAGTGTTTTTTAAAGTTACAGAAAAATGAATGTAAACCAAAGAAATGGCAAAACAAATGTATGGGAAATGATGGGTAATTTCACAGGAACCTTAAAATCCGAGCTCTTACGCTCCTTACCCCAAAAGGGCCATCTTCAGTTTTGCGCTGAAATGACAGCTGCTAGCAACAGTTCTATCAGGTGACAGGTTTAGAAATACAACAGTTATTTGGGTATTTTAAGCATTGTTTCATGGACCTTGGAGGAACAGGTAAAAAACCTTATTCATTTCAGAAGTGAAACCAGTTTTCTCATTGGAATCCTGAAAATATTTTTGTTTTGTTCCATTCTTCTTCTTTCACTGATTTATACAGGTTTTTTTACAACCCTCTCTGTTCCCATTAAGTATTTCTTTAAGCAAAATACAGATCTCTGTGCCAAAGCATCACAATAAAAATGTTCTCTCTATCTTCTTCCAGATAACAGTATCCTGCAAGGACTGAAAATATTACCATAATAAAGATGGTGAGGAAAAAAAGAAACATGACAGACAGCAAGAGGTAGACATTTCTATGCTCATTAATGATTACAGAAAGGATTTTCTAGTACTGAGGAAGAGAAGGAAGAACGGCAACAGATAAAGTTCAACATAGAAGGTGAAGTTCAAAAGGATAATATGCACCTGCTCATTTCTGTTGTTTCTTTAGATTATATATTTGCTACTTATTTTTTTCAAGATACTTCCAATGAATACAGTAAGTACTATGCAATTATACATGCAAAGAAGTTCCAGGAAGCCTGACCAAAAGGTTGAGAGAAGATACTGAAGATGACTATTAAAAGGAGAACAGATGATATAAGATTGATAAACAGTAATACCATATTAAGTGGTACAGAATCAGCCAACAGAATGCAACATCACCTGTGAAGAAGGTTCATTCACATCAAAGACCTGCATGAATATTTAGTTAATTGCTTTTATTTTCAGTTCAGATCCTTTAAGAATAACTGGTGAAATGTTATTTTCAAATGAGAGTAGTATGTTCTCTGTTTGAAACTAAAGCTACAGGTGCTAAACAGTCGCTCCAGTTGAATAATTGTTATTATATACTATCAGGTCTGATCGACATGGCATAGTAATAAGATCCAAGTACTGTTTCTCTTTAGTAAGAAAAGGTATTAGCGGGAAAGTTTTAAGAACATTGCTGGTGCAAGCACCTTCTTATCTTACCTGTAAGGGTGCGTGTAGAGTACATCCTTGGGTGAAGTCAGTCCTGGGTAAGGGAATACTGAAGCAATAGTGATGACAGGGTTGGTGCTGAACTTCCCAGTTTTCTTCCAATTTTTTGTTTAATAAAGCCATAAACCAGGAATTACACCACCACCACCTCCTCCTCTGGACAACAGCTATACACTCAAATAGCAAGTCACATCCAGCAAACACGGTATCTACTTTGGTGTCCTCGTTTTGGCTGGGATAGAGCTAATTTTCTTCTCAGTAGCTGGTGCATTGCTGCATTTTGGATTTGGTAAGAGAATAATGTTGATAGCACACTGATATTTTAGTAGTTGCTAAGTAATGCATACTATAAATAAGGGACTTTTCAAGTTTCCCACTCTCTGCCAGTAACTGGGTGCACAAGAAGCCGGGAGGGAGCAGAGCCAGGACAGCTGACCCAAACTGGCCAAAGGGATGTTCTATACCATAGAACATCATGCTCGCATATAAAGCTGGGGGAAAAGGAGGGAGGGGACACACACATTTGGAGTTACAGTGTTTGTCTTCCCAACTAACCACGACTCATGACAGAACCCTCCCTTCCTGGGGATGGCTCAACACCTGCCTGCCGGTGGGGAACGGTGATGGGGAATGGTGAATGAATTCCTTATTTTTGCTTTGCTTGCATGCGCAACTTGTGCTTTACCCGTTAAGCTGTCTTTATCTTATCCCACAAGTTTTACATTCATTTTACTCCTCCAGTCCTCTCCCCCAACCTACCCGGGATGGGGGGGGGGGGGGGGGGGAGTGAGCAAGCAGCTGCCTGGGGCTTAGTTGCCAGCCAGGGTTAAACCAAGACATTTGCCCACATTGGGTGCTGTCTCAGCAATATCTTTCAGAAGCTGATGTACTCAGAAAATAAGATAAACAGTAAAGGTATGATTCTAATGGATTAAAAAATCAGAGTGTTCTGTTTTAGGATCAGCTCTCCTATCTCCTGGGATAAAGCTGGGTAAATTCTGACCTTGTTAAAGCTTACCAAATCCCCTGCAGAAACATCTCTTGAATCACACATAAGAATTACATACATCAGTATGAACATTCATCAAATAGACCACATATTGAAAGGTGCTGACCCCATACACACCATCAGTGCCAAAGTATTATTATTGGAAACCGAAAAATACAGGTTTTAAAAACTATTAGTTTCCTTAGGTTTCCAGATCTTGACGATGTATTTTTTCAGAGACAAGCATCATTGAAGGATTTTCTTAGTTGTAGTGAATCAGCAATGGATAATTAAGTGCACAAAACAGTAAGAATAATTTAAGTTTTATTTCAGATAGTAACTTTATGATACTTCACTAATAATTTATTCATTGATATATTTAATAATGAAGATATTACTGCCCCCCCAAAAGTGATGTTTGACTATTGATAACACAAATATTATGTTAAGTAGTATAATTTTGCTAGTAATGGTAACTTGCAGCTCATTTAATATACAGCAGTATTTAATTAAATCCGTAAGTGCAGTGTCCAGATGTTGTTTTTTAATCTAATAATGATGGAACCAATGAGATGCTGATAGGTTTGTAAACTAAGCCTTCAGAACATGGAGAATTCCACAGGGCCTTAAAAAACAAAAAACAAAACAAAACAAAACAAAAAAAAAAAAAAGAAAAAAAAAAGAAAAAAGAAATGAAACGAAATCTTTGATGCATGGTTTGATGGCAACACAAAGTTAAATGAAAAATTATCATTTCTGCTGAATGCAGACATGCAGGTAGCATGTAATAATAAAGCTTCTTTCACACTAATGATCACCATAACAAGAAATTAAGTGACAATGCATACAAAACCAGACATATGACTTGCCAGCCTGTGCATGACATGGGTCTGGTTAGAAAATAGTTATGTACAACAGATGCCATGTTTGTATAGGAAAAAGGTCACCAGAGTGAGCTAATTTATGTTAATACAGGCAATCTACATGCAGCATGCACACAACACGAGAACATTTCCACATTATGATAAAACTGTTTAAGTAGGTCATTCTGCATTAAAAAGCACTAATTCTAAACACATTAATATGACAAAACCCATGCACATTGCTTTATAATACAGTGGTTATCCATGCCTCATTTCCGAATTTTGCTTGTTGATCTTTTCTTCAAGGTGAATCCATGGTTTTATCATCTTTAAGAAAATATACTCAACGCCTACAGCAAAATGTTGCTATGTTTGAGAATTTCTGCTTGTTATTCATTTACTAAATTCTTAGTTTATTTTTTAAAAAAAATCAAGATTTCAGTGCTGCTATGATATTCCCAAACCATTCTCTGGCCTTACAAATTGGACACTGCTAGCGTTCAGCATAATGCATGAGCAGAGTGAGCAAGGTATAATCTAGCCAGACAACAATGGCTTTTCAATTTCCATAAAGTAAAAACTATTGAAAGGTCTCATTTCTCAGTGCCCTACTTCTTTCTATCCTTAGCATAAAAGGTCAGAGTGGATGTAGTAAAAATATGCTATTAATTCTAGGGATAACTGCTCATTTAATTAATAGTTAGAGATGTCATGAACTGTCTGGTAACTTCTTTATGACAGAAACAATGTAACTATAACATTCTGAAAATATATTACTGCAATAACATTTTGGTAAGTCGTACTGCACTAGAAGTGCACTACTACACAGAAATTAAAGTAAAAATAAGAAATGAGACAAAATGTCTAGGTGGATACGCTTAAGTGAAAAAGTAAACTTCTGGAGAACTCTAAGGAGATGATGATGAAACCAAAGCAGAAGTAGGAAAAGCACCATCTTCAAAAAAATAAGTTACAGGATAAATAAGTAGTAGCAACTAAACACTCTCCTTCTTCCCCTTCTTTCCCCCACCCCAAGACATCTAAGCAAGTCAGTGACAGTAAGTTTGGTCACTATTTCTGTGTACCTCATATTTTATTGCACTTAAAAATCAAGATAGCAACAGCAAGCGTACCTGCAGATACAAAGACAGAAGTTTGTGACAGAGAAATGTAGAGTAAGTTGAAAGAAGGAAAACATAGGCAAAAAGAACATTGCACTGTTACTGCAGAGTATATTACAGGAAAACAGTATTTTTACAGAGACAGACTAGAGTGTTATATTAAGTTCTGGTCTATGAAGAAAATCAGCTGTTTTATCATCAAGTCACATACTACTACAAATATTTAAAGAGCACACAGTTTATTTATACAAGCAGTCAGAAGCCAACTTGCATTCCACAAATCAAAACTGAAGATCATTCATACTAATTGAGCACCACTACAGAATGTGAGTTTTACTGTTCTTTATTCCTAGAGATGGCAAAATTAAATGCATAATACCTGCAGATAATCAGCCAACGAATTAAAGTGATTAGTGGAAGCCTGTCTTTTCTATATGGCAAGTCTCTGTTTCTGTCCTAGAACCCAGTTACTTTTGAATTTCATTTATGTGAAAAGCTGCTCACTTTTTGTATAGCACCACAGATACCTAACCCTCAGCACAAGCAAGCACCCTCTGGCAAGTTCAGCACCAGTAACCTGAACTGCTCAGACCTGCAGTGAGCAGCACTAGGTGTAGCAATTCATTCATGTTCATGACTTTGTGGTGTAATGGAATACAAACAGCAAGTACCTAGGGGTTTGGTGGTGAGGCAATATGTTTTGTAAGGGTTGGTGGGAGGTAATAATTAAAACCAAAACAGTTTCAGCATAATATTTCACTATGCATGGATGAAAAGTCTGACAGAATTTGCACAAGTCAGGCAGCCTAAAGCACAGGTAGATTTTGAAATGTATACTAAAAAATGGAAATTGGACATGAGAAGAGGAGAAAATGATTGCAAGAGGAAGCGGTGGGAAAGGAATTAGCATGCCAGGATATCCATATATTAATAGATACACAGAAGTACAAGCAAAGCAAAGACTGAAACAGTTAATGGTTTATTTGATTTCTAAAGGTACTTTGTTAAAAAAAGAAAATTAATTTTCCATTACAGAAAGGTATATCATGCATGAGTTTGCATTGTTTCACTGTTTAAATTACAAAACAAACTCTGAGAGAATATAAGAAATAAATGGAGAAAAATAATCTAGTAGTAACATACAATAGCAGGTGGACATCAGTCTTCAAGTCGAGGGGTGGGAAGGAAGAAGCAGGGTGTATTGTCTAGGTGGCAAAATGCAACTCACTTCACACTCTAACAAACTATGCAATATGGTGGGCAGAAATATACCTAGACTAAAATGAAGAGTTCAAGAAGTTCAAGTACTTTAACATTCTCTTCTCCTGCCTTCCTAAAGTAGAGGACACAAGTCTACGGTTGTTCACAGCATCCATAAACCACTCTCCGGCTGGCAGGGAGGATGCGGACCACAGAAGGGAGGTGGAGGGGGACAGTTAGAGCATCCCCCTCTCAGTGAAAAACAGAGGCTCTACAGAAAGCAGTGCTCAGGCTTTGAGAGGGAAATGGAGGCATGCTGTCCAAAGTAAGGTACAGCAGGCTACAAAACAAATCCCCTGAAAAATGTATTAGTAAGTATACCTGTTAATTTTAATACTGCATGGGAGTGCAGGTGTTTGGAGTCAGTGCCTAGTTCTGTATCACCCAGCACTGTTGCATACACAGTGCTGCCCATCACCAAGCAGAGGCAGTTTTTATTTGTAGCTATGCAAATCAAACAGTAAGCAGACTGGGAGCAATACCACACGAGTTTGCTGTCTGAGACTCCAGAAGCATAATAGAAAATGTAAGGACTACTAAACCAGAAAGGATTCCATTACCTGGGGAGTGAGTTAAGGACCAGTCCAAAACCTCTTTATATCTGATTTACTCTCATTATGAAAGACAAATAACTAACAGAATAGCAGCTCTGAGATGTGAAACCCCTAATATCAGCACAAGGCACACACAGGAAAAACATTGTAGAAATCATATCAGCTCTTCGGAACGTCTGCTCTGTGTAGAATAAATTTAAGTACAAATTCTTTTCATCCAAAGACTGATTGTTTTCTAAGATTAACAAAGTAGTGCTGAGTTTGACGTCTCTTGGTGACAGAAATAGAGAAGTGTACTGTGACTGCTTAATTCTGTCTTCAAGAAGCATTTTAATGAAAACTCATTAGCAATGACACATACTGCACAGTGTTTGTGCGATGGCTGCACGATATTTTGGGCTACTTGTTTAGCTAGCAGCCATTACAAGAGCTGTATTACCTAACATGATCTTGTAAACAGTCGCAATACTGGTTGACTGTATCTATTCATCTTCCAGTCTGTTTTAGTAACCTGATTGACATGGAAGAAATTATCCTTTGATCTCTCAATAAAATAATGCTTTGCAAACAAAGGAAGGTGAAGGGGGTTAAATTGGCATCGATTATTTAAGACATATTAATCATTTGTTATTTAATAGTCTCCCACATCAATCTGCTGTGCACATGGCTCTTTCTGCAAGATTCCCAATACCTTTTAAATGATTCTCAGTAGACATATGGAAAACAGAATAAATTTACGACTATCGTAAGGTGGAAATCTCTCGACATTCTGTAGCAGAAAGCAAAAAGCTTTCTAAGAAACCCAGATTACATTCTAATGTGTCCCTTGAACACACACAGCAGCTGGCTTGACATTTTACTTTCAATTTAGTCAAGTAGCAAAGTGGTCCTGTTAATCACTTAAGGAAATTGTAGCATTTCTCATCCTGGAAGACTTTATTCCTCCTTATCAAAACTTTTTTAAAACTTTATGTTTTAATTCCATAATTAATTTTGATATTAGATCATTTTAAATAGGGAAAGGAGATTAAACAGCGTGCTTTCCAGTTCAAACAGTTCTTCATGGAGAAACGTTATCTTTACTGCTACAGACTTTAGCTTCAATTTGCTTGCTAACACAGTGCGCTAAAGCAGTTTCCGTTGAAAAATCTCAGTGTGATTCATAGGAGAAAACAGAGATATGTATCAGGAGTTTTATCCTACAATTTACAGGTATTGCAGGAGATTGCATGATTCAACTTTGCTGATCACCTTGATAGCAGAATCTGACTCTAATTATGTTATATCCACTAAAATAAAATACAATATATTAATTTCCATTCTGGCAACTTCTCAAATACTTACCCACAATACTCAGTCAACACTGTTTAAACCTTTTCAGAGCGGCTCCACAGAGACAAGAACATTTCTTCCCTTTGAAACTTTGCATTTCTTCCTTCACCCATTACTTCCTAAATATAAACTAGCCTCCAGCCTTATTTTCATGACTGTACACTCTATGGATGAAAGGATTTATTCCTTGTCCAAGTCAAAGACAGAACTCCCATTTAGTTTTAACAACACATCTAAATGAACTCCAAAGCTAAGGAATAGTCTCTGAACTACTGGAGACATTTTCCAGAAGCCAAACAAAACAAAACATTGCTTTCTTTGGGGGGTAACCTGTCTCAGGGTTTTTTGCACTACAAAATAGGTAACTATTAAGTTTATACAGAGAGAAACAAAAGAACATGAAGGAATATAAAAAATACAAACACAACTATTTGCAGAAGTAGTAACTTAAGGATTTCTGAAATTCTACACTCTGAAGTGCGTAACAACATTTGCACAACATTGATAAAATAATTCTATACAAACTCCTGATAACATTTTTATCTGACTACTGTTAGCTTCTAAAGTGGTATTAAAGAGAAATAAAACAGGTGACTTTTTGGGGGTTTTTTGGAATTACAGAAACAAAACTGTAGTGATGATTGAATTACTTTAAATTTTCTGTTAAACTAGATAAGTATTCAATTTATGATATTCTCAGAATATGTGACTAATGGGGTAAAAACCATATTTTGCATTCCCTGATCTGTTTTGTATATTTCTAGTTAATCTAATTTCACATTAGCACAATATTCTTGCAGTTATACACACTTATGTGCATCCTGAATAAAATTATGTACAGATGTTACTTGCCATTGTCACATCTTGTTCTTTAAAATCTCATATAAAAGCAAAATATAGAAATGTAATTGCCACTTGGTTTTGACAGAAACACAGCTGAACCTAACATTACCTGTAATAGCTATCCTTTGAAGAAAAGCTGCACAATCTAATAAGTGACCAATGTTTTTTTAACAATATTACGAAAAGTGTTAACACTATTTATTTGCACATTCTTCTTCACTGAACTCTTTTCATGATGATCATAGTAATCACGTCTCATTCCTCTAGGTCAGTTCAACTTTCTCTGTAATGAATTCCTTGCAATGCAATTTTCACAAGTACTCCATACAAGATAAATACAGGTGGATGTGTTGTTCCGTACGAAAACATTCCACGTATCTTTTTGTTCTTGCATTGCATCACCCTACATAAGAAAATACATGATCGCAACCATGATATGGTAGAGGCATTTTACTAAGAAAGGTTGAAAAATGTGTTCTACTAATGTTGAAGAGAATGCTGCTAAAGAAAAAGATTTTTAAGAAATATTGTTACTATAACCTTTCATACTCAGATCTCAGCAAGAAAACTGTATCTGTTTGGGGGAGGGGGTTCTAATTTTATTGCAGAATCAGCAACCATCTACTTTACTGACAGAAGACCTCCCCCCTCCACCTCAACTCCAAGGGAACACAGACTGGAAAAAGGAAAAAAAATAAAAATAAATCTGTTAACAGCATAGATCTCTGCAGCATGAGATAATTTGATTTTGGAGAGAACAACCAAATGCAAAAATCATATCTGTTTTCTAAAAAACAAAACAAAACAAAAACTGCACACCCCTACAAATTGATTATTCTCATTTTTAGTGGAAGACTTACTTAACATCTAAGTTGTAATAAAGTAACTGTTAAGAATAATTAGTCTCAGATAAAGGGAGATAGAATTGCAACACATAAAAATGTTTTCAAGTATTTTTGAATATTATGGGGTTTTCACTATTAATATATACACCTTATAGTTTCAGTAAATTTCAGCAGACATTATTTCACGGACACAGTAGAACATAAGTGTTCATATGTGGCAACCCACGAACAAAAAATTAGTGACAGGAACATTGAGAAAAGTATGGACTTATTGCTCTAAATAAAAAAATACTCCAAGAAAAAGAAAACAAACAAACAAAAAACAACCCACGAGTGTTGAGCAATACTTATAAAAAACAATAATGACTACATGTTTGTCCAAAGTGTTCTACTTCAAACAAAAACAGTTAGTACTCCTGGCTTGAACCAGCTTAAAAGACAGCCTGAAAAAATACCAAAGTGTAGCTTGCTTCAAGAACTTTCCAGATTAAAATGTAAATTTTTTATATTTCTATCTTCAGATGACTATCCAGAGACTCAGAAGACAAACCTTTAATGTTACACTGATACAAAACATACTCAAAGAGAGGTTTCAAAACTGGCTTTAATTCCAGTGTTCTTTTTATAAATTTGAAGCAGCATGTTAATATACACCAATGAACTACAGCCTTATTCTGCAGAACAGCCTTTTTGGTAAGAAGTATTGTAAGATTTTACTCAAATCACAGAATAGAACTGTACTAAATATTCCACACTGTGGTATTAATCAAAGTTATTCCAGAAGGCTCATATAAACAAGTGAATCTCTTACACATACTCAACCAATGTCCCACAGACAGAATACTTTTTAAAAAAAAAACAAAACAGGGAAAAAAAACGTATCTCTACAGTTAAGGAATCTTCCTTGCCTGTGCTCTTGTATGAGGGTACACACTACCTATTCACCTTCTAACAGAAATTCTGACAGATGCTCTTCAGGAAACAGAATTTGAACATCACTTGGCAAAAATGTATTTATTCCATTATCTTTCAAAACACAAATATTGCTGGGGCAGCATATGGTGATTATAAACATAACAACCTCATTAAATTCTCAATAAGTGTGTAAACGAATACTGAAAAATAATTACAATCCACTAATACATATCTTCCACATTCACTTATGCTAATTCTCAGCTCTTTGTAAAGCATAAAATTAATAGGGCATCAGTGTGCTGGCAGGTCATTGTAATTGTTTTCTCATGTTTCAGAGCATATTTTAGAATCATTGAAGAACAACGGATGAATGGGGTTCCAGTAAATCCCACTAAATCAACGCATGGACACAACAGCAGCAAAGGCAAACAGGCTGACAGAAGTCTGAACACCCACAAAGATGATAAAAAATACTGTTCTACACAGCTACTTACATCATGGCCTATGAGTTCTGTCTGCGTGGATTTATCTGCTTGGGAAGCAAGAGCCTTCTGAAAGCACTGAGCCTTTTCCTGTAAAACAAAATAACACATCCTAGGTGAGTCATGGTTTTAGTCACTGGGCTCTGCAGCTACAAATATCCAGGTAAGTTCAAAACTCCTGCATGAACAGCTGTTCAGAATAGACGTATTCTGGCACTATTCTCACTGGGAGGTTGATTTCCTTAATGATAGTCCCTTTTATCAACTTATCTTTCTCTTAAACAGATAGTAGGCTCAGATAGTTCAACTGTGCAGTAGAGCTGGGCGCACTAGAAGGATGTCACTGAAGCATGATGCAAAGCAACCATCTTCCAGAGCAGATAATGGTACAGAGACCCAGGTAGCTGTGGTGATTCTTGCAAACATCAGCACCACTCCAACAGCAAAGAAACTGTTTTTTTTTTTTTTAAGAAACATTAAGGAACATGCAGGCTTCACTGCAGATTGCAATGCTGAGACAACTTCCCCTTGCCTGATGCAAACACGTTAGCAAAGCCTTAACTTTTCTTGGGTATTGTACTAATTTCTGCTTCTCCTTCACCCTTGCCCCTCTATATTTCAATGATTTGTGGAAGTATGGCATGGAATGTTGGAGAAAGGCCTGAGCAAAGAAATCTGGGCACTTTAAGACAATTATGTTTCACCCAAAAAAAGTATTTTGATACTTCATTTGAAACTTATCACTAAGTAGAAATGCTGATCCTGATCAAGCCCTTACATATACTACACTATTTTCCAGGAGAAAGCATATGATGAAACAACTGTAAATACATGGGGTAAGGCTGGAAAAGGCACACAGGAGGGGAAGGTTCCATGAATAGAGAGCACAAGGTCCTTCACTGCTCTGATGTTTTCCTATCTACTGTTCAGTATTATTCTTCAGCTATATATGTACAATACACTAACTAAAATTCCTCAAGTACAAAAGTCTGTTTTAGTGATAGAGACAGGTATTACAGCAAAACAGAATTTGTGTAAATTGAACGAATTTAATTTTTACTGAGATAAAGACATAGAAATATTATTTTAAGGTATTGCCTAAGTTGTGTTTTCCTTTAGAAGTATCTCTTCTACATGTTTTAAGTATCTCATGTTATTCATTTCAAGGCAAGATGCACATCACTATGCTAAGTGAATTTTGGTCAAAACCATGTAAACAGCTGCAAGAAGACAACCCCTAATGACCCTACCTCCAGTATTTCAAGTTGTCAAATAATGGGGGTGGAGCGGAAATCAAACCGATCACTTCACTAGTATGAGACAACTTGTGCCCAAACCTCTTAATGTAACTGCTAAGTTAAAACGCAATTCATAGCAAAGGCAATCTCATTTCTGACAGAAAAGCTTCATCTTCTTAGGGTTTGAATTTACTAGTCCACTGCCCACAGCATTTTTAGGTGTTTAGAAAACAGACATTGTTATATATCTACTTTCTTATGTAGGCAATAACATTTTACTGCTCAGAAGCTCCATGAATGTTGTAGTTACAAACCCAGATATTCAGAGGCTGAATGTTCAAGTAACATTACGATTGGACCAAGACCAATATTAAACTGCTTATCTGATCAACTTTAACATTTGCATACTTTCTCTGTGGATTCACAAATACATATTTTTAAGTTGCTGGGGGAAAAAACCCCAGAAGACATCAAAACCAGCATTCATTCAGGTGTGAATCAAGAAAGGTTAAGACAAGCCTGTCTCTAAGCAGCTTGTATTACTTTAATAATTAGTTACTGTCAAGTCTGAATATGTTTAATGAAAAAAAACCCACCAACTTCTAAAAGTGCAATCACAGCTCTGTGAAGATGAAAATTATTTAGGAAGATTTCAAATCTTAATTATGAGCCTCACTATAGTCATACCAGGTAGCCTTACTCACAATAATGCAGAGGTTTATTAGATCCAAGCCAGAGAGGGTTATTACTATTATTAAAAAAAATAATAATTTGAAACCTTTATAATCCCAAGAAATTTCTTAAACATTTCATCCCCAAGCTCTACAAGAGAAAAACCCTTCAGCTGCGCTGAGTGCTGTACAACCTTACCAATAAAAAGAAGGCTCCAAGCTTTGAGAGCACAGGCTATCTAATCAGAAACAGAAAACACATAAAAAAGTGAATCTCCCAGTCCATTGAGCTGATGAATGCCAGAGACAGGAAAAGAGCCTTGAAAAGTGTATCTTCTGACTCCCATTTACCTGACTGGACCATGCTGTACGTTAAACATCACCATTACCACTTGTGTATGTATTGCAAAATTAAAAATAAATGTTTACAAGGTCATGAGATCACCACATAATTTCATTATAAGGATTTTGCAAACATACCTGAGCTTTTAACTTTATTTTTCAAAAGCATATTTCAAAGATGCTTTAAGATACAGCATTAAACAATGGCAGGTACCCGTCTATGCTATATTAAAATAGCACTGCATTTCTCTAATCAGAGGATTTTTTTTGAAAATAAAATGTATTTTGATTATTTATTTCCTGCTTTATCTACTGCATCAACAGAAGGTAAAAGACTCCATTTCCAGGTGGTATTACAATTTATAATTTATATTTTAATGCAATACCTGGTATTGTTTATTATTATCAATCAGTCATTCAGTAAAGCTGTATGGCACGTAGTCATTTCCTTACAGATTATATTTCCCATAATAAATCAATGCTACCTTAAGAAATAAGTTTATGTACATACATCACTGGAAGTACAGAGGAACATTTTCTACTCATCACATCTCTAAAATAAAAAAATTACAAACCACACATTCATATATGGGCCAGACGTGGCCATGCATGCTTTGAATAGTGCAATACAATAAAAATTTTATATGGTCACACTCTATGAATAATATGGTCATAACAAGTGATGCCAATCTTAACCTCCCCAACAACAACAAAACCCAAAAGCTGAGAAAGTTATTGAAAGAGAAAACAAGCAGTAGTGCAGTCATAAAAACCTTCAAAAGACTGACACATCAAGCATAGTCATTCATGCAGAAATTATCTCTACAAGTACAGTTTTGAACTTCTAATGCGCACTGTTGTTAGTCTTGATTTGTGTTCTGGTTGCACCCAGCTCTCCAAGAAGATACCCCAAGTCTTACGATAGCTCATCTAAACAAGAATTAGCTCTTTCTCAATCCGTATGTCTTTAGATTATCACTGCTACACCACTGCTAGGACAACCTAGATAAACACAGTCCTGTCCCAAAATAGAAGACACTCAACAGACAAGTCTAGAAGACAACATTATTAACCCAGTTTGATAATTCAGAAATCGTGATACAGGGACGCTAAGCTTTGCAACATCAAAATACAAGGAAAAAAGAAAAAAAAAAAAGAGTACTACTGACTTGATCTTCCTACAAATATTTGAAGAAAAATAGTCAACAGGTGATTTATTTTTCAATGTCATGTGTGAAGCCACCTACAGCATTATGGAATGCTGCACAGATCCACAGTCCAAGTCTTATGCCCTATGCAGAAAAGCAGTTTTCTTCACACCATTAAACTTGAAGACATTGACTTTGGATAGGAATTTCTGGGCTCAGTTACTTTCTGAGAGTCCCAACAGGGAACAGCATTCAGTAAAATTATGTGCGGGATTACTGCAAAGCAGGACTATGCATTTGGGTTCAAAGGTCCAATTTGTACACCTTCAATTCACAATATTTCAGCACTTTCTTTCTAAATGGACATCACATGCATGGCAGTGAAATTCTCTCCAATTACAGCTCTCACTTAATTAACTGAACAGTACTAAACAGCCCCACTGAAGACGTGAAACTGGTAATTGTTATTTTACCCAGCAACTGTTAACCCATCAGCTGTAAAATACTTGATCATCGAGAATAACCAAGTTTTACCTTCTTTAAGTTGACCTTTTCCTAAGTTTACTAGCTGAAAATGGAGATGAGGCAAGTAAAGTCTCTAATTAAATCACTTATAGGCCAAGCAAACCAGTGATCATATTTTTAGAAACAACTGCAAGTTATAAAATCACTATCCTAAATATTAAAGAAGGATATAAACATATTTATTTCAAGTATTTGTCTTGTGGGAGTAGCACAGTACTGTTCTCATAAAGTAGTGGGAATTAACCCTTCCAAGAAGCTAGACTGGGACAAAATGGATTAGATAATTAGTCCTGCACTACTACTTTCACTACAATACATTGCCACAACATCGCCTCCAGTTGGTACGCTGATGAGTCAGCTGGTAGAGTTGTGCTGACACCCAAAACTAACCTGAAAATAAACACAGATCTATCAAGTTTGGTAAAAAAAGAAAGCACACAGTTTATAACCTTGGGGTTTCGTCTTCCTTTATCCCTTTTTAGAGCAATTACATTTATCATTTTCATGGTGTACACAATTTTAAATGCTGGCAGGTTCTGCATGGGTACATGAACAAAATTTTACAGTTTGTTTTGGAAGGGTTGAGGGTTTTTTTCCGTAACTTCTTCCATGGGTTTTTAGTGACTATCTGTATTCACCGAAGGAAAAACTCTCTGGTTAATCAAATACAATACAAAATAACAGCATTATGAAAATCCTGTAGCAATAACTACCGGATGATTCTGCAACACATTTAAAAGAAAATTTTACTTGTAGAAGTTATTTTATTAACTTTCCAAATTATCAAAGGCACTCGCCAACTTTTCGTTATGTTTTTCTTCCCTACCATGTGAAATGCTAACTTTGTGCACTCTGTCCTTAAGGCCTCTACGTGGAGATGTTTAAGTGCATTGCCTATCGACTGTTTACGTTGGTTTGCAGTTTCCCTTCCCTCTGTGCACGCAGGGATGTTCGTGGGATGTGATTAATGTCAGTGCCAGCCACTTTGCACATAGATTTAACAGCACATGCATTAGGCAGAGTGCAGGAATCATTAACTCAGCACATTCCAAATTGCAACTGATGTTTATTGAAGGCTTCTAGCATTAATTAAACCTCACACAGCTAAGTGTTTACAATGATTTTACAGATTGCTGTTCTATGGAATGAGATTCACAATTGTGGCATTAAAGTGCATAGTACAAACACAATGAAAGGGTCATTTTCAAGTCCCAGCAACAACTGCATGGGGCAGATTTTGATCACTTGTTGGTTAAATGAATAGAGAGAAATAATCATAAAAATTGCTGCCACCATGAAAATCAATAAAAACATGTACCAATCTCTGTGATAAATAAGGTTGCAATTTTATTCACTTATATTTACAATGATCCCTGAATCACTGTAAATATACTTAGCAATACTGAAAACAACACACCCCTGCCATTCTTCGAGTTGTTTCCCTGTGACATTATGCCAATTAGTCAATAAATTATTTGTACATTCTGACATGTATTTGGGATAGAACCATCAGTTTGCGTTTAGCACGGCCAGAAATAGGACAACTATGTGACTTGGTTTTGTCCTGTGCTCACATGCAGTCCATTAACTGTGCATATTTATATGCACACACTGGAAGTGATCACACTGCCTGTCCATCTATTCCTCAGTAATTTTTTATTACAGTGGTCCATACTAACTAGTCCAAGCACCAGAGTTAGAAAAGTAAAGTTTCTGTAAGTTTCATGAAAAGGGCCTAAGCTGGCAAGGGGCTTCAGCAAGAGCTTCAAGCTCAAAGTCAGCCAGCTGTGCAGTGCCTTCAGCTCAGCCCCACCACACCGGGCGGTGTCTTCAGCCCAGGTAACACTTTGGAACCCAGAAGGATGTTTAGGGACTGTATGGGAAAGTGGGGCATGGAGAATTACAGAGAAACAGAGAACTTCATTAAAAGCTGAAGAGACATACACAGAATAGGATTTAGTGACATCACTTGTTGAAAAAGCTTCAGTCGCTGCACCAGGCTCTCAGATGCACTGCAAAGACTTTTTCCCAGGCAAGTATTTGCTTAAGCAAGGACCAAAAGGCAATTCTACCCTTTGTGAATTTGATCTCAGGAGAAGTCATAGCATGGGTTTTGCTCATAATTGACACTGGAAAGTTATTAAAGCAGATACCTTTTTACTGTGAATCCAGGTTCATCACTCATGCCCTCCACTCTTACTCACTCACCTCAATTGAGATACTGAAAATTAAATATGAAGTACATTATATTTAATTCAGTCAGACAGAACCAACACATTTTTATATGCATTATTGTGACATTCCAAATACTTTTGCACACCTAACCAAGGCTCACAAGTAACATTCAGCAGCTTTGTACTGCTTTGTCAAAGCAGAATAGTTTTGACCAGACAACAAAATCTGCTTCCACTTTTACCATACTAAAGCAATCCAAACCAGCCTTCATATTTTTGATAATACTTGACAGACTAAGACACAGTAGCATTCCAGCACAAGATGGGTCAGAAGTGTATCAATCTCCTCTTCTTTCAAATATTTCTTTAATTAATTCAGAAACTTTTCCAATTATGGGAGTTTAACTTCATGAAGGCCATGTGACTGCTACAAATTCTACAACAAATCATTTGATTCTGGAACTTAGTCAATCATTTACAGCACTGATGTTTTGATTTCAGTTGATGAAAGTAATGAAATAACATAGCAAAACATTTTCATTGACGTATAAAAGCTATACTTTTCAAAGCACCTGCAAAAGATATTAACAACTCTTATCCTGTACAAGGAAAGTAACCATTACATTCTAGTTTTGGTTATGATGCATATGCACAAAGAGGCTATAGCACAAAGAATGGGAAATAATTTTTCTCTTACTATTTCTAGAAGCATTACAGGATCTTCAGGAAAGAGTACTGGGAAAAAATCTGCCCTTTTAAAAATAGTTTCTCACCATTATTTCCCACTAACATGTATCGTAAGCAAACCACATCGCTATGGTCCCCAGATTACTGCAATAATGGAACCAAAAAGACGACTTATAATCATGACCATAAGCAGCTGTCACACCAAACTGTTTGAAGATGAGAAATTGCAACTCAAACTATGATTTAGTCATAAAAGCATAAGAATTACATTATACAAGTCTAAAGAGACACCCTGATACTATCTTACAGAGTTTTTTCAGCCAAAAAGAGGAATAAATTCTAATTTTGCATCAGAAAACAAGTGAAAAAGAGATAAAGGTGAACCTATGGCACTTGACAAACATCAATAGTCAGTTTATACCGTAATATAAATCCAATCTACCAAATAAACCCTCTTTATTGGCTCATAATCAGTGTTTCTACACTATTATTGATAAAATTGTTTTGCTAAAAATTGTACAAGTGTTCTTTAATGCTGCCTCACTGCTGTCTCAGCTCATAATGTGTGCCTACTATCAAAAACGGATTTGTTTGTAAGCACTGCTTTTAGATAAGCCAGCGTTGCCTAGGAAGATGTGTCATCTGTCAACACATGCTACACACTACAGTATCTTGTAAAGATGCAGAAGACAACAGCTGAATCCTGTATGTTGGTCAAAGACCAGGGATTCCCTCTGATCTGTTAGTGTTAGTGTAAACCAATAAAGACAGCTTAGAAACAAAAGCATTGTCAAACTAGGCATATTAAAAGATGCAATGAATGGCTGCAGCAGAAGATGGAAGTATAAAACTACACTGTAAAATTGGACTGGACAAGCAAGCAGCAGAGATCCTTTGGGAGTTAACAAATAAACAGGTAACAAGCAGTTCAGGAGTGTCCCGAGCTGCAAAGTGATGGACTGGGAGAGCTCTGAGGAAAATAGCATGTGCTTTCATGTATCAGCTTTTCTGTAAGCAGCTGCTTGTGGCCACCACTGGACACAGACAGCTGAAGGGCTGGATAAACCCTTGCACTGTCCCAGTTATTTCATATTCTATAAAGCCTAAACCAAATCCACCCTGTCCTGAAATATTGCAATATCAGCCTTCCAAGCACCCATCTCACACTGTTTCAACAGATAAGAAATTGGTTGCCTCTACTTCTCATCCAGTTATTCCTTGCTTCTTAATAAGGAAAAGCTACCTAACTTTTCCTCCTTCTTCAGTTAAGCTTATAATACTAGAAGCAAAGGAAAATATAAAAATGAGCAAAAGCCACCAAATGGCACATGCTGGGGAGAACTCTCCAGCCAATTAATATAAGCTCAAAGAAAATAGTAATCTCTGTGAATATATTTCAGCAATAAGTGTCATGTGATCTAACAACAGTGTGTATTCTCAAACTGGGTATTATAAAAATAGTCTACACAGCATTACCAACTTTGAAAAACAAGCCTTGTCTACGTATTTTTACATGCAAATCCAAACCTGACTATACTTGGAAGATCCAGAATCCAAAGTTTAAATCAGGAATACTTGAAGACAGAAAAAAAATTAAAATCTTACCATAAACAAAGACTAATGTGGCAGATAAGTGTATAGTTTATGTAACTGGGTGGTGGGGTGTGGATGACAGGGGAAAAGGCTATATTTCAGTAACCAAAATTAGTGAAATACAGTGAAAAGTACTAAGTCAACGTTACAGTCCATGGGTGATTTTACCCATGCACAACAAAGTCATGTTAAAAAAAGTCTCTGCCAAAACTACTACTACTACTACTACCATCACAACCACCACCACCACCACTACTACTAAACCCATCATCAAATAGCTCATTGGATGTTTTGATCTTGAGTTATAACTATTTAGCAACCACACAACATTATCTATGGACTAAGTACTGGTTAGCATTTTTAAAATACAACAACAAACATATGTACAATATAAAAAAAAAAGATCCCAAACAACTTCTTTTAATCTACAACTCTTTGCATTCAGTTGGGAGCTGCATGGCAGCTCTCAATCGATTTTCAAAATTTCAAACTGAATCAAAGTTAGAAAACATGCTAAAGAAACAGGTATTTTATTACCACAGAAGTGGAAAGAGACTGTACAAGACCCTCTAAAGGTGCATCCAAAAGCTGGTGGCCAAAGCAATTTAGAATTCACTTGTGAGATCTTGGGATGGGGTAAGAACCTGTGTTTCTACACCATACTACTGCGACTTAGTTCAGATTTCCATTTTCTCCAGAAACTTCCTGCAGTGTCCACTGTAACAAGATATCCGTGGTTCAAGGAATTACCATAACATAAACAGCACCCACATTTTTTTGTTTGTTTTGATTTGGTTTGGTTTTTTGGGTTTTTTTTGGTTGTTTGGTTTGGTTTTTGTTTTTCTTGTTTTTTTTCTTTTTTCTTTTTGTCAGGACATCAACTAATTTGTTTCCCAGTTTCCTATACATTTTCTTGAAACCCAAACTGACTCAACAGACAACAGCTCAGAACACCACTGAACTCTCATAGCCAGATGTACATGGACAAAATGGTTTAGATTGTTGCACATTTTATAATCACAGAAGATTAGTCAGTTTTCACATATTAAGCTTTTATGTCATGCTATTCCACTCATGGCAACAAAAAGCCTCTGTCCTCTGATTTCAATGATACGTTTACAGTAGGCCATCACACCTCTATTTCCAAATTGCATAAACATGAAATACAAAAAGCGGAAAATAAAATAGAATTATTTGAACAAATGCAATCTCAATGTATAGATATTATCAGAAATGGAAGATGTATCTTGTCTTTTATGGAAAAAATAGCTGCATTTTTCACGAGTTCCACAGAATTTCTAAAGTAGGTCGTCTTAAACTTTCAGGTTATCCAAGCTATATGTTCAAGAAATACTGCAGACAAAACTGACTTGTTATTCACAAGCACCACTCTATGTCAAAAGAGTGGCAAGCTTCTTGAAATGTGATGCAGTGTTCAACATTTTCAGGAACAGATGCTCAGTTTATTCTGTATACACTGACTTTTCTAGCATCACTTAAAAGAGACAGCATCTGCTTTCCTACCAGAATTTGCACACAAGCAAAAGTGAAGAAGTAAAGGTATCACGAGGAGGAAGATGATGAAAGTCATTTCAGTACAAAGTTATCTCTGAACTGAAACTTTTATGGCCTTAGAACATCCTGACACATGAAAATACAAACACATAGCATCTTCGTTACCCTCTTTACCCTTTTTTTTCCCCTGACAGCAAGGGGAGCACCTGTCTTGTCCATCACACTCACATACTTTATACATTTGTTTTATATTATATCCTAAATGTGTATCTAGACTTTTGAGTCAAGGTCAGCAATCCTTCAGAGGGCAGGGTGATGCTGTTTCACCTTCCAACCACTGCCTCACGTAGGATACTTCGGTTTCTCTGTCTGGCTGAACTCCAGGTGGCTACACCGCAGCCAAGGCAAGGCTGCCACTAGATTGGGTTCTGTAGATGGGACTCCACAAAATCATCAAGAATAAAGGACTCCCCCGTCACACTAACAGCAGGGCAGTATAGCCTCCACCACACTGCACAGCACCAGTCTTACTTTCTCACACCTTCCCCACCTCCAGGACCCTGCTGTTTTCAGCAAAGCAGCTTGCACAGCTCAGAATTTATATGAAAGTCCAGCAGTCTGGGCTGTCTGACAAGTAAACGTGGAGGACACAGTCAACACCAGTTGTCAATACACACTCCTGCATTACAAAGTTCTCAGAAGAGAAGATAAGAAGACCTCTTCCATTAACTTGTTGTCCACACAGCTGGCACGTTTAACATATTGGGCTGTCATCAGAGACAAGAATGCTTTTTGTGAAATGGAGTCCTCTACGGTTCATGTCCTAAGAGCCAGCTGGAATTGATTCCTAGAAACTTTACTTATCATGGCACGAAAAAATACAACTCTTGATGCATGCTTACCCTACATGGTACACAGTGGACAGGACAGTAGAAGACTAAACACATTATAAACTTTTGCTAATTATATATATATATGCACATTTACATAGGTGAAAAAGATCATCCTTCCAATAGCGGGTGACAGGTGGTGCCTTCCACTGATGGAAGCCACGCACCATTATACCTTCCTGTTCTTGATATAATCCAATTTAAAGAGAAAAACACTTCTGAAGTTCCAGTTCAAATCACTTCCAGCTGCAAAGACATCATTAGACAATGCAGTTACATATGCACTGTGAGATGACCTCAGCTTTCAACAGTTTTCCAACCTACACGTGTGATGGAAAATTTCTTGTCACTAATTACTGTTGTGTATTGTGTCTGGCTAAAATAGAGTCAATTATCCCCACGGTAGCCCTCAGAGGGCTGTGCTTCAGAGCTAGAATGGTATTGATAACACACCAGTGTCGGGGCTATTGCCGAGCAGTGCTCATACAACATCAAGACTGTCTCTCCAACATTCCCCTCATCACCAGTAGGCTGGGGGTGGGCAAGATCTTGAGAGGGGACATAGCCAGGACAGCTGACCAAACCGACCAAAGGGATATTCTGTAGTGTACACTGTCCTCTCAGCAATAGAAGCCAAGAGAAAAGGTGGTGGGGGGCAATCTCGACTATAACATTTTTTTTCTGGAGTAATTGCTGTCCGTATTGAAGTCCTGCTTCCCAGGAAGTGGCTGCACATTGTCTGCTGATGGGAAGTAGACAATAAATCTTGTTTTTCTTTGTTTCCACACACAGCCTTTACTTTTGCTTTATTAAACTGTCTTTATCTTAACCCACGAGTTTTTTCCACCTTACTTTCTCTGCCATCCCCCACACCCCCCATCCTGCTGAGGAGGGGAGTGACAGAATAGTTTGGTGGGCACCTGGTGTACAGCCAAGGTCAACCCACCACAGTCCTTGTTGGCACCCAACGTGGGGCAGGAGGAATTCAAGATAAGGATAGTAACTGGGGGAGGTAACAGGCAAAATGTAGACTGAAAATGTCAGAGAGCAGAAGGATCGTGGGGGATTTCTTTTGTAATTGTGGTGAAGGGACAAGGAGCAGGTTTGCTGGCAGAACTTGTGGCACTGTGGGAGACCCACGCTGGAGCAGTCTGCTCCCGAAGGGCTGCACCCTGTGGCAGGGAACGACACTGGAGCAGTTTGTGAAGAACTGCAGCCTATGGGAAGGACTCATGTTGGAGAAGTTCATGGAGAACTGTCTCCTGTGGGAGGGACCCCACGCTGGAGCAGGGGAAGAGTGAGAGGAGCCTCCCCCTGTGCAATGAACGGAACGCAGCCCCCATTCCCCATCCCCCTGTGCCACTATGGGGGAAGGAGGCAGAGAAATTGGGAGTGAAGTTGAGCCTGGGTAGAAGGAAGGGGTGGGGGAAGGTGTTTTTAAGATTTAGGTTTTATTTCTCATTGTCCTACTCTGATTCGAATGGTAATAAATGAAACTAATTTCCCCAAGTCGAGTCTGTTTTGCCCGTGACTGTAATCGCTGAGTGACTGCAATTGTGAATGCCCTTCATTACATTTTCTGTCCCATCAGGTTGAGGAGGGGAGTGACAGAGCAGCTTTGGTGGGCACCTGAGGTCCAGCCAGGGTCACCCCACCTCACAGTTCCTGTGAGCCTGCAGGAGATGCACTGTGCAGTTGGAAGTGCCCCTGGAAAAGTGGAATGAAATGTTGAGTGTACAAGCAGGACAAAAGTCTATTGCTGCACTGTGCCTTTACTGCTAGAGGTCAGGAATTCTGGAAAATTTAGCTGCAGTGGTCCAAAGAAAGGCTGAAGAATCTAATATGAATGTAACATCAGTAGTACAAACAGTCTCAACTACTGAAGTTATACCTAGTAGAACGAAAGTATCTCTTTTGCACTCTAGGAAAAGCCCAAAGAAAATTTAATTTAACACCCAGGCATACATTCTCAGGGAAAAAAAAATGCTCCAAATGACATTGCCTTTGATTCTACCTTTCCAGGGAAATCTTTAAATCGGATATAAAGAGAGATCCAAGGTCAAAAGGGAGAGAGGGAGTTGTGCTGTACCATACTTCTCTCACACACCCTTTCTTCTTACATTTCCATTCATTTTGCAGTTCAAAAAGGTAGTCACCAGAAATTCAGTGTTCTATACCAATGATTCTTACCAAATTGCCTTGCAGTACAGGTCACGTAGTTCATATACTCCCCTCTGTTATGTCTGCTCTTGTGTTTCGACTGACTGCTTTACACAGATGGTTTCTTTATCCATCTCTGAATTTCTGTTCCCTGCAGTTACTGAGTGGTAGTACCAGGATGCTACTCTGTGAAGAACAATAATTCTGATTTCCCCAAGTGTACCATGTCATTACAATCTGCCAGGTTAGCATACCCAGTTTATCACTTCATTCCCTATCCAAAAAGAAAGCTTCAAAATCATGTATACCCATCAGACTTCTTTTGCAAACGTGAACCATAAGCACATCAAGTTTTAGTCAGAAATACAAATGACAGAATACTACAGCACAAAATCAAATTATAAACATTTGTGGAAAATCAGAGGGAAAAAAATAACATCTTCCTGCATGCTTGAACAGGTATTATTATTTATGCAATTCAGGATGTCACAGAATAGTTGTCTAGTCCTTGTAATCTATTGTGAAAGTCATCATACTGATGTGGAAGTAGGAAAATGTTCCTTAAAATGCTTTGGCACCTGTGGGAAATCAAGTACAGTCAGACGTTAGTTCACATGAAATATCCCAGTGAATCAGATTCCAAAGATGACATGAAAAAATAATAAAAAAATTTAAACCCAGTTCATTTCAGAAGATTTGTTTACAGAATTTTTAGAGCTTACTGCTTTCCAAATTCAAGTTTTTGTTTTGGATTTTTAATTGAATGACACCATATAAACATATTACCCTCTTACTTGTTCCTTAATGGTAACAACCATACAAAATGTTGGTCAACCTTTGCTGTTTCTCAAAAGGCATAGTTTTCCATTGTGAATAGCTTTGCTGAAGTTCAACTTTCAGTGAGTGTTTTTTCTTGCCAGATTATTTTATCTTGGGACTTTTTTAAAAAAATGTGTTTGATGTGTTATGAAAAATTAATTCGTGTAAAAACCAACTTTTTGATTGATTTCTAAGGCCTCCATCCTTCAACAGCAACTTCTGGCAGGAAGGTGGAAATTTCCAAGGCTTAGACACGGTATTCCAAGGATTTAGCTCACAAGGACAAACATTTTGTGTTTAGCTGAAAAAAAGGAAACAAAATCTGAACTGCATAACAATGACTACATTAAAAGCAATAAACTCTCAACAAAAGGTTAATTTCTCCAGCTTTTGGGGGCTAAGGTGAGGAGGGAGAAGGCAGGAAGGTGGCTCATGCAGCAGGAAATTTTATCACTGCCAGCAGGACCACGAGCAGAAACGAAGGCAGTCTTCACTATCGTACTTCCCACGGGAGTGCTTTACTTTGCAGCCTTCATTTTCCTTCAAAGTTTTGTAATTATATTTCCATAATTTAGTCATATAAACAATATTATCATTTAGGTACTTCTCATTAATTCTACCCCACAAAAAGGGCAGATTTGAATTTTTCACTTATCAGTGTAATAACTGGCTTATAAAAAACATGTGGCAGAACTAAGCAATAATAGGATATCCTTGCTTTGTGATATTTCTTTCAGAAATACTTTTACATATCTCCTTGGGACACAGCTTCTTGGACAATGTGGCTGTCTTCATTGTAAAGTGGTTATATCAAAATGAATTTCATATGGCCAGTTGATGGACTTGTAGTTCAAAGACTACATAATGTTAGTGTTGACCTTTTAAATAAAAACAAATTTTTGGTGATCGCCTTACACTATTAACTGAAGAAAGACTGTTCTCAATCATATTTCCCTGTGATCAGCATAGAAAATTTTGATGCTCAGCCTCAGATACAGGTTTTAAAAAAATTAAAATCCATTTATGAATTACTGACAATTAAACTATTCTTTTTGATTAGGATGTCTAGCACTATTTTTTCCAAGCATCCATGCCATCCAGACTTCTGAAGCACTTTATTAAACAGACGACACACTCACGCAGGTTGGAGTGGGGTGCTGTTAGTTTGTGGTTTGGTTTTGTTTTTTAATAGAATGCAGCTCTGGATTAAGTTATTAAGGCCATGAACAACTCATTTTTCAAATGGTGGAAGCACCTCATGATTTGTACTAACTTCTGTGAGACCCCTGAGTAGTAATTGTTTTTGAAAACTTAAGCGATTTTCAAGGTAAGGATCCAGAAGCAGAACTGTAGGGGGGGACATGATGACCCCAACAACCAAAAAACCCACGTAGTCTCTAAAACTTGGCCATATGATAAATTCATGCCCTTAAACCAGAGGAGAGGAGAAAGGGGTGTTAAGTACTTTACTTTCTATAGCACCAGATTAAAATAACATTTACATATTCACAGCACAACATACTGTCAGCAACTGAACCAAGTTTTCAAACGCCAATGAGCAACAATTGTTGCCATCAACTTGTCAAGTAAAACTAAATTAAATTAAACACTGAGGCATAAGCATGGAAGTAAAGGCATTTAAAAAATAAACATGAATACAAGAAATTATGTTGAAGGAAATGATGGATATTTTAAAAAACATAATGAAAACCATAACCTGGAGATTGGAAAACAAGTGCTTTGTGGAAAAAAAATAATTCCAGTGAATGTAACAGTCTGTTTACTTTTATTTATGTAAATCTTTAGCAGATATTATTACAAGTATGTAACTTTACCTTTACAGACTGAAATCAATCAAATAATTACTTAAATTAATGAATGTACCTCATTTCTTATTAACACAGTAAATGGTTAAAATGGTGGAAACAAACAGAATGGAAATGTTTTAAAGCAGCATTGACTTAGGTCATTAAGTCATGTTATAGCAACAAGTCTTGAGTCTACATAGGTTGAAAGCAATTAAGGTTGATATATTATAAATACTGAATTTGCACCACGTTTGACCTTGGGCCACACAGTGTGAATCCAAACATTAACAACCAAAAGTGCTAAATCACCTCCTGAGTTTCAGGTGTAAAACAAGAAAAAAACTATACTAAATTTCACATAGGTGGCAAAGTAATTTAAGGACCATAATCCGAACACCACATCAGTATTAAAGTGGAGGGATAAATTTGCAAGCACTTGCAATTTAAGAAATAGAGGCTTTACTTTACAGTCAGAGGGATTTAGTCTCTCAATAATCACTCCTGCTATGTATTATTACGCAGTGTTAATAATCTAATCACAGAATTTTAATGTTTTCTTAAGCTCCATATAAAATGACATGTCTGGGGAAATGCAAAAAAATACTTGAATACTTGTTTTTGCAAGAGCAAAGAAATGGGAAAGCAGAACTGAAGTACAGCAGTAACAAAGACAAAACCAGCCATTTTAATGTTATAGGAAAAAAAGCTTAAAAATATGATTAAAATAAGTATCTGGAAATTCAGGGAACCACGGAAGATGGTAATGAAGTAGATAGAGTCACTGCTTATTAACCGAATAAATAAATAATAGTATTTTACCAAGAATACTAGCTGCTAATTGCAAAAAAAATATCAGCAACAGTACTTGTATGGACTTTGCTCTGTCCGAACTGGGATATTTCAGTAGATCAGTACAGGTACCATAGACGTAAGAACACTGACAGTTTAGATCAGAAGACCATATGATGATAAAAATGATTAAAACCTTGACGTTAGGTGAAGGAAGAACATAGAGCAACCTAACTGGTAAAAATACTTAATAAATGTATAAGAATACATTCCTTACAAGAAATAACCCTAGTGCAAGGCCCTATTTCTGTCTCACACAAGCAAGGTAGTAGCCAAACAAAACCCAATAACAGACAAGAAAACGGAACCAAAAAATTTCAGCCGGTGTTTCTTCAATCTAAATGCTCTGTAGGGCTTGCTCCCCAATGGACAAGTCATTAACTGTGCTATGAACCAGATCAAACTCCTAAAGCAAATACAAGTTAGAAATACCTATTGCTGGGGTGAGTGAAAACTGCTGGATCGTGTTTTTCAACTTCATATAGAGGTACATACACCAAGTATGGTTACAGATAAGTTAACAGCTGTATGGATTTTTCGTGCATATTAAGGAAAGGCTACAGAGAATTCCAGCAATCAGTATTAAACACGCTGCTTTTTGAAGTGTGCTCAGACTACCTTAATTGCCTTTGTGGTAACTCAGTTTGATGTTTTCTATTACTCAGATACGAATCTATAACACTAGATTCAGACTGAATAGATAGGGAGCAATGGCAGCTGCTTTGCGTTGCCAGGTCTTCTTGAACACAGAATGACGCGTTTTCTTAGTCCACCAGAAACACAGCTACAGGTTAGATATCTCTAGATGCCTAGATCTCTCTTCTTCAACTAAGTAATCCCCTAAATGTGGATGAGATACCAACCATACTGTCTACGTTCTTAGAAAGCAATAGTTTAATGGGATGAATGGATTAGAAATTATGATTATGAATTTTATGGAATACATGTTTCTATATAAACATGTTTGAAAGAATCCAGAAGATCTGGCTATCCAGAAGATACTTTTTTAATTGCCTTCTGAAAATTTGAGACGGCTATAGTGTTTTGGACTTCCTTAGTACACCATATTATTTTTAACTGAAACTGACTGAACATCCTTTGCAAATCTGTTCTACCCTGTCAAATTCCATTCCTCTAAGCTAAATTCCACAGAATACATTTAATATATCCAAATAAAGGAAATTTGCAAATCACAAGGCACCATGTGCATTGACCTTCGCTCTTCTTTTGAATTTGCAGTATGGTTCATTTTAGTCAAGCTGTTGAAACATTTGTGGTATAATGCATCAAATTAAGGCAACCAGCTGTGATGTTTAATTTAAGCTGAAAGTTTATGATCTACAACTACACAATACCTTCGGGAATAACTGATATTTCATGTTACTAAATTAAATGCAGTTACAAAACGGTTACAATCTTCCCCACATTTTACCCAGAGCATACTGTCATTTAAACTTTGGGTCTGTAAAGAGGACAAGCATTCAAACCTATGTATTACAAACAATAAATGAACAACCAGTTCTAGCCTTTGCTGAATATATAAATTGAAAGCCTTCTGGTCTAATGTGTTAGATTACTCCTATATTTTATCCTTCATTATGTGTAATGGAGTTTCTCCATTTGTGAGAAAGCGAGAATTCTGAACAGTCATTAACTATTTTGTCATAATGCACCATTTTTAGCAGATATTTTGTCTAAATAGATACTGTACATAGAGCTGAAGAATTGGAACAAAGCCGACAAAAACGCTCCCCAAGCATTTTCTAGCTATGAAGCACCCTTGAAAGAAAATCCCCACCAACGTTTAAACCATTGTATTGTACTTGAC
Source organism: Falco punctatus (assembly GCF_963210335.1). Classification (NCBI taxonomy): domain Eukaryota; kingdom Metazoa; phylum Chordata; class Aves; order Falconiformes; family Falconidae; genus Falco; species Falco punctatus. The sequence continues at coordinate 74,641,561 of NC_137580.1, forward strand.
AACTGCAATGTATAAAAGCAGAAAGAAATAACTTAACACTTCATGAATGATCAAGTAACAATATCTTTTGGAATGTCTTGAGAGATTTATAAAGGAGAGAAAAACTAAAATACAGCTTCATGTTAGATGTAAAAAGTGTGAAAAGTAATGTAATAGAAGTTGCAACTTCAGGTTACATCTAGAAAGGAACAAAGTCAGCTAGAATATTCATATGTGGCAAGAACATCATGCATCTTAACTAGCTTACTACTTTGTTCCTTGATGGGTCAGCTGTTCTTTTTTAAAAAGTCTAAGCTATAGTTGTGATGTTTTATAAACAAAGGATACATAAGGCACATGCTCCAAATAGAAAGATATTTTGATAACTCTTACTGACAATGTGCCTCTCGTGAATTAGACAGCTGATTTTCATTGATTCCAAAATATTCTGGGCAGCTCACTATTTTCTTAGTCACAACTGACTTAGCAATCTTCTGCAAGAGCCAAACACCCAGACAATATCAGCAAAGAAAAAAATAAGATCTTTCTGCTTACTGCAGCCTCCAGATAACAAGCTGTGTCATGGGCAAAGAGATTCCAGTATAAGGATGGCCCATAAGGGATGCAAACACACCACAGAGGTGCATTGGAGTCTATAGTTTGTTGGGTTTTTTTCCTAGCACAGGACCTATATGAAGGCAGGAAGCTATGTGAAATTTAATCTTATTAATTTTATTAAATTAAGCATTTTGTAGATTCATTCTGCTTGATTTAGTGCAGCTTCCCTTACCGGAAACTGGGAATTTACTACTACATCAACAAAATATCTCTATTAGAACTTGCTTCAACTAAAAAGAGGGGAAAAGAAAATAATCTTTTTTTGTTATTACTGCAAGAATGACAAACTCCCCACCTTTAACATCCAGAAACTCCCAGAAATTTTAAATACGTTAGTAAAATAGATCCCCATTTCTATTTATCTAAATTAATTTTAATCACCACCCTGCTTCGCTTTCATATTTCAGTCTTGCATGATGCAGCTGGCAATTTCATCAAAGGGTCATGCAGTTGAGAAAGCTTGAAAGTTGATTACTACTCCAGCATCCTTGTGATATTAACTATTAAGATCTAGTTAAGGATAAAAGCAAGCAAAGACTCTGCTACGTTCAAATACATGCTGTTTGATACCCCTCTAGAATCAGAAGAGTCTGGTTTATGAACATTTGAAAACTGGTACAACATAAACATCTGTTTTCCACAATAATATTTCAAAATCTTTGCTTCAGACTCAGGAAAAAACCCTAAAACTCAAAATGAACAAAGCCGACCTCAGCCTAAGATAGCTTGTAATGTTCTAAACAATTGCTTAAAGGATTTTTAAAGTGAAAACCTGGTGCTGAATATTTGGCTTGATCTTTAATAACATAATTATGAAGTGGCAATCATTAAAACACTCATATGAAAGTTTATGCAAACCATATGCCATCTGTACAGTTTTAAAGAAGCACTATAATTTCACAGTGAGAACTAGAAACTGTGAAAAAGCAAAGAACTTTGTGGATATACGATGTTGGAAGGCATAGCTCTTATATCTACAATATTTTCAACTGATTACAGTTTCTCATTCAAGCAGACATTAGCTACAACCTAGAGAGGAACAAAAACAACCCAATACACTACAAAATAAAGACCCACAATAATTATACTTAAACACAAAATATTTGACAGTCAATTCCTCCTTTGTCTGCCTGCCAAATACTGAAGTCAGAATTTTATGTTACTCTGGCAACAATGAATTAGATCAAACTGCCTGCAAAAGCAGACTTTAAATTCTGTTACACTAAAGAACACACTACATCAAGAGTTGGAAAAAAACTATGAAACAAAAAAAGGGAAAAAAAAACAACCCGGAAAGTGAATCCAGAATTTACATTTTTCAAGATAAAAAAATTCTAAGTTTAAGCATTTTGTTTAAAAATTAAATTTATTATGCTTATCCAACACCTAGAAAAACGTTAATCATAAGTGATTTTGTTCTGGTTTTAACAGTTATCAGAGAGGTTTTCAATCTCAGAAGCACTTTCCTTAGTGGCCATGTAAATATCAGCAAAAGGCACTGAAAGAACAATGTTGATTCTTTCTGTAAGATTTGGCTGTGTCAGAGAATTCCTGGAGATGCTGGTATTTTTAAAATTCAACCAAAGCCTTGTCCATATGTGACCACGAATGATTTGAGACTGCTGTTGCTTCAAACACTTTTCTATTTTCTCCTAACGATGCCAGAAAAAAAAGAAATTCAAAAAAGGTAAAAGTAAGTAGTTACCTGCATGCTAAGAAAACAATTTATTTTATTCCACAGGGACTTCAGATGCGCAAAACTGTGGCATGTACTGCTGAACTGTTACGATGGCTAGGAAGTGCTTTGTGTTGGTGGCTTCCCATCCATCAGTATAAGTGCTGAAATGTTTGCTCTGTTTTTTAGATGAATAGAATTGGGTTCCTACAAATATTTTACTTTACGATTCCAGGTTAGCAAAGTAATAAAGCAAGTGTTTAACAACGAACATATGCCAGAATCCCACTTGAATTTCATTTAAGAGTTGACTTTATCTTTTCCCAACCTGTACTGATTAAAATTGGTGGAACTTGCAGGGATAAGCATTTGAAAATGTAAAAATATCCCACTTTTGTGTATCACAAATTATACATGCAGCATGTAACTTCGAATTGCTGTGTACAAATGGTGGACTTGGTGGAGTATCACTTGAATTTCCATTTTGCAGCAACGTTACAGTGGATAGCATGGTATCTTCTGTCAGAAGCAACTGAGAACCTGCCAACATTGATAGATGCATATGTGAAAAACTGGACAACACTATTGAAGAAATATGGCCTCCAAGGATTTGATGTAGCTGCAAAAGCAGTGTATTAATTTATTTTCTATTTTGTCTTGTGGAACAGAAAGAAAACAGACACGAAAGATTTCCTGGAAAAGTTCATATTCTGCAACTTTTACTGTAATATTTTACTGAAGTATTACCTACCAAAGAATAGTAATGTTCTGTATTCTGTTCTATAGCAGCTTTGCTGACTGCAGGTTTCCTACACGCTATTCTCTGATACATAAATTCAGAGGCTTCCCCCCTTCTATTTCTTTTACATTCCAGAAGGAAAATGTTTTTATAATTTTTAAGACTTATTTTGAAGTTCGTTTTTACTAAGGATATGTGTATAACTTTCTCAATAGTTTTCATTTTTGACAAACCATTTTGGAAAAAAAAAATCCTTGTATTTTGTAAGGATAACTATTAAATATCAACAGTTAAGATTTGAGCCCTTTTTGAAGGGGAAGGCAGGAGGGGAAAGAGCGTAGTAATGCTTATAATTTTCCACTAATCAAAATATATGTGCTTTACATGAAACAACAGGGATAGTTCCTGAAAACATCAGTTCTGGTAATACCAAGGATTATATAGCCAAAGATTTTATGGCAAAACCATATGAAAAATATTTTGTTTCCTCACCATGAAATTACCTATATCATATTCTATACAATCTCTTTCTAAAACACATTAGTGCTGCATTCAACAAAATCTTAAAGAGTACGCATTTAACTTTTTCCCAGAAAATCTCAAGAAACCAGTAATGCCTAATAACTCTCATGTAAAACTGACCAACAGGCTTTTTAGACAGACAGACAGACAAGACAAAAAGTTTTACAGCTTTAGAACTGTATCCCACAGAATAAATTCCCGTGAGGAAAAGTTTCAGGACACTATCAAGTGCCGAAGTGCTTCAGCGGTTTGTACATTCAGTAAAACGTCCCATGGAATAATGGAAATGTTGTGCTTTCTCCCTTTTAAAATAAAAGCTTTGTTTGTTATTAGGCTTTTGTTTCTGTTCAAGAAAATAATAAATTAGTTTCTAATTACAAGGGAGGCTACCGTTTGGTGGGTATGGAATATGTTTTTTGAATAAAAGCATTGTTTTCATGGTTGAAAAGCCCTTCTAGACATGAAGTCATTCCTTGCAAGCCGCTGTAGAAGTGGCTTGTGAAACACAGAAAGCACCTATTGCTCATGAAAGAAAAGGATCTGAAGGCTTCAGTACCCCTTACTGGCCAGCCTGTCACACTTGCTCTTTCTATAGTTCAAGGAAGGTAAGAAAGTTCTATAAAGGAATGGGAACCAGCAACCTGCTCCACTAGGGACTGCCTGGGGGACCTCCAGCAAGCTTCTGGGGAAGAGGGAAAAAGAAGTCCGAAATCCTGATATGAGCAGTATTGGTTTTACTCACCTAACACTGCCATTCCAAAGTATCATAGACACTTCCAAGCCTAATTTAAATGCACAGCCTAATCAGCCTATGAGAGACATATCACAGTGAATAGCTAATACTGATGTGCATATTTTATTCTTATCTACAGATCTGAAGGAAGATTAAAAATTTATCAGGAGAACGTATGAATAATTATGAGACATGTTAGTACATATCATTACCCGTGGAGTCACTGTTAATTTCTTAATTCCACATTAATGGAAGCAAGGAAATGGAAAGTGACATAAATTAGTCATGCTGAATATTGATGGAGTTTGGGTAGGGATCTGAAGTCATATTGAAAACAATTGCATATGTATGTAAATAAACAAGTATCTACATCTAGGTTAACAATATATTAAATAGAAGCACCCAAAACAAAGGAACTAATTAGGTATTTTTATACACCTTATAAAATATTAGTACCTTGGTAATAGTTTAATAAATGCATTTTTTTGGTATTTGATTCGATTATGCTCAGAATATAGAAATATCTTCAGTCAGTATATTTAATTTTTTTTTTGTCTTAGGCTGAAATCAACAGTGAAATTACCACTGGAATGCTGGGAGGTGGTAGTGGTGTAATTTATTTTGGTAGTCACTACTCAAAAAAATACCTGCAAATAAATTTGAAGAAGAGAAAAAAAAATAAATCACACATCCACCTGAGATAATAGTGGAGACCCTGAAAGGTGGCCTCAACAAAAAATTTCTTCAGTATCCGATGCTAAAGAAACCCCATTATTTGAAGAATTCCTCTAAGCATAGCAGCATCTTGACATAAGACAATCTGGCTGAATCTGAATTTCAGAGGAAAGATTGACAATCTATAAATGTCATCTGATATAAAATGGTAATGCTGACTGCATGTATGTTATAGGGGAGGAGAGAATTTATTACTTTCTAGAAATCTGAAGTTTGCGTTACCCAGGCTTATGGTTGAACTTTACCTTACACCTAACCTATAAGAGACATCCTTATCTATCCTTACTGTCCTCCCTCAAACCCCCACTGTCCAGCTGTTTGTTTCCACTGCATCTCTTGCGTCTTGTGTAGCACTTAGGTGACCACAGGATGTCACTGGATCAGCTAGCTCTTTGATGTGAAAGCAAACTCATAACTTACTTTTGTTAGATTAGTTTTCCATTATATTAAGATTGACGCTGTTCAGTTACTAGCCATTAAATTGGAAAGGAGGAAGGAAAATGAGCAAAGACAAACCTTGCAGAAGCAGATTCTGTGGTAGATTCAGTAAAATTGATGGATAGAAGTGTGATACCTACAGAAACTAAACATACCTTTGTAAAGATTGGGATATTGTTCTTTCACCCTCTGTTGTTTCCTACCATTCAAGAGGTGGGAGGAATGCTCAGGTGGGAAGCAGAATGCAAAGGAAAGAATTTTTGCACACACATGTTGCTAAATAATGCCACTCATGGACAGAGCATATTTTGGATGTAGAAAGCGTAGATCGTTTCAAAAAATTATCTGGCAGATTTGGAGAAGGAAAAAAATTAAAAATCCATCAGTGTTTATAAAACATAAAGATAAAACTTCAACACAGAATGCTCAAAGCCAGCAGATCAGTATAAAATGTGAAACTAAGCTAGGAAAAGCAGTAGTGTAGTGTCTTTCCCAAGGCATCTGCTCCTGACCACTGTTAGAGACAGGACTCCGTATGAGATGAACAGTCCAGCTGAACCAACTGATGATGGTTCTCATGTTTTTAGAAATTAGTGAGTGTTCTTTTATACTCTTATATTTTTATGACCTTATGGAGAAAGCTGCAACCATTACAGTGGAGCAGGCAATATAGCTCATAGTGAAATTTCAGAAAATTAAAGACTAACTTCTGGCCAAGCACTTAAACACATGCCTGATCATGCATAATTCAGGTCACTTAGAAAAAACCTACGTATTTAAATGACACATAATGCTCAAGTGCTTTGCTGCAGTAGGAAATGACCCAGAGGATGGAACTGCTCATAACCTTCCTTACTCCCCCATTTTAGGTTACCCTCTGGCTTACAAAGAGTTTTTGAATACAATTGACTCAGTGTCTTAGAGACTGGATGAACATTAACATACTGACAACACCACTAATGCTTTTTGAAAGCTAAACCAAATAGTTTCTGTCACTTTTTCATAAAGATAAAGGGAGGTCACTGAAGTCATTAAATGAGAATATGAAATGCTTCATATTGTTTAAATATGGTTAAAATAGTAATTGTACAGTTGTCAGTGTTTAAAGGGGTTAGAGTTAGGCTATTCATCTGGAAGTTAGCACTTCATATGTAGCCTGTAATATGAAAATAAAGTCTTAGTTACATTCTGTAATTAATTTGTGTTTGGAAGCACGTACTTCAGCTTCAGAAGAGAAATAAGCTAGTACCACTAAACATTCACTTTTGTATGTTACAAAGCAGGTAATTTTGCTTGCTCGAGGATAACGAGGCCTTAAACATCAAAATGTTATTTCCCTTTACATTACAAAAAGGTATGAGTGTTATGGAGAGGTAAGAAATTTAAGTACCCAGAAACATACACATTAGGTAACTTCTTTGTTGTTCTGTACTCACCTCTCAGTGGCAAAATACATTTGCTCTCTTATTCGTGATCTTATAAGCATTAATCTTCCCCATGGCAATAACTTTGTTATCCCCATAAGACAATACGGAGATGTTCAAATACTTCCCTAGCAAAATCAGCTTGATCACACTGAACTGTTCACTAATGATACTGTTTGGTAATTCATTAAACTTCCATAAGCAGGTAAGCCTTTAATACGGTAATTGAAAGAGATACAGCACACCTTGGCAAAAACTATTTCAGTTCTGATCTTTCAGCTGCTCAGAATAGAGGCTGTTGATTGCTGCACATCTGCACTCCACCTAACACAGTTCGTGTCTACTCTTACATCTCGCCCTTTAAAGTAATACAAATAGAAAATAAAGTTTTCTGCAGATAAACTGGCAAAATCAAGATCAGGTTCTTATGGAACCACTGTAAAACACAATCATTAAAAAAAAACCCAAAACCTATTTGAATAGTTTTGCTGGTGTTTTTTTTTTTTTTCCCCTTTAATTAAAAAGATCTATTCATATTGTTCAGTAAATAAGGAAATTTATGGCTGCAAAATATGGATTTTCATTTCAGTTGGCTCCCAGAAGCTGAAACATGGAAAATAATAATAAAAGAAACCAACCAAACAAAACCACACCCTGTGAATTACATACAATCGTCTCTACATACCACAGTCAAGAATGATACCTTGATTTCCAATACAGATCAACTGCATTTTGATTTCCAATGTATTCTTTCCCTTATAACATAGAATCATTTAGGTTGGAAAAGACCTTTAAGATCATCAAGTCCAGCCATTATCCCAGGACTGCCAAAGTCCACCACTAAACCATGTCCCTAAGCACCACATCTATGCATTATTTTACTTCCAAGGATGGTGACTCAACAACTTCCCTGGGCAGCCTGTCCCAATGTTTGACCACCCTTCCAGTGAGGAAATTTTTCCTAATATCCAATCTAAACCTCCCCTGGTGCAACTTGAGGCCGCTTCCTCTTGTCCTATTGCTTACTACTTGGGAGAAAAGACTGACTTGCATCTCACTACAACCTCCTGTCAGGTAGCTGTAGGGCAATAAGGTCCCTCCTGAGCCTCCTCTTCTCCAGGCTAAACGGCCCCAGTTCCCTCAGCTGCTCCTCATAAGACTTGATCTCTAGACCCTTCAACAGCTTCATTGCCCTTCTCTGGACATGCTCCAGCACCTGTACGTCTTTCTTGTAGTGAGGGGCTCAAAACCGAATGCAGTACTCAAGTATGATATGACCATATGCTACCATTTATGAATGAACTGCATTAACTGTCATGCATAGGCAATTTCCACACTAGCTTTTTGTATATAGCAAAATATCTTAATTGCTAAGGTACTTAATCATAAAAAGTGTCCTTTAAAAAATACATTTTTTCAGTGCTACAAAATGTTCTTCCTCTTTGATCTAGCAGCAAAGAGCTACTGAAGGCATTTAAGTCCAATAAACAACCTGTATTCTGTGCTATGCTTAGACAAATCTCTTGTAATAAGGAAATTTCTCGTAATGCACAGAAAAACCAGAAACATTATTTGGCAGCCAGAAACAATTTTAAAATCATTCTCCTTACTTTGCTTATGTTAGTTCCTAGCTCCCTCTGAAATCCCATTTGAAATCTCAGTCAATGGGAACATCAGAAGAGACACAAGACTTTCAAGATAAAGAATGCAGTAGCTTTTCAGCAGCAACCGAGGTGTTCTTCACCTACGCCATGTGTTACGGTTAGGAAAGCACCTTCTAACTGTAGTAGACAAACCTGCATATTGCATATCATGGCCTTTGTTACGACTGCATTTACACTGAAGAGCCAATTGCTTCGTTGGTATGCTTAACTTTTATACAGCTCAGATCGTCGTGAGAGAGGCAGGTAGCCCCTGCTGACAGAACCTGCACCTGTGCAGCTTCTGTGTATGCGGAACATAAAGGGACAGTGGTTTTTTTTACATCATGTGTTAGTTTGCTGCTGCGGGTAGAAGCCAACTGCATTCAGCAGCTCCATCATTCAGACCTGCTCTTTAAAGACTTCTGCACACTCACATTGCAACAAATAAACTCTGCTACAAATACTGCTCTGCTGACATAAGAGCTTTTGAACAGTGGTAAATGGATCCAAACTAGCATTTGTATTATATAAAATTAAGTTTAATGATTTTGTAGAGAAAAAACTGTAGGAGCGCAACAAAATTTCAAAGCAACAATTGCCTCTATATCGCAAAAGACATCTCAAAGGGTTATGGGTCCACCAATTTGAACTTAAATTGACAACTAGATGAGTAGATCTGCACAATGCATGAAGACTAAGGCTATACTCTAACACTCTTGCAATTCTTTAACTTCATAATCATGGCCCTTCAACTTATGGAGGTTGGTCAAAGCACATCTCCAGTACCTCTCCAGGTACGGGTATATCCTGGTAATATTCACCCATAATGAAACACTCCATTCAAAGCTTTCAAAAAAGCTGCTTCTCACTATCATGAAGAAAAAGAAATAAATCTAACCTCAAAGCGAATATCCTGTGTTTTACACATTACATTGAACACTGGAACAATGAGGATAGTCATCTCTGTTTTCTAACAGGTGGTTTAATGGAAAATCTCACTTAAAAGGATAACAATTTTCTATCCCACTAACTCATTTCTGCAGTAATTCAGAACCACTGTACATATTTAATATCAATTGTTAATAACCCTATCCCATTTAATGTCAACTGAAAAAATCACAGATTTCCTGCTTATGATAGCATTTAATGTCAGGTACTACATGCCACACAGATATCTTTTTTAAGCTTTCAATAAAATATATGGATTCCATTTACAGTTCATTCAAATTGTTTCCGTGGTCTATTTGAAATAATAGCTTCAAAGAACAGGACTGAGAAAAGCACTATATAGTGATAACTGTATATATAGCCTGAGAACAAACAGGCCAGGGAATTAATAAACCGGGATAGCATAAAAAAGTAACCCTACAACAATCTGGAATTCACTTCAGATTAAGGGGAAAACTTCCAATTTCCCTCAACCTTTTACAAAAAGAAATAACCTGTAACTACACAAGTATTTTTACAACAACTGCAAAATCTGGGGAAACATGAAAGATCTTATCCAAAGGACATTTTTGAAGATTTTGTTGAATTTTAGAAAGGCTAATATGCGTTCTTATAATGGCACATCAAAAATAAGAAAATCAACTGTATCAGGGTTTTTCATGCATGTGAGAAATGAAAATGACTGTATTTTGAAGCACTTCACACATCTTCCTCTAAATACCAATATGGACTACAGAATGTGTAGGTCTTACAAGTGGTATGCATAGCATTTAGGATATGGTTGTCCTGTTCATTATTAACACACAAGTCCTTTCACTTTCTTCGTAATTGAAGGTTTCTAATGTTAGAAGAAGTGGTCCAGGATTCAGCATAACCTTCCTAGAGTGTAACCTGCCATCCCAGAGCTGGGAATAACACAATAAGAGCCAGACATTCAACAAAGCTCTTCAATTGCCTAGAGATTCAGTCCAAGTTGCTCAAGTGGAATAAACCTAACTGTCAGATGCCTCATTTCCCCTAACTTCTAGTAAATATAATGCCTGTCAGAGGCTCAATGACTTCCCTAAAACTATACTGCTTTATCTTAAAGAGATTGTTCACTTTGCTACTTAAAGATCGAAGACAGGCATTTACACTTGGACATCTCATTTTAAAGTATTCCCCATCAGAACTAAGCTTTGTTCAGCTATTCACGGCTTTGGTTTGTTTTCATTATTGTTGCTTATAATTTGAACACACAGATTCCACAATCTGTTTTGTATAGCAATATATTTTACATATTGTATCAATTTTGGAAGTAAGCATCACTCACTATAAATACAGAATTCAGATTTTGTCTTTGAATTCAAGAGTCGTAAACAGACTAGAGGTTACAAAAGTCCTATTTAATAAATATATTTAGAGGAAACGTATAATGAGAAACAACATTCAGTGAGACAGAGGACAGAGCTATCTGCAGGAAATGGGAGTTTAAATGGGAGCAAAGCCCAATAACCATCAAAAAAGGGAGCATATTTGTTTTCTTTGTATCCATAGTAACATGGGATAAATCTGACCTAATCAAACATAACAGAAGTTTTGTCAAGAACTTCTAGAAGCGGCTGATACCTACTTGCTTGAAATTGTAGAACTGCAGAGGTTTTTAATATGATGAATCATTCAGAGATAATCAGAGAGAATTAAATGAACTCTGTGCTAGTTCCTTCATTAACAGCAAAATTTTATGCTATCACCCTGCATTCAAGATCCCATTCCCTCTTTAGATCTACACTGATGATACCACAATGGCATAAATGCTACAATAATGGGACTAGCAGGATTTTTATAAACTGATTAGATACCGTAAGGGAGGAATAATTATTTTTTCACTTGCAACCTGTGCATCTTTCAGTGACTTGCAGTCACTGAAAAGCAGCAAAACATGGAATTCAAGTGAACATTTCAGTCACTTCTTAGAGAAAGAGACTTCAAAACATTAACAGAGCATTTCACGGTGTCTTCCTCAAATATCAAAGAAATAACATTGTTTGTGCTTACCGCAGTCATGCATCACACATTAAAGTTGTGCAAACAATCCATTTCAGATCAGCTTAAAAAGGAATACAACTGCATATAACACTATATAGCTGCTCATCCATGGTGGCCCTTGAATATATTCAATTCATATCATAGCTCCAAGGTGAGAGGGAAATATTGTTGTCATTAAATCTTTTGACAGGAACCATAGCAAAGAGAAGTCCGCTTCCACTTTATTCTACTAGGTCACACTTCCAAATGTAAAATCACATGCAAACTGTCTAGCTTAATCCATCAAAACAATTCATCAGAACCTGAACCTGTCTAGTGGTGTATCTATATAGACATTTGAGTTCAGATAGGGTTTAAAAACGTAAACTCCCATATGAACTTCTGGTTCATACCAGATAACAGTCTCTGAGTGCACAAATGCAGCTCTTTTCAGACCAAATCAAACAAAACCTTATATTTCAGGAACACTATATGCTTCAACTCCTAATGATGGTCTGACCCAGAGGACCAGATTTAAGAGTAAAGCCCCATGAAATTGCATAGAGTGGATACTGGATTGTCAGAACCAACCGCTATAATCTCCAGATCTGTTCCTACTTATGCTGCTAAGTACTAATTGATAGTACAGAAACAATTGACATTTACAGACGCATGACATAAGGAATGCAGACAACTACCCAGGCTATAAATAACTGCTCTAATAAACAATGATAGGAACCCTGCCTACGTTAAACAAATCTTTGTATCTTAACATCATTTTCCTTTTGTCAGGTTTTCAAAAAATGTTAACATGAGGGAAAAAAAAATACTGATACTAAAGTTAATTCTGAACATTTCAAAGAACTTCAAACAAATCACAAATGCATTTCCTTGGCTTTGATTTGGAATTTAACCCAATTTCTGAAAAACAAATCCTTTTTGTCTTGAAATAAAACTAGTTTAAATCTTTAGGTTTTTTCCTTTTCAAGACCTTCAAAACAATTTTAAATTGAAATTAACTGAGTGTTAATTTGGCCACAGCAGTGAAACCAAAGATGCTTTGGGCCACTAGAACTGCCTCGCTGACCTGGAGTTCTCTTCTGGATTTTCATCTGAGCAGACTCAAAACCTAGCTACACTACCAGGAATGTTACAAATGTTATAGAAGTCCATAAAACCATCTGTTCTTTCCGGTCCTACTTGAAATGAAAACGAGCTCTTCTAAAACCCTCAAAACAACCAACAGCAAAAAAAAATTATTTTCAATAAAAATTAACTACTACATAAAAGGTTGCACTAAAATTTTTAGAATCTAAGCATCCTGACACGAGGGAGAGAAAAATCTTTTCACTTTCAACAGTCAACTGAGAAAAATATTAAACCCTTGTGAAACTGCACACTAAAAGCCTAGAACTGCTGAACTTTCATTCCTGCTGAACAGGAAAGGTCCCCACAGCGGTTTAAATGGAGTTTCCCATTGTTTTTAACACTATTTTAGAAGAATGGCCTGAATGGCATGGTGTGTTCAGCCATACTTTTTTTTTAGGAATGCATAAAAAACCCTCTTGTGTTAAATAGACTGTAGGGGCTTCTCAGATGATCATTTGGAACTCCATCTTCTAAAGCTTAAAGGGTAATGTACTCTTCTAAATCCCTATGAACCATGTTGCAGATTTCTCCTTGCAAAGCTAGCTTTATATCTCTCTAGGTAATCATTACAGTATATTCTGTATATATACAAAAAATGCCCTGTCTATTAAACTATAAAACTGTACTCTGCTCTTAGTGCTTTAACTGTCTCTTCCCCAAGAGATTTTTTTTTTTCCTCCCCTGATAAAATTCTAGTCTACCAAGTTCATGAAGACAATAATACAGTTTTGGTAGGGTGAGCCTCCTCACCATGGGAAGTGAGAAATACAAAAAAGCACAAACGTTCTTTCTTTCATTCTTGTTAATCTTCACCAAGCCTGGGTGGACATAAATATATGTAATTCTACTATCTCATCACCAAAAGATTCTGCAATAAAAGTAGCATCTAACTCCTCTTCATAAAAAAGAAATCTCATAGCATATGCAGCTTTTTGGTAACTGTCAAAGCTAACATATTCTGACTTGGTAAAACCTTTTTTTAAGTGCAACTGAAACAACCCTTTAAGCTGATGCTAGTGCCCAAAAACCACTCAAAGTAATTTCCTACCTAAGTTTCATTAAAGCTTAGATGTGTTTTAATGGATTTCTGATTTCTCTTGGTGACAAAAATATTACAGGATTCACAGCAGTTGCAGTGAAAAGGACAATAATAATCACCTCCAACAGACGACCTTGTGAATAGAAGAGAAATTTTCTCTAGCATTCAAGCACAATTTTTTTCAAATCTTCCCTAAAGGCCATCTGCCACACTGGCTGATTTTGAGATTGCACTCTATTCACTGCTATTGTGTACTTCTGGTACTATAAACCAAAAATGTCTCAGAAAACAAAAAGAATTACTAATCCTTCAAAATTATTCTTCTTGTCTCTGACCATGTGAAGTCTGAGAGACACTGTTGCTATTTTACTTTAAAAATATTAGTTCTCCATTTTCTATCTAGATAATGGCAGGGAGGGAAAGCTGTGTGTGCTTGCAAGAGAGCATAGTGCATTGTAAACCTTTTCCTTTCCTCATTTCTAGCCTGATGTTAAAAATAACGTTTTGTTCTTTTGATTATTTGGTTAAGGAGGTCACACCATTAACCACAAAGGGAAGCATGCAACTTTGTTAACACTGGCCTTTTTTTGCACTCTTCTATTTCCAATGTAGTACACAAATCATCTTTAAATCAGAAGACAAAATCTGATCTAATGATGACAAAGTTGCCAACAATCATCTCGTGAGCTATTTCATTAACACACCTGTCCATCAAAAGACTGTTATTAAGTAAATGAAGCATTCTATTATTCTCCTACAAAACGGATGCGTACACCTTTCCCCTCTAGGCATACAATAACAGGACTTGCTGCAAATCAGCACAGCTCATCAGCCCATCAAGTACCTACGCTTATCCATGCCTGCTAAAGACTTACCCCTTTTTGACAGATAAATCATCATGAGCAGAAACTAGAGTTCTCTTTCCTCTTACTTCACAATGAAGTTTTGCACAGAAAAAAAGTGTAAGTCACAAAAAAATATTTTTTTTTCTTTTTTCACATTAGAAGATGACTTAATTGTGATTATGGTAGACAAGCTCTCACTTAGAATTTGTTTTGTTTACTTGCCTGTTTTTTTAAAGACTTCTTGCCTGTGCTAAACAACATATGTGGGTATCAATACAACCAAAGACAGTTGCCAGGAATGAAACCTACACATCACAGCCTTCACAGCAAGATTTAACGTGATTCCCAGCCTTGTGCGAAGAACAGAAAACAACGGCTCTGTGGCTGGCACTAGGGAATGAGAAAAAGACTGTATTATTACTTCAAGTCCTACAATGGAATAAGAGATTACATGGCTCTAACACTAAGACATGAATGCGATGCTATCAACTTGTTTTCTATATCGCATTTAAGTTCAAAGCAGACACAGCAGGGAATCAAGTCCAATGTACATGCTGACGTACAGCTGACAACTGGAATTGTTAAATGCTATTGTTTGTGAGCAGCAAAGAACCATGCATAAGCCTGTCCATGCAATTCTCTCACAATACTTCCATATGAAAAACCAAAGCAGCCAACATTTTACAGAAAAAGGAAGGATAGTTATTTTCACTTATTTTAGCATGAAACCAGATGAGCCGTGAAAGATGTCTCCTTGTACGTGATCATTCTCAATTGCATTAATTAGTCACAAGTATGAAATTCTACTCCCATGCCTCCTGAGAAGTATAGCACTATTTATAGTACAATTCAGGAACTACTTCACTTTACCGAGTGCATAGTGGGAGACCAGCAACATTATGGAACTCTGGAATATTATTCTATGTTTTATTTACTCACATCAGCTTATACAAATACAAGGACTCTAGCACCACAAAACACAGAGGGATGTTAATGATTCATAGAGCTCTATGAAAGAGTGAAAATCAGACACTTCTTTAACATTTCTCACCAATCAACGTTTCTAATTCTGCAGCTTGAAGCAATTACCAAGAAAGCTGCTCAAGAAACACTATGGTATCCATAGAGCTAGACTCATGTAACCTGTAAATGTGAGGCCCTTAAGACCCCTTTAAAGATGCTGTTCCATAAATTAGACATATGGTACAATACAGTTATAAAGAGATGTTTGGCAAACTAAATGAGAAAACTTCTATTAACATTTCATCTTGACACTTTTAATGCACACTACTGTAAATATACATAAAAGCCTGAAAAGCATTCCAAAGGCTACCTATACACAAAAGCCTCTTCCTGTACTAGGTTAGCTACCTGGGCAGCAATTCCATGGGAAGAGATGAATAACTTCCTTACCTTTCTAAACAAACATCTTTGTGTTGATCGACCCTACCAGCATGGGATGTCCTTTCTGTTAATTCTATCATGCCAAGTTAAAAAATGATCAACCTACAAAGCATTCTGTACAAATGAATGATACTGATCACAAAAATTGTAATAGCAAGACGTAACCATTAATTATATTTTTTTTTGAGCAATGCATGCATGTCTATCTATGCATATTGAATTAACTAGTAAAAATAAAAGTAATGTCAATAACAGCCTACAAATTTCACAAACCATGTTGGTCAAAGCTGTGGAAAAAGAAAGTGAGAACAAGTCTGTTCTGAAGAGTGATCCCATAAGCCTTCAGTGTCTTATTTTAAGAAGTAGAAGTAATTAAGGAGTAATTACATCCTGGTTTCAATGTGACAAAGCACAGAAATGTCTAGCTGGTGCACCATAGGGCAGCTTGAGCCTGCTGCTGATCTGAGTTACATGGTCCCATGCTGAAATTATGACCTGTAATCATTCATACATTAATCCCTTTTTTTAATCTACTTCAGTTTTATGTCTTTATGGATAAGTTTCACACATGTTAAGAGGAAGAATGCTAGACAGCAGAAACGCCAAAGCATTTGATCTGTAGAGTCATCAAATCAAATCTAGCTCAAACCCACAGTGAGTCAAAGCCCTTACTATCTATTAGGTGATTACTAACTTATGTAAAATGAGCTGAATCCTGCTCCTGCTGGGCAGATATCTACACCACCAAATAATCATTTTTCATTAATATCCACCCTTTGTACAGCATAATCAGCCCCATGAAAGATCAAATGAATAGGCAGGCTGGACTCGACTCTTTCATGTCAGTTGTTAATTCTCAGTCCACAGCTCAGTCATACCAATAAATCAGTATAGGAAAAGACATAAGAGAACAAAATTAAGAGACAGTATTTGGTGTTTGTGATAAACAGGTTGATTTTTTTAATCTATACTTAGCACTTCCCAAAGGCCTCTGGACGGCTAAATGGAGCTAAAAATACAATTGTAATTAAAATTTGCACAAATACCAAATCAATACCACTGATGTATGCCTGCTTGAAGCAGAACTCCTTTCTCATTATTTAATCTCTTTACTCAAATTTTCTCTGACATGCCATTGATCATTTCATAAGGTGTTTTTTAAAGCAGATCTTAATATTGAACTTATTTCCATGAAAGAATAAGCCCTGTACTATTAGGGTGTATTTATATTTCCAGACTCTGACAGCAAACAGGGGAGGTTTGTTGCATTTTACTCAACAACAGAGCTAACAATTGTAATACATTGTACTTTTAACCCTTTCCAGAGGCAAAGCAGTTTGCATAGGAGAATACAGGCCTCTCATGAGTCTTCCTTTTCCTGTGTTTATTTCATTTATTTTTAAGAACATGAATTTATTTAGAGAAGGAAACACGATGGTATATGGAAGGAAAGGTGTCTGTGATGATTGTTTCTGAGAGATTTTAATGTCTCAGTCTCACAGTTAAACATTAACATGGATTTAAGGCATCGTTCACGAGTGAAAAACCAATATCTGCACCTTGTCCACTAATAGGAATATTATTATTCAGCAATACATTGCACATGGTCTCAATTCCCTATTCTGGCCTGAATCCATATTTTACAGTTTCTTAAAAAAGTTCCTAAATAGTAGCTTGGCATCTGATATCATTAGAAGACATACTAGAAGCCTGATAAGTACCTAGATTTTTGTCTAAACACCCACACGAGAGAAGGATCATGTTTTCAATTAGCCCAGCACTCCTTAAAATACAATAATGTAACTAATACTTCGCTTATGATTTGATCATGATATTGAATAATGATGTGATTTATGCTCAGACTCTAAGACCAAAAGTTTAACATATGGTTAAATATGTTAAATATTTTTATAATTTAACAAAAGTTTAACATATGGTTAAATATGCCTTGGCACCACCAGCAGGTGGCTGGGACTGTTTTTTCCCCTTGAACCAGTGCAGTGGAGGCTGCACCTGGAAACAACACACATTGTTGTGGGGGCACCAGTACAGAGGTGGATACAAACTGGAGAGTTCAGTCCACTCAGATGGTGGGTCAAACGACCTACAAGGAGAGGCTAAGGTACCTGGGTTTGTTTAGCCTGGAGAAGGAAAGGCCAAAGGGGGATCTATTTTCTGTTTCCCACTATTGAAGAGAATACAGACAAGAAGCAGCCAGATCCTTCTCAGATGGGCACAGGGAAAAGCAAAGAGCCTCAGTTCATGTTCCAATGGGAGAAACTCCTACTGGACACAAGAAAAAAGAAAATTCTTCAAAGGACTGGTTAGACAGGTTGTCCAAGGAGGTTGCAGAGTTTCCGTCCCTGGAGAATTTCAACACAAAACTAGAAAAGGCCCTGAACAACCTGGTCTAACTTTAAAGTGACCCCTCCTTTAAGCCAGAAACTAGGACTAGAGCATGCCTGAAGTCCTTCTCACCTAAACTATCCATCATTTTAAATTCCCTGCTTTTGGTCTAGTAGTCTCTACTAAGAAGCTTGTCTGGTAGGCTACACACAGTTTTTATTTGTGTATGACTTTGTGGTACATTTTTGAAACATCATTTCCAG
Source organism: Falco punctatus (assembly GCF_963210335.1). Taxonomy (NCBI): domain Eukaryota; kingdom Metazoa; phylum Chordata; class Aves; order Falconiformes; family Falconidae; genus Falco; species Falco punctatus. Next base: position 74,660,068 of record NC_137580.1, read on the forward strand.
TCTCTATGCTAACACATACAGAATATTAGTATCTATATAGTACAGTATTCCAATAAACAGTGGGATGACAGAGATGATAGTGAGGTAAAAAAATAAACATCAATGACTTGGACTTTAGAATTTGCTATATAAGTCTGCTGGAAGATGTAAGAGCTAATAACCGGTGTTATGTTTCTACTTATTTTGTTCTGGAACTGGTCTTACAGGGCAATGATTGGTTTTTATTTCATGTTATTTTTACAGTAATTGAGCAAATAGTGCATGGGAAAAGATGGAACAGGCCAAACTTAAAATGTTTGGAGTTCAGCACTACTCACAGGTAGAACTGAATTAAATGACTGCCTGTATCAACAACTCTGGCAACACGACCACTGAAAAAAGGAAAAACAAAGCTAAAATGGAATTAAGAAAAAACTTCACAAGACCCTTGATTTTGCAGACATGTTTCACTACTGACTCTAGGAATTAAAGACATAGCCTTGGCCTTGCCAGTCTTTTAGGGTTCTTCCTTTCTACACAGACAAACTGGACGTGCATGCAACATGCAGCTTCCTGATTCCCTACAGCATTTTGCACTTCCCAGTTAACTGTCACCTTACTGGTTAATAACTAGCACTGCTTCTCTCCCCACCTCAATCTCCTTACATGATTCTACAGAAGAAAAGATTTTGGTAATAACAACATATGTGAGAAAAGTTCTCTGCTTGGGTTCTTCTTAAGTTTTGCTGGCTAAGCAGAATGGTCCATGAATTTTAGGTATAAAAATCAAGAGAAACAGACATACATCACTAACTCTGATTTGACAAATTAAGATCAAATAGTCCTAGAGAAGATGTCTTAAGCTACTTGAGGGTAGAGAGAAAGAAGGTAATGAACCACATCATCCCAGTGGTTCTGAACCAGAGGGATAAAAAAAAAAAAAAAAAAAAAAAAAAAAAAAAAGCAAACGTCTTTGTCCCTTAAACACTGAATTCCATTTCCATAAATTAAAGAAGATGCAACAAAATACATTTCACAAAGTTCCAGAAACTGATCTAAGCTTCTTTATTTGCACTAAGTGAGGATAATTTGGACAGCATGTTCTATAGGTTGAGCATACCTATGCTTGCAGTGGTCTTAAAACTGGGCCTAGTGATAATTTTAAAATCCTCAGTCCTCTCTATACTACCCTTCCCTTCAGAATTCATCATCCTGCTCTTGAAAGTAATAAGATAAATGCACAGTTCAGCTGAAAAATAAAATAAGGTCTCCTGCTGCTTCAGATAATCCTTTTAATTGCACCACTTTTTATTTTTCCAGCCTATTAGCCTGAACTCCTCCACAAGCACAACAACCAGACTGAAGCAAGTTTACATAAGGACAGTTTATTTTTCTTCCTTCTCATCACCATACTACTAGCACAATAGTTCCACTTCTTTTTTTCCAAAACCGTAATAACACAGCATCCTATTGCCCAACTAGCATTGTTTGGTGAAACCCTCACTTGTGAGACGGAACACAAATATCACACTGTGAGAATGTCTGGTTTTATAAAGTCCTGTGTTGATAATCGGAGAATTCTGATAAATACTACAGCCTGCAAACTCTATTACTCTTCTGGTAAATCATGAGAGCTCCCTTTGAGAAAAACAATATCATCTGTAAGTCAAATTGGGAAATGTATAAGATAAACGACTTGCCTTATTACTAGAAAACTCCAAAATATGTTAAGTACATTTCAAACACACTGAATAATTCATAAACAATAACTCTGGGGGGAAAAAAACACCAAGCAAACCCAAAAAGATATTATTCTCAACAAAGAATAATAAGAAACAGTTTATTGCTTTTATTTTACTAGTGATACAGAGCAACCTAATGAAAAAATATTCAGAACTGAATACCCCTGACAAACCAAATAAATATATAATGTGTAAGATTAAGTGAATTTACAATTAACCATTAGCTTATTTTCTTCTCCTTGTAATTTAAATGTAATATGTGGTTAAAGGTCAGTAAGATCTTCGTTTTTATTTGGTTTTATGATGATGACCATCTATTACCTTTTTATCTTCTAAATCTAAAGGCACAAAGCCTTTAGCTCATAATGAGCTCATAAATAGATCATCTAGTTAAGCTATCAAAGGAGCTAAATATGAAAGGAGATTATGTGAGCAATATTTTTTGGAACGAATTTACCGATGAAAGCAGAAATTTGCAGGCTACCTTTTCTGCTAGGGTACTAGTCAGGCTGTTGTATATCGCCTTTAACATGCTGTTTATCAATGATATCCCACATGGCACTTTTTACTACTGCTCAGTACAAATGCATTACAGCATTTCAGTCATCCACCTCCTCGCTGAAGGGCAATGAACCATTTGTATAGACACTGTCTGTCTCACCAAACCTCCAGTTTAAATACAAGGTAATAAGCAGGTCATTTCTGAAAGCTTTCCCACAGAATCCATCCCCTTCTTGTTATCCGGGGATACTGGTGAAATCTCATTGAGAGTCAAGTTACAGATGAACATCAAGCCCAATGACTGAACTGGAAAATAGTAGCAGCCTCCACCCAAAACCCAGAATCGGGCATCAAACTTCTCCAACAATGGATAAAACATGCACAGGACACTTAAAAATGCACACTGTGTGCAGTTTCTATAGAAAGGAAGAGTGAACAATATTTCAAAAGATGAAGAAAGATGCAGGAAATCAAAACAGCAGAAGAAAGACCCGAAGTGGAGCATTAAAAAGCTGGATGCAAGCAAGAGGCTTGGCCCTGGGACCAAAACCTACCTCCTGCTGTCAGTTTTCTACTATGCTCCAAAACAATCCGTGCATCCTTCTTGCCCTTCCTAGCAAAAATAAAACAGGACACCCAAGCTGCTGATTAACTACTTAAATCCAGAAGACCATTAATAGTTTATCCTATTTAATTCACTTCTCCCAAGCACAGGAAAGTTCCTCACGTTGATGTCTCCCATCTCCTCCACTTCTTGGCCACAAGATCAAATCAATCTAACACAGCTCTGGAAAAGGGCATTTTTGCTATCAAAAAACTGGAAAAGAACAGAAAGACTTCCCCAGTTTCAGAGCTGAGACTTTACACAGACAAACTGGTTATACAGCAGTACCTTCTATGAAAGTTTCATTAAAGCTCCACATACACATTCCAGCTCTAAGCACAACTTAAAATCACTAAAGACTGCATCTCAAAGAAAACAGAGCACCCGAGGAAGTGTTTGAGCACCCAGAGTGTAAAACATACCTTCATTGAGAAAGTGCTCAGTCCTTGAAACAAAGGCTAAATGAAACCTTTTAAGTCTCTTGTACCTCAAATAGCATTTTTTTCCTTACATACAAGCTGAAATAAAGTAATGAGAAAACACAAAAAAATCTCAAACCCCAACACAGAAAACTTGGAGAGAATCTTTGGAGCCATTTTCTGTGAAGTAATGTTAGTGAGATCTAACGAATAGTTTAATATAGCTAATTTCTGGTTAGGTTATTTATTTAGGAAAGGACAGAGACTGCAGTTCAGCTCTTCACTGCGTTCTGCTTTTGGCTGGGATGGAGTTAATTTTCTTCTTAGTAGCTGGTGCAGTGCTGTGTTTTGGATTTAGTATGAGAACATTGTTGATAGCACACTGATATTTTAGTTGTTGCTAAGTAGTGCTTACTCTAAATCAGGGACTTTTCAAGTTTCCCATGCTTTGCCAGTGAACAGATGCAGAAGAAGCCAGGAGGGAGGAAAGCCAGGACAGGTGACCTGAACTGGCCAAAGGGATATTCCATACCATAGAACATCATGCTCAATATAGAAACTGGAGGGAGTTGGCTGGGAGCCACTGATCACTGCTCGGGGACTGGCTGGGCATCAGTGGTGAGCAGTTCCATTGTGCATCACTTTTTTTTTTCCCTTGGGTTTTATTCATCTCTCTCCCTCTCCTGTTCTTTACAAGTGTTATTGTTGTTATTATTATTATTTACTTTATTGAAACAATAAAACTGCTCTTATCTCAATCCACAGGTTTTACATTTTTTCAATTCTCTTCCCCATCCCAGCGGGTGGGGGGCAGAGGGAGTAAGCAAGGGAGCGGCTGTCTGGCACTTGGCTGCTGACTGGGGTTAAAACACAACACATCATCTTAAGATGAGTTTCCCAGTCCTTACATCAGAGTGTTTTCAAATAAATGTAAATTCTCATTTATGAACAAAAATGTCTCATTTGCAGGCAAAAATATTTTAGGTCTTTACATGTTGGAATATACTGTGCATAAAAATAAAAATATTAATTGAGGATGAAAACTGCATAATATCTTCCTTACAGAACTTGACTAGAATGTAAAGAAAAATGTTATTTTACAATTAAAATACAGATAATTCTTCATTTGTGCTGTTTGTTATACCAGCATATATGCACAGACTTTTCTGTGAATCGTGCCTGTGTATGGCAAAGAGAACTGGACAAGACACTAAATTATAACAGGGGGGAAACATTATTCTTATATTAGATTCCTAGTGAACTATACAGACAGATATCCCCACAACTTCAAAAGCAAAAGTATTTCCCCAACCAGAAAATTAATTATTGCAAGAAACAACAGTACCAGCTTATTCATTAAACATTGCTATGCGGAGCTGAGAATAAAGCATTTATTAAACTGAAATTCATCCACATCAGATGACTACAGTAAAAATAAGTCATACAGATGCCTTTAGCAACATACTGAAGCTGTTAAGTCATACAAATTAAACTGCTGATCTTAAGATGCAAAACAAGCTTTCTAAAATATTTGTATTCAGTTTTAAGCAACTTTATTTTTCTTTCTGCTCTTACAAACACATATAATGCAGGTCATTAGATGCTAATGGAAGCAGTCATTTTCATGGAAACTCAAACTTTGAGAATTTATCCAATATTGGGAATATACAGTTATGTCAAGCAACAGTAAATTTCTGTATTTTTAGCCAACTTTCCTGCTAACACCTTCTTTATCATAAAAATGTTAGCAATTCTTGAGTGGAAAGTAATTATCAAGAAATACACTGAATAAGAGAGACAGACTGGGTGCGAACGTGTGCATGTGTCTGTGTATCTATATATACATATTTCTGTATATATCACAGAATAACAGCATGTTTGGGGTTGGAAGGGACATCTGGAGATTGCCTAGTCCAACCCCCTGCTAAAGCAGCTTTACCCAGAGCAGGTTGCACAGGATTACATCCAGGTGGGTTTTGAGTGTCTCCAGAGAAGGAAACTCCACTGCCTCTCTGGGCAACCTGTGCCAGGGCTCCGTCACCCTCAAAGCAAAAAAAGTTCTTCCTCATATTCAGAAGGAACTGCCTGTGTTGAAGTTTGTGGCCGTTGCCCCTTGTGCTGTCACTGGGCACTGCTGAAAAGAGTGTATTTATATGTACGTGCACAAACATCCATGAATGTATGTATGAAAAACACTAATGAAATCTAAAAAATCCAGGATTTTGAGCAATCAAAACTACACAAAAATCACAGTCTCTTTGCTGCCGCCTTCATATCCTTTATTCCTAACACTTAAAAAACAGCATAGGTTTTCCTTTGTCTCAATTACTCAGCAAGCCTTGATACAAATCCTGTTTTGCACCATGAAAATTCCCTTTGCAAGCCTTAGGTGAGGACTGCTCCACTTAGCTCCTCAGGTGAGGCACAGCAGCCTAGCTCCATAGAGCTTCAAGGACACAGGTTAATGCTTTAGTTTGACCTTGACACAGTCATGGTATAAAATACACACTACACTGTATGCTGTTACATAGGAAATATAACCTACCATCATCATTTAAGGAGAAATCTGAATCTCTAAAAATGTCAGTCAAAAGTATGCAACATCAACAAAGCTGATGAACTGAAGTAGTCTTCCTTCCCACCACACCTCCAAGATGTTGCCATTTCCATTTATCCTCAAATTCATCTGCTGTTTGCCATTTTTTGTATCTTCGTTAGAGTTAAAATCGGTTAATTCAAATTGGTTAAAAAATTAAGTGAAAAAAGGCAAGAGGCCTACTCTTTGTCTTTCTATCAGACCAAAAAGTGAAGTTCTCTGAGATCTTGGAGTAAGGCCAGATCATATTAGCCTGCTTATACTAAAACATCCGGTGCTAAAATGCTGCACGTCTCATGAAGCCAGCAGTCTACAAGTGACACTTCTGCCAAAGACAAGCATATGTGGTTCGTTATTATTATAGGAGCATAAGCGTCAGCAATGTGTCTCAAGGGAAACTCTGGACAAATTTTGTATTTCAGATTTGCTCATTTCTGCTGTGTTATTTTTACCAAACACTCAGGAGCTTCTGTTCCTCTCAGTCAGACCAGGAAGACATTTCGCTGCACTACTGACCTAATCATTTATCTATGCCAAACACCACAATATGACAATAGTTTGTGACAGGGACTTAAACTCATATGCAGAATCACCTCCACAAGTGCCCAGGAATATTAAAGATCCTATCTGACCAGCAGCTTCTCATCAAGGGACTGGTGTAGATGAGGAATCAGAGCCTAATCCCCATTGTGTGTCATAGGATATTGCCACTTTTAACGCTCCATGTCTGTCTTGTGAAACTGATTCAGAGAGTAATTACAACTCAGATAAGCCTTTTCTAGAATACGTGCAATTAATTCTTCTGTAAAAAAGGGGGAATGAAGCCTGACACTTTAATAATGTTTAAGTACACCTAATCTATTTCTTTTCTGCTCCTAATGTTTCCTAAATATGAGGAAGAAAAAGGATTTGAAAGTACTTACAACTACCTGGTTTTATGTAAATCATCCACGGGTTTGTAATATCCCATCACAAAACAGCCAACGTGAAATTCTACTACAAACAAGCAGAATGTAGAGCAAGTGGGTAATCAGTGTAAATATTAATCTAGATTTTTTTTTACTTTTTTTTAATATAAAGACTACTATTCTTTTCAAATGGGAATTACCTAATTACTTTAAAATTTCATGGACAAATTTTTAAAAATTTTGAAAATAGACTGGATTAATCAAAATTTCTCTTTTTTCCTAACAATTCAAAAAGTTATATGCACCACGAGTTCATTAATTTATTTTTCTAAATCTCGCTCTTGGCCTGTCAAAACAAAAAAAAAAGTTGTGATTTTTGGACTGTACAATTCAAGGCATCTATATTGGCATAACTGCATTTTGAGGTGATTTTTACACTTAACCCAAGTGTCTTTCACAAACAGTTCATCAACATCATTCAAGTGCATCTCAGGTTTTCTATTACACTTCAAAGCTGCATAACAAGTATGCATCTTCATGATGCTTCAAACTGCAGCAATTGACTAATTGCCCATTATTGAAATCAACCTACGGAAAAGAGCTAAACTTGCCATCATTCTGCCATCAGGGCACACCCTATATTTAAGGAACAAAAAACCACCACTACCCCAAGCCCCCACACCCCAAAAAAAATAATTCCCCAAAACCAATAAAATAAAACCACCAGTCCACAACACAACACACCTCCCTCATCTCTGATCATTTACCACAGGTTTTGGACAAGAAGGCAGAACTTGATTACAATTTGAAAAGAAAAAAAAAAGTTGGGTTTTTTTTCAGCTGATTCAAGAGTATCTAGTCCTAAAGCATTAATTTCTACAGCTTGAGGTAAAGCTTGCTTAGCTAGCGCTGTACCTAGCTATTCCATAAATACAGTTTAACATTTCATAAAGACCCATCTCCACAGCAGAAAAACATCTCCAACAGCTGGGCTATAAGTGGGATTCATTTCCTGATCTAACTTCTCCTAGAGTTCCACTGAGAAACCACCCAAACCGCCTCACTACGTTTTATTTCAATGGGACAACACACATGACTCGAGTTACACAAGGAAATCAAGGATAATATTTTTAATGCTTGTTTTTCAGCATGAATGCTGCTGTACCAATGACAGCAGTGGAATAAATGTTACTGTAAACAGCACTCAGGTTATTTTTGCCACTATACCCTGAAAATATTTTCTGCTTAAAGTCTTCTAAGGGCTCACGTTGCAGTGGGAAAAGATTGATTTGGAAAATGTATACGAAGATGCAGTGTCAGGTAGAGCTGGGTAGGAGACAGCTGTTTCAAACATTTTCCTGTGGTCAATGAAAAATGATACTTCATTTATTTTGTTTATTGGGGGCTGGGGGTTGGGGGGGGGTAGAACAAGAACAAGTGAGTGACTCCTATTACCAAATCCTACTGAATGTATTCACTTTGTTTCTCTGATTTTCTGGATAAGAGGATATCATTATGAACAAGTATAGCTTTGAGACAAAGTGATGCTGTGAACCCAAATTTTAAGTTCCTGCTCAGGTTCACCATGTCCAAGGAGCTTTAGAGCAGTTTTGGGCACCTGACATCTTGGGAGTCAGTCTCCAGTTTCTGAATAAGGTATTTTTCAGGAAATAATGAGAGAATAGAGAAATTAATTCCACTGGTCTGTCTGCCTATAATTATTCTTCCAAAGACAGACAGACACACTTCTGGTGACCAAGGGAGTCAATCCAAAATTATCACGAAAAAGAGATCAAACAAAAAAACTGGTGAGGAACTTTTTTCCTGTTCTTTGTTTTCTCAGAAGTAGGTGAGGGCTCCTTGCATTTTATCCTTTATACCTGTATCTTGTGGCTAAGCATCTCAACTGCTGTTCTCATTCCTCAAAGATTTACCCTTTTCTTCCTTCAAGTTCTAGATAACTATTAGGCAAGAGAAGAGTTGCAGGTGCCCTGAAGCATCATTAGCAAGTCAGCTAACACTCCATTGACATTTTCCACCCTCAGCTCTGCTCATGGTCTCCTTCATCATGCACTCAAATGTGGTAGAAACACTTCTAAAATGTATTTGAAAATTAAAAATAAAAACAAAATAAATCAGAGAGAGGAGAGGAAGACTACTAGAAAAGTCTAGAAAAAAAAATAGAGAAAAAGAAACAAAGGTTCACTAAGAGCAAAAATTGACTTGAATTTCACTTTAGGTTTCTGCAGAAAACCAATTAACCAAAAGTTTTAAGTCTACATGCAAGCACCCAACTTAACAGAAACCCACAAGGAGAGAAGAACATGAAAATCTGTACTTTCAAGAAGTATAAAACTGACTCCCACTCAAACTGATTTTTATGTTAAAATGCTATCTCTGAATTAACATCATGATGCCATGATTTCAAGACAGGCAGGTTGTATTTACAGCTGCTGTATTTCCATATTCAGAATGACAGTGGAACACGGGTTGCCCTAAGATACAAGAATAAAAATGGTAGTTATCTATCAAGAGCGATGTCTGTAATGTATTGTAGCTAAGTGAAAAGGTGTAGAGTTTCATTAGCCAAAAATTACTGTTCTACTTATCTTTTGTAAACATTCACTTTCCTAATATTTACAGCCTTACCAACACATAACTGTAGGATTTGCAGAATATTAAAGCATGCTTTGCATCAAGTTTTAGACAATTTTATATAAATGAAGAAGACATTTTTATCACCATTTTCTAGCAATCATTTCAAATTTACTTCCTTTTTAACAGCTCTAAAAAGAGAGTTTACTTTCTCTGAATAGTCCACTGCACGGAGCTCCTTAAAACAGCTTAAGCAACGAGGACCAAACCGCACGAAGCTCCCATTGGGAGGGCACAGAAACACAAACAGGAGATTGTGAGAACCACCTGGCACCTGGAGTGGCTTTCTTAACCTGCCAGATGGTGGGCAAAGCTGCAGCAGGAGCTTAGCCTGAGGGCCTGGGGTCCTGCAAAAAGTCCCAGGGCAAATCAGAGGGGGAAATCTGGCTATATCTTTTGGTGGGCCTCAGTATTTAGTAATGCCATGGTGGCAGGGCACAGAGCATGTCCATGAAGAGGACACTGGATGTGCAGTGCAAGGGGTGGTGGTCAGAGGGACTGGAGCCCAACTGCTCTTCAGAGGACTTTAAGTTGCATCCTCAGCCTCATACAGGTTCATTACAGGCCTCAGGGAAACAACAGGGGCTCACTGTAAGTATACTGAGGCTTTTTAGATCCTTAAGATCTAAACCGTGGTTGGAAAGAGCTGCTCCATAGCTGCCTGACTTCAGAGAAGCCTGAGTGGGTGTTTCCCCTAGAATCATAGAATGGTTTGGGTTGGAAGGACCTTTAAAGATCACCTAGTCCACCCCTCTTGCAATGAGCAGGGACATCTTCAATTAGATCAGATTGCTCAAAGCCCTGTCCAACCTCAACTTGGATGTTTCTAGGGATTGGACATCTACAAGCTCTCTGGGCAACCCAAGAAGCCTTAGCTAAGTCTCCCTCTGTCCAATAGAGCTTCAGGTCTACTTCCCTGCTGCACCAGCCAGCCTCCCAGGAGCCAGACATCTTTCCAGGAGCCCATGCTCAGTTTTTCCCAGAGCCAGAAGTCCCTTGCCCTCCCAAAGCACTGCTCTGGGAAGGTGAGCACCTCTCCCGCCACTCTGACCTTTTTTTAACTTCATATATAGCATTTGAATGCCATCTGACAAGGAAGAAAATTAACCAGCTAGCACAGCATAGCTGGTTCAAGCTATGTAGTAAGGAAGTAGGTGGCAAGCAACTAACTCCTATATTAGGTCCTGAAAAGAACTATTTGGTAGAGTTACCAACAAGGAGTAAAGATGATTCAGAGACATTTCCAGTCCTACATGCCATTGCTATAGAAAAGCAATCTTCAGCCCTACAAGATTATCTCCTAGGACTACCAGGGCATGGCTACAGCTGTCTAATTCTAGGCTTAGAAAGAAATTGAATAGGAATAACCTCTTATTCCCAATAATTTTTAATTCTTAAAATACTTTATTTTTAGTGATTTTTTTTAACCTGCTCTTATGATTTTGGGGCATTCTCTTGCAATTTTTTCTCATTCACAGCATCAAGGAACCACTTAAAAAAATATCAAGCCCCTGTTGGATTGCTGTGGTCCTTCAATAAATACACTTTAGTTTAGTGATGCCATGGATAATTAACAAAACAATGCAGTCCCTTTGTTTCCAGAAGATTGTCAAAACATTCAGTTCTGCTGAGCTCTTTTACTACCCTGTTACTCTAATTCTAGCTGCTCTAGAAATCCTGGCAGCTCTTACACAACAAATGTAAACAAACCAACCTCTTAATTTCTTATAGATAAATAGCATTGCAGGAGAATACACAGTACAGATTAAAAAATATACAGATGGCCAAAGCTGGCATATTGACTCTGTATTTACACACCTCATGCACAAAAGTCCTGTTTCCAATCCCATGGGCACCCACTACGCCTTTTGTTTCTAGGTTTCATAACCTTAAGTCTAGCTTCTGTCATGTTCATCTCCCAGCCTGGCTTTATTTAGTTCAACAGGAGAAAATGAGATATACTGAGGCCTTTCAAAACTTAGTTTCATATGAATATATGTGGTCTCAAGACTCCCACTTATAGACTCTTTCACAAGTCCTAGAGTATCAAAACTGAAGTCAGTTAATAATGGATTAAATCTGTGATACTTTCAATTACATGGAAATCCTTATTTTGTGATGCTAGGAAGAGGTACATTTCTGTCTATTATGAGGTACATGAACTAAATTCCCTATGGGAATTTTTCCTGCAACTGGCATATAAATATGAATTTTGACAACAGTTAACAGCAAATAAGCTACATCTCACTGTATCAATATAGGATAATTTTACGCTGACAAAACTGTTGACCAGGTAAACAGCATATATGTTCCTATAAAATTAATGCTCCAGGGCTGTGCAGAAGCTTGGTGTTCCCTGTGACCCATTTTGTCATTTAATTTTAGATAATAATTACAACATACATAATTTCTTTATGTAGCCAAATATGAAAAGAATAATACCAATTATCTGTATTTATTTTGGCAGATGTTAACATAGCAAACCATTCCTTAATCTTTGAGCAGCATTACATTTTTCCCATGCGACTTGAAACTTAGCTATTTGTGCTGGTGTAAAAGTATACCAGTGTTTTTGTTTACTATATAAAAGATGCAGTAACGGATGAACCTGAACTCATTCTTGTCCAAGTTCTGAGCTAGCCGCCAGGCATGAGACAGAAAGTCATAAAAAGCCCCTGAGCTAGATCAGATAATTAAGATCTAACTAGAGAAACAACCCCACCTCCCAAAGGGTGCTTATACAAAGTCTTAGGTCTCTGCACACCTGCAACTTGAATGGGGTGACCCTACATGCTTTCTCTGTGGAGTCTTTAAGTTCTCTGTTTCTGAAGAGGAGGTGGGAAAATCTCCCTCCTTTATTTAAAAATACTGAAGAGTTGTGTGGCAAGATTTAGGTAGTGGAGGGGTACAGGGATTGTTTCTGTGAGAAGCTGCTAGAAGCTTCCACCATGTCCGATGGTGCCAATGCCAGCTGGCTCCAAGTCAGACCCACCGCTGACAAGGCCGAGCCCATCAGCAACAGTGCTAGCGCCTCTGGGATAATGTATTTAAGAAAGAAGAGAAAAAAAATCTGCACAAAAAATAGCAACAGAAGACAGGAGTGCAGACGTGAGAGCAGCGACTCTGCAGACACCCAGGTCAGTGAGGAAGGAAGGTCAGGAGGTGCTCCAGGCACCAGAGCAGAGGCCCCCCTGCAGCCCATGGTGAAGACCATGCTGAGGCAGGCTGTCCCTCTGCATGGAGGTTAACATTGGAGCAGATATCCACCTGCAGCCTGTGACCCAGCACTGGAACAGGTGGATACCTGAAGAAGGCTGTGACCCATGGGAAGCCCGCGCTGAAGCAGGTTTGCTGGCAGAACTTGTGACCTCGTGGGGGACCCATGCCGGAGCAGTCTGCTCCCGAAGGACTGCACCCTGTGGCAGGGACATACGCTGGAGCAGTTCATGAAGAACTGCAGCCCAAGGACTCATGTTGGACAAGTTCATGGAAAGCTGTCTCCCATGGGAAGGACCCCACGCTGGAGCAGGGGAAGAGTGTGAAGAGGAAGGAGCAGCAGAGACAACTGCGATGAACTGACCATAACCCTCATTCTCCATCCTCCTGTGCCGCTTGGGGGAAGGAGGTAGACAAACTGGGAGTGAAGTTGAGCCTGGAAAGAAGGGAGGGGTGGGGGAAGGTGTTTTTTAAGTTCTGGATTTAGTTCTCATTGTTGTACTCTGATCTGAATGGTAATAAATTAAACTAAATTTCCCAAGTCAAGTCAGTTTTGCTTGTGACAGTAATTGCTGAGTGATCTTTCCCTACCCTTACCTCAACCCGTGAGCCTCTTCTATTTCCTGTCCCCTGTCAGGTTGAGGAGGGGAATGATAGAGCGGCTTTGGTGGGTGTCTGGTGTCCAGCCAAGGTCAACCCACCACAAAGGCATAGCCATTTTCATCATGTACCATCAAAAATGGAATTTAAAATTATATTAGTACAGCCTTACTAGGACAGCAAAATGGATTTTCATGTATTTAGGTTTTTTAATTGCTATGTCACACATTTTATGTCAGTCACTTGAGAGTATTCTGTCTATCCTTAGAACAGTAGTACTCAAGCATCGGTAGCTCATGCTAAGGAAAGTTTAAGTGGGTTTAAGAATATTTATTATTTTAATTACAGACATCTATTAAGGAGAAAAAAGTATTTCATTTTCTACTTAACAATCTTTTGCATGTGAAAAGCAGCTCACAGGAGAAATATTCACAATTCATCAGGACTCGTGCATGACCCTTCAGTATTTCTGGCATACGCATACAGTGCTGTGCTACTTCTCTGCCGCTGATATTGCAAGACAACTGTCAACACAATCTTTTCAAAGAAACTAGCAGTGCATCTAGGTAGTAGCCACTTCAAAGGCTGACAGGTCCTGAGAAATGTACAGTGGGTGTTATCAGTGTTCATCTGAATGATTAACATAGCCTTAGGCTAGCTATTCTGTAGCGGGTGTGAAATTGTATTCCTTCAGTTTCTGGTCTGGAGTGACATTATCAGGTAAATGAACTTAAAAAAACCCAATTGCTTCTAAAGCTTACCAGCTCCTCACGAAGTTGGGCTATGAGTTCATCTCTTTCTTTCAGCTGTAGCTTCAGCACTGAGCATTCATCTTTTATTCCATCCTACAAAAACATCAAGAGAGATGTTATAATAAGCTTAACGGTTTTACTTTTCTATTGACAAGAAAAGGCTGTTTCACATAGTGTGAGATAATTACATTCAAGTAATGAAACTCAATTCTCCTTTGTCATGTGTGGTATTTTCAATAACATATTCTAAGTTGGTGCATAAACAAATCCAAAGACATTACATAGAAATGTGAATAGCTGTCTGCACAGAAGTCCATTTTAATTTTTTCTGAATCTTTTAAGCCTTTTTACTGAAGATACTATCAGGTCATTCCTTTTCAGTTAAGGAACGGCTCTGAAATGTTGTAATTTTACTCATACAAAACAACATTAGAGAAATACCAGTTTAGAAGCATTACTGTGGAGCTCTTGATCTTGGAGAGGATAAAGAAAAAAAAAAAAGCACAACAGACATTCACAGGGAAAGTAGAGCACCCTTCCCTTGTGTACATCTCTTGTTCTACATCAGCCAAAACAGCAGCAGTTCTTATTTTAACTGGGTGGAGAAAGAACATAGTTAACACTCAATTTGACTTGCAGGAAAATTAACCTAATAGCTAAGACTGTAGCCAAACCCAGGTCCATGAGAAAGTCTTGCGAGCTGCCCCCCGGTAATTTTGTGGGTTCGTGTAAGTCTAAACACCTTATTTGGAGAAGAAATGTCAATCACATATTTTTCTGATGTTCTAATAAAAGCCAAGAGAAGAAACTCAAATGAAATAAGTGAACTATTTAAGAATAAAACCCCAACAAACTAACCAGCCAACTAGCTGGTTGTTCAACTGTACATGGAGAACTGTATCTTTACATCCTCCTAGTACAGACACATATTTATAAAGTTTGGGAAATGTACTGGTCTGGAGTATCATCATTTTCAAAAAAACCAAAACAAAACAATCAAAAAACCAAGCAAGAAAACTTTTGGAAGTATGGTTGTATTTGCACAACACTTAGTTTAAAAATCAGAAAACTGAAGCTCTAGCAAATAGATAATAACAAATATGAAAATGCAGAAATTATTCAGACCACGAAGAACTCGGGGGTTCAAAAGGGTATAACCAGCATGATTAATTTGAATTCTGTCAGTGCTAACATGTTCGTAGCTCCAAATGAACACACAAATAGAAGACAACAAAGTAAAGAATGTGAAGTCCATTTTCCTAGTTAAATGCTTGATTATAATAATTACCTTTCAAGTAATTATATCGCTCAACGCCCACTCTAACACAATTGGAAGATGAAACAAGATACTCACATATAAACTCCCAAATATTTACAACTACAATAAAAAGAGATATGCTGTTTCTGGCTGACAAATAATGAACCTGCTTACACACTACTTCAGTACTATGCATTTTCCTGAAAAATAATAAATAAATAAATATTTCCTGAATAATACATATATTAATATATAAATAAAATAAAGATATGAATAAAAATATATTTCCTGGATAATAACTAACTAACTAAATAAATATGATCTCCTGAAAGATTCAAATTTAGTGCGAGTTCTGGCATTTTTCTATCTCCTTTAAGGAAAAACTCACAGGAATTTTTCGCTGCTATATGGTATAGCAGCATTTCACTCTTACTAACAGATTGCTCTTTAGGAGTATTAGCTGAGAATAAAATACTAGCGCATCCCAGAATACAGTCCTCAGCAGGGGATATGTTATTAGTACATAGTTAACATTTTTGTTAACAGGAATACCTGCTTATGAAAAATATACTTTAAACCATAAAGTATCAAGAACTTTACTGCTATTTTATCAAACTGAGGTATTTATTTTTTAAAAAAAAGTTTTAAAAATGATGTGGTATTAGCTATTTTACCTCAGTTTCTAGTCACATTATTCTGAGTTCTTTTTGTCAGCATGGTTTCACATTCTTGCTATCTCCTGATTTTCCCCTTTTTAACTTAAAAAAGGTTAGCAGAAAACACAGTGGAAGAGGGAAAACAACAAGGTCGCACGGCCCAGACTATGGCAAAAATAGCTTTTAGAAATCATCCGCAGCATGCAGGCCTGTAAGTGTGTGGTAGCTACAGTAGGAACGACTACTGAGATGAGCTTCGGAATGAGGAGATGCAGATGCAGGCCGCCCTTGGACTAGTGAGAGCTTGAAGAACGGTTTTGCCTGGCAGGGCTTCCAAACACTTAAAAATCACAGCACATCTCTCCTGGCAGAAAGCAGTCATGCACCCGGCTGGATCTTCCTCACCCACTTGACAGACTGACCCGTCTTACCCAGTTCTCGAGGCTCTTAACTTCTATATTCCATGCAACAGTTTTATCATACCATATCGACCATAACTGTTGTTACAGTTTGGAGAAAAATACCTAGGGCTAAGGTAATTTTTCCCTTGTCTTGCCACGCAGCAGTGGAACTCTGATTAACACTTGCCAGTTGGACATGGTTCTTATAAACCAATACCCCGCATTATCAGCTCCCGTGCAGACCATTGCACCTCTGTAAAAGGGCATCCTGCACTCTGTGGGGGACCACTGTGCTGAGACTGTGAGGGCTGGGCCACACACTTCATGCATTTGCCATCATCAGAGAAAACAATACCTATTTTTTCCATGCCTTACTTAGCTTCATACTTAAAAATTATTTAAGCTAGCAGTTAGGTAAACTAAAGTGTAGAATGCAGGTGCTACAATCATGGTCACCAAACGGAAGCCTTCATCCTCACCCAAGCATCTCAGCAAAGCTGACCTTGGACAGGATTTCTCTTGCAACTTGCTGTACAGGCACATCAGTGTGTATGCAGGAGTTACCCAGAATTGTCTGGTAAAAGGGAAATGCTAGCAATTCACAAATTTTTGAGTCTTGTTTAGTAAAAGAAGTAATAATGAACATAGTCTATATTCCATCCACTCTATACTACACTGGATTTGCAAACAGCACAGAGCCCTTCTTCCTGTTGAACACATGTAGAATTAGGACTTTAAAATTCCATTTTGTTGCATGGTGTCTGCACAGGCATCATTTGTTCTGCAAACAGAAGACAAAAGGGAAAAGAAAAATGGTGCCTGGTGCTTCTGTTTCTATTATGTTTTGAGGATGTTTCTGCCACAATAGCAACTGAGAACGTGAATAGAACAAAGAAAATAACATACAGGGAAAAAAAAAAGAAAACCCATCGACTGCAGAGAGGTTTGGGTAATTTTAATATCCCATACAACTGTCTGAATGTACTACCAATAGAATAAAGTGTTATGGAACCAGCTATGTGTTGCCAAAACAGTGAATATCATTCTTCCAGAAAGTAACTATTGAAAGCTAGGGAAAAAGAGGAGGCTCCAAAAATCACATTCTTGTGCAAGAGCCAAAATATTTCAGCAAAGGCTTGTGTTCAAGGTACCAAAGAAGTTGCATGCTATGGAAAGGTGCGGGGCAGGAAAACCTGGTGGAATGCTGTGTTACTTAATAGTCTGTGGGTGAACAGCAATGACTATTAGCATGAATTCAGGAACAGTTCACCTTCATTCCTCAGAAGGCCTGAAATGTTTCATTATCTCCTGTGTGAAAATGTGGTACAGTGCAAGGCTGATATGGAAAGATCAAGAAACTTGTTGAGACAAGCTTCTCAAAGTGAATGAGGAATAGGAGACAGTCCAGTGGGGATTTTTAGTTTAAGAAAAAAACCACTACAAAACCACAATCTACCCGAAAGCCAAAATTCCCTTCTAAAGAATTGCCACAACAGACATCAAAGAGGAAGGGCCTTGAAAAGGATGGTATGCTTCTAGCCAGGCATGCAATCAGTGCATTCTGAGTCTACACTAATTACAAAGCTGGAAGAAACATTTTTCCCCGTAAAGTAGGGCTTTTAAAACACACTTGAATACTTGGGGGACTGCATGATTCAGGGTCTTCACTATCTGCACATTCCAGTAGATACCTGACCCATGTATTCCTATGTTCAGACAAACAAGCTTATTTACAATGCTGGGTATGATCATGTATGCAAATTATGTCTCATGTTTTTGCAGCCCTTACAATATTTATAGAGTATAAGAGAAAAATGGATTGGCATATAAGTATATCCAAGTTCACATGTCAACCGGAATAAATTAAATCACCAGGGATCTAAAAGTCTGCTAGGTACCATTTACCATTTCTGTTTGCTAAGCCAAGATCCTTGGACACTCTGGTTCCTTATCTTTCTGCAAAATGAGTTTATACTGACATACTTTATCAAAGCTATCAGTCCAATGAGAACATGGATTTTATGAAAATAGTAGTCCAAGTAATTCAATCATATGCTCTATGCATGTTTTCATGAGCTACCTGTATAGACTGTAGCTTTGAGACCATTTTGTTGAGTTTAATAAATTATATGCACTACATATTACACACATTACATATGTATTCCATAGTATAATGATATTCTCATTTTTACTAACATTGTTTGTGACCTTATTAAAAAAAAAAAGGGGGGGGGGGTAAGAATTCTGCTCTCCATTGCAGTAAACATGTTCATAACAGGCTTGTCCAAGACACTCAAAATACTTGACAAAAAGAGAAGTCACTTAACAGGCTATTTGTACAAAGAACTATTAGACACAGCCAAATCTGTCAATAAAATGGTGCTTCTTCAAACTATTTTAATAAATAGAGGTAATCATAAAGGTTTGTAGTCTAAACTCCAAGTGTACTTCATAAAAATGCAAAAGCAGCTGCGTGCAAAATGTCCATCATATTTTCCTCATTCATATTCTCTGACATTGTAAAAAAAAAAAAAGGTTATTAAGGATTCAGTTGTATATTCATTATCAATCTGCTGTTATTGTACATGTTTATGGTTAGAATATTCTTCAAATTATCACCCTTTTACTTATTTTCATTTGTAGGCTGCCATGGTTTAACCCCGGCCAGCAACCAAGCACCACGCAGCCGCTCACTCACTCCCCCTCACTCAGAGGGGTGAGGAGGAGAATCAGAAAGGAATGTAAAACTCAAGGGTTGAGATAATGACAGTTTAATAGGTAAAGTAAAGGTGTACACACAAGCAAAGCAAACCAAGGAATTCTTTCACTACTTTCCACTGGCAGGCAGGTGTTCAGCCATCCCCAGGAAGGCAGGGCTCCATCACGTGTAACGGTTACTTGGGAAGACAAACGCCATAATGCTGGATGCCCCCCCGCTTCCTCCTCCTTCCCCCAGCTTATATACACAGCGTGACATCTGTGGTATGGAATATCCTTGTGGCCAGTTCGGGCCAGCTGCCCTGGCTGTGTCCCCTCCCAGCTCCCTGTGCCCCCCAACCCTCTCTCTGGCAGGGCCCAAGGAACTGAAAAGCCCTTGGCTGGGTCTGACCCTCACCCAGCAACAACCAAACCCACCCGTGTGCTGTCAGCAGTGTTCTCACACCGAACCCAAACCACAGCACTGCACCAGCTACCGAGGAGGAAATTAACTGTGTCCCAGCCGAAACCAGGACATGGCTATGACAGCAATTGCTGCGTCTCTGTGCTAGCAATTTCCTATTTTAGTTCAATTTTGTCCATCTGGGAAAATGCCAAACATAATAGCAAATCTGTTTCTCATCAGATCAGGTCACAAGATGACAAATTGTACTCTGTGTGTGAGGACAGCTGCAGCAGGTTATGCATAAGTGCCAAAAAGTATAATCATTTCCATTTTGAAAACTTACTTTATACCACTTCATACTTCGGAACAAATAGGCTTATCATGCTTATTGTAATCGAAGCACTCAGAACTAACCAAGTACTATGGAAGATGAATCTACTGCAATTTTACTATGATACTGAACAGACTATGCTGCCAAAATAGTACCATAAAATTAGAATATTACAAAATTCATTTGATAAATGCGCTGGTTTTGAGATTCTAAGCAGATTGTTTACCAAGTCAGGGTAATGCAAAAAATCAGCAATTACTTAGGAGGTAGTGTCTTGAAAAATATTATCCTGGAACAAAACAAACTCAGAAACTTAAAACTGAGTATCAGGTCCAGAAAGCTAAAAAAATGCCATAATAGTTGAAGCTTCCTCTGAATTACGCAGGAGATTTATACAGCAAAATTAATAAATTTCTGGATAACTACCTAGAACAATCAGAGAAAACATAGGTTATTTTAACATGTACAGGGTTTTTTATGCCAGCAGTGTAGAAGTCTAGACTATGTACAGGATTACAAGTATCTTTTACAGTTCGCTTTACACCACCTGGCATCTGAAAAGCACCAAGTACTTTTGTGGATCTTGAAATTTGTAGAGAAGCACTGTTACCTCCAAACTGAGACCCCACCTGTGTTAACATGTATCGCATGTTGACACACAGTTTTATTAAAATGAAGAGCATCTACATATTTGAGATTACTCATATGAGTAGACTTCTGGATATTACAGGCTGTGTTTTCAGAACCGTGTTCTTTGTCAGATCATTTATAGTTTTTCTGGTTGTTATTATTATTATTGTTACTGTTTAAAGGAAAGTCTTAATGCTCTAAACATGAAGCAGAGAACCTGAGACTGCATTATTTGTTGCAGGTGGCAAAACAAAGTCATTGGTACCTCTTTGAGAGAGAGTGTCCTGATGTATTTACACCATGTTACCATATGAAAACAGTATGACTTTCCAGTGTTTTATTTTCTCTTTCTTAGTTTGCTCTCACTCTACATACTGTATCAATTCATATCTGTCATATCAATTCCTTTCAATCACACCAAGAGAGAAATTAACTGGCTGGCTGCGATTCTTCACATGTGCAAAGCACATTGAATTTGCTTCTTTGGCTCATCTGTTGTTTTGGTGCTGTGCCAGTCCAGTTAGTCTTGGCTGGAGTCCTGACAATGCTCCCGAAGAGCGTCCGCTGACTGCAGGCAATGGTCACAGTTAACGTGCCTGCTTCTCACATCACACTGCCGTGCCAGCTTTGGCTCAAGCACAGCAAAAGGGCATGCTTCAAAAATTCCCTTTAAAGCATAACACAGCAACTCCCATGGCCACCCCGACTCAACACAAGCAGAGTCTCACTACAGGGTAACTTTCCAGTAGCAACAAAAGAAATTAATAAAATCCTGAATCAGCTTTGGAAGCTATGGTCATGTCAGAAACAGACATCATTATGTACATCTTTCATGCAGCTACAGCATTCAAATGACATTTCTAAAGGAACAGGTCTATTTTTTATTTCTTATTCATGAAACCAAATGGAGTTTGGGGACCACAGGTTCTGATCTTATAATGATAAATAAGGGTGATTAATCCTCATAAAACCTAATGCAATTCTAAACCATGTTCTACCTAAGTTCAATTACATGGAATATGTCAATAAATATTTTACTGGAACAATTTAGGGCAGCTATATCCATTCAAATACTGGAATTATAATGATATTTTACTATGAAAGTAACACTCAAAGAGACTATATAAGCTATGCTACTTTAACCTCAGACATTTATCAATACAGAGCTAAACAAATAACTTTTTCTTCATAGTGTTCTAATTGGCGGTTAACAGTGAAAAACAAATTGAGTAAACTAATGTGGTTTTGTTTTGTTTTTTTGCTTCAGCTGAATTTTGCTCTCTTCAGAAGTGACAGTAAAGAGGATGGAGTTTAAAGGAATACAGCTTGATTAATAAACTGCACAACATAAAACAGAATGATCATACCAGGTGAAGCACAGGGTGTATCTAACCTGCGGAAATCACGAACAGCAGCCAGGAGTGGAAATGTGTAACAGAAATGTGTAACGAACACACAAATGTATTTTCCCTAGTACTACCACTCCACTTATTCTTTCCTTATGGCTCTTCCTTAGCCAGAATTCATATACGAAGTATCACACCTCCTTTGGCGATATCTTTAAATAAATCATATGTTCATTAAAACATACCAAACCAAGCGAAACAAAATACCCAACCCCATAAACCTTCTTCTAATTTCAAATCCACTGCCCAACAATGCCATTGTTCCCACCTTAAGACATGACAGGAGTATCTGCTATTCATCTCTTCCATGTCTCCCATGGTTTTGTAAGTCTGTGTGTTTAATGTGCTATTCCAGCCATCTGTTTGAAGCTTGGGAATACCTTTTTTCTTACATAAACCATTGTGTATCTCTGACCAAAACCTATGATCCACCCTTTCTAGTTAAATTATATCATTCCTTCGAACTGGGTACTCAACATTCAATATAGCACTCAAGCAGCCACTCAGCTATCCATTTGCACAACTGCATTATGATATTTTGGTTTGCATTTCTAAGGGATAATTCAAAATAATTCTTAAGAGCCCAGATTTACAGAAAATCCCCAGTGTCTTCCATGTTTTCTGAAGAAGGGAAAAAATTCAACCACAACCCCTTCTGTAAACTGAAAATCAAGTGTCACAAACTTCAAAATAAACAGACTTTTGAAACAACATCCCTGTACCTAAGGGTTCAAGAGCCCTGCAAAAGCTGTTAAGAATAACAACTCAAGTCTGTACTTTTCTTGATTTGGTAAGTACTAAGCTGGTGTTTTCAGGGAACTATGCACAACGTCTGAAAGTTCTCTCTCCTAATTTAGAATAATAGGACTGTTCTTCCCCGTGTGTATTCCTTTGTGTTTGATGACATTGAATCTCAAGTGCCTTTCATCTTCAAATCATTTGGTATGATGATATCATTCTGCAACATTTCACATTCCATTTTAATTCTGATTATTCTGGACCTTTCTGGAAGTATAATTCTTCCTTTAGTAAATGACTACTTATCTTTTGTATTCTACACCTAATCTGCCATTAATCCAAGAGAAGACTCTCCTACTCATCCTCTTAGTTTTTAAAAGCCTTTGATGAAGGGCCTTTTTGAAAGCTTTTTGGAAATCGAGTTAACTACACAAAACAGATCATCCTTATTCACATGCTGATGACTCCCCCAGAAGACTTCTGGGGGATGATTAAAACCTCAGGAAGTCAGGTCTGCTCATCCCCATTTATTATATTCATTCATGGGGCAACAAAAAT
This sequence comes from Falco punctatus, assembly GCF_963210335.1. Lineage (NCBI taxonomy): Eukaryota > Metazoa > Chordata > Aves > Falconiformes > Falconidae > Falco > Falco punctatus. The sequence continues at coordinate 74,683,121 of NC_137580.1, forward strand.
CTATTTTCCAGAACTTCTACTAACTTAACTGATAACAAAGTCAAAACAAAACAACCTTTTAAAAAATGCAGCCAAACTATAAAAACCTGTCATCTTACTTCCATCTGTCATTTCACTAATATTCAAGCAACAAAGAACAGGCAAGAGTTACCAATTCAGCAATTCCGTGTATCAGTTTCTTTAGCACACTTGAATGAGCAGCTGGTGCAAGAGGTTTCTTATTCTGTGCTTCTGTTACTATTCTCAGATACCTTCAACTACCATTTCAAGACCTGTTCTTCAAACTAGTTCCCCCAGTGCTGCTGGTGTATCTACTTATTGGAAACAAAAAAGATAATTTACTAACTTTTTTTACGATAACCTTATCTGTCAGGAGTGCTTCCTTACACAAAAATTATCTTTCAGCATTGCAAATTCTCTGGAAGACCTCATGCCACTCATTAACTTGAAGAAAGCCTTTTATAATCAGGGTGTGGGTTTTGTTTGTTTGTGTTAGTTTTTTGGCCTTGCTTATTTTATTTTTACATTAAATCGTAACCATGAAGTTCAGCAATTTAAAATATCCTATTCGTATCTATTTTTTTGCCATAGTGCTAAATCAATAAAACCAAAATCCCTTCACACTCTTACATGCAAACAACATGAATCATGTAATACATAGAGTTTCACTACCACCAAGCCAGTAAATGCCCTTCTTCATGTTCAGAGAAAAAATGTCCTACACAAAACCTGATGTTCTCTAAACGGCAGGAGACAAGTCCACATCAGATCCTGGCTCCCCTGGGAAGAGATCAATATCAGAGTTCCTTCTGGCACCAACAAAGCACAGACCACTGAGCTGAAGTCTCCCCTGAATCTGCTTCAGTCTTCTTCCATCAGCTTGAAAACGTGACACCTTTTCCATTATTTTATGCTGCATTCAACTTTTATGCTTTAAAACATTCTTTCTCCTGCTTTCTGGAATCACAAGAAAATTTCAGAAAGGAGGAAAGGGGAGCCTTAAAAAATAGTGACTTCAGCTCTTCCAGTTGAGGAAAAATGTGACAAAACAACTTCTTGTGCACAACCAAAAGACAAAATTGGGTGGGTTTTGGTGTTTTGTTTTGTTTTTTTCATTTTCCAGTTACTATGTTTAAAGCCAAGGCAAGATTTTCTTTAGGATCCAAATAAAAGCAATTTTAGATTGACCAAGATGATCTAGGGAGGAGACCAGGGAATAAATGTTTAGATCTTCCAAACACACAGGAATTGAGAGAAGTAATCTTATTAAATGCTCTCAAGAGAATAAGGAAGTGGAAGAGATCCAGCAAGCTCTGTCTGAGTTTATAATTATGAAAATAGTATGTAATTCCAGGAAACTTTTTAGGATCAAAAACATATACACTTGCACGCATGGATAATGTGTGCAAATAACAAATATGCATACAATTAACAGTGATGTACAAATTAGCATTAAATTCAATTTAGTTCAGGCCTGTATAGTAAGCTAGAAGAACGTGAAAGGTCATGGTGGCAGGGTACCTGGTTCTCTGCTAGATATTGAAGAAAACTATCAAATAGAGAGATATATAAAAAATTCTTCAATTAATATAAGCAGGGTGTCTTCATGAGACAGACTTTCATTTTTTTTTCATACATCCCATGTTTTATTTTTGTATAAAATGGGAAATATGTTCTAGAGACAAATGAAAATTCTAAGGAAAGCAGTATCACAAGAGCATATAGACTAGCAGAACAGCAGAGGACACACAAGTATACTATGGAAATGAAAAGTTGACCCCAAATTAACCTAAATGCTTCCCTCACTATTTGGGACTCTCAAGTTTTGTTTGACCACAAACTTTTTATGATATTAAGAGACCAAAATTATTAATTCTAAAGACCATCTTTATTTTGGTAGGTAGGCTGGGGAAAAAGCTGATTTCAAAAATGCCTATTACCTAATAAATGTTGAGCACACTACCATATATAAAGAATAGTACTATTTTGAAGGTAGGTACATATCCATTTTTAAATTTGAAAAAACCTTTGATTTGGTATTTAGACCACCTTAAGACCAAGTGACTTTTAAGATGTTCATCAAAAAGAAAGGCATGAAAATAAGCCTACTGTTAAGTAAACTACAAAGAGTCTGCAGCTTCTTTGATAAATGTTTGTAGGAATCAGTATTTATTTCATTACTTACAGAGATGCCTATAAATTCCCCATTACCTTATTCTGCTAATCATCTTATGCAAATTGCTGCATCCAGGTTTAAAGACCTTTGTGACTTCAGCAACCAACATAAGCATTCTGGAGTCCTGATGTTATAAATGAGATCAAACTAATGCCAAGATCAACAATTTCAAAAAAGACATCATATTCACTAAAATTCTATTTCTGTGTGCCCAATCTGAAATGATTTCTTTGCAGACACAGTAAGTTCTGGAGCATTGACTGAAATAAAGTTTTATGAAATCAGTATCTCTTGAAAAGGTCACAGAATTTTATCCCCAGCCCCCTTAATTGGGGACTTATTAAAGCAGTAATAGATTGAAAATTACTCTTAAACTTTTAAAATACATAACTACAAAACACAAACATACATTTTCAAAAGCATATCTATTTCACTTTGCACATTTTTTTGTTATTGTATTAGTAACAGAATACTGTATTGAGGCAACCATATATTTTTTAATATAGGGAAATTGGTAATGTTAATATTTTAATATTAATTTTAACAATATTATAAATAATGCTATATTATTTTCAATATTAATATTTTATATTATTAGTAAATTATACTATATTTGTAAATTGATAATATCAATATTTAATACTATTAATTATTGAATTATTTTATATTATTGTATAAATAATATAATAACTATAATAGTTTAATAAATTTAAACACAAAAATATTATATTATAAATAAAAATAGTAATTTTAATAGATTCCAGATTGCTTCCTTATTTCCACTTCCCCCACCAAATTCCCATATATACGCTATTTTGAACTGTGGGCTCTTTTCAGTTGTAGGTTCCAAATACTTCCATACTAAGAGGTTTGTGCCACCCTCTTTTTATTTTTTATTTTATTTTCTCTAGAGTACGAAATTCAGATATACAAAAAGGAGGTAAGCACTCACCTGGGGTACCCAGAGGAACCTGCAATAGGTGACAGGTTACCTGAGCTTTGTGTCTATGAAAAGGACTCCCCTGCTAACATCACATGACACACCATGTAAACACCAATATTATTTTAAGCCTATTGACATCTTTATCTATGGCCATAGTCATTCCAATTAAAAAAGAGTATTTTTTCTGTGGCAATTCTTAGAGTACTTTCACACCAGTCTAACTCCAGTTATTCCCAAAGGCTCCCTAGACCCACAATGGTAACACAAAAAAGTAAGACCCTCATATCTAGATAAAGTGAGACCATGGAAGTACCGTACACTCTGTTTATTTTTATATCATTAAGTGTTATGGTGCAGGACGTGATGTCCCCTCTGAAACTATAAATAATATTTGTAATTTGCTACTGCTTATAGACTATCAAATGTATTAAATCCATAAACATACTATACAATATTTCTGAACCTTTAAATAAAATACGAGCAAATAGCAAAATGATGCCTAGCTGGTGGGCAAATCAGTAATTCATTTTGATATTTCAAAACATCTTGCTACACTTCATGTAGAACTTGCACATATAAAACTTGGAGATTTTTTCCTGCCTTTATCACACTTGCTAAATGTGGCTGGTTTTGTTTCTCTAAACAAGCACTTTTGTGAATTACTGACATAACCTCTTTCACCTACTGCCATTTAGTACGCTGAGCTCACAGACACCCCCTTCTTGTGTAGAGCTGCTGAGGTTTTATTCCTTCTTATCAGGTAGGCAAGAGTAGATTCTGAATTGCAGTGAACATACTTCACACTGAGTACAGATGTACAAAGTCAATCACTAGGCTTCTCAAATAAATACAAGGAAATTTCAGGGTAATGGAAGGATGTGATTTTCAATATATATCCTACCCAAAGAATTACTGGCTGTGTTTATGTTTTATTCAAACTATTCATGCTACTCATTATCTTGATACTTTCCATGAAATATTTTGGCTTTATTTTCCTCTTCAAGTCAAATAGTCACATTTCCATCAGCATCTAATATTCTATAAAGAATTCTTGATTTTGCATGTCAATGTTCAAGCTAGGCAGTCATGAAAAGAAAAAATAATCTAAAAAGACTTGACTAGACTATACATTCAATGCAACTCCCCGCAAAACTGCATACCCAATTACTTACTCACCTTAAATAAAAATGCATTTTTCATTTGGGAGTAAATCTTCGTTCAAGCAATGTGACATTTTGCTGGTACTTTTTATGCAGTTATATAAATCTTTAAATACCACTACCTTTGCACAGCTATAGAAAATCTAATTTCTGGACTGACATTATGATCATTACAAAAGAAAACACATCTTTATCTCAATGAGTTTTTAAGAAAAAAAAAAAAGGTTTTGTCAGAAAACTGGGACAAACAAAATTCAGCTATTGGAAGACAGTTATGCTATCATAAGAATATTAAAAAGATATGACAAAATTTAAGTCTTTTAAAAGAATACAGTACCAAATATAAATACCTGCCTAGTTTGGCCAGTATGGAAATCAGTACAGTCTAACGAGTAGAACACTTGTTGGCATAATAAACATGCTAATACAGAACTACTCTTCCCGTTTCTGAGCTACCATGTATAGTGATACATCACTGCACTAAGCCAAGTAGAAATAAAATCCTATGCATAAAATGCTATAGAAATAGGGCTGAATTTTGTTTGGTTTTTTTATTTTGTTTTTCTTTACATACTTGGATCCCCCTACATTGCACATTTTAGATCATAATATTGCAAATATACAACTCTTGCAGAAGAAACTTGAACTATATTGTTCTTTTCCTAAAAATAAACTAAAAATGTATTTAGGAGCACTGTAAATTTGGCAGCATCTATAAAATTTTCCTCTGTAAAAAGAATCAAACAGAACATGTAATAATGCCAAGATACCATGGGAAACAACAACGGCCATGAAGAAAAGACATCTTTTGTTCATTTCTTTGTAACTGAGTGGCAGATTACCACTTTTTCGTTAAGACTGAAGCCAGTTGGGGATTTTATAACAACGTATTTTCTCACTTTAAAGTGTTTATTAGAAAAAGCCCTTACCTTTTTGAATAAAAATTAAACAGTTTTGCAGAACCTTACAGGGGCAAAATCTTTTCATACCACTGAGCTGGAAGAATAGCCATTACCCTGCTCCGCCACCTACGCGGGAGCTTAGCAGCCGAGGTTACCCGGGGAGGTGGATACAGAGGCATGTGCTTCCTCAGGCTCACAACAGGGACTTGAACCCAGGTCACCTGCATCTGCCGTGGCTACCCTGGTCACCACCATAGAGAGATTTTAGAGCAGACTGCACTCTTTGTCTCTACAGGAAAATGAAACAAAGCCTCAGTAGTTTGCATAAAAATTAAATCCTTTTTCAAGTAGAGCATCATTCCAGCTCCTTTGCTACAACCAAGAAAAAAAGTGCAGTCTGTGGCAGAGAAGGCATCAATGGAAATTTGCTGTTGAGTATGGCTGCTGCTTCTGCTTTGGAACAGTGTATTTGGCTTTATCTTTCTTGCATATGCTGGAAGCATACATATTGCAGAACTTTTAAATAATATTAATATACATGAATGAATGGAGGTAAACTAAATATTAATTTGCCTGGTAATAACGTTGTAATTATGCCTGTAGGATTTGAATTAAAAGCATCCAAATGCTAATAAGAACTAGTTAACTTCAGTGGGTAGCTGTGATTAGTTATTACCAGACTTGATCTTTTACTGATGGGGAAAGTTACAGAGCTAAAATCTAAGATAAATAGGTGGTTCTTCTACAGGGATATTCATATGAATCATCTCTTTCCACTCATAAATCTTAGCATTTAATTATTTAATATTTGTCATTATGGAATTGGGAAGCCTAACCTTGCAACCTCTGCTCATTTTGTAGAAAGAAAAATGCCAAGAACCTCAGCCAAAAATGAGCTTGATGTTATTTTCTTCGGGCAGTTTCCCAGAGATCCAGTTACTAAGACTTTTTTTTAAGTCATATTTTAAGTGAATTGTGTGTGCCACAGAGGCATTAATTATGCTGTCACTTACAGTGCAATATTATACCTAGTTAAGTTTCTGCATGATTCTTCCTTCACCACCGTTACAGGGTCTTAGCTATTTACCCTTTCCCATTTCAATTATTAAAAAGCATATTCCACTTACAGGAGACCTCTGACGTCTCCTGGCTTTTGTCAAAAAAAAAGGAAAATAGATGCATCTCAGTATCCATTTTTTACTGGGCAAGTGTTCTATCCTGACGTACCCCTGGAAAAGCTTAGCCAATAGATGCAGTGAGTGAGACCAGATAGATTAATGAGCTCATTATAATTCATTAAAGAGTGATGTGAGGATGACTGCCCACCTTAATTAGTTTTATTACTGTAGGAGATTGTTTCATATGCCAAGCTCATCACCAGGCATGCCTGGAAAACATTAGAGTGGTAATCAGACTTGATACAAGAACCTTTCACTTGCCTGTAAGGCTAAAGGCACTTATAATGACAAGGAAAGTATTAAAAAGATGGACATGAGAGCAGCTAGCATAAAATAATTTATCGTGTCTAGTAATTCAGCGATAAACAACACAACGGTGATTTCAAGTTAAGAATTTGGTGGAACAGCCGTGTTGCTATGGCACACCGTGTACTCTTCCTGTAATCATGACATTAGCTGACAGTAATAGATTTAGAAGGTTTAATAGGTCAGGTTTGCTCAGATAATAAATCCTAATGCAAATTAACTATGACTCAAATATTCTAATGAAAATGTTAATTGGTAACTGGAATTTCTGCAGAAATATGTGGGCCTCTTTTTCCAGCCAGCCCCCAGATTAGCAAACGCATTTCCACACATTTCTTGACAATTCTAAGTTGCAGGTAAACAACAGGTAAAAAATTCTTGTTGGTAACAACAGGTTAAAAAAACCCACGTAAAATAGTAATAGATTTGGATGGAGAGAAATGGAAAACTAGTTTAAGAGAGTTGTTCAGTCTGCACTAGTCCTACTAAAAGGATTACATCCTAGGATCCACTTTTTTAAGACTTTAAGGGCTAGAACATATTCACATTCAAGGTCTTTTCATCATTACACAAATGGTTTAAGGTCTCATCTCTGTAACCTCAATAATGTATTACAATCATCGCTACCTTATCATCAATTTAATTACATTCTCTTTCACTCTAAGCAACAGTAAATCTTTCTAAGCCCTACATTCCTGATTAGTTGTATTTTGAATATATTGTTTAATATTATCAAGCTCTGTAACTTATCAAGAGTTAGGTATTTATTTTAACAGAAATGTTAAGGGAATACCTACAAATGTCCATGAGCAGAAGAAAATGTTGAAACTATCGTCTAAATTGGTCATTGATAAGGTCATGGAGGATCACATTTTTCAACAGTATGTCATAATGATGCATGGCAAATTGTGGCTGTGCATGTCTTTAGTGATAGGAAATCTTCCCATTTAAAGATAATTTTCAGGTAGTTTCAGAGTAGCATAAAGGAAGATTCCTTCCCCCCCCCCCAAAAAAAAAAAAAAAACAAAACTCCAAAACAAAACACAAACAACAAAACACAAGAGGTAATTAAACAAGAAAATAAATCTGCTTCTAAAGTTGTCTCAGTTCTCAAACATACCATCATGTTTCCATGCCTTGTGTTTTTCAACCACTCTGAACACCCACTATTTCAAAGCCATCTTTCTCCTCGCATTTTCACAAACAAATTGCTGGTGACTCTTTAATTTTCTAGTGCAAAAGAATGGGTTTCTTTCTCCTTCCATAATGGAGTAACTGTCCATTGTTATTTTGCTTCTTGTAAGAAAACAGGTGTCACTAGCCGCTCACTCCTTTGCATGAGCCCCACTGGTTACTAGTTGGGTATGATACTGTTGAGACTGACAGGGCAGCAGCATCTGGCTGTCAGGTATTTTCAGATATTACAGCGCATATAATAAGTGTCACAAATGGGAGGTTAACGAAAAGAAATAAAGATAGCCAACACACAGATTTCTGGATTGTCTTCTGTACAGTTCTGTGTGCTGTTACCTTCAAGACAGTCCTTGTTAATTGCAATGTGGCTCATGGTACAAGTAAAGTACGAGTCTTACAGAAATCTTCTGACATAGGTCGTTATTACAATCTTAAAGAAGAGGAAACTGAACAAAAACAACAATGAAAAATCTCTGAATAAAACTTTGAGGTTTTTATTTTCCATTTGTTGCCATGACCGTAACTCAATTCTCTCTTTTGCTTCTTATTGCTCTCACATCCCTTAATCCTCCTTACCCTTGTATTACACCTGGGTCAGGCATAATTAAGGGCTGTATAATTTTCCCAAGCCACACTGGTTCTGAGTCCAGGACATCATATACCCAAAAGATTTCCAGTTACCTGAGAGTGGGTAGGGTGAACCAATACTACCGAAACTGAAAATATTTACCGATAAGATTCCTGGGTCTACTTTCAGTCATTGAAACAGATGGAGGGATTTTTGTGGGTGTTATTTTAGGAGTGATTAATACGCATTTCCCAATCAGTTAGTATTTGCATGTTTCTCCCTTTTGTACATAATCTTTTTGAAGGCTCAACGGTATCCTTAGCAACTGAATTGGCGTACCTAGTCCAACATGTGACCTGGGAATCATTTTATATTTTAGTAGTCCAATGTAAGAAGAAACATTTCTGCAGTTTAAGCTGCAAAACCAGAAACAAACCAAACCCAGCACACCATACCACCCCCTTTCACATCTAGGTGGGGGGAATTGAGCAGATTTCAGCATAGTCATCTAACAACAGTACACAGTAGATTTATGGGAACTATACAAAACAAAGTAATTTCAGCAATGCAAGATACAAAAAATGCAAGTAAAATTTGTTCAACATCACCATTGTTTATGTATATAGGATGAAGCTAGCTGTATCTTAGCTAATCCATGCAGACTGAGCACTCCACACATTTTGAAGACTGCCAAATTACTGTCATCTCACCTTGTTCTCACTTGTACCACATACTTATTATTTCCAGTTTTCTGGGAGCTGTGGAGTTGAACTGGGGTTAAGAATCAAATCTCAAGCAAAGCAGTAACAGAAAAGAGACATTGCAGAGCAGTTCTGTCTTGCTACTTTGAGTTGATTCTGAACTTGAAGTACGTAATTGCCCTTGATAACACAAAAATAATGTAAAGGTTGGGGTTTGTCTGTTTGTTTGTTTGAAAAGCCTCTCAACATACTAAAAAGTTGTGTTTGACCTGGAGTAAGACCTATTTGGTTTGATTTCATAGTTTTCTTTAACAAGGGGATTATTTTGCCTTTTAACTCAAAAGGTTTAGCGTCTATCAGAATAAATCCCTGTTGGGGGTGGGAGGAGAAGATTCTGGAGTTTGGGGGTTATTTTTTTTTTTTTTTAAGAAAGAAAAGAGGTGGAGGAATACTACATGCAAGTGAGGACACTTCTTTTTTCCTTCTGCATTATAGTTCAAATATTCTGAAAAGTTTCATTCTCTTTATTAAGTATGCTTTATTTAGTGTCGTACCATAATACCAGCTTAAAACCATTTTAAAATGGTTCCCTGAGATATTAGAAGATTGATCTGTATACTTTCCATTTTCTTTTTATAAGGCTACATAACAGAACCCCTTGTACAGGTAATGCTTAAAATTCTAGCAACAAACCTGCTTAGATGTTTTGTAAATGACTATGTCATACACAACAAAGACATAGCAGGAAAATAATTTGTTTGCTTGTGAAAAGAATACTTTTAAAATCCCTGTTGAACTGGTCACTGAATCAATAAATGATGCTAATATTGCTCCCTGTTGCCACTGAATATTCCATTTATACCAGTTTGGCTGTGGAAAGAACACAGTGACGCTTCTACCACTTGCTGTCAGTTGTTATTACTAACAACAAAAGCTGTCTCTGAAGTACTTGACCACTTACACAAGAACCATCGTTTTGTTTTAAAAACTAACAGTGATAGGATTCCTCAGATGCTCAAAACCATATATAGCTATACAGAAACAAATCAGCTACACTTTGAAAATAAACTTACAGTGTCAGTTCCTTCAAGGTTTTCAGTACCTGACATGGAAAATCAAAACAGGGCTCCAATTTTGAGGATACACTCATAAAAATCTACAGTACAATGTGAATAAGCAAAAATCACTGAAAATGATGGTGACTTTTGCTGTGTTTGGACAGTCAAAACTATTATTTTGTTAAATATTTGTTTAAAGAAAGACACTCAATCAGATTTAAAATTATATGTGAATGCACAAATTGAATTTCCTATTTCTCATGTTCTATTTAGCTTTAATAGCCAATTGCAATGTATTTTAAATAACGTTACACAGTCTTTCATTATATTATAAGAACTTTATTTACCATAGTCTATTTCATTATGTTTTCTCAAACATGTCTTTTTGAAATCCATATTAAAAGCTATGGTGTCATTCATATTATTCTCCTCTCATGAAAAATAAACCTGAATTTTTCATCCATATAACCTGTTTGTGACAAATTACTTATCCAAATAACATCACTGATCTGTATCAATCTATATGTCAAATTCAGTCTTTGGGACTCCCACTTCAAAGATCTCAGTCTTTAACCATTATTTATTTTAAAGAAAAAGTACTTACTGTCCTACACTTCATAGTCTTTCTACACACATTTTCCAAAAAATGTCAGACCCAAGCACCAGCCCCATCCATGAAAAGCAGTAACAAGGCAGAGACTAAACTATGGGAACTAATGAAAAACAATCAGCAGAATAAGCCTGAAATATTAAAGATCACATATTTATGTACCTAAAAGAAAAAGCATGTTACGCCTATTAACCTGGACCCTGATTTTGCTAGCACATATATGTATAAAAATGTGTAGTATTGAGTACACTCCCTCTTGTACAGTTAGTTATGTGTTTTAATGCTTAAAAGTTTTTTTTTTTTTTTCTTGCTCAATTCAAATTACATAGAACAATTAAGTCAGCAAGTTAGGAGTGGAAGAAAGGGCTATTTCATTCTCAGTTAAGTTTCTCAATTGGAGACTAAATGAAAAACTGAATAAAAGAAGATGATGGCTCTCAGGGCTAACTTTAGCTGATGGACATGGAGTATTAGTAAGGTCTTCCTGAGAGTGTATCTGCTGTTGTCAATTCTTTGAACACTTGTAATTCAAAGATCTTCGATCTGACACAATAGCAAGCAGCATATAGACTTAACTCCTCTTTCTCAGCTGCTGCTATATTTATTTGCCACTGGTATTAACTTTGTCCTATAAAAGTCAAATGCTATGCCTGAAAATACAAAATGGCTGATTGAAGCAAAAAAGCAGAAGTTTTAACTAAAATTAGTAGAGAAAAGTCAACTGAGTGTGAAACTGCAGTGAAAATACGCATGATTGCATCTGTCTTCCCCCCCAAAGGAATTAAGATGTGTGAAAAATCCTATGACAACAATTACAGAATGACAGAAAATGATGTCATCCTGGAGATACTGTCCTTCAACCCCTTTCAACTTGTGGATTGGGAGTTTAATTAGGGCTATAAACTAGGGATAAAGATGACTTTCATATCTACATATATGATTAAACATCTGCCCTAATGAGGCCCTGATCCTTAAGCACTCTATCTCATCAGTTAAATCTTTGAGTCAAACATCAGAATTTACCATCATTGTTGATCAAATGACTCATTTTCACAGGAAGCATTTATCCCATTAAAAGATGCCTCCAAAGAATATCTCCTCTATAGTACAGAGACACACTGCTTTGTTTCTTCTGTCTGCCCTATATATAACAAGAACTCAAAAGCTACGAAAACATGACCACACCTGTAATCTATAACAATCAGTTACATGCAGTATGGGACACGCTCACACCTTGAACCAAACTGAAAAACATTAGCAAACACATTTTAATAAGCTTCGGTAAAACAGAATCAAACAAAGGTCATGCCCTTTGGTTTTTTAAAACTTGAGCATTTTTAAGGTTAAACAAGTTTGTCTGTACATTTAATAGACATAGAGGTAGTATCCAGACACACTAACAGCAAAGCTGCAACATAGCCTTCCTTCCACATACATGGAAGCAGATCTTGGCCAGGTGAACACTGCTCCATGCATTATCATTAATAAAATAATTACTTTTGTACAAAATTCACCCTCCACCAAAAGACCATTGCCTCAATATTCATGGAACTATATTCTCATCCTCTATATATCTCCACAGGTGTATGGAGATGGAGGATTTGCCCTGCATATATTCCCAACCAGTAAAAATAGGCTTAGTACTTAGTAGTTAGTGTTATAAAAATTAATGGGACTATGCAAACGAGTAAGCCTGTGTTATACATCTACAGGACTGAGCAGTAATTTTTTACATCCTGCAGAGAGATGAGCTTAGACTTCAGAGAATAGAAAAAGCCAGACTGATTTTGCAGAGTTATCAAATAGAATGAAAACCCCAGAGCAGAACTTCTCCATTAAAACAGAGGCATAGATTTTCTTGATTCAATGGAAAGAAGCAGCTTATGGGAGAAACACAATGGTTTATGTTCTCATAAAGATCAATCTGGGCAACCCCTATTTTGCTGTCTACAACAGCAATGTGTGTCCTGCCAGGCATCTTACTGCCTCGCTGGTTTGTAATTTTTTAGTCTCATCCCTACAACTTTTTAGGTTGTTGGTACATAGCCAAATCTGTCAATGCAAGGATGAAATTATTTCACTCTACATAAAAAAGCAGATGAATTATTTACTGTTTAACACTATTGTCAATTTTCTACTAAAACTCACAACAGGGAAAATCCTTTTGCACTGACACAAATCAGCTATTGTAAAATGCTTTAGGAATACTATTAGCCTTTCTAATCCAGTGTATTAAAAGCAAAGTAGTATGTATGCATTAAGTATGAATGAGATCAAAAGGCATTAAACTTCTAGTCACCAAAAGTAAATCAAATTCTAATTTATTAGCAAAAGAAGCATTTGCTGACCGTTTGCCGCATAAGAAGTTCACTGACTGAATCGTTTTTGCCAATGCTAAAGGTGCCAACGAATATTCAATGTACTTCATATATAGAATTGTATATTTAATGACACAACTGAACAAGAAAATATATATAAACCAGCTTATTTCTAGAGAACAGAACCTGTTACACGCAACAAAAATGTATGCATTTGAATGTAGACATAAAATATACAATTCTTTCCAGTGGCTGTAACTGAAATCCTACACTTTCAAAGAAAGAAAAAAAAAAAGTGTCTATGCAGTTCACTACTACCTATCCTACCTGAAGTTATTCCATGCTACTGGCAATACAATTAGATGCAGAAATTAATATTATATTGCTCTGGACACCATGTCTGCTTACTTGGTCTTGGGTATCCCACAGGGGTGCTGCTCCCTCATGCAGGAGTGCAGTAGGTCAATGCTGTATCGGAATAGCTGCTTCTATGCCCTAAATCCTTAATCAGCTCGATGAACACTTGCTAAAGGCTACCTACACATTAAGCTCAGTCCAGTTCAGATGCAGTTTCTCTTTTCCTGGGCCCCCAGAGCCTGCTAATACCTGCTGGTTGAAACTGGGCTGAGAAAGGGTTGATCTCATTTTGAAAGTGATGCTTTCTCCCCTGCTTATCAGACCCAGCTCTCCAGAAAGCCTAATGAAGCGCCCAAGCTTGTGTCTGCAGTTACAGAAACCCACCCACCCACCCTCCAATCACAGAAAGGGAGGAAAAGCTGTGAAAGAAGGGTAAATAAGTAATATAACAGAAGACTAGATTAAATAAGACACAGAGGAAAAAAGGTGATGTGATAGAAGAAATATAAGGAAAATCACTACAGAAAAATTAAGCTAGAGGAGTTATCAAAAACAGCAGAAGAGTTTACAGCTTTCGACAGAACAATTAAAAGGAAAAAAAAAAGAAACAATAGATTAAAAAAAAAATCTGATCTTAATTTTTTACGGTACAATTTATAATAACCAATACCAGAACAGATTCAGTACTGTAAATGGTGCCATATCATGTATAAGTAGAATATAATTTTCTCATAGAAGAACCTAAAAAAAAATGTTTTATCAAATGTCTAAACTTTTAATGTACAAGAAAGTAATTTGCTGAAAGACTGACTGCAGCATTCATCTTTCATTCTTGCCTTGGAAAGAAAGGCAATCCTGCAAAAATCATCTAGAGGAAATAATGGCCTAAGGAATGAAGTCAGGATTACATCAAGAAATGCCCACAGCTAGAAAATTCTGGGTATTAAATAATTTTTAAAGAGACAGCCCTACTGGAAGATTGCTGTTCCAGCAGGGATAAAAGACTCAAATCAATGAAAAGACAGAAAAGGAAAGAGAGAAGAATTTGGTGTTACAAACCATAAGAGACAAAACATTAACGAGTTAGGGGAAAAAAAACCCAAACAAATCCAAAGATCAACTGGACCCTGAGCATACTGTGCATCTGGACAGGAACACAAGCTAAGGATCATTTGCTATCGGGGAAGCTGAAAATTACATATAGAAGACAAAGGGCCAGAACAAATGAGGCAGCATGGGGGGAGGGGGGGGGAGTAGGCCACACCTCTGGGTCCTAGATTAAAAGCGTGGAGTTTGATGGAAGGAAAAACATGCATAATACTTTTCAGCCTTTTTTTCTGTTCCCCAGATAATGCTATCATCACTATAAATTATTTCTGTAACATTTTCAGCCTCTGGATTCAGATAAAAGACAGACCACATATGGCTGGCAGAGCACTTCACCTATGTCTCTTCAATTCAACCCACGTCTTAAAATAGCCACGTATTGTGCTCATTCTCCTAAGACAGAAAGGATGGATCGCCACCTCATACAAGCTTCACTAGTTAAGATTTCATAAATGTTTTATAGCTTTATACGGTACCCATTTCAGTATCAACAGAATGTGATTTAATGGAGGAATGTGTATATCCTGAGACAGATCTGACAGAATATAATAAAAATTTACTCTAAGCTTGATATAATAATCAAAATTAAATACCAGTTGGTATTATTTCTGCACTGACAAAAACATTCTGTCTATGTTTTATGTCACTGTAATAATCTTAACGATAAAAACTAATCAATATTTTACTTCAGTTTTCCTTGTAATGCAGGTGAAACTATTATAAGAAGTTATCTGGTTTATTTTTCAAACACAGAATGGCCGAAGAGCCATCTTGCTCATCAGAGGATAGTGCTGAGATGTGCAGCCTCAGAACCAAGAAAGGTATTGCACCTCATTTTATTCCCTTCTCAAGCTTTCTGCTGAAAGCCAGGATGGTGTATGACTTACTCTCACCCGCGTACTTGGCCATCTCATGATATTAGTAGGCAGAAGTCATAGTTTATCCTCTCTGATCATACAAAAAAGTTCAATGTGTTAAACTGCCAGGCTTTTCATCCTCTGTCTCCTCATTCAATACTCGTTCAGCAATACCTCTGATATTTTTAAAGTCACAGTACAAAGAAATGGAGAGATTGCACTTTTGACTGTAAAATTTGTTCATTAAAGATGTCTTCTAATTAGGTCAATCAATACTCAAGTCTGTAATCTCATAGCATTTACAAGCTAGAGGAGCTCCCACTTAAGCTGCTGAACTCCAATTACATATCCCAGAGCTGAGGATCATAATGACTAGAAAGCCCAGCAGGAGCTTGCTGCGCGGCCAGGAGAGCCTGGTAAGGGAATGCCTCTGTGCAGAGCACAGCCTCCAGGGAGGGCAACCAGAGGGAGCACAGCTATGAAAAACACACAGGCAACCTGGAACAGAGGGTGGCAGGGTGAGGGAAGACATGACTCGAAGGGGTGGCCTCCTCTTTCCAGAAGTAGCTAGGCAGCTCAGTAGTCTAGCACTAAAAGAAAAGGACTATTATTACTCTGTCAAGAAAGAAAACCAATGTAAATCCAGGTTTCAAAACCAGAAATAAACCCAAAAATGGTTGTGTGGGAGACTACATCTCTTTGTATTTGGCATTTCCAGAATTCAAAGCTGACAGTGGAGGCTGGTACAATTCCTTGTTTCCCATCACACAAAAAACGTAAGGACGTTTATAGTAATAAAACTGATAAGAGAATTACAAAAATATGTGGAATTTGTGTCCAGAAAGACAGGCCAACAAAGATCAACATGGATCTAGGAGCCCAGATGGGGCTTTTACCTGGCAAAGCTCATTATCTCAGGAAGGTACCCCTTGTCAGAAGGTGAGGGGGAGTCAGGGACTGACTCCTGCTGAAGGTGGAGCAGGTTTCTGTAAACTTTGAGGGAGAGCATTATACAGATCAGATTGAGTGTATCTCGCAGGTGGGAATTCTATGGATTACATCTTGTTTAGTTAGACATAAAATATGACAATTTCTAAAAAATTCCAAGTGTATTATCAGGCATAAAACCTGGATCTTTCATTATCTGAGCTGCAGCTAAACCATTTCTAAAAGTACATGTAAAAACCAGTTTAATTCAGCTATGTAATAAAACACTTTGAACCAAAATACATAATTTCAACTTTCCCAAAAGCATTTAGGATATGTAACCTTAGCTAATAAAGTCATAATAAACGCAGGATCAAAGTAGGAAGATGTCAGTATGCCATATGGAACAGATGCAACAGGAATTAATATTTATTGATACAATTTTGTAAAACTTTGGTAAAAACCAGGAGATTTTCTTAGTCAAAGTTACCTGACTACTCAGGATGAAATGAAAACAATTTATGCTTATGTAGACTGTTAAGTGAAGCACTTGCTGAACCTAATTTTTGGCTTTTGAAATCTTTATAAATTAATGATGATTTGACAGACTTTTTATCTTTATTACTATGTTCCCAGAGTATAAAATGCATGTTACATGTTACTCAAATTAAATAATATCATATCCCAAAGACATATTAATCATGTAACTTTTCACCGACTAAAAAGGAACATGTATCATTCTTGAAATATTAGGTTGCAGCTGTATCCCCATCAGAAAGGTTAAACAGATTTATCTTTCAAGCACAAATAGGATGGTCTTGATATTCATCAAAGATTCCTTTTGGGATCACAGGTCTGTGCTTTCTCTTAGCAGACATTCATTACTGTACACTCACTTGGCAGATGTACAACATCCAAACCGTCCAGTTGCCATGTGATGGCTATTCATTCTGAACACCAAGTTTGATGTAATTGTTTCCATACAAATCTGAGAGCACGACACCACTTCAGCTCTTTATTATATATTTTTTAACCTATTTGTACAGTAGCACTCCTAGATAAGGACATTGGTGGCAAAGACAGCAAATTATCACATTTTCTTCTGAATTTGGCATGGCCATATAATAAAAGAATGTTAGGTAATCCATGTGTTTTTGGATTATTTTTGTTGTTGTTGTGTTTGGGTTTTTTTTAAGAAATAATTACTATTACTACAACATTAACAAACAGAGTAATGTTCAATTATAAATATGTAAAAGATTTTTAGTTGCTGAATTGGTCTGAGTGTTGGTAAATTCTGGTTTTATGTATCACGCTCCAATAATTAGGACCTTTCCTCAAGAAAGCATTGCTGTTCAGTATGGCTGCTATCATTTTGAAGAGCACAGTTTTAATGACTCTTTGATTTTATTTCTCCAGCACTGAAAATGCCAGAGTAAGCACTAAAGAACCCAAGCATATGTGCAAAGATAAGCACATGCTTATATTAAACCTACTTTTAAGACCATAAAAGGGAGTTGTTGCAGTTGAAGTTACATTTTTCTAAATATTTATTAATTCAAGAAGTAGGGTATGTCAAAGTGTCTTCAAAGACCATGTGCAGGAAACATCTTATGTTTTAAGCAAGACATCAGGGTATAGAAATAACTTTTAATGAAAACTGAAGGATACTTGCTTAATAATTTTGGGCAAACTACTGCAAAATCAATATATTGACAGATACCAAAGTTATATGGACATTTCTAGCAGCATCTTATATTTCAGTTGTTAAGTTTATTCAGCAAAAAGTTGAGAGCAATCTACATATTGCGGTGGCTTTACAAAACAGGACAAATATATTAACTACAGTAAATATGGACATGAACAAGTTTTCTAAACAGAAGGAAGAATTTTATAACACTACTTCTTCAGAAATATACTAAAATACATAGGAACCTTGTATACCTCTTTGAGTGCATGCTTTGCTGTATATTTTGAAAACTGTACAATTTGCACATTTGAAAATGTTTTTTCAGACAACCCTGTTTCTCCAAATGCTCTGTAAAATGTGCAGCTATTTTTTATTACAAAGACTTAATTTATATAAATACATACCATAACTACTGTAAATTTTCTTCGATTTTAATTATAATCGATGACAAGCACAGTGAATCCTTTTAACTGATATTAAGCACTTCTGCACATTCAAATGAACGGGTAATCGACTTTACAGTAAGTATTAGAAATACTTTGGAAGCCTTTGACAATATGTCTTTGCAGACGAGCCCCCAAATAAAATAAAAAAAAAACAAAACCAAAAAACCTGAACCAAACAAAAACAAACGAAAAAGCATAAGCTAACTTAAACTCTTGGCACCTTAATCTTAAGCACCCTAGCTGGTTGCTCTATTTGTAATTTTCAAACGTTGAAACTTCCATACAAAGCCTTGTTACATATAAGAGCAGGCACTAACTGCTTGGAAGAGCAGCATTTCTTTTTTGTACAAGAGATGCTTACCAGTAGCTTTTAAGGAATCTTTCATTTTATATACCAGCAATTCTTAAAAGACCTGACTTGAAAAAAAAAAATATTTTGAGTGCAAAACATCAGTATTTTCCTCATGTCTTAAGCTGAGCAGCAAAAACCAAGGAGCAGTTTATTAGTGCCCACCAATGCCCATTAGTGGCACTTTTGCGAACTTTTAGCTAAAACCAGACAGTTTTGAATGACAACAATAACTACATCTGGAAGAGCTATGTTTAGAGAGAGTATCTCCTGGAATCAGTGAACCATTTCTGTCCAGGCTTTTTTCACTTTACAGACACTGCAGGGGGTCGGGGCACAGGGGCAGGAGGCACAGAGTAAGAAAAACACAACTATTTCTTTTACTTTTGACAGCCTTGAAACTCAAGCCCCAGCTATATTCTCCTGATTTATCTTGGCACTGAACTGCACATTTGACTCTAAACACCCAGTTAATCTTCTGACTCTCTGCCCCTTCCTCCCACATGGAAAACCCAATGATAGAGAAGTACATTTTCAGGTTAGAAAATAGTTTAGTGGTTTTCATTTGATCAGGCAGATTTTTATTTTATTTTATTTAGACACTACTGATGCATCCCTTTTTGCACAGGTGAATTTCACAATTCAAATATAGTGCTTTCCCAAGAGCAAGAGAAAACAATGTTTCTGCAGAAGCTTACTGTAAAAGCTCCTAGAAAGGGACACTAAATTCATTTGGTTTTCTGAAGAATTAAATAAGACAATTTAAGAAAGATCTTTACCTTTTTAGCAGGAAAAAAAAAATATCCAGATAATGCGACTGGGAATGGAGGAAGAGCTGAGGGGATATTATTTGGCATCACTCACCATTGGAAAAAATTAATAGAAGCTTGTATGACTATAATGGAAAGACAGAATTCCCCCCCACCCCGCCCCCTTAGCATCACCACATAGAATTGAAAGAGACAGCTGCAAGTACACAGTTGATCTACTCAGGAAAAACGTAGTAGCTGGCTTTGCAACTAGCAGAGTCCCTCACTTCAAGTAATCTTTGTCCTTCAACCTTGATTGCTTCGATCGGGGTTTGCCAGCTTCTGTTGTGGAGCCAACTTGTCTGTTCAGGCGACTTTTGGACAGCCAATCATTTCCCAAAATAGTAAAGTAAGTGACATACTCCAAATAATGGAGAAAGCAGTGGCAACTACAAGATCCATCAGTGAGAGAACCTGTATCTCAAGGAGGTCACAGGGACCCTGCTCAACCCTTTGTCCTCAAGTACTTTTCTCATGCTAGCACAGATCCCAGCTGGAATGATCCCGCTCCTAGTGCGGGAGCATCTCTTATGTAGCCAAGGTGTTTTCCACAGAAATAACCAGAGTAAAAAACAGAGCCTCCACATCACCATTGTGAGGGACGCTGCCCTCCAACCCATCCAGCAGTATCTTACTACTCCCCTTCTCCAAATTCAGTCCTTGCTGCCTGCAGGGTCCCCCAGCACAGCCCCTTCCAGTCCCTACAAACAGAGCCTGGAGAAAGGGGAATTTGGCAGTAGAAAGCAAGCTACCTTCAAGTATAGACTAAACTTTGCATCAGAATACTAACCTTGCTCCTGTGAGTCCATCATATGTAAGTCAGTCAAACTAGCATTACTGAACTGCTAAGTCCTGCCATTTCCACACACTCTGGCCAACTAGCTAAAGAAGCAGCAAAGCCTCAACTTCTCCTCTCCCTGTTCAGACTTTCTTGCAGGGGGGCATGGTTCATCAGCCATTTGGCGACTATCACCAAATTGGGCATCTTCTACTGCTCTTTGTTGCATGTCTTTCCTGCTATTTATTATCTTTCTGCTGTTCTCAAAAAAACGTTCCTGCCTTATGAGATATACCATCACACAGTACTTGCAATCTTTTTATTATGACACATTTTAAAGTTTTCTTTTTGTCTCCATCTTGTTAATTGCTTTACTAAAATTTAATTTTGACTGATTAACTGAAACATTGTTATCATGCCCTAATAGCTACAGAAATCTGATGGATATATTTAGGAGCAAGAAATTAGTGGTATCGTACTAGAATGTGAACGTAGATCTAGCTGTCTTCACAGTCAAGTTTCATCTGTCTAGTGATGTTGTACTTTTGCTTTTCATACAGAAGTTATATCTTCCTTCGACTTCTGAGCAAAGCATCAGCTCTAAGCTTATTTTCTGATGAAAACAAATAGGACCAAGTCTTACAGGCTTGAGTTCGGTGGGGTTTGTTGGTTTGTTTTTTAAGTGAAGGCATTGGAAATATAAAACTTACTTCACCCTTACCATTATGTAACAACTTTACCCCTCTCTCTGCTCCCAGCCTCTCAGCTACCTGGGTGACAGGAAAATGGAGGGATGCAAATCGTAATTTGCTTAATGGAATTTTCATTTTTATTTGAATTTCAGTTTCATTATCTGTTACACAGGAAAGAAGTGTTTGTTTCCTCCTGTGATATGAGGGGACGGGGGAAAAGACTTGGAAATAGCCAAAAACTGGTAGTGAAATGTTGCTTAGAATTCAATAATAAAGACTCTTATCCTAAACTTTCAGACTTTATATACATAACGTAATAGATGACTGCTCAGAACTTAAACAAAATTTTAAGATTAACAGCCTTTTTCAAAATTTAATCATGTTGCGTTATTTACAGCAACTCTCTGGATCCAAACTTATTCATTAGGGGACAATGTTACTTAGAGGGGAACCTAATTTGCACTGAAACCATCAAATAGGCAGCTTTTAAAATCTCATCACATGCACGTGATTAAAAAGAACTAGTGCAATGCAATTCCAACATGTTTCCTGTAATGTAAAGTGCCAATTCTTCTGAAGCTGTGTTATGTTCTTAATATGGACAAACTAATTAAGACATAGCTGTATTAAGGCAGGACATTGCCCACTCCTTTCATGCACACCAGATCTAATCTTACCAGTTTGATGGAATATCCTTAGTCCTGCCCAAAAGTAATAATTAACTCATAACATCCATAACAGTCAGTCAGATGCCAGCATGGACTATTTGATGTGAATTAATATTGTTATTACCAATTAGCACTCCCATCGTTTTCAGTATGCAGCCTGCAGTATCATGTTCACTGCCTTATTCTTATGTATTTTTGTGTCTAGAACATTTGTAAGTACTAATATTTTGCACATCTACCATGGCTGCCTTCTGAGCACTTCAAAGAATTAATAAAATCAGTCTCACTATGCCATTAAAAAGAAGAAATGTACTCTGGCAATTCTCAGAATTTAAATTACCTACATTATCTTCCCTAGGAAGATATGCAGCTTCTGGGACAGAAGTTCCACATCCTCCTATTTTCACTTTTGTACCTTAAAACCAAGGCCATCTTTCTCTATAAATAAACTACCAAAACAGCACAAGGCTTCCACTATTTGCAATTTAAACACATTTTTATAAGCCAGAAATGGAAATTCCTGCCCCTTCAATCTTCTCCCTTTTGTCTACCTAGATAGAGAAAGAAAAATCCAGTGCTGCTTTTGAAAAATCACAGGTAAATGCAGTCTTTTCTTCTTCTGAAGCACTTGATAAGAACCTTTGATTGACATGTGATTTCCTACCCCCCTTTCCTTTATTGCCCTTTTCTCTCACGAAACAAAGGAGAAAATGAAGAAGAGCAGGCTGTCGTCATCAAGAGCTACACAGATGCAGCTCTAAACAAGAGCAGGTGTAATGTAAAAAATAAGCATCCTAGGAATTGATAGCATGTTTATAGTTAAGTATTTCTGTAAAAATATATATACTTTTATCTGTGGGTAGGTATACATCAGGTGAAATCAGTTCCCAAGCGAGCCTGCTGGTAAACTTCATAGTAAAATAAACTTTAGATTAAAAACTTCCTAAAAACTCCATGAAGTCCAAAAGGCCTGTAACTCACACAACCCAAACGGCTCTGCTAGGATTAAAATGAGAACCCATAATTCTTCAAGTAGACAAAACTTTTGAGTTTTCTGGGGAGAACTGAACAAAAGTACAGTCACTTCTCAGCTACCTTTGCACCACGGGAGATATCTCCACAGCTTTGCTGGCCTGGCTTGAGCAGTGCCACTCACTGGCCACAGCCAGCTTTGCCCGGGAGCCCAAGACCACCTGCAGGGGCCAGCCAGCCACCCTCAGTACAGTCATCTGGGCTCCCCACACAGCCCCCAGACCCCTGCTGCCCCCCTCACCTGCCCCTGGAGGGAGGAGGCAGCCGCTCCTCGCCCTGCTGGGGGCTGGCTAGCTCTCTCAAAGGCACTGCTGATCTCCCCCTGCCTCCAGGGCACACTCTTCTCAAAAGCAGAATAACGCTTGATTGTTTAAATGGACTTTGGTAAGAATTGTTCAGATTTCTTGGGCAGAAAAGCATCGGTCATCTCACGTAACACTCCCCTACTGCCTGCATTCTGTTAAATTGCATCTTCTCTGTGGCAGTGGTACAAAGCTGAACTCTTGCTGCCTGTTCCAGTTCTACCCCCTGTAACACCTTTCAGACAAGTCTTGTGGTGCTTCTCTTGATGTACCAAAGTCCCACTATCTGAGAAACTATGTGCTCGTTCCTGGTATCTTTGCTGCCCGTTGGTTATCCTTCTAGTGGGAACATACTATAGTTGAAGCTGGATGCTTACGTGTTCTTGACAAGACCAGATAGTTGTCACCTACAGACTTACTTAACGCTCTTCCACTCAGATAATTTTGCTCTAGCTAGTCACACAAGGAAAAAGAAGGGGGGGGGGGGGTGTGTGTGTGTGTTGACTAATAATAGAACTTACTGTAGGTTACTTGTCTTGAGCTTACAGTTCAATTAATGATTTCTTGGAATGAGCAGGTCCTGGGCCAAGAGATCAGGTCCTACCCTTTCCTCAACTCCAGCTCGTTTCCCACCTGTATGCGAGCAAGCAGTGTTGAACCAAAACAGGGATCTCACACACAAACAGGTGTGATGGCAGAAGTGAGGCTGGAAAGGTGACTGCTTCTTCTGAAACCTTGAGATTACACCAAGTTCAAAAAGAGATTAAGCGAGAGAGGCACCAAATAGCAAAGTGGAAGATCATGAGGCCTGAATCTGTCATTGACAAGCTGTTTAAGTCACAGCTCCATGCTCTACTTTTCTCTTTAATTTTGTTACTTTAAATTGGAAATTTTTCAAACTTTTTCTTTTATTGAAGAATAATAATCGACATGAAAAAGAAAAGAATTAGGAAAGTTCAGGCCTCCTGGGTGGTTTATGACCTTGAGAAAGCCACCCAGCAACTCCATGCCTGCATAACAGTGTGGCAGCCCTGCCAACCTATACTATACCTACACATTGTTTCAGTGACTCTTTTTTTTATATAGTCTTAAGAATTTCATGCATGTAGTAAAGATTGACAAGCATACAATTCATTCTCTAAGGTCATATGCTACACAGATGTATTCTATATTCCTTCTCTGAACTTTTTTTTCATTAAAAACAAAGTTATTTTGGATTATCAAATTCTATTCTGGATTATCAAGTCTTCCCAGTTCAAATTATAATAGATAGCATCTATCCACAACCCTCATATTTATTTATGTGTTCACAGTGTTTTTCACACAGCTCTAAAATACAACAAAGAAAGCAACCCATATCCTACCTTTGTGGGAAAACAGCACAGGTCTTTCAAAACTGTGAATCCTTGTGCATATACCAAAAATCCACTTTTGAATAGAGCTCAGCAAGCAGAGAATCACATAGCTCTCACCATCGCAAAATGTCCCTAAATCTGTTAAGTGTATGAAGTTTAAAAAGTGACTTCAAGTCTAATAATTGTAGCATAATGATTTCAATAAGCTCTAGCCTAATATTAAAATATATGTTTCCCAACTGTATGATGTGATATATATTTTGATGTGCTTCAGGAATGCAAGAGATCTGTTGCCTTAAAATGATGTATATTTACTTCTCCTGGGTAATTCTTGATCATTTGCAATTCATTAGATACAGACCTCTTCCAGCCCCCAAAAAGAAAAGTAAGATAATGAGTTAAACCAAGTGGGACTACAGGGCATATAAAAGACAAATCAGAAATGAACTTGTATCTATCACCTGCTGAGTATCATATTAGCTAATATGACTTGATGACACATGCTTTCTCCTAGTGACCACATACTCTGTTCATCTGAGGAGTTTACTAGCTTTTCTTGGCTTATAGGCTTGTTCTTACAGTGCTCCCATCTGGCATATAAATAAGAGCTGATACTCCTAAAAAAATTACGTAGGA
This sequence comes from Falco punctatus, assembly GCF_963210335.1. NCBI lineage: Eukaryota > Metazoa > Chordata > Aves > Falconiformes > Falconidae > Falco > Falco punctatus. The sequence goes on from NC_137580.1 coordinate 74,708,240, forward strand.
AGTTATGCAGATCTATTAATGCTTGCTATATCCTTCTTCAGAACAGGAATGAAACAGTTAACAATATGAGCTTTTAAATTGAGTTTTAAAATATCAGTGGGCGACTCTTAGTTGACTCTTCCTAGCGAGATGATAGCTGTCATACAAACAATATTATCCTCACAAGTATATCATTCTGCTAAGTCTGTAACGCTGTCATATTCCTAGGTAATTGACTGGAGCTTCATACCTTTTTAAATCTCTTTTGTACTCATTTTGTCTATCAGACGTTTATTTGGTGTTTTTAAATAACTTTATAGCTAGAGTTGCAGTTTAAATAAATGTCAGTAATTTCTGTAAGGTGTTT